>NC_056681.1:46330000-47653750 GCF_018350215.1 Panthera leo
TGCCTCCCTCCTAACATATAGGTTGCTGGTGACCCAGGCCTGGGCTCTCCAGCAGGCTGCCACCCCAATCGCTGCTGGGAACTGTCATCTCCTCTCCTTGCAGCGGAAACCTCACCAGCTGCTCCGTGGGGAGGTTAATTAATGCAATTAACAACCAATGTCTTAATTGCAGATGTTTAGACAGACAGTTTACTATTATTATTGCTATTATTGTTTGTATGCGACTCTCCACACTCTTGGATGTCTCTTTATTAAAGCAAATAAAACCGTAATTAGGTACAGCCCAATTCAAACAGTAGCAGTGGCCTGCAGCAGGAAGCCATAATTCAAGAACAAGAGGCATTCTCAACAAATATTGTGTTGCCTGCCCGGTAACTGGTTGTGTGCCAGAGTGCTGAGAGCGACTCCAGAGAACCCTTCCCTGACTTCCTCACAGCTGGGTCAGACAGGGAAGGCAGGGTG
The DNA here is from genome assembly GCF_018350215.1 of Panthera leo. Taxonomy (NCBI): domain Eukaryota; kingdom Metazoa; phylum Chordata; class Mammalia; order Carnivora; family Felidae; genus Panthera; species Panthera leo. The sequence goes on from NC_056681.1 coordinate 46,330,463, forward strand.
AAGGGGACAGACTGTGGGGAGCCAGGTCCCACTTGCAGTCACCTCAGGGGACAGGCCCCTGAACAAGCTGGGAGGTGAGGCCGAAGCTCAGAGACATGTACACACACACACAGGTTAGGGATTTTGCTTCCCAGAAGGTTCCAGAAGGTCAGAATATGAGAATTATTTTTTTTAAAAAGGCAGTTTACTGCACTTAAATTGTGGTTTTGGAAGATTAGGTAGGAACCGGAGATCAGATCGGCATTTTGAGGGGAAACAATCAACAGAACACGTACCCTGGTTCTTGACCGTGGATCAAGGCCTTGACCATAGAGTCTTTGGTTGTATTTCCCAGTAGCACAGACGGCTCACAATGTGCAGTCGGTTGTATCGATATGCTAATGACGGCCTCTTTAAGTGAAATTAATGCCTGGTTGTGAGAGTAGAGCCGCCCTTCATTATTCCCTGTGATATGAAGATGTGTCAGAGATTCTTCCCGGCCTCTCTGTGACACTCTTCATACAAAATTTATCTCTTTTATGGATTTGAAGCTCTTTCAGATACATATCAAAGACCTTTCCATGCCTCTACCATGCATAATATATTCTGCAACAGCTTATAATAAATCATCTTCCCTCTCTGACTGGTTAGCCGTGAGCAAACATGGCTATTGCTTTCACTGAAAGGATGTGAGATCCTCATATTTAATACTCTGCCTCTTGTGTTACCACTCTCTGTTTTTCCATCTTCCCTAGGGAGCCCCACAAAATGGCAAGGAGCTGGGATCGCCCTAACTACTGTTCTGGTTTTAAAGCCATTGTATTGATGGTATAGAAAACATAACATGCTGTTATTTCAGGTTGAAAGAATCTTTTCTTCTCCTTTGTCTTGCTTCCTGTTTTCACAAACAGACATGGCACAGGTACTCACTGCAGTTCCAAAATACAGTCTGGGAAAGGTAAACCATGTTGGTGGTTGCATCTGCGCTGAGCACAGAAGGGCTTTGTGGCATCTTGAGGAGAGAAACAAAAGAGAAACACAGTTCAAAATGGCGGCCCTCGCCTAGGAATGGCACCATCGTCCCACCGACTGCCAATGTGACGAGGCAGCTCCGCATCTGGTGGCTTGGGGGGAAAAGCCTCCATCACCAAGGTTACCGATGCAGAACTAAAGGGATTAGACTTTCTGATACTCGTGGGTCAATGGGACTCTGTGTGTGTGTGTGTGTGTGTGTGTGTGTGTGTGTGTGGTGTAAGTCATGAACCAGGAGGGCAGGTATTTAAAAAAATATTTTTGTGTGATGTTATTTCTAATGGCCAATGTGTGTTCAAGGAACTGAAGCCTGTGGTGGAGATGGCGAAGTGTCCCTACCCCCTATCTGTTTTCTTCTTCTGTGGGAAGAAAACCTGAATTTATAGCTGGACAATGATTGCACAGAATAAAGGTGACACTTCCCAGTTTGGCTTTTATGGGATGTAAAAGGAGAAGTGTCTTATGGCAGCTTCTGAGAACTCCCTTTGCTTGTTTTTATTTTTCCTTTGCCTCTTTATCCCCCTGGCTGAGATGAGGGATGTACTAGCTGGAGCTGGAGCAGCCACTTTGAACCATGTAGTCAAGTGGAGAGTGGAGAGCATACACAGAGAAACTACAAAATAGAAGGAGCATGAGTTCCTGAGGACTTTAAGGACAAAAGGTGTCTTAACAGTTCTCGAAGATTTGCTAAAGGGAGACAAAGAGTAACAGCATCTGATGGGTCATCTTGAGGCCATCCAGATCTGCACAGATCTGCACAGATCTGTGTGTGTGTGTGCGTGTGTGTGTGTGTGTGTGTGTGTGGGGTGTAAGTCATGAGGCAGGAGGGCATCAGCGGGTGAGAGAAATAGACTCCTATCTTGTTTACTACTTCTCACAGTTAAAATAGAGGCTCAGAGTATTGACTGGGAAGCTGAAGGAAGAGAGAAGTTTCTCCCTTCCTCCCCTTTCTCAAGTGCTGGGAGAGTGGGGATTGAAGTCTCCTTCTCTGATGTAGAGCAGCATGGCACTCAATCAGCACTTATATTTGTGTTGGTAAAGAGGAGAGATGAAACCCAGAATGTCCTACTTAATATCACTTAATGCCCAAAATGACATCGTAAGATATTATCCCCCGATATTATTCCCATTAATACCAAGAAAGGCTAAATTACCAGAGAATTCAACAGTTGTCATATTGGTAAGCCATAGCTGGTTATAGTATCCTCGTGGCCTGGGTGATTCACCAAGGACCTTCCCCTGGGATTTAGGCAGTGACAGTTTTGTAGCACTTTAAGCACTTGTAGAGCAACTTGTAGAATTTCACAGATGTACTCAAGAGGACCTGGCATTCTTTGCTTTGCTTTTTACCTCCAGAGAGAAGAATGGTTATCTGTGGAAGTCTGAAGCCTCTGGGGAGATCCTGGAAATGCCCACCCAATCCAGCAAATTGGCAAACCTTAAAGGAATCCTGCTCTACCATCTCCAGGCTTCATTCATTCATTCATTCATTCACTCATTCATTCATTCATTCAACAAATCTGTATTTATGCCAAGAGTTATGCTAGATGCTAAGGATATAATGATAAGCAAAAACAGAGCTAACCTTAGGCTTTTAATGGTTTTTTATCCTCATAAGAATGGAAAACCATTGGATAATTTTAAACAGTGGGATATTTTAACAAGATTTGTGATTTGAAATGATCACCCTGATTGCCAGCTGGAGGATGGGCTGGGCAGGGTTGGAACAGGTGCGGAAAGTCTTTTGGCATGCTCTGATAATGGTCCCAGAGAGAGGTGACAGTGGCTTAGATGGGCTGGGGATGGTAGTGGGGAAGGAAGGAAGTGGTTGGATCTTGAGGTGATGCAGGAGGCAAAGTACTTAGTGGAAATATAATGCATTTTAAAATACTCATTTCCGGGGCGCCTGGGTGGCTTAGTCGGTTGAGCATCCAACTTTGGTTCAGGTCAGGATCTCTTGGTTTGTGAGTTCGAACCCCACATTGGGCTCTGTGCTGACAGCTCAGAGCCTGGAGCCTGCTTTGGGTTCTGTGTCTCCCTCTCTCTCTGCCCCTCCCCCCACTTACACACTCTCTCTCTCTCTCTCTTTCAAAAATAAATAAACATAAAAAAATTTTTAAAAATACTCATTTCCTCAAACATTCTGTATATCTTCTTGAATATTCTGCAGACAGACACTCTGCATATCTTCTTTAGGTTTGCTAAAGGGGGACACAGGTTAACAGTGTCTGATGGGTCATCTTAAGGCCACCCAGATCTGCACTACTTTCTTTCTTGTGAGGAAGTCAGAAGACACCCAGGTCTTCTCAATTGTCCAAGAGTACAGACTTATGTCCCAACTGTGTGACAATGGAAAAGTGATTTAACTTCCTTTGGCTTCATTTTTATCTTCTGTACAATGGATGTAACTGTTGTGCTTGAGTAGGATTAGAAGTTCAGAGGTCCTCTTGGCATAATGTATAAACTTGTCAAATCATTAAGTTGTACACCTGAAACCAAGGTAACATTGTGTGTCAACTCAGAAAACAAACAAAAAAAACAACAAAAATGAGGTTCAGAGTTCTTGAAAGTTGGTAAGCTTATTATATTTGCTGTTTTGGTCCTTTGTATATAATGTGAAACACCATTTATATTTCAAAATGGTACAAAATGTATACGATAAAACTAAACTAGTTTAGTTTGATATTTTATGATTGCAAAATACTCAATAATTTTACCAAAGTGGAACTTTCCTCATTTTCCTGCCCAGACCTCCTCCCCACTCCCTAGTGTCCAAAATGCTGGTTTGGTTTACTAGGTAATTCCTGTCTTACGTGTCGGAATAATTAAATGAGATAATGAATTATCTCATTAAGTGTTAAGCTCTCAGTCGATATTAGTTATATCTTTGCAGACAAAACAGCCATCCAAATTAAAAGAGGGTGTGGCTTAGGGAGGGGGCTACACAATCAGCAAACTCTCATGACAACTCTACAGGTCGGCTATGGTTTGGAACAAACATGCCCACTCAGCCCCCCCCACCCACATTCTTTTCCCATCCCCAGCTCTTCATAGGTATTAAGCTATAAAACTAAACGCTGGTCATGAATCCTCCGGGGACAAAGTCCCAAGCATTTAGAGCAATCGATAATGACTTGCCTGGGATTATTACATTAGATGAACTACAACTAAAATAATTTTTGAATTTGGAATAAAGACATTATTTTTTGCTTTCCAATTATGATAGTGTTGCAGTTCTTAGTAGAAGGCTGTTTGGGAGTAAAATTTTCCTCTGCAATGCTGCATTTGGAAGCCATGGTGGCCACTGCTTCATGAACAGGGGAGAGTGTCCATTCTTCCAGTATAGAAGGAATTTGTACTGTAATCCACTTGATAAAAACAGCCATGCAGCCCTTCAGAATCACTATGTCAGTTATATAACCAAACTTTGTTGATGACACTTTGGAGTAAGTCAGCTATTTACTTATTTAAACAGGGATGTTCAGGGGTGCCTGGCTGGGTCAGTCAGTAGAACATGTGACTCTTGATCTCAAGGTCATGAGTTCAAACCCCACATTGGGTATGGAGTCTACTTAAAAAAATAAATAAAGAGGGATGTTTAACTTGCATGTAGAAGACCTTGGAAATGTTCAAGCCAGAGCAGGTTAACTAGATTCATGCACTATTTGGCAACTGGACTGAAGATTCTTAAAAATGCCGAGGACTCTTGCAGAAGTCCAATGACTGGCCTGAGATTGGAGTCCCCTGATAGGTTATTTTTCCAAGGGTAGATCTGAGAAAGTGGAGAACTGCCTCTCTAGAGTTGCAGGGAGCCAGGCCTTCAAAGGGAGGCACCTCTCAAGTGAGATATTTGATGTATCATTCTTGGAGTCTTGTGGACAATACTAGCGTCTTGACTGCAAGAGCCAGTCATCGTCGAAATCATTCAGACACCTCCACACGTTTGTCACAATTGCTGGAGGCAATCGGTTCACTTATAACTCTTTTTTAAACTGAAGTGTAGCTGACATTCTATGCTACATTAGTTTCAGGTGTACAACATAGTGATTGGACAATTCTATACATTACTCAGTATGTATGCCTAGGTAAGTGTATAGTCACCATCTGTCACCATACAATGTTATTACAATATTATCGACTATATTCCTTATGCTGCATTTTCATCTCTGTGACTTAATTATTTTATAACTGGAAAATTTGTACCTCTTAATTTCCTTTATCTGCCTTGTCCATCCTCTTACCCACTAAGACTTATAACTCTTGAGCAATTAGGGCTAAGAGAACACCTTCTGTTTCAGGATGCTTTAGTTTGGATTTCCCCAGAAGCTGGCCCTAAGACAAGAATTCAAGTGATGATCTCAGGAAACACCCACAGGGGACTGGGGAAGAAAGAGGGAAAGATGGTCAACCAAGGATGTGCTATTTAGCCAGTGATGTTGTAGGCATCTGGAGCTCCATCCTTCCTGGTAAGTCTGGGAGGTGGTATAGAACACACAGGGTTGGGGCATGGAGGCTGAGGTCTTTATGCTCTAGGTCCCTGTCGCTAGGTGGCTGAGGGCTGCCTCGGGAACATTGTTCCTCCAGAACTTCTGCTTGCCCTGCATGTTTCATTGTCAGAATCCCTGATGGTGTTTGTGAGAAGTAGCTTCAGCATGTGAAGCAGTGCTGAGAGGCATGGACAGAGCTCTCACAGTGACAGATAAGGCCAGGTTCACTTCATGCATCATTTAAATTCTGCCTGATGGCTCCCTGACACTGACATACACTTTGTGTCCTTCCTTCATCTGCATTGTTACTCACTAGAATCTTACCCTATTGCTCTTTCCAGAAGATTTCTAGGATCTGCCTACTTAATTCCTTCTTGACCTTCAGTTCTCACCTAAGCATGCTTTTCTCAGAGAGGCCTGCCCTGATATCTTGCTGGGCTCAGGTCCCTCATTATAACTGAGATGGCCATATCAGCATGGCTAGTGAGCATCTCCACAGATAACTACATATCCCAGACTCCCTTGGGGTTGAGTTCTGGATCTCATTTGGATGCACCTGTGCATTGTGGAAAGCAAGAGGTGCAGTGGAGCCATGCTAGTGGTTTTTCCACTTTGTGTTTTCTGGAAAGCAAACTGAAGAGTTGGGTTGTTCTGTGGCACACTTCCAATGTTCAGGCTCTAGTTTTCTAGTGTCAAGAGGTTGAGTGAAGGGCGTTTGTCGTTTTACCTATGTGTATTTATCTGGTGCAGTATGGTTTGGACCAATAGTTGAGGTGGATCACAGTCAAGGTGATGTGTTTCTAGAGCCAATAAGTCCCATATCAGCCTTCTGAGTCCCACTCATCCTGATTGTCCCATGACTGGTGGCTGTCCTGGTGGAACAGATCCACAGTGTTGCTCTGAAAGCCACTTCTGGAGGCCTAGTCTGGTCTGGATTCTGCTCCTCCAGCCCTTCCAAAGATTGTGTAAGCACTTGATTCCATTGACTTAATGCATGTCTGTTTAAGATACTTGTGATGGTTTGTGTTTCTACAATTAAACTTCAACTGATAGATGATATCTCATAGTACCACACTTCTCCTCAGTAGGAGTTTCTTATTTATTTGTGGGATCAATAGAATATGGGTCTTCTATTCAGATGGTTCCATGAAGATGGGCTTATAATAACTTAGGTGGTGGGTCTCAGTCAGGGCCAGTTTCCCCCCAGGAGACATTTGTGAATGTCTGGAGACATTTTTGGTTATCACAACTGGTAAGGGTATATCAGCATTTAGTGCATAGAGGACAGGGAGGCTGATAAACATCTTACAGTACACTAAACATCTGCTTGCAGCAAGGAATTCTTCAGGATGAAATTCCAATAGTGCTGAAGGTGGGAAACTCTGACTGATAGATTTGTTAGGTTACATTGGGTAGTGTACATAATCTCCGAAAGAGCAAAGAGCTTTGCTGATCTATCACACAGCCAGGTGTGGTGCCCAAATACCATCCAGACTGTTCTAGGAAATGCCCTGCTGTTGCCTTCCCATGGCTTGAAGAGTTGGGTGCCAGAAACTTTCATGGGCAAGTGGTGTGGTTATTGAACCCACTGTGTGGACACAAGCATGAGCCAAGGGTAGTATATGATGGAAACTCAGACCGGTATTTGCCCTCGCTTCCATGTGCCACTTACCCTTCCCTTTGTAGGACCCACCTTAGAAAAAAGATGGCTAGTAAGTTAGGTGAATGACTTGTAAGTTCTGGCAAGGGATAGAATGGCATTTATCTCTCTTATCCAAATTGGTAATATCTTGAAAGATTTTTCTGACTGTAAGGAATTTTGTTCAGACATATAAATACTTCTGTTTGTGAGCATATGCACATGCGTATGTTCATGCACACACATGTGCTAGCTATTTGTTTATCTAGTTCCCAGGTAATTCAATATTATATTGTTGTTGAAGAAATCAGACAATAAAGAAGATGTAGAGATAAAAGCAACCCCCCCACTTTGAAAACTCCACCCTAATCCCAAACCCACTGCCCTCTCCAGAGGTTTGGCATATTTATTTTATTAATGTTTATTTATTTTTGAGAGAGAGAGAGAGAGAGAGACAGAACATGAGTGGGAGAGGGGCAGAGAGGGACGGAGAAAGAATCTGAAGCGGCTTCAGGCTCTGTGCTGTCAGCAGAGCTGACCCACGGACTGTGAGATCATGACCCTTCTGAGCCCAAAGAGTCAGACCCTTAACCTAACTGAGCCCCTTAATCCAGACACCCCTGGCATATATTTTAGATATTTGGTGTACATATGTTTTCTATGCATTTGTACACACACATAAGCATGTAGAAAGCATATAATTTTGGTTTTAAGACTTATTTAATTTTTGTGTTTGATCATACGTATAATTCTGCAATTTCCTTTCCCTCCCCTACTTTTTTCTTTTAACTTGGCATGTCTTGAAGAGCTTTACCCATGGGGATGTAAGCTTCCCCTCTTCCTGTTGGCTGCTGCATAGTGCAGCATGGTACAGATGTGTCACGTTTAGGCAACTGTAAGAGTGGCAACCATAAAGCCTCCACCTACAGACAGCTTGCTTGGGTTTAAATTGTGGCTTCATCACTTACCACGTATACGATGTTGGGCACATTGGTTAGTTTCCTGATGCCCCAGTTTTCTCTGGTTCCCAGTGCCCTGGCTCTTTCATCTGTAAAAAGTATGAACTTTTTGAAGCCATTTGCTTACAGTAAATCAACAAGATGTGTTTAGTTTATATTGTACCTGCTGTCATGTTGTGTTCCCCAGTGCTTGATGTGTGAAGGGACACAGTTTGAGTTCCACAGAATCCTCGCTTCTTATTTTCTAAAATTTTTCTTCTCACCAAGGAAAGAATCCTAAATAGATGCAGTTGAAACCTAGGCTTTTAAAATTCATAGGCTTAAGAAATTATATTTTATATAGTTTCCTAGAAATGTCCTCTTCACGACCTATGAGGCTATAGGCAGGATATCAGTTGATTCCAATGATTCTTTATTTCACCTTGGCATGTCTTTTATCAGAAATCGTATGGAAACTTTTTAATTTATGGGCTTTTATTGCAATCCTCAATTCACCCTGAGTAGTCTATTATTAAGTGTTCTAGAGGTTCTTATTGTCCCTTATCAGAGAATTGTATCTCAGCGCAATTCATCCGTAGTCATTCTTCACAGAGAGAATCTTTCATATTACCTTTCTTTCATCTTACAATGACGACTCTTGAATACATCATTATTCCACAATGAGCTTATAAATTATTATCATTAGGCAATTTTTTATATAATCTGATTTTATAAACTGTTTCTTTTTATTATCGTTGGAAGGGAAAACCAGTAAATGCATCTGTCTGTTTGGATCCACCATGATAACAGTAATAGAAAAACTAAGTCAGGACATCTTACTGAGCCACAGACATACTGGCTTTGTAATGAGTTCAGAATAGGACCTGCATGTGCACATGACCAAGCACCCCAGCTCTCTCTGGATCACATGTGCCACCCTTAATGGCATCTTAATTATAATGCTGGGTTATCAAAATGTCTTACGCTGGATTTTTTCCTTCCTAGAAATGAGTTTTAAAAATATTTTTATTTTTAAATTAAAAAAAATTTAATGTTTATTTTTGACGGAGAGAGCGAGAGTGAGAGAGAGAGCAAATGAGCAGGAGTGGTGGAGGGGCAGAGAGAGAGGGATACAGAGAATCCAAAGCAGGCTCTGTGCTGTCAGTGCAAAACCCAATGTGGGGCTTGAACCCATGCCTTGAACCATGAGCTCATGACCTGAGCTGAAGTTGGATGCTCAACCAACTGAGCCACCCAGGTGCCCCTTATTTTTACATTTTTTATTGAAGTGTAATTGACATGCAATGTTACATTAGTTTCAGGTATACAACATATTGGTTCAACAATTCTACACATTAATTAGTGCTCACTACAATAAGTGTAATCACTACCTGTCACCATATAATGTTATTATAGTATTATTGACTATATTTCCTATACTGTACTTTTTATCTCCATGACTTATTTATTTTATAACTAGAAGTTTATACCTCTTAAACCCCTTTATCAATTTTACCCATCTCCCCCCTGCCCACTTGACAACACCAGTTTGTTCTCTGTATTAAGAGTCTTTATTTCTTTGTTCATTTGGGTATTTTTAAAATTCCACATATAAGTGAAAGCGTACAGTATTTGTCTTTCTTTGTCTGACTTATTTCACTTAGCATAGTACTCTCTAGATCCATCCATGTTGTTGCAAAGGGTGAGATCTCATTCTTTTTTATGGCTGAGTAATAGTCCATTGTACGTACATACCACTTCTTTATTCATTCAGCTATCAGTGGACACTTAGGTTGCTTCCATGTCTTGGCTATTGTAAATAATGCTGCAATAAGCATAGGGCTATGTATATCTTTTCAAATTAGTGTTTTGGTTTTCTTTGGATAAAAAGCTAAAGATAGAAATACCATCTGAACCAGTAATAAAATATTTTTTCAATGAAGAAAACTACTTAGGAGTTTGTGATTTGCTACGTGAAATGGTAACTCAACGAAGATTCCTTTGCCACCCGGCATTTTCTAGATCACCACCCCCATTGCCCTGCTTATCTGTGCTTAGAGAATACAGATATTTGTCTCTGTTCATATATGAGAAGGTAAAATTTTTCCTCATCAGTGCTGTCCAATAGAACTTACCCTGATGATGGAAATTTATTCTGTGTAAAAACAGAGAAGGAGGCAAACCATAAAAGACTCTTATTTAAATACAGAAGGTTGCTAAATATAGCAATTTAAATACAGATTTATTTTTTTGTTGTTTTTTGTTTTTTTTTTTTTTGAATAGAGAATTTGGCTTTATTTTATTTATTTTTTTTTTATTGTTCTTGTAATAGTATATTTCTTTTTTTTTTTATTTTTTAATATATGAAATTTACTGTCAAATTGGTTTCCATACAACACCCAGTGCTCATCCCAAAAGGTGCCCTCCTCAATACCCATCACCCACCTTGCCCTCCCTCCCACCCTGCCCTCCCTCCCACCCCCCATCAACCCTCAGTTTGTTCTCAGTTTTTAACAGTCTCTTATGCTTTGGCTCTCTCCCACTCTAACCTCTTTTTTTTTTTTTTTTCCTTCCCCTCCCCCATGGGTTTCTGTTATGTTTCTCAGGATCCACATAAGAGTGAAACCATATGGTATCTGTCTTTCTCTGTATGGCTTATTTCACTTAGCATCACACTCTCCAGTTCCATCCATGTTGCTACAAAAGGCCATATTTCATTTTTTCTCATTGCCACGTAGTATTCCATTGTGTATATAAACCACAATTTCTTTGTCCATTCATCAGTTGATGGACATTTAGGCTCTTTCCATAATTTGGCTATTGTTGAGAGTGCCGCTATAAACATTGGGGTACAGGTGCCCCTATGCATCAGTACTCCTGTATCCCTTGGATAAATTCCTAGCAGTGCTATTGCTGGGTCATAGGGTAGGTCTATTTTTAATTTTCTGAGGAACCTCCACACTGCTTTCCAGAGCGGCTGCACCAATTTGCATTCCCACCAACAGTGCAAGAGGGTTCCTGTTTCTCCACATCCTCTCCAGCATCTATAGTCTCCTGATTTCTTCATTTTGGCCACTCTGACTGGCGTGAGGTGGTATCTGAGTGTGGTTTTGATTTGTATTTCCCTGATAAGGAGCGACGTTGAACATCTTTTCATGTGCCTGTTGGCCATCCGGATGTCTTCTTTAGAGAAGTGTCTATTCATGTTTTCTGCCCATTTCTTCACTGGGTTATTTGTTTTTCGGGTGTGGAGTTTGATGAGCTCTTTATAGATTTTGGATACTAGCCCTTTGTCCGATGTGTCATTAAATACAGATTTAAATACAGAAGCAACTGAGGGTTGCTGGAGGGAAAGTGGGAGGTGGTTAGGATAAATGGGTGATGGGCTTTCAGGAGGGCACTTTGTTGGGATGAGCACTGGGTGTTATATGTCAGTGATGAATCACTAAATTCTACTCCTGAAACCAATACTACACTACATGTTAACTAACTTTAATTTAATTAAAAAAATAAAAACAAAGAAATATTTTCTATCGTAGCTACTAGCTACATGAATGGCATTGACCATGAAATGTGGCTGGTACAACTGAGGAACTGAATTTTAAATTTTATTTAATTCTAATCAATGAACATTTAAACAGCCTCATGTCGCCAGTGGCTACCATATTGGACAGGGCAGTTTAAAATTTTTTTAAATATTTATTCATTTTTTGAGAGGGAGAGAGACAGAGCATGAGTGGAGTTGCAGTAGAAAGAGAGAGAGACAGAATCCTAAGCAGGCTCCAGGCTCTGAACTGTCAGCAAAGAGACCGATGCAGGGCTTGAACCCACAAACTATGAGATCATGACCTGACCCAAAGTCAGACACTTAACCGACTGAACCACCCAGGAGCCCCTTGGACGGGGCAGTTTTAGATTGTCCATAGTTTGTGGTATTTATATAGTGCATTACTGCTTGTTTCCATCAGAGTGGATAATTGAGAACTGACTAACTTTTTACCCATCTGGGTAATTCTTTTACCTACATTTAACATCTCTTAAGAAGAGAATAATATTAATAACATCCAGCAACTGCAGAGTCCTGGCTGTGTACTAGGCTGTGTTCTCATACTTCACCTGGAGTAGCCCATCTAGTCCTCCCACCAGTTATGAAAGAGGCACTGCTTTTATTCACATTTTGCAGCTGAGAGAACGGAAGAAGCCCAGAGAGGTGAAATGACTTGCCCAAGGATACACAGCTAATGGCTTCCTGGCTCCAGAATCCCTTCTCTGCCAGGATACTGAACAGACACAGTCCTGTGTCTGACTCTCATTTCATTGGCTATGGTACATGTGATGTCAAGGTCACTGGAATAGGTTTAAGGTGGGATGTATTAGGGGGATCCTTAGAGAGATACTGAGGACAGATTAGACCAGATATATTCTGATGCCCATCCTATTTCTACATTTCTATGATTCTGAGGATTAAGGTAGGTAGCTGAATGGCATTTTAGATTTCTTCCATGTGAGACCCACTTTTTAAAGGAACACAATTCAGCTTTCCATCTCATGCTCATGATCAGAATATACGGGTTGTTTTCTTATTTTCTTGATTGGTATGTATCACAGTGTATCATATTTCACTTGTTGGTGGGCACACATATGACAGAGAGGGAAAGGGACTTTCAGAAGGATTGTTATTTTTTTTTCACTTGCTACCAAAGGAAGGACACCCAGGATGTCACAGCCCAGGGATTTACATGCACCATATCCTAAAACCTGCCCCCAGTTACCAAAAATTCTGTCTTTTCCTTCCACCACAGTATTTGCTGGATTTTGTTATAAGCTGTATCAAATGACCCAAGGGCAATTACAACTTACAAATTAATTGAAGACAAGTTGTAAAGGCTTGAGAAATAGAACACTATCGGATAATACACAATAGATATGAACACGGGACATCTATAAGTTTCATGGCAGGTGGTAGTTTTTGTAGGGTCTTTTTCTGCAAAGCTGCAGTTAGGCCTTTAGGGGGCATCTAAAGGTCTGCAGTTTTATGTTAGAATGGAATGAATGCTAAACTATCCAAGAAAATGCTTATATGCATTAATTAGGAAGTACCTAAACCTTAATTAGGTAGTATCATTTCAGAGTTCCTCTGATTTAACCTCTTCCTTTCCTTTTAAAATCTATTCTTAAGTGTATGAGTGGGTTTTTTTTGAAATGTTTATTTATTTATTTTGAGGGAGGAGGGGCAGAGAGAGAGAGAGAGAGAGGGAGAGGGAGAATCCCAAACAGGCTCCACACTCAGCATAGGGCCTGCTGTGGGGCTCCGTCTCATTACCCTGAGATGGTGACTTGAGTTGAAAACAAGAGTTGGATGCTTAACCAACTGAGCCACCCAGTCATCCCTTGAGTGTTCTTTATATATTCTGAATAGTTGTGTGTGCAGCATTTTCTCCACAGATGATGTTTGTCTTTTATATTTGCTCATGTTATCTTTTGTCACACATCCATTTAGAAAATTTGAATTGATAAAATTATGGCTTTTTTTTTACATTTTCTGTTTTTAAATGACTTTCCCCTCAACTATTGAGGTATAAAGTCACATGTACTTAAAGTGTATTTAAATTTGATTATATATATATATATATATATATATATATACATATGTACATATACATATGTATATGTACACATTGTGAAATATTTACACATAATCAAGTTAGTTAATATATTCATTATTTTACAGTTACCTTTTTTAAAAAATAACTTTTTAGGAAGTTAATTTCTAGAACTACCAGACAAACCAGCAATTCCACTTCTGAGTACTTATCTTAAGAAAATTAAAACACCAATCTGAAGAGATACATGCACCTTGATGTTTATTGCAGCATTATTTACAATGGCTAAGATATGGAAACAACCTAAGTGTCCATTGGTAGATGAGTGGATAAAGAAGATGTGACGTGTGTGTGTGTGTGTGTGTGTAATATGTGTATGCACAACAGAATATTACTCAGCTGTAAAAAAGAATGAGATCTTGCCTTTTGTGACAACATGAATGGATCTAGAGGGTATAATGTTAAGTGGAATAAGTCAGATAGAGAAAGACAAATACCATGTGATTTCAGTTATATGTGGAATCTAAACAACAAAAGAAATGAGCAAAACAAAACAGAAGCAGGTTCATAGATAACAGAGAACAAACTGGTGGTTACCGGGGGAAAGGTACTGGGAGGGGGCAGGTGAAGTAGGTGAAGGGGATTAGGAGGTACAAACTTCCAGTTATAAGATGAATAAGTCACAGGGATGTAATGTACAGCATAAGGAATATATTCAATAATGTTGTAATAACTTTGTATGGTGACAGATGGTAACCAGACTTATTATGGGGATCATTTTGTAATGTATAAAAATATCAAATCACTATGATGTACACTTGAAACTAATGGGATATTGTATGTCAATTATTCTTCAATAAAAAAATAAAACAAAATTCTTTCCTTTCCAAAATTATGATCTCTCACAGTGGGCTTAATGTTTTCAAGGGCCTTGTACCCACCCAAAATTTATTTTTGTGCACGATGTGAATAAGAAATCTTTTGTTTTTGTTTTCCCCAACATCATTTATTGTGGACTGCATCTTTTCCACCCCATGGAATTGTAATACCCTCTCTGTCATATTCCATCTATGTGTGAATTTGACGTTTTTATTCTTCTGCATTTGTAAATGTGTCTATCCCCATTTCTATATGATTTTAATCACTAAAACTTTATATTATGTGTTGATTTCTGATAAGACAACCCTCCCTACATATTCTTCTTTTTAAACTTAGTCTTATATATTCCAAAAATCTTTCCTCTTTTATATCAGGGTTTCTCAGCTTTGGCACTGTTGATGTTTGGGGCCAGATTACTCTTTGTGGTAGGAGGCGTTGTGTGCATGTGCACTGTAGGATGATTAGCAGAAGCTCTGGTCTCTCCCCACTGGATCGTCAGACAATGCCAAATGTCCACTTGGGGGAAAAATCACCGCTGCTTATAAACTATGGTTCTATAGAAATTGATTTTATAGGAATCAGTGTATTGCATTCCAAAAAAGTTTGGTTTGGGTGTAGATTGAAATTATGTTAAACTTAGATGATTTTTCAGAAGCATCACTATTATTACAATATAGATCTGTCTTTTCAAACATGAACACATTTCATCTCTTCATTTTCTCATTTTCATTTCATGTCTTTCAGTAATGTTTTATAATTTCCCTCATGAAGGTTGTGTACATATTTTGTTATACTGATTCTTAGGCCCTGTGTAGTAATTTTGCTATTATAAAAAAAGGTATTTCCTTTTGTAATTCCAATCTCTCTAACTGGTCATTGTTGATGTAAAGGAACACAACTAATTTTTTGTGTGTTTACCATGCATCTGAAAATCTTGTTGAACTTAAAAAAAATCTAATAGTCTGCCTATCTTCTAAAATTTTCTATGTAGATAATCATATTGTCTGCACATAAACCACAGTGTTGACCCATCACTTAGCATGCTTACACCCTTAACTTCTTTTTCTAATCTTATTGTATTGGCTAGGATCTCTAGAGGGATGCTGAGTAGTAGCATGAAAGAGGGACACTTTTATTTCACAAGCAAAGAAACAGGCTTTGGGCTTGTCCAAGTTCGTTCAATGAATTAGAGCAGAGATAAGGCTGGATTCTCAGGTTTACAAACTTCTCTTTCCTTTATGATTCTTTCTTCTTCTTTTTTGTTTGTTTTGGTTATTTTAATTAACAAAAACAATTTGTTTTCAGGACTTTCTTTCTTTCTTTCTTTCTTTCTTTCTTTCTTTTTGAGAGACAGAGACAGTGCGCGCATGAGGGCAGGGGAGGGGCACAGAGAGAGGGAGAAAGCGAATACCAAGCAGCTCCTAGCTGGCAGCACAGAGCTTGATGCAGGGCTCAATCTCACAAACCATGAGATCATGACCTGAGTCAAAATCAATAGTTGGACCCCCAACCAGTTGAGCCACCCAGGCACCCCAGGACTCTTTTGATTTTAAACCTATTAAAACATTAGAAGAAAATTACATACAGTCCTTTGTAAGTGGAACATAATGCATCAGCGTCTTGGTACTGACATGAAATCTGTTGTTCTTTGATTATGAAGGCATAGATAACATATAGAGAAGTTAAATCACTATGTTGTATACCTGAAATTAATGTAGCATTGTGTGCCAAGTATACTAAAAAAAATTTTTTTAAAAGCATGTCAGCTACTAGAAACCAGTATCTACTAGTCTGAGAGTATGTTTCCGTCTGGGAAATACATGCAGTAGAGTCTTCTTGTTGGAGAGAGATGTTTTTTTTACTTTTTATTTTTTTTTGAGAGAGAAAGAGACAGAGTGTGAGTAGAAGAGGGGCAGAGAAAGAGGGAGACACAGGATCTGAGGCAGGTTCCAGGCTCTGAACACCAAGCCTGATGTGGGGATTGAACTAAAAAACCACAAGATCATGACTGGAGCTGAAGTCAGACACTTAAGTAACTGAACCACCCAGTTGGAGAGAGATTTTAAGAGGATGGGTTTATGGATCACTTAAAAAATGAAGCCTGAACTGTGCTGGGTACTTTTCAAGTATGCTCTCTTTACATCTTTACAACAATGTCTGAGGTGTATGTATGTTATTATGCCCATTTTAGAGATGAAGAAACTGAACCTCAAGTCACTTGCCCAAGGCCTCTTGCTTCGAAGTTTATGGAGCTTGGACTCAAATCTAGGTTGGACACCAAAGTGTATGATGTACTTGCTATATACTTTGATTACCATCAGGTATACACATGTGAAATTAATATTGGATGAATTCAAATTCAGTTTGGAGGGTTTAGGAATGAACTCTTCATTGCTTTCACTAAAATTAATAGAATTCATGAAAAATAAGGCAAAAGCAGTTGTGTCTTAGTATCTCTTCCTTATAAATACATACAAAGCAACAACAGACTCCAGTTAGCAAATGCCTCTAATATGCTGGGCACACTATGCATATTACATCTTATCTGCCTAACAAATTTGGGAGGAAAGTCTTGTTAGTACCATTTTAGGGAATAGGAAACTGGGGTTCCTAGAAATTTAGTAATAGCTCATAAGAAGCAGAGCCAGGTCATGCGCCCTTACTTTGCACCGCATTAGGCTGACCAAGCTGGCTTGTTAGCCCAAAGCTGTGCTGCGGTCACACTAGATTCCCAGTGGAAAAAATGTGCTCCCACAGCTGCATTTTCAAGAATCGTTTCTATCATTATGCAGTATGTAGAACCCAAGAGGGGCTTCTATAAACATGAGTACATGTTCCCAGACAAAGGAGATAATATCTATGACAAACAGCCATTATCTAGAACATCTGTTAGGCTGTTTCTCCTGGTTTTAAATAATGCATGGCGTGCTCTAATTCAGGTGTACTCCTGGAAACCCAGCAGCTTCTGGCGTGATTTCTGTGATCTCTGGGTATGATGAATGAGAATATCTGTTGATCATGGAGTATACCACTTAATGAAGCACTTTGGCTTTGCATCAAATTTTCTATATTTTTAACTATAATTATAGCTATAACCAACACTACTTATCTTGCCTTGTAATTTACATAGTGATTCCACATTCAGTGTCTCATAAGCATTTAATCCTTAAAACAGTCCTGCTCAGCAGTCATTAATATTGTTCACATAATAATGTTTTTGAGACTGTTCACATAGATTGACAGAGAGACATCCAAGAGATACTATTCTTGGAGAAGAGTGAGCTTTCACAATACAGTCTAATGTGGTGCTGTTTGGTTTAATTGTGCTCACAAAAGAGGATGAAGAAACATATATCAAACAGTTACACAGTGGCTATCTCTGGTAGTAAGAGTTTCAGATAAACTTTCTCAATTATTTTACATATGTTTGTCTTCCTTTTTTTAAAGTTTATTTATTTATTTTGAGAGGGAGGGAGGGAGGGAGAGAGAGAGAGAGAGAGAGAGAGAGAGAGAGATTGAACCAGTGGGGGAGGGGCAGAGGGAGAGGGAGACAGAAGATTTGAAGCAGGCTCCGTGTTGACAGCAGACAGCCCGATGTGGGGCTCGAACTCACGAACCGGGAGATCATGACCTGAACCGAAGTCTGACGCTTAACCAATTGAGCTACCCAGGTGCTCCTGTTTTCCTTTTTTAAATTTAATTTTTATTTTACACTGTTTCTTTAAATACACATTTTTCACAAGTACAAAGTTACATAGATATATTGTTTTAAAAAATCATACAGTCTCATAAGGCTGGTAATAGGACAGCAGTAACTTAACCCTCACCTCCTTCACCCCCACTATCATGAGGAGGCAATGAAATTGAACACTTTAGCTATTTGGATTTATTACTACATTTCAAACTAAATGTTTTTACTGCTACTTCTTACTGTTCAGTTTGAGATATTATACACTGGCATCCTGCTATAAGAGATGGGAATTTGGAACACTTCTATGCATACCTTCCATTCCCAACCATGCCACTGTGGTTGTAGCATAAGTAAATGTCACTTGCAACTGGGCCAGACTGTATGCTACAGTTACTTTTCTTTTCTTTTGTGTACAACTTTTCCTGGCACAGTTGGTAATAGTCTTTTTTTTTTTTTTTGTATTTTTATTTTTTTATTTATGTTTTTAAATTTTATTTTATTTATTTTTTTTTCAATATATGAAGTTTATTGTCAAATTGGTTTCCATACAACACCCAGTGCTCATCCCAAAAGGTGCCCTCCTCAATAGCCATCACCCACCCTCCCCTCCCTCCCACCCCCCATCAACTCTCAGTTTGTTCTCAGTTTTTAACAGTCTCTTATGCTTTGGCTCTCTCCCACTCTAACCTCTTTTTTTTTTGAAAAAAAAAAAAAAAACATTTGCTTGTTATTTAGAAAATACTATGTATCACTAATTCATCTTCCAGCTTTCTTCCAGAAGTTTCTTTTCAAGATTAAATGTTTGATTAAACATTTCAGGAATCGATCTGTTTATCATCTCGATGGCATCCCTCCTGGACTTGTTCATCCTGGGACATCCTTTAACCACCATTGGATTCTCTCTTCTTTTGGGATGGATCTCATGTTTTCTGGATCCTATGTCTTAAGTTTTCTTGATTTACCTCTCCTCCTCCCTCTCAAGTTGCTTCCTGAAAAAAAGGAGGCTTAAAAGATACATTTTTGGAAGGCTTGAATATGAATATATATATATATATATATATATTTTTTTTTTCTTTATTTTCCCTTTACACTTGTTTTAGTTTGGCTGAGTATAGAATTCCAGGTTGGAAACTTTTTTTTTCCTAGCTTTGGTGTTGCTATTGAGACATCCAAAGACATTTTGATTCCTAATCCTTTGTATATAAAATTGTATTTTTCTCTTTGGAAATTCTTAGGGTCTTCTCTTTGTCAGCAGGATTCTGAAATTGCCAAATCATAAGCCTTGGTGTAGATATATTCCCACCTATTTTGACAGGCATCTGATGGGTGAGTTCAATCTGGAGACTCATGTATTTTAGCTCTGGTAAGGTTTAGTGAGGCATTTCTTTATTTTTAAATAATATCTTCCTCTCTTTTGTTGTTTTTGTTTTTGTTTTTGTTTTTGTTGTTGTTCTTGAACTCATTATTGGCTATTGGGACTGATATTAATTTCAAAGATGTTTTAAGGATTAAAATCCATCTCTGTTATTTTTTTAAGAGTTTTCACCAAGTATAATTTCTAACCTTTGAAGACACAGGCATTTACTTCACATTTACTTCTGATTATTTTTAGCAGCAGAATGGCTATGGAAAACCAAGAGGTCTCCAGAAGATGCCATACAAGATGCACCTTGTTTCATTTTATACAGGGAACTTCGCAGCTGAAATATCTGGTTACTCTGAGAAGATTCTCATTCATTCATTCAGCAAATGTTTATTAAGTGCCTATTCTGAGCTAGATGTAGAGATTTCAGCATCAGAAGTGTTCACAAGTGGTTGCAGACTCAACTCAGAAACAGGAAGTTTGCCTGGACCACTTCCCATGCTATCTTCCTCCCCATTTCCTTAGCAGTTTAGCTGTTCCTTAAATAGACAGTCAGTTCCCTTGTTTCCAACATTCTTCATTAGACCTCACTCTTCCCTCTGGTGCCTTAGCCTCTACTGGGTTCTTTACTGGGTGAATCAGCTTGTCTCCTGGTTTCTCCTCAAACACCTGGTTTCATCTTCCTCTGCTCCAACACTAAATACATCATAGAATACATTGTGGTATATGCCTGTTATGAAATATGTCTCCTTTTCTGATTTTTAATAGGTATACATAGCAGATGTTACTGTTGACTTACCCATACCCCATTGCTCTTATTAGTTGGGTCACAGTGGCCAAACTTTCAACCACCAACCTGTCATTATCCAAGACTGCTCTCCCACCATGCATCAGTCACCCACAATGACCACAGGTGAGGTAATGTGCCCTTGCCTTCATTGTCTCACCTCCTTACTTTTCTACCAGAGTTTTCTTTATCTTCCAAATAAATTACTTGTGGCTGAATCCTTAAATTAGGGTTTGCTGCTGGGGCAACCCAAACTAAGATTTAGTTGAAGAAGAATGGGGAGTTTTAAGCAAAATGTATGGATTTCCATGTCTAGTCATCAAATCTAGACTCTATATCCTGATTCTTCATGCTCTAAGGTGAAATATTATTTCCCCTCCCCTTTCCTCCACCTTTTCTCTACATTTCCATATTTTTTTCAGCTCTATCTTGACTTTTACATTGTTTAGATTGCTAACATTTATAGTCTGTTACCATATTGAAATATTCTTAGATTTTTTCCCTATAGGTTGATTCTAAAAGTTGAAAACCAACAAACTAAATGTACATTATTATGCTTTGATAACTCTCTTTAATTGCAGAGCCAATTAGAGAGAGTGGTCTTTCTTTCTTCATGGGTTCAATGCCAACAATCTTATGTCACTCAAAGGAGAACATTTCTAGCACTCTAGAGCAAAGGGAATCCCCTTGTTACACTCCATTCCTTTCTCAAAATCAGGCCACATTTTAGTAATTTTCATACCAAGACTTTGATTCTCTTGAATGTTTTTCCTGTATTCTAGAGTTTCTAATGTTTTTTTTTTGTAGAGATGTTACCATGTGTTACCATGTCATAAATATTTTCTGACTTCTTACTGATTCCACCAGTTAATTCTATTTCAGATTTTTTTTTAAAAAAACAGTTTTTTAAATGTTTTCTTTATTTTTTGAGAGAGATACAGAGTGAATGGGGGAGAGGCAGAGACAGAGGGGAACAGAGGATCCTAAGCAGGCTCCATGTTGACAGGCTGACAGCAGCAAGTCCGATGTGGGGCTCAAACTCATGAACCGTGAGATCATAACCTGAGCCAAAGCTGGACGCTCAACTGACTGACTCACCCAGGCACCCCTATCCAGTTTTCCTTAAAGATACTCTTCATGGACCTTACTCACTTTCTCTTCTAATTTGGACTAATTACATTCTAGGCTGATTCTTTAACCATAATCCTTAGATTTCTTTTTATTGTACTTGTACTATTTGTTTTTATGCTAACTTTTCACTTATATTAGTTTTCATTCGTTTGTTATTGTGGCACCTCATTAATTTCCATAGAAAGGATGTGTAAAAAGATTACTCTCTGAGTTCTTGCATGATCAAAAATGTGCTTATTTTATCTCAGATTTATTAATATTTCGGTTAATATTGTATACATTAGTTTGGGTATAACATTATTAGGTAAATTAATTTTCTGATAGAACCTTTTTTTTATTTTTTTATTTTTATTTTTTTTAATTTTTTTATGTTTATTTATTTTTGAGACAGAGACAGAGCATGAATGGGGGAGGGGCAGAAAGAGAGGGAGACACAGAACCCAAAGCAGGCTCCAGGCTCCGAGCTGTCAGCACAGAGCCCGACGTGGGGCTCGAACCCATGGACCGCGAGATCACACCCTGAGCTGAGAAGTCGGTCATTCAACCAACTGAGCCACCCAGGCGCCCCTAGAACCTTTTTTTAAAATGTTTATTTTTATTTTTGATAGAGACAGAGAACAAGGGAAGAGCAGAGAGAAAGGGAGACAGGAGATCCGAAGCAGGCATCGTGCTGTCAGTGGGGCTTGAACTCACCAACCGTGAGATCATGACCTGAGCCAAAGTCAGACGCTTAACCAACTGAGTTACTCAGGCACCACTCTAATAGAACCTTGAATGCCTTTCTGCATTGTCTAATAACACCCAATATTGTTAACATTACTGTGAGTCTTCGTTCTTTGTATATGACCTATTTTTTCTATCTGCAAATGTTTTGTATGTTCTTTGTATCTTTGGTGTTTTGACATTTAACAAGTATCTATATAGTTCTGAATTATTTTTCATTACTGTTGCTGGTATTCAATGGGCCAGTATAATGTGAAGACTCAGATTGAATCCTCTGATAACTTTGCTTCTCTTATTGCATGGTTTTGATAATTTCTAGGTAGCCATTGTACATTTTTGTGGCTATGAACTGTGTAGATTGGATGGGGAGTCTTCAAGAGGAACAGGGCTGATTGACTCGCAGACTTCACTTTCGAATGAAGCAGAGAAGAAGCCTTTATGCCGGGGACCCCTCAAATACCATCACACGGAGGTCTTGGCTCTGAGTGCTGGGACTGACTCTATGAGTCCCGGTTCTTAATGCCTAGTGGCTTGTTCAATGTGGAGATAAAAGCATTGCTGTTGCCATTGTCATCTTTCTCTTTCCCAGAAGCCAGAGGTACATGCTGCATGGCCTGTTTTCTTTGTGCTCAGAGTTGGAGGAAGGCAGAGAGGAGAGAGGTGTGCAGAGTGAATAGTTCAGTGGTTGAGGAATTGATCTTTAATTTCTTCCCTACTGCGTCCCTCTTTTCTCACTTGCCCATCCCTGAGTCTGCTGACACTGAGCCTGTAGCCTCTTGGGAGTCTTCTGGTAGGCTGGCCCCTTTCACTGTGGTCCCATCTTGTGCATTTTTTCCCCTTAAATTTGAAGTGTCTTTTTGTTTTTTAGTGTAGTTAACACACAATGTTACATTAGTTTCAGGTGTTCAATGTAGTGATTCAACAAGTTTATACATTATGCTATATTTACCACAAGTGTCCCAATACATCCTTCTTACAATATGATCAACTATATTCCTTAGGCTGTGACCTATTCATCCCATAACTAGAAGCCTGTCTCTCCCACTTTCATTAACCCAAATCCAAACCCCTTTCCCCTCCCTTCTGACAACCATCAGTTTGTTTTCTCTATTTATAGGTCTGATTCTGCTTTTTGTTTATTTATTCATTTGTTGTTTTGTTTTTTGTTTTTAAGATTCCACTTATGAGTGAAATCAAATGGTATTTGTCTTTCTTAGTCTGACTCATTTCACTTAGCATATAATACCCCCTGGGGCTTTACCTGAAGAAAACAAAAACACTAATTCAAAAGGATACATGCACCCCTATGTTATTGCAGCATTATGTACCATCCTGTGCATTTTGAGCCACAGTTTTCTCTACGCATTCTTATTCTTTAACATGTTTCTACTTTGTATTAATTTCCCTAGAAAATAACTTGGTGCTTCTTTAAGGTGATGTTCTTTAAACATTTGTTCATTAGGGAAGAGGCGTGGGGGAGTGTGGTGTAAGGCACCTGCTGACGGCAGTCTTGGCTCTTCTGTCGTTGGAGGTTATTTTGCTCTGGCCCCTAACCCACATATCCCAACATACAAGACACAAATCTTCTGTTAACCAGCAATCTCCGCTCCAGATGGAAGTTCATTGCCTGTGGTTACTTAAGCCCGACCCTTGGGAGGTCTTACTCCCCCACCCCAAGTAGCTTATTCAAAAGAATTCCTTTTGGTCACACTTGATGAGACAAGCTCTGGTGAATGTCATTTCCTTCATGTGACTCCACTTCCAGTGACATTCTTGCCGCCCCACGCAAAGTGTCCAGCTGGCACGTCTGCTATTCCAGCTCTCACACGAGCGGGCACCTCTGTCCAGGTGTCCTCTTCCATGAAGAGTCCCGCTGGGAGCACAGTTTGGGAAGGTTTTGGAGCCTTACTTCTTTGCCCAGAGGAGTAGCTCTAAAATCCATTGGTGCCTGGGACTGAAAGCCCTTCTTGGCTGCCTTTCCATGCCATTCAGCCTCCCATTGTTTTCCACACCAACACTCAAGTCTCTTGATCTGTGCCCACTTCCAGCAACTCTGAGTGGGGTCACCAATTAAAGCAAGAGACAAAACGTTTCCTGAGCCAATGTGGTCTCCAGCTCTCTCTGCTTCCTGCTGCTGTTTGTGTGCGTGTGCTTTCCGCTTCTGATGGCTCCCTCCCCCATTCTCCGTGTGTGTCCTTTTCGACATCTTCATTATTCCTCATTAGCTTTGGTTTCCTCTCTCCTCTTTCCCCCTTTTACACGTCCGTTATTTCCAGCCCTTTAGCCACACAAAATGAAGGGTGTCCCCTTTCCTGTCCCCTCGGGAGCTGCTCCTCCCTCAGCATCTCAGAGCAGACCCGTCACCTGCGGAGTCTCGGGCGATGGCACACAGCCACTTGTCGCCCACAATGGGAGCTCTCAGAGCTGGGCAGCGAGGCCTGGGCGAGACGCCAACATGCCACAGAGAGGCAGCTCGGCCTCACAGGGGGGTGTGAGCCTGGCAATCAGACCCTCACAGAGCTGCCCCGACTTGCTGTGGGATCTGGAGCAAGTCACTTGACCTCTGCTCAGCTCCTCGTCCCAGAGAGGAAGTAAGGATGGCCTCCTGGAGGATGCTGGAAGAATCACCAATGAGAATAGGACGCCCCACGGCCCAGGCTTGCAGACCTATGGCTGACTTTGGATGGCGGCTGTGTGCACACTCACTCACATATATACACACAGCACACACATATTCACACACCCATATACACATTCGCAGACACAAATATGCATGCACAGATATAGAGGCATACACTCACACACATGTTACACAAACTCACAGACACAAACACGTACATACTCGGACACATAAACACCCACACGCTCACACAAACGCACTGAAACAGACATATGCACCTTTATACATACATACACATTCACACATATGGATAAACACACAGAAACACTCACACAAATGCTTGTTCACCACACAGTTAAGACACACATAAATGTATGTATATGAGTGGAATTCCCTGTGAAATGGAAACAAACAGAATTTCAACTTTTTTCCATGAAAAGAATATAAATGGCATTGTGGCTGCATCCTTGGGATTTTGCCCACTCTCTTCTCTCATTTGCAATCAACAATCAATAGCCTGCGTGTGCTTGTCACTGGGCCAGCACAGCCAGGGATGAAGCAAAGCAGCAAATGTGGCCCCAGAGTTTGAGAAACTTTCAGTTTATTCGCAGAACACAACAAGCCAATGGCAAAGAAAGATAACGACTTGGCATGCTCTGGCTGAGAGCTTAGCGGGCGGTTCAGTCATGGTCCCAAAGATGGGATGGTGCATCCCGCTAGGAGAGGAGGATCAAGGAAGGCTACGTGGTGGAGGGGGCTCTTGGTCTGGTTGGGTAGAGCAGGGTACTGGTCATTAGATGGATTTGGCTTCAGAGCCACAGACAACAGCTTTGACTGGAATACTTAGCAAAGAGTGAAATACCCCACCAATCATTTCTTCTCTGAAGATATGGCCCTGACAGCCTACTGTGGCCACACTGGGCCAGGGGGCTCTCAGCTAAGTCAGAGCCACAGCACAACACCAAAGTGGTGGCCACTGCTCCGGGCACCTTTACAGTTAGACTTGCTTGACACCCTCAGTTAACTCCTTGCATGTTTGCCTCTTACAGTTATGTGTCTGTGGTCATAGACTCTATCTTCCCAAAATGGTTGCAATGATATTTCTGACCACCAGTGTCTTCCAGAACCTTCTCACACTCCATAAAGAAGTGGAGTCTCTCTCCCTTCCCTTGAACCTGGGTGAGCCTTGGTGACTGCCTCAATGAATGCAGAAGTCACAGTGAGTGACCCTGGGGCTAAGTCATAGAAGGTGACATGGCTTCCGCATGCCTCTTTCTTTGAAACAAGTGCCTTGTGAGTCTTGCACTCACTTGTAAGGAGTCCAGCTATTCTGAAGCTGCTGTTCTGAAGAGACCACACTGGGGTATGAAGGGTGGGGGTGGGGGGTTCCAGATGCTCCAGTCCCACCTGTTTGCATCTCCCAGCCCAGGTGCCAGCTGTGAGGAGCCTCTGATGACTCCAGCACAGCCTTTGGGCTGGTCAGCTGACACTGAGTGGTGTAGAGGTGTCTTTTTCCCCTGAGCTCCACCCAGAGTGCTTATTCATGAGTGAAACAAGAGGTGCTGTTGGCTTAAATAGCTTTTTCCCCCTAAACTAGCATCAATATATTTGTATTAAGATTTTATTTTTCTACAAAAGTTTTAGGCTCACAGCAAAATTGAGCAGAAGGTGCAGAGATTTCTCACACATCCCCAAGCATGTATGATTGTTGGATCATATGGTAAGACGATGTTTAGTTTTGTAAGAGGCCACCAAACCGTCTTCCAACATGGCTATACTGTTTGCATTCCCACCAACAATGCATGAAAGCTCCTGTAGCTTTACATTCTTGCCAGAATTTGGTGTTGTCAGTGTTCTGGATGTTGGCCATTCTAATAGGT
This sequence comes from Panthera leo, assembly GCF_018350215.1. Lineage (NCBI taxonomy): Eukaryota > Metazoa > Chordata > Mammalia > Carnivora > Felidae > Panthera > Panthera leo. Next base: position 46,357,215 of record NC_056681.1, read on the forward strand.
GTGCAATGGTATCGTATGGTTGTTTTAACTTTCATTTCCCTGATGACATATGATGTTGGACATCTTTTCATATACTTATTTGCCAGCTGTGTATCTTCTTTGGTAATGTGTCTGTTAAGGAACCACTAGGTTTGGGGACGGTTAATTATTTAGCAATAGATAACAGGAGTGTCAGTTGGCAAAATTCAGTCATGTTTACCCTTAAGCACCAAGAAGAACCATGAAAAACTTTTGCTGCTCTTGGAGGTCCTAAACAGGCAGAAGTCTTCATATGTGGACTGTCCCAAAGTTGCACTCCTACTAAAAACACTAAAGCGGAAAACTCAAGGGGTTACTGGTGGCTCTGTTGGTTAAGCTTCTGACTTTGGCTCAGGTCATGATCTCACAGTTCCTGAGTTTGAGCAGACAGCTGCCTGCTGTCAGTCTGGAGCCCACCTTGGATCCTCTGTACCCACCCCCCCCCGCCCCGTCCCTTCCCCACTTGTGCTCTCTCTCTCAAAAATAAACAAACATTAGGGGCACCTGGGTGGCTCAGTCGGTTGAGTGTCCGACTTCAGCTCAGGTCATGATCGCACAGCTTGTGAGTTTGAGCCCTGCATCAGGTGCTGTGCAGACAGCTTGGAGCCTGGAGCCTACTTTGGATTCTGTGTCTCCCTCTCTTTGCTCCTCCTCTGCTCACACTCTGTCTCTCTCTTTTTCTCAAAAATAAATAAACATTAAAAGAAATTTAAAAATAAACAAACATTAAAAAAAGAGGACATAAAAAAAGTCAGAAGCTCAACCGACTGAGCCACCCAGGCCCCCAGTTCACTTGTTTTTTAGTCCCAGGTAGATCTGAGGATCAGAGAAAAGTCTCCATTTGAGAGAGGGTGGACACAGCAGGAGGGTTTATAGCAGAGAAGGAAGGTATCCTGGCAGAGGCTGGTCTTGGGGTTCCACTCACTAAAAGTAAATCCTCTTTCTCATTTTTCATAGACTCAAAGTAAGCTCCAAGGGGCCTGGGATGCCCCCAGATATGTGGCCAATGGTATATTCCTCCCCCCACCCCATGGTGCTCTTTTTTGGGAATCAGAGACCTCATATCTGAACCTTGGCATTGCAGGAGTGTGTGGAAGCTTCAGTATGTATGTGTGTATATTTGTGTGTGCATGAGTGTCCGTGAGTGAGTGAGTGTGTGTGTGGCATGCACCAGTTCAGTCTCTACGTCAACTTCCATCAGGATGCACCGCCACTTACAGTGTGGCCAGCAGACCTATCCCTTCATCCTTGGGTACATTTCTGTTTCAACACATGTTGTTCAGGGTTCCTTGGAATGTCCATGTGGAGAAGTGGTGCTGTGCCTCTTGGAGTTGCTGGCGGGCAGAAGAGCTCCTGGTTGAGAGCATGGGCTGTGCAGGCGAATGGAAATGCATACAAACCACAAAAGACCTCAGACACGTTTGCAAATAAGTTAATTTTTTTTTCAATTATAGTACCTTGAAGGGTTTTCATTATTACCATCATTTTTAGCCATGTTGCATTCTAGTACATTTTCTTGACGGAAGCAAAAAGTGTGAACTTACCATTCATATGTATTACCGACTCTCATTCTTACCATTACTGCATTTCACTGCCTGCAACTCTTACTGGTATTCTGTTAGCTGTTTATAGTAATTTGGGGGCATTATAGAGTTTTAAATTCCTAAACATTTTTGGAAAACATCATAAAAATCTTAAGTGATATTTGTGTCTGTTTAATAAAATATGTACACACCAAGCAATTTCACTTTTATTATTTACACCAAAGGAATATTTGTACATATGCACAAGGGAGCATGTGAAAGTACACTGTGGCAATGTCTGGAATAATACAAATTTAGAAGTAACCTAGCTATCCATTGAAAGGGGAATAGACAGATAGACAACGATTTGTCCACACATGAGATACTCTAAAAAGAATGTGCAGGTCTGTGGGTAGGAACACGGAAGGGCCTCTCAGATGCACTGGTGAGTAAGGAAAGGAATTCCCAGATAATATACACCGCATAATACCGTTTCTGAAGGGAGCAGAAGCTCCCTTAAAGTACGAAGCACTACTACATTCTAAGTATTCTAAGTGTATATGCAACACAGAAAATATTTTGTAAGACTATACCCAAAACTGATAGCAGCTGTTACTTTAGGGAGGAAAGGAAACAAGAATGGTGATTGTCAAAAGGGAGTTTTTAAGCCTTATTTGTAAAGTTGTCTTTTTTATTTTTTTTAAATAAAGAAACATTACTTACTCATGAGTTATTTATGTAGTTATAAAATAATGTCAGAAATCTACACATGCTGATGAGCACAGATATCATCCATGACCATGCCTGTCAGAATAAAGATGGGGTGGTGGTGGGGCGCCTGGGTGGCTCAGTTGGTTAAGCGTCCAGCTACTGATTTCAGCTCAGGTCATGATCCCATGTTTTGTGAGTTTGAGTCCCATGTGGAGCTCTGTGCTGACAACTGGGAGCCTGCTTGGGATTCTCTCTCTCCCTGTCTGCCCCTCCCCTGCTCTCTCTCTTAAAATAAATAAATAAGTAAACTTGAAAAAAAAAAAAGATGGTGTCAGGGGATGGGAGGGAGACAAGACCACCTACAGGGTGTGCCCAAGGTTAGAGCCATGACTCACCCAACAGACAGGACGTCTGGCACATAGTCCTGCCCTATGACCAGTCCAGGATGAGACAGACTTCAGAGGTTACCTAGAATTGCCACCAGCCAGGCAGCAGGGATTTAAGAGAATAAACTATAAAGCTGAGCCCCCTGGCTTCAAATCTTTTAGTCACTGCCTATGTGAGGCTGAGGAAATTATTTAACCTCTCTGTATAAAGTATACAAGGAGCATAACATGGGAGTGGTGTCAGAATTAAATTAATTAATATGACAAACCTCTAGAAGGAAACCTGGTGCAATAAAATCTCTATGTATTATCTATTGCTATTAGTAGTCTAAAATCGTTTTCTCTAGAAGATTCTCCAGGGGCTGAATTGCTTAGTCTGCATAAAGATCAAGCCAGCATCTGTGGTCTCTGATGACTGGGAGTTCTCAGTGCCCCAAAGCCCCTTCCTTTGTTTCAGAACCTTGGTAAGTAGAATTATGGGAAGGTCCTAAGGAGCAACGGGTGGGACATCTCAGTCTACAAATGGGGAAACTGAGGCAAATCCCGGGGCTGGCCTCACCAGGCAGTTAGCAGGGCCGGCTCCACATCTCCCACTTCCTGAAACCTCAGGCCACTGCTCTCTCCTTGCTTGACACCACACCACCCTCACAGAAGGAGGAGAAGGTGGCATTGTCTTATGGAACAATAGAATTAGAATTCTTATCAAAAGACTGAATGAAGTTTTCCACTTTGGAAATGGGCAAAACAGCCCGTGGCTCTGACACCCTTTCTGTTTCTTGGAGTCCTCAGGCACAGACAGGCTGGCCCTTGCTGGGGCCAACTTTGGAGCAGCCTCTGTGGGAAGCCTTTTGAGCCAAAATAGATTTCCCTCGATTAGCAACATGCCCCCATAACAGAGAGGAGGCGACCCGCCAGCCTCCGGAGCAGAGCAGGAGGCCCCTGGATTGAGGTATGCTCCTCACTGGCAGGCAGCTGCCCTCCCCTCAGATGGAAAACACCTCCTTCCCTTCTTCAATATTGATCTGTAGGGGAAAAAATTCCATCTTAATACTTTCTCAGTGGATAATGAAGCAGTTCATTTTATATTATTTGGATAACAAGCCTTCACATGAACAGGATTCGAATGTCAGTTGTCTTAGAGGAAAAAAAGATTTATTGGTTGGTAAATATTGAGAAAGAAAAGCTGATAAAGACCAGTTTCAGCTGCAGCTTCTGCCGGGAGCAGGAGAACAGGCCAGTGTTGTATTTTGGGGCCCTGGGAAGGCAAAAAATTGTGAATGTCTTTCTTTGTTGGTGGGTGTAAAAGTGGAGACCGCTACAAATAATTTCTTATTTCTGTTCGCATAGATTTTAAATTATGTAGCTTCCCTACCTTGTTAAGTATTAAAGCGTTCTTGTTTAAGGAAAAGACACTTAAATAATGAAGCTTATGTATCTTGTTTTCAGACATCAATATCTGGCTTTTAGTGGCACAAAGGGATAAAGGAATGTGGATTCAGAGCGGGCTGGGATGCTTGGCAATTCTAATTCGATTCCAGACTGCAAATCGACACAAAGCTGTTGCAACTTTTGTTGAAGAGAAGGCTGAGTGAGCACGTGGTGTTGGGAAATTGTGTTTTCTTCTTCGAGTTCTTCTGTTTCCGAATATCTAATCCTACTGTCCTCTTCTTTGGTGAAGGTGTCTTTAGTATAAAGAGTCTCTTTCCTGAAATTGCTTGGGGCAGCACAGAGGCTGGATTCAGAAAACACACAAGTCGGGGATGCAGGCTTCCGCCAAGCCTGATGCAGGGAAAGACTGCCATCTTGTGGTCATCTTGGAACACAGCACCTCGGTTCCGGGCGAAGCTGCCGAGAGCCAGGACTTGAGAAATGAGCCTCGGAGCTGCATTTCTGCAGGACAGTGAGGATGCCTTTTAAAAACACCCAGGAAATAGTTGAGTGCCCTCCAAGATAGGTTTCAGTGAATCTTCATGTATGCTGTCATTCCCTGAGCCAGACACTGCAGGCCCACAACACCTGCTGCGTGAATATGGGGTAGAAATGTGGAGAAAACATAATCCCCCAGTGAAAATAAAGAAACAAACACATATTTACCCAATGCCTGCTGTGTGCCTGGCAGAGCTGCTGCGGAACACCCAGGCGGAGCAAAGGAAACAGTGAATTGTGTCAAAGGTCATCGAATGTCAGTATTGGGGCAGGGGTGGTGCGAAAAGTGTCCGGGCGTTCCTCATCTAGCAGGACATCTGGCCGGATGCTCAGATAAAGCCACGCCTGAGCAGAGAGACCCACGGATCTGTGATTTGTTTATCTTCTCCAAATAAAAACCTGATTGTAAACACATTTATACATGTGTTGCAAAAAAATAAAATCAAACCACATAGAAATGAACAAAGAGGAAAGTAAAAGGCTGGAAAGTAAGGCTGGAACCCCTCCCCGCCCCTTACTTACCCACTGTTAACACTTAGGTGGCCGTCCTAGTGAGCATCTTGCTACGAAGGTAACCAAGTGGAAATGCAAAACATACATTTACAAAAGTGGTATTCGAATTTGCATTCTATTCGGTAATCTGCTCTTTGATTCAACACCATGTCACAGGCTTCTTTCCAGGTCAGTAAAGGTGGATGTGCATCATCTTTTTATCAATTGCGTAATAGCTAACAATATGTAATATTGATTGGATACCTGCTATGTGCCAGGCACCGTACTAAATACTTTAAGTAAGTGATTTTATGTAATCTCATAACTAGTTTACAAGGCAGGATTTTTTTTTTTTTATTATGCTTATTTCACAGAGGGGGAAGCTGAGGCACAAGGAAATGAATCAGGCATTTGACTTCAGAGCCCATACTCTAGACCACAACACTAGAAATACTCCATAATTTATTTACCCATTTTTTTTTTCTGGCATAAAACCTTAAGGTTCTAATAAACTGATACATGTATACCTTGTCTCCAGACAGGATGTACCCAATCATGCTTGTTCCAGATGTATATGAGCATTTTTAACACTACATATTCTTGCCAATATGAGGACTTCCCAAATCATTTAAAAATATTTTCTTTTCCCTGTTTTTTTAAATTTTGAAATATAGTCTCTGAAAAAATTGCAAAGATAAGTACAATGAACCCTTGTAAATGTTATTATAGATCCGCCAACTGTTAACATTTTGACACATTTGCTTTCTTTCTCTGATGCATTTTTATCAAGCTCTTAGAGTTAGTTGTAGACATCATGGCATTTGACCCCCACACACTTGAGCATGTATCTCTTAACAATAAAGACATGCTCTTACATAAACATTCTAGAATCATCACACGGGAAATTTTTGCTGTGATAAGGTGCAGTTTCCTAATGTAAAATTCATATCAAATTATCAAATATTTAAGAGCTTTTTGTTTTGAACCGGAATAGAATCAAGGATCACATATTGAGTTTTGTGGCCATGTCTCTTTTATCTCCTTTAACCCAGAACAGTTTTCTCCTCTTTTTGTGGTCTTTCATGGCATTCACATTTTGAAGAGTTTTGTAGAATGCCTCAATTGGATTTATCTGATTGCTTCCTTCGGGTTAGATTTATAGGACTCTCATTGACGGCATATCACGTGGTTGATATTGCTTCCTTCTCAGTGCATTGTACCAGGAGGACCATGATGCCAAATAGTCTTGTTATTGGTGTCGTTCACTTTTTCATCACTTGGTTAAGGAAGTGTCTGCCATATGTCTCCCCTGGAAAAGTACCTTGATCCTCTGTGATGAGTAACTGACAGACTGAGTGATATTGAACAATGAATATTTTGCTTCTCAACATTCATGCTGTCACCTGGTGATTTTAGAATCTATTGATGGTCCTTGTCCAAAAAAATTATTGCTTTACTGGCTTTAAAGTGATGAGTTTCATTTTCTATTATTTATTTTACTTTTTTGTTTGTTTGTTTCAGGTGTGCAATACAGTGACTCAACAGTTCTGTAAATTTCTCAGTGCTCATCAAGGTAACTGTACTATTAATCTTTTTCTCCTATGTCACCCACCCCACCCCCCCACTTCCCCTCTGGTAACCATCAGTTTGTTCTCTCTAGTTAAGAGTATGGTTTTTTTCTTAAATTCTACATATGAATGAAATCATATGGTATTTGTGTTTCTCTGACTTATTTCACTTGGCACAATACACTCTAGGTACATCCATGTTGTCTCAAATGGAATGATCTCATACTTTTTATGGCTGAGTAATATTCCATTATATATCTTCTTTATCCATTCATCTGTGGATGGACACAATTTGCTCTCATATCTTGGCTATTGTAAATAATCCTGAAGTAAGCATAAGGGTGCATGTATCTTTTTGAACTAGTGTTTTCATTTTCTTTTTATTTAATGTTTATTGATTTAAAAAATTTTTTTTAATCTTTAGTTATTTTTGAGAGAGAGACAGAGTGTGAGTAGGGGAAGGGCAGAGAGAGAGGGAGACACAGAATCTGAAGCAGGCTCCAGGCCCTGAGCTGTCAGCACAGAGCCCGATGTGGGGCTCAAACCCACGAACCGTGAGATCATGACCTGAGCCGAAGTTGGACACTCAACCGACTGAGCCACCCAGGTGCCCCATAATGTTTATTTATTTTTGAGAGAGAGAGAGAGAATTGAGAGTGAGTGGGAGAGGTGCAGAGAAAGAGGTGGACAGAGGATCCAAAGCAGGCTCTGCACTGACAGCAGAAAGCCCAGTGCAGGGCTCACACACACAAACCGTGAGATCATGACCTGAGTCAAAGTCAGATGCTCAACCTACTGAGCCACCCAGGCAGCCCTTTGTGTTTTCATTTTCTTTGGGTAAACACCCCGTAGTAGAATTACTGAACCATATGTATTTCTATCTTTAATTTTTTGAGGAACCTCTTTTCACGTTTTATTTATTTTTGAGACAGAGAGAGACAGAGCATGAACGGGGGAGGGGCAGAGAGAGAGGGAGACACAGAATCGGAAGCAGGCTCCAGGCTCTGAGCCATCAGCCCAGAGCCCGACGCGGGGCTCGAACTCACGGACCGCGAGATTGTGACCTGAGCTGAAGTCGGACGCTTAACCAACTGAGCCACCCAGGCGCCCTGAGGAACCTCTTTTCAAATTGTCACTCTTTTTTTTTTTTTTTAATTATCACCACTCTGTAAAGGAAAACTTTTCTTTCTATCCCTCCTCTTCTTCAGTATCCATATGGATTCATCAATTCTTTTTATATTCAGTGTGTTTCTTCAATAATTCATTTTGGTAGCAGGAGAATCCTAGATTTGGTGAGTGGCACCTCTTTCGGCTGCACCTGTGCCCTCTGAGCATGTCCCAGTTTGTAGCACACGATGCTCCAGGCTCATGTTATACTTTCCTTGCCTCAGGCCTGGACTTGGCCATTTATCCAGAACCCTCTCATCATGGCTTATTTATTGAATCTCTCTTACTACTATTATTTTTTAAATTCATGTATGCTACCACTGCTTTTTTTTTGGTGTAAGTTCTAGGGCTTCTAGCAAGGTATAGATCTTGAAACCAACACTTCAGTCAAGATACAGAACAATTCCATCAGACCAGAAAGTCCTTGGGCTGCCTCTTTGTAATCAAACACACCCCGTGATCTCTGGCAACCACTCATCTTTTCCCCACCTTCGATTTACCTTTTTTAGACTGTTACACAAATGGAATCATACGTATGCAGCCTTTTGAGTCTTGCCTCTTTCCCTCATTCATTTGCCGTCCGCCATCTCGTTGTGTGCTAATTCCTCGTTAGTGTGGACTGATGAATATTCCATTGGGTGGATGTACCATGGTTTGTTTATCTGTCCACCAGCTGAAGCACATTTGGGTTGCTTCTGGTTCAGGAGATTATGAATAGAGCTGACATAAACATTCTCATTAGGTTTTTGTGCATGTGCACCTCTGTGTGAGCATAAGTTTTCTTTTGAAAAAAATTTTTTTTAATGTTTTTATTTTATTTTTGAGAGAGAGACACACACAGTGAGAGTAGGGGAGGGTCAGAGAGAGATAGAGACAGAATCTGAAGCAGGCTCCAGGCTCTGAGCTGTCAGCGCAGAGCCTGACATGGGGCTTGAACTCACAGACTGCAAGATCATGACCTGAGTCGAAGTCAAATGCCTAACTGACTGAGCCACCCAGGCGCCCCGAGCATAACTTTTCATTTCTGTTGGGTAGACACCTATGAGTGGGATTGTAAGTTTATACAGTAAGTTTATGTTTCACTTTATTTTTTTAAGTTTATTTGTTTATTTTGAGAGAAAGAGAGACAGCAGGAGAGGAGCAGAAAAAGAGCCCCATGCGGGGCTTGATCCCAGGAACTGTGGGATCATGACCTGAGCCAAAATCAAAAGTCAGATGCTTAACCGATTGAGCCACCCAGATGCCTCCATGTTTCACTTAAAAAAAAAAAAAAAAAAAAAAAAAAAAAGGCCTTGCCAAACCTTTTCCGGAGCAACTGTGTCACTTTGAGTTTCCACCAGCAAAGCATGGTAATTCCAACTCTTCTACATCTTTGCCAGCACTTGGTATGGACAGTTTTCTTTTTAGTCATTCTAATACATGTATAGTGCTGCCCATCTTTTTCCATCTTTGCCGGTGTTATAAGTGAATTAATAAAAACTCGATCTCCATATATGTTGGCTGTTAACACTAATGTTACTATTAATAATACTAAAAATTACAACCAATCTCATAGATACAAAAAAGCTACTTTGTGCTATTTATATTTTGTTTTTTTGATTACAAAGGAAGTTAAAACAGCTCAATTTTTAAGCTAAAAAGAGGATTGGCAAGTGTGTTCTTGCCTGAAGGTGTCTCACTTTGTGGCTGCCTTATCCTGGGTCTGGGATTACTGGGGACACTTGTGGCCCCTCCCTCAGCTCTGGGCATTTTCGTGGAGGCCATGGGTGGGTTGAAATAGCCAGCCCATTCTCTCTCCCTCTTCTGATTAAAGGAAGGGGAAACAGAGATGAACAAAAGGGCCAAACCACTATCGGCTCTAGGTCAGAGTGTGGGGTCGTGTTTCTACAGAGTCCTCAAAGCTCCCACTAGGAACTATAACACTCAATTTTCAATTTGTTTCAGCTCAACAAGAACACCAATAACATCAGCAGGGGTCAGGTACCATGCTGCTCACCAGAGACAGTGATAGAAATAAGACGCAATCCCAGTTCTCAAAGAGGCTCGAAGTCTAGCCGCGAAGGGTGGGGAGGAGGTGCAGATGAGATATGCCACGGGGTGAATGAGACCATGTATCTTAGCCAGATGACCCATGGGTCTGACCGGGAAGGAAAGGAGACAGCTTTTGGAGACTCAGCTGAGCTCTGGGGGACTGTGGATGCCTGGACCTGTCCCTTTCTGTCCAGCACCAGCTTTCCCATCCAGAAAAAAACTGTCTCAGTCTCACACAAGGGTCTGGAGAACAATTAAAGAAGGCGTTTCACAGCTGCCCAGGGAACTCTGCCAAGATCTGAAATGTCCTGGTGAAGCTCTTTCGCAAGCAGGATTCATTCCTCCAGGCATGGTATCTGTCTCTGCACTGGACAGGTTACTTTGTGAAAGCGCTCAGCAGAGATCTGTGTGCTGAGCAAATCTGCCATCCTGGCTGACCTGGAGGACATGGACAGCTCCATTGTCCAAGTCTCCTGCTGTCCCCTGGCATGTCAAAGGCACAGCCACGGGAGACTTGATATCTGAAGTCATTTCCTTGGAGTTGAGGGATAGCACCCCATGGGAACCACAAACCACACTGTTCCAAATGTTTGTCCAATTCAGCATAGAGACAAAGCCTAATTCATCTTGGGGAGCCATCTCCTCATTCTTTGGAAATATGTCAGAATTTGGGGAGGCGGGGGGGCCCTCTTTCTTTCCGGCTTAGCACCTAACACAGGGCTTTCGTGCTAGTTCCTAGTGAGCACTTGAACCAGCCAGGAGACATAGCCACACGTTTATTTGAACAGAGAGAATCTTAAATAAAGAATTGTTAATGGGGTAACTGAAAGGCAAGAAAATAACTCTAAAGTATCATGGTGGTGGTAGTTGAAGGAAATAGCTTCTTCCCTTAGGGATGAGGGAACAAAAGGAAGAGTTGGAAATTTCTAAAAATGAGAAGCTCACAGAAGGGGCCCCATGGAGCTGAAACCCAAACATCTGAGCAGGGGGCACAGTGAAACTCGTTCTGCTAGTACTGGAAAAACTGTAACCTGGGTTCCGTTGCTGCTGTGGGAAGGAATTGCCACTACCTGGCTGAAGAGCATTGCTGAAGGGAAGTGATACAGATAGCAGTAGGAAGTGCCAGGGCCAGGAGGGAAGAGGGTCCTCTCCCTTCTGCAGCCTCACAGTCTCCCTGCATGACCCACACTTGGCAGGTGCCAGGGGGAGCTGCTGGCCAAACAGAAATATGGATGCAGAGTCCCAGCCCCAGTGTCGCAAGGCCAAGTGTAGAAGTGGGTTTGGAGCTCAGAGATAATAGCTTAATAAACCAGCACAATTGTTTAATGGGTAGTTTTCAGTGACTGGATAATTGTGCATGCAATAAAAGTCGAAGCTTTACTTTCATTCAGAATTTTATTAGTAACCTTTATGATTGCTCTCTCACTGGGAAATTCTCCTGTATTCCCGGTTATTTATTTATTTAGGCTTCATGGTTCATTTCTAACTAATAAAAAAATAGGCTTCCATGAATCTCCTGGGACAGTTTCATATCAATAAACTGCAACACTGCCTCAGTCTCTATTTCTTCTTGTCCTTCCTTCCCCATGTCTATCCTGGCAGATTTTAAGTTCCTGGGACAGTGACGGAATGTGCCCCCAGTCCCAGAACCAGAGACTCTGTATCCTTGGGCAAAGCAATGACCTCTCTGAGGTTTAGTTTTCATAAAATGGGCGTGAGAATATTGTCTTCACCTATCTTACATTAATGCTATCCAAATTAAAATGAGACTTAAGCCAGATGAGTGACATACAACATTTTGGGTGCTTCTAGGTGAAGTTCACTGGTTGAACATACGTGTCTGCTTTTGACTCCTTCTGAAGCTGACCCCCACGCCCAGCCCCTGCTGAAAAACAAGGAATAGTTGTTTTGAAAAAGGCAAAACCTATTTCCTTGGGAAGAATGGGGGAAGGAATGAGAATTTTTAAAAAGTTTGGAAGCCTGGGGTGGGGGTGGGGACGATGAATGGGAGGTAACTGGTAAACAAACAAACAAAAAACAAAAACAAGAAGAACAGATGGCTGTAAGGGGAGACATCACAAAATAGCAAATTTATACCACAAATTCCCCACCACTAAGGAATTGAATTGAATTGTATTTCTAGAAGTGAGAGGAAAGCAGAAAGCCTCAAAGAACAATAGATTGAGAGTCTGTTTAAGAAGAGGTCAGATCTCCGGACCCCCACCCTGCTGGTGGTGGCCAGGCACCATCCAGCCCCTGGGGCAAAGGCAGCTTGCAGAGGATGGCCCAGGTGGTCTCTGGTCCTGGGACTGAAACGGGATAAGGGGCACTCTGTGCAGAGATGCCTGGCTCCTTATTTTTTACTTGGCTCCCCGGATGTTACAGCCAGTCTTCACCTTCCAGTTAGCAGACCGGGGGTGCATTTTCCAGGAAATCTGTCTAAACCAAGAAGAAGGAATGAAAGACACTGATACTGGAGGCTCTCCAGCAAAATGGCACACTCAGAAACTCTTATGGTGGAGCCAGTGGTTGACAAGTGCTGGTGGTGCACTTGAGACTTCCTACCCTCATGTAGATCCTCACTCTGCAGTACAAGCAAGAGTTACCCAAAGTAAGAGTTCCCTATGCCCAGCGTCACAAATTACCACAAACTTGGGGGCTTGAAACAGCAACCATGTAGTCTCTTGCAGTTCTGGAGGCCAGAAGTCTGACAATTCTACTGGGCCAACTCCAGGGTGTGAGCTGTGCTGGCTCTTTGTGGAGACTCCAAGGGAGACTCATTTCCTTACCTTTCCAGCTTCCAGAGGCATCTACGTTCCTTGGCTTGTGGCCCCCTCCTCCTGCTACAAAGCTCATCACTCCTGTTTATGCTTCTTTTGGCATAGGAATTCTCTCTTTTTTGACTTTCTTGCCTCCTCTTATAATATTTTTTTTTATATTTTATAAAAAATGATGACACTTAACTCTCATTCAAAGATGAGGATCTTTACATCTCAGACCCTGAACGTAATCTGAAAAGTTCCTTTTGCCATATATCACTCACAGGTGATCACTAGGGAAGGCTGTCTTAAAAACCAGCTAAATTTGGGCATCACACAGCCAAGAAGGTCTGTTGTTGTAAACAAAACCCCTCCACCCTTTTATCTGCTGAGGTGGACTTTCTCTACCAATAAGAGACAAATGTTACTTCAGGACCTCCCCATGAAAGACTGTCATTCATCTGTTTCTGAGAATGAATAAGTAAACAAATAAATGAAGTGAATGAAATGTTAATAAAAAAGCAAAGAAACATTTTTTTGCAAAGCAAGTATTTGTAAAATAATTCTATGTAATAATTGATACTTATAAAAGGCAATGTGTAATATATTTTATTTGTAATTTATGAAACATGTTATTAAAATGACTAATGAACCTACATCCATCTTGACAACCTGTAGCTACCAAAATCACTGACACTTAAAAAAAAAGTGTTTATTTATTTATTTTGGGGGAAAGAGAGAGAGAGTGCAAGTAGGGTAGGGACAGGGAGAGAGGGAGAGAGAATCCCAAGCAGCTTCCGGTGCAGCAGAGCCGGATGTGGGGCTCAAACTCATGAACTGTGAGATCGTGACCAGAGCTGAAATTAAGAGTCAGCCACATAACTGACTGAGCCACCCATGTGCCCCCAAACCGCTGACACTTGATGTGTCTTCCTGATCCCATTCGCTTACTCCCCTGAGCAGGTAACCACTATTTTAACATTTTTTGAAAGTCACAAATTTCTTTTTCTTCCCCTTCAAAGGCTTTTCCTCTTTATTTTTCAGCAAGAACCCTCCTAAGTCTACCTTATTTTCATTTGGAAAAAAATTTATCAAAAAGTTGTAAAAGTATTATGGTAAATATCCTTTTACCTTTCATCTCAAGTCACCAATTATTAACATTTTACCTCGTTTGTGCTATCTATCAATCATTTATCTACCTATCTATTTATCATCTATCTATCATCTTTCTATTATCTATTGTTATAGAAAAAAGTTCAATGACACTTTTTAAAGTGGTAAGACAGACTTTACTCAGGACCATTGTGATAAGTGTAAGTACTACTGTGATGGGATTTTACAATGGGGGAGAGAAAAGGGGTTGAACTCTGAATACAGCACAGGCAAGTGGGAATATATAGTCAGAGAGCAGGGTAGGAGGAGTCAGTGGATGGAAAATTACCAGGAGGAAACATCAGGAGCAATGAGGGTTCTGGCTAAGCTGACCTAATGAGATCCTTGCTGAAGACAAGCCAGGCTGATCAGGCATCACCAGAGGGATGGTGGAGAATGAGGAAGCCAAATAGACATGGAGGTGATCAGGTATCAAGTGTGGGGGGTTCTGGTTAAACTCACTTAGCAGGGTTCTTGCTAGAGCAGGATTTTATTTATTTATTTCTTAAGCTTATTGATTTTGAGAGAAAGAGAGAACATGAGCAGGAGAGGTTAGAGAGAGAGGGAGAGAGAGAATCCCAAGCAGGCTTCATGGTCAGTGCAGAGCCTGAAGTGGGACTCAATCTCACGATGTTGAGATCATGACCTGAGCTGAAATCAAGATTCTGACACTTAACCTACTGAGCCACCCAGGTGTCCCTAGAATAAGATTTTATAAGGTAGTGCACAGAGAGACCTCGAGAAAGTTCAGGAACCTGATTAAAGTTTGGTGAAACAAAGAATCCTTGTTACTATCTGTCTAAGTGTATTCTCTAAACCCATTTGGGAAGGGTCACAGATATCATGACCCTTCTTGTCTAAAAACTGTGTACCTCTCTCCTGAGGCCAAAAACCTCTGCTCCTATAACCATTGTGTAGTTATGGCAATCAGAGAATGTAGCATTGGTACATTCTATTATCTAATATATAGTCTATATGTCATTTTTCTCCAATTGTCTCAACAATGTCCTTTGTGACCGTTTCCTTGTTTGTTTGCTCCAGGACCCAGCCCAGGGTCTGCATTCAGCTGTCTTATCTTGTTAGTTTCCTCAACTCTAGAACAATTCCTCAGACTCTGCCCCCATGACATTGACAATTTTGAAAAGTCCAAGCTAGTTGTTTTCAGAGTGTCCCTCAATTTGGGTTTGTCTGATTGTTTCCTCATGAATGAGTTCAGATTAATTTTAAAAAACTAGCTTTTAAGGCCCCCTTTAAGGCCTCAAACTGAATGAAATCTGCTTTCAATTTGCTTTTCCATCAGGGACTTTATTGCACAGGGGAATTGACCCTGTATGGCAAATCCACCCCCTGGAAGAGATTTTAGCTGAACTGGGTAAGGCTGGTAGCTAGCTTGTCTGCTTAACACTTCACTTGGGTCGTCACGGGCTCCAGGTATTTCTGTGCCAGCCTTAGTTAAATCTCTATTTCTGGTTCATCTCTGCAGTGTCTTCCCAGCCCAGAGCTCTGCTCTGCTCCATGCTGAGGGTATTGTGTGTGAGGAATCACCAAGGTGGGGCCCAGGTGCCAGGGAGCAAGCCCTGCCCCTGGCAGATGCTCATCGCATAGGCTGCTGGGCCAGAAGCCAGCAAAATGGAAAGGCATGTGGAGCCCCAGTAGGCAAAAAGCAATTTCCTGAGTTGGGGCTTAGCCAGGCGGCTGTAGTTTTACACCTCCCTGAGTTCAAAGGAGAGGGGGAGGCTGAAGGCAAGACCTGAGCCTGACACTTCATTTCTAGAGGCCCAACCTCCCAGTGCCTTCATGCCCCGCCCAAGCAAGAGGCAATACTTCC
This sequence comes from Panthera leo, assembly GCF_018350215.1. Classification (NCBI taxonomy): domain Eukaryota; kingdom Metazoa; phylum Chordata; class Mammalia; order Carnivora; family Felidae; genus Panthera; species Panthera leo. Next base: position 46,372,776 of record NC_056681.1, read on the forward strand.
ACCTCCTACTGAGCCCCCCACCCAAGAGTGCTCCTTGGATGCTGCCAACCCCACCCCCACAAGATAAACCAGGCCCCAACTGGCTGACTCCCAGGGACCTGCGATTCCCACTCTAGGTGGCCTAATTTCATGGCAGGTCTTGCTGGGAGGAATTGCCCTCACATTTTTCCCTCCTGTAAAAGGCTTGCATATATCCGTGTTTTTCTCCATCTCTGAGAATCCTCTGGGGAGAGGGAGGAGAGCTGCAGGATTTACTCGTGTCCTTGGTGTTGGGGGCACGTGCTCTCCACCTATTTCCTCTCTTCCTAGAGACAAGACATGGAAGTTGGCTTCCCCATGCTGAGGCTGCTCAGATGGAAGGAGACCCTCCTTTAACAGTGTGTGAAGGGAACTGGCCTGGCTCACTGTTGTGTCATCCCACAGCTTTACCTTTCCCAGTCTTGGCCTTCTTAGCTGAGTGACAGAGACAATAATGCTTAGAGGCCTGCCAAGAGAATGGCTTTAGACAACCATTAATGGATGTTATTAACAAACTCTCTAGAACAGCCCAGTGTCCACTGGAAGTCCACAAGGGTTCTGAGGGTAGAATTCAGGGATTCTGTAAACTTGAATAAGAAATAGGCTTGCACCGGTGTGCCTGGGTGGCTCAGTCAGTTGAGCGTCCGACTTTGGCTCAGGTCATGATCTCACGGTCTGTGGGTTCGAGCTCCGCATCAGGCTCTGTGCTGACAGCTCAGAGCCTGGAGCCTGCTTCGGATTCTGTGTTTTCCTCTCTCTCTGCCCTTCCCCCACTCACTCTCTCTCTCAAAAAATAAACATTAAAAATTTTAAAAGAAAAGAAATAGACTTGCACCTGTATTTTTGTGGAAAGCTACATACAAATTAGAATTTCCTTCAGTTATGTAGGCAACAACTCACAGTGGCACCTGAAGGGCCTGTGATTTTTTTCATCAGTGGAAACCAGACATCTTCATATTACATTATTGTTTTTACAGTTATCTCAAAATATAGTTTATATTCATCATGACGTCAAAATCAGGTTAATTACTAGATATGCAGCTAGGTCATGCTACTTAATGACCAGTTAATAATCGCAGCATTAATACATCATAAATTTGTTTTAAAATATTTTGATAACTGTAGTTCAACATAATTGGCTTCCTTTGTACACCTGTGTGTTTTACTTAATGTAATTAAAGCATTCTGAGAAGGGATGCAATGGATTTCCCAAAGGTGTTTTTTTTTTTTTTTCTTTTGCACAAAAAATGTTTCCAAAATGCTGCTCTAAGCACTTGGGCTTTGAGCAGCAACTTTCCCTTCTTTTTAAAAAATTTTTAAAATGTTTATTTAAGAGAGACAGAGTGTGAGCAGGGGATGGGCAGAGAGAGGGAGACACAGAATCTGAAGCAGGCTCCAGGCTCAGTGCTGTCAACACAGAGATGCAGAGCTTGAACTCACAAACCGTGAGATCATAACCTGAGCCAAGGTCAGGTGCTTAACCAACTGAGCCACCCAGGCACCCTGGTAACTTTACCTTCTGAATTGGCTTTGAAGATGATCATGACTGAAAATGCAAGTTGGGTTTTTGTGCTCATGGTTTCTTCCTGCCCTGACATTCTCCTGAAAATGGAGACTGGTCTATGAGAAGGCAAAAGCATCAAGGGGAACTGAACTCTTCCATTGTCTTCAGATTGATGGATGACAGATTGACATACCAGGGACATTCGTGCTTGGAATAGAACAGACGTGTTTGCGATATGAATCATCACTTGAAATTATATTAGAAAAGTGAAATACATTAACAAAACAAAAAAAAATAGTGTACTCAATGGGAGGAGATCTTGGCAAATGATATATCCTATAAGGAGTTAATATCCAAAACATATGAAGAACTCATGCAATTCACCACCAAAAAACAAATAATCCAATTAAAAAATGGTCAGAGGACCTTTTTCCAAAGAAGACATACAGATAGCCAACTGACACTTAAAAAGATGCTCAACCTCATCATCAGGAAAATGCAAATCAAACCTACAATGAGATATCACCTCATACCAGCCAGAATGGCTAGTATCAAAAAGACAAGCAATAGCAAGTGTTGGCAAGAGTGTGGAGTAAAAGAAACCTTCATGCACTGTTGGTGGGAATGTAAATTGGTACACTATGGAGAACAGTATGGAAGTTCCTCAAAAAATTAAAAACAGAAATACCATACAAACCAGTGATTTTACTTCTGGGTATTTATCCAAAGAAAAAAACATTAATTTGAGAAGATGCCTGCACCCTTATGTTTATTGCAGCATTATTTATAATAGCCAAGATATGGGAGCAACTTATATGTCCATTGATAGATGAATGAATAAGGTGTATATAACTCAGCCATAAAAAAAGAATGAAATCTTGTCATTTGTGATAACAAGGACACATTTAGAGGGATAATGCTAAGTGAAATTAGTCAGAGAAAGATAAATACCATATGTTTTCACTTATATGTGGAATCTAAAAAACAAAACAAATGGACAAACAAAACAAAAACAGACTCATAAATACAGAGAATAAACTGGCAGTTGCCAGAAGGGAAGGGGGTGAGGGTGGGCAAAATAAGCAAAGGAGATTAAGAGGTATAAACTTTCAGTTGTAAAATAAGTAAGTCAAAACTAAAATAAAATTTAAAAAGTTGTGGGGATAAAATGTACAGCATAGAGAATATAGTAGAAAATGTAATAATGTATGGTGACAGGTGGTGAGCACTGAGTAATGTATAGAATTGTCAAATCACTATGTTGTGCACATGAAACTAATACATCATTGTATGTCAACTGTACTTCAATTAAAAAAAATAGTGAAGCACAAACTTTGAGTTGAACGTAATGTTGAGAGAGCCTCATTTCCAGGTGAGGGTGGAGCATCCATCCTTTCTAGAATTTACTTCCTTGTTTCATCTCTAATGTTTTCCCTTCTTATGCTCGTTGAGAATAAAATACAATAACATGCCTATTTTATGTGTCTTCAGAATTCTTCACTATAAAATGAAATCCATGGGGTTGGGGCTAAATTCTACCACTTGTTGGGAACAGTAGAATGATCATCATCACAGAGATTTGGGAATGTGGGCAGAGCTGGTACCTTGACCAGGACATGAGTGTCCATTGGGTAGATGCTAGGCAAACTGGTCCTTTCTCTTTTGCAATGGGGTTGAGAAGTCTCCATAACCATGACCTAGGGGCCATGTGGGAGGCCTCAAGGGTCATGGATGCTGATACAGGGAGAGACAGGAATCTGCTTCTTGAATTCTGGGAGATGGGATGTGGGGCTGGAGACTAGTAAATAGATGCCAGTTTTGACCAATAGATGGAGAAGCTGATGATCACCAAGCTATAGGCCTTCACCTTCCTGACCTTTGGTTTTTATATCTATAAAATGGAGCCATCCTATCTACCTCTGAGGATTTAATGACAGCATATGAATAGAGACTGGCAGACTGCTGGACCATGATAGATGGTCAGTAATATTAATTCTTGAGGCGTATAACTCTTGTTCTTTGCCCAACCAACCTTCATTCTCCCTGTGTACTAGTAATGTCTGGACTTTCCTTTAATTAATTACCTTCTTCCATGTGTTTTGGGTGGGATTAACCTTTCCTCTAAATCCTGCATGGATATGTGAGTCAGAGTGCAATGGCCATGATTAGATCTAGGATTGGCTCATTACCAGGCCAAGTTAAGAGCCTGTCTGGACTTTTGCTGGAAATATCAAGGAAGAACTGTCTCTCCACTGGGGTTACTTAATCCTGGAAGATGAGTATCAATTCTGACCCTGCAAGAATGCTCCAAGAATAGAGCCCACAGAAAGAGTACTAGGGGAGAAATGGGGTAACATAATTTAAGCTCCTGGATCTCACTGTGCCTGAAGCTAGACACATAGCTGGAATTTCCAGTTATGTAAACTAATAACTCCCCAATTTGAGTTTGTTTTCTGTCCCTTACAACTACTAGGGCATTGAGTAATTCAATTCCTTTTTGTCTCCCTTTCCATAGAAACAGAGGGTAGGAAGGATTAAAACTGAAAGTTAGGTGGGCAAATAGTGAAGGTGGAGACAAGCTGCAGGATTCTTCCTGCACCCTCTAGAGATAAGGAGGCAAGTTCAGGAATAATCTGGAGACCTTGAGCCCTCGACTCCCTACTGGAGGCAGAATCTTGCCTCACATATGTATTTATCATGTGAGCATCCATGTTTTAATACCAAACAGCCACCCAGAACCCTGAATTCTGTAAAGCTGGTGCTTTTGCACAGTTCTCTACAGCCTCTCTGTTGTTTCCTATATTCCTGTTCTCAATACAAAGCCCAGACCCTGGAAGCCTGAGACTTCCGAACTGACAGAATTATGCACCTCTAGAAATAAGTACTGGGGGGTGCCTGGGTGGCCCAGTCAGATGAGTGTCTAACTCTTGATTTTGGCTCAGATCATGAACCCAGAGTCATGGGATCAAGCTCCATGTTGGTCTCCGTGCTGAGTGTGGAACCTGCTTGAGATTCTCTCTCTCTCTCTTTCTGTCTCTCTCTCGCACTTGCACTTTCACTCTCTCTAAAATAAAAAATAAACAGAAACAAAAGAAATAAGTATTGGAGTTTAAAAATATCACATAAGAAAAGTTAACTGAACTGAGCAAATCCCAAACCAGAGCAGACTTGATGATAGGGCCAGAGATAAACCTGAAGGAGAAAAAGAGAATGCTAGGTTTGGGAATCCATTAAAAAATAATAGAAATATCTTACACAAGGTTTGAGTTGTCAAGGTTGGAAGGGAAAGAAGAATTCAAGGCAGGAGGGATGAGTCTGATGAAAACAGGCAGATTTCAAGAAAAGAGGAAGGAATCATATGTGATACAGACACATCCTCCTCCAGCCCCCAATTCCATCCTCAGAGCCCATCCTGGATGAGATGGAGAAATAGGTGAAGGTTCTTGCCCAGAAGCCTTTCTTATCCCTGTCAGTTTCTCCTCTGGTGTTCCATTCTGGCAGTATCCTGCTTGCTGAGGTGACACTGTGTAAGAAACCAGGGATTCAAATCTCACACCATATCTTCTGTAGAACCACTGCAACAAATCAAATGGGAGAAAGGGAAGATTATTGTAGGAGGGGCCTGTAAACTCAGAGCCTAGCTTGTGGGGCCTCATACCTGCCCTTTCCTTCATGTCTTCATCTTCATTGGAAATAGGAAATTAGTCTCCACTGAATCTTTGTTTTCAAGGAAAAAAAATTGCAGCATTTTAGATGGGTCAGGGAAGAAAATGAAGGCAAGAAAAGGTAACCAAGACATCTGTGTTTGCAGCAAACCCACAGTAGGGTGAGCTTTGGAGCCAGTCTTGAACATTGCAGCTTCTAAAATAGCACCACCTCTTTGATTGGGTTCTCACGGGCACTTTGTGGGTTCCAGGATTTTATGGGAATTGGCTACCTTTCCTGAGCCACAAACATGTGCCATATGCAAGGCACTAACTGTAGTGATCTTAACCTTTTTGTTTGTTTGTTTTTATATTTTTATTTAGGTGTAATTAAAATAAAAATGCACAGATATTAAGGTTTTAATTTAATACATTTTGACAGTTGTATACACACCTACATAACCATCACCCCAAATCGGCCCTATTTCCACAATCCTCAGAATGTTCCTTGTGCCCTTTTGAACTCAGTCCCAACTCCCCACCCCACTTGTACAGATTGGTTTCACCTGTTTTTGGATGTTATATAAATGGAATCATTCATTATGTACTTTTATGTGACTACTTTTGCTTAATATGATGATCTTGGGATTTATCTAAATTATTGTGTGTCTTAAAGTTTTTTTTGTTTTTTTTTTGGTGCTTTTTAAAAGTTTGTTATTTTTAATTGCTGGATGTTAGTCAATTGAATGAATATGCTGTAATGTGTTTATCCATTCTCTTAGGTGGACAGTTAGGTTGTGTCTGGTTTGGAGCTATTAAAAAATATTTCTGTGAATAATCTTGTACAAGTCTTTTGTAGACACATGTTTTCATTTCTCTTGAGTAAATACCTAGGAATGAATCTTATTTAATCTTAATGACCCTCCAAGTAGTGATTATTTTTTTTTAAGTTTATTTATTTATCTTGAGAGAGAGAGAGAGAGAGAGAGAGAGAGCAGGGGAGGGGCAGAAAGAGAAGGGGGAGAGAGAGACAGGCTCTGAGCTCTGAACTGTGAAATCATGACCTGAGCCAAAACCAAGAGTTGGAGCCTTAATGGACTGAGCCACCCAGGCACCCCAGTGATTCTTTCTTTTAAATTTATTTATTTAACTTCAAGTTAATTAACATACGGTGTAGTATTGTTTTCAGGAATAGAACCCAGTGGTCCATCACTTACATACAACATCCAGTGCTCATCCCAACAAGTGCCCTCCTTAATGCCCATCACCCATTTAGCCCACCCCCACCCACCTCCCCTCCAGCAACCCTCAATTTGTTCTCTGTATTTAAGAGTCTGTGTAGTGATTCCTGACTCAGTTCTACAGATGAGGACAGGCAGCTCAGTGAGGTTATAACTTGCTCCATATCCTCAGCACAGAAGGCAGAAGAATGAGGCCTATCTGGTTCTCTTTTCTTGGTTATGGTCTGTGTTACAGGTTGCCTTTAAAGATGGCACCAATAGTTGTCTCCTCTCCTGTAGGAGATAATTTCTCCTTCCACTGATAGCCAGAGTCCAGTTTCCTTCCCCCTGAATCTGGGCTGGCCTTACTCTGACTAGCAGAATGGAACAGACATCGCACTGTGTCAATTCCAGGCCTGACTGTTAAGAGAAGTGGGAGTTTCTGCTTTGGCCTCCTTGGAACTATGCTGCCATGCTATAAGGAAATCCAGGATATCGTGGTAGAGTGAGAAGTCATGCAAAGAGGTTCTGGAGGCTGACGCCACATGAAGCACTTGTGAGAGGGGCTGCCTTGGGTTTTCTAGGCCCTCCCAGCTGAAGACATGTAGCTGACATGAGATAGAGCAGCAGGATTCCCCAGCCAATCCTCACAATAACGAGAAGTCATACCGTGTTACTTAATAATTTGCTTTAATTTTATAAGAAGTTGTTTGAAGTCACTATATTGTGAAGTGGTTTATTACACAGCAATAGGCAACCAAAAAGAGTTTGTCTTTTATTCATTGAAAATTACCTTCTTGGGGCACCTGGGTGGCTTGGTCGGTTAAACGTCCGACTTCGGCTCAGGTCATGATCTCACCGTCCGTGAGTTCAAGCCCCGCGTCGGGCTCTGTGGTGACAGCTCAGAGCCTGGAGCCTGCTTCCGATTCTGTGTCTCCCTCTCTCTCTGCCCCTCCTCTGTTCATGCTCTGTCTCTCTCTGTCTCAAAAATAAATAAACGTTAAAAAAAATTTAAGAAAGAAAATTACTTTCTTGTGGTAAATGGTCAATGCTGAATTTTCTCAAAATTGGGAAGAGCTGGGCTGTTTCCAGGAGCAGTGACAGACATCGGAATTGGAAACAGGAAAGGCCCAATTTTAGACATCTGCCCTCTGAGAAAGCCATCATGTGTTCAACTCCCTGAAGCTCCTTCTAGCCAGATTTTGTTGGGGTTAGAGATGGCAGCCTAGGTTCACGGCCAGAATTTTCTATGCAAAGTCTTCCACCTTTGATGGGTTGGGACACAGCCTACATTCGACTTTGGGAAATACCTGTGTTTTCTGAGAGTAGCTTGGTTTATCATGTGAGATTCTGCTTCGGTGGCTGTCCGTAGGCTGATGCAACATGCAGAGAAAGGATTGGCTGGAGACCTCACAGAAAAATCTGGATGCAGTTTTTGCTTTGCTAAGGGGTTGTATTTTAGGCCTTGGCAAAGGCAGTTAATCTAATAGATACATTACAGATAAAAAATTCTGCTGAAGCAAGGTGCTTGGCAACATGGGCCTGGAACACTGGTTTTCTCAAAATGTGGATAGCTCACCTCTCTATACTCATGTTCTTTTTGGGGACTTACCTCTGTCTTTATGTTTTCTGCACAAATGCAGAGTTCCCTAAGCTACCAATGTTTAAGAGGGGCAGGAGGACAGAACCAGGAGCAAAAGCATTTCTCAGATATCACATTCCCTCCATGTTGGCTTCTTGTGATCATTGCTGCTGGAAGCCTCTTGGAAACTTGGATGGAAGCACATACTCTCAGGCATACTGCTCCTTTTCATTTCCTCTAGGAACCAATAGGTGGTGGTAACAGGCAGGCAGAGAAACATGTGTTGAGGCAGGTGGTTCATTCCATGAAATAGAAGCAGCTGCAAGATATAAGTCAAAGACTGCATTTAGAGAAGCACTTTAAGTCAGCATGCATGAGATGCAGATGCTAGTTTCCTAAAACAACCTTCTCAACACAGATTCCATTTTCCAAGGATGTTTCATTCCCCTTGTCTAGAAAGTCTATCAACTAGATGGGCCACAGATTCGCAGCATCTGAGTGCTCTGTGTGGTGTGGCTCTGGGAGTTGGTGGTCCTTGCCCTGGTGGGGGCTGGCTCTCCCGTGAGCTACTAGTCTAAGCTCAGGGGCTGGGGGCTGGAGGAGGCACAGATATGCACAGAACCAAAGGGTGCAGACACAAACACGAGCAATCCCATAAGCAGCGACAAGGATATTTGAGGGAAGTTGGAAGAGGCAGGGATTGGTGTGAGACTGGGCTGCTCAGGCAAGATTTGGAGTCTGGTGAGAACTTGGAAGAAGGAACCTGATTTGGTGGAGGAGGTACTGTGATGTGAGGAAGATGGGCTTTGATTCAATCTATCAGAAGATGAGAGATTTCAGGCCAAAGGGGCAGGTTGATGGGGATGGTGACAGGAAGTTGAAGGCGAGAAATACCTGCTGTGTGTCTTTACTGTGGGTAACAGCTTATCAAGAGGGGCGGCTGTTTTGGTGTTGATACTCTAACTGTCATCAGTAAACCAGATCCAGAGGCACTAACGGGGCTTGACTTGCCTGATGTGTTCCATCCCACATTCCTGCTCTTTAATAAATACTTCTGAATCCTCCAGAACTTTCTAGACTAAGGCCTTTGTCAATGATGGTGGGATCATAAAAACTGTATCATACTCTGGAGGGCTTCACTAACTTGCTCCCATCACTGTAGGTGTTCTGTGTTTTATTTGGTGTGATTTACATAGGACCTCACCCAGGCTGAGAGGACCAGAGATGTCCCAATTTAGGGGAAATATATTTTTTAAGAATGATGTCTTCCAGATATTTTTTTATCACACTTCAAAAAGAAATACATTTTGGGTTGCCTGGCTGGTTCAGTCAGTAGAAGTGACTCTTGGTCTGGAAGTTGTAAGTCTGAGCCCCACATTGGGTGTAGAGATTACTTTAAAAAAATCTTTAAAAATACATTTTAAAATGTGACCCAGTATACACATTGTATTTATAATTTTAAAAGAAGTTTATTTATTTTGAGAGAGGAGAGAGAGAGAGAGAGAGAGAGTGAGGTAGAGGCAGAGAGATGGGGGAGAGGGACAATCCCAAGCAGATTCCACATGTCAGTGCAGAGCCAGACATGAGGCTTGCTCTTACAAACTGTGAGATCAAGACTTGAGCCAAAGTCAAGAGTCAGATGCTTAACCAACTGAGCCACCCAGGAGCCCCTATAATTATAATTTTTAACTGAAATAAAAGATTCATAAAATAATTTTCATTGTATTGTATCTCATTTTATTAAAAAAATACTGGCAGTGGTACACTAAATTGATCTGATGAACCCTGAAATTTGACAAACACTGACAGGGCTGGAGCTGACTCATGCATCCTTCTCTCCAGCCAACATAACTTCAGGGTGCCTTTCAAAACCAGAAACTCTCACTGCTTCACAGATCCAGGACTGGGCAAAAGATGATCTTTGCAACCTCTATAAGAAAGAAAAGTGCTAAATCCATGTCAATATATCACCAGAATTTTTTTTAGAACTAGAACAAACAATCCTAAAATTTTTATGGAACCACAAAAGACCCTGAATAGCCAAGCAATCTTGAAAAAGAAAAACAAAACTGGAGGCATCACGATTCTGGATTTCAAGCTACATTACAAAGCTGTAGTCATCAAGACAGTATGGTACTGGCACAAAAACAGACACATAGATCAATGGAGCAGAGTAGAAAACCCAGATATGGACCCACAGCTATGTGGTCAACTAATCTTTGACAAAGCAGGAAAGAATATACGATGTAAAAAGACAGTCTCTTTAGCTAATGGTATTGGGAAACTGGACAGCGACATGCAGAAGAATGAAATTGGACCACTTTCTTTTTTCTTTTCTTTTTTTATTTTAAAGTTTTTTTTAAATGTTTACTTATTTTTAAGAGAGAGACAAAGTGTAAGCAGGGGAAGGGCAAAGAGAGAGGGAGACACAGAATCCGAAGTAGGCTCCAGGCTCTGAGCTGTCAGCACAGAGCCCAACACGGGGCTCAAACCCACAGACTGTGAGATAATGACCTGAGCCAAAGTTGTACACTTAGCCAACTGAGCCACCCAGGTGCTCCAGAACTGGACCACTTTCTTACACCATACACAAAAATAAATCCAAAATGGATGAAAGACCTAAATGTGGGACAGGAAACCATCAAAATCCTAGAGGAGAACATAAGCAGAAACCTCTTTGACTTTGGCCAGAGCAACTTCTTACTAGACACGTTGCCAAAAGGAAGGGAAACAAAAGCAAACATGAGCTATTGGGACCTCATTAAGATAAAATCTTCTGGGGCGCCTGGGTGGCTCGGTCGGTTAAGTGTCCGATTTCGGCTCAGGTCATGATCTCACGGTCCGAGGGTTCGAGCCCCGCATCAGGCTCTGTGCTGACAGCTCAGAGCCTGGAGCCTGTTTCAGATTCTGTGTCTCCCTCTGTCTGTGACCCTCCCCCGTTCATGCTCTGTCTCTCTCTGTCTCAAAAATAAATAAACGTTAAAAAATTTTTTAAAAAAAAGATAAAATCTTCTGCACAGCAAAGCAAATAATCAACAAAACTAAAGGCAGCCTATGGAATGGGAGAAGATACCTGCAAACAACATATCTGATAAAGGCTTAGTATTCAAAATCTATAAAGAACTTACCAAACTCAACACAAAAAATAATCCAGTTTAAAAATGGGTAGAAGACACTAATAGACACTTTTCCAAGGAAGACTTCCAGATGGCTAACAGACACGTGAAAAAATACTCAACATCACTCATCAACAGGGAAATACAAATCAAAACCACAATGAGATACCACCTCACACCTGTCAGAATGGCTAAAATTAACAACACAAAAACAACAGATGTTGGCAAGGATACAGAGAAAGGGAACCCTCTTGCACTGTTGCTGGGAATGGAAACTGGTGCAACCACTCTGGAGAACAGTAGGGAGATTCCTCAAGAAACGTAAGATAAAACTACTTTATGATCCAGCACTGTTCGGTATTTACCCCAAAGATAAAAAGGTACAGGTTTGAAGGGGTACATGGACCCCTATATTTATAGCAGCATTATCAACAATAGTCAAAGTGGAAGGAGACCAAATGTCCATCGACTGATGAATGGACAAATAAGATGTGGTATGTATATATCACATATATGGATATTATATGAATAAAGAAGATGTGATACACCCCCCCCCCCACACACACACTGGAATATTACTCAGCCATCAAAAAGAATGAAATCTTACCATTTGCAATGACATGGATCGAGCTAGAATGTATTATGCTAAGTGAAATAAGTCAATCAGAGAAAGATAAATACCATATGATTTCACTCATATGAGGAATTTAAGAAACAAAACAGATGAACATATGGGAAGGGTGGGGTGAAGAAGAGAGGGAAACAAACCACAAAACACTCTTAAGTATAAAGAACAAACTGAGGGTTGATTGAGGGAGGTGGGTGGGAGATGGGCTAGATGGATGATGGGCATTAAGGAGGGCACTTGTTGTGATGAGTGCTGGATGTTCTATAGAAGTGATGAATCACTGAATTCTACTCCTGAAACCCATATTGCATTGTATGTTAACTAAAATTTAAATTAAAAAAAAAGAGAAAACAATGTTAAGCAGACTGAAAGAAAAAATGGTAGAGTTTAAGAGAAAGACCTTAGGAGCATTGATTCAATTTATTCATGTATAGTTGATGTTCATTGCTTTTCTTGGTTCCTTTGGGCAGGTCTTGCCCTCTCTCCACAACTGCATTTTAGAAGTCTAAGGTCAAGGGATAAGGGGTACGGGGTCAATTAGGCTTGTGGAACAGATGCCAGATGCCATGAATGCAGACGTGCAGTCCACAGGTCTTGCCATCCCTCCAGATATTGTCCAGTGAAATGTTTCAAAAGCCAGAACTCTTTTCAACTTTGAGGTTGGATCTCAGCTCTCCACTTGTTAGCTGTGTGACCTTGTATAAATTAAATTCTCATTGCCTCAGTGTCCTCACCTATGTATGGATATACTAACAGTACCTATACCCCACAGGGTCACTTAGAATATTGGGTGAGATAATGTAACACTTTGGCACAGTGCCAGGACCAGGTAAGTGTCACCTGTTGGCACCTGTCAGGGCTCCCTGCTTGAACACACCTTTTTATCAGCCTACCTTCTGTGGAAGTTCTACTAAAACACATTTATTAAAAAAATTTTTTAAAAATGTTTATTTAATTTTGAAGGAGAGAGAGACAGAGCATGACTGGGGGAGGTGCAGAGAGAGAAGGAGAGACAGAATCCAAAGCAGTATCCAGGCTCTGAGATGTCAGCACAGAGCCCGATGCAGGGATTGACCTCACAAACGTGAGATCATGACCTGAGCCGAAGTCGGACACTGACCACCTGAGCCACCCAGTAGCCACCACATTTCTTTTTTTAAAAGAAACCTATAAATCTAAAACTTTTATTAATTCTGACAGGTTTATCCACCACCAGACTGGTTGTTTGGATCTTTTAACATATGCTCTTAAAAAAAAATTTGTACTCGTAAATAACTCAACTTGTGCAAAGCCAATCAAAAGTCACTTAAATAGATACAGTGCACTAATGCAGGTTGACAAGTTTGAGTTTATATGTCACAATGGAACCTTCAAGAAAATATATTGATCAGGTGTCAGTAAGATTCCAAATTACTGTGTAACAGTCCTTATTTTCTGGAACCACATTGGAATGGATAAGAAAAAAATAGCGTATAAAAAATCACTGTAATTTTCACTCAGATGACATCACATGGACAAAGTCACTCTGACATGTTTACATCAAGCAACACCACCAAACATACAGACACATTTTATTTCTCTATGTTTGGCCTTCTCTCTCCTAAATAGTGCTCTTTTGAGACCATGTGAATGCCAGACATATAAAAATACCCATATACTGCCCTTGCCTCTAAAATTGTAACATCAATTTTTTTTCTCCTCATCCTCTCCAGGGCAGCCTTATTTTAACCTCAAAACTGTTCACATTCAACCTTTCATATGGTGGTGTCGCATTTTATTCCGTCAGCATTTGTGTGTGTGTGTGTGTGTGTGTGTGTGTGTGTGTTAGCCAAAGCAAACAGCCCCTAGTCTCCTCTGATCGTGCGAGGACAGGCCTTCTGGAGGAGCTTGGGCAAGCGCTGTGCAGACTTAAATTTCGGCTTCGTATACATGACTGTTGAAGGCTCCCTGTCAGCTGGCCCAGGAAGAAGGAGGGGGGAAAGAAACAGCTCTCATCTCCTGAACACACAATGAGAGGTTCGGTGGAGAGGGAGGCTGTGATAAGGAAAGCTGTAAAGGAGATTTTTTTTTGCTGCAGGGATGCAGTGTTGCCTTCCAAGACCCCTGGGATTAGGGCAGATATGGTACCTGCATACCCCACAGGCCCCTGGTATAGGGCCTCCACTTGGGTCAGTGGGAGAACAGAGGTAATTTGCTTCTTGTAGGATGTTCTGCTTACTCCCACTGGGATTTTTTAGAAGTTTATTTATTTATTTATTTATTTATTTATTTATTTTGAGAGAGAGAGAGTGAGAGAGAGCGAGCAAGCTGGGGAGTGGCAGAGAGAGACAGAGAATCCCAAGCAAGCTCTGCACTGCCAGTGCAGAGCCCAGTGTGGGGCTCGAACTCATGAAGTGTGAGATCATGACCTGAGCCAAAATCAAGAGTCGAACATTCAACTGACTGAGTCAATAAGGTTCCCCTGGGATTGTTTTTCTGGGGTTCATCATGGTAATACCTAGATTTCTAGGGTGGTTGGAGCTGGGCCAGTGTACTTCAAGGTGTCATTATTTCCTCTCTCTCTTACACCTGCTACCGGTGATCAGTCGCTTCCTAAATATCTCGAACACCTGTCCCTCTGCCCCCTTCTCACATTGAGTCCAGGCCCACACTGTTCCTTGCCTGGCTTTATGCCAGTGGTCTGGTCTCTGATGCCTCTATGTCACCTCTCCAACCTGTTCTCCCTCCTAGAATAATAATTCTTTCTAAAAGGAAACTGAATACATCACTGTTTTAAACTCATCATTCCTCAGTGGGCATCCATTGCCTTCCCGATAACATGCTAACTCCTTAGCATGGTGTGAGAAGCCTCTGCTGCCTGATCAACCCAGCCCCCTCATCCCAGCCACACTTCCTTTGCCACAACACGCACTCACTCTTCATGAGTTCATGCTTCAGTTCTTTTGCGTATGTTGCTTCCCCTCCTGAGAATGTACCCTGCAACCAGTCCTACACCCTGTTCCATGCTGTCCCATGCAAACTCCTATTTATACCTAGCACAAGCATCACCTAGGTCAATACTTCCCTGATTCCTGTGCACTCCAAGCTGAACATACACATGATAAATTTAGGGCCTCTGTATCTCTCATATAGGCACTTATGTATCACAGTTGTATTGTTGCTTTGTATGTTTGACCTCCTAATTGAACTCCTCGAGGGCTGACCCTGACATGTTTTTGTTATCTGGTGCTCAGATGGGGCCTAGCATGTAAGAAGTCCTCCACAAATGTTTCATTACAGAATAGCATCTTTTGTTCATTATTGTATCCCCAAATTACCTGGTGCAGAATAAGCACTCCATAAATATTTACTGAGCAAATGAATGAGTGAATGAAAGAATGAGTGAACTAGCTGAATTACCTTTTTAGAGTTATGCCTTTGGGAAATGAGTCTTCAGAGCTCACTTGTCTTCCCTAGACTCATTGTCTCCCAAGGTGATGGAAATTAACCAAACATTGATAAAAGATATTAATTAAAGAAGACCTAAATAAGTAGAAAGATATCTTCCATTCATGGATTGGATGATTAATATTGTTTAGATACCAATACCATCTAAAGTGATCTGCAGATTTAATGGAATTCCAATCAAAGTCCCAATGACATTTTTCAAAAGTGGAAAAACTCATTCTAAAAGTTATATAGTATTTCAAAGGATTCAGAATAGCCAAAACAGTTTTGAGCAAGAAGAACAAAATTGGAGGAATCACACGTCCTGATTTCAAACATTACAAAGCTACAGGAATTGAAGCAGTGTGATACTGACATAAAGACAGACATATAGACCAATGGAACAGAGAGCCCAGAGATAAATCTTCATGTTGACAAGGAGGCCAAGACCATTCAATGGGAAAAGGATGGTCTTTTCAACAAATAATACAGGGGAAACTAGATAGCCACATGCAAAAGAATGAAGTTGGACCCTTAATAACATCATATAAAAAATTAACTCAAAATTAATCAAATACCTGAATGTAAGAGCCAAAACTATAAGATTCTTAGAAGAAAACATAGGGGGAAAAGTATATGGCTTGGATTTAGGGTTTCTCAAAAACGACATCAAAAGCACAGACAATACATGAGTTGGAGGGAAGATGGCGGCGTAGGAGGACGCTGGGCTCACCGTGCGTCCTGCTGATCACTTAGATTCCACCTACACCTGCCTAAAGAACCCAGAAAACCACCAGAGGATTAGCAGAACGGAGTCTCCAGAGCCAAGCGCAGACGAGAGGCCCACGGAAGAGGGTAGGAAGGGCGGCGAGGCGGTGTGCGCTCCACGGACTGGCGGGAGGGAGCCGGGGCGGAGGGGCGGCTCGCCGGCCAAGCAGAGCCCCCGAGTCTGGCTGGCAAAAGCGGAGGGGCCAGACGGACTGTGTTCCGACAGCAAGCGTGACTTAGCATCTGGGAGGTCATAAGTTAACAGCTCTGCTCAGAAAGCGGGAAGGCTGTAGGACAAAGGGAGAGAGAGCTGCTGAGCCCCCTGACGGCAGAGCTCAGCTTGGCGGGGAACAGAGGCGCTCGCCAGCGCCATCTCCCTCGCCCATCCCCCAGCCAAAATCCCAAAGAGAACCAGTTCCTGCCAGGGAACTTGCTCACTCCGCGCAAACACCCAACTCTGTGCTTCTGCGGAGCCAAACCACTGGCAGCGGATCTGACTCCCTCCCGCTGCCACAGGGCCCTCCTGAAGTGGATCACCTAAGGAGAAGAGAGCTAAGCCTGCCCCTCCTGCCCCCGTGCACCTTGCCTACCCACCCCAGCTAATACGCCAGATCCCCAGCACCACAAGCCTGGCAGTGTGCAAGTAGCCCAGACGGGCCACGCCACCCCACAGTGAATCCCGCCCCTAGGAGAGGGGAAGAGAAGGCACACACCAGTCTGACTGTGGCCCCAGCGGTGGGCTGGGGGCAGACATCAGGTTGGACTGCGGCCCCGCCCACCAACTCCAGTTATACACCACAGCACAGGGGAAGTGCCCTGCAGGTCCTCACCACTCCAGGGACTATCCAAAATGACCAAACGGAAGAATTCCCCTCAGAAGAATCTCCAGGAAATAACAACAGCTAATGAACTGATCAAAAAGGATTTAAATAATATAACAGAAAGTGAATTTAGAATAATAGTCATAAAATTAATCGTTGGGCTTGAAAACAGTATACAGGACAGCAGAGAATCTCTTGCCACAGAGATCAAGGGACTAAGGAACAGTCACGAGGAGCTGAAAAGCGCTTTAAACGAAATGCAAAACAAAATGGAAACGACGACAGCTCGGCTTGAAGAGGCAGAGGAGAGAATAGGTGAACTAGAAGATAAAGTTATGGAAAAAGAGGAAGCTGAGAGAAAGAGAGTTAAAAAAATCCAGGAGTATGAGGGAAAAATTAGAGAACTAAGTGATACACTAAAAAGAAATAATATACGCATAATTGGTATCCCAGAGGAGGAAGAGAGAGGGAAAGGTGCTGAAGGGGTACTTGAAGAAATTATAGCTGAGAACTTCCCTGAACTGGGGAAGGAAAAAGGCATTGAAATCCAAGAGGCACAGAGAACTCCCTTCAGACGTAACTTGAATCGATCTTCTGCACGACATATCATACTGAAACTGGCAAAATACAAGGATAAAGAGAGAATTCTGAAAGCAGCAAGGGATAAACGTGCCCTCACATATAAAGGGAGACCTATAAGACTCGTGACTGATCTCTCCTTTGAAACTTGGCAGGCCGGAAAGGCTTGGCACGATATCTTCAGTGTGCTAAACAGAAAAAATATGCAGCCGAGAATCCTTTATCCAGCAAGTCTGTCATTTAGAATAGAAGGAGAGATAAAGGTCTTCCCAAACAAACAAAAACTGAAGGAATTTGTCACCATGAAACCAGCCCTACAAGAGATCCTAAGGGGGATCCTGTGAGACAAAGTACCAGAGACATCACTACAAGCATAAAACATACAGACATCACAATGACTCTAAACCCGTATCTTTCTATAATAACACTGAATGTAAATGGATTAAATGCGCCAACCAAAAGACATAGGGTATCAGAATGGATAAAAAAACAAGACCCATCTATTTGCTGTCTACAAGAGACTCATTTTAGATCTGAGGACACCTTTAGATTGAGAGTGAGGGGATGGAGAACTATTTATCATGCTACTGGAAGCCAAAAGAAAGCTGGAGTAGCCATACTTATATCAGACAAACTAGACTTTAAATTAAAGGCTGTAACAAGAGATGAAGAAGGGCATTATATAATAATTACAGGGTCTATAAAAGAGCTAACAATTATAAATGTCTATGCGCCGAATACCGAAGCCCCCAGATATATAAAACAATTACTCATAAACATAAGCAACCTTATTGATAAGAATGTAGTCATTGCAGGGGACTTTAACACCCCACTTACAGAAATGGATAGATCATCTAGACACACAGTCAATAAAGAAACAAGGGCCCTGAATGATACATTGGATCAGATGGACTTGACAGATATATTTAGAACTCTGCATCCCAAAGCAACAGAATATACTTTCTTCTTGAGTGCACATGGAACATTCTCCAAGATAGATCATATACTGGGTCACAAAACAGCCCTTCATAAGTTTACAAGAATTGAAATTATACCATGCATACTTTCAGACCACAATGCTATGAAGCTTGAAATCAACCACAGGAAAAAGTCTGGAAAACCTCCAAAAGCATGGAGGTTAAAGAACACCCTACTAACGAATGAGTGGGTCAACCAGGCAATTAGAGAAGAAATTAAAAATATATGGAAACTAATGAAAATGAAAATACAACAATCCAAACGCTTTGGGACGCAGCGAAGGCAGTCCTGAGAGGAAAATACATTGCAATCCAGGCCTATCTCAAGAAACAAGAAAAATCCCAAATATAAAATCTAACAGCACACCTAAAGGAAATAGAAGCAGAACAGCAAAGGCAGCCTAAACCCAGCAGAAGAAGAGAAATAATAAAGATCAGAGCAGAAATAATATAGAATCTAAAAAAACTGTAGAGCAGATCAACGAAACCAAGAGTTGGTTTTTTGAAAAAATAAACAAAATTGACAAACCTCTAGCCAGGCTTCTCAAAAAGAAAAGGGAGATGACCCAAATAGATAAAATCATGAATGAAAATGGAATTATTACAACCAATCCCTCAGAGATACAAACAATTATCAGGGAATACTATGAAAAATTATATGCCAACAAATTGGACAACCTGGAAGAAATGGACAAATTCCTAAACACCCACACTCTTCCAAAACTCAATCAGGAGGAAATAGAAAGCTTGAACAGACCCATAACCAGCGAAGAAATTGAATCGGTTATCAAAAATCTCCCAACAAATAAGAGTCCAGGACCAGATGGCTTCCCAGGGGAGTTCTACCAGACGTTTAAAGCAGAGATAATACCTATCCTTTTCAAGCTATTCCAAGAAATAGAAAGGGAAGGAAAACTTCCAGACTCATTCTATGAAGCCAGTATTACTTTGATTCCTAAACCAGACAGAGACCCAGTAAAAAAAGAGAACTACAGGCCAATATCCCTGATGAATATGGATGCAAAAATTCTCAATAAGATACTAGCAAATCGAATTCAACAGCATATAAAAAGAATTATTCACCATGATCAAGTGGGATTCATTCCTGGGATGCAGGGCTGGTTCAACATTCGCAAATCGATCAACGTGATACATCACATTAACAAAAAAAAAGAGAAGAACCATATGATCCTGTCAATCGATGCAGAAAAGGCCTTTGACAAAATCCAGCACCCTTTCTTAATAAAAACCCTTGAGAAAGTCGGGATAGAAGGAACATACTTAAAGATCATAAAAGCCATTTATGAAAAGCCCACAGCTAACATCATCATCAACGGGGAAAAACTGAGAGCTTTTTCCCTGAGATGAGGAACACGACAGGGATGCCCACTCTCACCGCTGTTGTTTAACATAGTGCTGGAAGTTCTAGCATCAGCAATCAGACAACAAAAGGAAATCAAAGGCATCAAAATTGGCAAAGATGAAGTCAAGCTTTCGCTTTTTGCAGATGACATGATATTATACATGGAAAATCTGATAGACTCCACCAAAAGTCTGCTAGAACTGATACATGAATTTAGCAAAGTTGCAGGATACAAAATCAATGTACAGAAATCAGTTGCATTCTTATACACTAACAATGAAGCAACAGAAAGACAAATAAAGAAACTGATCCCATTCACAATTGCACCAAGAAGCATAAAATACCTAGGAATAAATCTAACCAAAGATGTAAAAGATCTGTATGCTGAAGAAAACTATAGAAAGCTTATGCAGGTAATTGAAGAAGATATAAAGAAATGGAAAGACATTCCCTGCTCATGGATTGGAAGAATAAATATTGTCAAAATGTCAATACTACCCAAAGCTATCTACACATTCAATGCAATCCCAATCAAAATTGCACGAGCATTCTTCTCGAAACTAGAACAAGCAATCCTAAAATTCATATGGAACCACAAAAGGCCCCGAATAGCCAAAGTAATTTTGAAGAAGAAGACCAAAGCAGGAGGCATCACAATCCCAGACTTTAGCCTCTACTACAAAGCTGTCATCATCAAGACAGCATGGTATTGGCATAAAAACAGACACATAGACCAATGGAATAGAATAGAAACCCCAGAACTAGACCCACAAACGTATGGCCAACTAATCTTTGACAAAGCAGGAAAGAACATCCAATGGAAAAAAGACAGTCTCTTTAACAAATGGTGCTGGGAGAACTGAACAGCAACATGCAGAAGGTTGAAACTAGACCACTTTCTCACACCGTTCACAAAAATAAACTCAAAATGGATAAAGGACCTGAATGTGAGACAGGAAACCATCAAAACCTTAGAGGAGAAAGCAGGAAAAGACCTCTCTGACCTCAGCCGTAGCAATCTCTTACTCGGCATATCCCCAAAGGCAAGGGAATTAAAAGCAAAAGTGAATTACTGGGACCTTATGAAGATAAAAAGCTTCTGCACAGCAAAGGAAACAACCAACAAAACTAAAAGGCAGCCAACGGAATGGGAAAAGATATTTGCAAATGACACATCGGACAAAGGGCTAGTATCCAAAATCTATAAAGAGCTCATCAAACTCCACACCCGAAAAACAAATAACCCAGTGAAGAAATGGGCAGAAAACATGAATAGACACTTCTCTAAAGAAGACATCCGGATGGCCAACAGGCACATGAAAAGATGTTCAACGTCGCTCCTTATCAGGGAAATACAAATCAAAACCACACTCAGATACCACCTCACGCCAGTCAGAGTGGCCAAAATGAAGAAATCAGGAGACTATAGATGCTGGAGAGGATGTGGAGAAACAGGAACCCTCTTGCACTGTTAGTGGGAATGCAAATTGGTGCAGCCGCTCTGGAAAGCAGTGTGGAGGTTCCTCAGAAAATTAAAAATAGACCTACCCTATGACCCAGCAATAGCACTGCTAGGAATTTATCCAAGGGATACAGGAGTACTGATGCATAGGGGCACTTGTACCCCAATGTTTATAGCAGCACTCTCAACAATAGCCAAAGTATGGAAAGAGCTTAAATGTCCATCAACTGGTGAATGGATAAAGAAATTGTGGTTTATATACACAATGGAATACTACATGGCAATGAGAAAAAATGAAATATGGCCTTTGGTAGCAACGTGGATGGAACTGGAGAGTGTGATGCTAAGTGAAATAAGCCATACAGAGAAAGACAGATACCACATGGTTTCACTCTTATGTGGATCCTGAGAAACGTAACAGAAACCCATGGGGGAGGGGAAGAAAAAAAAAAAAAGAGGTTAGAGTGGGAGAGAGCCAAAGCATAAGAGACTCTTAAAAACTGAGAACAAACTGAGGGTTGATGGGGGGTGGGGGGGAGGGTAGGGTGGGTGATGGGTATTGAGGAGGGCACCTTTTGGGAAGAGCACTGGGTGTTGTATGGAAACCAATTTGACAGTAAATTTCATATATTAAAAAATAAAAAATTAAAAAAAAGCACAGACAATAAAAGAAAAATACAGAAAAATTGGACTCTATCAAAATGAAAAACTTTATGGATCAACAGACATTATTGAGTGACATAAGAGAGGATAGCAGAGTGGGAAGCACAAGGAATCTCTCTGTCCATCTAGACAACAATTGCTTTGGCAGAAGCTGTCAGAACCATTTTGGAATTCTGGAATGTATTTGAAAGTTTGCAGCTTCCAGGGAAGAAGGCATGGATGGTAAATCTTGCTTAATTTCAGTTAACTTCAACTCTTAGCTGGTGGCTACTCATCTCATCCCATGGTAGGAAGCTGTGCACTTATTCCTGGAACAACTTGCTTGTAGATTGTGGGAGCCAGGGAGGACTTTGTCTTTCAAATATCAAGGATCTGTGTTCTCATCACTGTTCGCTCCTTCTGATTGTAGAGGTGCAAACTCAGAAGCAGGCTGTCATTGTTACATCCGTCACCTCCACTGTTGCAATCTCCTTTAGCTAAAGTGGCTTCCAGGGTATTGGAAGGGTCAGTGCCCATGTTTTCTTTTTTTACCTCCCTTTATTTTTCCCTTTTGGCAGTCAGACACTTAAGGATTTGGACAATCAAAAGTAAGTACATATATGGGGTAATTTAGAAAGTTGCTGTGCCTGTGCAGGGAAAGGCACAGGCTTAGAAAGGACCCAAGACCTTCAGTTTACATATCAGGCTGATTCTTGGCACACAGCCAACTCACAACAATCAAAGAAACAAAATACATCCAAACCAAAAAAAAAAAAAAAAAAAAAAAAAACAAACCCAGAAATTTAGAAAAAACAGCAAATTCTGGGAAAGAGGGAGAATTTGACTTCCATAGTTATCCCATTATAAGATTCAAATTTCCATTTTTATACAAAAAAATCACAAAGCATACAAAGATTTAGAAAATGTCCCAGAGAAAGGCCAGATAGTGGACTTGCTAGACAAAGTCTTTAAAACAGCTGTTGATAAGTAGATAGTTAGACATGAGCTGGAGGCAAGGACAGTGATAAATAAATTATGTATTAGAAGCCCAGGGGCACAACATCCTGATTTCATGGCTTTCAACATTCTGGCCTTGTGGCTTCTAAGACCCCAGGACAGACAGGGGAAGAGCCACATATGCAGAACATGTGCTCTCCTCTTCCACCTCTGTCCTAGGCTAACCCCTAGACTCAATATAATACATTTGCATTGTAGTTTGGGCCCCCTTCCACCATGGGGGAAGGCTGCCATGATTATTCCGGTACAAACCTTGCAGGGTCAAAACCCTCCTCCTCAACAGTGGGAGGAACCATCCAAATGATTGGAAGAAGCCCCATAAGATACCACCTATCCATGACCCAAGACCCTGCTTACATAAAAAGAAAAGACCCTTGTAGCCTCAGTGAAGTTGCCACTTCTGGGCTTGCCCACTCTCTCATTGTGAGGATGCACTGTTCTTCATGAACTGCTTTGTGTTTGCTACTTTCCTTCTGCTTGTCTTCATTTGAGTGAGGATCCTCAGGTAAATCTTTTGTGGGAAATCCAAGAACCAAGACTCCCATTCATACAATGCAGACTCTTGAGCCAGAGGAAGTCACAGACAAAGTCGAGAAGATGATATATGCACGAAGTAGATATATCAATGAAGAAATAGAAAACATAAAAAGGAATTCTTGAGATTAAAAACTATAATAATGGAAACAAAAAAAATTACTAGAGGGATTTAGTAGTGGATTTGAGCAAGCAGGAGAAAGAATCAGTGAACTTGAAAATAGGTAAACTGAAGGTTTTGAGTTTGAGGAACAGAAAGAAAAAAAAAAAAACTAAAGAAAAGGGAACAGAGCCTAAGGGACCCATGGGACACCATCAAGAGAGATTATACAAACACAAAATGGCAGGAAACTTCCCCCTTTTGATGAAAGATAGAAATATAAACATCCAAAAAGTGTGATAAACTCCAAGTATCATACTCCAAGTATGATAAACTTGAGACCCAAGTTTATCACACCAAGACATAATCAAACTGTCAAAAGCCAAAGTCAAAGAAAAAATCTTGAAAGGAGCAAGAGAGGTGACTCATCATATACAAAGGACCCTCAATAATATCAGCAGATATCTCATCAGAAACCTTGGAAGCCAGAAGGCAGCGGGTTGATATATTCAAAGTGCTGAAAGATGGGGCGCCTGGGTGGCTCAGTTGGTTGAGCGGCCGACTTCGGCTCAGGTCATGATCTCGTGGTCCGTGAGTTCGAGCCCCGCGTCGGGCTCTGTGCTGACAGCTCGGAGCCTGGAGCCTGTTTCAGATTCTGTGTCTCCCTCTCTCTGACCCTCCCCCATTCATGCTCTGTCTCTCTCTGTCTCAAAAATAAATAAACGTTAAAAAAATTAAAAAAAAAAAACCAAAGTGCTGAAAAAAAAAAAAAAAGGTGAAACAGTACTATATCCACCAAAACTGTCCTTGAAAAAGGAAGAAGAAACTTGAGATATTCTCAGATACACCAAATCTGGGGGAGTTCATTTACCACTAGACACACTCTGGAAGAAATGCTAAAAGGCATCCTTCAGGTTGAAATGAAAGGCTATGAGATTAGTATCTCAAAGCTGTATAAAGAAATAAACATATCCACATATTGTAAATATGTGGGCAATTACAAAAGTTAGGATTATTGTACCTTTGGTTTGTAACTTTGCTTTTTGTTTTCTACATGATTTTGGAGACTAATGAATAAAAAGCCAATTTTTAATCTATGTTTTGGGACACACAATGTGTAAAGATATAAGTTTGTGACATCAATAGCAGAAAGTAAGTGGTGACAAAGCCATATAGGGCAGAATTTTTGTATACTATTAAAAACAGCTGCTATAAATTTAAATTAGAGTGTTAGAACTTTAAGATGTTAGATGCACTCTCCATGTAACCACACACACACAAATATAGCTATAGGATATAGACAAAAGGAAATGAGAGGGGAACTAAAATGCTTCCCTAATAAAAATTAACTAAACCAAGAATACACCAATGCAGAAAGTGAAGGAAAAAAATTTAAGATACAGAGAACAAACAGCATAATGGCAGAAGTAAGTCTCTCCTTATCAGTAATTACTTTAAATGGATTAAACTCCCCAATTAAAAGACATATGTTTAGCTTAATGGGAGAAAAAAAAAAACAACAACACCAAGATCCAACTATATGTTGTCTATAAGAGACTCACTTTAAATTTGAAGACACAAATAGGTTGAAAATAAAAGGATGAAAAAAGACATTTTATGCAAATAGTGACCAAAAAAGAGAGTGAGTGGCTGTACCAATATAAGACACAATAGTCATTAAATCAAAAAAGTTTACAAGAGATGGAGAAGGACGTTATATATTTAAAAAGTTTTAATACAGAAATAAGATATAACAACTATAAATTTTATGCATCTAATAACAGACCTTCACAATATATGAAGGAAAATTGACAGAATTGAAGGAAGAAACAGTCAAAAACTTCAACACTCCACTTTTAATAATTGATTAAAAATAACAGACAAAAGATAAGCAAGACAATAGAGGATCAACCAACACAGAAAAGGAACTAGATTTAACAGACATATACAGAACACTCCATCTCAAAACAATAGCATATACATTCCTCTCATGTGCATGTCTCCATGCACAGGACATTCTCCAGGACAGGCCATATGTCTGTCCACAAATCAAGTCTCAATAGATTTTAAGAAATAGATATACAGCATACCTTCTCTGATCACAATGGGGTGAAGTTAAAAATCAACAGAATGAAAGCTGGAAAATTCACAAATTTGTGGAAATCAAATAACATACAACCAATAGGTCAAACAAGATCACAAGGAAAATTAAAAAATACTTAGAGATAAGTGAGAAAGAACACATAACATACCAAAGCATGTGAAATGCAGAAAGCTATGCTAAGAAGGAATTTTATAGTTGTAAACATTTACACTAAAAAATAACAGATAAAGAGTTAATATCCAAAATATACAAAGAACTTTACAGCTCAACACCAAAAACAAACAAACAATCTGATTAAAAAGTACACAGAAGACCTGAATAGACATTTTTCCAAAGAAGGCCACAGATGGCCAACAAACACATGAACAGGTGCTCAACATCACTCATCATCAAGGAAATGCAAGTTTTGACACTTGACATTAGACAATAAGATATTACCTTCAATGGGTCAGAATGGCTAAAATCAAAATGACAAGAAATAACAAGTGTTGGCAAGAATGTAGAGAAAAACAAACCCTCTTGCACTGTTGCTGGGGATATAAATTATTGCAGGCACTATGGAAAACAATATGGAGGTTCTTCAAAAAATTAAAAATAGAAATACCATATGATCTAATAATTCCATTATTGGGTATTCTCCACCCCCCCAAAAAAACACAAATTCAAAAAGATATATGCCTCCCTATGTTTATTGCAGCATTATTTACAATAGCCAAGATATGGAAACAATCTAAATGTCCATCCACAGATGAATGGATAAAGAAGATGAGGTATATTAAAATAAAAACTTAAAAAATAAGGTGTGATATGCACACACATACACATATATAGTGGAATATTACAAAACAAAAGAGACACAACCTCACATTCACTAGGATGATGATAATAAGCAAAATGAAAAATAACAAATGTTGACCCAGATATGGATAAACTGGTGCCTCCTACATTACTGGTAGGAATATAGAATGATGCAGCTGCTACGGAAAATGGTTCAGGGGCTTCTCAAAAAGCTAACTGTATAATTATTATTTGAGTCAGCAATTCCACTCTTAGAAATATAATCAAAATAACTGGGGGCACCTGGGTGGCTCAGTCGGTTAAGTGTCCAACTCTTGATTTCAGCTCAGGTCATGATCTCACAGTTCGTGAGTTCAAGCCCCATGCTGGGCTCTACACTGACAATGCAGAGCCTGCTTGGGATTCTCTGTCTGTATTTCTCGCTCTCAAAAATAAATAAATAAACACTTAAAAACATAATTGAAAACAGGGACTCAAATAGATACTTATACACCAACATTCATCGCAGAATTATTTACAATAGCTGAATGATGGAAACAACCCATTTGTCCAAGTATCCACGAAGAGATGAATGAAAAAACAAAATATTATATACACACACAATGGAATATTATTCAGCCATAAAAAATCATCTGACACTTGCTGCAGGATGATTGAACCTTGAAAATGTTATGCAAAGTGAAATCAGACAGACAATAGGAGGATAAATATTGTATGATTCCACTGATATAAGGTACCTAAAGTAGACAAATTCTTAGAGACAGAAAGTAGATTAGAGGTTACCAGGGGTTTGAGACAGGAGGGAATGAGAAATTATAGTTTGTTGCGTACAGTTTCTATTTGGGGTGATAAAGTTTTGGAAGTGGGTAGCAGGGATGGTTGTACAATATTATAACTATAATGAATGTCATTAAATTTTACACTGAAAAATGGTTAAAATAGAAAATCTTATTTTATTATACATATATTTTTTATCACAATTAAAAATAGGAAAACAAACAAACAACCACACAAAACCCCAAAACTCTCTACACACAAAAAAGTAAATGACTAAGAATCTAAGAAAAAAAAAAAAAGAGGTGGATATTTCTGATTTCTACATGGGAAAAGTCTTTGAATGGATAAATCCAATAACAATTCATGAGGGAAAAAAAAACTGTTAAGTTGTCTAAATACAAATTAAGACCTCTCTAATTCCCAAAAAGACATACAAACAAAATGAGAATGCTGATAGAAAGACATTGAAAAATCTCTCACTGTTTGATAAAAGGTTAATCCTTAAACTGTAGTGTCACATAACTTAATAAAAATCATACCACACTCTTAAAATTCCTGGGAAAAATAGGATAGCAGGCTAAAGAGAAACCATGGGTATTTAAAAACTATTTTATACTATTCAGTCCCATTTGTAAATAAAATAAACATTTTTGAAAATAAAAAAATGAAACAAAATTAGCCTGCCAATTATTATGAGAATATCCAGGGCTGGTGAAAAGTTGCAAATTTCTCCTATGATTTCTGAATGCCTTTTGAATGGGTACCAAAGAATGTTCATACTCTTTAAAAAAAGAGTCAATTCACTTCTAGGAATGTAGCCTGAGAAATATTTTCCTAACTGCAGGAAAATGTTTTATAAACGATTATATTCATTTCAGCACTATTTAAAATTGTGAAACACTGGCAACAGGTTGAATAATGAGGGAGTATTTTGGAAAACTTCAGTTCCTCATGTTCATGAAAAAAGCTGGAAATAAATTTGGATACTGTGTAAGGTCGCAATGAACTACAAAGTGCACACAGAAATAACACCAACATGCTCTGAGGTATTGCCTTTTGGTGGAGACACTTTGGCTACTTTTTTTCTCTGTTCTACTTCACTTCCCAAATTGTCTGTAATGAACTCTGTTACTCTGTAATGAAGAAAAAGAACTTAACCAATAGTATTCTATCATAATAAAATGACTTAGAACAATAGGGGCTTTATCTGAAAGGATAGTATTTATCTTCATCTCTTGATAGAGGTTTTTTTGTTTTTTTTTGTTTTGTTTTGTTTTTGTTGTTGTTGTTGTTTTAAGTAGGCTCCATGCCCAAGGTGGGGCTTGAACTCATAACCCTGAGATCAAGACCTGAGCTGAGATCATGAGTCGGGTGCTCTACAGGCTGAACCACCCAGGCACCACCCACCTTGCCCCAGTGGAGAATAAAGTTAAAGCAATTCTCTTGATAATTAAATTGAAAAAAAAAGGGGGGGGGGATGGAAATCATGATAGAATAGGAGAATCTGAAATTATCTATGTCAAGAGACCTGGAATCTAGTTTTCCAGAATCATGTGTGGCAGTAATAACTGTTGAGTTATTACTGTTATTGCTGTAGACTGTTTGGTTTCAAATTGTGTGACCTCATTTGCTTGCATCCCTTATTCATGCCATAAACATCCATTGAGTCCCTACTATGTGTCTTGGACTGTTTGCACAGGGTAAAAGGAGAGTTTATTAACAATAGCTCCTATTTATTGGGTGCTGACATGCATGCTGGGGGCATTAGGCTCTACCAAGTGGACACTATGGATCCCCTCTTTACAAAAGAGGGTGCTGAAGGTCAGAGAGGGACCTGCTCCAGGTCCCATGGCTACATAGCAGTGGACTTGGTTTCTAACCATGCACCCTGCAGGCTTATTTCCAGTAGTACCAAGTGATGGCATTCCATGTGGAAAAATAGTCTTGCTCCGTGACTGATCTTGCTGGGGATTAAGTCCCACCCTTGGTTGAGCTCTCTCCCCAGGCATGTGGTTATGCTGATGCCCCTCCTGCCTCCACAGTACAAATACGCCAGCTTGACAAAACACCTAGGTCTCCAAGAAAGGCACAAAACAGGCAGCTTCTCTTGGGACTCATGCTGGTCTGACAGGTTTGCTTTGGTGTCCGGATCCTATCTAGGTCTTGAACTTCTCCTGAGGGGGGGGCTGTTGACAGAAAGGGGTGTAAGGATAACATACTTGTCAGCGAAGTCACCCAAGGGCGAGGAGAGCTCTGCTTGCAGCCCAGTTTCTGTGGGATCAAGAGACACTTGCCTTTGGTTGATGTGTACACAAAGCAATGCATAGTCCAGCCTTCCCTGCTCTGCATCAGCTTGATAAGACTGCACGTCACTGAGGTATTAAAACATTTTGGAGAAACTCAAACAACTTAGCCCTCTGGTGCCTCATTTTGCAAAATTTGCATGATGGGCCAGAACTAAATAATTTCTAAAGTTTCTTATGGCTCAAAGCATTGATGATCTTGTTTGCATGAGACTTGGAAAAATATTCAAAATTTAGTGCTAAGTGAAAGCCAAGGACATAAAACTATATTCCCAGAATGGTCCCCAGTAGATTTAAAATAAATTATATTTGCATAGGAAAAGGGCTGGAGGAGAGAATTCTTAAAAATATTTATAGTGTGTGATCATAGGAGATGTAAATTTTCTTCTTGTTTCTCCCATGGGTCTGCATGAAGGGAAGACTGTAATAATGAACACAGCTCAATAGCAGCATCTTAGAGGGAAAAATGTTGAAGTGACAATGAAGGACATCTTCCGATCTAGTGTACCAGGGAAAGTCATGGTGCCAGTGTGGATACACAACTTCCAAGACATATATAACCTAAGAGAAGGGGAGCTCTGGGCAGGCCACCAAGGTCTCCAACAAAAAAAAAGATCTCTATCTTATATCAAATGGAATCAAATAATAAAAAGATATATTTGCATTAATAATTGTGGAAAAATACTTAAAAGATATTTGGGGCAAAATGAACTTGGAAAACAGCGTGCTTACTATTCTCCATTTATGTAAAAATTATATTAGTGTATTCTTGGGGAAAAAATAGCTACAAAAAACATATACCAAAAACTTTCACTTTCTAAGTCATACATTTCACAAATGCTTGACTCCTTGAAGTGCATTATTTCCTAATCAGAAAAAGAATATTAAATTAATATGTATGCTTACATTTTTCTTGTACTTGCCTAATGTTGCTGCTACAGAATAACACTGAGAGCTAAACGTATTGAGCACTCATGCAAGGCACTGTATTAAGAGTTTTGACTGCACGATCTCATTTCATTGTCACAGGAGAGGTAGGCAAATCATCCTCATTTTAAAAATGAGGAAAATGAGGCTTAGACAGGTTAAATAAAAATCCTAAGTTTTACTCATGTATTCACTAAACTCTCATTCTTTCATTCAATGAATACAGATTGATTCCCAGATACTGTCTGGGGTTCTGGGCATCAGCAGAGACCAGTTAGGCAAAGTCCCTTTTTGGTGTGGGGACCCACAGTAAGCAAGCGGATAAGCACAGAATGTATTTCAGGTAGTGATTAGTGTCACAAGGAAAAACAAAGCAGAAGAAGGAAATAGACAATAATGGGGGCTGAATGTGAGTTCAGACAACAATGGTTGCCTAACCAACATCCATTCCCCTTCTTCTTTCTCAGTTAATACAACTGAAATTTGTTAAGGCGGCAAAATGGATCAGTGGGAGTGAACTCTACTTGCCCCAGAGAAAGAGGTATAATTAGTTTAAGACAAGCAAAAAGTTTCATTTTCATTTTTAGTGATTGATTTAGGGGTGGCTATAGGACTAAGATCAAGCCAAGGAGATGTGAAGGGGGAAATCTAGTGTGTTGGCTTCTATGGAAGCTTTCCCTTCCTTCATTGATTAAAAAGGGGGTCTGAGGAGGAATCTGCCTTGAATGACTCCTGCTTTTTGACTTGAGCATGGCTGTAAAAGAACACGAAGTCTGAAGCTAAGGCTGTCATCCTGTGATCATATATCTACATTTAGGAAGATAAAGAGTCAACCTGTTGGGATGGCTGAGCAGTGAGTTGGAAAGGACCTGGTTCTTGAAGGCATTGCTGAACTACCAAATCAGCCTTGGAGCTGCCATCCTCCAGTCTTCTTGTTAATAGAATTATCAAATATCTGTAGGGTTAAGCTGAGTATAAGAGGTGATTTTAGATAGAGTGTTCAAGCAGGTGACATTGGAATGATGTGAAGTGTGCCATGTGACAACATGGGGGAAGAACATTTTCAGCAGATGGAACAGCAAGGACAAAGCTGGTTTGTCCAGGACAGCAAGAAGGAAGGCTGATGTGGTGGGGCACAGGGAGGTGAGGGGCAACCTGCCAAGGTGGATGGTGAGAGTGAGTGTGGTTGGGATGGGAAGGGAGATGTGGACTAGATCACAAAGTCCTGGAGGCCACGCTATCAGTTTGACTGTGATTCTAAGTGCAATGGGAAGCCCTTGGTGGGATTTGAGTTCAGTGAAGGGATACAAGTTATAGTTTAAAAAGCAATCTCTGGTTGCTGTATTAGAAAGACCAGTCAAGAATGTGGCTGTGGTCCAAGTGTGAGATGATGTTGGCTTGGACCAGGGTGGCAGCCATGGAGGTGATGAGAAGTGGTCAGATTCTGGATATGTTCCTAAGGTAGGGTCACTTGGAATTGTTGATGGGCTGGACATGGGGACAGAGGAGAAGAGAGGAATCAAGAATGACTCCTGGGCTTTTTGCCAGAGTGTTGGGTAAATGGTGGTGCCATATTCCGTGCAGGTGAGACTGAAGGTTTTGATGTATGGATTTGGGTGATGAAAAAAAAAAAAAAAAAGCTCCAAAAAGGAAAGATGAGGGTCTAGCTCTGCCTTTTGTACGAGACAGTGTTATGTGGCTGCCACAAACAGTGGGACTCATTTAAAAATGACCTGTTTGCTCCTGACTCTGTTATTTGTTGACCCTGTTTAACTTCACTGATTCAGACCTGGGTGTTTACTCCATGAAGCAGGCCAGCAACCTTGAAGAATTTGAGTTTCCTCTGCTATTATTTGGATCAAAGTTCTTTTTTCCTTCTCCTAGATGGTTGGTAACACCTACAGAGATGAAACTGTTTGCATGGACCATAACCTGTTCACAGGTCAGCTGGTCAGGAAAGATGGCTTCTCAAAGATGTTTGTGTATAAATAGCTTATTTAAGATGCCATCTCTTCCAGAAAAATCTCACCTGATTCACCATCGGGTTCCTCTAAGAATGTATAAGTTACTCTTGACCATAAGGAAACCCCAACACAGGCAAAGAATAGGAGAGTGAATATTTATTTTAGAGAAAATGAGAATTCCCAGTTGACATCACACAGGCAAAAGATTTATTCATGCCAGAATGTTCCACATGGCCTCCAGTATTCTCCAAATAAGTTCATAGAAGTGCAAGATTCACATGTGTTTTCATCTCTCTTTTCCCCTTTTTCTCTATTTAATAAGCTCGTAGTCTGTTGAATTATTATTTACGTTTTCATTCATTTAACTGTCGTGAGCATCTTTTCATGTTCATAAATACCAGTGGTACGATGACATGACATTTATTGAGTACATACTCTTATGTCAAATCCTATGCCAAGCATTTTCTAGCATAGTCTCATTGACTCCTTGCCCAAACCCTGTGGAGATGGCGTTCTTGTCTTCATCCTACGGGTGAGGAGACGGAGGCAGAGAGAAGCTAAGCAGCTTACCAAGGTCACACAGCTTGTGTGAGGAAGAGGTAGAATTTGAAATCAGGCTGTATGATTCTGGAGCCTGCACTTTTAATCACTATTATTTTATCCCCTAAATATACTGGATCCTTCTGGTGTGATTGTATCATATTCTGTTGTAGATGTACCATGATTTATCTCCCCAATACCATAATGTTGCACATGTTGGTTGGTTTCAGTTTTTACCACTATAAACCATGTTGCAGTAAATGTTCCTGTGATGAAGTTTTTACAGGTCCTGCATGATCCTTTCCTTGGGACAGGTTGGTAAATCTGTCTTTCCCGTGTACATTTCTATGACCTTGACACATATTACCAAACTACTCTGCAGTAAGGTAGTACACACCATCGTACTATATAAAAGTTCTCTTTGCCCTCCTCTTATAACACTGGTCTCATACATTTGTAAATCATTGCTGGTATTCTAAGAAAATAATGCTGTCTCATTGTTTTAAGTTTGAATTATAACATTTCATTGCACATCCGCTGTATCTCTCAGGTGTATTTCCTGCTGTCAACTTTTGCTCTCTGAAGTTTTTTTTTTTTTTTCAGTGTATTTATTTATTTGTTTATTTATTTGTTTGTTTGTTTATTGAGAGAGATAGAGAGAGAGAGAGAGAGAGAGAGAGAATGAGAACAAGCATGAGTAGGGAAGAGGCAGAGAGAGAGAATCCCAAGCAGGCTCCACGCTGTCAGTGTAGAGCCCAGTGCTGGTCTCGAACCCACAAACTGTGAGATCATGACCTGAGCAGAAATCAAGAGTCAGATGCTTAACCAACCAAGCCACCCAGGCACCCTGATTCTCTTTCTTATAGATTGTAGAGCTCATCACAGGTCTTATGTTTTGGAAATTAACAAATTTGGTAAGTAAATCCAATAGAGAGAAAAAAAAAGTGGACTTATTCTCTGCTTTGCACAGCCTTCTTAACATCTCACTCTTCCTCAATGTTGATGATAAACCCTAAGAAATGACTCGTGTACCCAGATGATGAAAGCTTACCCTTTTTAACAAAAAGCCACTTGGAAACATTCCCCTTCTCCAAATGAATCCCCCACCAAGTCTCCTTGCTCTTCAGTCTCAGAGAAAGAGGACATGTCGAGTGGAGCACCAAAAATCAGCAGTGGGCCATGTGATCAGAAATCTGGCTTGAGTAGGCTCTGTGCCATCTTTTGGTGAGTCAAGAGGGTCCAGGCCCAGTGTGTGAGTTCTGGACATGACTCAAATGTGGATTTATTTGTGCTTCTTTTCTTTCTTTCTTTTTTTTTTTCTTCTGATGTCAGCATTATTCTTGATAATGCCACAGTTTCAAGATGAAATTCAGTGCCACTAAACTTGAGCAGTTAAGTATCACACAACTGATTCCATACAGCTTTCATTTCCAGGTGACCCAGGTCTACCAGCATGGCCAACCCTGGGGGTGTTGAGAAACCCTATGGTCCAGTGGCCCCCAAAGGCTGCTCACAAACTAGTAGTGGAGATCTGGGAATGTGGAGTCAGTGGGCTGAGTGAGACCAATGGCTTGATGCTTTCTTAGAAGGCTGGCCTCCCACTTATGCCTAGAGGTCCCCTATGTACCTTGATCCCACCTGTGATAGGATGGTTCCACAGGAAGCTGCCTCTGAGACCAGCGTAGCATTCAAGACGTTCATTTAGAGTGCCCTTGGGATCATACAGGATGTTCATTCAGAGTGCCCTTGGGATCAGTGTGTGTGGGAAGGTGGGGAAGGAAGCAGAAGTGGGCAGAGGGAGTAGAGTCCCAATTCAGGTCCAAGGACATTCTTCGCCAGCCCACAGGGACCTCTACAGTAGGATAGTGCTTCTGAGTTGTTCTGAGTTGGTTAAAATGGCCAGGTTTTATACATCCATGGAAATGATTTGCTGGGCATGAGACACTGCACCTAGGGCAGCTTGGCATATGTGTGGATGGGGGCAGGCAGCTCTCTGACCTGGACCCTAGTCATGGTGTCTACCACACCTCCTCTTTTCTCTCTGTGGCTCTTTCTCCTCTGGGTCTTGTTCCTCTACTTTTTCTCTGTCTCAGAGAAATCTTGGCTTGACTCCTGCACTCTCTCATTCCTTCTGCTTCAAATATGCCTCCACTTTGACACCATTTTGGCTCCTTCCTATCTTGTTTCTCCTTCTACTCCACTGAAAATATTTCCTCAGTCACCAAAAAGATGGGTTCCCAGCCCTTACCCCTGACACCCCTCTGTCTTCATCTGCAACTGAAGGAGACCATCCCCTGCCCTCCCCAGCCTCAGCACTAGCTGTGCCTCCCAGATTTTATGCTGAAAGTTCTTTCCTGGGTCAGCAGGCAGGCTGTGGCTCCCTCCTTTTTCTTCCTCCTCAAGGAAAGCAAGCAAGTTGGTGGAAAGAGCTCAAATCTGCTCTAGTTTATGAAGAGAAGTTGCTTATTAGAACCTTGTCAATATTTCAACAACTATTAGTTATGGATTCCTGTGACAAGCCTCCAAACTCTTGCAGACCAAAGCATGTGCAGGACTGGCAGCAGAAGTTGTGGCACCTAGTGCAAGAGAGAAATGCAGGGCCCCAACTGGGAGCAGGGAAGTTGGTGTCCCCTTCCTGCTGGCCCACTGCCCAGTCCGCAGCTACTGGGTGACCCCCAAGCTGTTATAACCTCCACGATGCTGGGACATGCTGGATCAGCAGTGGGCAAGAGGCCTCACCAACTCACCCACCTGATTCGTGGGTTGCTGCCAGCTTGGGGCAGGACAGCTGCCATTTTGCCCTGCTCTGAGACACCATGGGGTGATACATCTAACCCTGACCTCCCTTTGCCCAGGCCTCAGGTCCTTTTGACTGTTGAGACCAGGTCACTGCCCCATGAGAAGGGTCATGGGAGCCAGGGGGCAGGGAATGGGTGGCCAAGACCCCATCCTAGGGAGGCAGGGGGCTGTGGGCTGGGGGACCACTTGTGGGACGAGGCTCCAAGCCCCTGGCACATGCCCTATTTCCCACAGGACTTCACTTACAAACCACAAATCCAAAAGTAATATGAAGCATTTTAAAACAGCAAACACAGAGCCTTAATAAACCCCAGGCAGAATTTCGTCTTGCTGTTTCTAGTTCCAACTCATGTCAGACCTAACTTCAGCTCATGGAGGGCCTGGTGGGCATTCCTGTCCTGCATCTGTCACTTCTTGACTCTGGTAAGGCCACATTCATCTCCAAACTAGCACCCTGACTGGTTTTACCCATCCTGTCAAAAGTACCACCACTCACTCAGGTCAGGTTTCAATTCTTTGTTTCATTGCTCGGCAGAGTGTTGCTGCTAAACACAGCCGCATACCAGTCTGTTGTGTTTCCAACCTTCTTCCTACACACATGCATGCACACATACACACCTTTTCCTCAAGTTGGGTTGATCCTGGCATAGCAGTACTTGTTTCCTGTTTCTGAGTGTAGCCTGATGTAGGACAGGTCTTCAGACTCTTCTGATGAATGCCTTGCTCATGATCACATACACTTCTCAGAAACCATGTCTTTTGAGAAGATGGTTACCCTTCTGTAGTTTAGGACAAACTCCACCATTCTGGGATTATTTAACTTTTACTTATCGTGCCTTTGGACTTTTAAAATACATTCATTATCACTATATTGAATATCACTTATAAGTTACTGTAAAATTCTATTTGCACTGATGTAAAGGTAAAAAGGAGATCATGAAGGTAGTCTGAAGTGTAAGTTTGTTGTCACCATGTACCCTTTTTATTCTTTGCCTTCTCTTTTTCCTTATAATGATTTTGTGTAGAATTTGACTTGAGTCATCTTTTTGGTTCTCATTTTTATATGAAATTAGATTCTTGGAACTTTTAGAAGGAAGGCATGATTTAGGATCATTTTTATAAAGTGGCTCCAGAAGACCTCTTCTATGGTTGGTGGAGGTGTTAATGAACCTGGCAGGTGACTTTTGGAGATCTTTGGGGTCTGTGCATCCCCCACAAATATTCCCTTTCCTTTGTCTCTCTCAAGACTGTCCTGGGCAGGCCTGGAGGTCTGGTTTTGAGAGTGTGTTGGAACCCTCTGCTCCAGCCTCTGCGGACATTAACTAAGCTTTGTGGGGAAGGTAAGCACCTCTGGGTTTAGCTGGTGGTTTGAGGATATACCTTTGTCCCAGGGCTCTGAGATGCTCCTTCACTTCCTGCTGCTTCCTCATTCACAGAAGCCAGCAGTATGAAGATCCTGACACTGTTGGCTGGTTTGTTTCCATCCACTGGTGTGTGGGGTTCATGGGATTTGGGTTTCTCTATTCTAGTTGCTCTGTGTGTTTGATGGTGACGACTGAAGGGATTACCACCACCATCTCCTATGCACTCTCTTTAAACTCTGGTACCTTCAGAAACCCCCAAATAAGAAACCTATGAGGCACTGCAACATTGCAGCGACACCGAAGCAAAACGCTTGACTCTCCCTTGCTTGCCTGGTCAACTGTGTGGCCCAGGGGAAGCCTCTGGACCTCTCTGAACCTTGGTTTCTTTATCAGGAAGGAGATCACCCCTACTACATCACAGGACTGATGTGATGAATCACGGTAGGAGAAATCACATTTCAAATGGTATGATTCACAATGTAAGGTGTTGTTATGCTTATTACTGGAAAGAGGCATTGGTCTGGGTACATGTCCATGTTGACAACGTAAATCCAGGGGTGCCTGGGTGGCTTAGTCGGTTAAGCACCTGATTTCGGCTCAGGTTATGATCTCACTGTTTGTGGGTTTGCGCCCTGCATCGGGCTAGGTGCTGACAGCTCAAAGCCTGGAGTCTGCTTCAGATTCTGTCTCCCTCTTTCTCTACCCCTCCCCCGCTCATGCACGTGAGCACGCGCTCTCTCTCTCTCTCTCAAAATGAATAAACATGGGAAAAATTAACAAAGAAAGAAAGAAAACATAAATCCAGTAACAGGGGTGGTCTTTGTGAATATATTATCAGCTCTGCTCTTTGTGACATCCTCCTAATTCCCTCTCGGGATGGACTGAAATCATTATAAAAATGCCAACACAAAGAGTCAATGTCCAACTTTTGGCATATAAAGGAAGATGGTTTAGTTCCTGACTTAAATACTGAAAATTAGGCTTTGGTGAAGGTTGGGTGGGGGGGTTTCACAAGTATTTTCTAAGCTTCTTTAGCTCCATTAGCATATCAAGAGACCAGCTTCATGGGCAGCATGATGAAGTTTTACTGTAAATTAGGAGTAGAGAGGGAATGTGGAGACATAAGTCAATGCGACAGAAAAATAAGATAAAGGGATGATACACATAATAGTGTGGGGACAATGGGGAGAGGCAGGTGCAATCTTCTGTTTTCCACTTCTGAACTCAAATCCTTCAATGAAGGGTTGGATAGTTTGAAGAGTTAAACTAAAGACAGGGACTTATTTCCATTTCTGCTCTGAATGCTGGAAGATCACCTTTCAGGGTGGCTTGATGGCTGCATGGGTGCCAGAACAAACAGTGCAGCAGCAGGAAGCAGAGATGGCCAGACAGATGACCCTAGGTGCACATTCCCAGCCCC
Source organism: Panthera leo (assembly GCF_018350215.1). NCBI lineage: Eukaryota > Metazoa > Chordata > Mammalia > Carnivora > Felidae > Panthera > Panthera leo. The sequence continues at coordinate 46,411,173 of NC_056681.1, forward strand.
TTTGTGGTTCCTGTCTGGCGCAGAAGAAACCACAAGTCCTCATATGCCCAAGCAGGTGGCAGTTGTTCTGGTCACCTGTTGCAGCCCTATAAACCACCCCAAATTTAGTGGTATAAAACAATAACCATTGTATTATGTTTAAGGTTTCTGTGGGTCGGGAATTCAGAAAGGGCACCAGGTGGATGATTGTGTCTGTTCTGTGATGTCTGAGGTCTCAGCTAGGAAGATTCAAATTTTGGGGGCCTGGAATCATCTCAAGGCACCTCTGCTCTCATGGCTGTTGCCTGTAATGGAAAGCTGAATGTTGGGAACTGTTGCCTGGAGCACCTGCCTGTGACCTCTCCACGTGGCGTGGGCTTCCTCACAACATGGCTGCTTCAGGGCAGTTGACTTGGCAGCTTACCGTTTTAACAGTGAGTATTCCAGTAAGACGAGCAGAACCTCTCATGGTATTTCATAAACTGACCTCAAGAGTCACAAGACCACACTTCAGCTTAATCTAGTGATCCTAGTAGCCACATATCTACCCCAGATTCAAGGGAGTAGAGACACATCCTCTTAATGGAAAGAGTGTCAAAGAATTTGCAGTTATGTTCCAAAGCTGTAACAATAACGTAGCTAAGAGTATGGCAGGGGAATTTACACATGGCCAGGGTAAAAGGCCAGTAACTGAGAAATATAGGGCAAGTAACCAGATGGAGGACCAATTAGGAGCAGAGGGTGGGGCACTCTGTGGTTCCAGCAAGACTCAGGGTGGCTCAGCCAATAACGGGAGGCCAGGGGAAGACCATGAGCTCCCCAGGGGCAGGCACTGGCAAGAACACTAGCAAGGTTCCCAGAAGTGGCCTCCATGAGCCGTACCTTGGCTAAACCAGCTGGCCCACACTTGAGAACCAGACCCACTTCCCCTCAGCCACACCATGTAAGGCTAGATAGGAGTTGAGGGAGACGTGTTGAACTATCCCTGCTCCACGTGACATCTTGAGAAGTAGGCAAGGAGAGCAACAGAGCCCAAGTTTGGAAACTACTGAATATTTCACTGATAGAGATTCTTTTAAATAGAAAATGATTATAATACCAGGGAGCACACCTGGGACCCTGAAACACCAGCAGAGGAGACTTCCACATATGTTCTTTTCCTAGTTAACACTGTTTATGATTTTAAAAATTCATATTCACGTTTATGATTATTTACTAATATATTTTTGTGTATTATAAACTTCTAAAGGGGAGGTGTGGTATTTGTAAAAACATGGCTGCAGGTTTTTAAGCTCCTTGCATGGAGAGGGAGGGTCTGTGTGTTCTCCCCTAGAATCTAGGTGGCCTTGTGACTTCTGTAATCTACAGAACGTGTGTAAGTGATGCCATGGGACTTCTGGGATGTGGTTCCAACAAGCCATGCCACATACAGCTTGTACACTGGAGCACCTGATTCTTCAGTCACGTGGGGGAACTCCAGACCTCATGAGGCCACCATGCTGTGAGGAAGCCCAAGCCACAGTGAGACACCTTGCATGGGCCTTCCTGTTAGCTGCCTTGTTCTTTTTTTTCTTTTTTCTTTTTTTTAATGTTTATTTATTTTTGAGAGAGAGAGAGGGAGAGAGAGAGAGAGACGGTGAGCACAATTGGCGGAGGGGAAGAGAGAGAGGGAGACACAGAATCCGAAGTAGGCTCCAGGCTCTGAGCTGTCAGCACAGAGCCCAATGCAGGGCTCGAACTCACAAACTGCAAGACCATGACCTGAGCTGAAGTCGGACGCTTAACTGACTGAGCCACCCAGGCACCCCGCTTTTTAATTTTTCTATATTAAATATAATTTATTTTCAAATTAGTTTCCATGCAACATCCATTTGATCCCAACTGGTGCCCTCCTCAATGCCCATCACCCACTTTCCCCTCCCTCCCACCTCCCATAAACCCTCAGTTGGTTCTCAGTTTTTAAGAGTCTTTTACGGTTTGCCTCCCTCCCTAACTTTTTTTTCCTTCCTCTCCCCCAGGGTCTTCTGTTAAGTTTCTCAGGATCCACCTAAGAGTGAAAACATATGGTATCTGTCTTTCTCTGTATGACTTATTTCACTTAGCATAACACTATCCAGTTCCATCCACGTTGCTACAAAAGACCATATTTCATTCTTTCTCATTGCCAAGTAGTATTCCATTGTGTATATAAACCAGAATTTCTGTATCCATTTATCAGTTGATGGATATTTAGCCTCTTCCCATAATTTGGCTATTGTTGAAAGTGCTGCTATAAACATTGGAGTACAAGTGCCCCGATCAGCTGCCTTGTTCTTGGAGCCATCCCAGCCTGGGCACCACAGTCAAGAGTGATGACACTTCCAGAAGATTCCAGGCATTTGAATCTTCCCGGCTGAGACCTCAGATGTGGAGGGGCAGACACAAGCCACCTTGCCTTTGCCCTGCCCAAATTCCTGACAACAGAATCACTGAGAAGAATCAGTGGGTCAAACAGTGGATACCAAGTTGTGTGGTATCTATGCAGCAATGGATAACAGAACAGCAGGGATGGAGTCATTCTTTCTGGGGGGCTCTCAATCCCACCCCATAGGAACCAGATGCCCATTGGGTACCTGGGAATTGGGCCAATCTGTTTTTATCCAAACATTGAAACACCTGAGCTGCTCCACTTCTTGGGGGTCCATTATTGCCTACATGCTGCCTCCAGTTTGAAAGTATTTGTCAAATAAAGTAAAAATGCCATAATGCCACATTGCAGAGATTTTCTGATTGCCTTATATTTAAAAAAATATGGGCAGAAATTCAAAGCACACACACACACACACACACACACACACACACACATCTCCCTAAAGTCATACCCTGTCTCTCAATCTCTGGCACTAAGGGGGATATTCTTGTCTAATGGGTCTACAGTTAGGTAAGGCAGTAACCGAAATTTCTCAGTGAGAAGGTCTTCCAATCCAGAAACTTAGGAGAAAGAAACACTATACTGAAAACCTGTCTGATGTGGCTCCCAGACTCCAGGCACCTCTATCCCTGCCACCCCCAGATGGCCTCCAGGTCCAGGCCCTCGACTGAAGTCTTAACTTCCCTGCCACCACATCATTCTTCAGTTTGAAGAGGGATTCAGGGAGCTCAGGACCTGGGGACATTGGGTTATAAGTAGGAGAATGTGATTATGGGAAGGGATGAGATGTAGGGGACAGAATTCAGAGGCAGGGCTGGGAGTCCTGGGCCCTGCTTGAGCAGAGCAATGGTGGGACAGGAGTCTTGTGGTGCACAGTGGGGGGAGGCTGTGGGAAGCAAGACTAATGGGTGGGGTGGGAATGGGGTACAGGGCTTCAGAAGGTGGCAGAGGATGAGGGGGCCTAAGCTGGAGGTGATGACAGAACCAGGTCAGCCTGACAGAAACTCCACAACACAGGTGGTAAGAACGATTCCCTGGAACTGTCTTTGAAACCCCAGTGAGATTTGAGATTCCGGCATCCAGAGAAATGTGATAGGCAAAGAGAAAACAAGCTCCCCCTCATGTCCTAAGCTGGGGTATTTTGGTAAGTGAGTCTGCAGTCCTGAATAGGGGTGTAATGGGACTGTTAGGGACCTGCCTTTCATTCAAAGCCAGCGTTTTTAGGCAGCACAGAGCGCCCTGCCTGACAGGCACCCTCCTCAGCCTCCCCATTCCAGTAGCTGGCATGGAAGGAAAGGTATCCTTAGATAGGAACAGGTGTCCTGAAATCCTGGAGCCCTTGCCCTGCCAACTCTGTCTTCATACAAGGTGAGTGGGCACATGTGGCTTGTGAACGATTTTATTTTATCGTTTAGAGAGAGAGGGAGAGCACAAGCAGGGGAAGGGCAGAGAGAGAAAGAGACACAGAATCTGAAACAGGCTCCAGGCTCTGAACTGTCAGAACAGAGCCTGATGCAGGTCTGGTTCTCTCTCATGAACCGTGAGATCATGTCCTGAGCCGAAGTTGGACGCTCAACCGACTGAGCCACACAGGTACCCCTAGTCAACCATTTTAAAGGGGATGTCTGCCCAACTGGCTTCCTGTCTGCATGGAGCAAAAGTTTTTGGGATTTTTCTCCATCAGCCATCTCTCAGTAGACTTTTCCATTGAAAAGCTGCCTGAAGTCAGATGCAAACTCCCCTCTCCTGAAGTCTTTTCCAGTGGTATTTTCAGTGTGATTGAATCCAGGCATGCGCACCTGAAACAGAGTCATGTGCATGAAAATAGTATTGCTTGACAGTAATCAGGAAGATAATAGCAGCTGATGTTTTTTGACTGCCTACCATGTGCCTAAATTCTAGTTTAATCTTTATAATGCCCTTATGAGGTGGATGCTATTATATCCCATTTTATAGATAAGAACACTGAGGCACAGAGAGGTTAAGTGCTTTTCCCAAGGTCATATAGTAAATGGCAGAGCAAGATTTGAGTCCAGATAAACTCATCAAATTGTACACATTAAACATGTGCAGGTTTTGGGGGCACCTGGGTGGCTCAGTTGGTTAAGCATCCAACTTTGGCTCAGGTCATGATCTCGCCATTCAGAGTTTGAGCCCCACATTGGGCTCTGTGCTGACAGCTCAGAGCCTGGAGCCTGTTTCAGATTCTGTGTCTCCCTATCTCTCTCTCTCTATGCCCCTCCCCTGCCTGTGCTGTCTCTCTCTCTCTCAAAAATAAATAAACATTTAAAAAATTAAAAAAAAAACGTGCCGGGATTTTTTTCTTGGATATTAATTGTGCCTCAATAAAACAGTAGAAAGGAAAAAAAAGATTGAAGCCCAGGGAGTTTGGCTCTAACAGTCATGCTCTAGTCAAACAACAGCACCATGTGGTTGTGAATGCCCCACAACACCAGCCAGTTGTGCTCACCATTTTGATTTTGAATTCGTTTTCCAAGAAGGTAATATCATTTGCCCACAAAGACTTGCCCCCACCTGATAACTTGATTAACTTCTTTTCCTGAAATCTACTTTATTTCAAGAAGATGACAATCATTCCCAAGACAACACTTCAAATATTTTTCAGCAAAGACATTTCAAGATCATCACTGGCCTCTATTTCTCCAGGTACAAAATGAGCAGAAAGGCAATATTCAATTGCCTTAGCCAGAGACTTCTGAAATTTATGTGTATTTCTTGAAAGAAAAGGTACATACTGATTAGGGTTGTAGTTACATGACTATGCATTTGTCAAAATTCATATGCGCATTTACCAAGACAATGGAATTTTACCATATTAAGTTAGAAAGTTTTAAAAACTAAAGTGAGAGAGTATAAGTATTTGTACCAGCAATTCAAAAGGAAAAGAGAAATGTCCAGAGTCCTCTTAGAAGTGTCAGGCTACAAAGTAATATGAACATCTTCTTCAGTAGTTCATAAAAACTGACAGTGTGTGCTAATCCTTCTTGTACCTAGGAGATCTATGGTGACCTACTCTTCCTCACCTGCTGAAGTTGTGATCCTCACTGAGCACATTTAATCCACTAGCTCTAGATCTGCTCTTCACACTGAACATGGCCATCTGTTCCCCTAGGAAAAGTCAAGAAATAGACCTGGAATCGTATTAGTAACATCATAGAGCTGTTTGGAATTCAAGTGTGAAGAGTATTATCACATCACCTCAGATGATTTTTTTCAAGCCATCTGTAGTTTGGTTTCAAGAAAAATGATATGTACAATTGAGCAACATGCCTGAGGCTTTAGAAACTGTGTGGGGAAAAGATGCATTTATTTATGACTGTGATCACAAAATCCATGGACTTGACTTTTGTCATTGAGGGTCCTGAATGGCCCTCACAGGACACATAGTGAGGAATCTGTCTAAGCCACTTGCTGACAACCCTGGCCTCAATGTTCACTTTGAGTAGTAGGAGAAATTGAATTATAAGAAGCAATTTCTTTTTTTTTAATGTTTATTTTATTTATTTTGAGAGATAGAGGAGTGGGAGGGAGAGAACACAAGTGACACAAGTGGGGGAGGGGCAGAGAGAGAGAGGGAGAGGGAGAGAGAGAGAGAGAGAAACCCAAATTGATGTGGGGCTTGATTCCATGACTGTGAGATCATGACCTGATCTGATATCAAGAGCTGGGCCTCAACCAACTGAGCCACCCAGGCACCCCACAAATCATTTCTAAAACCAATACTTAGAAATAACTCTTCTAACATTTCAACAGAATGGAGTTAAATTAAACATATTTTAGTAATTTACTATGAATATCATTACCTGCCATCTTCCCCCTATTTTTAAATAAAAAAATTGTCAAGTACACAGAAAGGTTGACAGTTTACAGATGGTGAACACCTGTACGTCTACCATCTATATTTTACAATTAACTTTTTCCTGCATTTGTATTATTAAATATTTACCTATCCATCAGCCAATCTTTTCATTTTACAAATTCCAAGCACCAGTAAGCTGCACTCCTAAACACCTCAGTATGTATGTAATTAACTAGAGCTCAATATTTGTTTATACTTCCTTAAGGAAAATTTATATACAGTGAAATGCACAAATCTTAGGTGAACCATTCACGGACTTTTGACAAACACATATGCTTGTGTAATACAACCCCCTGTCAAGGTGTAGGGCATTACTATCAACCAACAAATTTCTCTCATGCCTGGTTAATCTCCTACACCACACCCTCAAACCAGAGCTCTTCTTATTTCTTTGCCACATACTAGTTTTCTGATATCACTTTTATTGGTTGCATATTGTTCCACTAAATGGACATACTACAGTTGAATCAATTTCCAGTTGTTGGACACGTGGGTTGGTGCCATTCTTTCCCTGCTGGGCACTATGCTACATGGACATCCTTGTAGCTAACCTAGTGGGAACCTCTACTTATTGCAGGGGGTGGGGGATGCAAGGTCACTGTAAGAGTATCTCCCGAGTCAAAGAGGATGCCCATTTTCAAACCTTCTGACATGCTGTCCAGTTCTTCTTCCAAAAGCTGCACCAATCTGCCTTCCTACTGGCAATGTTACACTCCCACCCCCTAGCTCTAATTCATAGTTGGCTTTGTGATTTGGTCCCCTTCCCAGCTGCTCAGCAGGCATGCATATTAAGTGATTCACCAAGGCTGAAGATGCCTCAAGAATGGGTGGGTAAGCCATTCCCATGGATTATAAATGTTTGCAAAATACACCATTCAACATGTAAGGGAAGTGATATGGTGCCTTCTCAGGACCTGTATAGAATAATGTCCCCTCTAGACCCTTCTATGGCACAATAGAAGAATGGACTGGTTTATGCAGCCTCCTTACAGGGTGGAAAAAGGAATTTGATCAGAATGAAAGAAATCCTGGGGCATCTGGGTGGCTCAGTCGGTTAAGTGTCCGACTTCAGCCTAGGTTATGACCTTGCAATTCGTGAGTTTGAGGCCAGCATCAAGTTCTGTGCTGACAGCTCAGAGCCTGGAGCCTGCCTCAGATTCTGTGTCTCCCTCTCTCTCTGCCCCTCCTCCCCTGCTCATGCTCTGCCTCTCTCTGTCTCTCAAAAATAAATAAATGCTAAAAAAAGATTTAAGAATTAAAGAAATACTAAATTCTCAAAAGTCTTAAGCCACCAAAATGGTATAGAGATATCCATATCACTATCACAAAAAAGATGCTCCATTTTAATGGAGCATTTCAATTAAACTACATTTCAATGCATTCAATTTATTTATCTTTCAAGAGTTTGAGCTTTACCCTTTAAAAATTCCCATGTTCTGGGGATGGAGGTGGTAATCATTTTATAATGTAAAAAGTATCAAATCAACATGTTGTACACCTTAACTTACACAATAATTTAAATATCAAGTATACCTCCATAAAAGTGGGGAAAAACATCCTGTGCTCTGTTGATGGACTAAGTCTCTGATGATGATTTTGAAACTCAGTGATCAGTTTGGGGTGCCTTGGTGGCTCAGTCAGTCAAACATCTGACTTTGGTTCAGGTCATGATCTCACAGTTCAAGGGTTCGAGCCCCACATTGGGCTCTGTGCCGACAGTTCAGAGCCTGGAGCCTGCTTCAGATTCTGTGTCTTCCTCTCTCTGTGCCCATGTCCCAGTCATGATCTGTCTGTCTCTCAAAAATAAATAAACGTTAAAAAAATGTTTAAAACTCAGTGACATGTAGATTCCTCACATCCATCCTTCTGCATCCATGGTCACTGTATTGCTCCCATTTTGCAGATGAAGATAGAGGTGCTGGGTGTTAATTATGTGCTCAGGGACAGCTCGGGAGTGAGTGACAGAAGGGAATCTGGAAGATTATATCTCCTCACCCAGACGCCTCCTTCCCACAGAAGGTGTAGATTAAAATAAAATGAGCCTGACAGAGGTTTCACCCAGTTCCGGACCATTGCTTCTTCCTGCAGTGCTGGCTTTGATGAGAGCCACCTCCACGGGAAATAAATTGTCAGGGGAGTCAGAAGAATCCACCCCAGCTTCATGAGAAGCCAAGGTGAAGACATTTTTGCGTTAGAATAATTTCTGCTTTCAAAACCCTCTGGACATGCTAAGTGGCCCTCCCAGCAAACACACAGAAGGATGACCCTCATCTGTCCTGCAGATGAGACCGCTGGGGAGAGGAGAGAGAGGGCTGCAGCCCATGGGAACGATGCCTTTCTCCTTTCCTTGAAAGTTGCAGAGATGTGCAAGCAGCCTCTTGAGAAATCCCTTCTTGGGCAACCAGTCTGAACTGCACTCAAGCTCTTCTGAGGCCTGGAGCTGGGAAGGGGCTCCCCAGATGCAAATGTCTAGGAACGTCCCAGGAAACCTATGAAATGTGCTCTCCAGTTCCTCCTACTGCCATTTCCGTCTTCTTTACTCTTGGATCTACCGTCTGGTTCAGACAGTTGGTCTTCTGCAGCTTCTCCCAAGCCAATGCCAGGCAACGCCCATCTGAAGCCTTGCCTGCCAGAGAGGGCCGGCCTGGGCCATAAGGGTGTGAAAACCCAGCCTTGCTGCACAGTGCTCTCACTCCTCCAGGCAGTGACAGCCTCTTGGCCCTCTCTGCTGGCCATGGATGCCCTGGGGTCCCAGCAATTCATCACATCTCCAAAGTGTGGTGGCTGCAGGCAGCGGATCTCCTGGCGCTCCACTGAGGCTGCCACATTTGGAAGTGATTTGGGGATGAGAAAGGCTGCACAATGAGGAAACTCTGAATGGCTGCTCTCTTCCACTTCTGGCCACCCACTTTCTGAGTCGAGAAAGTGGAATCTGGCCAAGCCGGGGTGAAGTGAAACTGTCTGAAATCAAGCAAGATGGTAGCCAACATGATGGGCGTGGGTGGGTGAGTAACCTTTTCATCCTTCTTGGCTTAGCAGGCTGCCAATTCACACACCTGGGATGGGTCCTTGCCAGCCCCTCCTGCCATTCTGTCTGCCTGGCCTGGCCTCCATCGTCCATCTCAGGTCCATCCCGAGTCCTACAAGTGCCTGATACATCTGCTTCCACAGACATCATGATTTCTCAAACTGGACATCTATTTGATTTCCCTGTGCCCTAGAGACCCTCTTCTCATGAGCTCACATATCCCTTTGCAGAATGTAAAAGCTCTTTACACACTTGAAGTCCATTGTGATCTTCCTCCGTTTAAGCCACTGTCCCCCCTTTCTGTTCCTATTCCTCAAATCCAACCAGATGTTGGACTTTCCCATCACGTACTTCAACTGCACATCACCAACTGCATGTCAAATGGTGATGTTAGAAATGACTTTCCCTAATGATCCAGAAAAAGTCCCATTTTTCATAAAGTTTTTCTCCCCAACTTGGTTTTACATATGATTATTGTTTGCTGTAAAGTCCCAGTTTTTCAATCAATCATGCTTCCTTTCCGACGCCCCTTTCCCTGAGGTACTGTCTCCCCCTCCATGTTCATCTGCCCTCCCCCAGCCCCCACCCTTAGTGGACAGTGCCAACAGTGTAGCAGGAGGAATTTATGGAAGGAGGCCAAATTTGGCTTCAGATCATTTCTCTTCAACACACACTGGCCTCTGAAAACCAGATTCTGTTTGTCATTTGGTTTGCTCCCCCAGCATTGTGTCATTCCGATGGTAATGCTGATGGATTTCAAGCTTGCCTGGTAGAGTAACGCACAAGGTTTTCATAAGCACATTAATCTTAAAAGAAAAACTGTCAGATGCAAACAATACCCATATGACTGATGTTGTAAAGACACAAACTAACTCTTAACATCCATTCCCAAAGAATATTATCTTACAGGGGCCTGTGTTGCCCCCTTATGTTAATTCCCTTCATACATCCGTACCTGTGTTTCAGGGGTTAGTGGCACCCAAAAAGCTTGCTTTCCACACCAAAAGGCTGGGGATTAATGGCACGTCTGCTCATTTGCCAAGTCCAAATAATAGGCTCAGTCACATGACCATGTAAAGAAGACCATGATTACAAGAAATATGTAATTTCATTACTTTTCACAAAATGTAATATAAGCAGTCCTTATGAAAACCAAATTGGAAAATCATTATACCACAAGAAAAGGGGCTCTGGTCTCCTTGAAACACTAAAAAGTCATTAAAAGATGAGACGTGCTGCCTCAACCCTCTCCCCAAAGGAAGTGTTCCTAGCTCACCATCGGACTTGTGGAGGGCATTTTCCCATTTTGTTCCGAAGTTAGCAAAATGTGTGGTATGAATTAAATGTCTGATATTGCTCTAAACGTCATTTGGAAGTGTGCCAGGCCACAATCAAGTATGAGCTAGTAGCTTGTTTTAATTTAATGGTGTTGAAGTGTTCCACTGTAATTAAACATCTGAAAATTAAATAGAAACAGTCATTAGGCTCAGCGATACAAAGCTACCAGACCAAAGAATACAAGTTTTTTAAAATAGGGACCCCTGAAGCATTATGGGGCCGAAGGGGGGGTTCTTCAACAGGGGCTTGATTGATCACTGGACTTCTGGGCCATCGAAATGAATGAACACAGGCAGGTCATCTCCGGCTTGCAGCTGTTGCTGGGGAAGCCTGAGTTTGTAAGCAGAGGCCATGTTTGATGAAAAATTTCTGGGTGAGGTTAGGCCCAGCCCAAGTACTGTTGATCCCACCTTACATGGTTGGTGTGAATCATAACAGCTGAGATGGAGCTGTGGCCAAACCGAACAACTCTGTATGATGAAGGAGACTGAGCATTTCATATTCTGTGTCATACCCTCAGCATCCAGGGTCTCCTCTCTCTACAGCCCCACAACACAGCTGTCCAGCCGCTCTGGAGTCCAGAGTCCTTGCAACCTGAGAAAACAGTGTTGTTTCCCAACTTCCAACCTAAGGAAGGACAACAGCATGTCTTTCTGATGCCTGCTTTTCCCAGAAGTGAAGAGCTGTGGGGTATTTGGCCAGGCAGGATGCCTACTTGTCCTTTGTCACTCTCCAAAGCTTATTACGGCAGCACTGTGTATCAACTCCGGGAACATTCTTTGAAGTTAAAGTACTTTCTCAAGGCCACAACAGGACCACCACAGTTAGCAGGCAGGGCAGATCTTGTTCTGCTCCTTCACAGATAAGCTGGCTGAGACTTTGAGCAATACAAAACTATCCTTGCTCGATGACTGAGCTGGCACAATAACCAAGATCTTCTGATTCCAATTTCAGCATGTTTTCAAAAATGCTAGGTTGGGTCCTTGTAGAAAATAGTAAAACTGGGGCGCCTGGGTGGCGCAGTCGGTTAAGCGTCCGACTTCAGCCAGGTCACGATCTCGCGGTCCATGAGTTCGAGCCCCCCGTCAGGCTCTGGGCTGATGGCTTGAGCCTGGAGCCTGTTTCCGACTCTGTGTCTCCCTCTCTCTCTGCCCCTCCCCCGTTCATGCTCTGTCTCTCTCTGTCCCAAAAATAAATAAAAAACGTTGGAAAAAAAATTTAAAAAAAAATTAAAAAAAAAAAAAGAAAATAGTAAAACTTACTGTGCTACCCCAAATGATTTTTTTATTTGCCACCAAGCCTATTTCACAACAAACTTTCATTTATCCACAAATTTGAATAACAAAGACAATACTGATTTTAGATTTTTAAGTCAAGCTCTTTGACAATATAATGAAAACAAAGGATACTCTCCTGAGAAAATATACAGACACAATTTCAGAGTAAATTTTAGAGATTTGTGGACCTGTTGTCCAGGGGACCCAAGACCTCCAGGTAAAAAGGAATGAATGCCTGGGTGGCTCAGTCAGTTGAGCATCTGACTTCGGCTCAGGTCATGATGCCATGGTTTGTGAGTCTGAGCCCTGCATTGGACTTGCTGCTGTCAGCACAGTGCCTGCTTTGGATCACCTGTCCCCCTCTCTCTGCCCCTCCCCAGCTTGTGCTCTCTCCAAAATAAATAAAAACATTAAAAAAGTAATGGATGGATAATTGAAATCTTCAAATTATCCCAGGTCTTCACTTTATAAATCACTTTCAATTATCTCCTCTACCAAATAGTTTTGAAACCAGGCTTAGCCAAGTTTCCCAACTGACTACCATCACTTTGCTTCCCACCAGCCACCTCCTGGTGGGGGTGCTGGTGAGCAGTCAACACATCTCCAGTTGGGAAGCTAGAGGGTGGGCAAGGAGACATTCAAGACCTGGATAGACTGCTAGCCAGAAATCAGTCCTGGGAAATTCTGAGTGGACAGTGTAGTGAGAGTTGAAGCTTCCTGGATTGAGAATAGAGTGTCCCTTCCTCAGTGTTTCCATCTGCACAGCAAATAAATGTACACCCTGAACTAAGATGCTAGGTTCAAATCCTGGCTCAGCCACTTCCTGTTTTTTGTGGCCAGGGGCACATTGCCTTCTGTGTGCCTCAATTTTCTCATCTGCACAATGGGAATAATTCTAAATTAATTTAGTCTCCAAGGGCTATTGTGAGACTCATCATATAATATGTACACATGGTTAAAGTAATGTCTGCCACAAAGAAGGCACATGGATAGAAGGAATGTTCCTTATAAACAGCCTTTTAGCTTAAAAGCACCTCATCTTCATTTTTTAAAATTTCTTATTAGCCTTTTTTACCTTTAGGAAGCTTTTCAACTCTTGTGAAATTCAGAGTTTCAATTCTACTTTCATGATCTGAATTGTCAGTATAATGCAATCCAGGGTATTCCTACCAGGGAATATTAAAGGATGTCTTCCCTGCCCCTCCCCACCCCTTCAGTGCTCCTCGGACTGTTGCAAAGCAGGCTTATAGGAGCACACTTCATTCATTGGGCACAGGTGACACCCAAGACACCCAGCTTGGGCAGCTCTTTCTTAGTGGGTACTCTTGGCTAGGGCAGACTTGGCATGGGAGTGGAGATGACCCAGGACAATTCATGTGCAGGTGAAACAAGGCATAAAGAAAGAGTCTGACAGCTAATGACCCTGAAGGTCATGGTGCACAATTGCATTGCTGTGTCTGAGCTTCATACCACATTGTGGTTGCCACCTACATCATGGAGTAGTATGAAAATCTACTTGTGGTTATGAGGAATAATTTTGTGCTGTCTTGGCTCTCTACCATGACCCATAAAATTAAAAAAAAATAATGTTTATTTTATTTCTGAGACAGAGAGAGACAGAGCAGGAGTGGAGGAGGGGCACAGAGAGGGAGACACAGAATCCGAAGCAGGCTCCAGCCTCGGAGCTGTCAGCACAGAGCCCGATGAGGGTCTTGAACTCACAAACTGTGAGATCATGACCTGAGTGAAGCGAAGTCGGTTGCTCAACTGACTGAGCTACCCAGGCGCCCCGACCCATAAAATTTTTTTGAGCTGAGAGATGAGGGAAGCACATGAAATGGGATGGCTGATGTCCCATTCCAGAGAATAAACATGTACTCACAGACAGAGTTGTTTTATGCAAGACCATTATCAATAGAGGGAAGACTCCCCCCCCCCCCGCCCCCGCCCAAACCAGACCATCACTTATTTTTGTCTTCTATCACATCAACACCTGATGGTGTATGTCACCATCATACACAGTAGGGTCTGGCAGCTACTACACACGTCAGGCTTTCTTGAAAATTTAAAATCTTGGTTTTATTTTATGTTAGTATACAATAAGGTTCTATATCAACAAGACAAAAAAAAAAAATAGCAAGGTCACAAAAGGATGATGAAATAAATGCTCCAGGGGTACCTGGGTGGCTCAATTGGTAGAACATGTGACTCTTGATTTCAGGGTCATGAGTTCAAGCACCACATTGGGACTAGAGCTTACTTAAAAAGAATTAAAGGACGAGGGTGCCTGGGTGGCTCAGTTGGTTGAGAGTCGGACTTCAGCTCAGGTCATGATCTCACGGTCTGTGAGTTCGAGCTCCACGTCCGGCTCTGTGCTAACAGCTCGGAGCCTGGAGCCTGCTTTGGATTCCCTCTCTCTCTGACCCTCCTCTGTTCATGCTCAGTCTCTCTCTGTCTCAAAAATAAATAAGCATAAAAAAATTAAAGGAAATAAATGTTCCATTGCTGATATCCAATATAATTATGGTAATTGAACATTAAAATCTGGGAAAAACATGATGGGTTATACAGTTCTGCATTGGAGAGAGAGCAGGCCATGTCTTTAAGCAAGACAAATGGGGAGTGGGTCTAGGAAAAAGATCTGCCCAGAGATATCATGCAGAGCAAACTGATGGGTAAGTTTTTCAGTATCCCCCACGGTGACTTGGTGATTAAATCAATACTAGAAAAGTATGCTTCATATTACATGTATACATTTAGCCTCAAAATTTAGATCTATATATTGTACATGAGCAGGAATTGTAGATATCTAAATTACAGGTGAGCAAGAAGTTGACATTTATAAAGAGGAGCAGAACAACTGACTGGCCATTTTTTGGACAACCATTTGAGCTCAACCATGTTTGGGAACAAAACAAGTTTTAAGAGCCATTTGAAATTGACCACATAGATTTTTTTTTATTTTCTTGTGCCTCAGACCCTTAAGAGGGGGTTGGTGGCTCTTGGTATCACTATTTTCCAAGCTTCTGTGGGGAGGGAGCCTAGGTATTGAAAATGGGCTTGACAATATCTGCAATTAAAAACTAAGAATGTCAACTCTCACCAAACTACTGGAGTATTACCAGATTCCTGTGATGTTCCAATTTGCCTAGAAGCAACACTCAAACGAAGGGGCTTTTGGAAACCAAGCTATGCTCCTATGCTCATGTGACTCTGTGCTGGGAAAAGTCAGCAAATGTCTCCTGGAAACTTGATGCTTGAGGCCCAGTGGAAGGAAATAGGACCTGTTTCATGACCTTGAGCAGCTCCTGAGGTAGTAGGCATGGGTAAGAAATGTATTCGAATACATCATGTACGTTTGCTGGATTGTGTTAAAGTCTATTCTTGATGCCATTTTATCAGTAGATGTTTCAGTATGCATAGCAAAGAGATGAGGATTTTTTAAAAACAAAAACACCATTATACACCTAAATAACTAACAATAACTTTAACATCTGGCAATGTCGTCAGTATTCCCATTTCCATGATCAATCAAGAAATGAGTTTTACAGTTGTTTTCTCTGAATCAGGATTCTGTCAAGATCAACTCTTTCCATTGGTTGATATACCTCTTCAGGCGCTTTTATTGATCTTAATTTTATTTTTATCTATTATATGTTCTCTCTTTTTAAAACTTGCTATTATTGCCATATTGAATATGCCATATTGAATAAATAAGGTCACTCACATCTCTCAAATTTCTCACATTTTGGATTTGACTAATTGCATCCTCATGAGGTCATCTAATAACAATCTTTATCTTTCATGTCCTGTAGGCTGGTTATTTGATCCAGAGTTTTGATCAGATTCGGTTTCACTCTTCACACCTGGGATGCCCACTGCAACATACGGAGGCACAAAGGGTCTGGTTGCTCCTCTTTTTGTGATAAGGCTGGTTGTTGGGTTCAGGTGTTGTCAGTCTTATTGGTGGACAGTTTTTCATCAGTGCTGCAAAAGGCCTGAAGACAACTTTTGAGCTGTTTAACATGTTTCAGGTATAGTTAATAGACTAGTATCAGCCATAGAGACCTCGTATATGGACACAAGGCAAGATGAAGGTAGAAATGCAGATAATAAAATTTATTTGAACACATATAGCCTAGGCCCTGTGTTAAATGCCTTGTATGTATGTAAAGCACTTGGAGCAGAGTCTTGGGCATTAACAGGATTAAATAATAAATGCTATTATTGCTGTTGTAAGTTTGAACCATTTTATTCTGCTATGTCCTTAAGATAGCATGGTGATCCAAGGGAAGGAAAGACACCACTGTGGGACTGCTCCCTGAACACAATGACTTGGTTGGTCAGGACTGTGAAACAGGAACTTCTGTGTTTCTTTGGAGACATTGAGTCAGGCCATCTGTGGAAGTGAACCAATGGTGTTAGTGTAGGTGCTTCCCAGGAGGGCTGGAGGGTCACTGGATGTTTTAGACTGACGAACAGCATGGTCAGACAGGAGTTTTGGAAGGAGACACCAGGAAATCACAAACACACAGGAGGAATGGCATGGGATGACATTAGCAGAGGCCAAGAGCACAGGTTAGGAAGTTTGATAATCCTCAAACCAGGAACTGCACGGTTGTCAGGTCAAAATGACACTTCTATGAGTGGATCCTGTCCCAGGTGGTCCACTGGAGAAAGACAGACCCACACCTCACACTACACACTCAGGTTAACTCCAATGGATCATAGGTTAAATGTAAAAAATGAAGCCATGGAAGTACCAGATGCAAGCATGAAAGACTTCTTGTATCATGGAAGGAAGAAAGCTTTTCTAATGGTGACGCAAAATCCAGAATCCATCAAATTTACAAAAAAAAAAAAAGAAAGAAAGAAAGAAAGAGAGAAAGAAAAAGAAAGAAAAGGGTAATCCAATTCCTAAGAGTCAAGAATCTCTTGGGGGGAAAAAAAAGCAAAGTCAAAACACAAGTGAGAAACTGGGGGAGGGGGATCTCCATCTTAGATTACAGATAAAGTATGACTCTCTCTATTATATGAGGATTTCCTAGAAACAGAGAAAAGAGCCAACAACCCAATATAAAAATGGGCAAAGACATTTCACAGAAAAAGAACTACAAAATGCCTTCAACACATAAAAAGATGTTCCATCTCATGCATACAAAGAGAAATGCAAACTATAACCACAATAATACACCATCTATCCCTTAACAGAGAGGCTGAAAAAAGTTGCTTTAGGGAGTGTGATATGGCACAACCCCCATGGGAAGATCATTTGGCAGTATTTATCAAGATTACGATGCATATATCCTTTAGCACAGAAATTCCATTTCTGGAATTTATCCCACAGATGCATACCTGTGTGCCCACAACACAGCAAAAGATTGGACATAATTCAAACACGGAATAAACTCTGGTACTCAGGCAGTGGAACACTATGCAGCTATTAAGAAAAGAACGTGAAGTTCTTCATGTGCTGATGTGGGAAGATCTCCAGGATAACTGAAAACAGCCAAGGGCAGAACAGTGTGTCTGGCACGCTGCCTTTTGTGGAAGAAAGTGGGGGGAAAGACTATGTATTCTCATTTGCATATATTTGCATAAGAGGCCACAAAAGCAAATAATAAGAATGTGTCCTTGTACATTCCAGGGAGGGAACAGGGCAGGATGTGTGTAAGAACAAGGCTTCTCAAAGGGAAACTGACCCTTGAGTCATATGAATGTTTCACCTATTGACAAAAAATAAAATCAAATTTTAAAGAATGACTAGTTTCACGGTCTTGAAGGCATATAACTTCCTCAAGGAAGAGACTGGCCCATCAATCTCCAGGGAGGCCCTGGACATAATGCTTTTGCTTCCCTTTTGGCCCCTGGTCTCTCCAGCTTATCCCCAAAGTTCCACTGCTCTCAATGCTGAGCATATTGTGGTGCAGGAGAATATTGTGAAAGCATACCTCAACTCAGAAGGGTTTTTAAAATGAGGTCCTGTTGTTCTCCAGGGATAAATATGTTGGAGGCCAGCAGGCTGTCACTTGCATAAATTCTGACTTGGTGAATACTAGACTGTTTTACAATTAGCAAAGCAAAATGCCTGCCTGGGTGACTATCCTCTCTGGCATTCCCAGCTCCCAGCTCACCTGGCCTCCTTTTGCTTTCTCACTAATTTGTCTGGAGAACCATAACAGCCAGTATATATTACACTATATTAAAAGGATTATATATCACTATAACCAATAATTGTTATAACATTTATTGAGCACTTGCTATGCAGCTGGCATTTTACTAAGTGCTTTATCTTCTTTATTTCAGGTACATAGCTCCAGAAATCAGTTATATTGTGATCCCATTTTCCAGATGGAAAAACTGACCTTCAGAGGTTTGATGCTTTGTCCACAGAATGAAAAGTGTTTGAGCCAGGAGTCATCCTCAGTCTGCACAATCTGGGTTCTGAAGTCAATGCTTTTCCCCAGGACTTGGGTCTCAGCTCATCAGCCTCCCCTCCTTGGTGCCCCCTAATTCTATAGCTGCTCCTTAACTTGTTTTCCAAGGCGCCCACTGCATGGCCTCAATTCTCTGTCCTGCTGTCCTTACTTACCACCACTTTCCATGTGGGGCCCTGCTCCCTTCCAAAACCAAATTATTTACTCTGCACCCCTGCTTTCCCATGCCCTTCCCTTTGCTCACTGTATTTCCTGGAAAGCCCCTTCCTGCTCCTCCTTCACCCTCTGGGCCTCTACCTGTCTACTCACTCTTCAAGGTTGATCTCAGAAGCCAACTCCTTCCTCAAACGCCCATGGCCCCTAGCCACTCGTGACCTCTTTCACCTCAGAACTGTGGTTTTACCTCTGATTCACTCTGCTTTCAGTGAGGCTCAAAGTTTCCACTATAGTACTCCTGATGCCCAAGGGGAACTCCCTGCCTATCTATAGGCTCCAGGGTGACAACTTCTATTTTGTTCTTCAAATGGGCAAACATGTTGCATCCTATGCCATGAAAAATCCATACTTGTGTTTTTTTAAGGAAGGAAATTTTTTTGTATATATATTTAGTTTTAATTCCAGTATAGTTAACATACAATGTATTTTTAGTTTCAGGTGTACAATATAGTGGCTCATTGCTTCCATACATCACCTGGTTCTCATCACGACAGGGGCACTCCTTAATCCCCATCACCTATTTCACCCATACCTCCCAACGCCCCCACCCCCACCACTTCCTCTCTGGTAACCATCAGTTTGTTCTCTCTAGTTAAGAATCTGTTTATTGGTTTGTCTCTTTCTTTTTCCTTTGCTCATTTGTTTCTTAAATTCCACATGAGTAAAATCATATGGTATTTGTCTTTCAATGACCAACTTATTTCCCTTAGCAAAATACTCTCTAGCTCCATCCATGTCATTGCAAATGGCAAGATTTCATTCTTTTTTATGGCTGAGTAATATTCCCTTGTGTGTGTATGTATATATGTATGTATGAGTATATATATATGTATGTATATATATATATGTATGTGTGTGTATATATGTATATATATGCATGTGTGTGTGTGTGTATATATATACACATATATATCCCACATCTTCTTTATCTATTCATCTATTGATGGACACTTGGACTGCTTCCATAATTTCGTTATTGTAAGTAATGCTTCTAGAAACATAGGGTCCATGCTTGTTCTGATATGAAAATAATGTTATTTTCCAAAATCATTAGGTGAGATTGGCATTTCAGGAGGATGTGCTTTCTCATGGCTAGGAGCTCCCTCTATCTCATGGCCAAGCACCAGCTAGAGACGCATGCTTAAGTTTAAGAAACAAGTGACCAGAACATAAAGTCCATAAAGGGCAAAAACCACATCTGGATCCCAAGCCCTGAATCACCATCCGTGTGTTGATTGTAGAAAGAATTTTCTTTATAATTTCACAAATGAAGTGCCCATTAACACAATCCTTCTGAAGAGTCTGAAAGTCATTTAATTTTCAGTAGATAGGTTTCCCTTGTAATAGAAGCTACTTGATTAATTTGCTCAATGAGGCTCTTTTTCAGAGCTGGTACAAGCCCACAAACACAGCTCATATTCCCAAATTCTAATTTGTGGAGTCCCTAGGAGTTCTGCTGTATTTTCATTTCAGAAATTTACATAGCATTGGAAACAGAGCCAGACCACATTTTAAAATCACTGCATCTGTCCCAGAACCCCCTCCTCCATGCCTTCATACTTAACTGCCTTTCTCTTGCTTCTCAGATTCTAAAACCCCCGATGCTAATCTGACATGGCCTTGCTATAGTTCACCCAGCTCTCTCCTTAGCCTGGGGCTCTACAAGCTAAATAATTTCCTTTTTCTGAGAACTGCCACCTGCTTAGAGCAGCTCCCTCAGTTGGGCAGGAGGATGGTGGGGCAGCTGGGAGCCAGCCATCCTGGCTTCCATTCCTGTGTGGTTGGGTGGCAATGATTTTCACTCCATGCCTTCAACCTTTCATCTTTGGAACAAACCCACATGACTGGCTAAGGAGGTCATATACGTCATGCAGCTGGGTTCCCCAAGAAGCAGACTTGAGTCCGGATTTGTGGCAGAAGGTTTATTGGGTATCAGCACCTCTGGGAGATGAGGGCCCACAACTGAGAGAGGAAAGTTTGGCTATGAGCCTTTGCAAGAAAAGCCTTCACGGTCCCACTTGAGCTCTGGCGCTGAGACAGCACTTCACAGTTGCTCTTCTTTGAGACTTTCAAACCTCCACATGAGCAGCCATTAGATGTGGGCTGCCCCCAGAAAGGGAGTGTCTGCTTGGGTGTGATGGCTGTCATCAGCCCAGGGCAATGGGAGGGGGCCTCAGCTGGGAACTGTGAGCATCAGCACCCCTAGCAGTGGGGGTGCGTGTCTGAGACCTGGATGGCGGGGTGGGTGAAGGATCTGTGCAGCACCCAATGGTGTCCACTACAGTGCATAAAGTGAATGTCCTACAATAAACAGAGGTCATCAGAACACTAAAGCGTGCTGCCTATGTGAATGAGGTGTAAATAACCAATAGCCCAGTAATCCCCAGGGTATGGTTTTTTAAAGAAGATGCCACATTACCAAAATCTTGGATTTGAAGCACTTCAGGGAATGGGGAAAATGTGGGGCAACTCAAGAGAGATGTGTTTTTTTAGGAAAAAAATGGCAATTCGCGGAAGGTAGCGGACTCAAACCTTATTCTCATTCATCCAGGGGCATGCTGTCACAGCAGGGACCTGCGTGGGGAGACAGCCACTTAAAACCAAGCCCAAGGGGCGTGGGGGTGGCTCAGTCGGTTAAGCGTCCGACTTCGGCTCAGGTCATGACCTCGCGGTCCGTGAGTTCGAGCCCCGCGTCGGGCTCTGTGCTGACAGCCCAGAGCCTGGAGCCTGTTTCAGATTCTGTGTCTCCCTCTCTCTCTGACCCTCCCCCATTCATGCTCTGTCTCTCTCTGTCTCAAAAATAAATAAACGTTAAAAAAAACCTTGAAAAAAACAAGCCTAAGCCCCAGTTCACAAGACACTGGGCCTATTCCGTGAGAGAGTTCCCCTCGCCCCATGCTTTCTCTGGGAGAAAGAACACGTCCAGGAGGCAGACGAGCAAGGGAAAACCCTCCACTCGGGACAAAAGAACAAGAAAGTAAACACAGAAGTAAAAGATCTTCTTATCTCTGACAAAGGAAGAGAGTGACGTTACAGCTGGTAAAGCCAGAACAGGCCCATGATCCTGTTAGTACAGGGCCCAACATTTCCAGAAGAACTGGCTCCAATAAAAACCACTGTTCTTCCATGTTATCAGAAAAGTCTGGGCCAACTATCCATTTCCCTTCTTCCTTACTTTTCTCAAACTGGAGAGTTTATAGCTGCCACTCGACACCTCTGTTACTTGCCTTCCTTTGGCAGCACACCCTGTCTCCCCGGTGGGTGTCACTTTAGCGCCTCAAGCCAGTCCTGTGCAGTGCCTCAGAACCACAAAAGAATGTGGCAAACAAATAGAAACTCAGGAAAATGCTTTAAGCTGTTTTCTTCTGAAGACACAATTTAACACAGTTTGATTTATAAATATTTCTATTAGCAAATCATCCACTGCATGTCTAACAGATGTCCTATGAAAGAGACAAAAATTAAAATGTATTAGTTTCTTAAAAATATGGAAAAATAATGTAATGAGAACAATGGCCACTGATTAACCTAACCACCTCCTGCTGTTGAGCATTTTCTGTGGTGGGAGTAGTTAAACCTTACTGCGACCCTCTCTGGTAGGTGAGCCCACAGAGACTCACTGAGGTTAGGTCTCAGTAAATGGGAGAGCCTGGATTCCAACATGAGACTTGAGAACTAATAAAAGGCCGGACTCATCCATATTGTGCTTTCCGTAACCAGGTTACTTTCTGAGTTTGAGATGCACGGTGCATTTTTGATCCAATAGATAGTGAGGCTTACAGAGGAGCTTATAGACCCTGTGTGCCAACTCCACAATTCAAAACACACGATCTTGCCATGACTAGTAGCTCTAATCACATTTGATCATAAATTTCCCCAACCTTCCTATCGGCTTCAATATAAGAGACACAAATAAAAGCTCTAAAGGCACAGTGAGAACAGAGAGCCATCAACTCAAATCCCTATCCCCTCTGTGATGAAGGGCAGCGTGACTAGAGCCTCACATTCCGGAAGCACCTCAAGCTTATAGTGCGATTAAACTGCCATCAAACTGCACCTAAGGCTATTCATCCAAATTAAAGCTGTGCTGTTCCCCAAGCCCAGCCGATTCCACCGCCCCTCTTCCAGAGTTACCTACGCCCAGTTGAAACAGAAAGGAAGATGAAAGTGACAGATTCGTTCTGCCCAAAATCAGTTGGCTGACATCGCAAACACGAACACATGTCCCCCACATGCAAACACCAGCTCCTCGCAAAATGACCTGGGTTGTATTTTGTGAAATGTAATTACAGAAGAGACATGAAACCAAGCAGAGTCTTGGCTCAACCAGAGGTGTTACTACCCAAAAAGAAATGGACAGCACCTCGGCCGCTGCCCCATTACAGGGGAGCAAATCTCTAGCCTGCTGGCCTGTCAAAAGGCAATATTCCAAACAGAGTATTTCCCAGCCGGATGGCTATTAATTCAGGTATCCACCTTGCCAACATCTCGATGCTTAGAAACCCTGTCAAAACTCATTTTCTCAGCATATCCGTTTGTAAGGTCAACAGTCCCGTGGCTGTCCATGTTCAGCATCTGTTACTGCCTTTTTTAAACCCTGTAACCTTTCAGCTTCTGGTTGTCGCTGAGAAATGCTGGACCATTTTAAGGGCATTTTAGCTTTGATTGTTACTGTTATTAACTTTCACATGCCTTTAAATTATTTTAACATTATCTTAGAGCATAGTACAAATGGTATAATCTTATTACAGTAGATGAATATAAAGAATTTTTTACAAGATTGGTACTTTCTAAAATACACATTTTTAGGTCTCAAGAGCTGCCCATGTAATATTTTTAAAAATAAACAAGACCTAAAAGCCCCACAAAAATTAGTGTATTTGTTCTCTTGGTTGTAGTGGTGACTTAGAAACAAATGTTTATAGCTAAAAAGGCTTTTTGGTTTTTTTTTATTTATTTAAAAAATGTTTATTTTCGAGAGAGAGCGGGGGAGAGAGGGAGAGAGAGAGGGCGCAGGCACAAGTGGGGGAGGGGCAGAGAGTGAGGGAGACCCAGACTCTGAAGCAGGCTCCAGGTCCGAGTTGGAGCTGCACACTCAGTGCAGAGCTGAGTGTGGGGCTCGAAACCACGAAACGTGAGATCATGACCTGAGCTGAAGCCTGATGATGAACGAACTGAGACACACAGGTGCCTCTAAAAAACATTTTTTAAACATGCACTTTTAAAGTCAATATCCATCCTGCAGCAATGGACTTACTCTCAGACCTTCTTGGAACTTGTTTAAAAATGAAATGCAGGTTGTATTTTGAAATACACATAAACTTATAAAGCAATAAAAATAAAATCAAAGTGGACTAAATCTTACCATTTATTACCCAGGTGAGGCTAATAAAAATGAAAAGTCATTTTCTTTTAATTGATTTCTGAGACCTTTTTAAAGAGAACAGGTGAAGTATTTTTCCTTCTTTTTGTTACCTCCTTCCTCCCTTGCTCCTCTTCTTTCTACCCTCCCCCTCATGATATTGACACTGCTGTTGTTATCACAAGCCAGCAATCCTGTGGGAAAGCAACACCAGGTCTATAATGCAACACTGCCACAGCCTTTGTAAAAAAGTCCTTACCCAAATGCATGGCAATCAAATAATGCTAACCATACAGCAATGATCATGAAAACAAACGAATATTCAGTGTTTCTTAGATGCGACCAGAAGTTCGAGGGTTTTGCCTACCCTGCTATCTTAGGAGTCTAGGGTTCAGCGGTTACTTAATGTTAAAACTCTAGCTTGACTCCCGCCTCCTTGGACAATGCAATTATTCTGACTCCTTTTGGGCCAACGTTTTTTATTCATTTCCACCTTTCCCAAAGTCAATTTTATTCAATGCAAATGGCTGTCAATTGTCACCTCCACAGTGACCGCCACCTCAGCTCACTGTGCAGATGGTTAAATTTAGGAGGCTGTGTTCTCCTGTGTGGGACAGGGAGACAGAGGGTTCGTGTTTTAAAAACAGCAAGCAGATTGGGAGGGCAGTGGCTGTCCTTTACAGACGGTTCCAGAGCCAGAATGATGACATCGTGTAAAAATGAACAGGAGGGATGTTTTAGTTGTGGATTTAAACATGTTTTCATGTGTCGTGTTAAGATGTTCCCAGAGGTAAATAGGGCTAGTCAGTCCTGCGTCCCTGAAGACAGTGGCAAAGCAAAAAGCATCACATTTTATTGTCCCTTCCCTAAGGCAGAGATTCCAAAACTTTAATGTACATTAGAATCGCCTGGGCAGCTTTTCAAAATTCTGGCATCCAGGCTGCACCCTGACAATCAACCAGAATCTCTGGGGTGAGGGACTCAGACATCAAGTGTCCTAAAGATCCCCCTGCCTCTCAGTGGTTCTAATGTGCAGCCATGGAGAGAAGCAGTGTCTTTAACAACCCTTTGCATAAGCAGGACTGGCTGAAGTGGTCTTTATCCAAAGGCATAAAAACTGAATAATGATTCTAGATGGCTGTACAGTCAGCTTATTGTAGCACTGGGGACGAGCACTCAGCTCATGGTGGTGATGTGGGTCTTTTCCTGCATACAATCTGCAGACCCTGTCTAATATTTTCCATACCGGGCAATGAGATCACAAACTCCAAAACACTAAATCAAAACCGGAGGCATTACGGGTCTTCAATAAAACTCCATAGCCCATACACAAGGGGTGGGGGTGGGGGGGAGAAAATCAAAACCATCACCAAGCTGCAGACATGTCACATATACATACGTATATATATGTGAATATATATGTAGCCAGCATTAGGATATTGCAGCAATTAGACAGAAGGTATCAAACAATTATTAATTAGCTAAAAGTGACCAACTAGACCGGCAGTAAAAAGCTACAAGTAAAAATCCTGTTTGTGCCTAAAAGAAAGCTCATCATAGAGGACACTTGATTTCTGACAAGGAAAATTATTTAAGTGGCATCACAGGGAGAAATGACATCAGGATATGCACAAGAAAAATTAAGTGAATATGAAGGAGATCCTGCTTTGAGAATATGCAATACCAGAGGCCTTCAAGACTTCTGAGATTATGCTACAGACAAACCCACAGTCATGGAACAAAGCCTTTATAGCAACGTTTCTTTTTTTTTATTATTTATTTATTTTTTATTTTTTAATATATGAAATTTACTGTCAAATTGGTTTCCATACAACACCCAGTGCTCATCCCAAAAGGTTCCCTCCTCAATACCCATCACCCACCCTGCCCTCCCTCCCACCCCCCATCAACCCTCAGTTTGTTCTCAGTTTTTAACAGTCTCTTATATAGCAACGTTTCTAAACAGTGTGGGGGATTTGAGAAACAAAGTCAGTAACATCTAACTATGAATGATAATTTCAAGCTTGCAAGAAATAGGTAACCAAAAATGGGGACAGGACTCCTGCTTCCCTGTCCACCTGCCTGAGGGGAAGTTGAAAATCAACTAGTGTCAGGTTTCAGTGTTCTTTTCTCTTTTGTGTCCAACTTATTATCACAACAATCATTCTGCAAACCTCTTCCCTACCCACTTTCCAGCACCTGAATTATGGTTATGTGTGTGTGTGCACACTCACATGCACTGAAGACTGAAGAGGACTGTTCTTTAATAAGAAATCAGACAAATCCAGGTAAACCAGGACTGGCTGGGCATTGTCTTTAATTCAAGAAAAGGGGCTCTCCTCTTGTCCTTCAGTTTCCATATGCCTGTTCACATCCAGGTTCTATGTCCATGGAGGACGAAAAACCTCCAAAGCATTCAAGGGCAGCTCACTTCAAGCTGCTTCCAATTAGGCTGGGCAGTGTGAATGTCTCAGACGTGTCAATATTTGCAACAGAGCAAGTCTGATTCACAGGGGCATCCTCCAGGCAGCAGGAAACCCTCGCCCACTGCCAGTCATCCTGTAGGCAGACATGCCATCATCCTCTCACTGCCCCTTGAAACTGCCACTTCTATCTTTTGTACCCATGTGGCTACTCCCAGATCTCTCCTCTTCCAAGTATCCGGACCCTGTACAGGAGATATGCCCCATGGACATTTTAAGTTTCCCAAATATTTCTACTTTAATATTCCTGTTTAGACTTTAGCACTGTCACATAAACATTTTGGAGACCTCACTGCAAAGGTGGAATTTTGACCAGTGCCTGAAGCCCTGTGCAAAATTTTATGTTGCTGGAATGAAATGAAATAGATCTAATTCCATAGTGTAGATCATTACATATAAGGGGAAACTGAAGCTTATCTGACATACCCACTGCCAAGGAAAGGAGGGAGATTTAAGAACAATAATGGAAACCCTGGATTTGGTGCCTATTTGAATATACATGCAAGAGTGGGAAGGTCGCTGCTCCTTCAGAAGATTCAAAGAAACCATTCGCTCCTGCAAATGGCATTGTTTTTCTACAGTTTATTTTTATCATCGAAATGTGACATTTAAAATGTTTCTACTCCAAAAGGAATGTTACAAATGTAGTAGTCATATCACTGAATCACAGGATACAAAGTATCTTAGATCTTCATTTGAGACGCTCAATTGATCAGTGTTTATTTCTTGTGGGAGTTTCTCCGCAGCTGTTTTTCAATTTTTCCCGCCAACTCTTTGAACGGAATCAGGGGACTGTTTTGTTATTCACGAGGGAAATACACATCTATTCTTGTTTAACCATTTCATTTTAGGAAAGTGACAAAAAATGCCTTTGCTTCTCTCCCCTTACAGCAGCCAGTGTAGGCAGAAATGGCTCTCCACCCCACCTCTGCCGACCTGACCTGCTTTCGATAATAAACATTTCCAGGCTAGCAAATAAAATGCGAGGCTAGGCAAAGAACTTCAAGCCCACCTTGGTCACCAGCAGGCCAACTGGAAACAAGCCGTGGGACTGGTTGAGGACGGCATTTCTCCTTCTTGTGGATCTTATTTTAATGCTAATTGGCACCGTTTTCAACACCGTCCATTTAAATCTGCCGGGTGTGTGTCCTAAAGGGGAGCGGCAGGTGCAGGGCGCAACTCCCCCACCGCGCTTCCCTGTGAGTCCACTTAGTTTGGAGGATGTACCCGCCCAGCACTCTGCGGGGGCCACAGGCAAAAGGGCCAATTCAGCCTGGAGTCTTCCTCCCTCTTGCCCTCCTCCCAACTCCCGCCGCCACAGTGGACACTCGGGTTGGAATTTCATTGCTTTATCTCAAGTTCCCGTTTCCAACGAGCTAGTCAGCCTTTGGCACGTTCGCAGAGGGTTTGCAATTGCTCGATCCGGGTCAGCTCTTCTAACCCATTACTGTTTTTCAAGTGTGGTGCGTGGAATTTCCTTTGCAAATCTGGGGAGGGGGACACAATATAACCTAGTGCATAAAAGGCGTTTGAAGCCTGCACGACTTTTTTTTTTGAGAAAGGAAAATTAAAAGACTCGGTTAGTTTGATTTCTATCCACACGACGCATGGTACAGTGTTCTTAAACTCACAGCAACAATTTGGGGACTGGGCTGAACCGGGACACAAGCGGGAGCAATTGCCGGCTTGGCAGGCCTAAAGTACGGCTGTCGGAAGGAAAACCCTGGCTCCTGACCCTGCTTACTCTGGTGCCTGCACTGGTCCTGCGTCGCGGGAGGAAGGGAAGGCGGTGGCTACCGGCCGTTGGTCGTTAGGCCCAGGCTTGGCTAAGGAGGCTGCCTGTGTTTCTTGCCCTCGGGTCCTTCTTGCAGAACCGAAACGCAAGACTGGGCGCACCGGGACCCGCGGTTGCTCCTTCGACCCAGCGGGACCCCAGTCAGGCTTTCATGAGCCTGTTTAGATTTCTCCCATAGACTCTGGAATACAAGGTTCCCGAGAACACCCTGGCCTATTGCGATTGGCACGGTTTCGTTTGCACCCAAACGACTCCCAGAAACAGTCCTACCAAAAATTAAAGCGACGCAGGAAACATGAAGCAGGGGCGACTGTTGGCCCAAGGATGACCCTGGACGACCCTTCTAGCCGCCGCCAGCTCCCAGTCCCCCAAGGAGGCAGGCACTCTATTCCTGCCTCATCTTTAACTCGCGATTTTGGCGGTGTCCGCCTCTCCTTTCTCTGCCTTGGGAAATCTGGGTCCCATTCCGGGACCCTCGAATCCGCCCTTCGCCGCGCAGGGCGTGCAGCCCTCCTAGCTGGACCCATCCAGTCACAGGTCCCGGAGTGCTCCCTTACCTTGGCGGCTCCCTCGCCCCTGGGAAGCGCTCTTCACTCGGTTGCCCGCTGCGCCATGGGCGCTCAAAACAGCTAAGCCAAACCTAGCCCAGCGTACATATGAAACTACTTTTTTTTTTTTTTTTTTTTTAACCTCTGCGGGCTCAGCGCCGACCATGTCGCCGTCCCTTTGGTCATGCAGGGGACCAAGCTGCATCCCAGACAGGTGGAAGAGACGTTTCCTTTTCTTCGCAATCCCACCTTTGGATCAATCACCTCGCCCCCAGGCCAGTCCAGCCCACCGCGGGAACACGCTGAGTAGGGTCGGAGGCCGACAGGGGGCGACAAACTGTAAGCTTTTTGGGGGGCCAGCTCTGAGGAGGCTACAGCGCTGTGTGGTCTGGGCAGCAAGCAGCTGGCTGCTGGAGGGGTAGGGTGGGAGGGTGGATGTGGGATATGAAGTGCGGGGCTGCGGGCTCTGACACCATAAAGAACTCTCGGGTCCAACCCCCGCCCCGACGGCCTTGGCCCAGGGGAATGAGGAGAAGAAGATGCTGTCTGGGCTGCACGTCTTTGCCAGCGTCCAGCGCTCCACTGGCAGAGGTGGGAAGATGTTCCCCTGACAGGGTAGTTGCGAACCAGCTCTCCCCATGGCACCTCCGGTTTTATTTGCTCTTCTCTGAGCGTGCATGCTGACTCCTCTGCTACAGGAGAAAGAAACGGCTTTAGCTGTTTCACCTAGCCTTGGGGGATGCACTGGGTTATGGGTGCTGTGGTTCCCAGGTCTAGGGACCAATCTTTTTGGTCTCCAGCCCCCGACCTGAAATTAAGGCAATGAAAGTCTGCATCGGGGACTAAGAGGTTCCAAACCACCTGGAGAGAACTGAGCGGGGGCGGGGGCCGGCGCATGCCACCTCCTGCGGCCCGGCCTCAGAACGCTCTACATACAGTGTGTGGTCAGTTCTCCGCTTTGTGCCTGCAGCAGAGCTCCTGGCTCTGTTGTGCCCACCTTAATCCAAACCGCCCCCTTTCCCCCGTCGGTAACCCGATCCTGCACGGTCGTGAACAGGCTTAGTCCAAATAGTTTCACCCCACCCCCCTCTCACCAGAGCTCTGACTGTCCTATTCCTGGTCCCCGTGGCCTCCCCGAGGATCCCAGAGACCAAGGCTGCACTATTTTCTCGGTGCAGCGGGAGGGAAGAGTCCTCACCTCTTCCGAACCCGGGTTTTCTTTTTCCAAAGATAATTTTTGCCTGGGCCCAGCGCCCTCTGTCCAGACAGACCAGGGTATAGGGCTCAGACCCTCCTAATTAATTGACATATTTCGACAGGTTGGTTAGGAGCCGTTGGTTGCTCTTTGGCCCTGTAGCGAAGGGTGAGAGGATCGCCTCGGCTCCCCAGGCTGAGCTGGTCGGGTGTGCCTCCGGCAGCGTCGTAGCGGGTAGGGGGTGGGGTGGGGCAGTGCGCAGCTCTCTGTAGGCTCCCAAGCACTAGGATCTTAGGGGACGGAGCACAGGGGAATCTTTCCGGTCCCCCGAGGAGAGCTGGGAGTCCTGAGCACTGAGCACTCCCTCCTACGTCCCCCTTCCTGCTCCGGCCAGGTCAGCCAATGAATGCCCTTGGCACTTACTGAACCCAAGCTCCGGACTCCCAGGTCCCGGTCTCCTCTTGTTAGTTCAGTGCAAAATCGGGAGCGTTCTCCCTCCACCTGCCATCTCTTGGACCCCACTGCATGACTCCTTCTGGGACTGCCATCGTTGTCGACACAGAGTGGGAAGTCCAGAACTGGGCGTTGACCCAGATACAAATGGAGAAGAGTTGATGGGGAAATGTTAAGGCCAAAGAGTTCGGGGCTGTGTAAACACAAGAACAAATAAAGGCGAAGGGACTATTCAGTGACTGAACGAGGACCCCCGGAAGCCGCGGATGCTGTGTGGAAGACGAGGCTAGGCCGCCTGGGCGGGGAAGAATGTGGGGTTCCCGGCCTGGAAGAAAGGAACTGCCCTTTAGGCCTACAGAGGAAGCTAGGACATGCGACCTCCCACAAGTCGCCAGGACAAGACTGGCGTCCGAGGATGAAGGATCCCTGTTCTTGGGATCCAAGCAGGTGGGAATTACTTTCCGACCTGCGGCCTGTGCCATGTATCAGAAATGAGTTCGGGTGGGTGGGCCTGTCCGCAGAAAGAATCTAGAATGTGCCCTTTTCACATCACTGAAATCTCGCCACTATCCCAATGGAGTGGATGGCAATTAAATATTGTAAAGATTTCCTATGGTCAGGTTTGGGGTGTCGTCTGGAAATGGGACACGGAGGAGTCTGCTCAAGCACAAATCGTCTTAGGCTCTAGCCTCCCCCTCCTTCCCAGGCAAGCACTGAGCACCACGCTGAGCACTCACCACGACGCACCCATGCCTGGAACTTGGGCACTGGCACCACTCTTTCCGGGCCCCTTCCCCGGGGAAAGAGGCGGTAGAGGCAGCCATACACCAACGACCTTCCTAGGATCAACTCATCCTCTGATATCCTAGCTGCAATGTTGGTGGAAGTGACAATAAAACTAAACCCAAAACTAGTTCTACGACTAATGCTAGCACTAATAAATAGTCACCAATTTGAAATGACTACCCCCACAATTCTCAAAACTGGAGGCGTAAGGGGCTTCGAGGGGAGTCAAGACCCTGGAAGGTCCCAGGCCCGGCTTAGGACTTGTGTGTATGTGATGTGTGTGTGTGTGTGTGTGTGTGTGTGTGTGTGTGTGTGTGTATGTGTGTGTAGGGGGGATGGGTCCCGGAAGAGGGCCGAGGGGAGAGGAGGACAGGAGGAGGGGGGTAGAGTTTCAGGCCCGGGAGGGGGGCGCTGGGGTGCAGTGACGGGAACCAATGAGCTGCCAACTCGCGCGTCTCCGGCGTGACTGCCGAGATTGACGTGGAGGACACGTCAAATTGATCCCCGCACTCTGCAGCCTCCCGATCAGACGAATTTCTCCTAATCGGATGAAGTTCACTCTAGGCCTGGGGTCGCGGGCGTGGAGAGTGTCCTGGGAGCGCCCGGGGGAGGGCGGCTGCGCGCTCCGCGGCGGCGCACGGCGCATTTCCAGCCCGCGGCCCGTCCGCCGCGGCTCACGACTCGCGCGCGCCCTCCCTCTATGCCTCTCCCGCGGCGGCGGCGCCCGAGCTCTCCCGGACTGCGCCGGGCCCAGCCCCGGCCGCCTCGGCGCCAGACAGCTGGCTGGCCCGCGCGCTATGGGTAAGGGGCGGGAGGCAGGCAGGGCGCGGGCGGGCAGACGAGGCGGGTTGCGTCCCGGCGCCTCCCTTCCCTCTCTCCTGCACTCCCTGGGAGAGCAGGTCCCGGGTCCCGGGTCCCGGAGAAGTCGCGTTCTTCGCACGCCCCCAACCCTCGGGGGTTGGGGGTGGGGGAGTTCGGCGTGTCGCAGGAGGGGATGTTCCAATTAGATGCGTGAAAAGTCGAGAAAGGGCTTACAGGGCTGAAGCGCTCGGCGTCCCCCTCTGCGGTCCCTACGCGGGTGCCCATTCCCGGAGCCCGGACACAGTCCGTTTGCTCGCAGATTCTGAGGATCCGCCCGCCGGTCACTTTCAGAGGCGGCCCCTCGTCTGGTGTGGCCACCCTTCTTGGCTAACCCGCTGGTGTTTTCTCTCCCTCCCGTTTACTGTCGTCCGGCGCGTCCGCAGAGCAGACGTACGGCGAGGTGAACCAGCTGGGCGGTGTGTTCGTCAACGGCCGCCCCCTGCCCAACGCCATCCGCTTGCGCATCGTGGAGCTGGCGCAGCTGGGCATCCGACCCTGTGACATCAGCCGGCAGCTTCGCGTATCCCACGGCTGCGTGAGCAAGATCCTGGCGCGCTACAACGAGACAGGGTCCATCCTGCCCGGGGCCATCGGGGGCAGCAAACCTCGTGTCACTACCCCCAACGTGGTCAAGCACATCCGGGACTACAAGCAGGGCGACCCTGGCATCTTTGCCTGGGAGATCCGCGACCGGCTGCTGGCCGACGGCGTTTGCGACAAATACAACGTGCCCTCTGTGAGCTCCATCAGCCGAATCCTGCGCAATAAGATTGGTAGCCTGGGTCAGCCGGGGCCTTACGAGGCGAGCAAGCAGCCGCCGCCGCAGCCGGCCCTGCCCTACAACCACATCTACCAATACCCCTACCCCAGCCCTGTGTCGCCCACGGGCGCCAAGATGGGCAGCCACCACGGGGTCCCGGGCACAGCAAGCCACGTCAGCATTCCCCGTTCGTGGCCCTCGGCGCACTCGGTCAGCAATATCCTGGGCATCCGAACATTTATGGAGCAAACAGGTCAGTCTCAGCGACCCTCTGTTGCGTTCCTGGAAGGGGCAGAATTGGGAGATTGGGGGGTGGGGTGGGTGGGCGGGCATGCAGGTGAAGGGTCACACTTGCCATCCTCCTCAGACCGGTTATGGCTCAAGGGAGGGTTCAGGGCTGGCCAGGGAGACTGAGGGTCTTGCGCCTTCTGTGGGAGTCCTCGGACATCTTGAACTTTTTATGACAAATATGGAAAGTATTTCTCAAATGGAAGAGCAATCGCCGACCACAAATTCAGAGGCCTGAAATTGCGCTTTTTCATTCTTGCAAAAAGTATGCAAACTCCTATCACCAGATCTAAGCTAAACAAACTGCAGAGTCAATTCTGCGACCCTTTCTTATATCCCGATATTTTGGGTTCCCTTACCGTACCCTAGAGAGTTCTGTTCTTCTCAGGCCCCAAGGCTCTTTTGAGTAAAGGCCAAAGGGGGTTGTCTAGCTGGTCTTGTCAAGTGGCCTAGATCTCCAGCAGGCCCAGAGGCCCTGTAGCTCCTGGAGCTGGGGTCTCCTTTATAAGAGCCCCAGGGCTGCAGCCACAGGGGTCAGGGGAGAGCCACAAGGATTTGCTCGTTGCCTGCAATTATAACACAGCAAAGTGTTGCTCCTCATTCTCAACAGGAGTGGGAGGGAGCGGAAGGAGGGAGGGAGGTTTGGGGCAGTCATGGTTGGGGCTCAGGAAGAACTTGTGAGTCTCTTCACACTGTCCTCTTCTCCCAACAGCGGACCAGGGAATGGCGTGCTCTTAGGTGAGCAGACTCAGCAGGGGGGTAAAAAGCAAAACTCACCTCATCCCAAGGGAGAGGAGGGAGGGACAGCTGGAAGGAAACTGAATGCTTAGCCCCAGATGCCTTGGGGTGCCCTCCGAGGCCCAGCACAGCTTTGTTTCTCCCGATTCAAACCCAGCCTGGGCCACCTGCTAGGGCCAAAGCTCCCTTGGTGGGATCAGTGGGCGTTTGGCTGGGAGGTGACCTCATCAGGCTTGTGCTCAGATCTGGAGTCTTCTCTTGGCTCCCCATGCACACGAAGTGCTGGAGGAGCAGACATGCGTCTGAGAAGCATGTGGTGGCTGTGTTGTTGCCTCTTTTGGGAGATCCGGTAGGTCTCCGGAGGCAGTTCTGCGTCGCCTTCCAGACGCCTGTTCAGACTGAAGAATCCATATAATAGTCACGAGCCTGCTGTGGATGTGAACTTGGACCATTCCGGGTGCCATCTGTGGACAGCGGAAAGGCGCCTCGGCCGAGTGCGCCCAGCCCCTGCCTTACAGGCCGAGTACCCGCCAGAGACTTCCCATTTCGCGGCAAGCGGGTCGAAGTCTGGGAGGAGCTCGGAGCAGGCCGTTCTTCCCTATGCCCTGCTAGGAGTGAAAGCGAAACCCGGTGCCCAGCCGCCCCTCTGCCTCCGATCGCTTTCTGAGATTTTGAGTGTCTCAGGTGTTCCGGAGGACCCTCGGCCAAGTGCTTGTAGGCTTGTGTGGAAACGTCCCGGCCCGAGGGCCGCGCGTGTGCCCAGCACAGATTGGGATGCCCCTTCTAATCCGTCCTGTGTCCCCGCAGGGGCTCTGGCTGGGAGCGAAGGTGCCGCCTACTCCCCCAAGATGGAAGACTGGGCCGGCGTGAACCGCACGGCCTTCCCGGCCACCCCTGGAGTGAATGGTCTCGAGAAACCTGCCTTGGACGCAGACATTAAATACACTCAGGTAGCCAGGCGGCGCGCGCCGGGGAAGGAGTTGTCTTTAACTGGGGAGCGGGAGGGTCGGAGGGTGGGGGCAGAGAGAAAGGGAAGAGAACTCTTTCCCAGGCCGGCGAACGTGTTGGTGTGTCTGGCTACCCCACCGGCGAGAGTCTGCGCCACAGATTTCTCTCATTTTCTCAATCGCGCTAGTTTGGGGAGGCTGCCTGTCCAGGGGATTGCCTTGCTTTTTGCCAAGATACATTTATTTTAAAAAGCTGGAACCCGGAACACAGATGATAGAGGACTCCCTTTTAAATCTTGGGTGGTAAATACCATGACCCCCTAACCACTATTATTTATAACAATTTACATGGACATCACTTTGCCAGAGTCCTTACTGGGAAAATTAGCGGCCAGGCTTACCGTGGGGATCCGAGGGGATAGCTGGGGGAAATGAGGATCCCCCAGCTCAGTAATTGCGCCTGCGGGAGAATACGCGGGGACTGCCTGCTGCTGATGGTCTGTCCCTCTCGATCTTCACAGTCGGCCTCTGGCCTCTCTGCGGTAGGCGGTTTCCTCCCGGCCTGCGCCTACCCTGCCTCCAACCAGCACGGCGTGTACAGCGCACCGGCCGGCGGCTACCTCGCCCCCGGGCCGCCTTGGTCGCCCGCGCAGGGCCCCCCGCTGGCGCCCCCCGGGGCCGGCGTCACTGTGCACGGCGGGGAGCTGGCCGCAGCGATGACCTTCAAGCATCCCAGCCGGGAAGGTGAGGGGTGCTGGCAGGGAAGGGGTCGGATGAATGCCCCTAGGGTTAGGAAGGGTGTTGGAGTGTGGGCTGGGTCGTGGTGAGAGGGACGGAAAGAGAGGCAGAGAGAGAGAAGAGAGAGGAGAGCTGGAGTGGGTCCCAGGCATAAATCTTTACTAAACTTGTAGCTTCTTGAAGCAGATTAATTTTTAACAGGTGTGTATGGTGTATATGCTCTGTCCCTGGAAAGGCAGGTAGAGTTTGAAAGAGGTCTCAGGACTGTCTTTCCTGAATTGTAGCGAGAGAGAGGAAGAGGGTCAGGCTGACAAACAGGACTCCTAGGTTCCAACCTTGTTTTGTGCCCTTGACCAAGTTATTGTTCCTTTCTGGCTCTCAATTTTTCCATCTGTTGAAGGGTCCAGAAGCACCTTCAGGTTCACCTTTCTGTGGCTTGCAGAGCTTTGTGGACGACAGCTGGATTCTTCCAGGCACCACCTATTCCTTTTCTTTTTCCTTCCTTCTTCCTTCCCTCCCTTCCTTCCTTCCTTCCTTCCTTCCTTCCTTCCTTCCCCTGTTCTCTCTTTTTCTCTTTTTCTTGGTTTCTCTGATTCATTTCCTTAAACACATGCTTTGGGAATGGAGAGAACATTTCAATCATGTATCCCCAAGTCTATCTAGACTCTTGAATTCTGTGTGATCTGGCATCCTTGTTTCTATGGGAAATGCAGCTGGAAATTCTCCTTCCTCTTCTCCCTCCATAAATCCACTCCGAGAAGTCCACTTAACAGATTTGAGGTATTTAATTGACGGTCAACAGTGAGGGGCATCTTCTTACACTGCCTTCTGGGTGCTATTTTTTCCTATAACTTGGGAAAAGCTCACCTGCTCTTGAGTCTCCTTTTCCTTGTTGGTGAATGGATGGACTGAATATGCTAATTTCAAACCTTCCTGCATCTGGGTTCTCATCACCAGAATTTTGCAACTTCTACAACCCTAGAAAAGGAAGGAGTTCCCTTCCCAGCAGCGAAGGAGACTGAGCACAAACTTGGAGGGCACTGTGGGGCAGAGGGATGTTCCAGATTACAAAGGGATCTTTACCGTCTGATCTGCCTCACACCTGCCAAGGCAGAAGTCCTTCTTTGTGATGTCCAGGCAAAAAACTGTATTTCCATGTAGTTTCAGTGAGATCAACAGCATGATCTGAAAGAGAGAGAAAAGATTAAGATGTCAACAGTAGCAGTCAAGGGGAGGAAAAAAAATTGCTGTTTCCACTTCTTTTAGAGCACAAACATGTTGGAGTATAAATTACAAAAACTGAGTATTAATATCCCTTTAAGCTTTATATGTAAGGGCAAATGGGGGTGGGGGGTCTCAGGATGATTGCTTTACTCAGGGTCTTGTTCTTGACCTCAAATCTTCCTGTTTTCTCAGCAGCTAGAGGTTATCTGCTAAATTAGAAATAGAAACAGAATTTTCTTCATTACATAAATCATTTAACGAGGCAGGTTCATTTGAAATAGAAAAGTATACCCACAAATTTAAATGATTTCCCCTGGGCTGATCTCAGGGAGAAGGAAGACTTCAGAAAAGGGACTCATACCTCCAGAATAATGCCTTTGGTTTGCTAACCAAACAAACTTTGTCCTGAGAAATTTCAAACTCTACATGAGAAACAAATTATGATGAGTAGGTAACAATTCACAGGTAAAACATACAGTTCAGAATTCTAAACTAATTCTAGCTGACTGAGGGGGGATTCGTTGGTGGCTGACTTTCTTTAGAAGATACTTTTCTTTCAGAAATGCAGAGCCGTTGAATGACACTGGCATTCATGGCCCTTTTTTACCAGCATATTTGCTTCCTATTATTAAATATCCCACCCATTTTCAAAATCCACAGCAATAATTAGCTACCTTAGTTACTAATACCTTAATTTCCTGACCCCCATAGTTCTTTAGAGATCTAGGTAAAGAATCATTGAATAAATCAGGCTCATCATCGAAAACGATTTCTCAAGCTGGCATTTCAAGTGTTAGTGTTTGAACAGGAACATAAAAATAATGAGAATTACATGCCTACTTGGGGCATGGAGTTTCACCCTTTTTCTCACTGGCAGAAAAGTTGACTTCAAAGACCTTCACTTTCCCTCCCTCCTCCCCAACTGGTCTTTGAAAAATTACAAAGTAATAAGAATCACTGCCTTTAATTTCTCTAATCATTACTTAAATTATCTTCAAAGACACTTATCCCATAAGACAAGTTACTATCATTAATTATTGTTCAGTTTTGAAGAATAGTAGGAATTTTTTTTCAGTAACAATTTCTGTATGGAAAGCAACTGAATATCATGAATGCTCAGTAAAAAGCAAATACTTTTGGTCATCTAGTGCGTACACGCACAACACACACAATACTGTACCTACTTATCTACACATACATATGTTTCAATGCATTCTCCAGATCAGGTGCAAATGGACATTAACTGTTACCAAATCAAATGTCAAATTACGCATTGCAACATATTAATTTTATCTTGGTAAAGGGTAGTGAAGCTGGGCTCCCTCTTATGTAAGTGAGAAAATATGATTTATGTTTTCCATCTGTGAAAGGAAAGTTTAATTCTTGGGGCCTGAGAGAATAAGAAAGTTCCGCCTCCTCTACATTTGGAGGGGACATGATATTCTGGGAATCTCAACACCCATCCACTTTCTTGTAATAGCCAGAGCAGGACCATCTCCACACACACCTTCCCTGCCTCCAGACAAGTGACAGAGGCCACCAGATGTTCGCTCAGGACAGCTAGTATTTATAATTTACAGTGTGTTTTCTCGTGGTTCTAAAATCCCTCCCATAGTGTCTTTGGAAAGACTAAGGTTTTGAATATCGAATCTATAAGATACTGCTTTTCTCCAAGAAAATATGTTGTATTTGTCAAACATAAGTTGAAGCTTCGTTCCAGTCATCTCTGCTTGGGATTAGCACCTGAAGGATTAATCCAGAAAGCAAACTTTGCCAGAGAGCCGCACAGGGTACAGGCGTTTGTGGAAGAAACCAGCAGCGGCCAGCCCGCTTTCCTTTGACCTGGCCTGGAGACCCCTTCCCAGATCCCTCCTGTGTCCGCCCCAGCCAAGGTCCCAGTGGCCCTGCAATCGCAGTCCCAGTATTTTGAAAACGCTTGTCCCCATTCCTGCCCACTAAGATTAAATGAGCATGCAGGGCACCTAAGGCCGTTCAAGCCTCCCAGGCCTTCCCTATGCAGCCACTCACGTTGCCCTGGGCCCTGCGTGTGGGAAAGGAGGGGAGGAAAGGTCCTGTGGTAAGGGCCTGGTGTGGACAGAACTAAAAACTCAGCTGCAGGAGTCACCCCACTAGGCTGGGGTGGAATCTATCTCTGGGCTCCTGAATGCTAACTTTTTACCAGTTCATTTTCTCGCTTATGTCTAAGGCAACCGGCCCAAGGCTGAGAAACCTCCTCCTCCTCTGATGTTTTCTAAACAGGTCCTCACCTTGAAGCGATCGCACAGAGTGGAAAGCGAGGGTCTATAGACCTCGCTGGCTGAGCGGACACAACTGTGTTTAGGAAAGAGCTGACAGTCGAGGGAGAGCAGACTGATCACTGTGTCCTGAAAAGGTCTTCAGATAGCTTCAAAACCTCTGCGAAACCAGATGTGCGTGTGTGTGTGTGTGTGTGTGTGTGTGTGTGTGTGTGAGAGAGAGAGAGAGAGAGAGAGAGAGACCCCGTCCCTCCAACAGGGTCATCGGGCCCAGCTCCGCGCAGCCACGGCAAGCGGCACCTGGGACTGGGGTGCGGGCAGCTGCAGGGGAAAGTGTTCCCCCTCATCCCAAAGTGAGGAGCTTTGAGCTACCCCTTTAAAAAAGCACTTGCAAAGGGGGTGGGGGAAAGAAAGTTGAAAATGGGAGGCTTTAGGTATAAACAATTTGTGCCTCCAGCAGGAAGAGCTGAGCGGCCGGGGGGCTGGGAAAGGAGAAACAGAGGTTGCGCAATCGTGCCGTCACTTTGCTGGTTTCCAGCGGCAGCGCTTGGGCCCCTTCCCAAAACCCGAAATAATAGAGCAACACGCAGAATGCCGTCTGATCTGGCAAATCCACTGTCACTTAATCCGGAGGCCCGTAGGCCCCGGGGCATGCTATTTCCGCAGTGGGGGATCACAGCTGGGTCCCCAGGCCGCAGGGCAGAACGAAGACGGCCTCCCACTTAAAGCACGGCCGCCTCCTGTGTGGTAGGGATCCAAGCGGCCGCGGGCCGTCCACTAGGGGCGGCTTTGGTGACCCGCTTTCCACTAGGTTGCCCCCTGCGCACCGCGAGCGCCCCAAGTAGCTTGAGGGACAGCGGACCTGACCCGCTGGGATCTCCCCCCACCCCGCCCCCCACGACTTGCGCGCGTGGCTGGTGTCTGGTGGCCATTGGAGGAGGGGCGCGCGGGTCTCAGCTCCGTGTCTCCTTCCCTGCGGTCTTGGAGCTGAGAACCTCTCCTCACCCCGGGGTGCACGACTAGGCCGGGCAGCCCCGAGCCCATCGTCTCCTTTATTGAGAGCGTGCGGGGCAAACGCAAGTGCACCCGGGCCGCGGTCAGGGAGCATTTGCAAAACGGCAAAGTCTGTGCCCTGGAGTGGCTCCCTTAAGGGGATCTGGAAGGGTGGGCGCGCTAGCGCGCGCGTGGGACCCATGGAGAGTGCAGGTCCCTGCTTCCTTCTTCCAACACCCTAAAGTGTCGACCCCGGATCCTCGCGCTGTCACCCGAATTTGCGGAGGTCCCGGGCCTCCAGGTGTCTCGCTCTGCGCCGCGCCAACCAGTGACCGATGTCCCTGTGCTTCCTCCCGCAGTGGCCGATCGGAAGCCTCCCAGCCCCGGCGGCAAGGCCCCAGACGGCCTGAGTGGCTTACACGGACTGCCCATCCCGGCCTCGACCTCCTAGGGGCAGCGCTTCCCTGAGCCCGGAGCAAGCAGCGGACCCGCGGGAGGACCGGGGCGCGCAGCTCGGCCTTGCAGTCCCGGCGACGCGCGCAGGACCCTGGACACACCGAGGAGGTGCCGGGAGCCGGCCTGCTGGGGGCCCGCCCCATTGGCCCCCAGATCTCGCCCTGCCCACCGGCCCGGCGGCTACATTTCCTTTGCCGCCCAGGAGTTTTAGGCTTTTCTGAACTTTGGCTTTAGACTGTGGCACCCTCTTTCGGATCCTTGCGCCTACGTGGCCTCCCTCCCCGGCCAGCCTCAAGTGTCCTTTCATACCTCTCCCGAGGTTGTTCGGCACCCCTCCCCCTCCCTCTTCCCTTACCCTCTCCCCCTCGAATCAGTCCCGTCCCTTCGGTCTTTGTTTCCTCTCTCCCTTTGTTTCCCCTCTCCTTCCTACCCAGTCTTCTTTCCTTCCTCACGTTTCCCTGCCTCCCTTTTGTCCTCTTAGTTTTTTCTTCCCCGTTTTCCCTGCTTCCCTCTCTCCATCCGTTTCTGCACCACTGTGCCCTCTTTCCTGTGCTCCTCTCCCCCTTGTCTCCTCAGCGTCTTTTACGGTGACTCCATTTCTTTTCATTTCTTTTCATTCCTGACCTACACCCCTTCGCAGGTGAGCCCCAGACTGGACTCGACAGTCCTCCTGGGCAGCTGGGACTTTTTAGTCTCCACCTCTTGGAGCTCCCCGAGCGCAAAGGGAAGGGTCCGGAACTTAGGAAATGGACAGAGAGGCCATAGCCTTTATTTTATATTTTAATATTAATGAACCCAAGCAAAACCCGGATGAACTGTCCTGTCCCCTCTCTCACCCCCAGGGTATTGTCTAATAATCTGTATTTTCTCTATGCCTACTGGCTGAACTTCTCTTTGCTTTCCCTGAGATGATGTGTCCCCAAAGGAGATTGGGGTACTAGTAGGGGGCACTGGGGCCATTGGCATTTTCTCTAGTTAGAAAACTGCGTGCCCTGGAGGTTCCCGTTCCCACCCCTCCACACCTAATAGGAGGGAATATGACACAATATAAATGCATCAGCACCCTTTCTGTTTTCAGGGGTCAGCACATTTGTTAATTTAAACCACAGACTGCTTCCGGGTACAAAGGTGCAATCTGGCTTCTGGTTTGCAAGGGGATGAGGGTCGGAAAACCCCAGAAAATGTCTCGTAGAGCTGGACGCAAGAGCTGTTAGCTGCTTCCAGGTTCAGGCGCACTGGTGGTGGGACCCTGGACACAAAACTGCAATTGTTGTAGTCCTTAAAATGTCATTGGTGACGGTGTGGCATCACCTGTAAAACGTGGCTGCCTTTGAATAAAAGAGAGCATCTGAAGGCCGCTTTGTAAGGGTGAGCAAGTCTGTGTCCAGTCTGCAGTGCTGTGTAGTCACCTGCTCTAGCCCCTCAATTTCCAGCATGAACACTATGAAGAATGAGTTATTTTACTGGTTTATTCTTTAACACTCACATCCTGGGTTGGGCCGGAGGTGGAGGAGAAGGTGAAGGAGGAGCTTTCTCAAGGATTTGTCCCAGGAATGTCCAGGCAGAGAGGCACTATGCAGAAATCATGCTAAAATGAAGCTAATTCTTAGAGGAATAAAATGGGTAAAAGACAGCAACAATGAGGACTTTTCCAGAACATTTCTAACATTTTGAAAGTGAAAGAAAATTATCCCAGGCTACCAAACAATCTAGGGATTTCTAACTACACAGGGGTCTCTGGCTAATTGTTTTGTTTTTCTTTCCTGTGTTTGGCTTTCTCAAATGGATGGAAGAGATTTTTGAATTGAAGGTTTTGCTTGTAAGTGGAGCTGCCTGTTTGGACTAACAGAGGGAGCCAGTGGGGAGATTGTTTTCACTGCGTCTTATTGCAATCGTACCGCTGAAGGTATTAATCACAAAAGAATATCTGCTATTTTTCATGCAGAAACTTTTGTTCCCAGGTTTTCAAAGGGTCTTGCCTTTAAAAAAAAAGTTCCATTTTATAGATAAGAATGCTGAAGACTAGCTATTTGGTTTCTTTTCTCTGGACCATACAGCGAACTGTAGCTTGGGGGCTTGGGGACAAAAACTAGGTGACACCATCTCATCAGAGGGCCAGGATTGAGGCTTGAACTTTGAGCCTTGGGTCCTTGGCCTTCTGTGCCAGCATTCCCTGCAGAGAAGCTGCTCAAAATGATAATAGGAATAAAGTATGAAAAAGAAGCATGTTTTCAAGT
This sequence comes from Panthera leo, assembly GCF_018350215.1. Taxonomy (NCBI): domain Eukaryota; kingdom Metazoa; phylum Chordata; class Mammalia; order Carnivora; family Felidae; genus Panthera; species Panthera leo. The sequence continues at coordinate 46,453,857 of NC_056681.1, forward strand.
CACTGGACCTCTCTGCGTGTCTTCATGTCCTTAGATGTATTTTGTATGTTTGCGGTTGTCATGAGTCCATGCTTGCTGCCAGGAGAAGGAGGATGGGCTTACCTGACCCAGGAAGAAGGCATCTCCGAAGAAACACTATTCTATGTACCTAGCCTGTGTCCTGAATTGCCATCATCCCCATTTCCCTGACACTTTCCATTCTGTGTTTGTGCTGATCAGAGTTAAGGGTGGGAAAAGCAACACAGGAAGGGTGGAAGACACTTATGTCATAAATGCCACCTGCATTTGGCACTTTCCAAATCTGTCCCCAGTGGCTCCCCATATCCCATGGCTGGAGGTGGGCCTTTCAGAGTTCCTTGGCTGTGGGGTGAGATTTCATGGTGCATGGGCAGCATGCAGTCACAGTGCCGCTGGCTTTGACATTGGATGTGGGACATACAGGGACATCCCTTCTCTCTTGACACCTTAGGCCCTGGCAAGTCCCAGTGAGCTTGGCTTAAATCCCTGCTCCACTGTAGTGTGAGTGACGGAGGCCTGTGACCTCTCAGCTTCTTGTGTTCTCATCTCTGAAATGCACCGTCCAGTGCAGTGACGCCCATGGCGACCTGGCCTGGAGGAAGACTAGCATCGGTGTTGCTTAATCTCCCTGTGGATGATTTTGCTGTTAACAGAGGGGAGTCATTTTAATGGTTGATGGGGGACCCAGCATTTAAGCTTTTTTCTTTTCCCCCAGAAGATCCCATTGGAATATTGCAATTTTGGTTTCTGTGCATATGGATCTGTGGAGGTGCAGGAGACTTAGGATAAAATCATGTAGTATCATGTCAGGCAGAAGAATGTAAGAAACAATTACTCCCCAAGAATAATTTTTCTTTCCTTTAGCACCTGCCTTTTTTTTTTTTTAAAGAATAACGTCCCTTTTTAATACAGAGAATCACTAAAAAGGAAACAAACAAAAAAGACATAATCATTCAAATAACCCTTTGTTTTTTTGAAAGAACATATGTACATTGTTAGAAAACTCTAGCAGTACAGAAGCACTGAAATGAAAAGTGTAAGTTTCTTCTTATCCTCATCTCTGTCCTTAAAGATGAACAGTGTTACAGTCTTTTTTTAAAGTTATTTTTGAGAGAGAGAAAGCACGACAGACAGAGAGAGAGAGAGAGAGAGAGGGAGAGGGAGAGAGAAAGAATCTCCAGTGGAGATTCTGACAGTGCAGAGCCCGATGTGGGGCTTGAACCCATGAACCATGAGATCACGACCTGAGCCACAGTCCGACACTTAACCCACCGAGCCACCCAGGTGCCTGTCTGTTATGAATCTTTCCAGGAAACAAAAATGCAGACAGCAGAATATCTCAGCTTCTGTATATGTGCTATTTGACAGTACAAAGATCTGGGCTCTATACATACTGATAGGGTCTGGAGATCTGATCTTTGCATACCAGCTGCTTCAGCTCCACAGTATTCACTTTATTCTCCTGAATGGATGCATATCATCAGGGTTTATTAAAAACAGAGTATTTATAAAGAGGGCCAGCTCTGTGCTTTGAATGAATAAAGGCAGGATTTTGTTGCATTCAGTTTTGGAGGAAGTGCTTAGAATGGATTGTAATAACTTCTCTGGGAAAGGTGGCTGCTTTTTGGCAAGGAGGAAGGAAAGCAAACCAATAGGAAGGAGACCCAGGGACAAGAGACAGAGTTTTGTCTTTCCCGAAGACATTCTGATTTGTTTTATAGATCACTGAAGGGCATTCAAAGCTGCAAGTGGTGGGGCCCCTGGGTGGCTCGGTCGGTTAAGCGTCCAACTTCAGCTCAGGTCACGATCTCGCGTCCTGATCTCAGGTCACGATCTCAGTCCGTGAGTTCGAGCCCCGCGTCGGGCTCTGGGCTGATGGCTCACAGCCTGGAGCCTGCTTCCGATTCTGTGTCTCCCTCTCTCTCTGTCCCTCCCCCATTCATGCTCTGTCTCTCTCTGTCTCAAAAATAAATAAACGTTAAAAAAAACTAAAAAAAAAAAAAAGCTGCAAGTGGCTAAGAAATGCAATTTTCCTTTCCTTTGAAGGCTGTCTGTCTCTCTTGGTCAGGAAAGAAAGACTGAGGTGGGGTGGGGTAGAAATATTGGATAGGAATAAAATGTAAATATCCAATACTGGCACAGGCTTTCTTATTACCCATCCCAAATCCACTTGGAATCTCTTAGCCTCCTTACGGATGAACCTCGCTCAAGGACAACTGTTTCCCCATTTGCTTGTTTCTTGACTCCTGTTAAAGAGGATGGGATTCATTTAATTGAATGGTGGTTCCGGTTAAAGCACTCGGTAGATTTCCTGGCATCAGCTTCCCTAGCTAGAATTACACTGGCCTGGGTTTCTTTTCAAAAGAAACCCTACCTGCTCCATGTTAATGCTGGGTAATATGAATTTAGAATCTTGCCAAAATGTGCCTGAGGAATTCATTTGAAAGGCCTGTGCATCCAGACAGGCTGTGTAATGAGAAACACTTGATTTCTTCTTTTAATGGGCAGGAATTATGCACAAAATGGTATTCGGTCTTCACCTTGACCTCGCTGTCTGAACTATAGCCTCATTCACTGAAGAAATGTCCCATGGCTGAGATAGTTCTGGCCAAATGATTGAATCTCCACTTAAGAAGGAAACAAAACAAAAGAAAAAAACATCTGTTTTTGGATTCCTCCCCCTCTCCCTCCTCCCTTCTTCTTCTTCTTCTTCTCCTTCTCCTTCTCCTTCTCCTTCTCCTTCTCCTTCTTCTTCTTTCACAGAGCAAGGAGGAATCACACTGTCTCTTTTTCAAGGCATTACAATGAGAACCACACATAGTCAGAATCCAACTTGGGAATTCTATAAAGTTGGAACAATTATACTCAATTTAGGCAAGTTTCTTCTTTGGAGTTGAAACTGGTTGAAACCCCTGTTTCACTCTAAAGAGCTCTTCTCCAGGAGAAGCAGTCTGTGATCTTGGTTGGAACACACATCTGTTTCTGGGCTGGACAAATCCAAAAGAGGAATCCCAATTACAGTTTTCATGGGTGATGGAATTTCAGCTGCACTACAGTTGAACCACCTGGGCTGCCTCCACTGTCTTTTTTCTTCTTAAGGATGAAATAAGCTGATCGAGTGTTCATTCAGTTCTTAAATTACATTTCCATCTTGTAGCATTTTATTTCCTTTTTCTCTGGTGAGATATATTGACCAATGGATTATCTCCAGTTTCTTACCAGCAGCACGATTTTCACTGTTGGGAGTTCTCCTGGTTACTGACGGATGCGGTTTTAGCTTCCTAAGATTTTCTCTTACCCAAAACAACACACAACAAAACGAAAATGCCTTAACTAGACGGTTTGGATTTAACAACAAATCTCTTGGAGGAAAAAATAAGTGAGATATTTGAATGAATTGAAAGAAGTTGATTTTTTTAAAGAGTTTAATTGGAACCTAAAACTTGTGAAACAAACAAACAAACAAACAAACAAAAGAAACAGAAAGAAAATAAAAAGAAAACACTTTGACAAAAGAGGTATAAAAAGATCAGCTTGATCAAGAAGTGAAAAGTATCATTCTGGCCACCAGGGGGAGCACATATTGTTCTGTGCAGATAAAGAGGAAAACAAAGCTAACAATCCACACAAAAAAATTCATCACTCTGGTGGACCTGTCCAGGTTGTGAACAACATCTGTTTACAAGAAGAGCACTTTTGTTGTTGATGTTATTATTGTAATTGATAACCAGATGCTTTGATTTCTGGAAGAAAGAGGACCAGCTGGGCATGTGATGAAAAATGAATTTTTTAGGCTTATCCACATGGGAATTATCAAATAAGTTAGCTGAGAAGTAAATAACCCTTTTAAAGTAAGTTTCACTTCTGACTTTGGCCCTGGTAGATACATACATCCAATTCTCTTAATGCAGAACAAGTAAATATGAGTTTGAAAAACCACCTGATTGAAACTGACGATTTTAAGGAATACAATGAATTTTATCCGTATTTGTGCAGTTTTGATGTTTTTGATTAACTTATATTTGAACCTCAATTTTAAGCAACATGTATATTTTTAACAATGACTTTTGAAGTTCTTAATTGTTTAAAGTCATAATTCATACTTATAGTAAGTGTCAATGTATTACAGAGAGGCAGCAAGGAAAAAGACTTTTACTTTCTCACTTTTCTGTTTATTTTAAGATAAAATCCTTAAAAAAGGAGCCTCTCTTACTATGTTTTCCTCTCTTAAACCATTTTCAACTTGGACTTTTACATGTATTAAATTCCTACTACCAGCTGAGGATCACCCCATCTGCAGGAGGTAGTCTGGGCAGAGATGGGGTATGTGGTGGCTAAATGTTGGTAGAACTAGCTAGGCTCAAATCTCTGTTTTACCACTTGGCAGCTGTGTTGCTTTGGGCAAGTTTAGACAAAACTTAGCAGTCTCGGTTTCCATGTCTGTTTAATGGGACTAATATCTCCCTTTCAGGGCACTTGCAAGGATTAAATGTGATTATATGTAAAAAGTAGAGACTGGATTTTGGGTAAGATTTAGTCACTATTTGTGTTGTTATTGTTGATTTCTTCCTTTGCTTTGTGCATTCCTCATCAATATTTTATAGTGCATTCATTCATGTCACAGCCCTGCAGAACATATTTTCTGTATACCAGATTTGTGAAAGATACAGAGGCTGTCAAGACTGCTAATGCTAGCTTGGAATTTCCTGAAACTTTCAACAGCATCAAAGGGAGTGCCACTGTAAGCTACTAATCAAAGTTTGTAAGCCCTGGGACATTCACCAAAACCTTAAGAGTACTTGATGATTTTATGGCTAGACCAGTGAGGATTAATGACTGGCCCGTTGGCCATCATTACTGCATTGAAGTAGATTTTATGTGCCAAGTGCACTTAGATCAATGTCATGTGACCATGCTTCCTGTCAAGTCAGCAGACCAGAAACTGGTATACAGAGGCCTTATCCTACTCTGTTCACCTCAAGGGGGCTGGAAAGCCTGTTGCATTTCCTGCCGACTACAGCATACTGATTATTGGCAGCCATGTTGGTCTTTGACTTTTGTCTTCCTGTTCTTCACTGAGAACATGAGTTTTGTTAGGATGAAGCCACCCCCATTCCTGCCTCCTCCCTCTGGTTGGCTGCCACTGGGGGCACAAAAAGTTAGCACAGAAGCCTTCAACTCAATATCTTCAGGAAGAGTCACATTTAAAGTCTTCCCCTTGGAAGATCCATAAATGGGTTTTAGGCGCATCTGGAGAGGAAATGACCTGTCCCCCTCAGGTGTACCTTTTGGAGATTGAAGTGTAGGTGGGATCTTCATATGTTGCTGAAGTTTAATTACAGGAAATCCACACATGCTCAAATGTGTGTGACAAAGTAACATTTAAGGGATAGCTCTAGAATTTACTATTTTGGTAACATTCATATGCATCCATCTAGGTCTTTTTATTTAACAATGTTTCTTTGCTCCAGAGGGTGTCCGGGTTTTTTCCAAATGTTTGTAGCCTTATCAGTTGTGTGTGAATGGTGCATACTGATTGAATATGGCAGTTGCATTCTGATTCTAAATTATTTGGAATTTATTCTCACAGAACGGATGTTTTCAAAAGTAAACAAAGACATTAAAACATTTATAAAAAGACTGTCACACATTGTGAAGTGCAAAGTGTAAATGAATTTTTATAAGCATATGGATTTCATTTCTCTTAGGATATGCATGAATTTAAAAATTAAAAGGAAATATGCTGGCTACAATGTGTTTTTAGTTCACATTTAGACTTTAAAAATAATCAGAGGTGCCTAATATATTCATAAAGGGGCACACTCCTTCATCCTATGATGTCATTTGAACCATGGAATAGTGATTAATATTACCCCCAAGAGTCTTTTTTGAAGGAAGCTCCAGAGTGGCACTTGCAATTTGAATTTCTGTTTTTAAGCACATTCTACAGTTTATGGCCAGACTTCTTTTTTCCTGAACAAACTTCTAAGTTGCTGTGCTCAGCACACTATCCCTGTCATTTAAATTTGGATAACACCATAGTCAAGTCAAATAGTTGAGGCTTCATAATATTTACATTGAAGCGGAAGACGCGTGAGAGAGGAAAAAAAGTACAAGGGAAGCAATGTTCAGCCCCTGTGGTCACATGGAATGGATTCTGTCAAGAATGTAAAATAACATTTGTATCTAAGTTGTGCTCAGAATCAGTAAAAGATCTACAGTCCAGTCAAGAATGTAGCCAACGTTGTTATTTTTAATTGCCATGATAACATAGCCTCAGAGGATTATTATTAAGAAATTTTGGCTGCAAGCATTTCATTCCATTTAGTTAAATGAAAACAAATTAGCATAGAAATTATTTTCTTGCAAGCTTCACTTTCAGCTGTGATGTTATCAATTGCTGCAAGAGTGGTAACCATTGGTTCAGTAAGAGATTCTTTTGAGAGTTTGATACACATGAAAATAATAAATGGTCTAGTTGACTTTCATCTGTTTTGATTAATGTAGAGCCTTTAAACTCAGGATTCTTTGGATAAAAATAAAATTTTCATACCCTCCTATGTGTAAAACATTGTTTCAAAATAAGTATTATGGCTTTAAAGAAAGTAATATAGGAGAAAAATTTCTAATCGTGAAAGAGACATTCTCTATCTCACTCTTCCCTTCCTTCCCCCTCCTCCTCCCCCACCCTATAGATGGAAAAGTGGAATCTCTTGTTTGCCAGAAGCTTTTTTCTTTTTCCCTTTCTTCTTTCTTTCTTTCTTTCTTTCTTTCTTTCTTTCTTTCTTTCTTTTTCTCTTTCTTTCTCTTTCTTTCGAGAGGGAGAGAACACACAAGTTGGGGAGAGGGGCAAAGGAAGACAGAGAAAGAATCTTAAGCAAGTTCCATGTTGAGCTCAGCTCAGCTCAGCATGGAGCTGACGTGGGGCTCAATCCCATGACCCTGGAATCATGACCTGGGTTGAAATCAAGAGTCAGATGTTCAACTTACTAAGCCACACAGGCACCCAATGTCCTAACCTTTTCTAGCAGAGATAGAAAGATACCACATGGGGGTGCCTGGGTGGCTCAATTGGTTAAGTGTCTGGCTCTTGGTTTCGGCTCAGATCATGATCTCACAGTTCGTGAGTTTGAGCCCTGCGTCAGTCTCTGTGTTGGCAGTGGCCAGCTTGGGATTCTTTCTCCCTCTCTCTCTGCCCTTCTCCCACTCACACTGTCTCTGTATCTCTCAAAAATAATACATAAATAAAACTATATATCTATATCCATATCTGTCTATATCTATCTATATGACACCATATCAGTGATACCTAGTGTAGAGTCTACAGTTTTTAGAGCCAGGGTGCAGGAGAGCAGGGTGCATGAACATTGGCTATTATCTTAAATTATTAAATTTGCTCTTATCTTTATAAGATAAGCAGAGCATAGGCTCTGTCCACCCCAAATAATAAAGGCTAATATTATGCTTTTACTAGGTGCCATGTATGTTTCAAAATAGTTTATGGATATTTTCTAATTCATTCCTCACAGACTTTGGGGGAGATACTATTTCTATCCCCATTGGTAGATGAAGAAATTAAGGAACAGAGAGGTAACATGACTTGTCTGAGGTTATTCAATTAATATTGGCAGGTCTAGTACTTGACTCCATACACTTTGGCCTCAGAGTCTATACTTAATCCCTGCAAAACCAAGAGATTCTGATAAGCACCTCAGTGGTTTCATCTACTCCTCTCCCTCACTCCAAGTGGAGGGTCTCTGCCCTTCAGGTCTTACCTGTTTCTGATACTGATATGATGTTACATTTGGAAAGTCCCTAACTTTGGGATTGGTTCCAAGGCAATGCAGAACTATCATCTTTACATGACATTTGCAATATTACCGCAGATGTATCAAGTAGCCATTGCTGTGTAACAAACCAAATGGCTTAAAACAATGGCTCCAAAACATAATGGCTTAAAATAACAATGCTCTATTATTTCTCCTGTTTCTGTGGGTTGGCTGGATGGTTCCTCAGCTGGATTCCCCCTGGACTTACTTATGCAGCTTTATTTGGCTGAAAGTTGGCTAGGCTGAATAGTCCAAGGTGGCCTCACTCATATGGCTGGCAGTTGGTGCTGACTGTTGGCCCTCCTTGGGTCTGCTTCAAATAGCCTCTTCTCATCCAGTCAGCTAGACCATCTTCTTTACCTGGAAGTCCCAGGGCAGCAGTCCAAGAAGGCCAGAATAGAAGCTGCAGGATCTCTTCAGGTATAGTCTTAAAAGTTGGATAATGTCATTTCCACAGACTTCTGTTGGTCAAAGCAAGTCACAAGGCCAACCCAGACTCCAGAGATAATAAAATAGTTTCCACTTCCTTATGGGAGAACATCAAAGTCACATTGCAAAGGGCCATGAATACTCAGATGGGAGAAATATATCGTCAAGTTTCTCAGGGTTATCAATTTTTAAAAAATCACAGCAAAATATGTTTTTACAATATTTACAATGTTTTCTTTAATGGCTTGGAAGTCATTTCAGCATTCCTACTTCCAGTTCCTCATTAAGACATTGATAACAGTTTCAAACAAATGTTAGATATGGAATCAGGAGACACTTTTGGATTGTTATCAAATCCAACATGGATGAGAAAAGTGAATAAATTTTTTTAAAACTTCTGTCCAGTTGTCTGAATCTTGGAGGAGACGTGGGAAGTAGGAAAAGGTATGATGTTTTATTTTGATATCTATGTGTAAATAGTTAACTGGGAAACTGAGAAAGTCCTAAATGTCCCCATGATTTTGGCTTCAATCTTGTAGACAGTTCAATTCTTGGACTTTGCTCTGGATCTGGAGGCTGCTGTGGAGGAACAGCAGAAACACATAGTGCTATGAACATGTCATTTTAACTTTGTTTCCAGCAGGGTCAAAAAGCAGAGGGCAATTCACATGCAAAAACCTGTAAATGCCAGCTTTGAAACACTGTTGGGTGAAGGCAAGGCTTAAGTAGGTTACCTGGAATGCTGGTAGTGCACACGGAGCCTGAACACTTGTGTTTTTGAGGTTCATCTGCTGGATCCTTAATGTTCTATGCAAGAATTTAAATTTCCTTTTTTTATTTTTTATTGCGGCTTGGCATTCAGCTAAGAACTAGGAAAACAACCTGCTCTTTATACAGAGAAGGAGGGAAAAAAAATCCTTGTCTTTAGCAGAAAACACACCAGCTTCACCTTCCTCAGCCCCGAAACCTTGACATGCAAGTCTAGGACTGTTCAGGACCTCCTGGTCTTTCACAAGCAAGAGGCCCATTTTAGGGTGTGTGAAATCCGATACCACCAGTTGGAAATCTCCATGGTCCTCCCAAATCCAGAGTTTCACTTGTGTTTGTGGAAGGTAGGCCCTGTGATCATGGTTCCAGAACAACATGGAAGCCAAGAGGGAGGTTCTGGATTCAGATATGAATTTTAACCCCTGTTCACTGCTGATGGGCCAAGTTAAATGGGGAATTTATTCTGTTTCTCCTCAAGCCTCAAGTTCCTCATCTGTGAAATGGGTCTGTACAGTGCCTGCTGAGTGGGGTGGTCAACAAACCTTCCTGTTAATGCCCTCAGCCCAGGGCCTGGAGGATGATCATTATTGGCAGTTATTGGTGAATTTTGGAATTGTCTTTGGGATCTTCAAAGATCCCACATTTCAGGTTTTCACTTCAGATATTACCCCCAAATTGCTTGTAGAACTTGCAACCTGATAATCACTTCACTTTCCCCCCATGGTACCATTGCATTCAACTAATTCGGTCAAAAAGAATTCAGTCACATCCTTTTTAGAAACTCACCAAGCAAAAACCTCATGAAACATTTTTTGACTGGCTTAACTGGTCTACCTGTTTAAAGGAATTGACCTGGAAGGATTGGTCTGTCTATGTTCTGGGCAGGTAGCTTCATGGACTTTAGACTTGTACAGTCACAGAGGATCCTGTGCTTAGAAGGAGCTTGGCTTAATGCTCTGTTGTTGCCCTCTTGAAATTTTTATAATTTTTGAGAAAGGAACTCCACATTTTCTTTTTGCATTGGACCCTAAAATTATGTAGCTGGTTCTGATCCCATGTTAAAAGGCAGTGAAGGCTGAGAGGGTCCTGGAGAAACCTGACTGAGACATTCACCTGTCCTGTGGAAATGACTTTGACTCCGGAGTCTGCAAGACAGAGGGCACAGAATTTCCTGGATGTCATAGTGGTTAGCTTTTATTTTCTTCCTTGACAAAATAATAAATTTTTAAAATACCAACACAACAAGAACACCACAACAGAACTTTCCCAATTTATATAGACAATTTCATACTCTTTGAGGCAGTTTCTAAATAATCTTTTCCTTCAGCAAATATTTCTATAACAGTAGGGTAAGGAAGGACTTTGAGTATGTGGTATTAAAAACGCAAATCACAAAGAAGAAGTTGGAGAGATCTGACTACATACAAGTGAAAATGTCAGCATATTTAAAAATATAATAGGGCCACTTGGGTGGCTCAGTAATTTAAGCGTCTGACTCTTGGTCTCAGCTCAGGTCCTGATCTCAGGGTCATGAGTTCAAGCCCCATACTGGGCTCTTGTTGGGCGTGAAGCTTATTTGAAAAAAAAAAAAAAGTATTATAAATCTAGTTCGAAGACCAAGGATACATTTGGGAAGATACCTATCAGTAGAGGAAAGATGATCACTGTTGTAGGAAATGGACAACTGGAAAAAAATCATTTATATATCAGTAACGAAGCTTAAGAGCAAATGCCCAGGAAGCAGTGAAACAAAGCCACACTTTCGTAGTAATCAAAGAAAGGCCAAATAAAACCTGTTACTATTTTTTTTCTCTCTTCACTGAATATACAAAGATTTTTTTTTTTTAAAACATTGGAGGGGCTTGGAGCAGCAGGCCTGTGGTCGGCAGAGGAAGGAGAATTTGGTGTTGTTTCTAGAGCCCAGTGGGACAATGTGGCAGGGTGGGGATCCTCAGCAAGTGGACTTCTGTGGAAACCAGTGTGAGGAAGGCTGTGGGATCTGCAGGAGTGGCTGGGGGGCCAGCAGGGCTCTGATGCCTGGGAGATAGTTCAGAATGAGTTACCCCCGCCCCAAGGCAGTCCCTTCCTGGGGCAAGAGCGGGGGACCTCACATCCCTGAAGTGGATCACTGCTGGGAAAGGGTGCTGGCAGCTCTCTGCAGCTAAAGCACCCCCTAAAGGTGACATGGTCTGTGCACTGGTGACACTCACAGCATCTACATGGAGGTTCCTGCATTCCAGCACATTCTACACATCAGATGTGGTGAGCAGAGCCTCTACAAGGTGGAGGACATTTGGGTGTAGATGTGACTCCCTGGTGTCTTCCTGAGGTTCCCAAGGGCAAGTCTGGGCTTCAGCAGTTGTGGCGACTCAAGGAGTGCCAGCTTGGGGCACCCAAACCTTTCTGTCCATGCCCTGGGGAGAGCTGTGTCTCCCTTCACCAGGCACCTTAGGACCAATCCCTGTTGTGGATTTCCCTGGTGGATCTCTTTCCCCCTTGCCAGGCCTACCCACAATGGTCAATCTCTACATCAAAGTGTGAAAATGCTGCCCAAAGTGGTAGCTTGGTTTTTTATTTTTCTTTAAATCTTTGTTTATTTGTATTTTGTGATTTTTTATAGTAAAAGTCATGTTCATTTAATAAGACAAAATATACTTTTTAGTTTTTACTAAAAGTGATGTAAGAACAATGAAGAAAAATGTCCAAACAGAATCACTTAAGTATACGACATTTAAAAATGTGGGGCTATGGCATTAGGGTCGAAGAAAGTTAAGAACAAAAAAGAAATTAGGGGCGCCTGGGTGGCTCAGTTGGTTGAGCATCCGACTCTTGATTTTGGTTCAGGTCATGATCCCAGGGTCCTGGAATAGAGCCCTGAGTTGTCTCTGTGCTGAGTGTGGAGCCTGCTTGGGGTTCTCTCTCTCTTCTTTCCTTCTTCTCTGCTCATGCTCTGTTTCAAATAAATAAATAAATAAATAAGTAAATAAATAAATAAATAAAACTTAAGCATAATATAATAAAACAGTAAAAGAATAAAGTAGGGAGAATATTTAAAAAGCAAAAAAAGAAAAAAGGTTTATACAGAGGCATGGTGAGCAAAATGTAGAAAAAATAACTATTAATGAATACAGTTTTTCTTCTGTGAAACAGGACATTATCTTAAAAGGCCAGAGTTCACTGAGAAAACATTCAGAATGAGAGAGGAAATGAATTCCCCAAATTTCATATATCAGTAGTAATAAGATTTTAATCACTACTGGAGTTTGAATTATTAAAAGGGAATTACTGATTTTTAAAAGAAAAGTATTTTAGAATTTTTTTAGAAAATTCCAGGCAAAATGTTCTAGTCTTCCACTCTTCAAACATTTTTACCATCAGTAGAAACTTAGGACAATAGCATTTTATTAGTACAGGAGCAGAAGCAATGGAATGGAAAATATAATTTAAAGTAGAAAATAAACTGACTAACTTAATTTTATTAAGACAGAGGGAAAAAAGCCACCACCAGCAGGAATGAAATTTAGTGGTGTTGAAAAATGTGCCAGCCATATAAACCATTGGTTTTTAAATATTGTCAGTTCGAGAAGTGTTTTATTTTGCACAGGGAATCTTTGTACAGAAATCCCATGTGTATAGCAGGTGATGAGGTAACGATGGATAGCATGGCTGGTGGTGGGGACCCTAGCCATTATACAATCCCCATTCTTTCCTTGTCTCCTTCCAACATGCCCCCTTTTAGGCCCAATGCATAGATATTAGTACTTAGCAACAGATCTGAGCGCCCTTGAGACCCTCTACCTGGCATGCCTCTCGAACAGTACCTTTCAGTATACACTTAAACTTTCTCCACAGGGCCAAAAAGATGGCCTTCAAATCATGAAAAGTCTGATTTATGTCACGGAAAACAAGCCTAAAACATACCAGTGTTGCCCTTCTCCTTAAAGATTTAAATTTCCAAGAAAGATGATCAAATTGACTTACTGAAATGTGTGTGTTATAGGTTCAATTGCGTCACCCAAAAAGCTTCTTTGAAATCTGAACCCCTGGTATCTGTGAATGTGATCTTATTTGGATGTGGAGTCTTTAAAGAAGTGATTGAGTTAAGATGGTGTCATTAGAGTGGACTCTAATCCAGTGTGACTGGTGTCCTTGTGAGAAGAGGAAAACACCAAGTGAAGACAGAGACACACAGGGACTACAGAGACAGGGAGGACAGAGACAGAGCTGCAGTGATGCAGCCACCAGCCAAGGAATTGAATGCCACTTTCAGAAACTAGAGCGAGGCAGAGAAGGGTTCTATCCAGACTCTCAGAGGAAACTGTCCTGCTGATATCTTGATTTTGGATTTCTAGACTCCAGATCTATGAGAGATTTAATTTGTGGTGTTTTGTGCCACTCAGTTTGTGGTCATTTCTTACCATAGACAGCTACAGGGAACGAACACTCAAGATTTAAGTAATCTCTCCATCCAACATGGGGCTTGAACTCATGATCCCGGGATCAAGGAACATGTGCTCTACCAAGTAAGCCAACCAAGTGCCCTAGAATTTATATTTTAATAATAATTTTCAAAAAGAAGGGAAAACATTTATTCTTAGCATCTTAAGGTGAGGTTCTCAAAGACAAATACTATGCCTTATTTATCTTTCTATTCATGTGGCTTGTAGCACTGTGCCTGGTACACATTGGCACTCAAAAATTGCTGGATGAATAAATAATGAGTGAACTTAATGGAATATTATGGAGTCGAATCCTGGCTGAACCAGAGTTTCAACTTTGATCTGCGTAATGACAAAATCATCATCTTGAAAGGGGAAATTTTGGGGGCACTTGGGTGGCTCAGTCAGTTAAGCATCCAACTTCGGCTCAGGTCATAATCTCATGGCTTTTGAGTTTGAGCCCCGCATCAGGCTCTGTGCTGGCAGCTCAGAGCCAGGAGCCTGTTCTATCTCTCTCTCCTCTCTCTCTCTCTCTCTCTCTCTCTCAAAAAATGAATAAACATTAAAAAATTTAAAAAAAGAAAGAGGAAATTTCTGTCAGTTGCTCTATTTTGAGGCTTATGTGACAGTATGTTTTCAGAGGAGAAACAAGAAAAAATGTCATAGAAAGTTCCTCTTTAATACTGGGACTTTGTTTAATAGAAGTCATATCTATGTGGCACCAACAACATTTTAATAGGGATTTACACTATTTAAATTTTGCTTTTAACCAGAATTTGAGCGCAAGCTATGGCATCAGTTGAGGTACCCCAGATTCCACCCCCTGTTTTAAGGGACTATCCTGCAGGTTAATCTGATTCCCAGATGGTACAAGTTCATGCATATTTGCCTTTGGTTTTAATTTATCCCTTCACTCATTCCTATTCATTTAAAAATGTATGAATGAAACAAACAAACAAACAAAAAGATAAAAAATGCATGAATGAGTAAATGGAACAGCTTTTGTTTCCTCAGGTACTTTGATGAGTATTAGCGGCTTTCACATATGTTAATTATGTATTTTTTTCCAATTGCCTTCTTTTTTGTTTTCCTTTTTTCTGTTAATTTTTAAAGTTTGAAATAATTCTAGGCTTAGAAAAAGTTGCAAAAATGATACAAGAAATTTCTATAAACTCTTCAAGATTCCTCAGATTTATGTCCAAATACATCAGCGTGTATTTCCTAAAGTAAGGGTATTTTCCTCTGAAACCACACCATAATTAGTAAAATTAGGGAATTAACATTATTCTATTATCTAACTGATGGACTTCATTCAAATTTTGCCAATTATTCCCTTTATCTGGCCTAGGAGCCAATCAGGCATTGTATCCTGTGTTTGGTTGTGTATTTGTTTGTGTTCCTTTAAGCTAGAACAATTCTTTGGTCTTTGTCTTTTATAACCTTGAGTCTTTTGAGTACGGTTTGGTTATTTTGTAGAAATACTCCAAATTGGGGTTTTCTGATTTTTTAATGGGTTCTTTCTCTTTTTCTTTCTTTCTTTCTTTCTTTCTTTCTTTCTTTCTTTCTTTCTTCTTTTTTTGAGAGAGAAAGAGTGTGAGTGAACGAGGGGCAGAGACAGAGGGAGAAGGAAAGAATCCCACAAGGGGCAGAGAGACAGAGAGGGAGAGAATCCCATGCAAACTCTGCACTGTCAGCGAGGAACTGAAAGTGGGGCTCGTGCTCACTCCACGCGGGGCTCTATCTCACCTGAGGCAGGACTCGAACTCAAGAACCGTGAGATCATGACCTGAGTCGAAGTTGGATGCTTACCCAACTAAGCCACCCAGGCACCCCAAGGGTTTTTCTGATTTTTTAGAAGTGTCCCAATTTGGGTTTTTCTGATTTCTGACTTCGTTGTCATGATGAGATTCAGGTTATGGATTTTGGGCAAGAATGTCCTAAACGTGATGCGGTGTCCATTTCAATTTATTATATCACGAGGCAGATGCTTTCCAATTGTCTCATTATTGCTATATGTTGTTATGGGCTGAATTGCGTCCTTCCACATCATACGTTAAAGTCATAACTCCCAGTGTCTCAGAATGTGACTGTATTTGGAGATAGGATCTTTACAGAGGTAATTAAATTAAAATGAGGTCATTGGGGTGGTCCCTATTCATTATGACCTGGTATCTTTATAAGAAGAGAAATTTGAACACAGACACTTACAGGCGGAAGATGATGTGAGCATACAGGGAGACAACCACCATCTACAAGCTCAGGAGAGGCCTGGAAGAACAGATTCTTCCTTCATGGCCCTCACAACAAATGAACCCTGTTGACACCTTGATCTTGGACTTCCAGCCTCCAGAACTGTGAGAAAATTCATTTCTGGTGTTTAAGTCACTCAGTCTGTGGCACTTTGTTATGGTGGCCCTTTCAGACTAACTCACAAGTTAACTTTGATCACTCGGTAAGGTGGTATCTATCAATTTTATCCACTGCGAAATTACTTTTTTTCCCTTTGCAATTAATAATATCTTGGGAGGATGTGGCTCTGTTGGTTAAGTGTCTGATTTTTGGTTTCAACTCAGGTTATGATCCCATAATTTCATGCGCTCAAGTCCTGCGTCGGGCTCTGTGCTGCCAGCACAGAGCCTGCTTGGGATTCTCTCTCTCCATCTCTCTCTACCCCTTCCCCACTTGCACTGTCTCTGTCTCTCTCAAACTAAATAAATAAACTTAAAAAAATTAAAAAAATTAAATAGTCAAACTTGGTGAATAAATCAGATCTTTGGCTTTATATAAAAAAATATCTTGTGAGGAGACACCTGGAGATGACAAATATCCTATTCCTCATCATGGTGTCACTGCACTCAGTTTAGCATCCACTCATGACTCTTGCCTGAAATAGTGATTACTGTGGTGGCTGCCAATTGTATGTTAACTGTTTTGTCAGACTAAAACATCAACAGGAAAGTATACAAATCAGCAATTAGGGCTCGATGAATTTTCACACAGTGAACACATTCTTGTGGTTTCTCACTGGCTCAAGAAATAGAACATTATCAGCACCCAGAAACCTCATTTCTCTTCTCAAACTACCTCCCACGTCTCCTCAGTGGTAAGCTCAGTCATGATTTCCAAAACCAAATGAAAACTTTGCTGGATATTAATGGAATAGTTTATTGTGGATTGTTTTGTGTTTGGCTTCTCTCAGTCAATATTTGTTTTTATTACTCTATAATATTCCATTGTATGAATATATCACTATTTATTAATTACAACGTTTTTTTTTTAAACCTGAGCTGAAATCAAGAGTCGGATGCTTAACCTGAAGCATATCAAAGTTTTTCAAATGCTCCTTCTGCATCTGTAATAGAGTCATATGATTTTCTCTTTATCCTAACAATGTGGGGAATTACATTTATTAATTTTTGAATGTTAACATTGCATTTTAGAAATAAACTCAAGCTGGTAATGACATAGTATTCTCTATGTATGACTTGATTTGTTTTTCTAGTATTTTGTTAAGCATTTTACACCAACATTTACAACTGACATTAGCCCTCAAATTTCCTTTTTTTCAATGGGTTTTTCAGATTTTGGTATCAAGGTTATGCTGGCTTCATAAAAAGATTTAGGAAGAATTTCTCTTTTCCAGCATGCTGGCAGTTTGTGTAAGACTGGTATTCTCTCTTTATTCAGCATTTGGTAGATTTCATCAGTGAAGCCAGTTGGGTCTGTACTTTCCTCAAGGGAGTTTTGTTCTTACATATTCAATTTATTTAATGTTGTCTTTATGAAATGTTATGGAACTATTCATATTTTCATCTTCCTGTATTATATTGGTAGATTGTTTTAAAATGTTCATAATATTTTTTCATGTTTTTTTAATTTTCTAAAATCTTCAGTGATGTTCTTTTTTTCATTCCTGATATTGGTCATTTGTGTCTTCTACTCCTTTCTTCCTTTCTAGAGCCAACTTTTGGGTTTCTAGATTTTTGTATTGTACACTAGTTTTCTGTATCTATCACTTTTATTATTCCTGTCTGTGTCCTTTCTTTGGGTTTAATTTACTCTTTTCCCCTAACTTCTGTAGTTGATCATTAATTTTACTTTACTCTTTTTCTCAAATATCCACTTAAGGCCATAAATTTTCCTCTCTGTGTGTCTTTACTGTATCTCACTACCTTTTTTTTTAAGGTTTTATTTTTAAGAGGGTTCTGGCTTGTTCAATAGGTTAAGCTCCCAACTCTTGATTTTGACTGAGGTCATGACCTCATGGTTTGTGAGTTCAAGCCCTGAGTTGGATTCCAAGCTGACAATGTAGAGCCTGCTTGGTATTCTCTCTCTTCCCCCTTCTGTGTCCTCCTTAGGTTGTGCATGCACTTGCACACACTCCCTCTCTCCCAAAATAAATAAATAAGCTTTAAAAAAAGATTTTATTTTTAAATAATCTCTACACCCACCCTGGGGCTCAAACTCACAACCCTGAGATGAAGAGCTGTGTTCTCAGTCAGCCAGGCGTCCCTGTATCTCACGATTTTTGATACATTTTTTGACTACCACTTCGTTCTACATAATTTCTAATTTACATTGTGATTTCTGCTTTGGTCTCTGGGGATTTTAAGAGTGTATTATTTAATTTGCAAATTTGGAGATTTTGTTAGTTATCTTTTTTTTATACTGACTTCTCACTTAATTCCACTGTGATCAGAAAACACATACTCTTTGGTTTAAAACCTCTGACATTCATTAAGACTTGTTTTATGACCTCACACTTTTACTTTGACACTTACTATTCTAATTTCCACACGGGCTCAGAAAGCATGAATATTCTGTAATATTCCATATACGTTCAATAAGTCAAGTTTGCTAATTGTCTTATTTAAGCCTGTATATCTTTACCAATATTTTTTCCCCATTTGCCCTATCTAACAGCACTATGATAGGCTAGATGTGGTTTCCTTTATTATGTTTTTCTGCTTATATCACTTTTGGAAAGTTTTTGTCTATTGTTCCTTTTTTTTTTTTTACAGTTTATTTTTATTTATTTTGAAAGAGAGATAGAGAGCAAGAGGGAGAGAAGCAGAGAGAGAGAGAGAGAGGGAGACAGAATCCCAAGCAGGCTCTGTGCTGTCAGTTCAGAGCCTGATGTGGTGCTCTATCTTATTAACCATGAGGGCATGACCTGAACGGAAATCAAGAGTCAGACACTTAACCAAATGGTCTCCCAGGCACCCTGGCCATTATTTCTGTAAGAAATGCTTCTGCTACAATCTCTCCTCCCCCTACCTCTGAGATTTATTAAAAGGCATGTTGTACTTCCCTGTGCGCCATACTTCTCTTATGTTCTTTCCATGTTTTCCATCTTTCTTCTCTTTGCGCCTCGGTTTAATTAAATTCTACTGATCTTTTTTCCAGTTCATCAGTTCTTTCCTACTTTTGAACCCATTTCTTTTCAGTTCATTTATTTTTCAGTATGGAATCTGCATTTAATTCTTTCTTAAATTGATTTTAATTATGTGCTGTATTCTCCCTCGTCTGTTTTCTTAGAGCATGTTCATCACAATTATTATTATTTTTTAACATGAAATTTATTGTCCAATTGGTTTCCATGAAATTTATTGTCCAACTGATGTCCAGTGCTCATCCCAACAGGTGCCCTCCTCAATACCCATCACCCACCCTCCCCACCCTCCCACCCCCTATCAACCCTCAGTTTGTTCTCAGTTTTTAAGAGTCTCTTATGCTTTGGCTCTCTCCCTCTCTAACCTCTTTTTTTTTTCTTCCCCTCCCCCATGGTCTTCTAAGTTTTTCAGGATCCACATAAGAGTGAAAACATATGGTATCTGTCTTTCTCTGTATGACTTACTTCACTTAGCATAACACTTTCCAGTTCCATCCACGTTGCCATATTTCATTCTTTCTCATTGCCACGTAGTATTCCATTATGTATGTAAACCACAATTTCTTTATCCATTCGTCAGTTGATGGACATTTAGGCTTTTTCCATAATTTGGCTCTTGTTGAAAGTGCTGCTATAAACATTGGGGTAAAAGTGCCCCTATGCATCAGCACTCCTGTATCCCTTGGGTAAATTCCTAGCAGTGCTATTGCTGGGTCATAGGGTAGATCTATTTTTAATTTTTTGAGGCACCTCCACACTGTTTTCCAGAGTGGCTGCACCAGTTTGCATTCCCACCAACAGTGCAAGAGGGTTCCCATTTCTCCACATCCTTTCCAGCATCTATAGTCTCCTGATTTGTTCATTTTAGCCGCTCTGACTGGCGTGAGGTGATATCTGAGCGTGGTTTTGATTTGTATTTCCCTGATAAGGAGCGACACTGAGCATCTTTTCATGTATCACAATTATTTTTAAAGTCCTTTCTGGGAACCCTGTTACCTGGACTTTCTGTGGGACTATTTTTTTTTAAACTTGTATATTGTCATTTTGTCTTGTCTCCTGGTAATGCTAAGTAATTTTTATTAAATGCCTGACATTGTATTTCAGAAATGTCAGAGAAAACTTAAAGCTCTGGACATTCTTCTCTTCGTAGACTTTACTTGTGCTTCAAGCAGGCTGCTAAAGAACAGGAGATAATCGGTTCTGGTCAGGAACTGAGCCCAGCCTTTGTCCTGGCTGGTGTGTTTCTGGTTTGCCATTATTCCTAGGGTGTATCCCTGCAATGGTGCCTCCAAGAGCTGGTGGTTATTGTCTAGGGCTTGTCTTTGGTCTGCTCTGAGGTCTAATTTTTGTTCCTTCCACCTAGCTTTGGGAGAGCACATAAACATACACATAGCACATTTCAGACTTCTGGCCATCACTTTATGCTGGTTTTGTCTGTTTGTTTGTTTTGCCACTCAGTGTTTGGGCCCTTAGGTTGTTGCTTTGGAATCTAGAAATCTGTCAAGGGGAAGGGCTAGACCAAACATAGGTTCACCTCTGTTTTTTCTTCTGCTTTGGAACATGGCCCTTCAAATTCTTGTTACCTTCTCAACTCTCTGTTGCCTCCAGAGTGGTATTTTTAATATTCTATCCAACTTTTGTAGTTGTTCTATGTGGGAGGTTTGGTTTATTAGAAACTAGTCCACCATAACTGGAATCATGTATACATTTTTTAGAAACAAATCCCACTTATCCTCATCTTGCAAGTCACAGGTCTCAGACTCGGAAGACTGAATAATTTTCCTGAGTTAACATGTCTAGTTAATGTGCAGAACCAGAATCTGGACCAGGTCTTCATCCAGGACTCCACAGTTCCCTGTAGCAGCCACATCTAAGGACTGAACACCTCTGCCAAGGCAACAAGGAGAGTGTTTGGATGTGTCAGCAGGGAGAAGAGGAGCCGGCTGAGTGGTGGCTGCAGTGCTGGCAGGGGTCAGCTGGCTAAGCTTGGCTGAAGCCACAGTTCTGATGAAGGCATTCACATTCATCATTCATTCACCCTCACGACCCAAGACTTGTGGCTGCACATGTGACTGTGCCTCTCCCCTCTTGCTACCAGCTCCACTTCCCACCCCTCCACCTTCCTCCCCCAGATCTGAAGAGATACGTGTGACAGGAAGGCTGCTTAGGTGATTTGGTCTCCAGCAGTCAGTTGATTTAGAAAACTGGGCAAGGATCTTTATTGCCTTTGGGACATGTACTCAGTGAGGCAAATTGTACCTTGAGCCTGAAAGACAATTGGCCTGGCCTAAAAGGAACTAAACACATAAGTGCTTTATTCATAACACCAGGAAGTACAAGCCACAAAACTCCTCAGCTACCATTTTCCCTCTGTAGGAAAGGAACCAACAGACATCACCAACGTGGCTAGAAGTTTGACCTTAGTTTGAGGCTGAACAGAAAATGTGGTCTCAGGGCTGGGTGTGGAAGGGGAGGCAGTGAGTAGAATGAAGGGAGAAGCCAGTCTGCTATTTCGTGGAGGAGGTCAAACCATAAGACTACTTTTTAGTGGCCACCAAACAGCTTATGACAACATGATAATGGTTATTTTCCTCATTTCTCCTCAAAATGTCATGGTGGCTGACTAATGGCGATTGTTAAGATGGAGGC
This sequence comes from Panthera leo, assembly GCF_018350215.1. Lineage (NCBI taxonomy): Eukaryota > Metazoa > Chordata > Mammalia > Carnivora > Felidae > Panthera > Panthera leo. The sequence goes on from NC_056681.1 coordinate 46,475,381, forward strand.
TGAAGCAATGTTCTTGCCCCCACTCCTCCCTCTACATCCTTAAGAATGTCCATAATTAAAACAGTCTTTTCCATGACGCCATCTTCTGTCAAATGCAAGTAAAATGGACACTTGTTTCCCTCATCACATGTTATCTTGCTTTTCAAGGGGGAGCAATCATGGAATGGAAACTTTTAGCTTCTCCCTTGCTTAATCTTTCCCAAAAGAAGGAGCTAATGTGATTGGTGAAAGCTTGCTGTTTTGTTTTGTTTTGTTTTAGGTCTGCATTGCCCAAGAATGGGGATACTGGGCCTTAACAGCAAAAGCAAACAGAACAACAAAAAACCAAAACCTAGGCCCCACCTTCTCCTTTCTTGTGCTGCCTCTCTCATCATCAGTAAAATGTGCCAGGACCTCCTCATTTCTGTTCTGGAAACAGCCCAGGCCACGTGGTTGTCCTCCTCCCACTATTCTGAAGCCCTGGGCAGGGAGACCCAGCCACCCCCCTGGGGCTGGATGCAGGAGCCATGAAGTTGTGGGTTTTCCCACTTCAGGCCAGACCTAGGAGGTGTTTTGTGACTTCAAATCCAATTTACATCTTTCTGTCTAACTACTGTCAAATCACTACTAAAGGTATTATCTTGATCTCTCCTGGGTCATGTGAAGAACACCTGTCCCTAGTTTTCAGGCGTTTTTTTGCTCCCAGTGGCTGGATGTACATTTACTGGCACTTTGACATAAGCAAGACATGCTGTGAATATTTCTTAGTGTGCTCATGCATTTATTCAACATGTAATATATAAGAGTCTGAATCACCAGGTTGTAATCATAAAAAAAATATTCTATTTTTAAGCATGTCATCTTGGTATTCTAGATTCCTAAAACATAAGTCTTGAATCTCTTTAGTAAATGGATATACCAGAACATTATAACTATGAGTAGCAACAGGAGAAAGAGAGTTAAAAAAGAAACCACAGCGGAAGCAGTACTGAAATATTCAAACAAACATGTGAGAACAGAAGCACCATATATAATGCTGACTAGTGTTCATGCAGCTTTCTGAGCTCCTTGGAGAAAGGTGCTACCTGAAATATAAATAATATAGATATTTTCCTCACATTCTTCATATCCTTTTACCAGTCTTGGTCACAAAATGTACAGAGTGTCAGGTTACTGTTCAACCAAAATTATATTATGGGGGACTTCAAAACAGTTCCTCTAGGGAACTTGGGGGCTGATCCACTGGTATCTCCTAAGACCACCTTGTTTTTACATCAGTTCTGTTCCTGAGACCTCAGGGAATGAAATCTATGAATTTTTGGAACAGGAACTTGAAAATTATGTGCCAGATTGCATCCTTGTCAAATGGCCTCATTCAGGTCAGTGGCTTGAAACATTACTTACCGTATCCCAGGACACACGTCTATAGTCATGGCAGTGGAAATTACTTACTGTTGGAAAATTGAACTGCAATCCTTTAACTTCACCAATGTAGATGTCCCCAGGAATTCTACATTGGTGAAGTTAAGAGATTTTGGAACTCTGCCTACATGTGTCACCTGCTACCTGTTTTCCTGAGCATGTGTGTCTGTTTCAACACTGAGTTTCTAGCACCTGGCAGGGAGATCTGGCAGGTAACAGGCACTCAATTCTATTTGCTGAATGATGGCACTTACAATTAACCTACCCAATGCAATTTATGCTGATCTGGAAAGAAATATGTGGAAAAGATGAGAAATTTACAGTCTGAAAGAGATAAAGAGACCATGGGTAGAGTGCTCCTCTGTAGGATCTGGCTTTATCTGAGGGCACGCAAACTTGCCATCTTGTCTCCAGGCCTTACACATATACATATATACTTGTTGGCTCATCAACAAACAGGTTCCCAACATCCTCAAGCAAGAAAATAATTTGTTTTTTAGTCTTTGAAGATGTGACTCCCAGGACGGCTTGGAGAGATTCCGTCAAAATATAACAGAAAATATTCAAAATATTCCAGTGAAACCCCCTTCCTAAAGATCCCCATGACAGCCAGCCTCCAAGGCAGCCCCCACTGATTCTGTAGTCCCTTCCTGCACTGTAAAGGGCTAACCTGTGATACCGATGGGATTCTATAGGAATGATAGCATGTGACCTCTGAGGTTAGGTCATAAAAGACATTGTGACCCTGCCTTGCTTCTTTTGGCTCAATGCTGTGGGGAGAAGCCAGCTTCCATGTCATGGGGACACTCAAGCAACCCTAGGAAGAGTGGTTAGGAACTGAGGCCTCTTGCCAACAATCACGTTTAGCCTCAGTTTCTTTGTGAAATATGTGTGCTCCCCCAAACCACATATCCACTCTTCCTACCTTCCTTGATGTGGCCTCTTTTCTCCCTGTGGTTGTGCAGTCTGTCTGTCCTCAGGTCAATTGCTTGGGAATGCAGAATTATTTGATAGTATCTAGCTGTGTTTGAGGGCCAAGGCAAGCCTAGAGTCCTCCTAATATGCTGCCATCCTAGCTTCTCTCCCTCATAAAATGTGAGTGCAAATAGTGCACATCTCATAGGTTTTATGAGGATGAAACAATGCATTCTTCAAGTGCAACTCTTACTGGTTGTATAATGTTTCATGATGCAGACATATTAAAGTTTATTTAATCATGTCCTTTTGGGTGGACAAGTAGGTAGTTTACAAATTTTACTCTTCTTATAAATCACATTGCAATAGATATTCTAGAGCATAGATATTTGTCCGGGTCTTAAATCATTCCTTTTTGGTACATTTAATTTGAGCATGATCACTTGATGGCTTTAGAGATTTTTCAATTTTTTTAAGACAGAGAAAGTGTGTGAGCAGGGGAGAGGGGAAGAGGGAGGGAGAGAGAGAGAGAGAGAGAGAGAGAGAGAGAGAGAGAATCCTAAGCAGGCTCTATGCTCAGTACGGAACCCATCTCGGGGCTTGATCCCACTACCCTGGGATCATGACCAGATCTGATCAAGAGTCAGTTGCTCAACTGACTGAGCCATGCAGACATCCCTAGAGATTGTTTCATTGAAGGTTATGAAATTCTCTATATGAATAGGTGCTTCCCCTTATACTCATCTTCATCTCACCAGGGTACCATCATCAAAAATTGAAAAGTGGGCAAGAAATCATGTTATTGTATGTGAGTTCAACAGACCTTGTGGGGACCTCATTTCCACAAAGAGTGACTAGAAAACAATGAATTTGCCACAAAATAGGAAAGTGACAGTACCAGGAACATCTTCCTTGAGTAGCCTCTGACCCCGTAGGAGAGGAAGACCTGTGGGTATTTCAGTATGGGCTTCTGACAAAATACAAACATCTGTGCTTCTTTTGACATGTTCTTGGTTAACTCCATGTTCATAGTCAGTATTTACTTCAGCTTTTCTGCAAATGCTTATCTTTCTTGGTAATCAGATCTCTTAAGACTTTTGGGCATTTTGGCTACCCGGGAAATGTATCTGGTTCTACATTGGGAAGGTCATCCAGGACTTAACCAATTGTAGTGAATACTTTTCCCCATCCTCACAAATGTTTGATAACCTTTATTATATAATAAATATACAGATTTATTATATTTTACAATATAATAATATACAGATTATTGTATTGTAAAATATACAATATACAGATTTTCCTGAATTTATGATGGGGTTACATCCCTATAAACCTATCATAAATGGAAAATAATAAGTCAAAAATGCATGTAATACACCTAACCTGCCAAACATCATGGCTTAGTATCACCTACCTTAAACATACTCAGAACACTTACGTTAGCCTATAGTTGGGCAAAATCATGTAACACACAACTTATTTTGAAATACAGTGTTGTCTCAAGTAATTTTTTGAACGCTGTACTGAAAGTGAGAAACAGAATGGCTGTATGGGGACAGGTGTTTCTAAGTGTATTGGTTGTTGACCCTCGTTATCATGTGGCTGATTGGGAGCTAAAGCTGCTGCCACTGAACAGCACATAAGAGATGATCAAACTGTACATTGCTAGCCCAGGAAGAGATCAAAATTCAAAAGTCCAAGTTCAGTTTCTACTAAAAGTGTATCTCTTTCATACCATCATGAAGTAGAAAAATCCTAAGTTAAAACATCATAAGTTGGGGACCATCTGTATTAAATTAAATTAAAGGTGCTTGTTCCTGGATTGTCTATTTTAGTCACCCAGTCTGCCTGGGCATTTTTGTACCATTACCACATGGACTGAATTTTGTGCTTCTCTAGTATTTTTTGATTTGTGATTATAAATCTAGTTTCCTCTACCTAAGTTTATTTGGTGGGGGTGGGGTGGGGTCCAAAAGTTCTAGCTCTTTCTGCTAATTATTCCTCTTGATTAGAAAACAGGTTAAAACCTAAGCATGAAGAAATTGTAGGTCGCATGGGATTCTCTGAAGGTAAAGCATACAGCTAATTCTTTTTCGTGTTTCACTTACACTTAATGCTTTTCTTTCCTGCTTCCACTCTTGTTTCTTCTCTCCTCTGTTTTCATGCTCTCTTTCTCTGTTCTCCAGTTATATTCCCAAGTTTGTATTCCTCAGTTATTGACTTGCTGGTGTCCTGTTGGATCTTGTCTATAGTTACTGTCTCTTATTTTGGAATTATTGACAATCTGTTAATGTTTTACTTTCAGGATTTTAAAAATTGAGAACTAGCATAAGTACAGTAAAGTTCATACGATATGCTAGTCTTAGACATACAGCTTAATGAATTTTTATGACTGTATATGGACCCATGTAACTACCACCAACGTGGAGAATCCATAAGATTCTCCCATGCTCCTTCCCAGTCTAATCCCATCTCCACCCAGTATTAACTACCATCCAGGCTTCTGTTAACACAAGCATGTCTGCTTGTTTTCCAACTTCACATAAATGGAATCACATTGTTAGTATGATTGTGTCTGGTTTCTTCTGCTCAGATTATGCCTGTGAGACTCATGCATGTTTTACAGGTACCAGGGGTTTATTCTTTTTATTGCTGTGCTATATTATAGTATAAAAATAAACCACAATTTATTTATCCATTCTCTTGTTGATGGGACAGTTCTACTCTCAAAATAATATTTTAGTAAACTTTATTATCCACAATGTCCCATAATTAGAATAAAAATCTTCACACAGTATTATAAAAAAAGGCTAGATTCTCCCATAATGTTCCAGAGCTAACTCAGCAAATTTGGCCTATCCTTTGTAATTAACGGTCACAGAATTTGACCTAACTCTTTATTTTCTCACTTTGTTAGATAAGCACTTTTTAAAAAAAAATTCTGGTGACCTTGAGATACTGAGGTTTTAATATACTTTCCTCAAAGTTCCACAGATGACCAGGGAAGAGCTATGGTCAGCAAAGATAAAGGAGATTATCTAAAGCTGGTTGAATGTCTTCAACATTTATTTGTTAATTACATTTTAGGGAACATACTCTTCTCACATACAGAGTTTGAAGTGGTGTGAAATATTTGCAATGAAGGGGTCCATGTAAATGTGAAGACAGTAAGTGATTCACAATCATTTCCCATGATTACTTGAGACAGATAGGAGGCCAAAGATTTGACAGCCGGCAAAACAGGTTTGCTGAAGGCAGGGATGGGCAGACGCTGCCTTATTTTCTCTGGAAGCCATTTGTCACTGTCAAACACACACAGTGGCCTCTCTCTTAGCTCTGTTTAAACAAGAGTACAGTTTGCATCCTGACATTTCCCTGAAAACAGCAAGTTTCATTTATCACCAAGGTAATTTTCAAGCTTCGTATTCACTGTCGTAAAGAGGAGTTGAGGTTTTAAGAGCGGTTTTGTTGAAAAATCTTCCCCCATGAAAACCCATCATTTGACATTTCAAATGTATATCCCTTCACATTCTTTTGCTGTCTCACTAAAATCTGACACTTTTTTTGTATTATGTGCTAATTAAGCTCAACTTCGCTCCTTAAATAGTCACATTAAATTCATGTATAGGATTGTAGGTCACTGATTCTTAAACTATTACTATTAATGCATATCTTCTCTTATAAAAAAAGTTAATAATTTAAATATATGAATCAAAAGATGAAATTAAGATTGTTTTGTAAAACAGTGGTCTAAAAGCTTTGAGTAGAAATTACTGGTTAGCCATCACAGAATTGTAGACAACAGAATTGTTGTTTGGGAATAAAATATGTTGTTTTTCACATGAGATAAGAAAGTATAAAATAGAGACTTTTGTATTAGAAGAACGTTAAGGACATGGTTAAAAAATAATTATATGTGTACACCTCATCCAGCCCCTATTCCCTTAGAATGAGTTCTAAAGCTGTCAAAGATTTATAAAATTAAAATATTCTTTTTCTTATTATAAAGGAAATGTGGCCAGATTGTATAAACAGCAGAAAATATACACACAATTCCACAACAAAAACATTCCAAAGAAATGTATATAAAAATAGTTACAGCAATTACTATATCTGAATCTTAGAATTCTAGAACTTGATGATACCTAGGCAATATTTTAGTTCAGGAATTGGCAACCTGTGGCCCATGTGCTGAATCCAGCCAGGCACCTGTTTTGTATGTAAGTCTTTATCAGAACACAGCCACACCCACATGTTTACAGACCATGGCACTGCACAGCAGTGTGTAAAGATTAGGTTATTTGGAGAAGCACTCTTGAACATATTATGATGTGCCCAGTCCTTACTTCAAGGAAATTATAGTCTAATTGGAAAGATAAGGCATGGGAATGAATACAATTTGAAGTAAAAAAAAAAAGTGATCAGTGTTATAGATGGTACAAAGTAACTTTAAAGATTTCAGTGGGGGGGAATTAGGGGAAGGCATCATGGAGAGGGTGAAGTTTGAGCTCCGTTTGATGGATAGGTAGGATGTAATTATGACAAAATCTGTAAAATATTCCTGTTCGAAAAACAGTGGTAAGAAAGGCTCAGAGATCAGGAAGCAGCAATGCAAGCGTGATGACCAGCAGACAGACGAACTGGGTTAGTGTGAAAGATTATGAAAGAGTGGTGGGGGTACGTTTGGAATGACAAGGCTGAGGGTTTTGAATGCAGTCTGAGAATGAGTGTTTTATGTGGTTGGCTTCAAGGGGGTTGAAGGAAAACATGGTCATTATGGTGGCCTATGATATATTCACAAATTCTTTGACATTCCCTTCAAAAGATGGGGCTGAATGTCTCTCCCCTTGCATGTGGACTACATTGACCTTGGTGAGTCACTTCTAAATAGAGAAAGGTGGGAGTGATGGTGTATGAGTTTCAAAATTAGGTAACAAAAGACACTGTGGATTCCTTCCAGCTCTCTCTTGGATTGCTTGCTCTAGGGGAAGTCAGGTGTCCTGTCTTGAAGATCCTCAAGCAACCCTATGGAGAGTCCCTTGTGTTGAAAACCAAGTCTCCTTGCTAACAGTCAGCAAGGAGCTGACGTCTTCTGAGAATAGCCATGAGAGGGAGCCATCCTGTATGCAGATCTTATAGCCCCAGTTAAGCCTTCAGATGATGGTGGGTGCAGGTGATAGCTTGACAGCAACTGCATGAGAGACCCTGAGTCAAAACCACCCAGTTAAGCTATTCTTGGATTCCTGACCCTCAGAAACTCTGTGACATAATTAATGTTTATTGTTTTAAGCCAGTAAGTTTTTGGGGCAATTTGTTACACAGCAATAGATAATAAATATGGTTCTCATCCTTACAGTGTTGCTTTGGACATAGTAGTTTTCATTCATTTATCCATCCATCCATCCATCCATCCATCCATCTATCCATGCATGCATGCACTGACTGCATTCATTGGTGTGTGTTTCCTGTAGCACACAATGGGAATCCTTAGTCCCTTAGCTTCATGGAATATAGCAGTGGGTAGGATGGACCTTACTAAAGAGAGAATAGATGGGCAGATAGTTCCATAGTTGTCTAGATGGAAGGTAATTGTGGGAAACACTGTTGCCCTTCTGACACAGCTGCCTACACATGGATAAATTCCTACCTGTCTCTGCCTAAGTGTGTTCTCCGGCTGCAGTAACATGCTCAACCTGAGTGTGGGGCAGGTTAGAAATGACAGAATGTTAATGTCCCAGGATAAACTCTCAACCAGTTGAAACTCAGTGACTTTCAAAATAAAGACATCTTTTAAATTCTCTAAACACCTAGGTTTACAATCTGAGTCCTGAAGGGTAATGTGACTAGGCTATGGTCTGGCAATTAATTAGTGGCAAGTATAAATCTGACACCTGGGTTTCCAGGACTGTTTCCCATACTCCACATTGTAGAGTTTATATCTACAGGGCCCTCCCAAATTGCAGATGGAAAACTAATACATGGAGGCTCAGAAGTCCACAGACTTATAGCTCATGCATGACAAGGTCAGGAACTCAACTGGGCAGTTGACTTCTGGCCAAAGTTGTCATTGGCTCTTTTTGAGAATCTAAATATACTTTTGTTTATAAGTTTAAAGGAAAGTGATTCAAAAGCTTTTAGGACTTGCTCCTTCAAATACATCAGTTTTAGGATTCAAAAGTAGAAATGATATGAGTGAAAACACTGTATTCATATAAGAATAGGTTCCAAAATAGAAAGCACATTTATTCACTCGTTCATTTACTTATTAAATATTATGATCTAGCACTGTGCTGGGGATCCAAGTAAGAAATGATTCTGGTGTCTCCCAAGCTCAAGAAGGGAGACTTACCATGTGAAAAATGTGAAAATAGAGGTATCAATATGGTACTACCTCTAGGCAGAAAGTACTGAAAAGAATAAATACAAACACAACACACACACTATTTTTTTGTGTTTCAACAAATTTAGGCTGTGGACTATCCATTCCAAGCTTTATGGTGTTTAAAATATGGGATTTCTCTTGTAGATTTTTTTTTTTCAGTATTGGCAAGGAAGAAAATTTCTTGGTGTTTAAATTAGAGCTTGACTCGAAGCTTTTGAAGAAAAGGCAATGAGTGGCTGTATGTGAAGTGTAAAGATCTCATAAAAAGTTAGTTGGCAAGATCTGAGAGCCCAGGGGATACCACACTGGCCTAAAATATCCCATCACTTGCTCAACAAGGTGCACGAATGTCCAACGTTAGAGGTGGAACTCCATGAAATCTGGAGGGCATGGGAGGTCCCAGATCTCCCTCTTAAGTGCATCTATTGTTGCATAGTAGAGCTGTAGGCTTCATCACCCACTCCTTGACAGGGATTAGGTGACAGTTTACTTCAGGAAAGATTTTTGGGGGATTGAACAAAGAATCGGGGCTGGCAGAGGGTGAGGAGCTCATAGGGCTTTGAAAAGGGATGCCAAGTGTCATTAGAGACCAAACTCACCATTTACCTAGATCTGGCTAGTTCTGATTGGCAGCCTCAAGGAATAGAGGCTGATGGTCTGCTTTTAATCAAGTGTGCTATAATCCATCTTTCAGCTGAACGGTTTTGTCCTGGAAAACCAGCTCTCCTAAGACCCTGGTGGCATGTACACTCATTGCCAGTATCATCCTCTGGGCAATAAGCAAAAAAAATTCCTTGCCAGGATTACTTCTCACCACATCTAGGGGGCTTTCTATTTGTCAGTGAGGTGTTATTTCTCTATCATCAATTTTTGTGTGTCCTTATAGGATGATTTCAGCCAGAGCATCAGTATATTAAATATATGTGTGTGTATAATATGTAATTTATCTATCTATCCATATTTATAGACTTTTTTTTAAAGCAGTTTACAGCAAAATTGAGCAGAAGGTACAGAGATTTCCCATATGTCCTCTACCCACACATATGCACAGCTCTTTCCCGCCAGCAATATCCCCCACCAGAGCGGTACAGTTGCTACAATTGATGAAACAACATTAACACATCATTATCACCCAGACTCCATAGTTTACAGCAGGGTTCATTCGTGGTGTTTTACATTCCGTAGGTTTGAACAAACGTATAATGACATGTATCCTCCATTATAGTATCTTACAGAGTGTTTTCACTGCCCAGAATCCCTTGTGTTCCCTCGATTCACAGCTCTTTCTCTGCCATCCCCTAGGAACCACTGATCTTTTTACTGTCTCCATAGTTTTGCCTTTTCCAGAATGCCATATAGTTGAAATCATAGAGTATGTAACCCTTTCAGATTTTCTTCCACTTAGTAATATGAATTCAAGTTTCCCCATGCCTTTTCATGGCTGCATAACTCATTTCTTTTTAGTGCTGAATAATAATCCATGGTCTGGATGGATCATGGATTATTTATCTGTTCATCTGCTCAAGGGTATTATAGTTGTTTACAAGTTTTGGGAATTATGGATAAAGCTGCTATACACAAGAATGGGTGTTTTTATATTGCTTCTTAGAGTTATGTGCCAGTTGTCAAAGTTGACTTCCACTTATGGTGATAGTGATTAAAGGCACATTTTAACTAACTAGAAGCTAAATAGTGAGGATGGTAAACAAATGAATATAATTTGATGGAATAGGAAAATTTTAATTTTGAAACCTGTTCTGGTATAAAAGAAAGAAAAATTAACTTTGAAATAGCCTTTTGTCCAAGCTGAACTGAGATTTTTTAAAATACTGAATGCCTTTAACTCCATTTGGGTTTTGCTTTGTAAGGAGGAAGTTACAGAAAATGAAGTATGCCAAACCCTGGAACCAGTTTGGCATGTGGCTTTAAAAGGAAGGTGGGTTTTATCTGCACCTGAGTGGCTCAACTGGTTAAGCGTTCCACTTCTACTCAGGTCAGGATCTCATAGTACGTGAGTTAGAGCACTGCTTTGGGCTCCATGCTGACAGCTCAGAGCCTGGAGCCTGCTTCAGATTCTGTGTCTCCCTCTTTCTCTCTCTCTCTGCCCCTCTCCCACTCACCCTTTGTCTCTCTCTCTCTCTCTCTCTCTCTCTTTCTCAAAAATATGTAAACATAAAAAAAGGAATATGTGTTTTGAAGTCAAGCAAAGCTAGGTTTGAATTCTAGTTTCTCTATCTACTGATATGAGATCTTGTCACTCAGACCTCACTGTCAGCGTCTTTAATATGGCTTACCAGTGTCATCCTCGAATGTTTGTTGGGAGAAATAAATGAAGAAACATTTGCAAATACTTGGCACATACTGGGTACTTAATAATTGGTGGCTGGAAGTATTACCTCCCCATTTGATGTCCATGACAAGCTTCAGCATGGTGGGCATCTGGTTGCATGTGTCCTACAACACTGGCTGTGACTCCTGGCTTTAGGCACAATTATCTTGGAGGGTATTAGAGGCCTGCAGAGGTTGTAGGTGTGTGTCTAGGCCATGCTTTGCCAGCAGGACCGCTGTGTGCTGCCCAATTTTTGTGCTTTTACTTTTAATGTCTTGCTTTTTTAAAAACTTATTTTCATTTGATATAATAAATGGATACCCCCAGAGAGAGTCAGGTGTTGGGAGGAAGTTGGGACGCTCCAGGATGTCTGAGCCAGATCTCCACGGAGCAGCTCCTCCTTCCAGACCATCACTTGTCCAGAGCAGGTGCATGAATGAATGACCGTTGTGTCTGTCCTGTTGCCTATTTGTCCTAGACCTCTTAAAGAAGTGCAGAATTAGAACCACACTGAAACAGAAACTTTTTTCTACCTGTTATGCAAGTCTTTCCCTCTGGACATAATTGCTGTGGATTTCCTTTGTTACAGAAAGTGCTTACCATGGGGGCAGCTGGTGTCCAGGTTTGCTCTAGGAAGGGCTGGTGCTTTGGCCACCACTGATTACATTATCTTTTGAATCAGAGCTCTTCACCCCTGGAATGTGACCTTCTGACCATTGAGTGAAGTGGGTCAGTGCAGACGAGTATTAGATGCTCTTCTGATGATCCCAAATGGAAGGGATTGGCCCAATAGAGGAGTGTTGTGATCCTGTAGGTCAACCTTTAATGCTTGAAGTGGATGACTTTGTTATGAAGTTCTTTGGGGAGGACAGTGAAAGGCTGGTCCAGATAATGTGGTCTGGAAAAGATACACAATCAGCACTGCATTTTGTTAGTAATGACAATAATTTACAAAGCCGATGTTCGCATCTCACCTGAGCTCTTGGCAACACATTGACTAGGTGACCACTTTCTCCTCCAAGTGCCATTACTCCTGCTCTTCAGGTTTGTCCCCTGTGTCCCCAGCCTCTGTTCCATCTCCTGTGCTGGCTCCTCCTCTGCAGTTTGTTTTCTGTCAGTTTATCTCAGACCTCTGTCCTTAGTCTTCATCTCCCTGGATGCTGTTAGCCAATCCATGGCTTTAAATACCATTTCTACTTTAAAATTCTAATTAATTTCTTCAGCCCTAATCTCACCCCTGAGCACCAGCCTCAGTCATGGAACTACTTCTTTAATAGGTCTGCTAGGAAACTCTGACTTGACCTAGACTCACAGACCTTTTTTGTCCATCCCATGGCCTCCCTCTTGCCTCCACCAGGATTCCTTCATTGCATTAGCTGATACTGCCCCCCCCCATGCCCCCCGGCTGTTCAGGCTCATTTTTTTTTAACCTTGCTGATTCCCAGTCTTTCAATGGTCTCATGGAGCTACACTGATAGTACCAGCCTCACAGCCTCAGTTTCTTAATCTGTAAAATGAGGGTAATTATAATACTTGTTTTGCCTATTTTATTGGATTTTGTAGAATTAAAATGCTTTACAAATTGCAGAGTGCTATTGGAGACACCTTATCTAAGAACTCATATAATAGTTTTCTCTTAGAGGTTTTTTTGATTTTTTTTTGTGTGTGCTGATAAACAGATTGTATTTTTTGACAAACCTGGATGCTGCTTTCTGTCAGCTAACAGAACCACTTTGACTCAATACATTTGTTTCTTTGTTTCCTTGCTTTGACTTACAGGAAGTTCAGGGCAAAATCTCATGTTTAAGTATCCTTGCTATTCTTGTGTTAGTTTTCAATTATAATTATTATTTATCTTTCAAACTGTGTTTTATTAATTTTTAACCCCTATTTTAATGTCACTGCTGTATGTTGATCCTTCATTGCTGTCTCTTTTTTTTTAAGATTCCTAGTACAAATAGATAATGGATCAATAAATGAACTAACAAATCCCATAACCATGACCCATTGCATTTGGAGGTCCATTATCATATTTTATTATCATTCACCTGAAACGTAAATTTCCCTCAGGTTAAAATAAAAATTTTCAAAGCATTTTGAGGAGGGCAATGAAAATAATTATTTATTCAGGCTTAAGCACTTTTTTATTGCATGTGTATTTAAAAAATGGATATTTTTGGTGAAGCAAGTCATTTTTTCATGTATTATAGAGCCAGCTTATGTTTTTAAAATATTAAACCCAGTTTGTAATATGTAGAATATTGGTAAATGCAAACTGTAAACTCAAATAATCTGTTTCCCATAATAATTATGGACTTCATTCAGTTGCACAGAACAGTAGATTTAAATAACATCAGGTCTTTTTTAGCATGTTGTAGGAAGGCCAGATGGTTCAGTGGATGGTTCAGGGCTTATGCAGGCCTTCCTAGTATAAACATCTTGGGCTCCCTTCCTCTTCATGTTCTGTATCCTAAGTTGGGGACCTTTGCCCTTAGTATCACAGGATGGGTCCTACATCTTCAGGCATTGAGATTGCTTTCCAGGAAGGGAGAGTAGGAAGGAGAAATGGTAAAAATTCAGTTGGATCAGAACTTAATTATCTGGAAAACAATACTTCCCCGGAAGCTCTGATTGGCATATTTCTGCTTATGTCTAATCGGACATAACTGGGTTGCATAGACTAGCTGCAAGGGAGTCTGGAAGGCTGAATGTTTTTTTAATTAGACACATGGTTGTACTACGTCCAATCAGCTAGTTCTTAGTAAGAAAAGGGGGAGGAATGGTATTGGGGAGGCAGCCAGCAGGTGCTTGCGGTTAAGATTTCTGGACACAGAAAACATTTCTAGCAATCCAAATAGTGTTTGAGGCACTTATTATACTTTGTTTAATTTTTTAAGTGAAAATATCACTTTGACAGTGATTTTAAGAATTGAATGAAATATGTAGGGAAAAGGGCTTATATAAGCTGCTCTAATACAATGATGTCAATTTTTCACCATAGCAGCTCTTGAAAAATGACCCCGCTTTCCAGGTTTATTCCCCCACTTTCCTCTTAAAAATAAGCTTCTTACTCCAAAATGCACTAAATGAATATAGTCTAAAAATATTTTTTTTTGACATGACAGCTTCAGGCAAAGATGTATATTCATCAATTTCCTTAATGCCACATTTGCTAGTCAGAGAACATCACATAGGTTAAATCTGAGCTGCGTGCCCTCTTTGGTGAGCTCACAAAGTTTTGCTTCATGCATTTATCTGAGTAAGAAGTGAAGAGGCAGCATCTTCAATGAATTTTGGATCTCTTGGACACGTGTGCAGTTCACATGCACTTTGAAGGACTTTCATATTCAGCATTTATTTTGCCCTGTGTTTTTCTGCACTATGCATTTATTTTTAAGTGCGATCTGTGTGCAAGATAACCATGAACTCCCCCAAAGTTGAAAAATTGGTGAAAAAAATGTTCGGAAAAAAAGGAAAGGGAAGGAAAGTCATAAATCGTTATTACTTCACATTTTGTGTGTAATCTCCATTTGTTATCTCCCCATTGTTGTTTATTAATTAGGTTAAGTTGTTTTTGTTATTCAAGTGATGTATTTTTCTGTTTGTGAATTTTTAAAAACTTGGATCACGATGGAATGCATTATATACCCCCCCCTTAATATGAAATAAAAAGTTTAGAAGTTAATGACTTTTTACTTAAGTACAGGTTTTCGAGAATAAGTTGTTAAGCAAGGTAGTCATATGCCATTAACCTCTGTGCAGACTTATACTGTAGAGAAGATAATGAAGGAACCTGTTTGTGTGTTGACTGTATAGGGGGTTGTTGTGTGTATTATCTTGTTTAATCTTCCCAGTAGCCCACTGGGGGCAGGTGCATCAATTCATTATTCAGGGAAGTCTTGATGGCTTTCTACTCTATCAGTATAGCTTACACGGAACTACCTTTCCCAGAACTCTCTCCTGTGCCTGGTTCTTGTTTTTGGTTTTGCGAGACTGGAAGGTAGAAGGGAAGTTGCAACCTTTGAGTGATGCACAGTGTGCAGGCTCACCTGGTGGGTGTGGGCTCCCATTCATATCCTCTTCCAGTTCTCCAAGTCCTGAGCTATATGGATGTAGCTCAGCAGTGAAGGCACTGGTTTCTTCTGAAGGTCACCTGTGGCCTCAAGATTGGAGATGGTGAGAAAGGAGGTGGGTTTCACTCTGTCCTTGGGGGTTTGTCTTTCATGTTCAGATTTTCTTCCAGATACCCCACCCTGCTAAACTCAGTGACTTCAGGCCCACCACCAAATGCAGAAGCAATGGCCCATCTAGACTTTTTTACCACCAGGTCTCATATTGCACAAGATGCAGTCCTTGTAATTAATCCCTTATCCCATGTCACTCATGGGACTCAAGCTCTAGAAGTCATCAGACTCAGAGAGAAGATGTTTCTTATGCTTGGCTGTATAACCTAGGAGAAGTGAATAAAATTTATTCAACTCCTATCTTGTGCCTGGCCCTGGGTTCAGTGCTATTAATGCATTTAATCTTTACAACAGGTATTATTATCATTTTATAGGTGAGACAGCTCAATTTTTCTTAGGGCTAGTTCTACAAATAATATGTTTTTGCCTTAGGGCAAGTCGATGTCCAAATTTATTTTTTATGGAGAATCTGTCGTTGTAAAAATATTACTCTGGAGACAAATTTTCTGAGAGCAGTAAATACCAGAAGTCACGCCAAAAACTTCAGCACCCTGTTGAGATTGGGGGAAAAGGCAACATTGACTTATTTTTACTTAAATTTGTGACCTGGAAAAAAATCAACAGGGATGGTTTTCTTCTTGTTCTAAGACCTGTGGCTGCAAATTCTTTGCATGCCCATTTATTCCACTAAAGCAAATGGCTGCCCAAAGCGCTTAAGACACATGGGCTGTAAGATTCTACAGCTGTAAATTCATTTCCCAGAATTCAGAAAAGTGTGGTGCTCAATTCGGTAAACATCACTTCCATGAAAACTTAGTTTACTCAGGTTGTGTATTTGAGTATTAATCATAGCCTGTCATGAATCAGGCTGGTTGGCTAACCAGCTGGCTCACCATTTCTTTGTGTTCAGTCTTCCTCATGTCTTTTGCTCACTAAAGCTGGCATTCAAATGCCAGGTCCTGAGCATGTTTTGAAAGAATACATTTGAATGCAATTACTAAGCTTCCTTTAGAAGTCCAGCAGCCCTGTCCATTATAATAATTGATAGTCCAGAAACTTGTTAGAGAGAAAGGAATTTAATCAAAGCTAAAAGTAATTTATAGGGTAAGTCCGACATACACATACTTTCTCTAAGCCTTGGTTTGATTGGTTTTCATTTTTGGGATGTGTATTTGACATTTGAAACAATTTTGGTCAATAATGCTTTCATTCAAGGCCGAGAGTTCTTTGACCTGTGTATAGAAAATGAGGGAGAGAGCCAAGAGAAATTTGGTGCCAGTGGTGACTGCTGAACTCTTAGGATCATTAAAATATACTGCTAACTGCATGAAATAAGTGTATTTGACTCGGGTTTCTCCTTTGGAATAGTATTGGCCAGTTTCCCAGGAGAGAAACTTCTTTGCTCTTCCCAAGGATTCTATCTCCAGTTGAACAGACTGTTCTCCAGTTGTTAGTGACTGGAGGAAATCCTGAGTCCCATGCATACCTCTCCTGTGCTTAATTCTGATATCCTTAGGTACCAATGTCTTCTTACTGGGGACTCTGTGATTCTTCCTGAGTTTTTCCTGGACTTAGGGGCATGCAGGCCAGAACACATGCAAGCTGTAAATTCTGGGGAGTTAGTGCATCAGGAAGTAGCACTTAGACAATGATGGATAGGACCTGGTGGGGAAATACACAGCTGCCCCTCATAATGGACAACCATAAGGTGTGTTCTCTATAGTCCTCCAGAGTTTCCAGTGGGATTGAGGCCCACTTGACCACAGAAGTAACTTTTTCATTTTTTACACCTCTTTGCCTTTCCTTCCCCAACTCAGTTCTCCACTCCCTTAACTGTTTCCTGGGATCATCTCCCAAATAATTGATGCATGTAAATCCTTGTCTCAGGATCTGCTTTGGGGGAGCCCAAACCAAGACTGTGAATTTTATGTCTGGTTCTGCCAGGGTTGCCTTTAAGGGCTCAACTTGAGAAGTGAGCTGTCTTGTGCTGAGCAGATGAGTAGCTGATAACTGGTGGACCATCTGTAGAAGAGCCAGCCAGGGAAACTGGGTGAGCTGAGTCACAAGGCCAGCTTCTGGAGAGGCAGGGCTGTGATGGGAGGGGAGGGTTGGTCCTCATCAGCAGGGGGCTGGGATGGGGAGGAAGGACCTCTAATGGCTGGGAGCAGACATGTAAAGGGGCACACAGGACACTGGCAAGGGGACTGTTAGAAACTTCTTTCTCTGGATGCTTGACTACGTGCTTTATCCTTTTCTGTCTCTTACTCACCATGTGGGAGCTGACAACTCTCAGGTGGTGAGCCCTACCTCTACAAAGCTCCAGATGGATTTTTACAGCACTCTTTGACAGTAATTAACAAGATTATCTGCACCCAGATGCCTAAGGGTACCTCAGACTCAGCCTGTCCTGAACCAAATACATTCTTTTCTCTCTGTTTACCTCCCTTTCACCCCATCTTCCAACCCCTAGACCTTCTTCTTCTTCAGCATCTTTCCTTCAATTAGAAGCAAGCTATCCACTTCTGAGCTATGTGCCATTCCTTGTCCCCTGTCTTCCTTGTCTGGGCTTCTTGCCTAAATGGCTTGGCCCTGTGCTCTGGATTCTCTTGGTTGGGTCTTCTGCTTCTCATTGCCTGCTTCATGCTCACATTATTGTTCATGTCAGTGTTTTGATCCTATGCTCCCATGACTTTGCTCCCCACCCCCCACCACCTCAGTCATTACTTCCTTCATTCTGCAACCAGGACAGTCTTCCTAAATGGCACATCTGATCATGTCACTCCCACCCCTAAAACTTTCGATGACTCTTCATTATCCACAAATAAAAGTTTCAATAATTTTGCTTGGGATTTGAGGTTTTTCATGTCCTTGTTCCACTTCTTCTCTTGACCCTTTTTCCTACTCTGCATGTAGACCTATGATCCTTGTGCTCCAGACCTCCATTTCCAACGTGTATTCCAAGGAACATGGATACTTTGAGATGCTCCTCTCTGCACAAGGATTTCAGGGTAAGAAACTGGATGACACTATCCATTCTTCCTCACTCTTGGATGTTCAAAAGGTGCCTCACACACTCTACACTCTGAGAAGTCTGCAATAAAGAAATCCGTTTGCTTTTGCTTAACCTGGTGTTCCCCAACTAATTTGACCATGGTGTCTCTTTCTCGTCTTTACAGAGTGGCAGCTATTATTAATATTGTGAAGGACCATTCTTCTTGGGATACAAGCCACTTTTTGTAACCACACCAGACTTGACATCTGAGACACATGTCAAACTCCAGGATTAGAGTTTTGTTTGTTTGTTTTTTGGTCTCAAGCTGTTCTCTTACCCTGAAATGATTTTACTCCAGTGTCTTTCCCAAAGTTCTAACTCATCCACCTGCCCACCAGCATCCCTGCCTGTCTCACTCTGGCCCAGGACTTTTCAGTACTTCTGTGATAGTAGGGATTTCTTTCAGCCTCACAGTATAATTTTTTTAATGTTTACTTATTTTTCAGAGAGAGAGAGACAGAGTGTGAGCAGGGCAGGGGCAGAGAGAGAGAGAGAGAGAGAGAGAATCTGAGGCAGGTTCCAGGCTCTGAGCTGTGAGCACAGAGCCCAACACAGGGCTTGAACTCACGAATGTGAGATCATGACCTGAGCTGAAGTCGGATGCCCAACCGAGTGAGCCACCTAGACGCCCCCAGCCTCACAGTATAATTAACTTAAATTCCTATTTAAAGCCAAGGTCTTTGAAAACAAGGATGTTTTATTTTCCTTTTTTTAAAGTGTTACTTATAGCACTGTGCAAGTACATTGACTCCAAACAGCTCCTAAGCAACTTTTTTCTGAATTAATTTCCCATTCCTTGTAAAGCCCGTCCAAGCAACAGAGGAGCATGATTTGTTATCAGTCAAATCTGGTTCAAATCCCAGCATGGCTGCTTACTGTCTGGTGACCTTGACAACCCAGGGAGCTTGTCTGAGTTCTGCTGTTCTTATAGGACTGTCTTGGGACAACGTGAATGGGCTGAGCACTGTACCCGGGGTCCAATCAGGCTCAAAACCACATTAATGGATGACGCACACTGAACAGTCTCCAGGCACCATGCCAAAGGTTAAGCATATTCCAAGCCTTAATTAATTTGGGATGCCTGGGTGGTTTAGTCGATTGGGTGCCCAACTTCAGCTCATGTTGTGATCTTGCAGTTCGTGGGTTCGAGCCCCACGTCGGGCTCTGTGCTGACAGCTTGGAGACTGGAGCCTGCTTCAGATTCCATGTCTCTCTCTCTGTCCTTCTGCTCATGCTCTGTTTCTCTCTCTTTTTCAAAAATAAACATTAAAAAAATTTAATTTATTCCTCAGGACAATCCAATGGGGGTATGTGTTATTTTCCTCATTTCACAGGTGACAAAATCAAGGCAGGAATCTGAGATTTTTTAGTCTCTTACTGGAACCCAGGCTCTATAGAACCACCACATGATACCAAAGACTGAGATGACAAAAATATTTACTGGTTGTTGTTATTTTTATTCACAGAGATTGCAAGAGATGCAGAATCCAACAGAAAAAAGGAATACCAGATGTGGCATTGAAGGAGACTTGGGTGTTGAACCCGATATTTATCACCACCACTTACTAATCATGAGGTCTGGGGCAAAGTCATCTTTTAAAAAAAAATCTCAGTTTCATTGTCTGTCAAGTGGGGAGAATAGTGATATTTTTACCTCACTGGGTAGACAGAATGCAATGAGACAAAATACACATAGGACTCAGCCCTGTGCATGGCTGGCAGAGAGGTTTTGATGAGTGAAAGCTAATGTCACTGTTATTCTTAGTGTGTTTTTATCTTCATGCAAGAGGATGAATGACCTCAGATGAAGAACAGCCACATTGTGGTTATGCTGATGAGAAGCAGTGCACATAAACTTTCAGTAATCTTTTCACTTGAGGGAGGGGAAAGGTTAACTCAGCCACAAAACTTTATTCCAGTTCCCTTTGAAAAACAATAAGCAAGAGACACTCCCTTCTTTATTTTTAAAAATTAATTAATTTTTATGTTTTTTAAAGTTTTTACTTGAATTCCAGTGTAGTTAACATACAGTGTTATGTTAGTTTCAGGTGTACAATATAGTGATTTACCGACTCCATACATCACCCAGTGCTCATCACACAGGTGCACTCCTTAATCCCAGTTGCTTATTTCACCCCTCCCCTCACCCACCTCCCCTCTTGGTAACCATTTCGCAGTTTGTTCTCTATAGTTAAGAGTCTGGTTTCTTGATTTGTCTCTCTCTCTTTTTTCCCCCTTTGCTTAGAAAATCTCCCTCTTTAAAACTCTGGGACATATGACAAAAGCTACTTGGAAAAAATTGAGCCCATTGAGCTCTTGCAGTGCAAGAGCAGGTGCAACTGCAGATCTTCACCTGTGTAGGTGTGGAGCCAAAGCTAGTGACCCTGGGATCCCCTAATGGCTCGGTGGGAGCTTCCCACTGAGACTGGGGCTATCTCTAAGTGGAAGATCTGAGGGTTAGGCTTCATTAGCTTCAAAGTAAATTTGTCTTTGTCAGACTCCAGTTCATTTCTCTATTCAAGTCTTCCCTTTATGGCCTTTGGTAAAATTCTATAATTTTCTTCCTGTAGGTTCTGAATTTTCTTGTTCATTTCTATTTGTAAACACAATAGTTGGTGTTTCCCCTGTGGATTGGGTTCTTTATTTTATTTCATCTCCTCCCTCTCTTTTCTCCCTCTCTTCCTTCCTTCCTTCTTTCCTTCCTTCCTTCCTTCCTTCCTCCCCTCCTTTATTTCTTCCTCATTCCCTCCCTTCCTTCTTTTGTCTTTTGAGAGTAGTAGTTGGAACTTAACTGATTTGTGCATGCTGATTTTTATCTTCAGCCACTTTGCTCATTTAATTTTCACGTAGATCCAAAAATTTGTCAGTTAATTTTGGATTTTCTAGATAATCATATCATGTGCAGGGAAACAACAGTTTCCCTTTTCTTTGTCTTGTTTATTTTTAAATTTGTTTTTGTGTGTTGACAAATACTTCCAATAGGATATTGAATGGTTAGGGTGGGTGTAGTTAGCCTGTCCTTTTAATGTTTCATCATTAAGCATAATGCTTGTTGAGAAGTACTAGAAAATAGAAGTTAGCATGTTTTCTTTGATGGCCTCGATGACTAAACATTTTTTAAAATCAGAAATTGGTGTTGAATTTTATCAAATCATTCTGACCTCTATTAAGATTACCATATTTGGGGGGGGGTCTGGGTGGCTCAGTTGGTTAAGCGTCCAACTTCAGCTCAGGTCATGATCTCACAGTTTGTGAGTTCAAGCCCCGCGTCGGGCTCTGTGCTGACAGCTCAGAGCCTGGAGCCTGATTCAGATTCTGTGTCTCCTTCTCTCTCTGCTCCTCCCTTACTCATGCTCTGTCTCTCTCTGTCTCAAAATAAATAAAAACATTAAAAAAATTTTTAAAAATAAAAAAAGATTACCATTTTTCTAATATAATATATTAAAGCAATTATTAACATAAATGGATTTTTTTTTGTAATTTTTAATTTAATTGTAAGTAAGCATTCTTAATATAATGCTTATTTGGACATAACATATTTGAGCACATACTGTTAAATTAGATTTGATAATATTAAATTAATGGTTGCCTGGGTGGCTCAATTGGTTGAGTGTTTGACTCTCAAATTCAGCTCAGGACATGGTCTCACAGTTCGGTTTGTGGGACTGAGTGTCACATGGGGCTCTGTACTGACAGTGCAGAGCCTGCTTGGATTCTTTCTCTCCTCTCTCTCTGCTCCTCCCTCTCTCTCTCTCTCTCACAAAATAAATGAATAAACATATAAAGAAGGCTTTTGCCTATATATTCACAAGAGAGAAAAGTCTATTATTCTATTTTCTGGAATTGTTTTCCCCTGATTTGGATATCATTATTTTAACTAGTAAAATCAATTGAGTAACTTCATTTCTTTCTGTTCTACCCAACAATTCCTGTTCTATATGGTCTCTTTCTTTAATATTCTCACCCATAAATATGTTGGGATTGGTTTTTCTTTTTCTTGTCTTTTTTCTTTATTTTTTTTCTCTTAGGAATAAAGATTTAACCACCTTTGTAATTTCTTTCAAAGTTTAATACCTACTCAGCTTTTTTATTTAAGCCAATTTTAATAATTAAAAAACTCTCCTGTATCATCCTATATTTCTTTTTTATTCCTAAGTTTCTTTTATCTTTATTCATTCCTTTCATCTATTACTTATAGGTATATTTTGATCTTTTTCTACCTTCTCTAGTTAAAAGTTTAGATTGTTTATTTTTCGTCTTTTTCATTTTTATTTAAAAAAATTTTTTTTAAACATTTATTCATTTTTGAGACAGAGAGAGACAGAGCATGAACGGGGGAAGGTCAGAGAGAGAGGAAGACACAGAATCTGAACCAGACTCCAGGCTCTGAGCTGTCAGCACAGAGCCCGACACGGGGCTCGAACTCACAGACCACGAGATCATGACCTGAGCTGAAGTCGGACGTCCAACCGACTGAGCCACCCAGGCGCCCCATCATTTTTAGATAAATGCAGTAATGCTGTAAGTTTTTCTCTGAGCATAGCTTAGTCTTCATCTCATGCATTTTGATATAAAATATTTCATGGTTTATTAATAAAGAGTATAGAGTTTATAATTTGATATTTAGTGGTTATTTGGGTCAGTGTTTTAAAGTTTCAAGTAATTCTTATTTTCATCTTCTTTTCCTCCCTACTTTTATTTTATAACAGTATGGTCACCATATTGACTAGATGATTTCTTCAAATTTATTGATACTGCTAAATAGTAATGGTTTTTTTAGTTGTCATATTGAACACATCAATAACTGAGAGCAGCAATTTGAAATCTTGTATAAGATAATACCATTATTAATGTATTGTTTTGGTTTTGTCAATTTTTGCTTTATGGATTTTGAGTCTACTTTATCAGGTACATTCAAATTTAGAATTGTTATATCTTTTTGAAGAAGTGGATATTTTACCATAATGATCTGGCCTTCTCTATCCTTCTTAATGATTTTTGTCTTTCAACCTGTTTCGTCTGATTTTAACATTGTTTGTTCAGCTTCCTTTTGAGTAATATGTACCTGGAATTTATTTTTCCATCCTTTCTCTCAGCTGTCAGCTTTCTTTTTTCATATTTCTTTTAGCCTTTAGCTTAAATTGTATGTGTGCCTTGTCAATAGTGCAGAGCTGGATTTTGTGTTTTGTTTTATTTTAATCTGACCAGCTCCACTTGTTTGGTAAGTTCCATCCATAGTTATATGTTGTGGTTATTGAAACAATTTGTGGCTATTGAAATACTGAAATTGCTTATTCTCATACTACTTTTTTATTTGATTTGACCCAGTACTTTTTAATGCTTCTTTTTTTCTCCTTTATTACCACTGATTAGACTGAGTAAAGTTTCATGATTTATTTTTCTTATTACATTTTTTCCCTTCCTCCATGGGTTTGGAGTTTATGTATTTATGTAATTTGCATATTTCATTTCTGTTTTATATTAAATATTTCATTTGTTATTTTAATGAATCTCTAATTATTTTTAACCATATGTATAAAATATAACAATGTCTACAGCCCAGCTCACATTTGGGGGAAATACAAGTGGGTGGAGGAGAACGCAGGGTGTCCAGGGGTCATAGAAACCTCTGACCTGAGTCCAAGCAGCAGGAACTTTCTCGTGTTTTCACAAGGTTTTTAAAGAGAAAGAGGAGGAGCAGAAAGTAGATGAGATAGGCAAAAAAAGCAACTGGGGGAGCACAGAAGAGCACAGAGTCTCAGAGACAGAAATGCACATTTCTCATTGGGATGTAGTTCACAGACTTACCTGTGAATGTATGTGAGTGTGTGTGTGAATGTATGTTCGCATGTGAATATGTATGTTTGTGAGTGTGTATATGTGTGTGGGTATACCTGAGTGTGTGTATATTCCTGAAAGTATGTGTGTGAGTGTACATTTGTGTGAGAGAGCGTATGTGTGTGTGTGCCTGAATGTTTGTATGTGCCTGAAAGTATGTATGTATGGGTTTGTGTGAGAGTGTATGTGTGTATGTGCCTGAGTGTATGTTTACATGTGAATGTATATTTTTGTGAGTGTGTGTATGTGAGTGAATGTGTACCCTGGTGTGTATGTGTGCCTAAGAGTGTGTGAGAGTGTATATGTGTGTGTTATGCTCAGCCCTGAGGACAGAGAGAGGCAGAGAGTAGAAAGGAAGCCAGAAAGTACATCTAACAATAAAGGGCTCATTTTCATGTATTACAAACAACAGCAAAGTTTGAAAGGCAAACCAGTGGTGAGAAAGCTAGTAAGTGAAGCCATTACTGTCCCAGCACAAGAAAATGTTGAAGACAGGATCTGAATGGTGGGTTCCTTTCCAGAGATAAATGGATCAGGAGAAGTTGAATTTCTGTGGATCAGAGGTTATAGGTTTACAGAAATAGTGACTGAGACAGGCCAGACTGGCATAGTTTAAAAATATTTCCTTTTTCACAATGAAAGCCTGAAAGACATTATTTCTGAGATTTTTATTCTGTGCTATTGTAACTCTTTTTTTTTTTTTTTTTTTTTTTTTTTTTGGTACACTAGCTATCAGTACAAGAATCAATTTGTTGACAATAGTTGCTAAAGAAGTTTTGGTCTCATCTCCATGTAATCGATACCCTGATTAAATTATAAACAGATTTCTAGGATTCAATAATGATAGTCCACATGGTGTAGAAAAGTAGGATTCAAATAGAACATTCTCTTGTTCAGTGATGGGAGTGCTAGTGACATGCCAGCTTATGAGAAACAGATATGGTAAAATAAAATACCCCAAGTCTAGTTTATTTCTCTTCACAGGCAGGGTTATGAAATCGTTTCCTGAAAGAATTGATGCACAAAATGGAGTTAATTAGCGTGATTAAAAAAATATTATATTTTTCATTCTAAACTGTGTTTTTTGTTGCTATTATCTCTGTCTGTGCTGATGTCTTCTTACTCATCTCATGACAGATGGGTTTTGAAGGCCAGAATTCCACAATTCATGGATGCTTTTCTAACACAAAGTAGCAGTTACGTGAACTAGCCTTGAAGTCAGATTGACAGGGACCTTAATGTACCATTTCCAGTCCTGTAGGCTCAGCCAAGTTGTCTAATTTCCTTAAGTTCACTTTTCTTATTGGAAAAATAAAGCGAATGATCGTGTCTACCTCCTGGGTTTTTGGTGTGGACTAAATGAGATATAAAAATACAAAGCAGCATGAAGTACCTAATAGGTTCTCAATAAATATTCTTTATTCTTGTCATTCATATCCGCAAAGTCTTAATTTCCTCTTTTTTCTCTTTAAATGTTGGAAGAAGATTGTAAATGGCAGCTAGCATATCATAAAATGATGTAGGACCATTTAGAAAAGTGGGGAGGTATTTAGATCTCAAGTCAGCACTATATAAACATCTGTGGGAGCCAACAACATTGTATGTCCTCCAAGTATTTCATGGAAGCAGCGGGGTTCCTGCTGGGACTTGGTCGTGCCAAACCCCCAAGAGCCCCAAAGACTGTCTTTTCAAAAACTCTTCTCTTTATTGCCCAGGGCCATGTTCTGCCAGAAAGCTGCCTTCCTCAATCAGGTCACTAAGTGTGACCCCAAAGAAACGACACACCAAGATATCCATCCAACTCTAAAAAGCTTTCTTTCTGCTCCCAGCTGTAACCAAAAAGACTTCCTTCCATAGCATACATGAGAGAAGGGAAGAGCTTTTCAGAAACTACACTTGAGTCCATGGCAGAGTGAAAGAGGCGGGAGGCATCAGGCCCGTTTCCAGATTTCTCTCTGGCCCATATTATCTAGATTTATATCCAGCCTCTGGAACAGTTTATCCAAAAGCTGTTAGGATGATTTGGGTTTCACACAGAGTTACAAAAGCATAGTATGAGCCTGATGTCTTTATTTTCCATGAAGTCTTGTTGAGGGGAAGTGAAGCATACTTGGGTCCCAGATCCTGGAGCAATAGGGGCTATATAGAGAGATGTGCCAGTCTCTCACCAAGACAGGATAGTAACAAAGAACAGGCCTCCTCCCTTTTTGCACATTCATTTATATGTAATTTGGTCAAACTGGCATCTACTCACTAGATTTTTAGACCCCATAGATATGGAACAATCTTTCTTCAAATCCTGCCCTGTTCCTGAAATCCTTCTGTTCTTAGAAAACATCCAGCCAAATGAATTGATAAAGCTATTGAAGGAGCTGAGGCTGCAGCAAAACTCACTATATCAGAGACTAAGAAGATTCACTTTATTCTTAGCTCTACAGTGTGTATTAGTCAGATGGGGGCTGCAATACTGCTATATAATAAATTATCAAACTCTCAGCAATATAAAACAAAAATTATTAATTTTTTCTTAATCAGAGGACTGCAGATCAGTGAGAGAAACTTGGCTCCAAGCTGCCAGTGGGTTCAGGTATCCTGCAACTGTCTCTCATCTGGGCACCAGTGATGACCCAGGATGTAATCTGTTCATGGAGGTTGCAGAAGCTCAAGAAATATGAGAAAGAAAATATTTCTTAAGGTCTAGGCTCTGTCCTGGCCTTCTTGTTACTTCTGCCCCATTTCATTGGCCAAAGCACCTCATATAGTCAGGCCCAACATCAGTTGGGTGAAGAAGTAAAGTCCATTCACCATGACTCATGGAAAGAGTGGGAAGGAGGCAGGAGTTATGAACAGAGAATACAGTTCACCCCACAGGGTAAGTCAAGAAATGTCAACCTAAAAAGTGTCAAGATAAATCTTACTTTCTTCATACCTTGCATGGCATTACACAGTCTAGGCAAATGACCTACAACTGAGGTTGAGGCTGTGTATTAAAAATTCCAATCCAAGTAGCCTGAGATGCAGTCCAGGCTTATGAATTCTGAAAAACTTCTTTAAGAAATGCAATTGCCATCCCCCATCCAAGGTATAAACACTGCACTAACCAAGTATCTTTATGGCATGCAAATCTACTATAATTTTCTGACTACAAGATAAAAAAAAATTTACCAGGTGGCAATTTGGAATTGTAATGTACATAACAAGTAAAGCCTGCTTGTGAGGGGAAATTACCCTTGGATTTCTTAGAGTTATTGAAAATGAAAATGAATTGAATTTGAGGAACACTGAAGAGTTTGAAATCAAGTTTACATCTCCAGACTTCATGCCTCCTCTCTGTGTATCAGCTGGAGCAAATATTTACAGCAGAGTAGGCAGACATCAAGAGAGATGCCACAGGGCATGACCAGCATGGGTAGCTGGTTTTTCCTTTCTCATCCTATCATTTTGGTGTAATAACAATGCAATGACATTTTTGATTTAGATGCAAATGACATTTGCATTTTGATATTAACTTCTTGGCTTTTCCATCACAAATTTTGTTTATAATGACTTCCTCCCAGAGTGACAGTAATTGGTCAACACCCTGCTGTTCCGTGGCTCATCAACCATTGACTTGGTCTACAGCTGTGGACAGGACACCTGACTGCAGGTCACGTGTGGGCTAGGGTCCAGTGCATGGCTGCCATGTGTCGTCCAGGTGGCTTTGGGCACTGTGGGCAACCCACTGCTTCAGGATTTCCAAGGAAGAAACATCCTCATTAAGGTGTCAGTGTGAGATCGGTAAGGACATGGACAGGGTTGGAGCACTTACTGTGCCAGGCACTGAGGACACACAGAAACAAGAGGTTTCTGTCCCTGTGAAGCTGCAGTCTAGTAGAACATACTGAAGTATGAAGGCATAATTTCAAAAGAATATGACAAGGTATGATGAGCAAACAGTTATTTTGAATTGTTGTCTAGGTGTTTTACAGGATGGCAACCCTATTCACACCAAGTATGGACACTTAAATAAAGACCTGAGTTTAGGATTTTTGCCAAAAGTTCTCACTTTGCTTTTCCTGAGGCACCATTGAAAAGGACCTCTTAGAATTGAGCCCACAGCAAGTTAGTGACCTCCACCCCAAACACCTTAGAAATAGTAGGTGCTTGCTTGCCTGTTCTCTGTCTCTTGCTTACTTATGACCTGAGATGGAGGACTGCCTTTCTCTGGCTAACTGTGTGCCCTTCCCCCATCTGTGGGATCTGTAAGTAATACATTTGTGACTTTACTTCCTTTGTGGGGTGTATTGAAACTGCACCTTCAGTCAAGATACCTTATGATTTTCACTTCCCCAAAGTGGGGTCTCAGAGGCTGAAGGGCTAGCTACCTGCTGACCAACCCCATGTGGGTGGCTCATGTCTCCTCAATCAAGAGGTCATGATCTGTGGATTGTCAACTTAATATTGGCTCTTCCAAACAATTCTTAAAGGTAGGTGGTCATCTCATTTTACAGATGACCTTGCGACTCAGAGACTTCTAGAAACTTGAGCAAGGGTCCGCAGCAATTTGACAGCTGAGTCGAGATTCCAACTCAGACCAAAATTTGGCCCCCAACTGCTTGCTCTTCTCGCCACTTGGCTTACAGATAGTGAAGCATCTTGTTCTGGAGGAATGTGGTGCCCTCAAAATCTCATCTTTAGCAGTCCCTTCACCTAACATATTTCTAATTTAATAAGTTCATTTCTTTACTCTCTCTGCTTAGGCAGAAACTATGTATTATAAGAATTTGAATCCCCTGAAGCAATGGCATGGGTAGTAGTAGATACTCAAATATATATAGATATAGATATAGATATAGATATAGATATATAGATATATAGATATATATCACTAACATTAAAAAAAACAGAAATACTAACAGGATGACAAAAAAGCACTCTGCTCTGCAAAGCCAAATAGAAGTGGACTTGAGATGATTTTCTGCCTTGTTTTTTGAGGGCATCTGAATTGCCCATATTATCATTCTCTTCTTGGTCAGTGAACCTCACAGGACAAAGGATCAGATGAAACAATTAGCATCAAAATCACATTAGAAAAAACACAAGTGTCCAGTCATTTCAACTGCTCACAAAAAATATGTTCTTCCTTTTCCTGATTCTATTTAAAGCCTCACTGACCTTCCTAAATTCCCAGTTTCCACTTAATCTCTGTGCTGGTCAAGATAGCAGTCTTCACTCCCTAACCTTCTCTTTCCACCCAGTGGTCACCCTTTGAAGTCACGGAGAATGCCACGCACACAAGG
The DNA here is from genome assembly GCF_018350215.1 of Panthera leo. Classification (NCBI taxonomy): domain Eukaryota; kingdom Metazoa; phylum Chordata; class Mammalia; order Carnivora; family Felidae; genus Panthera; species Panthera leo. Next base: position 46,504,764 of record NC_056681.1, read on the forward strand.
AAGCCATTAGTAGAGTCCCAACCTATATAGCCTACCATAAATTAGAATGCTAAGGAAGCCTTTTCATCCCTGCAAAGCGACTCAGGCTGACTGCTAGCAGTGCCTTCCCATCGATGACAAGTCACCAAAGAGTTCTCTCTACACAGCTCATTTCTGGTGGCAGCAATATTCCTGTCTGACTTCTGAAGTGATTTTTGCAATGCACACGGCTGCCAGAGGCAGGGATTCTGGAATGAGAGTTTTAGCAGCCCTCACTCCCCCCAGCCTTCCCTTTCTCTCTGATGGGTAGGGACTGGGGGCCAGCCTTGAGTGGGGTTCCTTTATTGCCTCTCTTCCTGGAATCAGGAGCCTCACAACTTAGCCATGTACTTATACTTCTAAGACTCCTTCTATTGCATTTGTGTGCTTCAGTTCAAGTTTTGACGTTACTTCTAAATCTCCAAAGAAGTGTGTTGAGATTATTGAAAAGTGTAAAGTTGGCATTTATTATAATGATGAAATCAGCTCCCTTAAGAATTTCTTATATGTCAAAGGCTAAAATTATTTTAAATAAAATGTTTCTGTGAATATAAAATCTAATTATAACACTGTATCCAGAGGCTGGAAGATTCTAGGATATGAGATACTAAGAAGATATTTGATTATCTCATTCCCAGATTAAATCTGGAGAGAGGGGGTGTGCTGGAATGAATCATGAATTATTGCATTCTTGGGGAAGCAGTTACATCCTGAGTCTCAGTTCCCCATTTGCAAAATAAGGTGGGAATGAGTGGTCTCTCTATTTCCTTCAAGTTCCAATAATTCTTTTTCTGACTTGGGTTCTCCCAGAAGCAGAGAGAAAAGTTGATTCAGGAGGTGATCTCAGGAAACTCTGTTAAGGGTGTAGGGAAGTGAGATAGAGAAGACAGCCCATAATGGGTGTGTCATCAGTTCATTTGTCTTTGTAGGCCACTGGGCTCAATCTATCTGGAGAACTTTGGAAAACAGTATGGAACATGCCTCGAAGGCAGGGAGCTGGGGTATTTGCATACCACGTCCCACCGGTCATTGGTGAGGGCACTTCTGGCCTGCCACATGGTGGAAAATGCTGGAGAAATCCCTACAGCTGAGAAATTCAGGTGCTGATGGTTGGAAGGTAGGCAGTGCCCCTGGAGGTTGTGGAGATGTGGAGACATGGGTGGAGCACCAGTGATGCCTGCTACACATTTGCCCTCAAGATCTGCATGTAATTTGTGTCTTGTAGACATCTGGCAACTCTGTCTAGTCAAGGTGAAAGTCATAGCAGAATCACAACCAGTGTCTTTGTGATAATTGCACAGTCTCATTTGGTCTGGTGGTTTTGCCCCGTGTGTCACAGAACACAGGCATTGTTAATGTACAGCCTTGTTGGTAAAGACATAACAATACATGTTCAAATTACTTTTCATATTAATAAATTCATGCCTTCATGTCACCATGTCTTGCTGTCATGATGTCATTCTCACTTGGATTCTGATGTGCCTTCACAAGCAAGAGAAAAATGGCTCGCGATGAGATAGTTCTCTGGGAATGCACCACCCCCAAGTGCTGGGAGGGTGTCAAGCACAGGGCAATGTGGCTCATGGGAGTGGCATCTATTGTGTGTACTGAACACAGCTGATTGGATGACACCAGCAAAGAGCCTTGAGGTAGATTCCTGTGCCTCTGGGCAACTCAAGGAACTTCTAAGGCATAGAAAATTTTCTTCAAGTCAGATGCATCCCTAATAAGTGAAAGTCCCTGCCAATAATGAGTGGGGAAAAGATGGACCCAGATTTCTAGTTTCTTTCATCTGTTTTTCAGTTTGCTAATTGTACTCATTTATTGAGTCAACAAACCTTGAGAACCTGTCTTGCTCCAGCACTAGGGAAACAGCAGTGAAAACTGATAAATTCTTACCCTCACAGAACTTCCTTTTTGGTGAGAAGAGACAGACAATAAATAAATAACTAAATAAACACTGTGTCAGGGGTGAACAATGTTAGGGAGAGAAATGAGTCAGGGGAGGTGGTTGGGAAGTGGAGAGGTTTAGGAGAAGAGATTTACTCAGAGGCTGGCTGGCCGATAAAATGCCTCTGAGACCAGACCCATGAGATAGAAGGAAGGGCTTGAAGGAACCAGGTAGACTGCTGGCGACAGAGCCCCAGGCAGGAAACACAAAAGCAAAGAACTGGAGGTCAGGATAAGAACCAGGGGTGGAACTGAGCAGGGGAGATGAGGGCAGAGTTCTGGGAGGTGGGCCAGTTAATCATGTGGTGCAGGTGAGAATTTTGACTCTCACCTAGAGTGATGCAGGAAGCAGAGACCTGACATTCCCTGATTTTGGTTTGAAAAGCATCACTCAGGAGCTCAGGGGAAGTAAAGCTGGGGGGAAGTAGGGATAAAGCTATAGAGACGATTTTATGCTGATTTTGTTCCTATCTCTCATGTGCCAAAAAATCCTCTAGCTCTGCCTTTGCCAGCTGCCGAAAACTGAATTGTGTCCCCTCCAAATTCCTGTGTTGAAGTACTAACCCCCAAGGTGATGGTATTTGGAGATGGGACATTTGGGAAATAATTAGGTTTGAATGAGGTCCTAAGGGTGGAGACTTTATGATGAGATTAACGTCATTATAAGAAGAGGAAGAGACACCAGGGCTCTCTGCCAGGTGGGGACACAGGGAAGAGGTGGCCTGCGCAAGTGAGGAAGAAGGCACTCACCAGGAACTGATTGTGTAGACATCCTGACCTTGGACTTCCAGCCTCCAGAGCTGAGAGAAATCTCTGTTGTTTAAAGATCTTTCTGTGTTCCTTCGTTCATTCATTAATTCGTTCCTTCCTTCCCTCTTCCTTTCCTTCCTTCTTCCTTTCCTCCCTCCCTCCCTCCCTTCCTTCCTTCTTTCCTTTTTTCTCCATATCCAAGGATTTATTTACCATTAATAGTACTTAAAGAATTTCACATTCAAGAGATAACAAAATCTTTTGTAAAACCCATATGGATCCATCTGCAAGTAGAATACGATAAACACCAACAAAACCCAAGATAGCTGACCCAGAGAGGTGTGGAGACTGGGTGGAGGCTGAAGATGGCCTTGCCACATGCATGGGCTAGGTCTTCCCAGGAGAAACACAATAAGGGCAGGTGGTGACTGTGCCCCAGGCTTGTAACAAGCAGCTGATGCCTGGGGACTGTCTCTGGTACTTACAGAGGGATCCTAAGAACTGAAAGAAAAGAAATATCTCATGTTTAAAGCCACACAGTCTGTGGTACTTTGTGATGGCAGGCAAGCAGACTCATACATGAGTCACTTTTATTCCCTTTCCTAAAGTTGCTGGTATCAGTCAGTGGTGGCAAGAAAATTTCCAGGGAGTGGTGCTTACAGCCTTAAGGAGACTCCTGGGTGGACAGAAGGGCTGTAGAAGGGAGGCCACTGGGAGGCCAGAAGGCCCAGGCCATGAAGGGCTATGTGGGCCCCAGGAAGGGGCTGGGATTTCACCATCCTCTTGAGGGGAGCCGTTACAGAGGTTGGGCAGAGGAGTCAGGTTTGTTATAAAAAGATGACTGTGGCTGCTGAGAAGAGGAGACAGGTGGAAGGAAGGTGGACCCACAAGTGAAGAGCCCAGGATGTGCTCAGTCCAAGTGTAGGCCCAAGACTTTGGTGGCCTAGTTGAGGTGGCTGCAGTGGGGGGGGGGATAATGAAATTGGAGAACATTTTGGACATACAAAGACTTGTGGATTGAGTCTGTGTGTGGGGGGGTGTCGAGGGAGGGGAGACACCCAGGTATGGCCTGGGGTTCAGACTTGAGTAAATGGTGGGGTAGAATAGCAGGTGTGTCAATGACCACCAGAAACTCTACAGTAGCTGGGTCACAGGGACATGGCCAGGATCAGATGTTGAGCAGATGCAAAGAGAAATACCATGAGCCTGGGGGCAGGGGGGGGGGGGCAGTGGTAACAGGAAAGAGAAATGAAGCAGAGGAAGGGGGAGGAAGTATAGGGGAAGGGTGCGGCCCTGGCCCAGTCTTTCTTGGGTCTCCTGGGACGCTTGCAGACCAGTAGGTGACAAACATAAATAAGTGCAATGTGTCATCTGACCCCCAGCTCACTGCTGTACTAACTACGGTCCCAGGCTTTCTTTCTGAATATAGGATTTTAAGGGCCAAACATTAAATTCTTTGTTTTTAAACACAGAATTTTCGAATATATGTGGGTTCACCATCAGAAAAGAGTTGTTCAGGATGACTTCTAAAGCTCTTTTCATTTCTTTCTTTTCTTTTTTTAATTTTATTTTTTATTTTGTAAAATTTACATCCAAATCAGTTAGCATATAGTGAAGCAATGATTTCAGGAGTAGATTCCTTAATACCCCTTATCCATTTAGCCCATCCCCCCTCCCACAACCCCTCTAGCAACCTTCAGTTTGTTCTCCATATTTATGAGTTTCTTCTGTTTTGTCCCCCTCCCTGTTTTTATATTATTTTTGTTTCCCTTCCCTTATGCTCATCTGTTTTGTCTCTTAAAGTCCTCATATGAGTGAAGTCATATGGTTTTTGTCTTTCTCTGACTGACTAATTTCACTTAGCATAATACCCTCCAGTTAGATCCAAATAGTTGCAAATGGCAAGATTTAATTCTTTTTGATTGCAGAGTAATACTCCATTGTATTAGTGTCTTTGACAAAGCAGGAAAGAATATCCAATGGAATAAAGACAGTCTCTTCAGCAAGAGGTGCTGTGAAAACTGGACAGCAACATGCAGAAGAATGAACCTGGACCACTTTCTTACACCATGCACAAAAATAAACTCAAAATGGATGAAAGACCTCAATGTAAGACAGGAAGCCATCAAAATCCTCGAGGAGAAAGCAAGCAAAAACCTCTTTGATCTTGCCCACATCAACTTCTTACTCAACATGCCTCCACAGTCAAGGGAAACAAAAGCAAAAATGAACTACTGGGACCTCATCAAAACAAAAAGCTTCTGCACAGAGAAGGAAATAGTCAGCAAAACTAAAAGGCAACCAACAGAATGGGAGAAGATCTTTTCTTTTCTTTTCTCTTTTCTTTTCTTTTCTTTTCTTTTCTTTCTTTTCTTTTCTTTTCTCTTTTCTCTCTTCTCTTCTCTTCTCTTCTCTTCTCTTTTCTCTCTCCTCTCCTCTCCTCTCCTCTCCTCTCCTCTCCTCTCCTCTCCTCTTCTCTTCTTCCTTTTCTTCTTTTTTTAAATGTTGGGCTGGAACTCATAACCCTGAGATCAAGAGTTTTTGTGCTCCACCAACAGAGCCAGCAAGGCACCCCTTTTAATGTCCCTTTGAACACTGAAATTCTAATGATTGGAAACCCAGAGTATGAGCAATGCTTTTCTTTTCTTTTTAAAATAGGCTCCATGCAGGAGCACCTGGGTGACTCAGTTGGTTGAGCGTCTGACTTTGGCTCCGATCATGATCTCACAGCTCCTGGGTTTGAGACCCGCATTGGGCTCTGTGCTGTCAGTTCAGAGCATGGAGCTTGCTTCAGATTCTGTGTCTCCCCTTCTCTCTGCCCCTCCCCAACTCGTGCTCTGTGTCTCTCTGTCTCTCAAAAATAAATAAATGTTAAAAAAATTAAGTAGGCTCCATGCCTGATGCAGGGCCCAATGTGGGGCTCAAACTTACAACCCTGAGATCAAGATCTGAGCTGAGATCAAGAGTCGGATGCTTAATGGACTGAGACACTCAAGCACCCTTGGATATATATTTCTTTTTTTTAAATGTTCTTATTTATTTTTGAGAGAAAGAGTCACAAAGTGAACAGGGGAGGGGCAGAGAGAGAGGTAGACACAGAATCTGAAGCAGGCTCCAGGTTCTGAACTGTCAGCACAGAGCCCAATGCGGTGCTCGAACCCATGAACTGTGAGGTCATGACCTGAGCCGAAGTCAGATGCTCAACTGACCGAGCCACCAAGGTGCCCCTATATTTCTTAACCATAATAGTCCATTTTCTAGTTTAACTTAGAGAATTTGTTTCAGAACCAAACAGCCTTAATGGCTTTTTGTGAACTTATGTGCCATTGAATTTCTGACAGGTGAAGTCACATTTTAAATCTCTGTTAAGGGAAAAAAAATGTTGCTGTTTTGTTGCCAGTACACGACTGAAATATACAGGAGAGTTTGCCTTTGGATATATACATTCAATCATATATTCATATGAAGTCATGAATCAATTATATATTTTGAATTTAGTTTTATGCATTTCATATATATAATTTCATAAATCTGATTTTTAAAGCACTGAAAACATTGTGAAAAATGATTTAATTGCTATTTCCAAATTACAAAGAAGAAAAAAGTGATTTTGCTTTCTTAGTCTACTATCTGAAACAATTACAACACTATGTTATTTTCCTGGTACCCCTTTGAGGTAAGTAAGTGGGAACCGCAAAGCAATTTCAGTTTCTATTGAATAAAAAATTACACAGGAGGTATGACTCATTGATCTTGTAACCCAAATTCCAGGTAGATGCTGTACTTGACAGAAGAGGGGCTACTTGCCTCCACTTAAGGATGGAATGATGGCACAGTATGTTTCCTCCTATCATGGTGGCTGAACTCTATCTGGATACTGTGAAATGCTGTTTGACATTTGCTAAGTTTTAATTTACTAAAATAATTTCATGTGTTCTAGGAAACCAGAAAGTAGGTCATTATATCAATTAAAAGTGATCAGAAAGGTTGTCCATCTGGCAAGAACCTTTCATCCTGGTCATGGTTATTTTACCATGCCAATCTTGTTTTTTTCTTGAACAAGTTGCATATAGATAGGTAAATACAGGAATAATATAAAGTAAAGCAAATGGCTGGAAAGCAGACAATGCAAGAGATACAGTTGTTTGGTATTATTGCAGTTTGTCAGAAATACGTCCTCAGTTTTTATACTGCAAAAACAAGCCCCCAAACTCAATCCACTGAAATAAATTTGAATGTGGAGTTTAATGTTGTTAATAGCCCATACATAATTTACTTAAATATTTGAAGTTCTAGATTCTTTCATTCTGTTTTAAACAAACCGAACTTATTTGCAAATGGTTAAAAATACCAGAACAATTGCAAGAATGCTCTTTTTTAGTTCTGAAGATATTGCTTCATTTTAAAGCATCAAGGATGATTTAGAGTTTTGGAAGAACAGAGGAGATTTCTGGATTCCCACAAATGTAAACCACCACTGAGGACCAGCCTCAGGACAGCTGTGCTCTGGAAGCCAAATTGGTGTGGCAGCAAAAAAGAGCTATTCTTTTTTGAATAATAATGACAACAAAACGCCTCCAAACTGAAACCGAGGAAGGACTAGAAACATTGTTTTCTTACTAATGTGAGGTTGGAAACATTGGCTTTCAAGGGAATTGGCCATGACCACACCAACACTTGGATGGGACTAGGGCTGGGATTGCAGGCAGATGTGAGTTTGTCATTGGCATGCCAGCATTCACAAACTTTTCTCTTGCTAGCACATTGAGGTGGGCCTTGCTTGAGCTACACAAACTGATTATACACATAACCTGGAAACATGCTGTTTAGCTTAATACGTGCTTAGGTGCTTATGTATAAAATTCAACATTTGTCCAGGATATTTGACAAATGCTCAGAAATATCTATTATGCCAGAAAGCTGTCGAGGAAGTAGTCTTTTCCCATGGAGAGCTCATTTAACCCCATTTGAACCAACAGAATAAGGAGTTTTATTCTGCCTGGGAGAGATCATGATACCAAAATGCATGGCTTCAAAGCAAGGAGTGGGGAGGAGGACAGAAGCATGAGAAAATCAAGGTTTCTTGGTAGGACCCAAGGACTAGCCTGTGCTTTTCCAAGTATGTGTTTTAAAAGGTCACTAACCACTTATTTCATTTATCTCTGCATGTGTCTTTTTATCCCATTTCAAAAAAGCTTGCTATTTTTCAAATAACATGCTATTTTTCTAAACTAATTTCTTTAGTATACAAAGAGTGCTTACAAATCAGCAAGAAAAAAAAATATTTCCAAAAGATATAAACTGAAAGGTAAATAGAAATGGTTTTAAAATGTTTTCGCTTATCAGCTGGGCAGAAATGAAAACTTTGAAAACATGCTGAGAGTAATCTATGATAATACACGGTGCTGGTGAGGTTGTGGGAAAATTTATTCTGATACATTGCTAATTAGGCTGTAAACTAATACAAGTTTTTTGGAAAACAATTGGCAGTATCTTCCAAAATTTAAAATGCATGCATTTCCTCGTTATAGAAATTCTAACAGAATACTTCTGACAGATAAGACTCATGGTCACACAATTTGAACATGGTACAGTGGCTACCTCTGGCTGGGGTAGGAAATGTAAGGGTAGAGGCAAGGGTGGGAGAGAAACTCATTTATGTTCTGCATGTCATTTGTATTGTTTAAATGACTTAAATGTGTTAGTCACAGAAAGAAATTAAAAAAAATATATATGTTGCATACAGAAATGACTGTAAGTTCACACACACACACACACACACACACACACACACACAGGAAATAACCTGCAAACATTGGGATAAAACTGAATGACAAGAAGGTGAGAATTAGGCTGAAGGGAAAATAAAGGTAAAAACCAAGGATAAGACCGCATCATCCACAGTTGTTGGAGGTTAAGTGGAAAGCAGCCAATGTAAACACTGCCGAATATCTATAAAATGAAAGCAATCCTTTTCCAGAAGTCTAACTATGCAGGACTCAAGACTGGAGAGAAGTTTCTCCTATGGGTCCTCATGGAGAAGGATATAGTAAATAATGTCTTTTAAAAAAAAAGCCCAGAGTGGGGCACCTGGGTGGCTCAGTCAGTTAAGCGTCTCACTTAGACTCAGGTCATGGTCTCACAGCTTGTGAGTTCAAGCCCCGCGTTGGGCTCTGTGCTGACAACTAGGAGCCTGGAGCCACCTCTGATTCTGTGTCTCCCTCGCTCTCTGCCCCTCCCACGCTCATGCTCTGTCTCTGTCTCTCCTTCAAAAATAAATAAACATTAAACAAAAATTTTTTAAAGCCCAGAGTAAATTCAATAACACATTTCAATAATCTGTCCTTGTAGTATATTGGATTATCGTTCCAGACTCTCATTTATTCCTCATAAAAGGGTTCTCCATTCATGTTCCTTGTTCAGAGATTTAATGGTACCTCTCATAAGAGTGGCAGTGGGTACCTCCCCACCCCACTCTCTGATATCGGTTCCCATGTGGAACTTCCTCTTCCAGTGAAAGAAGGGCAGAATTAGCATGAGTTGTGTCTGAGCAGAGGATTTAAATGTGCTTGCATGGTTTGGCTTGACGTTTTGAACTTCAGCTTCCCCTGTGAAAAAGCATGCCCCATGTAGCCATTGCTATTTCAGTCTGGATTCTAGAATGTAAACATGTGAGCAATCTGGACCCATAAACAAAGCCTGGAGTCTAACTGGGACCAGCTGATCTGCAGACCTGTGTGTGTGTGTGCGTGTGTGTGTGTGTGTGTGTGTGTGTAATAAATGTTTGCTTTTATAAGCAAATGTGATTGTTACATTGTTGCAGCAGAACCCTGGCTAATGCATCTCTGTAGACAGTGATTAGAAAGTGAAAATAAGTTCAGGGGGTACCTGGGGGGCTCAGTTGATTAAGTGTCTGACTCTTATTCTCAGCTTAGGTCATGATCTTGCAGTTTGTGAGATTGAGCCCTGAGTCAGGCTCTGTGTTGACAGTGTGGAGCCTGCTTGGGATTCTCTTTCCCTCTCTCTCTGCCCTTCCCCCATTCATACATGCTCTCTCTCTCTTTTTCTCTCTCTCTCAAAATAAATAAATAAACTTAAAAAAAGTGAAAATAAGTTCAGAAGGAGGCTTTTGAATTCCTGGAGATAGTGAGAATGGGCAGGTGCTCTAATAGAAGGATATAAACTTCCCCTAAGATCATGATCCTACTTGGAGACTACAAGAAATTATTGATGATCAATGGATAATGATACCAGGGTAACACAGTACTCTGTGAGTGAACTGCAGAAGCAATTTATTTTTATCACAAGAAAACTACCCCAGTATCCTGAGAACAGTGCACAATGCCTTTGGGCATTCATTGAGAAGATGTGTAGAAACTGTGATGGATGGGTAACGTGTGTGTGCCAATGTGCCTGTGTTTGCATGTTCTGAGGGGGGCACCTGGGACTAAAGATTCTCTTCCCTCATCATTCCAGCCTATTCTGCTAAGATTCTTAGTGTTAAAAGTATGTCAGGGCCAAGGGTCAAAACACAAGTGTAGACTCAACAATCTTGAGCCTCACCTCTGGGGTTTCTTCCCACCTCCTTCACTATAACTCCAAGAATAATGTTGATAGTGCTTTTAGGAACAGTTCAGGACAAGAGTTCAAGGCAGAGTCTAGATGTATGCATGGGAAGTTGATGTCTTCACAAGGGATAACAAGACCCCTGTAAGCACAGCCATGATTCTATAGGATTGTCTCAAACAAAAGTCTTGGGCAGAAGTTTAGCATATATTTTGTAATTGTTTTTTTGAGTCTAGAAAGAAAGACAATGGTCTTAGGACAGCCAATGACTTCTGGCTTCATCCCAAACCAATAAGTGAACTTAATAACAAAGTTTAATGACTGTTGGGCAGTCATCTTTAGGAAGGAAGGGGAGTCTGAAAGAAAGGGTGGAGAAAATGGATGATCTTATCTTGAATATTCTTTCTTGGCCAATCCAATTAGAGAAACACTATTCTGTTTATTCACCTATTGTCTTAGTTTGTCTAAGTAAGAGAAACATTTGCATGGAGGAAAGAAGTGGTTTGGATTTCCTGGTGTTATGTCTTGGATATGATCTCTCTCTATCTCTGTCTCTCTGTCTCTCTCTTTGCCTCTCTTTCTTTCTTCCAGCTCCTTCCTACTGATGCCTTGGTTAGGTTGACTCCCTGACTTTCATTTTTCTACATCTCAAGTCCACACTTAGTACCAAATTTGAAGTTTCAGGGTCTATCATTCAGGATATCTGTCTCTATCTATCTATCTATCTATCTATCTATCTATCATCTATCTATCTATCTATCTATCATCTATCTATCATCTGTGTAAAGAGATTTATTTAAATATTGGCTCACACTATTGTAGAGGTTAGCATCCCAAGTTTGCAGGGAGGGCTGGCAGGCTTGAATCTGCATGGAAGCAGAATTTCTTCCTTTTCTGGGAAGGGGGTCTCAGTCTTCTCTTTTAGGGCTTTCAACTGATCAGATGAGGTCCATTCACATTCTGGTGGTTAATCTGCTCAAAGTCTACTGATTTAAATCTAAATCTGAACAAAAACCACCTTCATGCAACATCAAGGCTGGTGTTTGACCAAGCAACTGGGTACCTGGGTCTAACCAGGTGGAGACATAATTTTAAGCACCACAGGGTCAGAACTCACCATACCCCATGCCCAGCCTTAGACCAGTATTCCAGTCTTCTCCTGGTCCAGGTGGGGAAATAGAACAATTAGGATCCCATCTAAGTGTGGACTATGAATACCATTGACATTCCTGCTAGTTAATTGGGAGATATTTACCACTTGGTTTGCCAAGTAAATATAATGATGTATATTGTTAGCACACACTTCCACTGTTTGGCAGATGGTATGTCCTTAACATGGCACACTGGTGTAGGAAATTATTTGACTTCTTAGTTCCATATGGTGACATATTCCTTTTGTGATACTAGAATATGAGTGTGTTATATTTTTTATGTGTGTGTGTGTGTGGGAGGAGGCATATGTGTCACATCTGGAATTTAAAAAAATATCAAGGAACCAGATGTACATTCATATGATCATATATGTATATACACATATACTACACACCCCTTTAAAATGGGAACAGCTTAGTTTGTATCTTTTGGTTTTATTGAAGGATCTTGAGAGTGAATAAAACCATAAGAAAACATATGGAAAAGCAGTCAAATAAGTTATAAATGTAATCTACATTGTTTTAACAGCATTGTAGAGGGAGGAGGGAGAGGGTGATGGTATCTGCTGATTAGTTAGAGTTGATGGCAGGTCCTGTATGAGGCACTTCTCTTGTGTTATCTCATCTGATGTTGTAAGGGAGAATTTTTCTTAAACTTGGAAATCAGGTTCAACAAATAAAGTGCACAAGCAAGATTTTCTTTCAAGTTTGCCTTAATCTAAATACATGTGGTTACACCTATTACACTGTAGCCACATCTCTGGGCATGTATAAGCACTTCCAGAAGATTTGGTAGCCGATTACTCATAAGATTTAATGGTGATGATGGGGCAATGTACAGATACTTCCAGGCAAAATTATGCTTTATGGCTTAGAGCTTGGGAATACATTGATCCTTTGTGGTGATCAGAAGGGTATTCTTCCTCCCTTTTCCCTCTTTTCTGCTTTGGGACACCCCTCTCCCCATGCAGGGGATTTTGGAAGAGACTCTGCTAGCCCTCCCCTTACCAGGTTCATTTGTTTTAGAAAAATCATCCCAAGTGACCCAAAGGGGATAGGTTAGAGGGGATCAGTTTGGGAGATGGAAGAGATAATACAGGTAAGACTGTTGGAGACAGAAATGAACTCAAGACTTTTCAGGAAGTACAATCAGCAGGACGTGGTATTGGTTGAATGGGCTGGGAAGTGAAGGGGAGTGAGATCAAAGAGGACTTCCAAGTTTCTGGTTTTGGCCATGGGGCAGATGGAGTCAAGTTTCAGTGGGAAAGTAATCAGTTCATTTTGTGTCTGCTGAGTCGAAGGTGATGCGGGCCAACTGGGTGGAGCTGTCCAGTAGGTGGTGCTGTGACAATCAAAAGGGAGGGCTCAGGGAGATGGATGTGGACACCAAGCTCTGGGACTGCAGTGACTGGCACATTGCCTGCTTCCCACAGGTGCTCACCAGATATTTGTGAAATGCACAGGATGAGAGAGCTGGTTGTGGACACATGGGTTGGGATAGGGAGTTGATAAGTTTGCATTAGAAGGCTTTTTTCTCTGATGGGGTTGTTATTTGCTGAAGGGGAGGAGTGGGTGATGGCGTTTTAAGATTGTGCAGAGAGAAGTTCTGAACTAGCCAACTATTGAAAGGGAATGAGTCAACTAAAGAAAGATAAAAGGATCCTTGAGCAGTCTCAATGGGTTGGAGTGAGGTAGGATGCTGTAAGTTAATAGTGGTTCCAACCTGCTAGGTGGTGTGGCTTTGTCAGCCAAGACAAAGACAACTCCCAGATGGCAGAAGTTGGGTTGATTAACAGCTGAAGTTTCACTGAATATTTACAATGGGAGTGAAGCCAGGGAGTTGATATGACTGACAGAAATGGAGTCTGGGAGTGTTCCATCCTTTTCAATTTTTTGAAAGGGTTTGAGAAGAAGTCGTGTTAATTCCTCTTTAAATTTTTTGTTAGAATTTACCAGTGAAACCAACTTGTCCTGGGCTTTTCTTTGTTGGAAGGCTTTTGACTATTGATTCAATTTCCTTACTCATATTTCATCTGTTTAGATTTTCTATTTCTTCAGGATTCAGTCTCAAACATAGCTGGTAGGAATTTATCCACTTCTTGTAGGTTGTCCAATTTGTTGGCATTCTTACCAGTCTCTTATGATCCTTTGTATTTCTGTGGTACCAGTTGTAATGTTTCCACCTTCATTTATACATACATTAAAACTTTGATTTATGAGCATAATTCATTCTGGAAACATGCTTGTAATCCAAAGCACTTGCATATCAAAGCAAATTTCCCCATAAGAAATAGTGGAAACTCAGATGATTCGTCCCACAACCCCAAAATATTTATATAAAAATGATTACAATACTGTAATATAATATAAAATAATTAAGAAAAAAACAAAATATAAAGAAAAATAAATAAATTAACCTGCACTTACCTTTGAAAACCTTTGTGGTTGGTATGAGGGAGACAAGAGAGAGGCGGGTTATTGTGTAGGACAACTTTCACTATCACTGATAGTGTATGTTGACTACATACAGTATTAATAAACTCTTGTCATACACTGTATTTAATGTACCTGGCAATGAGGCAGCAGAGAAAAGGGTCTCTGTCTGCAGGCAGTCTAGAATGAAGTAAAGTGTTCCTAAGCTTACTTATGTATGGAAAAACAAACGACTGCTCATAGGTGCTTTGAAGTGAAAAATATTTTAAAGTCTTTGGGAGTATTAGGGTTTCTCAAAAGGAACCATCTTCAGAGCATGTTTCTGAGTGACTCTAAGGATGGATCCAAGAGTCTTACAGCCTGTTAGAAGTAGCAACCCCCAGGTGTCTGGAGGAAGGTGTTCTCTTTGGCAGGACCGTGGGATGGGACTCTGGTTTCAGGCCACTGGCCAACATGCCCCAGGGAATGGCCAGAGCTGGTTTTCTGTGTTCTTAAGCAGTTTCTCCAGGTGCCCACCAGAGAGATGAGCCCCAGTCTGTGTTGTGTAATTTCACCCAGAGTTAGGCTGGGAAGAACAAGAAGGCTTTTCGCACATTTGTCATTTTTGCACTTTTTAAACTGACACTGGAACATTATATCAATCCTAATATAAAGACAGATTCAGGCAGAGCTGCTGGGACAATGGTTTCTGAGCATCAGACACACCACAGCCTCTCCAAGTGGCCAGTTTGAAAGCCACCACTTCTGATTAATTAAAACTACCCCTAGCTTGGATCATCATGAGACAGTTACACATCGAGACTTCCTTGCTTTGGCCTGTGTGCTTTGCATTCTATTTTGATCTGGGTTTGTTGAGGATGGCTGACGGACATAGCTGTGCTCCTGTGTTGCTGAAGACCCTGTGTACTGTTCACACAGACACTCTTTTATGGGGCACAGCAAGAGAAACTCCTTGTAGTAGTTCCTGGCAGCAAAAAATGTTTTTCTTCTGAGCTGTTACTTGTTATTATTATTTTTTTTTTTGTAATTTTGTGGCTACTGGGCATGTCATAACAGCATTTGTCTACCTATAAAGCTTAGCTCCAAATTTGTGGTCCATCCACCATGTGCAGAAATTTTGGGGGACTTCATTGAACTATCTTACCTTCATTTCTCCTTTACTCTGTCATCTTTATATAATAATTGATTGAATTATGTACACTATTATGTTTAGAACAGGTACAAGATTGCCTTTAGAATTGTAATGAATTTTGGTGATTTAAAGCTAAGTTTGAGTTGCCAAGAGGCAGACTCTGGGACAAGAGTTGAAGGCAGACATTGATTTGGCAAGTGACCCTGGGGAGCATTGGTAGAAGAGTGGGGAAGGGAGGCAGAGGGGGGAGGGAAACAACAACGCAGGTGTGGTTCTGAGCAGGTGACTGCTGTGGTCCTGTGGGATGTTAGAGCTCAGTCCTGCTGGGTACCTTGGGGAGAGTGGGTAGAATATTCCTCAGAATTGTTTCACTAATGAGTAGGAAATTGGAGTATTTGTCCACCAACTCCCATTGTTCATTGCTGAGATTTGTTCCTGGGGGCATTAATCACCTAGCACTTGGGTCTGCCCTGTGCTGGCAACACCAGCTGCTGCAGTCTGAAATGGCCTTCAGGCCAGAAGTTTCATGTGTTTGCAACAGGGAGTGGTATCCTAAAGGTGAGGATCTTTGGGAAGGAGGTCGAACATCCAGAGGTGTTGACTATGAGTCTTCTGGAAGAGCGAGAAGAGCTACATAAATGCCTTTATTTGCATCGTGCCTTTTAATCACTATTTCTCTGAACATCTTAACACAGTGTTTGTAATGCAGATAAAAAGAACTTCAGTAGTTGAAGCAAGAGCTGTCCTCTTTATGCCTTTGACATAATATTACATGCAAGATGTTAACTCACAGTCTCTATTGTTACACAAATGCTATCACAGTGGTTCTCTCATTAAGAGGTGAGCAGGAAGTCAGCCCTTTCCTTGAGCCCACCTTCCCATCTGGAGGAGGACTATTTACAGTTTATGTAAATCAATTCTGGCTGTTCTCTCCCTTGGGAAGAGTGAGAGCTCACATAGACTTCTTGGGTTCAGACAGGGACAGTGGCCTTCAGAGCAGGTTGGGCTGGACATTGAATGAGGATGTGGCTATTGGAGGCTTCCCCACCTGAGGTCAGTTACCCTGTGGGTCTGGGGCTGCTGCTCTCCCAGGTGCCCCTGAAAAACAGACATTGCACACACATCTTTTCACATCCTTAGGGCTCAGCTGAGTCCGGGTTATGACTCTTGACCAGATTGTACTGGATGTTGTGGGGCCACCAAATGGTTACAATACAAAAAGCCACTAATCCCCCTCCTAGCCTGCTGCTGCTGGAGTTCTTCCTCAAACAGCTCTTCCTTCTTAAAAATCCAAACCGTTGACTTTCACTTTTCCTCACTTCTCAGAATGGTGCATACCCATACTTTACCAACTCAAAATGGTCCATATCCATCCTGAAGAATGCTGCTCTAGAGTGTCTTTGGGTAATTAGAAAGCAGTGGGCTGGCTTGAGGGCCTCTAAAAGGGATCAAAATGAGTCTCAAGGCACCCCTCAGCCTTCTTTATCTAAAGCTCACTTACCAGATGCACACCAGCCATCCATTCCCTCGCCTGCAACACCTGGTGCATGGAATAGGTATAGACAAGTACCTGTGGGTCAGGCATGAGCAGGTCCCAGTGTCCTGGGTGCCCCACTCACCATCCCTGAGTCCTGTTAAATTTAGATACCAAGATGGGCCTTGCACACCTCATGGAAATAAGTCAGACTGATGGTATGAAAGCACAAGGTTTATTATTATTTTATTAATTTGTTGTTTTAGCTACTGATGTTTCATTACTAATGTTACTTTGCTAAGTAGGAGAAATGACAATAGCTATATCAATGAGAGCTGTACCTTTCATTTTGAATGTTTTTTTTAACTTTTGCACTGCAAAGCTTAATACTAAACATTTGCCATTTGTTGTTCTTAAAATGTCTTTTTATTGAGGTATCATTTACATACCATGCAATGCAATGTATTTAGTGTACATATCCATCAAATTGACAAATGCAGACACCTGTGTAGCCCACACCCCTGTTGTCAAGATACAGAACATTCTATACTCCCAGAAAGTCCTCGTGTGTCCCTTCTCTCCCATCCATACCCAAGAAGCAACCACTTCTCTGATTTCTATGCCATATGTTAATTTTGTTTGTTCTAGAACTTCATAGATGTGTGCTCTATTGTGCCTGGCTTCTTTTGTTCAGTGTCATGGTTTTGAGACTCATCTGTGCTGAGTCTACCAGAAGTTCATTCCTTTTTATTGTTGAGTAGTACTCTAATGCATAAATATACTATTTTCCTATTGTGTATAAAGCATATAAATATATGTATTCTTAAAATTTTTTTTAACATTTATTTTTTTTGAGAGGGAAATAGACAGTGTGAGTGGGGAAGAGGCAGAGAGAGAGGGAGACACAGAATCCAAAGCAGGCTCCAGGCTCTGAGCTGTCAGCACAGAGCCCCACATGGGGCTCGAACCCTTGAACCATGAAATCATGACCTGAACCTAAGTCGGACACTTAACTTAAAAGACTGAACCACCCAGGTGCCCGTATACATTTTCCTATTGATGGGTATTTGAGTTGTTTGCAAGTTTGAGTTACAAAGTTCATGAAAATGTGTAAAGTATATGTAAAGTAAATTTGTAAAAAGCAAGCCCTGATTCACCCCCACTCCCGCATCCCTGCCTCCAATTAATAGGTAAGTCCTGTCATTCTTCTGTTGCTTTTTCTCAGATTTGCCTCCCTTCCTCCGTCATGGCTGCCCCTCTCCAGGCTGGGCTGGGGTGGTCCCTGGACAGGTTTGCTGGCTCTGTCCTGGGCACCCAACTGGCGCCCTGCCCCTCTTCAGTCTATTGTCAAGCTGGCAACCAGAGTGGGTTTGTGAAAGCACAGATGAGATTATGTCGCTGTGTTTGGAACACATCAGTGGCTGCACATTCCCTGAAAGTAAAACCCGAACTTTTACCCTTAAAGCCCCAGTCAGCAGGCTTCTGTCCTCCTACTTCATGTCCTGCTTTGTTCCCTGCCCTTCAATTATACCAGTCTTTTCTCAGCGGCTCACCCACACCCAGCTCTTTACCAGCTCATACGCTGTTCCCCTTTGTCTCCAATGCTGTTCCTTTTATGCTTGGCTTGGCTACCTCCTCTCATTCACCATGTCTGTGCTTAAATGTCTCCCTCCTATCCTGTTTTTGCTCTATCACTAACACCCCCAACTCCCTGCCCCAACAACTTGCACTTAGCACAATTTGAAGTTAAATATTTGTCTCCTCATCTATTATCTGCCTCCTCCATGAGGTCAATGGCTCCATTAGGGCAGGGAATAGGTCTGTGTTGTTGACTAGTGTTACACACTACTGAGCATGATGTGCATGCCCATAAGTGTTTGCTGAACAAACCATTGAATTTTATGTAAAATGGTATCACTCAAAATATGGGCTTACTAAAATGCCCTTTACTAGCCAGGCATGGGGATGATGCATGGTTGCAATAGTCTCTCCCTCTTTTCCAGCCATGAGGTGTTAAGTTGAATCTGGCAGGTAAAATCCAGCACAGTCAAAGGTGTTGAAAAATTACTTTGGACTTGAGAAGGCAAATGTGGAAGAGTAATTTACGGAGATATTAATTTGTGTTTTTATTTTTCCTGTTCCACAAAGGAAGCCAAAC
Source organism: Panthera leo (assembly GCF_018350215.1). Taxonomy (NCBI): domain Eukaryota; kingdom Metazoa; phylum Chordata; class Mammalia; order Carnivora; family Felidae; genus Panthera; species Panthera leo. The sequence continues at coordinate 46,523,396 of NC_056681.1, forward strand.
TCTGGCCCCTTGGGCACAAAATGCATTATTTCTTGCACACCTGTTTGCACATGAAGATTCATGCCCACCCCCCCCCCCATACTTCATTGTGATGGGTAGATAAGTTAAATCAAATGCAATTTCTGCTTACTAAACACCATTATCAAATCCTGAAACAGCTCACTGGATTTATGAGTATTCTTTTAATTTATTGTATGCTATTTCCACCACTACAAAGATCACAGAGTTCTGCATTCATTTATGAAAATAAGTTTGCCTTGGCATATTTTTAAAGTTTTAATTTCTCTTAGCTACACCGCAAAACCAGTAACTGCTATTTAATTCATTCCATATTTGTCGCTGGGCATAAGCAATTCTTCTAGAGTCATTAGTGAATGTGCAAATAAATGCCCTGAATGTGCAGGTGGGTAGCAAATAATAAGTCATTAACCAATGTCTGCAGGGAGGAAATTATTCCTATGGAGGAAGGTAAGTTTTTCTGGGAGCAATGCTAAATCTCCAGTTAACAGGAAACCATTTCATAATTTATAATTCATGTGTGACATAATTTACATGATTTGTAAATTACCAAATGGTTCCCTGGTGTACATATATTTATGCATGCATTCATGGTATAATCTTACCTAATTCCTCAACATTTAAAAATCGTACCTTTGTGGCTGGGAAAAGCTAAGTCTCCATTCCCATTAGAATGCAAATGATTCACTACCCGGATTTGTGTACCTTAGCAAATGTTAGCAATAGGAGAATGTATTGGCATCACTTTGGAGCAGCCCGAAGTTTTGTGAGCAGTCAAGCTGGGATTTGAATCCTGTTTCCTAATCCAATCCAGGGGTTCCACAAATTCAGGTTGAGAATGGAAGAGGAGACACCAGAGGAAAAAAGAGGATGATGGAGAGGGAAAAACAGATTTCAGAGAGAAATCTGCTAGAGTACAAAAAAGAGTCCCTTTCTTTCAGACCTGATGGCCTTGTCCACTGCTCTCAGAGGGGAACCATGTTGGTCTTGAAATTAAAAAAAAATATTAATAAACTGTGCCTTTTGATTCTTTTTTTTTTTTTAAAGGAAACCTAGAGATTGGGGATTGGAAGAAAGTTGGATGTTATGATTTTTTAAATGTTTATTCTTGAGAGAGAGAGAGAGAGAGAGATGGAGAGCATGAGTGGGGGAGGGGCAGAGAGAGAGGGAGACACAGACTCTGAAGCAGGCTCCAGGCTCTGTGCTGACAGCACACGGGACTTGGACCCACAACTGTGAGATGATGACCTGAGCCAAAGTCAGTCGCTTAACCAGCTGAGCCACCCAGGCACCCCATGATTCTTACTGTATTTCCCCCAATATTTTAGAAAGATAGAAACTAAAAATCATGGATTTCCTCATCAAATAATGAAATCTTTTGGAAGAAAAATCGGGAGTATTTAAATAATTTTTCTATTTATGATATTAACATCATTAATCCATTTTCAGCCTGAAGAGACATTTTCCATAAAAGTTTCATCCACTGATCTGATTTTTTCCCCTTAGACTCAAAAAATTGAATGTATTTATAAATATCAAATTCATGAGTAATATATCTTTGTTAAGGAAAATTTGGAAAGTGCAAAAAATACAAAGAAAATTATAACGCCTGTAATTTTTCTTTTATTCTGAAAATATCTTTTATTTTATCTTTAGAATGTTTAGATGAAATTCTGCTGAAAATATCTTCTAATGGGGTCTAAAAACATACACAAAATTAGAGTACAGTGAACTCACACGTACCCACAACCCATTTTTAAAAATTGTCACCATTTTGCCAGTATATTTCATATTTATTTTCCCCTCTATATTTTATTTTTATTAGTTTATTTTAAAGCATATCTCAGCCATCATATAGTTTTACCCATACATACTTTAGCAGAAATGAATCTTTAACTTGAAGAACTTTAAAAAATGTAACTATTGTACCATTATTAAATCACAAAAGTTAATAATTTTTAGCATCATCTAATATTTCATATTCAAATTTACTGGAGTGCTACTCAGCTATTTTGAATCACATATTGTATTATATCTGATTATAGCCCTTAATTAAATAAATAAATTAGTTAATTAACTTATTTATTTTAAAGTAAGCTCTATGCCCAAGGTGGGGCTCAAAATCATGACTCTGAGACCAAGAGCATGCTCTACCGACTGAACCAGCCAAGTTCCCCAAGTATCTTTTATTTTTATTTTTTTTTATTTTTTAATGCTTATTTATTTATTTTGAGACAGAGAGAGAGACAGAGAGCTTGAGCAGGGGAAGGGCAGCTTGAGAGAGAGAGAGAGAGAGAGAGAGAGAGACAGAGAATCCCAGGCAGGCTCCACGCTGTCAGTCCAGAGCCAGATGTGGGACTCGAACTCATGAACCATGAGATCACGACCTGAGCTGAAATCAAGAATTGTACAATTAACCCACTGAGACACCCAGGCACCCCAGTATCTTTTATTTTTAAAATAATTTGCTTCTCTTTCTCTATCTTTTCTCTTCTCTTCTTTTAATTTTTAATGATTTGTTGGATACACTGAATGCTTTGAGGTGGCGGATGTCTTACTTCCTGGGTTTGGCTGCGTGCTTTCTTGTGGGGATCTTTAACTGCTCTCTCTCTGTCTGATGTTCCTATAAACCGGGAGATAGATCCAGAAGCAGATTAGATTAAGTGCTGCGTGTTTTCCTCACAAGGATATTTATATATGTGACCTTGCTGCCTAAGATGAGGACCATAATGTTTCTCAGGCGTTGTCAGCCTGATACTTCAGTATAAAGTTCCTTATAAAAATTTTACCAAATCCACAGATGATCGCTGTTTGGATCAGTGGTATGCTGGAGGTGGCTCAAACCTGTTTGCACCAGCTTGTACCAGTTCTTAAGAGCTAATTGGGCACATTTCTTCCCAGCTCTGAGTGAAACCATGTTGGCAGTTTGCAATCAGCCATGGTGGAGTATTTGCACAAAAATTGGCCAATGCTACAAATTAGGCCCTTCCTCCCTGTCCAGTATTAAACATTTATAAACACAGCACTGCTTAGATCCATTATTTATTTCATTCAGGACTTACAAAACAGTTATTTTCTAATTCTGTCTGAATTGATTAGCTAAAATTTTTCTACAAAGGAGAACTTTCTCTCATTAACTATGTGGTTACCTTAAAAGACAGGAAAGAGACAAATTCTTGTTTTTGTTTTAACTTTTATTAATTTTCAGAGTAATGAGCTCATGCCTAGGCAATTACCAAATTACCAATCATAACCAATGAGATTTGTTGGTTTTTGTTTTAACATTATATGCTCATTGATGTTTTATAATTGATGTGTTTCAATTTAACACATCATCTTACTCTTTTTAGTGTCTAAACTGTTCTGTCATAAGGCAGCAAACCCTTTTCAACCTGATTCTTGTCTCCTCTTGACAAATCTAATCAAGAACTCAGAGTGCATTCTCCAATACCTAATTCTTAGTTTTACAGAAAACTTTTATAACTGATTTCTTCTTAATTGATTCACTGTTTTAATTGGCTATTCCCTTCCTCCAGAAGATACATATTGAACAATGCCAAATGCACATGTCCAGTAGACCATTTTCTTGTCCAAAAGAATTTTCTGTGATGGTGGAAATATTCTATGTCTTTGTTGCACACTATGAAAGCCATTAGTCTCATGTGACTACTGAGTATTCGAAATATGTCTAGTCACACTGGGGAGCTGAACTTTACATTTTATTTAATTTTTAGTTAACTTTAATGTAAATAGCTTCATGTGCTTGTGGCTGCCATATTGGAAGCATAGTTCTAGAACATCTGCACATTTCTGTCTCCTTTGGTTATGTTCTATACGTAACAGGAGTTTTGGGTTTGTTTCCAGATCTCTTTAGGATTTTTATACTTTTATTATATTGGTATACTTTGGCTAAACCATGTGAAAATAAAATAAAACCAAACTGAACACTTATGAAAGAATTTATGAAGGCAGGGAATTGTTGTTGATTTAGATGTGTGGATTTAGGAATTATTTTTGATTTAGATATGTGTAAGATAACACTCCAAGTTTGGGAAAATTACAAAAATTTATCAACTTTTTTGCATTCAGATAACTTAAAAAATGTCTTCAATTTCTCATGGTACTTAAGAAATTTTTTAAATGAATTATAAAGAATGCATAGTAGGTGTGGTTTCTGGAAAAAAGGAAAAGTGTAGCTCCAATCAACCCATCCATTCTCAAGAATTGACTCTGCCCACTCTCCCCCCTTTTAAAAACAAATGTATAAGTGTCCAGTTTTAAAAAGATCGATTTATACTTTAATATATTTTCAAGAAATTATTAGTTCTAATAACAAAGAGGTTTTCAATGTATTTTCATCTGTCCTATTCAGAAGGAGATATTTTCTTTTCATGATATTTTCTAACCAGTATTGCTTGTGTTCAGTCACAACTTTGGCAGGAAAGTGTGGAACAAATTGGTCAGAGACATGTGGAGTCCAAATCTTTAACCCCCTAATGTGTTTCATTCCTTGGAAGCAATCTACATTCTAGAGCCAAGGACTCTTGAAAACAAAACCACTGGTTTGGGCCACTGTTGAGGGGTCATAGACAGCAACAGAGGTGAGGGAAGAAAGAAAAAAAAGGAAAGTGGCTGACTTGTGGTCCCTGAGCACTTAGAAGAGAATTTGGTGATTTCAAGGAGTCAGCACTAGGCCACTGTGAGCAAGTTGCCTTTAAACTGGCTTCATTTCCTTTTGTAAAAGATCTGGAGGATCTTAATGAATCATTACTACGCATCAGGCCCTGTCCCAAGTGTTTTACTTGGATTTTCTCATTAAACGTCATGACATTCTTATGAAGTAGGAACTATTTTTATCTTTAACTTAGCAATGATTAAATAGAGGTACAGAGAAGCTAGGCACCCCGCCTAAATCACTCCACTAGAAGAAGGGAAGCTAGGATTTGAATCTACATTTCATCAGTAGATTGAGAAGGTATTTGTAGACACTTCAAGATATTTCTGCAGAAAACATGAAGAAACGTGGGCTGTATGATCACATAATTACCTGAATGAAAGACCAGATTAATGAACAAATTTTAAATTGATCAGTCTTGCCTATTACTCTCTGTTTTTATGAGTTTGACTATTTCAGATACTTCATGTAAGTGGAATTATATAGTTCGTCCTGATGTGACTGGCTTATTTTACTTACTATATTATCCTCTGGGTTCCTCCATGTTGTCTCATCTGGAGACATTTTCTTGTTTTTAAAGGCTTCATAATATTCCATGTATATAGAATGTATATTAGAATATTATTCCATTGTCTGTTGAATAATATACCATTGTGTGTATATTATATGTACATACATACAGGTACATAGTATGTACACACATATATTCCACTGCATGTATAATATTCCATTGTATGTATATACTATGTCTGCGCATGTATGTACTTGTAATGTGTATGCACACATACAAACATGTATATTTTATTCATTCATCCCTCAATGAGCATTTAAGTTGTTCCCCTATCTTGGCGATTATGAATAATGCTGCAAGGAACATGAGAGTGCAGGTATCCCTTTGAGATCTTGATATCAATTCTTTTAGGTATACACCCAGAAATGGAATTGCTGGATCACATGGCATTTCTGTTTTTAACTTTTTGAGGAACCTCCACAGACTGTTTTCCAAAGCAGCTACATCACTTTACATTCCTATCAACAGTGCACAAAGGTTCCAATTTCTCCATGTCCTTGCCAAAACTTGTTAACCTTTTGTGTGTGCGTGTATGTGTGTTTTGATAATAGCTATCCTAAGAGGTGATATTGTGGTTTGGATTTGCATTTTCCTAATGATGAGTCGTGTTGAACACCTTTTCATTACCTGTGGGAATAGGTCTTCTTTGGAGAAATACCTATTGAAGTCTTTTGCTCGTTTTGTAATTAAGTTATTTTTGTTTGGCTGTTGAGTTGTAGGAGTTCCTTATATATTTTGGATAATAACCCTTTGTTGGATAGATGGTTTGTAAATATTTTCTCCCATTCTATAGGTTGCCTTTTCATTCTGTTGATCATTTCCTTGGCTGTGTAGAACCTTTTTAGCTTGATATAGTCCTTGTTTGTTTGTTTGCTTATTATTTATTTATTTATTTATTTATTTATTTATTTATATTTTTTAAGTTTGTTTATTTTGAGAGAAAGAGAGAGAAAACAATCTGGGGATGGGCAGAGAGAGAAGGGGACAGAGGATCTAGAGCAGGTTCTGTGCCCTGATGCGGGGCTTGAACTCATGAACCTTGAGATCATGACCTGAGCCAAAGTCAGACGCTAAACCGACGGAGCCATGCAGGCACCCCTCCTCATTTATTTTTGGTTGTTTTCCCAGTGCTTTTGGTGTCATATCCAAGAAATCATTGCCAAGGCCAACGTGAAGAAATTTTTCCCTATATTTTCTTCTGGGGGTTATACAGTTTCAGGTCTTGTGTTTAAGTCTTTAGTCCATTTTAAGGTGATTTTTGAATATGGTTTAAGATAAGAGGTCAGTTTCCTTCCTTTGCGTGTAGATATCCAATTTTCTAAAACCATTTATTGGTGTATCCTTAAAACGGAAAGCTACTCAGCAATATAAAAGAGTAAACTACTGATATAAGCAACAACATAGATGGATATTAAAGGCAGTGTACTCAGTGAAAGAAGTGAGACACAGCAGACGCAGATGAATTTATGTGGTATGATTCAACTTTTAAGAAAATCTAGAAGTGCTAAAGTTAGAGCAACGGAATGCGGATTGCTTGTTGCTGGAGTTGAGGGTGGAGGCAGGTGATTTTCAAAGGCACAGGGGACATTATGGGGTGAAGGAAGTTTACTCTATCATGGTGTGGTGGTGGTTACACAGCATATACATTTATTTGTCAATACTCATCAAAATGGACACTTAAAATTGGTGAATTCTGCCATATGTAAATTATGCTTCATGAAATTTATTTAAAGATAAAAAAGACTGATGTGTAGAATTAATCCTCATACCTCACACCAGGCTTAACCTACAGCCAAGGTTATCATGCTACATCCTATCGGGCTTAACATCTTTTCCTCCATATTAGTATTGGCTTTGATGCTAGTAAAACACAAAAATATTTTCATCAGAAAACATTTCCTAGGTAACAGCAGAGAAAACATCAGAAATCTTCACTTCTCTTCCAAATGTATTTATATCCATCTTTCCCCAGTGCAAGTGGAACAGAACTATGTATACATTGCTCAGTGACCTGCTTTTTAAATATAACCTTGGAACCTCTTGTTCCAAGTCATGAGTCTTGGAGTTTCTTCTATGCCTGTTCATATGAGTCTGTCTTATTCTTCCTAAGGACTCCTATGTATTCTGATCCTCAGAGGGGCAGAAAAGTGTGGTTGTGAAAAGTGTATATGTTGCAGACTGACTTTGAGTCTCAGAGTTTCCACAGACTAATTATACAACTTTGGGCAAGTAATTTAACCTCCTGTGCCTCAAGTATTTTATCTGTGAAATGAAGATAACAATACCTACTTGGATCAAGGAAAACTAAGAAACAATGTCTGGCACATAGTAAGATCTATCCAAGTATATATTATTAGTATTTATCATGAATGTGTAATTTATTTAACAACATTTATTTAACAACTCCCTTAAATTTTTTTCAATTACTTCCTCTTTGAAATAATGCTGCCCTGAACATCCTTGTACATATGATTTTGTATGTACATGAATAGTGTTCTAGGGCAGATTCCTAGAAACAAAATTGCGGGAGCAAAAGTCTTAGCCTTTGGCAGCTGCAACTAAAGTACCTTCCAAAAGTTTTTACCTATTTGTAATTCTACCAACAATGTAATGTAAAGGATATATATTAACCGAATCTGCTCTGATGATATGAATCATTTCCCCCCACCCCCAATCTGGTGGACAAGAAATGGTATCTCACTGTGGCTTTGATTTGATGGATTAATGTTTTCATTATCAAGGTGGGTGAAGATACAGGTGGCATCTGATCATGTTTGCCAATAGAAATCTGGGAAGCTGGATCAAAGCCTCAACTTGTTGGCTAATGCAGAACATAGCAAAATGGCATTTAGTGGGGCATGGCACAAAATTGCATAAGTAGGGTTCAGTGTTCAGCAAGACAAGTTTGAGAAGGCGTTGCAATTGAACAGCAGTGTGCAAGGAAATAATGTGGGGTTCTATGCACAGCAAAATTAGAATCAGGTTCCTAAGTTAGCTTACATAAGAGTGGTAAGAGTCCAAGATAAGGAAGTCCTGGGTCACCCTGTGAGTTTTGAGGAGAGGTAAGCTCCCTCTTATTGAAGGTGTTGAGCAGGGCTGGACATATTTTTGGACATACTGTAGAGGAATAACACGTTCCATTGTAATGAACATCTACAACGGTTCTAGAATGGGGGAAATGACTGACTAAAAAAACTTAGAAATTTTATGATTGTCAATGTTCTCCAAGGTTAGGAGGAGCAGAAAAGCAGATGGGTGATGACTAGAGCAAGCAAAACAATCTTTTTCACTGTTAAAGAATAATATTCTTAAAAAAAAAAGTGCCAGTGGAGCACCTGGGTAGCTCAGTCAGTTAAGCATCTGACTTTGACTTAGGTCAAGATCTTGTGGTTCATGGGTTCAAGCCCCGTATTGGGCCCTGTGCTGACAGCTTGGAGCCTGGAGCTGCTTGGGATTCTGTGTCTCCCCCTCTCTCTGCCCCTCCCCCAGATTGTTCTATCTCTCTCTCTCTCCCAAAAATAAACAAACATTTAAAAAAAAGTGGAGGCAAAGCACAGAGGCTATTTTAGGACAGTGAAAGGAACTACCTTGTATGACACTGTAATAGTGGATACATGTCATTATAAATTCCCCCAAACCCACAGAACGAACAATACCGTGAGTGAACCCTATTGTAAACTATGAACTTGGGGTGATAATGGGTGTCCATGCAGGTTCATCAGTTGTAATAAACCTATCAGTCTGGTTGGGGATGGTTGTTAATGGGGGAGATGGTTGTCAGGGAGGCTGTGCATATAAGGGGGCAAGGGGTATGTGGGGAATCTCTATACTTTCCTTTCAGTTTTCCTATAAACCTAAAACTTCTCTGAAAAATAGTCTTAAAATGTAAGTATAAATTTACACATAGTAACATTGACTCTCTTAGTGCATATTTATGAACTTTGGCAATTGCGTAAGCATGTAACCATCACCACAATGTACAGATTATGCCACTGTCCTGGCAAATCCCCTGCTCCTTTCTTTGTAGACAATGCCTTCCTCCACTGCAGCCCATGGCAACCATTGATGCGTTCTCTGTCCCTGTACTTTAACCTTTTCTTTTTAAAAAAAACTTAAATATTTTAAAATGTTTTTATTTATTTTTGAGAGAGAGAGACAGAGACAGAGCATGAGCATGAGTGGGGGAGGGGTAGAGAGAGAGGAGGCACAGAATCTGAAGCAGGCTTCAGGCTCTGAGCTGTCAGCACAGAGCCCGATGTGGGGCTCGAACTTGTGAACCATGAAATCATGACCTGAGCCGAAGTCAGCCACTTAACTGACTGAGCCACCCAGGTGCCCCATACTTTAAATTTTCTAAAAGGGAAAATGCAAAGATAAATGGAATCATATGGTCGATAGTCTTTTCAGTCTGATTTTTTTAACCTAATGAAAGATGCTTGTTATTGGTCATGCAGTTGCATGAATCAATACCTCTTTTTTTTTTTTTTTAACTGCTGAGTAGTATCCTGTAGTATAGACAGATGTTCCCTGCAGATTGTTTATCCATTCATCCACTGAAGGACATTTGGGTTGTTTTCAGTTTTTGGCAATTATGAATAAAGCTGCTATAAACATTGGTTTACAGATTTTTGTAAAACAATTTTATTTTACTAGGGTAAATACCGATGAGTGGCATTGCTGCATTCCATGGTATGTATATAGTAAAATTTATTTATTTTTTTTAATTTTTTTTCAACGTTTTTTATTTATTTTTGGGACAGAGAGAGACAGAGCATGAACGGGGGAGGGGCAGAGAGAGAGGGAGACACAGAATCGGAAACAGGCTCCAGGCTCCCAGCCATCAGCCCAGAGCCTGACGCGGGGCTCGAACTCACAGACCGCGAGATCGTGACCTGGCTGGAGTCGGACGCTTAACCGACTGCGCCACCCAGGCGCCCCTGTATATAGTAAAATTTAAAAGATAATCACCTCTTGAACATACCAAGTCTGTATTCCTGATTTGCTCTGTGATGTTGGATTAGAAGTAGGTTCCAGGTCTAACTTTTCACATAAAGCGATTTGCCTTTACCTTCCACAGCAGGTGGTGTGAGGGTCATGAACATCACACAGTTCTTCCCCTTTAAAAAAAAATTAATGTTATTTATTTTTGAGAGAGAGACAGAGTGCGAGTGGGGGAGGGGCAGAGAGAGAGGGAGACACAGAATCTGAAGCAGGCTCCAGGCTCTGAGCTGTCAGCACAGAGCCCGGTGTGCGGCTCGAACTCATGGACCATGAGATCATGACCAAAGTCAGATGCTTAACCAACTGAGCCACCCAGGCACTTGGAGCATCACATAGTTCTTAAGTGTTTTTAAAGACAAAATTGGTCTGTGAAGCCAGGTGGCAAATATCTAGAACTTCCCTTGGTGATATTTATGCAGAAGAATGACAAGGAAGCAAACTTACCTCTTATAAAGCCACCATAAAAGCTTTCATGTTAATTGCAAAACTTCCATCTAAGGAATTTTCTGGTTCTTTCCTATTTAGCATTCATTCTCCTGCAGGGAGTTCTGGAGTAACTGACACACATGAAATACCATGTTTCAAAGAGAATCAGTACATTGTCATGATGACTTCTCCCAGTCATAGAAAACTAGCACTGAAGGACACTAAATAAATACTGGTATAGGACAACATTATACAGGCAACGTTGTTGAGAGTTTACAATATTTTTTATTATATCATATTGTTCATCCCATCAGTCTGGATCAGATCCATGGGTAGGTTGGCCATGAGCTTCTTTTGTTCACATAGCTACTTAGATTTATTGTTTTGAAACAAAATCCATTTCTTTCTAAAATAAGCAAGGACGCGGGGGCAACAAAGTCTTTTCAGAAAAAGAGTGTTTTTAATTTTTTTTTTTTAACGTTTTATTTATTTTCGAGACAGGGAGAGACACAGCATGAACAGGGGAGGGTCAGAGAGAGGGAGACACAGAATCTGAAACAGGCTCCAGGCTCTGAGCTGTCAGCACAGAGCCTGACGCGGGGCTCGAACTCACGGACCGTGAGATCATGACCTGAGCCGAAGTCGGCCGCTTAACCGACTGAGCCACCCAGGCGCCCCAAAAGAGTGTTTTTAATTTTTATAGACATCTTAGGATAATCAGATACCAAATAATATACAGGACTGTTGGGTTTATCTGGCAAAAGGGAAATCTGTTACCTATATGAGTAGTTTTGTAAAATTATAGCACTGATTTAATACATGTTAAAAACTTTCACTTGGGAAAAACCCCTTCTATTTGGCTTTAAAGAACAGTGGTTCAAATCAAATTAATTAAATTAGCGAACCACTATGATTTTTCTGTCTTTAAAATAAAGATTCAGTGTTTAAAAACATAGCCTACCTTTTAGTTAAGAAAGATATAATTTTGTTCAAATTAAAAATAATTAATCTTTAGGGCATAAGGATAATGTGCCACAATATTTCCAATAACCATGGAAGTTTAAAATCATTAACATTATCATAGTAGCTAAACTAAGCCAGTCTATTCAAAGAAAGATCATCATTCAGTGGTTCTCAGGGGTCTTCATATAAACCCACAAGAAAGTCTGAGGACAGAGATGAAACATTTCTTTCCCTTCTTCAGTGTATTTATTGCTGGTATTAGATTTTTATTTTATTTTATTACTTATTTTAAGAGAGAGAAAGCATGAGCAGGGGAAGGACAGAGAGAGACAGAGACAGAGAATCCTAAGCAGGCTCTGCACTGTGAGCACGGAGCCTGATGTGGGGCTTGAATCCATGAACCGTGAGATCATGACCTGAGCTGAAATCAAGAGTTGGACGCTCAACTGACTGAGCCACTCAGGTGCCCCTGCTGGTATTAGCTGTTTACTAACTGACAATTTGTGGAATTTAATTTCTCATAGTCATGCAGAAAAACAATATAGAGTCAAGAGAACTCTTCTAATTGGTTTCAAATCTTCATCGGTTGTTTCAAAATATTCATCTGATGAAATAAAATGCTTTGTATCGTGATCTTTTACTTAGGAGTGGCAACCTCCTAAGTCTGAGTCCTTGGCTGATATCCAAAGTCAAATGGTAGGGCTGTATGAGAGACAATTAGTCATTAATCAAACCTCATCTCAGTGCCGGGAAAGTCAACTCACCAGGCGCGTCTCTCAGTACCCTTATTAAGTTACTAAAACTCGACTTGCTTTTTTGGATTAGTAAAGTGATACATTGTTGATTCTGGAAGTTGGTAATTTAAGATGGCTTCTCCGCATAGTATTCAGCAAACCATAAGATGGTTTTTTGATAATTTCAAGTTTCATCAAAATATAGATTTTTATCCTGTGTAAGTCCCCTGTAATCTTAGCAGAGTCTGCATAAACCATGGCTCCAGGGGCTGGTTTCTCAGAAATGCGGGGGCATTCAGGATCACCTAACAGAGGAATGAGTTCTTGATGACTCTGCGAGTGAACAAGCAGTTTACAATTTCACTTTTAAAAAAGAAAACAAACAAGGATGTAGTTTTGAAATGCAAACATGTTTTCTTACTTAGACATTGCATGATTTCAGGTTCCTTAGGAGACATCTATAAGAGCCCAGGGAATTACTGTATTTCTTGGGATGCAGAAAAAGATAGATCTCTCTGACCACTGTGTGCCTGACCAGGATAGACCTTTGAAAGGGAGGGTGATCGGCTGCAGGAGGATGCCTATTTCTGTTACTTAATTTGAAGTTCCAGGATCAAAGTCTGCCTTGGAGTGATTTATCATTTCTTTTTCAAATATTTCTGTGAAACACACAGACAGACAGACATATGATTTGTATAGTGGCTTCTTCAGGAGACTGTGGCCATCTCTCCTGGCTGAAACAGCAGATGGCCTGGCAGTATGGTAGCAACCAGCAACAACAGCATCTGCTGAAATTTGTTAGAAATGTGAATTATCAGGTCCTGCCCAGATTTATTCAATCCAGAACTTTGGGGATGGGGTCAACAATCTGTGTTTTAAGGGGTCTTGAGGATTCTTAGGCATACTCAAGGGTGAAAATTACTAACCTTGACAATGTTACTTTACAGAGGAGCAAATTTAAATTAGAGCCTTCCCCCCACCCCTAATCTTGGAAGGCTGATCTTGGAAGGCTTTGGGCAGCATGGTAAGAAGCCAGAAGTGGTAGGGAATAACACCCCCAAGGCAGCCCTCATTCAGGATCTCCTAGTAGTTGGCACTTAAATACCCTAGCTCTTGCCTTTTTTTTTAATTAAAAATTAAAAAAAAATGTTTTATTTATTTTTGAGAGAGCATGAGCAGGGGAGGGCAGAGAAAAGGGGAGACACAAAATCTGGATCAGACTCCAGGCTGTCAGCACAGAGCCCGATGAGGGACTTGAACTTGTGAACCGCCAGATCATGGCCTGAGGTGAAGTCGGACACTTAACCGACTGAGCCACCCAGGTGCTCCTAGCTCTTGGGTGAGATAATTCCAAGAGTGGGTTTTGCAGAGCTGCCTCTGTGGGACTGAGCTCCAGTTATCACCCTTGATAACCAGCTTTGCATGCTGCTTCTCCCTCCCTGTATTGCTCCCCCTTTCTCTATACAGGTTCCCTGTAACCCCAAATAAACTACATTCAAATTTACACCTCAGAAGGCTTCTAGGAGACTCCAAAGTAAGACACTTACATATTGTAAGTGCTCAATAAAAATGGATGAGAGAGTTGAACTTTGCCTTCATTCCAATCTAGGTTAAGAGGCCATCATTTGGTTTGTGATACCCCTGAACAGAAGCAGAAATATATCCAGGAATGTAGGGGCCAAAGTTAAGAACATAGGCCCAGAGCCATGTTCCTTTGATAGAATCTGGCTTTACCTCTTACTGGCTGTGTGACGTCAGGCTCTTCGCTTAACCTCTCTGTGTCAGTTTCTTGTTACAAGAAAACTGTCTGTAAAACAGGCATAATTACTGCACATACCTCATAGGGTTGTCAGGAGGATTTAATGAGTTCAGTATGCAAGAAGTGGTTAGAACAGTGTGTGGCACATGGTAAGCATTTAACAAATGTTATCTATTATTTTAATCTTGTTGTTGTTTTCTTAATTTGTTGTCTTTTCTTGACAAGTGATTTCAGCACTATTTCAGTTTTATTAATTCCTTTTCTCCCAAGGAATTCCCAATGTTCCTCTGTGGTTCTCCAACCTGTTTATCACGCTTGTTTTTCTGTCAAACCATGAGGCTTCATAGAACATGAAACACGAGTACGATGTAATTACTGGCCCTACATTTAATAGTAAACATTTGGCAACGAAGAGCTTGATGCAGGAGTATCTTACTGGGTCTTCTCAACAACCTTAGGCTGTAGATAATGTTAATTCTTCTTAATCTAATCGTTGGGAAAATTAAGGCTTGAAGAGATAAGGCCACTTTTCTAGTGCTAAAGAGCTGTTAAGTGATAGAGAAGATTCAAACTCTTGACTGTAGACCCTCCCTTACCCCCCAGCCCTAACGCTTCACACACAGTACTATGTTGTGTTACCTCTGGGATGAATGATTCTCTTACTTAGGCATCAGAATTCCAGGGACGAATGGCTAAAATACAGAATTACCAGGCCCAGCACCTAGCATGTCTTAAGGCAGGAGATTTGCAGACATTTCTAACAAGTTCCCAGTGATGCTGATGGTTTTGTCCAGGGAACCAGACATGAAGAAGCACTGTTATATATCGTGCCCTGTTGGAACATTTGAGTAAAATAAATGAGATAAAAATGACTGGGGACTACATCCTCGCTCTCTTGATATGTTTGGCACATGTGATGCAAATATTTCCTTTGACAATCTTTATTTATTTTTGTCCATCTTTTTTAAATGATATGTAACGGAAATTTCTCTCTGTCTTATGTGAAAGAGACCCAGAAGCAGGCCATGCAGAGTTGGCATGTGCCCTCAGTGTCAGGGACTAGGTTTCTTTATACAGAATCCTGTTGTTACTTACGCAGTATCTTGTTACTCCACCATCTTCAGGATATGACTTCCACTGCATGGTGTAACACAGCTGCTGGGGCACCAGCCATCACATCTGCATTCCAGCCAACAGGAAGGAGTAAAAGCTGAAGAAGGGTACACTTATTACCTTAAATTTTTGAAAAATTAATTTTTATGGTAAAAAAACCTCACATAATATAAAACCATTTTTACCATTTTCACATGTATGGTTCAGTAGCATTATGTATAGTCACATTGTTGTGCATTGGATCTCAAGAACTTTTCTATCTTTTCCTTTGTCAAACTTAAAAAAAATAACAAACAAACAAAAAAGTACAATGACACTGTGGGGATAAGATCTGTATCTTCACAGGAAAAGGTTGTCAATTTCTATCCTGTTGTCCTTCTGTTATCCCTGTTGGCTGGCTCTAAATAAAACATGTGGATGGTATGTAAAACCATCCAACATAAAATGTTGCAGAGGCAATATTGCTGAGGTTGAAGTGGGAGCATGGAAGGAAGGAGGCCTAGAACCCCATCATTTAGCCTTTGCCCCAGAAGAGGACCCATAGGATATAAAGCAGTTAAATCACTCCCATGCGAGAACAATAAAATGCCCTAATCCCTGGGACCCTTAAATATTTATATGGTATCACTTACAAGAGTTAATTTGAAAACTTTTAAGCATTCCCCAATTCACATATGTCTTGCCTTATTTCTGAGTACTAATGGTTATCCTAGACTCTATATAAATAAGGCAGTGTAATGTACATTAAACACTGGTTGGGTGTGAAGAGACTTTTCAGCTGACACTGGTTCTTCCAGGAGCTGGCTTTGTTACTTGGGGAAGTCAGTTAATCTCTCCTTTGTAGAAAAAGGGACTGAACTAACCCGTCTCTCTCTCTGTCTCTGTCTCTCTCTTCTTTTTGTTCTTTTAAGCTCTAACCTTCTCTGGTTCTTCATGCCTGGAAATAATGACCTTACTACTGATGGAAAGATTATCTTGGGAAATGTTGGCCCAAACTAAGCCTTTTCTCCAAACATCTGGTCTAATTTCCTTCTGCTGGGCAAATAGACACCCTGGCCAAGTTCCAGTGCAGGTAATTACATTCTGCCCACCACAATTTTCCTTGCATTGTCAATTGGCCACGGTATTCTTCTGTATTTCTCCTCAGGAACTTGTCTCTTGATACAGTTGTCTGCTGTTTCATAAAGCAGTATTCAAGCTGTGGCTTCATTTGGGAGGAATCTTGTGTTTTAGGAAATGTAACTCTGTCCCTACCATGGGCCACAGACATTTCAGTCTTGCCATGTGTTCTGAAGAGTGTGGTTCAAAAATATATGGCAACTCTCTTGTTGGCCTACTTTTGGTAGTGACATCCTTGAGCTCTGCCTAAGAAGTTTCCAACTGGAGAGTACCCTAACAATGATGGCTAATATTGATCTAAAAAGTTTCTAATAAAAAAATCATTGTAATACTTTTAGCTAATACTAATATTGATAGTAATAGAAATAATAACAATAGCAATAAATACCCTTTTAGGTGCTTCTCATGTATCTACTCATTTATTGTTGTTTTTCTCACCTTGAAGATGAGGAAACTGAGGCATGGAGGGGCTATGTCTCTTGCCTACAATTTGTGTGGTCCTTTCAAGCATTTCAAGAGCTACTGGACAGGTCATTAATGCTGCATCCATAAAATGAGCCATTAAGAACAATGAGGTTGCTCCATAGGCAATAGTCTGATAAACCCTCCAAGATATATCATTAAGTGAAAAAAGTAAGATGTAGAATAGTGTGGATGTTATACTTTTTTCAAAATTATTTTTAATTTTTATTTATTACTGTAATCTTTATTTTTATAAATCACGTAGAAGGCTATGTATATTTTGGTACTTTATGCATTTCTTTTCCTGGTTTGCAAGGAAACTCAAGGCAATGTTTAGCAGTGGTTACCTTTGGGTGAAGGTGGATTTTATTTAAAATTATTGTTACCTTCCGTAATGTTTGCATTTTCTCACCGTACAGTATGTTACTTAATTTTTTTTAAATTGTAAACAAGGGCTATCTAGATGGTGAGATTATAAATAACCTTTGCTTCCTTTTCTCTATGTCCCTATTTCAGAAACATAATAAATGTTATTATTATTTTTTTTTTTGTAGGAGGTTTCTATTAATAAAGAACAAGTTGGTGTAAAATCTGCCTGAGAATGTCCAGGGTAAGAGTCAGAGTGCTTCATTCTTTTGGGCTTTGGGGCTGGCTGGAGGTGGTGGGGGTGAATCTGGGCTGGCTGGGGGTAATGGGGGTGTATGTCTGAGGCCCTCAAAGTCCTAATCAGGGAAGGACATGGGTCAGACACTGGTCTTTTCAGCCTGTCTCATGAAAACAGAAGCCTCAAGATTTCTTTCTCTCTTCTTTGGGGTTTCTAATACATTTTTGTTTAAAGAAAATATGTTGAGATTTTTAAGTCAAGTTCACAATTTAAAGAAGAAATCTAAGTGATGTGAGCATTGTCTTAACATGGGCTCCCTCCATGCATGTACCCAGGTGGATTGGGTTTAGTATGAGGGCATCGGGACCAGGTCTCTGGACTTGTTCTTCTACAACCTCACGCCTTTGGTCTAAAACTGTCTCTGATTCTGCTACTGACGTGTCAGGGAAGCAAAAGGCCCAGGAAAACAACCCCTTCGCTTCATGGGAATTGCCAGTTGTAAATGTGAGTACACACACAGCAGTTGGTTATCTCGTTGGGGGTTAAGTTACCCCATTCAACATCGGCTTGTGCAGACAATGGGTGGGGGCCAGGGACACCAGAGTAATCCTTTTACCTGCCCTATCTAAAGTGACATTGGAATGAAGGGGCAGTTTCAGAGGGTATCAGTTTCCTAGGTAAGCCCTGCAAACAAGCCCACAGACCCTCAGCTTTGTAATTGTGCTTGCACTCCAGGTCTGGGGAAGCCAGCCCTACTTGTCATTCCCGAAAGCAGATGAAAGGCCGGCTGTGAGTCTGCTGGGATTCCATTGTCGCTGTGTTTACTCAGGGTCGCCCAGCGCCTCCACCTCTATGTGGCCTGCAAGGGGACTGGTTTTCATGCCAAGCACCACATCCTGAAAGCATAAACAGCGATTAAAACTCACTATAAAAGTGCTGGAAAGGCAGACAGAGCTTTCTGTCTATCTCGGTGAATCAGTTCATCTCCCACATGCCAACACCTTGGGGTCACCCAATACTCTATCTTGTCATTTTTCTTTCAAAGAAGCCACACCTTCCATTTTTCACCGCAAGGAGCTGTGGTGACAGATGCTTAAGAATTCTATTTTCTTTTTAGAGGAACTTAAATTACAGCAGCTTCGCTGAACAAGATGATGAACAGGTGGGGCTGGAGCAGGAAAGGCGTGTTCAAATTCTGCTGTGTCCTCAGCTGTAAGAGCAAGGACTGCTGAGCCCAATCACAGGCTGAACTTGGTCCCGGGGATAAGACATGCCAATGTCTTTCTGCTGCAGGAACTTAAGCTCTTCTGTTTAGCCTGGTTTCTCATTTTTACCAGTGCTTTCAAGTCAGTGGAAACTTCCATGAATCTAGGTGGTTCATTTTCATTTAAATAATACATGTTTACTGACCACTTCTAATCTCAGAGGTTAGGGTGCTGGAACAGACAGGGAGACATGCCTATGGGTCCGTAGGCCAGAGGTGATCACACTAATGGGACTTTCCATCCTTGTCTCAAGCTGAATGAACCTGATTATGTCAGTATCCTGTTATAGACCTTGATATTCTACATAAGATCCAAACCACTTAGCAGGATTCTGATCCCCACATTTCCTTCCAACCTGCATGATCCTCTCTCCCTCTGTTCTCTGTCTTGTTCATCACATATGAAATGCACATGTGCATCTTGCCTTGGGCCATGCGGTCCTCTTTTTCTGGAATGCCTCTCTTTCTAGCTCAGATGCCATCTTGTCCACATAGCTTTACCCCAGTCATCCAGGAAGCATTAATTGCCTCTCCCATTAAAGGAGATTATTATCAGTGATACTATTTGTTTGTATGCTTATCTCCCCAAAACGTTTCTTGAGGATTTCAGGGAAACACATTTTGCTCATCTCCATGTCTTTAATTGCTAGCAGTGTGCTGGGCAATCAAGATGTATTTGTTGAAGTAGACACAGAAGATTTCTCATGCAATGAAGTAGGAAGAGAATAAAATAAAATACTCAACGCTAGAGCACCTTGGAACAAACAACAAAGGTACAAGTGGGTTATTTGCAGGCATTCCTTATGGTTGTTGCCAGATGTGGTGCTCATCCACTAGCAGGCAAACCCGAAGAGCTCCTTTTGAACTTTCTTTGTTGGTATCAGTTTACTTTTTTTTTTTTTTTGAAAATGGGGATAGGTAATTTTATAATTTTTTTTCTGATTAAAAATATATACTAATTAAAAATATATACTAATATACTAATATACATTACTAAAAATTCAAATAACCAAGAAGAGTGTAAGATAAAAACCCAAAAAGTAAAAATTACTCTGAATCCCATCACACAGACATAACACAATTATCATTTTGGTGAAAATCTTTTTAGATAGCTCTCTATGCATATGCACACACATATAAAAACATGCTCAGTTTTGGGGTGCCTGGGTGGCTTAGTCAGGTGGCGATCAACTCTTGATTTTGGCTCAGGTCATGATCTTGAGGTTACTGGGATGGAACTCAGCGCCAGGCTCTGTGCTGACAGTGTGGAGACTGCTTGGGATTCTCTCTTCCTCTCTCTCTGCCCATCCTCCACTCTGTCTCTCTCTTAAAATAAATAAACTTCAAAGAAAATGCTCAGTTTCATGTACTTATTTTCAAAACTTATTAAACTTTATATGAGTCAAATTATATCTGCCGTTATGTAACATTTTTTGTCTCTCAGCGTAGCAGATATTTTCACACGAAGTCACACTACTTGACATCATCTGTTTCTGCAGAGTATCCCATTGAATGGATGTCTCCCAATGTTTTCCAAATGTCTGCTGATGGATGTAGGGGCTATGCCCAGATTTTCACTACTTTCAGTTTCTACCATGATAGACTTCCTTATTCAGTGGTGTCACAGGTCATGGGGGGTTTCAGGAAAGGTAATGCGTATATGGTAAACTTTTCAAGGAGTCAAAATCACCACCATGAATTAGATTGGTGCCATAGTGGAGAAAAAAGTCAGCACTCAATCTGTTCTCCTGCATCCGATCAGATAGTTATTTCCTCAAACAAGCACCTGGTGAAATAGCTGGCTTGAATTTGGGTTGGGGTCACGTGTTGTGCATGTGTGTGGGGGGATCTGTTAAACATGGGACCTCAGCCCAGCACAGTGAGGTGTTCTTATCCATTTGAGGTCTTTTGAGGGGAGATGAGGACAGTGGGAGAAAGAGCAGGTCCTGCCTCCCTCCTGGCGCTTGTCTGCTGTGTCAAGGGGCTGGGGCCGAGGGCAAGAATCGCCAGGAATTCAAGACTCTCCTTTCCTTTTTCTCTCTTCCTTTTACAGAGACCATAAAGTCCCTTTTGCAAATATTAAATGTGAATCCAGTGTCTTGTTACATAAATTTCCAGAAGCAGTCCGCTGGAGCAAAGTGTGCCAGGTCCAAAGTTAACCAATGTATCATCCTGATAAAAATGCATACAAGTGCATATTTCCCCCCAAATGAACATGCTCAGTCCAGTCCACCTTTGCCATTCTGGGAGGCTCAGATGTATCATTTTTATTTTTCTTTGATTGTTTTTGGATATCTGCTTGATGGTCTTCCTAAGCTCCCTCAACTATTTGTAGTTACTTGTGAGTGGTCCGATCATTTTCTTTGACCAATTCTCTGTTGCACCCCCTTTTTTCTGAGCACCTTAAAGACCTCTGCACATGGGGAGGATTAACTGTTAGATGCCAATATTTTCCTCGTTTTGTAGTTTATCGTGACTTATAGTGTTGTTATCTCGTATAAAAGTTTTTTTGTTTTTTATGTAGAAAACAGTATAAGAATAACAGAATAAGTATTAAAAAAAAGTTTTCTTCCTGTAGATCCTACCTCATTTTCTGTTAAGACTGTCAGATTTTAGTTGAAGTGTTTTTCCACTTTTGGGATTAGGCTATGAGGGAGTTGGTTTTGTCAAGCATTGTTTGCCTAATTTGTCTATTATTTTGATTGCCCTAAAAGTGTACTGATAATTCTGTCTAAAACATGGAAGTGAGCAGAGACTCTCAAATTCTGCAGATAGTCAAATTCTGCAGAATGCACTCTTAGTTCAGATGCGTCTTGCTTTAGTTGAGACTGTCAGACAGAAAACATAAATGAGAGGGTAAGGAGTTAAAACTGAAGTACTCTTCTTTTTTAAAAGGAATTTTTCCTTCCAGCAACTTTTTCTTTCAATATCTAAGTTAATTTACTTGGATAAATTATGAGGAAGAACTTTGTAAATTCTAGAGTCTTAATCAAATGTGTATTTTTGATGTTATTGGTATTCTTAATGGGATAAGAAACGGAAATAGTAACTCCATGGAAAAGTAAGATTTTTTTTTGGACCATAATTTCAGCCACATAGCACAGTTCCGAAGCAAGTCTGCCACAGTCTTACAGAAAGCAACACCCGGTGTTGGAACTGGAGCTACGGTTTGCACTTCTTAGAGTCTTTCCAGGACGCAGAGTTCAGAGATAATTTCCATATCCCCTTCTCCAGAGAAATACAAGCTTCAGAGGGACATAACATTTCCTTCTCGAGAGCTTTCGGTCCAGCCCTGAACCTTGCCTTTCAATACACTTTGTCTATCTTTGTAGAATTTGAAGAAAGAGATTGTGCAGGAGATAGTTCAAACTGTCCAGATAACTCAAGCTTTTAAAAATGCCATGTCCAGGAAGTTTCTTTGCAGTTCCTGGGTTTTGTGTGGATGTTAGAAGGCGGGCTACACCGCACACGAGGAGCCATCCATACCTGCTGCCCAGGCAGCGCAATCCAGCCGGGGGCAGGCACTTGCGTGGAGGAGCCTCCTGTCCCAGGCCTTGGGCGAAGGCAGGGGGGACTCCTGGCTGCAGGTGAAGGCCTTGGCCATGAAGACTTCTTCCAGAAGGGCGTGAAAAGCGGCTGTGCTGATGCTGTCCTGGCCCTGCTCTGCAAGGGCCCCAGGCGCCACCTCCACAGGGAGGGGATCCCTGCATCCTCTGGGGGCTGGAGGTCTCTTCCCCCCTCTTCCTGCCTCCCCTCCCCTCTCTGCTCGGTCCCCCAAATCCTATCACAGCAGAAGCAACCAGGTGGGAGGCCCGAAGAGAAGGGACAAGAATAAAAATCACACGAGCTCGTGCCGCCCACGCTCTGCGGACCTGAATGTTTTCTGTTCTCTCGGAGATAGCAGGTTCCAACAACGGAGTACATGTGTTTGGATATTTCTTGTTGAAGCTCCAGGTAGAGAAAGGAAAAGAGTACTTGTCTGGAAAAAGGAAATGCGCTGGTGGAATTAAAAAAAAAAAATGTGGTCTTGGTCTGACCCAAAGCTGTGAATGTTTTCGAGATTCAAATATCTCCTTGGTTTACACCGCTCTGAAATAGGATCCGAACTGTCTGCTGCACGGCTGGGCAGCCCGCGGTTAACCGGGACACTGCACCCCCTACCCCTACTCCCGCCGCCCACGGCCTCCCACCCCGGCCCTCCTTTCTGCAGCTATCACTGGTGATCCGGCTCCTGGGTGTAGGTGGCGGTGCCGCCACTCTTTTCTCGTTCCCCCTCCTCATTGGCCACCATAGCTTGGGGGTCCGAGCTCTCCCCACGCACAGGCTGTGCACTGGGCGCCCCTGGCACCCCGCCCTGACCTGCATTGCCCCCTGCTTGGTATTGCTAGTCCTGGCAGGTAGAACGGCCTCTGTCTCTGCTTTTATTCCACGCTCTTGCCAGGGGAAGCTTCCAGAATCAGCTCTGATTTCATCATTCCTGCGTCCAAAACACTCAATGGCTTTACAAATTCTACCTATACTGTCTCTGGCCTGGCACTCAAGGCCTCACTCAGGACCTGAACCTACTTACCTTTGCCCCCAGCACCCTTTTCATACCTTCTTACTCCTCTCCAGGGAAGCTCCTAGGCAGGAGAATGCCCCTTGGTTTCTGCAGGTGTCTCTGGCCTTATTTCTCTTCTTTTCTTTTTTCTCTTCTCTTCTTTCTTTCTTTCTTTCTTTCTTTCTTTCTTTCTTTCTTTCTTTCTTCTTTTTATTTATTTTTGAGAGAGAGAGATAGAGAATGAGTGGGGAAGGGGCAGAGAGGGAGGGAGACAGAATGCCAAGCAGATTCATGGGCACCGTGAGCAGGGAGCTGGAGCCGGATGCCAGAACGGTCTCACTAACCACCAGATGATGACCTGTGCCCAAACCAAGAGTCCTATGCTTAACCAACCCAGACACTCAGACACCCAGACACCCAGCCCCCGCCCCCAGCCTCTTTTCTGCATGTGGGCTGCTCCTGCTCCCTCCAGCTTGCCCATACAGAAGAGATGTCACCCCCTCTTTGATGCCAGTTCCTATTTTCCAGGCAGATATGATCTCTTCCTGTATGGCATTCACCATTTTACAATGATCAAACTATTTTTTGTTGTTGTAAAAATAAATTTTAGAAAAAATCTAAATGTAATACATGTGTATTGCAGTAATTCAAAGAATAACAACAACAACAAAAAAGGAAACTTTTCCATGCCCTCTACTCTTTGCTGTCTTTAATTCTTGGAGCAAACTACCACCAAAAGTTTAGTGTATGTATTTTCAGACTTTTTTTCTTCTGCATAGAAACCCAGATGTAATCATGCAGGTGGACTTATTTTAAACAAATATTGGGTCATTCTGTAATACTTTTCTGCAACTTCCTCTTCTCACTTAACATATCAAGAATATTTTGTGCATTTATTTTTGTATATATATTTGAAGAAATATTTCTATAGGATAGGTCAAGAGGTAGCATACCTTGGAGAGTATTTATAGTTATTTGTCTATAAATGTCATCTCACTTAGGAGGCTCTAAAATTGGCAGCATGAATTGCCCCCTCTTTAGCTGCTTTGCTAAAGTCTTCAGAATGCTGTCTGTAGATGGTTTGATATAGAATGGGATGTGTGGCTGGAGGGAGAATATATTAGATAAAAATGTCACATTTCACATTTCCTCATCCAAACTGGATAGAGACAGAAGTTGGGAAAATGCGTAAATATTTATGTCAATAGGACAGGGCTGTTTTGCAGAAAGTGACCTGAGTTTCACAGTCAGAATTGCACATTAGAATCACTTGAAGATTGTTAAAATATCCCAATGCCCAGACTATACCCCAAATCATTTAAACCAGGATTTATGGGGGACAAGCTCAAGCAATAACACTTCAAAAACCTCCCCAGTTCCTTCCACTGTCCCTGTAAGGCCAAGAGCCACAGTTGCTCTTGTGTTCTGATGAGCTATGAGGCTTCTTGAATGCCCTGGTTGTATTTTTCCCCCTTCTGTAACGTGAAAATGTTTTATCTCGCAAGTTTTTGAGATGGCAAAATGTGAATGATTATCAAAAGATAAGAGCATTAGTGATAAAAGTATAAACCATCATGATCATTTTTCAGTTTGGCCAGTCACAGACACCAAATATTTAGAAAATATTTGAGAAGGCCTAAAATTCACATAGCAAAAAAACAGGATTGCTGAAGGAAAAAGCAAGAGATGGTTGGGCTTCTTCTAGCACTGGCAGCAACTGGAGATCTGATAGCCTGTGTACAGATCAAGAACGACACTCTCCTCAACTTCACAGGGGTGGAGGATTGTGAAGGTAAACAAGGCAATGTCACAGAAAAAAAGCAACATAAATATTTGCCATCAGTGCTGATAAGAACAGATCGCTTCTTCTGTGGATTCTGTTTTGGCTGTGTAACCATTTGAAAATTAGTCAATGGTCCAAATGCCAGAAGGCCCAGGCTGCCCACCTCCTGTCCCCCACACCCCACCCCTTTTCTTGGAATCTTTATTTCAACCCCAAGGCTAAGGAAAGGATGAATAAGGGAGAGAAGAGAAAGTCTTCCAATTTAAGATCTAAATTTGATGAATGCATCTTCCCTAGAGTGCCCTGAAATAAACTAAGTGTTCCAGTTCCTGAGACCTGACACCAACATGGGTTTGCAGTATCTGCCTGCCCTTCCATCTTTAATATCCCAATGTGTCAAGTAGATTAAAGACTGAGAAGTCCTGCAGAGGACTTTGTTAAACTTGGTTGGATCTGCATTTCCCACACTTACTTGATCATGGAACTGGCTATGAACATCCTCTGGGTCACCATGTAATCCTCTGGAATGAAGATGCTGTAAGAACTGGCCCTTGCCATTCACTGACCCAGAAGAATTCAAGAATGTTCAATCCAGGCTTAGTCTTGTTATCCATACCCTTCAATTCTATTATTTTTTAGATGAGGGAACAGAGGCCCAAAGATGTCAAGAGCTGGGAATGGATCCCGTTGCGCTCTTACAACACCATATGTCCAGAATGGGGACTTTGGATCTCTCAGTACACAGGCAGATGGCAAGTGGAATATATTCAACTGTGAAATTTGACTCTTGAGGACCTCATATTACCTATTCCAGAAGCAGTGACTTGAAATGTCAATGTACAATGCAAAGAGAATAAATTAAATGTTAAATAGAATGACATCGACTATGAGCCATAGGTGCTGCTTAGTAAGCTAGCTTTCTGGGAAATAAAAACCCTCATTTGTAGTGTTTGCCAATTTATATGGTATAAATATTTCCACCAAAGATGAGGTCAAGCTAGCAACACAATGCCGTTGAACATGGAAGAGATGTTGGTTACCATCAGAGCAGATTCCAAAGGACAGGGATAGGTTGGTGATGATTGGAAGTATCCAGCAAGGGTTTCTGAAGGGGACTGAACTCAAGCTGGAAAATACTAAGAGGATAAGCAACAGGAAAACTAGAGCTGGCAGAAGCCAGAGTCTTATTTCTTTTCTTTTTTCCACTTTTATTGAGATATAGTTGCCATATGACATCGTATATGTTTGTGTGAGTGTACATATTTGAGGTGATAGATGTATAAATGCAAATAATTACCACAAAAATTTTAGTTAACCTCTATCATCTCACACAGTTACAGTTATTTTTCTCTCATGATGAGAACTTTGAAGATTTATTCTCTTACCAACTTTCAAATATATGAGGCAGTGTTGTTAACTAGAGTCATCATGTTGTATATTACATCTTTAGAACTTATTTATCTTATCACTGAACATTTATGCCATTTGACCACCTTCACCCAATTCCATCCCTACCCTCTACCTCTGGCAAACACAAATCTGATGTCTGTTTCTATGAGTTCAGGTCTTTTAGATTCCACATACAAGAGAGATCATACAGTATTTGTCTTTCTGTGCTTGACTTATTTCACTTAGCATAAAACCATCAAGGGTTCATCCATGTTGTTGCAAATGGCAATATTTCCTTCTTTTTTCAGAGATAAACAATCTTCCAGTGTGTGTGTGTGTGTGTGTGTGTGTGTATTTACATTTACTTATTCACATTATATATACATTTTCTTTATCCATTCACCTGTCAATGGACAAAGGCTGTTTCCATGTCAATTAACAATTGTAAATAAAGTTGCAAAGAATATGGGAGTGAACATGACTCTTCAAGATAATGATTTTGTTTTCTTTGGATATACACCCAGAAGTGGGATTGCTGGATCATATGGTTCTTATATTTGCAATTTTTTGAGGAACTTCCATACTGTTTTCCACAGTGTCTGTACCAATTTATATTCCCACCAGAACACAGTCTTTGAAAAGCTTTATACTTTTCCACATTTGGAAAGAAAGGGTTAGCTTAATGCCCCTGAAATAAAATTTACTTAATTGTAGAACTTTAAAAAAAAATTAGTTTTGGGTGAGTTCAAGCTCTATGTTGGGTGTGGAGCCTACTTAAAAAAAAAGGTTATCATTTAGGGGCACTTGGCTGGCTTAGTCTGTAGAGAATGAGACGTGAGTTTGAGTCCCACATTGGGTGTAGAGATTGCATAAGAATAAAATCTTTAAAAATGAAAACAAAAATTTAGATTTGAAATGGTTTAATCTAATTTTTCTTCTAAACTTTATTTTCAGAATAGTTTTAAATTTGCAGAAAAGTTGCAAATACACTACAGAGAGTTCCTGCATACTCTGTACTCAGCTTCCCCTGTTGCTAACATCTTACATTACTATGGTACATTTGTCAGAACTAATGAACCAGTATCGATACTTTTTTTTTTTTTTTTGAGAGTGAGTGAGAGAGAGCGAGTCGGGGAGAAGGGAAGAAGGAGAGAGAGAGAATCTGAAGCAGGTTCCATGCTCAGCATGGACCCTGATGTGGGGCTTGATCTCACAACTCTGGGATCAGGACCTGAGCCAAAATCAAAAGGTGAACACTCAACTGACTGAGCCACCAAGGTGCCCCAATACATAATTTTTATTTTCAACTAAAGTCTGTACTTTATTTGTATTGTATTAGTTTTTTTCTCTACTGTCCTTTTTCTGTTCCAGGATCTCATCTAGGTGCCACATTACTTTTAGTTGTCTGGTCTCCTCAGACTCCTCTGGTCTGTGACAGTGCTCAAACTTTCCTTGTTTTTTAATGACCTGACAATTTTGAGTAGTAATAAACAGATATTTTGTAGGATGCCCTTAATTTCTGTTTGTCTCATGGTTAGGTTGGGTCTATGGATTTCAGGAAGAAAGAATGTGGAGATAAAGTACTATTTTCATCACATGATATCAAGGTTGCATGCCATCAGCATAGCTTAGTGCTGAGAAAGCTGACCTTGATTCCATTGTCTTGGTGGTATTTGCCAGCTCCCTCCACTATGAGTTACTTCCCTGCCTTCCCACACCACACTATTGAGAAGAGGTCCTGCATTCAAAACTGGTTTTCTTACTTTGAATTTCTACTATGCCTCCCTTACCAGGTTTTTCTAGATTTTCATTTCAGTTAGTCTTGGATGCACCATAAGTGATCTTAAGGCATCATATTACTTCTGTCACATGCATATTGCCAACTTGTTAGTGATTTGTCCCATTAAATGCAAATTCTTTGGATATCTTGGGCACTCCAAAGTGTCATTACTTTGTTAAACACTGTCTGTTCCTCTCAGACTTATCTGCCTGCTTCCCAGACTCATCTCTGTCTTTAGTTGTCTTCAACTCTCACAAAAGCCTCTGTTGTAGTTTGGATATTCCCCAAAGCAAATCCTGAGACAAAGATTTGGGTGCAGGTGGTTTATCTGGAGGTGGTATCAAAGAGGGAAGTGGGGAATGAGATAGGACAGGAAGGCAGCAGTACAGGAGTGTTAATGAGCAGGTGACCATGATGGGCACCACTGTGGACTATTTGGGATACTGTGTAGAGCATACCTGATTTGTCTTGAACTGAAGGGGTGAGGAGGATAAGGGTATTTATCGTCAATTCCTGTCTCTTATCAAGTGAGGATACTCCAGGGGACATCATTAAGTCTCTGGAACTTCAAGTCTACCTTAGCGTTCTGGTGGCCAGGAAAGCCCTAGATCACAGATGTCAGTTACCAAATTAAGATCTCATTCTTTTTTTTAAAAATTTTTTTTAACGTTTATTTATTTTTGAGACAGAGAGAGACAGAGCATGAATGGGGGAGGGTCAGAGAGAGGGAGACACAGAATCTGAAACAGGCTCCAGGCTCCGAGCTGTCAGCACAGAGCCCGACGCGGGGCTTGAACTCACGGACCGTGAGATCATGACCTGAGCCGAAGTCGGCCGCTCAACCGACTGAGCCACCCAGGCGCCCCAAGATCTCATTCTTAAAAGAAGTAAATTCATATCTAGAAAAATATCTTCCAGAGGGATGTGCTGGATGATATGATGATGATGATGATGATGATGATGGAGTAGTGATAACAACCATGGAAATAAATAATTTTATAAAGCTTTTATATATGTTATATCATTTAAAAAATAATTTGAGCTTTACAAGAACCTCATGAACTTCATGAGTGTCCTTTGTGCCCTAAGGACATCAGGGCACAAAGAATTAGCTAATGAGTGGTAGAGTCAGAATTGGTCACTAATTCTCCTGAGTCTAGGATCAGTATTTTTGAGTTAACAGATCATTAAATTTTCCTATCCACTTTGGAGTCACTGCCTGGGGAAATCAGTTTGCAGCTCAAATATTCTTTAGCCTACTCCCTGTGATAGAGCCAAACCAAGAGCAGGACTGCCAATTCTAAGATAAATCCAATTGTTTTCTTTCTAGATGGTTTTGAGAAGCTCTGCAAATTGAGAAAATGGAACATAGAACATTCCAGAATAGCCATATAGGTTATATCTTATTAATTCAGTCTCAAATGTTTCCAAAATCAGCTCCAGTGCTAAAACAAGCAAGAAAATTATGTACTTTAACCTAGAAATTGGTACAATTATAAATATAGCTGTGTAAATATTAAGATTTATAAAGTAACAAACAAGAGTCATGAACATTCTGGAGGCTCTATCTTAAACCTCTGACATTAATTTTTTTAATGAAACATGAAACATTTAAAAAAAGACATTGCATTTTAGCACAGTGTGGTGGCTGATGGTTTTTGTCTACCCAAAGATTTTTACCAGAAAGGGTTAACAGTCCTGGGGGCACAGGTGGAGACACCTCACCAGGCCAAAAGAGGAGGTTGGGGTAGGTGGTGGAAGAAAGCTGCATGGACCCTCTGAGTGCTAATTAAGGTTAGTTTGCTTGCTATTTTAAATATCAGTTTTCTGCAATGTTTCCTGATAATTTAGTATTCTCTTTCTGTTATGTTCCTATATGCTTTTCAAACGTTCTCCCCCCCAACCCCAGTAATTTCTATTAAGAATCCCAAGTATTCCAGTGATTATTTTAAACTGTATGCTTTTCATTTTTTCTGATACCATTTCTTCATTTATATCCAATCCAAGTTAATATAACATGGGAATTCTAACATGGCAATATCTTATCACGTATTAACTGAGAAGCTTATTTCAGATTTTAAGGAACTCAGCCATCCATGTAAAAACATGTAAAAACATCTAAGTGCCGAGTACTATTCAAACTTTAGCAAATGTGAGGGTCATCTAGAGAGCTGGTTAAAACACACAAGGCTAGATATCACCTACAGAAATTCTGATTTGGTAGAACTGGGATGGGATACAGGAACTTGCATATCTAACAACTTTCTTGTAATAATGATGATGCTGGTCTGGACCATACTTTGAGTAGCCCTGGTGTTGGGGTAAGAATTACATTGGAACTTCCCATCTGATAGAAGAGGGTGACGCTTTAGCACTAAAGAAATTTTCAGGAATAACTGACTATAAAATAGATTAATATATGCATGAAATGGTGGGAAAAGTGGGAAATGTGTCCAATAGATATGTGTCTTTGTACACAGTATCAGTGATCACTGCAAATTGTCAGTTACTTCTGGAGAAAAGGCAGGTTGTTGACATATGTCTTAGAATTCTGCCCATACATGGGGCACCTGGGTGGCTCAGTTGGCTGAGTGTCCAACTTTAGCTCAGCTCATGATCTCACCAGCTGTGGGTTCAAGCCCCACATCAGGTTCTGTGCTGACAGCTCAGAGCCTAGAGCCTGCTTCAGATTCTGTGTCTCCCTCTCTACCTCACTCACGGTCTGTCTCTCTATCAAAAATAAGCATTAAAAAATTAAAAAAAAGAATTCTGCCCATACATTCTGCATTTAGTGAGTCCACACACTTAGTGCAAATACTCCCGAGAACTAATATTCTCAGAGCAGTGGATGGATCACCAAACTCTGAATTAGCAGCTCTGGATTCAAGATCTGGTCATAAACTTCCTCCTTTTTTCTCTGCTATGTGATCTCAAGCAAGTCACCTAACCCTTCTTAGCCTTAGTATCCTTCCTGTTCAGTGGTAACACAGGCAGTCCTGGTCAATGCTCCTGGTGGCACTGATTGTCTAAACAGAAGTGAGCAGATGTCTGTATATGTAAGGGGTTAACCAGGAGCAGCTTGTTCCTGAAGTGGAGAAGAGGGATCCTCCGCCATCTGAACGCAGACTCAGATCCATCCGTCCCCTGCCTGCTGGATTGCCATATGGTGCCTCACCTTGTTCCCTTTCAAGATGAACTCTCTCATTCCCCGGAAAAATTTCTCAGCCTTAAAGTCACAACTTCAAAAATGCAGTGGGGACCACATTTAAAAGGTCTGGCAAATTTTTGGTTGATTTAATTTTTTAAACTGCACTTTTAAAACAAACCCAAATATAGAGATGAAAGGCAAGAATTAAAATATACATACAAAATAGAAAACATTAATATTTTCAAGTAGGACGACTTGAAGAATTGTCATAAGGAAACAATAAAATGTCAAGTGACTCAGACCAGATGATTGCTGTCACTCTCCATGATGCTGGGACACGTGGTCTGTGTGGAGCACCAGGATTATGCCAACCCAGTGCTGACTTCCACAAGGCAGGCATGTCCTTAATCCCCTCTGCAGACAAGCACCCTGTCAGTTAATCAGACAAGCTTTAACACTAATTGGCAGAGGATGAGTTAGGAAGAGACTGAAGGAAGTCTGTTAAAATGACTCAGGGTTAAATTCTATAATCAGAATACCCTATGTTACATTGTCTCCCAGCCCATGTTCTTTGATTTTCATCTGGTTGTCAACCTGTTCCAGTGTTCATGCCCCTGACATGGTGTGTCTTATCACAAAGGGCAGCTAAGGAGATGTGGTCTGACATGTCTATAGTTCATCAAGACATGGGGCTGAAAGACCAGAGGAATGGAGTGGCCCACTGTGTTCCCCTTGCCCACACTCCTCACCCTTCGTCACAAGCCCAGGGTGCTCACTTCTCAATCCCTGCCATGGTGCCCATCACCCTTGGGTAGTTTCACTAGTGGAGGCAGATTCTCCATGTATCCACTTGGAAGAATTTATCAAGTAGCAAGAAGGGTGTGACCTGACTTTGAAGAAGTGGAATTAAAAAGCAATGTTTCTGTGGTGGTGTCCCCTCTCACACCCCAGGTCACACTGAAACAGAGTGCCCTAGGGTGAGGCAAGGAGCTTCGTGGGTGGTGAGGCTTCTCTCTGAGAAGCAGAGTTGACATCTGTGGGCTTGAAGGCAGGAGATGCCAAGGAGGCCTCTGGGGTTATTTCCCCAAAAATAATGGTTGGTAGGATATTGTCTTTGAAACAGGAATGTTTTCTTATGGACTTCTCTAGGTAAGAGCTCCTTATAATAAACTTTTAAACATTTGGTTTACCATTTTCTTATTCTGATGGGCAAATCATCTCCACTGGAAGCACTACAGTGTTTATCTTTTATTGGGCTATTTTGATGTGCACTTTGTTAAAAGAGAAGGGGATCACCTTTACCTGGGTTGCCCCAGAGGCCAGTCCTGAGGCCAGGGTTTGAGTGGAAGTTGTGTATTTGGGAGAAGTAGGGCAGTGAGACAGAGATGGGGAGGCAGACAATACACTGCATGTGCCTGTCTTGGCAACTTCGTGATTGAAGCTTGTTCCTTGGGTCCAGGGAGCCCCGGGAAATGGTGTAAAACATGTGCCAGGGACTCACTGCACAGAGGGGAAATAAATCTAAAGAACCTGTAACCAATGTCCATTTATTGTGGAGTGTTAGTTCATGGAAACTTTGGGCCTTCCAGGTTCAGCAGTGATTTCAGACTATGTCCTTAGGCAGATAGAGTGAAGCTCAGGAAGGCAGAAAGGGAGGGGAAGGACAATAGTGACAGCATGGACGTAGAGGCAAACCCCCTCAGTGCCTCCTTTCTCATGAAAGTACATATGCAGGCTTATGTTCAAGGGAGGACAGCCACACAGGTGTTCATTGCCATCCAAACCATAAATGAACATCCCGGCCCCTCAATGGAAAATATCAAAAAGTCCCCTTGTGCTCCTCACTTTGTTGTTGTTGTTGGCAAGCACCTCCATTTCTCTTGCCAGCTCCCAGAGGGTTGAGGCTGCCGTGCAGTACCCACAACTGCCTGTAGTACAATCCCTGGCCTGCTGCCCCTCTCCCCTAGCTTTGCCTCATCTAAAGCTCCTGGGGTATAGTCTGCAGACTTACACCGCATATTGAGAAAGTAGTGGTAGTTATCCAAAGGAAACCCACTGAACTGGATTGACAAATGGGAGCTGGCGTTTCTGTAAGGGAGGTACACCATTTGCTTGGGGAAGCACGTGCACAGATGAGGTCTGCTCCAATCGTGGCTCATGAGGAGGAGGGAGCACAGAAACCTTCAGCCCAGCATTTTCCTTTTAAAGATGAGAAGAACACAAATGGAAGAGCTAAGGCTGCCTGAACACAGGCTGTTGAGTAGTTGGTGTCAGAGTTGGGTTAAAAGTTAGCTCATACAGGGGCGCCTGGGTGGCTCAGTTGGTTAAGCATCCAACTTCGGCTCAGGTCATGATCTCATAGTTTGTGAATTCGAGCCCTGCGTCGGGCTCTGTGCTGACAGCTCAGAGCCTGGAGCCTGCTTCGGATTCTGTGTCCCCCTTTCTCTCTGCCCCTCCCCTGCTCATGCTCTGTCTCTCTGTCTTAAAAATAAATAAAACATTTAAAAAAAAAGTTAGCTTATACAGGGATGACTGGGTGGCTTAGTTGGTTAAGCGTCTGACTCTTTATTTCAGCTCAGGTCATGATCTCAACAGTTCATGAGATTGAGCCTGGGTGTTGGGGATTCTCTCTCTTCTTTTCTCTCTGCTTCCTCCTCCCTGCTCATGTGTGCTTTCTCTCTCTCTCTCTCTCAAAATAAATAGACATTTAAAAAAAAAGTTAGCTCATCTTCCCCAGTGCTCAAGCATTTTAATAGGTCATATAAAAACCTTTGTCCACCCATGCTGTGAAAAGGATGAAGCTGTCCTTGACTGGGACATTATAATCCCTCTGATATTGAGCCATGGGGTTGTAGAAAGTGAGAATTCTCTGTGGCAGATCTTCCTGGACCTGGATGTACCACATGGCATCATCAGAAGGCAAGGTTGGATGTAACTCAGGAAATTCACTCATTTATGCAATTTAGGCTGCGAAATTGAGTTGTATGAACACTGTACAGGAATAAATACACACAAAAACTAACTGGTACTCACAAGAGTGTAGATATATCCATGGATTGTGTTGAGAGAAAGAAATCAGATATGAATGACAATGTGTAGTATAAAGTCCTGCATAGAAAGCTGAAGAACAGGTAAAACTAATCTAGGATGATCAACGTTGGGATGGTAGTTATTTCTGGGTGAATGTTGGCATTGACAAGGGAAAAATGAGTGGGTACCTAGCTGGCCAGTGGGAACATCTGATATTTTGAACTGGGTGGGAGCACACAGATGTTCATATGGACAAAGGTCACTCAGCTGTATATCTAAAATTGGAGCACATTATGCTCTTTATGATATTATATCTCAGTTGAGAAAAAGAAGAAAAAAATCAAAGCAATGCACCTAATAGACCATAACATTATAAAAGAAATAGTTTTCTCTTTCATACATGCATGCTTTCCACAAATATCTATTGAGGCTTTTGGTACCCTGTCCATATGCCCTCAGTATTCACCCATCCTGTGCAGGTGGACAGAGTCTTGCTCCAAGAGAGCTGCCCTCATGCTCTGCCCCAGCAGCAGAGGGGGTTGGATGTGTCCAGAGCTATGTCCTGTGGGAGCAGCTAAAGAGGGAGGGAGGTGAAGGATGAGAACCTTCCTTTTCCCTCAGAGGGATGAATCTGAAGCATGAGGCTTTCTGCATTGGCTTTCAGGGGACTGAGTCCTAGTTTCCAACAGTTACAACCAGATCTTTCACTTGCCCTGTTTTGACTGGCTTCCCTTCCCTATATTTCTGCCCCTTCCCCCACCCCCTCCCCTGTTTCTGGAGTCACCCCAAACAAACTCTTTGCACTCACGTCTTTGTCCCAGGATCTGTGTTTGGTAGAACCCAAGCTAAGTGAAGCTTCTCTTTCCTTCTGGACCAACAAAGATGATCATGTAAACCCAGTTTCTGGCTCTCATACAATATATAGTGTGTCAGGGTGAACAGACCATTCAAGAAACATTAAAATGAAATGAGACAAGGGCAGACGGGGGACAGCACAGCCTGATAGAGAGCACAGACCCTGAAGGGGACACCGCCTAGTCCAGGAAATGTTCCAGAAGCAGATCTGGGCCTGATTGTACCTCCTTTCCTTCTCTTCCCCTCCTTGAACTTCCACCCCTCTCTATTTCCTTCCTTCCTTCCATCCTTCCTTCCTTCCTTCCTTCTCTCATGCAGCCAGAAATGAAAGGAGACATTCAGTTATTTAAGACATTTTCTTATAAATATCAATGAGTATATAGAATTTACCACACATGTTGGTTTATTGTGTTGCCTCATCTTATATTGCAGAACCAAGACTTAGCCTTTAGAATTGGCTCCGGATATATGGAAGCCATTTTTCATATATAAATATAAATATATATTCAATATTGCTTCCCATATGCATGACATATAGATTCTAGGAAACCCAACACATACTTCTCAGACCATGGGGGAGATGCCTTTCAGGGTAGCTCAAAACTACCTACCAATCAGCAGCTGGTGGAAATGTGTACCAAGAGTGATCATCTGGAAACAGGCAGCTGGCTCATGTTGTTGAAGCTGTCATCCCCACTCCAGCAGCCTTTCTGGGTGAAGAATTCTTCAAAGCACATGCATTCAAGGCCAGGACATTTCTCTTTTGTTTTCTATGCTCCTCACCAAAATGGACGGGTCATGGAGCTCTCTAATTCAGGATCCTGTAGAGCATTAGATGGAATGCATGCTGTGGTCTGAACATCCCTTCCCGAATAGATTGGGCTGTCATTTCAACAGAGATTTCTGCATTTAAAATATGAGATGCCACAAAATTCTGAACTGGTATGCCCTGTGAGGACAGATCGGTAGAAGTGGAAGAATCATTCCTATGGGCTGGTCATTTAAAATATTCTGTACTTTACTCTGGGTTGTATCAGGCAGCTTTATACAAATGCTACCCTTCACTTTATATTACAAGCTTAGAAAATCATGCAAAAACATAGCAGAATGTCTACTTTTATTTCTATATTACTTTGGTCAAAACACATGTACTTCCAAAAACCAACGGACTCTATTAAATAAAAAGTGAATGTTCATGGTGAAGTCTCTATGGAAAACTAAACTCAATTAAGATTGAATTTTTTTTTAAATAGAAGTGCCTCTTTTATTTGTGTAAGAAATAAAATGATGGTGGGGAGAGAAGGTAATTTTTTAATTTTTATAAATTTTTTTAAAAAAAATTAATCACTTATCCTTTCATAAAAATTAAGACCTTAATTAGACTTCTATTGCTGTTTAACATATTACCATAAACTTAGAGGCTCAAAATCACACCTGATTATTATCTCATAGTTCTTTAGGACAGACATCCAGGACTGGGGTGGCTGCAGTCTCTGCTTAGGGTCTTACAAAGCTGAAATTAAAGTGAAGGCCAACCTGTGTTCCTTTCTGGAGGTTCTGGGAAGAATCTATTTGCAGGCTCATTCAGGCATTGGCTGAACTCAATTCCTTGCAGTTGTAGAACTAAGGTCTCTAGTTCCTTGCTGGCTGTCAGCAAGGTCACTCTTAGCTCTTAGATGTCACCCTTCAATTCCTTGTCACCTGGTTCCCTCCATCTTCAAACCAGCAACAATCTCCCACATTTTGTAGCCATTTCACACTTCAAATCTGTTTATCCTATAAAAGCTCAATCCCTTTTAAATGCTTACATCAGACTCATTGAGAATAATCCCTCCATCTTAGAGTCAATTGACTTGGGACTTTAAACTACATTTTCATTTCAAACTACTTTTCAAAATAGGTGCTTCACAGCAGCACCTAGGATAGTGTTTGATTGAGTAATTGGGAGAAGCTGTGTGTATACCAAAGGATTTAATCTTTAGGTTCACCTTAGAATTCTGTCCATGACAGGTCTATTTGGTAAACGTTGATTGATGACTTTCAGTGAAAATTAGCAACCATGGCACCATGAGATATGCTACCTTCTTCACTGATTACTTACAAGGCCCAGTAGGCAATATAATTTTGTCTCCAGCAAGACTCCCACCAACACCTACCCCTTCATCTTCGCAAGAATGTTAACCTTATCTTTAAGAGGCAAACAACAGGAAGTGCTCCAGCTGGTCTAGAACTCAACCACCAACTCATGCCTGTGCAGATGGAGTGTGGATTGACCAACAGTTACCTCTATCTCATTATAACATCAAAATCTCCACCCAAGGAAGAGCACAAGCCTCATTAACATAACATACAATGCATGTATAAGCATGTTTTCTTAGGATGCATGCATGACCTTACATCTCCTTCTACATACAGTGACAAAACGCCCCTTTCTGGATATTAATCCTAATCCGAAATAAAGGGAACCCACTCACCCACACTCAGGGAGTCATGGCTTTGGAAGTTATTCCCCGTGATCCCTTTATTTGCTGCAAATAAAACTTTATTTGTGTGACAACCCATCTGGTGTAGTGTCTACTTGTAACTCACCAAGGAGCAAACTCACATTAATTGGGTTACAAAAAGATGCACAGGACTGTGTACAAGACAATCCAGCAGGACAGTGGGCTCAGGAGCTCATTGTAACCAGTCATACTCAACTTCAGTTGATGGCTGTCATGTGACAATACATGCTCGGTATTACTAGATCTCATTTTTTTTTTCATTTTTTAAAAGCTTATTTATTTATTTTGAGTGAGAGAGAGAGAGAAAGAGAGAGAGAGAGAGAGTGTGTGTGAGGGGCAGAGAGAGAGAGAGAGAGAGAGTGAGAATCCCAAACAGGCTCTACACTGTCAGCACAGAGTTTGATGTGGGGCTCAAACCCATGTAACATGAGATCATGACCTGAGCCGAAACCAAGAGTCGGATGCTTAACTGGCTTAGCCACCCAGGTGCTCCAGATCTTCTCATTAAAAAAAATTTTTTAATGTTTATTTATGTTTTAGAGAGAGGGAGAGACAGAGCATAAGCAGGGGAGGAACAGAGAGAGACAGAGGGAGACACAGAATCCAAAGCAGGCTCTAGGCTCTGAGCTGTCAGCCCAGAGCCCGAAGCGGGCTCAAACTCACAAATGGCGAGATCATGACCTGAGCCGAAGTCGGATGCTCAACCAACTGAGCCACCCAGGCACCCCTGGATCTTCTCATTTTTAAGAGAAGTGACAATTCTCTTGAGCTTTAAAATTTGCCAATGATTTCAAAAATTTTTAAATACTGGATGAACCAAGTAAAACATATTTGTGGTCTTTATGGGATGCATGTGCCACTTGTTACCTTCTTCTCAGCAGTCCCAAGGCATTCATTCATTCATTCATTCATTCATTCTATTTATTCATTTATTTAAAAATAGTTCTTGAGAACCTACTCTCCATACTCTGGCTCTAGGCACTAGTAACACAGGCTGGTCGTGGGAAGCTTCATGAAGAAGAGGATATTTGGGAGACATTTGGGGGGGTGCCCATGTGGCTCAGTCAGTTAAGTATCCAAGTGTTGATTTCAGCTCAGGTCATGATCTCATGGTTGTGGGTTTGAGCCTGCGTTAGGTTCTGTGCTGACAACGTAGAGTCTGCTTGGGATTCCTTCTCTCCTTTTCTCTCCCTGCCCCTCCCCCAGTCACATGTGTTTTCTCTCTCACTCAAAAATAAATATATATATAAAAGAAGGGGACATTTGATTGTAGATCTAAAGAATGGTGTGTGTGTGTTGGGGGGGGCGGTAAACAGGTGTCTCTCTAGGTGGCAAGCATTCTCGGAAGAAGGACTAGCAAGTGCAAAGGCCCTGAGGTTCTTGCGTGCTAAGCATATTCAGATGGCATGGATGTCTGTGTGACTAGAGTGCAGTGAGCAGTAAGAGACGATGCCAGAGAGGTCTGTGGGGCCAGATCATGGTGGACCTTATAAGGTAAGTATTCTCCACAGAAGCAGAACCAAAAGAATATATATAAAGTAAGGAATTGACTCACATGATTTTGGAAGCTGAGAAGTCCCATGAACTGCTTGCTGTCTGCTAACTGGAGGTTCAGGAAAGCTGGGAGTGTAATTCCAGTCCAATTTTGAAGGTCTGAGAACCAAGAGAGTCAATGGTTTAAATCCTGGTCTGAGTGCAGGAAAAGACCTATGTCCCAGCTGAAGTGGTCAGGTAGAGAAAGAGCAAATTTTCCTTCCTGAGTATTTTTGTTCTATTTAGACCCTCAACAAATTGGACAGTGTCCATCCACCCTGGAGAGGGCAACTTGCTTTTGTCTTGTCTACCAATTCAAATGCTAATCTCATCTAAAAACACCCTCACAGACACACCCAGAGATAAAGTCTAGTCAAGTATCTGGGCACCAGGTGCTCCAGTCAAGTTGACACATAAAATTAACCAGTACAGTAAGGATTTGAGATTATTTTGGAAGGGAATGGGAAGTTATTAGGAAGTTTTAAGCAGAGGAGTGGCATGAACTGACCTACACTTTCAGATAATCCCTCTGGCTTTTTTGTCAAGATATTTGGGAAGATTTAGGGTGAAAACAGGTAGATTGCTTAGGAATCTATAGCAGTAATCCAGGAAAGATGATGGTGGCTGAAAAGTGGGGTGGTAAGACGTTGTCAGGTGCTTGCTGTTGTGAATTAAGCAACTCCAGAATTTCTGGAGAGGCCTGTGAGAGAAAGAGCAGAGGCAAAGATGTCTATGAGATTTGAGTCAGAGAAACTAGAAGGATAAATAAATGGCCAATATAAAGGTTAGCATGCAAATTCAGTAAATACGCAGATGGTTAAAAAAAAATGAATAGATAAAAAGACTGACAAATTCAGTTCCCTATTCCATGTCATCTTCCCGAGAAGTTAAACACAAGTCTATGGTTGTTCCTGTCTCCAGAGTCTGCTAACCCTTTGAGACTGCTGGAGACCTTCTCACCCCATAACATACAGACTTCCTAGCAGCGTCAGCCTGGGTGTTAAAAAAAAAAAAAAAAATTAAGCATGTAGAAATTGAGAATTTGAGAAGCTCCTGCCTCATCTTCTAGATCTCAGTGCAAACTCAAGAGACTGGCCCTAACTTTGTGCTGTGTTTCTGGTGACAGGACCTTGCTCAATGACACACAGTGCCTACGTAATGCCCTGTTTCCTTTCTGTGCCTGAGACCCCATGACCTGCCTGGCACCTAGTCACCTTGGCCTTGTCCTCACTCTTGGACTTTCAGTCTGTTCTTGAGCTTTCTAATAACAGGGCTCTTCAGATTTTTCTTTCATCTTTGTCCATTTTGGTAAGTTGTATTTTTTTAAGGAATTTGTCCATATCAACTAGGTTGCCCAATTTGATAGCATAAAGGTGTTCATGTTTTTTATTCCTTTAATGAATGTAGGGTCTGTAGTGATAATCCATTTTTCTTTTCTTTCTTTTCTTCTTTTTTTTCTTTTCTTTTCTTTTCTTTTCATCTTTTCTTCTCACATTTATTTATTATTGAGAGACAGAGCGACACAGAGCATGAGCAGGGGAGGGGTAGAGAGAGGGGGAGACAGAATCTGAAGTAGGCTCCAGGCTCTGAGCTGTCGGCACAGAGCCCGATGCGGGGCTCGAACTCACAAACTGTGAGATCATGACCTAAGCTGAAGTTGGTGGGTGGGTTAACCAACTGAGCCATCCAGACACCCTGATAATCCATTTTTCATTCTTGATCTTGGTATTTTGTGTTCTCATTCTCTTTTCGTGATTAGACTGGCTAATGGTAGAGATATGTCAATTATGTTAATCTTTTCAAAGGAACTGACTTTTATCTTTGTTAATTTTCCTCTATTGTTTGTCTGTCTGGATTTTAGTCTCAGAAAGACTCTTCTAATGCTAATTATCTGCCTGCTTGGATTTCTCAGTTGTCTCTCTGATAAAGCAGAGTGTGAAATGGTTACCACATTATTGTGTTTGGCGTCCCCCAGTGCCATCTAGCTTTCCGGTCTCGTGTCCTCTTGAAATAAAATTGAGGCTATCCCCATGACTTATTTTATTTTATTTTATATTTTATTTTATTTTCATTCAGCAAACATTTATTGAATATCTATTATGTGGGAACTAGGAGTATAGCAGGTAAATAAGTTGACCTCATAAAACTTACATTCTAGAGAGAAACTATAATAAACAAGACAAGTAAATATAACATTTGGCAATTACACATTTCTCTATATTTATATTTCAATTTTACAAACATTTCTCTTGATCCTATATTGGTTTGCTATAAGTCAGTGCTCAGACAGCTCCTTGCTTTTGTTAGAAGATGAGCTTCTTGAAGATAAGGAATAGGGATATAAGACTCTTTCTAGGAGGAAGGTTCCCCCTGGGTCAGGAAAGCTCACCATAAACTTATTGTTTATTGCTATTGGGTAGGCCTGAAAACAGGGTTCTGGGCGAGGGGTGGGGGGCAGTGGGGATTGTTGGGGGCTGGTGGGGGTGCTGGGTGAGTTGGCCTGCCCCCCGATATCAACTTACACAACAGTGCTGAGGCCTTGCTGGAAGAACATAAAATAAGCTTTTAAAACAAAGGGCAGGGAGAAATAGATACATCTATTTGTAAATTCCACATTTCCTTACGTGTTGGATGCCATTATTGGGTGACACAGCTCAATGTTTAAGTTTTTAATTTCAATACGATTTTTTGCAGGGAGGGGGATATGATTTTAAACTTCCCATAACCATTTGTTATTGTATTCTGATAATGGAATAAATATCCTCCAGCCCCACTTCTTTTGCCAGTGTGGACCCCTCTTGATGGCTGGGCCTGGCTCTAAAACCTGTCCCTACCGAGTACCTCATCCTCCTATGGTTATCTGCCATAACTGAAATGGTGATCTCCCCAGATTTAACAGCAGCCCCATTTCTGCTGTTTAAAAACCTGAGGTGGCAAATTTAGTGAAGTTCCCTGAACTGAAAAAGGTAGACCTAAAGTAAGTGGACTCCTGATATTACCGTTCATGAGCTCACAGTGGACAAAATGAGATTATGATTATTATAATGATCATTACTGGTGGCAAATTATTCCAGCAAATCTGCTTCAAATATTTTGCTGAATGACCTACAGCACTAACTGGATTTTATCAAAATGGCGTCGTTCAAAACTTTTGTGTCATTTCTTTGTCTCCTTCAATAGACCTTTTCAACAAGTGTCTGTTTTTTTCTACAAGAGGATGGCTCTGGTGGAGCCTGAGATGTATCCAGACTTGACAGTAATTTACTTGCTAGTTAAGTTGGTGATATATTTAAAGATTTTTATTTATTTAAAATGAATAGCACGACTAAAAGCATTTTTTCCTGGTACCGCATATCTAGTTTAACCTGAAGTGGAAATTACATCTGCTTGTTTCACAGAGGGAAACTTTTCAATTTTGGTTTCCATTTCAGGAGAAAATGTCTACAATTAGTGCCAGCTTACATATCTGCTCTGTCAGAAAATGCTTCAGTTTGAAATTTTCATCATGGACAAGAGTGATAACCTACTAATTAAAATGTGTTATTGATATATTTGTAACATTTGTGGCAAATAAGGTAATAATGGGAGCCTTAAGATAATGCATTCAGATCTTGACTCTAATAGTAGACCAATAATGAAAGCCATGTGTCTGATATGATCAGTAGTAAGAATTATTAAGTATTAAGTAAGCATTATTGAGTAATTATTGGGCATTAAGAATTAAGTACAACATTTTAGAACAGCACTTACAGACAGAGAGAGTTTGTATTGTGTGATTTCATTCGTATGAAAT
Source organism: Panthera leo (assembly GCF_018350215.1). Classification (NCBI taxonomy): domain Eukaryota; kingdom Metazoa; phylum Chordata; class Mammalia; order Carnivora; family Felidae; genus Panthera; species Panthera leo. The sequence continues at coordinate 46,566,460 of NC_056681.1, forward strand.
TCAAGGACAGGCAAAATCAGTATATGTTAACAGATGTTAGAATGGTGGCTATCTTTGGGGCAGGTGTTGACCAGGGGCACAAGATGCCTTCTGGGAGGCTGGAAACTGCCTGCATGTTGACCTGGGTGTGGGTACAGGGTGTGGACATGTACGCAACTTCATCATGCTGTACATTTCAGATGTGTGCAATTTACTGCAAGTACATTATATCTCTATGAAGAAAAAAATAGATACAAATACACTGCCCCATCCCTCCTTGTGGCAGAATTTCCTTTATTTCCTTTCAGGAAAGTTATATGTAGCACATCTGAGCTTATGCACAGAAATTTATACCTGCTATGTTATGAAAACATTCTTCCCTCCAAAATCCCTATTGGCATAATTTGAGGTAATTTTTCTAGTAACCCCACATTTTTGGATTCTCTCCCAAGGGAGAGATCTAATGTACTAAAGTGTAATCTTTGAGAATGGCAAACTGAAAAATATCAGTTCGAATGCTGTGGGGCCATGCAGGGGGGCATCCAGTCAGAGGTGAGTGTGGCCAGGTGGTGGTTTGAGCGCTGAAGGTACCAGCAGTTAAGAGCTGTCACCTGGGAAAGGGTGCCTAGGCAGGGTCTGGTACTGGACAGGCCATCTAGCAGTTGGGTTGGTAGGGCAGGCCAATTGAAACCTCAGGACTCTGCAGGTCTAGGTGACATAGATCAAAGATCAGGAAATCATGCAAAATCAGTATATGTCTGCAGTTGGATCTCACAAATCTTGACAAATAGCTGGAAAAAAATACCTAAAGGGAAAGATGCTGGGGGAAGAAAACCCAAGACCACAAAACAAAAGAAAAAGTTGATCTATATATTTTTTTTTTCTACTTCTGGCTTGGGACAGAACCAGAGTCTGAGGAGGAGAAATCCAGGTTGCAGGTGCATTCAGGGAAGGGTCTGAATCTGGTTGGAAAGTAAGAGGCCAACAGCTGGGCATGCTTCCCATTGGAACTGAAGCAAGAGGGCTGAGATAATGGGATGGAGGTTACAAGGAATGTAGGGACCTCCATTTCAGCTTCAAGCCAAGAGGGGGAAGTTAGGAACTCAAAACAATCTTCTAGGTATTGACTTCAGTCGCAGCAAAAATAACAAGTTCAAGGATGCTGTTGGAATAGGAGGTATAAGAATGAGAAGCCACCTGATGGGGTTGTCAGCTTGGAATCCGTGTGTGCCTGTGTGTGTGTTCATGTACACATATGCATGTGTCTTTGTGTGATGATGGCCATAACTGGGAAACCAGCATGGAAAGACTTGGATTTATCCATGGCCAGGGAATTTGTGAATGAGAATTCTGTGTTGGCCGGGAGGTAAAAGAAAAATACAGCTAGGGAAGGTTACTTCCAAAGACCAGTTTTAAAGAGCTACAGTTTTGCAGAGAGCTGAGAGATGATTCTAAAAGCTTGGTCAGGTCAAGCTGGTCCAGAGGATAATCTGGTTATCTCTAATTCCCTAATTAGCCTCTTTGTGTGCTAGTATTTCCATTCACTATAGTTAAGTTGCTTTTTATCCTAAAGAGCTCACCATGTGGTATTGAGACATTGGCCATGTAAGAGGTACATCAAAGAAAACTAAAAGAAAACCCTAAGTTTGTGGTCTTTGAAAGTGAAATTCTCCTAAGCATTTGCTCAGCTCCAAAATTCTGAGATCCACACATTGTACAGTCTAAAAACAGTGACAATATCAATAATATGTTGTTTGCTGTGCCCTGAAATAGCAATAGGAAATATATGCAAGATAGTATAGAAGTTGGCTGAAAAATGTGCACAAATGGATTTAGGAGTGAGTAGAATCAAGTAAAAGAATGGTTTGAATAATAACATATTGATAACAGATAATACAAACTTTTTTGATTAGGCTTCAGAAGAATCAGAATAGAAATGCATTGTTTGGAATGTGTATGCTTTGGTCTCAATAAAAATATCCGGTTGCAGAAATATTTCATGTGGTTTGAAGTAACAGGCAAAAAATTAAAAATCCATTGGTATATGCTAATATATGTAATTGTATATTTTGGAGGTAAGTATAATGGCATAGGTTTGCTGTAATGGAACTGATTGGAAAATGATCTCTTGGAGAAAATTTATTGCTGGTCATAAGATTTCTTTGGTTTAGAAAAATGTTGGATTTAGTAAAATCTGTAACACCGAATGAAAGTCTGTTTTAATAAAAATATGGATCTGAGAATTGTGGTTTTTAGTAAGCGGGCATTTGATCCATTAAAATTGTATTGGTTTATTCTTCATGTTGGTTTTTCCTGAAATCCATCAGTTTGAAGCACGAAGTAAGCACTTGCTAGGTACTGCTCCGATAATGAAAGAAAGACCCTCAGCCATTGTTACAAGTCTTAGTAATCAGCTGTGACTTATTCCTTTGTGAGGTTCTCACAACAGAAAAAGAAGCGGCTTATGTTGCTTTTGTTGAAGATGGCAAAATAGTTATTTTATTGTCAGAGAATCCACTTGGCGTCATAGGACTTGGTGATGGAAAAATATCTGCAGAATTAGATCACGCAGCCGGCTGGGGCTGCCCACACCCGTGTATTTGTACAGAGCGTCCCTATGCTTTGTCTGGGCAAGGTTGGGCTGGACACCCGATGGGGACTCTGCCACTCTCCTTGGAACAGGATCCCGTGGTCTAATTGACCTTATTGTTAGGAAATTGTTCATAAAATTAGGAAACTCAAAGTAAACAGAGGACTCAGACAGAACTCCTCCTCGCCCAGGGTAGTGTACATATGGAATGAGTTACCAAGAAAAGTGATTGAGGCAAAGTACACAAATGAATTCAAGAGACTCCTAGGTTTATTTCTGGACATGAGGGAGAAGGCTAGCAGGAAGGTAGGAGTCAGATGCACTCTGGAAGGACAGGCATGCAACTCATTTGACCGATTCTTCACATTTCTTTCTAAGTTTGTGGAAGATCCCCAAAGAAAGGCTGTTTTGCTACAAGGTCCCACCTATTTGGGGCCTTGACAGTAGTGGCAGGGTGGATTCGATTCCGAAAGGCGATTCTGATCCTGTTGCTCTCCAGGGGAAATGATTTCTAGTGTAGAGGCTGGGGCGACATCCCACCTGATCCCGAGTGGAATAAATCAGGGGGAAGAGCAAGACATGGGCTCCTTCACTGGGTTCCACACCTCAGAATGTCGCGGAGGCCCCTATTTTTAACTCACAGTTTCCACCATGTTTTAGACCTAGAAAGGGCTATGAGGACCGTTCACCAGTCTTGCAGTAAGTTGTCTCCACAGAAGACTCCATTTCCTCCTCAGCTCTCCAAGGTCAGAATTATGAGTGTATGTGTTTTCTGGGGCTGCAATAACAAAGTATTACAGACCAAAGGTCTTAAACAACAAAATTTTATTTTCTCACAGTTCTAGAAGCTGGAAGCCGAGATCAAGGTGTTGGCAGGGTTGGTTTCTCCAGAGGCCTCTCTTCTTGTCAATGGCTTGTCAATGGCTGTCTTCTGCCTGTGACTCCATGTGGCCTTCCCTCTGTGTGTCTGTGTCTTGATCTCCTCTTCTTGTTCCAATATCAGTCACACTGCCTTAGGGCCCACCCTAGTGATCTCATTCTACCTTAATTACCTGCTTAAAAGTCCTATCCTTAAATAAGGTCATATTCTGAGGTATTGGGGGGTAGGGCTTCCCCATATTAATTTTGGGACATACTCTTCAGCCCATAACCATGAGCTTGAGGAAGACACCGGAAATACTAGAAGAAGCCTGTTGCAGCACAAAGCTGGCAGGGTCCTCCGTGGTGACTGTGGGGTGTCTTGGGGGAGTAAATCTTCCCTCCCTCCCTTTTCTTCCATTCCAGTTGGGGAGGGGTTTTCAAAGGCCTGGTTGACAAAGGGGAGACCAGAGGCAGCACTGGGTGCCAAGACTTCCTAGTAAATGACTCTATTAAACCCCAAGGTTGGGGGTTCCAGGAAGCTGGGGTCCCCCTATCCTGGATGCAGGCCCACCTCTCACCCTTTTTGATGCTTTACGGGCAGAGAAGGAGGAGAGGAGAATGGAGAAAAGGGGAGATATTAAACGATAAAACAAAAAACAAAAAAACCCTGCCTTGGCTGGGATTTTAAAAACGAACTCTTGCAAGTGAGAAAACATGATAGGGAGAAGCAAAGCATGCAGGAGGCTGTGGTGGATGCCACATCAGGGAAAGGGAAGGAGGGAAAGAGCACTGTTGGTTAATTCTCCAGGATACAATTTATTAGTCTAGAAAACAACTCCAGGCGTGAGGTTCTTTTAAGCTTTAACTGCGTGGGAGTTTAGTTCAACACCTTGCACTGAACTTAGTGGCCAGTTTTCATGCTGGCAGGTGGGTTCTGAGGACCCAGAGGAGGTGCTGAAGGACGAGCAAAGAGGGTCCTTGGCTTCGCGCAAGATGGAAATCAAATGTGAGCCAGCTGGAGGTGAAAGCAGAGTTTATTTAAGATCTAGAGAGACCCGATACAGACAGACTGTCTGAGAGACTCGGAAAGGAAAGGAGCATGAGTCTCATCTGTTTGTGGTCTAGGGTTTTTATTGAGGATGGTGGTCTGGTGTACATGTCCTCTCATGGATCCAAGAGCCAATTTGAACAAGGACAAGTTCTAGGTGTCCATCATAAGTCACTTATTCCTCGAAGCCATGGGTCTCGGCATCGAGATGTCTAGTGCCAATGGTTTAGATATTACCTATTGTGTTGGAAGACCCCAAAGACATCATTAACTCTTTGTCCCTTATAAGTGGGACATTCATTAAAATATGTGTAGGGCAGGGGTGCAGGTCCTATCTAGAATAGAAGTGGAAAAAAAGCAAAGGGAAAAAAACCCCAGCTTTTTCTTTTATAGGGTCCCTTTCTTTTCCCTGTATCAGTTTGACGTCAGCAAGTGACATTTACATGCCGGTTGGTGCTTGTCATCCGGGCTCTTGCTATATTTGAGTTTTTGTGTCATGGCTATTTGCCTCTACTTCCCCTGTGTTTGCTGCTTTCCACCAACCCTCAGAGTTTTTCTCATTAAGTTTACAGGTTTGTTCAAGGCCTGATATGAATGTGGCTCAAAGACAAGATTAAGGGCTGGCAAGATGGATGACATAAACAGCCCAGACAAGAAACTAAAGGTAAGCCCTTTTATGCTGCCTTCTCTTTATGCAAAGCTCAGTTTTTCTTTCCCCAAATTTCACTTAAATTTGGATAAATTTAAGGATAATAAGGTGGCTGAACCCCACAAATGGAGCCTGTTAAAAGAAAACCCATAAGCCCAACATGGAGTCACTGATGCTAGGCCAAATCGCCAAACCAGGTCTTAGTACCTAATCTGCAGTTTTAACCTCCTTCCAAAATGTAGTCTTAACTGATAAATCGGGGTTTTTCAATTAGCACCAATGATGTAATCTGTCACAAGGTCACTCTCCATCCCTCCCCTCAAAAGAAGCTGACATAATTTCCATGATAAGACCCCTGCCTTTCCTCCTGAGGGGGAAATAAATCTTTCTTTTCTTTTGCTAATAACTTCCTTGCCCTACCCTCCTTACAAAAACCTCCCATTTTGTGCAAACAGAACATCTATTTGCTAGATGTATGCTGCCTGATTCATACAATTAGATCTTCATATAAAGACAATTAGATCTTCAAATTCGCTGTGTTGTTTTTTTTTTTTAACAAGCACAAAGCTAAGTTGCTCAGCTTGAGTGGCTTCCAGTTGGTTCTAGACCAGGCTACAGTTTGTTTCCACTAGCACTTGGACCACTCTACTTTGTTGAAGGAGTCAACACTCAACAGACCACCATGGCCCTTGGAGCTAATCACCCAAGGCTGACCTAAACTCCCCAAAAGAGCTGTCTTATTTTCCAGAAGTTTCCATGTCAGTCTCCATGAAAAGTTAGGCCCAAATGGGAGGACCTTGGAAACACATGTTGATAGAACATAGTCTAGCTTCTTGCAATTGCCTCTTAGAGTTATCTGTACACAGAGCTGTCACTTGTAGAAGGTAGATCCTCAAGTGACAGTTGATGCAGGCTGGCTGAGTTCGAGGACCCAGAGGAGGGGGTCCCACAGGACCAGCCAAGAGAGTCCTTGGTTTTGTGCAGTATAGAAATCAAACATGATCTGAGAGGAAGCAAGAACAGAGTTTATTAAAGATTTAGAGAGAGCGTAGATGTGGACAGAGCATACCAGAGACTGAGAAAGGAAGGATGAGTATGTCTCATCTTTGGGACCCCAGGGTTTTTATTTAAGATGGTGGTCTGGTGCATGTGTCTTCTCAGTAATCCAGAAACAAAGACGAATGTTTAGGGGTCCTCTGTAAGTCACTTATACCTGGAAGCCAAGGGTCTTGATGAGCCAGTGGTCTTGGAAAATGTTCATGGTGACCCAGACTGGCCCCTCCTTAGATGTTATCTGTTGTGCTAGAAGACTCCAAAGAAATCATTAAATCCTTGACCTTTACAAGAAGGACATATATTACCTGTTATATAATGCATGTTAGGGCAGGGGTGCAGGTCCTAGCAAGAATAGGAGTGGGAAAAAGAGCAAAAAAAAAGCAGTTTTTCATGGAGTCCCTTTAGCATCCCTGTCTAAACATTGTTGAACTGAATTATCTGCGGCACAGGGGACGAGGGGATGCAAAGTAGCGGTTAATTAAAAACCTGAGGTGCTGGTACAAATTGTGTTTTGAGATGTCTGCCATCTAAAAATTAAGCAGGAGTATTTAAACTAGTCCAATTCTCTTTCCATTTCTTAAACTAAAAGGTTCTCCTTGTAGTGCTCCATGAACGGGGACATTTCATATAGTTTTTTATACAGATTTGATGATTATACAAGAGTAGTCTGTCTGGCAGGTATTAAGTGTGAGTGCCTGACAGCTAGCTTTTCTGACCACAGTGTAAGTGCCTGGCATTAAGCTTTTGATTGCTGAGACATCCACTTCCATATATCCATCTAGAATAAACACAATGCCAGCTATATAAGATAATGAACCAGGCTGCCCTTCCCATGAAGTTCCTCTTTCAGAAAGCCTTGGGTGACATAGATGAATATGTGTGTGACCCCCCTTCTCCCTTCTTACACCCCAAGTCCTACTCTTAGGCTTTAAATCTACCAATTAAGAGTAAACCCACAAAATCCTTAGCACCCCACCCTCAACTCCAATAAAGGCAGAGCCCAAGGTCTGTGCTCACCACTCCCTGCCACAGCTTACTGTGTGGCCACGGGTGTGCAGTGTACCCTCCAGAAACTGTAAGTAATAAGTCTTATTTTTATCAAGTTCCCTGATGGTGCATCTTGCTTTCATAATAAGAACCACAAGGGCTGGCACAGCCACAACATTGGCTCCTGTTAGGAAATGTCTGTGGGGGCTCACTACAAGTAGAATGAGCCCTGGAGGATGACAGCACTAAGAATAGACTGAGATTGGCACAAAACAAAAGAGTGAGAGTTATAGGTGCCATTTTTATGGCCATTGATTGTCATTAGGCTTTCAATGTTGAGATTGCTCTTGAAATCAACTGAGTGGCCAGTCCAGAGATGCTGAGCACCTCCCCTTTACAAAAAAGCTCCATAGCCTGAGATAAGTTGCTTTGTCCAGAAAGGAAGTGGATCCAGGGCTTAGTTGTGAGAAGAGAGTCTTTTCATTGGCTGGAATCAGGAAGTGACTAAAATTCACAAATTCCTGGTCACTTGAGATCTTCTTCCCATTTTATATAAACCACAATTGAACATAAATTAAACTTGGTTTTAACTGTGTCTCCAGACCACTTTATAGCCCAAATATTTTCCTGAAAGATGGCTGTGCTGTCGATTTCCACTTTCCTTTGGCACTTTTTGGAAACTTCTCCAGCTTCTGAAAGGGTCAGAAGAATTTACCTGTCTGAAAGCAGTGATCACATGGGAGTGAATTTTCTTGAAGGGAAGTAGTTTCTTCACTTTGAAGGTATCATTAGTGAATTTTTGTACATAATACTGGAGAGTCAAATATTTGGCAAATTGGTTCAAAACAAAATTTCAGTGGGATAAAGGAGGACTGAATATAGCTAATGATCTGGTCGGTTCTTTACCACATGCATCTTTATGAATTAGGATCAAATGTTACCTCCTTTAGCATTACAATATTTTGTTTTGTCATCCTAGTACTGAAAAGTGACTAATAAAGTGAGGAAGACTGAAAGCAGCCAAGGACAATGTCCTTATTTCTAGTAGCTTGAAGAAGACAGTAGATTGGTCAGTAAGTATGGACACCATGTGTGTTTACTTGGTCCATCTAGTCTAGAAATATTTGTTTAGGTCCTGCTACATGTTAGGCCCTGAGATAAACATTGGTTATAAAACAGTGTTCTTGTCATACTCTTTGGTTTTAAGGAACCCAACACTACTCACTACTCAAGTGTACTCAGGTATCAAGCTCAGTTTATTGAAGGGACATGGTGACAGCTCAGGGAAAAAATGGAACAGCAGAGCCAGCTGGGAACTTCTTCTAGGAACTAGGAAATCATTAGGATCCCCAACCACTACTCTCTTGTTTTTATTTATTTTTTATTTTTGTTTTTTTTTCTTTTTGAATTAGTGTTTTTATTTTCATTTTCTTTAAGTTCTTTTTTTAATATACAATTTATTGTCATATTGGTTTCCATACAACACCCAGTGCTCATCCTAACACGTGCCCTCCTCAATGCTCATCACCCACTTTACCTTCTCCCCCACCCCTTATCAACCTTCAGTTTGTTCTCAGTGTTTAAGAGTCTCTTATGGTTTGCCTTCTTCCCTCTCTGTAACTTTTTCCCCCGTTCCCCTTCCCCCTGGTCTTCTGTTAAGTTTCTCAGGATCCACATATGGTATCTGTCTTTCTTTGCCCGATTTATTTCACTTGGTATAATACTCTCCAGTTCCGTCCATGTTGCTACAAATGGCCAAATTTCATTCTTTCTCACTGCCACGTAGTATTCCATTATATATATAAACCACATCTTCTTTATCCATTCGTCAGTTGATGGACATTTAGGCTCTTTCCATAATTTAGCTATTGTTGAGAGTGCTGCTATAAACATTGGGGTACAAGTGCCCCTATGCATCAGCACTCCTGTATCCTTTGGGTAAATCCCTAGCAGTGCTATTGCTGGGTCATAGGGTAGATCTATTTTTAATTTTTTGAGGAACCTCCACACTGTTTTCCAGAGCGGCTGCACCAGTTTGCATTCCCACCAACAGTGCAAGAGGGTTCCTGTTTCTCTACATCCTTGCCAGCATCTATAGTCTCCTGATTTGTTCATTTTAGCCACTCTGACTGAGGTGAGGTGGTATCTCAGTGTGGTTTTGATTTGTATTTCCCTAATGAGGAGTGACATTGAGCATCTTTTCATGTGCCTGTTGGCCATCTGGATGTCTTCTTTAGAAAAGGGTCTATTCATGTCTTTTGCCCATTTCTTCACTGGATTATTTGTTTTTCAGGTGTGGAGTTTGGTGAGCTCTTTATAGATTTTGGATACTAGCCCTTTGTCTAATATGTCATTTGCAAATATCTTTTCCCATTCTGTCAGTTGCCTTTTAGTTTTGTTGATTGTTTCCTTTGCAGTATCTCCTGGTTTTATATCTCTGTCTCAGTCTGGGCTCTCTGCCTCTTTTTTTCTGGAACCCCATGCATCTCCTCTCTCTATGTCTGCTCATGTTCCCTGTTTCTCTCCACAGACACATCTTCTCTGCCTGTCTATGAGAGATCATAGCTGGACTTGGCCACCCTGGTCTATTATATAATATTATATATAATATATATTATATATATTATATATATTATATATATATATACACACTATATATATATATATATATATATATACTATATATATATATATAGTGTGTATATATATATATAATATATATATATATATATATATATAGTATATAGTATATATATTATAGCTCACCCCTGTCTCTTATAGTGCCAGTGTCTTTTGGATCTTGTCATCAAATGGGAACAACTAATTACTAACTCATTGGTGATTAGTCCTTGAATTGCAGACTTCTTGTAACCCACCATGTTCCTTTTGGTGGAGGAGGGAGGAAGGAACATGATATAAACATAACTCACTAGACATGTGCTTTCTGTGGAGACTGAGAGAGGCAGTTTCCAGAGAAGTTATAAGTGGGGTTGCCTCCCCAAGGTCATCTAAGAGGTGCTCCCATAGAACTAGCAGCAGGATTCTTGCTATTGCTTGACCTCAAGTCACTCTGATATGAATCTCATTACTGTAAGGGCATTAGAGGTTGTCTTGATCCAAATGACACAATTAAGAAAATGCCTTCTTTCCACCTGGTAAATCTGGTAGGAACTTCTCATGCATTCACTCATTTAATCCCCATAGCATCCTAGTGAGAAGACACCATTATTGTCCCCATTTTATTATAAGGGAATTGAAGAGAGAGGCTAAAGAACTTGCCTGAGGATGTGTAGTGAATGCAGAGCTGGGATCTGAACCCATGCACTATCTGCTGCAGTATGAGCAGGTGGTCCTTTTGAGTTAGAAATACTGCATCCTGAGTCCTGGGCTTACTCTTCCCATTTGGCAGGACTCCAGAGTACTTAGGCTCCCCTGAGACACACAGTGAGTGGGTGGATCTGCTCAGACAGACAATGAGAAGAACAGGTTTATGGTTCACATGATGGAGCTGACCATGAGGCAGGCAAGGAGAAGGATGGTTAGGAGTAAATGCCCTACTCATTGGATGCAGGCTCTGGGGAATGCTAGGCCAGGGAGGAGGCCAAGATGAAAGTAATCCAGAAATGAGACACAAATAGAGACAGGGTCATTGACACAGCTAGGAAAGAACCCTCCATGATATAGACTCACAAGCTATTATCTTGTCTTGCCTGTTGAGAAGGGCTGAGCAGATGGTGGGGCTACTGCCTCTGATTCTGGTTTGTGTTGGTCAAAACCAAGCATCATGATACTGGTTTTCATTCATTGAGATGGTGGAACCCATGCAGTTCAGAGGTGGGCCTGTGGCTGGCTCCCTTCAGGAGGTGTCTGCCTCTTCTCCAAGAAGCATCTTGGTTCCCTCCTGACTCCACAGAGGATAGTGACCTGGGATGGGCTGCTGTGCAGTCTTCAAGGGAAGCAATTGTTAGAGCAAGTTGTCCTGAACCATCTGGACGTATCATTAAATTGATCCAATATCACTTTTTAAAATAATAGTATTAATACTCTAACTGCCCAAATCTATATAATTTATTTTGGTGAGAACTTTTGGAGTTACTATAACAAGATACAAAGTGCGATTAAAAAAAACAACCCAAAGCAAAGATATATACTTGTTGTTTAATTTGTATAGTCTGTGGATATTCCATATATCTCCATGTTAAGTTATATGATATCAGGTACTCACCGCATGCTACACATTTTTAAATATTCCATCATATTCCCAGTGGTTTATAATCTCTATTACTGGACACTCATTGAAGTGAGTTTTAATAGATTGGCTTTATTCTTTTCATACTCAATTGACAATCCTAATATTCAAGGCAGTTCTGAGTGTATATATTGTAATTAATTTAAAAATGCCAGTGTTTTGGGGTGCCTGGGTGGTTCAGTCAATTAAGCCTCTGACTTTGGCTCAAGTTATGATCTCGTGTTCTGTGAATTCGAGCCCTCTGTCAGGCTCTGTGTTGACAGCTCAGAGCCTGTAGGCTGCTTCAGATTCTGTGTCTCCCTCTCTTTTTGTCCCTCACCTGATCACTCTCTAGCTCTCAAAAATAAATAAACATTAAAAAAAATGCCAGTGCTTCAAGCTTGTGTGATATGTTAATCTCTGGTGGCATTCTGTATTAATATCCGTATCTATTTCATTTGCCTGGATTAGGGTGCATCTTTTGCACATATTCTGATAATAGCCACAGCATTTTCTTGAACATTAATGACTGTGTCAGAACACCAAGTTGCACTCAGATTTGGTCACTTTTGTTTAAGAGGAAATAATCTTACTTAATTACTCTGTTAACATGGTAGCCAGGCTAGTATCCAAAATCTATAAAGAGCTCATCAAACTCCACACCCGAAAAACAAATAACCCAGTGAAGAAATGGGCAGAAAACATGAATAGACACTTCTCTAAAGAAGACATCCGGATGGCCAACAGGCACATGAAAAGATGTTCAACGTCGCTCCTTATCAGGGAAATACAAATCAAAACCACACTCAGATACCACCTCACGCCAGTCAGAGTGGCCAAAATGAAGAAATCAGGAGACTATAGATGCTGGAGAGGATGTGGAGAAACAGGAACCCTCTTGCACTGTTGGTGGGAATGCAAATTGGTGCAGCCGCTCTGGAAAGCAGTGTGGAGGTTCCTCAGAAAATTAAAAATAGACCTACCCTATGACCCAGCAATAGCACTGCTAGGAATTTATCCAAGGGATACAGGAGTACTGATGCATAGGGGCACCTGTACCCCAATGTTTATAGCGGCACTCTCAACAATAGCCAAATTATGGAAAGAGCCTAAATGTCCATCAACTGATGAATGGATAAAGAAATTGTGGTTTATATACACAATGGAATACTACGTGGCAATGAGAAAAAATGAAATATGGCCTTTTGTAGCAACATGGATGGAACTGGAGAGTGTGATGCTAAGTGAAATAAGCCATACAGAGAAAGACAGATACCATATGGTTTTACTCTTATGTGGATCCTGAGAAACATAACAGAAACCCATGGGGGAGGGGAAGGAAAAAAAAAAAAAAAAAGAGGTTAGAGTGGGAGAGAGCCAAAGCATTAGAGACTGTTAAAAACTGAGAACAAACTGAGGGTTGATGGGGGGTGGGAGGGAGGGCAGGGTGGGTGATAGGTATTGAGGAGGGCACCTTTTGGGATGAGCACTGGGTGTTGTATGGAAACCAATTTGACAGTAAATTTCATATATTAAAAAATAAAAATAAAAAAAAAAAAACCAAAAAAAACCATGGTAGCCAGGAAAGAAAATGGCTTCCCCATGTTTGGTAGAATAGAGTTTTGCATTTGTTGCAACAAAATGCCAACATGCTATTTCTCAACATTGCTTAGTGTGGGTGCTCTTGAAAACTGTAACGTGTTGAATAGTAATAGTTACTTAAAGTAACGAGGTCCTTCACAGCAAGGAAAAAGATTTTCCTAATAATTTGTAAAGCATGGAGGAATCTTTGACATGATTAATCCAAAATTCCCATTTTCAGATTAGGAAACTGAGGCCAAGTGTAACTCAATGACTTGCTCAAGGCCACAAAGCAGTGGGTGAGTGGTGAGTGGGTGCAAAGCACTCTTAGTGTTGGAACATTTTACAGGAATCTGCCTCCTCCTGGCTTTTGGCTGCCCTTCCTTGACCTCTCCCCAGTTCACCTGTCCATCTATTCATCTTTTATGGCTTCTTTCCTATGTCTTTGTTTTTTTTTTTTTTTTATTATTCTCAATAAAGTACCTCATCCGGAAATATTTTACAAACCCCTTTATTTTGAGTTGTTTTGTGTTTTATCACAATTATTTTTTAGGAGAAATGAAATCTTCTTGGATTTTTCCTATTCAGTTCTTCAGATATTTTCAATAAACAATGAAAAAAATATTGATGGAGTGCCTATTAGAGCCTACCACAGTGCCAGACCTGATGAGACATTTTTAAAAAGACCCAGATTTTATCAACAAAGAACTGAAGGTCAATACCTGTCAAGAGAATTATAATGTAACATCTTTAGGGTTGTTTTGAGGACTAAAATGAGGTAGTCCATATGTGTGGTCTTACACCAAGGCCTAGTGCATAGTAAGTGCTCAATAATGTGACTAAAAATTTTGGTCTTCATTATCATGCCACATACTTTGAATATTTCTGTACAAGAGTATTTGCTGATTGAACTGGACACAGACTCATAATTTTTCTTGCACATATTTGTTTATGTTATGGTTTCTCATTTTGGTGCCATTTTCTGACCTACTGAGATTTCAGGCTTATCTTGGCTTGGTTTACTGAAAGTAGAACCTGACAGAGGGACTTGGGTGCAGGGAGTTATTTGGGCAGTGACCCTAGGAAGCAGGAGGAAAGGGACGGGGAGACTGTGGCAGGGAAAGAGGAACAGCCAAGTAAGTGTGCATTGTTGATATTGCTGCTGTCTGTGACAGGGGCTCCACCGCACCAGAGCCTCTGATTTTCTGTCTCTTTAAGGACAAGAGGCTAGAGGTTCCATTGGCTGAAGGTTGCCCAGAGGCCTTATCCTCTTCCACTTCTAGAAGAATGGATCCAGCGAGCAGCGAGGCCTGAGCAGAGGGCACGTGCCTCTGTACTCTTGTGGCTGGAATCAGTGGCAGGCAGAGGGGTGTGACCTGACCAAAGGCCTCTGCTACTGAGGCTAATAGTGCAGGGGGAAACATCTGGATTGTGAGAAGTCTGGATTGTGAAATTGTCTAAGTTTAATTTTGAATTCTATCTCTTTTCCCAAGCTGCCTCTACCCTCTGCCCCTTCATTTCAACCACACACACACATACACAATAAGTAAGATAATTTTGCTCTCCTGGAGGTTATGAGCTTACATGTAATTTAATACATAATTGTTGGATACTGTAAATTGGTTTAATAGTTGAGTCCATATGAAAGCTTCAATGCCTGTTATGTGGCTAAGTGCTAGCCTCACTGCTGCAGTGGTTAGGCCCTGCACAAGCTCACCTCTGCTGGCCAGAGGAAAGCAGATGGAGATGATGAAAGAAACTTGTGATTGATAGGACCTCTCTGATTCACCATCTTGCAAGATGCCACTTTGCAAGCTGACAAATGCATCACTTGTTTATAGTTTGGAAGCTTTTACAGTAGGGTTGTCCTGTGCAGGAATGATTTAACAGCTTCTATTGGGTCTCTGCCACTATTAGTGACATCTTCTTTCTTTAGCTGAGTATCTACTATGTCCCAGCACCATGTTAGCATCTATGGATCAAAGAGATGGCTATCACATGGAGCTTTCCCTCAAGTACCTTACACTGACATAACCAATAACATATCCTCTAATATGATCTGATGTAAAAGCTTGATATCACTCACCTTCCCAGGAGAGGGTGAGGATTGCTGGACAGCCCCAGTGTGTGACTGCATCGTGCTGCCAAAGTTTACTTACGAACAACTTCTTTGTTTCCATAGGGAAATGTGTCCTGAGTTCCAGTGACACACCTGGTACTTGGGATCCCATTTAGCCTTATTCAGCTCTTACTATAGAAAACTACCTTCATTTCAAAGCTTTCAGCCACTCTACACCTGACTACTTTCTTCTATTCTCCAGAGTCATGGCATCAGATAATAGGGGCCGTGGAACGAACTGGCATCAGATAGTTCTGAACTGTCTGATGGAGTATAGGGTGGGATGGGTGTGTCTATGAGTTAGGAGCACAATGGTAGTGGGGACTAGGTAACTTCACTGCTTCCCACTGTCTCCTGGGTGGGAGAAAGGAGGCTTCTATAGGATTCTTCCAGGGATGTGGGTTGAGATCAGGGACAAAACCCTGTAGCAGATTTGTCAAGGGCTAGCCTTTGCTAAATTAGGGATATTGGCACAAGATCGGTTTTCCCTTATCCTACTTATCCTTCTGGTTTGCACCATCCAAGAAGGGAATAACTGGGGGAAAGGAAATATAGTTGGCTTTCTAAAAACTACCAACCAGTCTACTAGCAAAAGCTGCCAATAGGAAGCATGCTTTTCCTATGGATTCCATTGAACTTAACATTTTGTGATGGGAAAATCTCTATGACACGTTTAAGATAAAGCATCCTACAATACTTGTTTTCCTTTGGTGGAAGGGAAAGTAAATCCTGCCAGACTCAGCTGCCCACAGCTACATTCTAAGTGGAGAAACAGGTGCAACCAAGAAGTCCATGAGTTATAAAATCTGTTATCTATTGCTGAGTTACAAATGATGCAAACCTTAGTGGCTTATTTCCCTCAGAAATGTGCAGTTTGGGCAGTGATCATTTCTTCTCCCTGTAGGATCAGTTGAGATGGTTCAAAGGCAGGAACTGGTACCATCTGAAAAGTCATTCACTTATGTGTCCAGCTGTTGATGCTGGCTGGTGACTGGACTCTTAGGGTTGTGGCCAGAACACCTACATTGTGAACTTTTCACATGATCTAGGTTTCCTGACAACATGGTGGCTGGAGCCCAACACAGTTACATCAACTTGATAAATGTTTGCTCAGCATCTTGTCTATGCCAGGCTCTTGGTTGGATACAATGCCACATGAACTCCCAAATAGAATAGCCCTATCTATGGAGAGGTTAGAAACACTGTCTTCTTCCTTCCTTCTTGAATTTGCTATATATCCGTGATTTATACAAGTCCTGAAAATGTCAACTCCACTTATGAAAAAAATATTTCAAAAAGGTTAAAAAAGTAATTGGTATGATACCAATATGAAAAATGATAATGATATGTATGGGTTTGTCTTGACCACTTGATTAAGCAAATAACTCAGAGAGATGCCAATACTCCTCCACATGATTTGACTCGGTGAATTTGGTCATGAAAGCAATCACAGGAGACACCCTGCTCACCCAAAGTACTTCCTATATCCTTCTCTGGATCCACAAACTTAATTTACATCAAAGTAAAAAAAAGCTAAGCACTGCAAGTATTATAGTTACTTTCCTATCTAACGTATGACGTTTGTGTGTGTGTGTGTGTGTAGGGGAGAAGCATTTTGAATATGCATAATGAACACCCATCCACCCAGTGGGAATGGACCTAGTCTGGTGCTGTGATTAAATATTCACATCCTGAAATGTCTGCTCTTTAATTATCTATAAACAAATTTAATGTGTACTCCAAAAGTTGGTCAGTCTTTTCATTAAAGGGAAAAAAATGATAGCCAGCATCTTTGAAGGCTTTTTGAATTATTTGCTTTAAATACTTAAAGTAAACAGATTAAACTATTTGAAATGAAAGTAGCTGTTTACTCATGTAAATGCATTGTATCCCTCCCCCCACCCCCACTCCCCATGTTTAAGGGCAAATAGATTAAAGGACACTGAGAGTCTTAAAGAGGCTTTGGTAAGGAGAGTGTGGAAATTCCCATTTTCCCCCTATTGCATCCTTCTCCCTGCCTCATCTAGGCTTTCTATGGGTTAAAAGAAATATTTTTAAATTTTCTTTTTTTTTTTTTTTTTTTAGTTTTGAGAGAGAGACAGAGTATGAGTGGGGGAGGGGCAGAGAAAGGGACACAGAATCTAAAGCAGGCTCCAGGCCCTGGGCTGTCAGCACAGAGCCCAACACGGGGCTAAAACTCACGGATCCTGAGATCATGACCTGAGTTGAATTGGATGTTAACTGACTGAGCCACCTAGGTGCCCCTCTATGGGTTTTTTAAAGACCAGAGAAAAACATTTTATTTTCTGATCAGCGAGCTTTTGCAATAGGCAGTGATGTTACGGTTTCCATTTATTTTTTTATTTTATATTTTTAAAATTTTCAGCATATTTATTTATTGATTGATTATTTTTATATTAAATATAAGTTATTGTCAGATTGGTTTATGGTTTCCATTTAAAAAGAAGAAAGAAAGGTGCCTGGGTGGCTCAGCCAGGTAAGCGTCCAAGTCAGCTCAGGTCATGATCTCAGGGACTGTGGGTTCGAGCCATGCGTCAGGCTCTGTGCTGACAGCTTAGAGCCTGAAGCCTGCTTCAGATTCCGTCTCTCCCTCTCTCTTTCTCTCTGACCATCCCCTGCTCATGCTCTGTCTCTCTCAAAAATAAATAAACATTAAAATTTTTTTTTTAAAGAAGAAAGAGAAAAATAGACAAATCCTGGCCTGGCTGTGAATTGGCCTTGGTCACTTGGGCAGGTTTGTGTGGAGTACACCTCAGAGCTGGCCAGGATGCTTTTCTTTTCTTTCTTTTTCTGTAAAGAGATTTATTTAAAAAACATTATTTTATAAAATAAAAGACAATGCATCATTGGATTTTCTAACATCATGTTGGTGCTTAAATGTAAACTAGTGGGCTCTAGAAGGTGATTCTTATGTCCTGCACAGGAGTCAAGAGGATGGTCTCAAACTTAATAAGTGGAGCAGTGAAAACATCTCTCCCTTCCCCTACCACACACGTTTCGCAAATGCAAATGTGACTTTTAAAAAATGTTTATTTTTTTGTAGGGGGAGAGAGACAGAGAGAGAGAGAGAGAGAGAGAGGCTGAGAGAGAGAGGGGCACAGAGGATCCTTAATGGGCTGACAAGCAGAGAGCCTGATGCAGGGCTTGAATGCACCAACCATGAGATCACGACCTGAGCCAAAGTTGGATGCTTAACTAACTGATCCACCCAGGTTCCCTGAAAATGTGACTTTTAAAGAAGTTTACCTGGCTCTCCTGAATTCTGGAGCAACTGGCTTCATTTGGGTAGGGAAACAGAATATCCCTTCCCCCGGCCCAAAAGTTGTTTCGTAATTCCCAGGGAGCTCCTTTTAGGAGAATCAGGGTTTTTCCAGAGGCTGGGGTTGGCAGCACTTCCAGTGCATCCACAGTTGTGAAGCCTTTGTGTTCATAACCTCCTACCCAGGAGAGATTCAAACCACTTTTATAGGCATTTTTGACTCTGTCTCCAGATTAGGTCATCTGCTACTTTGTATGTGAGAAAGACTCCTGGGATCAGGTGACATATTTACCTTCTCAGTCCACATATGGCACTATTGAGGCAGCTTTGGATTTGGAATTTGAAAATCTGGTCTTCTGTCCCAGCTGTGACTTATTTAGTTAATAGATACTGAGAGCCTACTATGTGTCAGGCACTGTCCTAGCTACTCAGGCCACCGTGGGGATTCAGGCATGGCTCCTGACCTTGGAGCTTCTGTCTAACGCAGCACTTTCCATACTGGAGATGCAACAGTTCATAATAGAGGACAAGTTTTTAAATTAAAAAAAAAATCCAAAAATCCACAGAGGTGCCTGGGTAGCTCAGTCAGTTAAGCATCCACCTTTGGCTCAGGTCATGATCTCATGGTCTGTGAGTTTGAGTCCCGTGTCAGCCTCTGTGCTGACAGCTCAGAGCCTGGAGCCTGTTTTGGATTCTGTGTCTCCCTCTCTCTCTGCACCTCCCCTGCTTGCATTCTGTCTTTCCCTTTCTGTTGAAAATAAACATTATAAAAAGTTAAAAAATAATCCATCATGGACTAATACTTTTTAAAGTACAATAAAATCAAATTACTAAAAAAATTAAATAAAAAAACAAAGACATGCAGAATACAAGCCCAACCTATGTTATTATTAGATTCTATAAGCATGAAATTACTTTGTCAAAGTAGCTAAAATGCTTCCTCTCAATTTCTGTACTCATCTTGAAGACAAGGGATAGCTGGAGGTTCAAGGACTACCCTGAGAATCATGGTCTAGTAGAGTAATACTACCTTGACCCCAGGAAGTGGATGTAATGGAGTTACAGCAGGCAGTGGATGTTGCTGGGGGCTTACTGGGAGGGTTTCCCCTCCTTCCTAGCAGATCCTTCCCCCCTTCCAACTCAGTGATGCACTCTCCTCCCCTTGCCTTGGGAGCTGGCCCCACCTCCAGGTCTCTGGCAAGCCAAACTGGGCTAAGAGTAATTCCATAGCCCTTACCTTCTAGTGATTGAGGAGGAGGCATCTGGTGGGGTCCAGTCTGATGATCTTCAAGGCAAGCTTTGCTATGAGTGTCTGGGAAGGTTCCCTTTGCTCTTTTGAGAGAGCCTCCAGAAACAATCCTACATCTCTCCTTGACTGGACATAGCCAGGAGGCACAAAGTCCAGATGGCTGGATCATGAGAAGAATGGGCTTAAGCTGGAGTTGATTCTTGATGGCCAAGTGGAGAGAAGAAAAGAAGTGAGTTCTTGATAACATTATGGATTAGCCCCAAAGCCCTCCAGGCATGTGAACTGACACTTTCCTCTTGGTTTCTACCAACTTTGGTTGTGTTTTCTCTTCTCTGCAGCCTGAATATTCCAACCACTGTACAGAGTTGTCCTTAAGGCCAAACAGAATGGTATTTTTGTTTTTAAATATGCCCGAGCCAGGGATGATGTTAAAAATCCTTAGCAAGTGTAGCCAGGATGCAAAGCACAGATGGCTAGACAGGTGAAATGCCTGTCTTGCCCGCAATGCAGTACCATTTGAAATCGTTGCCAATAGTTTTTATTTCTCCTCCCTAGAATAGCAATAGCTCATGTGCATCTGGATTGCTGCCTGTTCTGATCCTCTTACTCTAACAAGAAGCTAGGATTCTCCAAGACATTTTTTTCCAGTTTATTTATATAGTTTGAGAGAGAGAGAGAGAGGGAGAACATGTGGGAGAGGCAGAGAAAGAGGGAGAGAATCCCAAGTAGACTCCGCATTTAGTGCAGAGCCCCCCATGGGGCTCAAACTCACAAACTCTGAGATCATGACTTGAGCTGAAATCAAGAGTCAGTTGCTTAACCAACTGAGCCACCTGGGTACCCCTCTCAAAGACATTTAAAAAAGAATGTTTTCAATGTTTATTTATTTTTGAGAAAGACAGAGAGTGTGATTGGGAAGGGGCAGAGAGAAAGGGAGACACAGAATTTGAAGCAGGCTCCAGGCTCTGAGCTGTCAGCATGGAGCCCGATGTGTGGCTTGAACTCACAAACTGTGAGATCATGACCTGAGCATACTTAACTGACTGAGCCACCCAGGTGCCCCTACAAGACATTTTTAATGCCTTCTCTTCTTTGTTAGGCCCTTATGTTTTCCTTCTGAACTTAAGGATCCTGGCAAGAATGGGTGTGATGAAATCTTGGTCATAGGGGCAACAGCATCTAAAAAAACGTATGGCTTTTCACCACCACCAGCAAGCCCCAGATCAAAACTGGGGGTGGGCTAGGTTTATTTTCAGTCTTCTTGCTATTTCTTGCTCTTACTCAGCATTCTGTCTCCCCGGAGAAGAATGCATACTGAAGTTTTGGGAGTTTGGGTTGCCTGTGTGGCTCAGTCAGTTAAGCATCGACTCTTGATTTTGACTCAGGTCATGATTTCACGGTTCATGAGTTGGAGCCCCACTTCAGGTTCTGTGCTGACAGTGCAGAGCCTGCTTGGGATTCTCTCTCTCTCTCTCTCTCTCTCTCCCCCTCCCCCACTCATGCTGTCTCTCTCAAAATAGATAAATAAAGTTAAAAAAGTAAAATTTTGGGAACTTTAACTTTAACCTCTTTTAGAGGAAAATGTTTTTACATTTTTTTAAAGAGGGTCCGAAGGAAAAGACCTGCTTGTAGTCAGAGAAATGGGGTTTAGAGCCTGGGTAGAGGCCTCAGACAAGTCTGCCTGACCAGAATTTGATTTTGAAGCTTTTTCTGGGGATCAGAGACACAAGACAGCAGAAACTGGGAAGAAAGAAAGAGAGAAGAAAGAGGAATAAAGTAAAAAATTGATACACAAAGGTGAGGGTTGCGAAGCAGACAGAGGGGGACAGATTGCCATGGCAATGGCTGTAAATGGGACTCAGCATTGCAGACAGGACTGCTCACTCACCTGCCATCTGCTAGACCATGCTGAGTGAGTGCCGTGGTTTTTACTCAAAAGATGCATCATAAACTTCATTAATGTACATTTATCTGGAAAGAGCTAAGATCAGTGTCACATACTCTTTGTTTCCAGCATGAGAAGTTCTCCAGAGTGGGTCACACATTCCCCTCGCTTGTCCCCAGTGCTGTCTCGTACATTTGGATTTCTGATTAACCAGCAGATGTGGGGGGAAAATGGCTGGCCCGGCCAGAGAGGTCCCACATGACCACACATGTGCAAATACCAAGGCTCACAAATCATTCCTGTGAGCTCAGCTGTAGCTCACGTGACCCCCTCTGCTGCCCGCATCAGATGTCCTGGAGAATTTGCAATGAGGATGGAGTGGGGTCAGGAGAGGAAAGAGCCCACGGACTTAACTGTAGGGATGAGCTTGATCATGGTGCTGCCTCCAATCACTCTTTCCAACAACTCTGAGGAGTGAGAATGCTATCAGGGAGAGAATAAGGCAGAATATTTTCCTACATGGACTAATAGCAGCTTAATAAATAATGAATAGGAGGCTGGGATCCTCAGACTAAGTTGCAATATATTTGGGTACAAGTGGCTTACTTGTATACAGACATATTCCTTCTCTGGTTGTATTAAAGATTTTTAAAAACATTCTAATGACTTTTTTAAAGTTTCAGACGAGCAAATAAAAGGTTCATGAGTCTCTCAGACATCAAACAGCTCTCAAAAATGTCAACAACATCAGTGTAAAACTAATAAAGATATGGCACTGATTTAGCACTTGTACTTAAAGGAAATATAAAAAAGGGAAAAGAGAAGCATATGGAAAAGTGTGTCTGGGGTTTGACCAGATTGACCCCACATATTAAAAAAACAAAAACAAAAACAATAACAGTAACAACACCAGAACGGTTCTGGTGGGAATGTTGGGGAAGGATGACTTACTTTAGAGAAAAATGATAACGCTCCCTTCCTTTTTCTTCATGTTGAAGAATTTGAAAATGGACTGTAGCTTTAACCATTGCCTTTGGCAATCGTAGCAGGGGAGGAGGGGTATTCAGTCCTTAATTTCTTTCCCAGACTTCAGTGTGGGGGAAAGTCTGCCTTACACTATCAGTGCATTCCCTTCAACGAGGCATGGATTGCATTTAGGAAAACATGGCCGGGACACTGAGGAGCTCCTGCTGGCCTCTGAACTCAGTTTCTGCATATATAACATGGTGCCAGTGGACCCTTCCTCAAGGGTCTCTAGTGAGACTTAAGTGACATAACACATGGAAAGTGGCTGCATGCAGTAGACACCTGGACTGACGCTGTCTGATAGAACTTTCTGTGATGATAGGAGCGTTTTATATTCTGTGCTGTCCAATAGAACAGCCATCAGCTGTGACTAGTGCTTCCAAGGAAATTGCATTTTATAATTCAAAAAAAGAGTTTATTTATTTTTGAGAGAGAGAGAGTAGGGGAGAGACAGAGAGAGAGGGAGACAGAGAATCCCAAGCAGGCTCTGCACTGAGAGCGCAGAGACCGACTCACGGATTGAACTCAGGAATTGCTAGATCATGACCTGAGCTGAAATCAAGAGTTGGGCACTTAGCCCACTGAGCCACACAAGTGTCCCAGGAAATGCATTTTAAATCTTATTTAGTTTTATCTAATTTAATTTAAAGAGCTACTTGTGGCTAGCATATTGGACTGTGCATGTCTGGACACTGTAGCTAAGGTTGATGATGATGATCTTACTGGTTTTGTTTCTTCAAGTTAGAGTTAAAGTTACATGATCAGGGGCTGTAGACATATTAAGAGCTCACGCCTCTTGGATGGGGTCAGAGGCCAAACTTTTCCCATGGCAAATTATGTCATAATCAGAGAGGGAGAGCTGGAGAGAGAGAGCTCTGGTGTCTCTTTTTATAAGGACACTAATCCCAGGGCGCCTAGGTGGCTCAGTTGGTTGAGGGTCCAACTTCAGCTCAAGTCATGATCTCACAGCTCATGTGTTAAAGCCACATATCGGGCTTTGTGCTGATAGCTCAGAGCCTGGAGTCTGCTTTGGATTCTGTGTCACCCTCTCTCTCTGCCGCTCCCCTGATCTAGCTCTGTCTCTCTTTCTCTCAAAATAAATAAACATTAAAAAATCCCATCAGATCAGGGCTCCAGTCTTATGACCTTATTTAAGTTTAGCTCCTAAAAGTTTTGTCTCTAAATACAGTCACAGTGGAGGTTAGAGCTTCAGTGTATGAATTTTGTGGGGAATACAATTCAGTCTATAGCACCATGCATTTTTTAAAGTACTTATTTTTAGCTTTTAATGTCTCCCTTTTCCTGTACATGCTCTGTGTTGCCATCAGAAATAGCCTTTAACTATTTTTTTAAGGTTTATTTGTTTATTTTGAGAGAGACAGAGAGAGAGAGAGTGCATGCAAGCAGGGGAGGGGCAGAGAGAGAGGACGACAAAGAATTTAAAGTGGGCTCTGTGCTGACAGCAGAGAGCCTGATGCGGGGCTTGAACTCACAAACCTGTGAGATAATGACCTGACCTGAAACCAAGATTTGGATGCTTAACCCACTGAGCCACCCAGGCACCATCCTCTAACTCTTTAAAAGTGCCTTATTTTTCATAATTAATTGTACAGTTTCTTGGATTCTCACTGCTTTTACTTCCACATGCACTTTCTCTCCAAACCACCATGAGTAACTAATCTTTATGTTACTGGTGCCATAGATCATCCATGCCCTATTGCCATCTGGCAGGAAATGTATCTGTGCCTTCCTCAACTATATGTAAATATACAAATGCTTATATATGTAAGTGGTTAACATATCTACATTGGCTTAATCCTCCCAAAAGATGTGAAAGAAGAAATCATTATTACCCATATTTTATAGTTGAAGAAACTAAGCAAGATTATAACTGGTTCAATGTAGTAGTTGATGGAGCTGGATATGAACCCTAGCAGGGTTGTTCTTATGCCTCTATTCCTAACCATGAGGCTGTATATCTTCTCTAATTTCCTTGTTTATCTCTGGTAAGACTTGAAACTGAACACATTTGTGGAGCAGCTGCTATCACTTGGGGAATCTGTAATTCTTGGAATTAAAAATGTCACAGGTCCCTGGTTCTGCGGTCTAAGGAAATGGTGGGCCACCCTAAGAACCCTGCACACTCTTGGGGAATGTATTTACTCAAGAGTCCTTCTACCTTAGTGTCCCAGCACCTAAATCTGTGTCCTCAGATGCGAAACTCAACACATCTTTCCCTTACAGAAGCATTAGTGAAAAATGGAAAATTTCTAGACAGTATACATTATATAAACTGTTGTATGGGAAATTGGGAAGCATTTATATCACAGACACCACAGCAAAATTACTTAATGATTCTATATTTGGCATTTCTATTTTGTGATGTGCCTTCTTAGGCACTGGGTTGGTTAACTGTGCCAGAAAAATTCTGCATAACAACTGCAAAATCTCAGTGGCGTGCACGAATAAGTATTTATCTAGCTGCCATATCTGTGAGTTGACTGAGGGTTGGCTGTTGTAAATCGGGTTTAGCTTAGTGGCTGTGCTTCCCCACATGCTCCTCCTCTTCTTTCCGGGGCAATAGGACTGATCTTTTCGTTCTTCTCATGGTGATAGCAGAACCTAAAGAGGATAAGCCAAATCACACAACTGCATTTCAACCTTCTGCTGTACTATGTTTCCTCACATCCCATTGGTCAAAGTCAGTGACATGGCTGCATATTTCTTAGTATTCTGTTGTACCATTTGGATGTAGTTTAAAAAAAATATCTTTCACAGGGGCACCTGGGTGGCTCAGTTGGTTAAATGTCTGAATCTTGGTTTCAGATCAAGTCATGATCCCACAGTTCATGAGTTTGAGCCCCATGCTATTAGCACAAAGCCTGCTTGGGATTCTCTCTCTCCCTCTCTGTCTCTGCCCTTCCCCTGCTCGTGCTCTCTCTTTCTCTCAAAATAAATAAATAAACTTAAAAAAATATCTTTCACAGTAGGTCATATACTTCCTTTTCTGCCAGGTGCAGAAAAACAAGGGTTGGAAAAGAGTCACATTTGTGGTGATGAAGCTATTTCTCCTCAGGTCATTTTCTGAGGAAGTCCAGGCAGTCCATCATTCTCGGCGTTCATCAGCATGGCATTTCAGCCTAAAGTGAAAGATTTGGGACATTCATGACAATGAGTATATAGCTGACATGTCCCACTGAGGTGAGTCTCATGGAATTACTGATAAAGTATTATCAGGACCATGATGAAAAAATTAAATATCTTATTACTCATTTTACAAAGTTATGCAGTCACCTTTTCCTTTGACAGTCCATCCACTTTAGTGTATAAATTGGATTTACATCCATGCCATGATTTGTTCATATTAAAACATTTTACTATTGTTTTTTTTTCAGCACAGAATTGGCATCAGGAGGTATGCTTCTGTCATTGACCTTCTGACGGTTGAGTTTAGGTGGACTTCTTTGTGCCAGCCTGTGAATGTAGTAAACTGGGTGGGAACAAGTCAGGATGGGTATCCAAGCTCTGTTCCTGTGTGCTAAAGTGAGGCGTTCTTTGCTAGAACCAAAGATGCATTTGTCTTCTTTAAAGGATGTAATGTTATTGGGACACCTGGGTGGCTCAGTGGATTGACCATCCTACTTTGGCTCAGGTCATGATCTCACAGTTTGTGAGTTTGAGCCCCACATCGAGCTCACTGCTGTCAGAGAAGAGCCCACCTCAGATCCTCCTTCCCCTTTTCTCTGTGCCCTTCTCTTGCTTGTGTTATGTCCCTCAAAAATAAATAAACATTAAAAAGATTAAAGGATGTAATATTATTATAATTTAACCATAACCTTATCCCCTATGGTTTCAGATATTGACCCACCTCTCCTTAACGTATTGTGAAATAGCTGCTTGATGACATTCACTTTTTTTTAATGTTTATTTTTGAGGGGTGGGGGAAGGGCAGTGCAAGGGAGAGACAGAGAATCCAAAGCAGGCTCCAGGCTCTTAAATGTCAGCACAAAGCCCAAAGTGGGGCTTGGACCTGTGAACCATGAGGTCATGACCTGAGCTGAAGTTGGACACTTAACCGACTGACCACCCAGGCTCCCTGATGACATTCACCTGTAATCCGTGCTAATGAATGTAAAAGCATCCATGATGAAAATACTCAGTTCTGAACTTATTGTGTGCACACTGAGGACAGATGCTGCCAGGGCCCTCCGTGTTCCTATGTATTCTCACAGTGAGCACCACTGTGTGAGGACTGTCCTGGCTGCAGAAAGATATTCAGTGTATATGCACAGGCACTGGGAGTCATGTCCTGGGAGCACCTCTCAACAGATGATCATAGGGAAGCTAGCAGATAAATAGTTTCCTTGTGCCTCAGATTCTACACAGTCTTTCAGATGCCTCAACTGGGATCGAACCTTGGGTGCTCTCGGTGGTAACTTACACATAATGCACTGATACTGGTCCCTCTCCTTCTCTATTTCACTTCCCCTACCCACCTGCAGTGTTTCCTGGGATCACCTCTCAAAATAAACCACTTGCACCCAACTAAGGATTAGAGTAAGTTTGTTTGTTTGTTCAATTTTTGGAAAACCCCAACCATGCAGCATCAGTATATTTATGTACATTGGAAACAATTAAGATTCAGAGCAGGAATAACCTTGCCATTTAGACTTTTCTTATTTACAAACTTCTCATATCTTTGCCACTCTTAGTATGTAGAGTTTTTAAGAAATTCAGGGTAACCATTTTTTTTTTATCACAAAAGCAATGTGTCATTGCTTGTAAAAAGTTAGAAAAAGAGATAACAGATATATTTCTAATGGTGCCAAAACCAGATGTGAGCCCCCTGAAATATTTCTTTTCATTCTTTGCATGTTGTGATTTTTTTTAAACTATAGCTCCCATCCCACAGACTCTTCTCACACTGTGACCTTGAAAATCCACTCATTGAGATGTGGTGTCCCTGCCCTTTTCTCTTGAAACTGGGAAGAACTCTGTGTCTTCATTGACCAACAGAGCTCAGTGGAAGTGGCATTGTATGATTTATGAGACCAGGTCATAAAAATGTTAGGGATTTGCATCTTGTTTTCTTGGGACATTGATTCAGAAACCCAGCTGCCATACTGTGAGGAAGCTCAAGTTAGCCCACACAGACAGACCACATATTTAGGTGTTTTGGCTGACAGCTCCAGACAGGTCGCAACAGATAGCTAAAATCAACTGCCAGACATTGAGAGGCTTCTATGTTATTCTGGCTACCATCTGTGGTAACCCCAGCTTTTGTGTCTTCTCAACTAAAGAGTCAGAGGCTGTGAAGCAGAGAAAATCCATTTATTGCTGTACCTTTTCAAAATTTATGACTCACATCACCTATAAATATAATAAAATGGTGCTGTTATGTCAGTACATTCTGGGTGTTGTTATGAAGCAACAGTGACTTGAAAATTCTTCCTTGCCAAAGTTCTTTCTATTCTCTGGTCTTTTTGCTCTCATGTGATTGGCTGAGGTAATTACTATCAACCATATTGGCTGAGACTTTTGAGCTAGATCATCTCATTTGTCACTGGCTAGCCTATGCACAGATGCCTCTTGGTCATGTGACTGCTCTGATGCACTCAATAGACAGCCTTTCCCAAGTCAGAAACTGAGCAAGATGTTGTGGGTAACTTTTCCTCTAAAAAAGAACATTGATTGACAGGCTCACACACCCTCATGCACAGGTATTTAAAATGAAAAATAAAAACACAATTTAAAAATATACCAAAGCAAGAAATGGATTAAATTTCACATATAGTGCAGGAGGTAGTTACCACCCAAGTACTATGCTATGACCACTAAAAAATATATTTTGTCAAACATAAAAATAAACTCAAAGCACAATGTCACAAATTTCTTCTTCACGGTGTTGGAAACATAATCCCTTCTTGCTTGGTTATTTTCCATCTTCTGCAAATCTGGTGGTTTGAGTAACCAACCTAAGATTTCTGGACGGATTTTGTCCTTTGTAATTCGGTTATGAATTTACACACAAGGCCATAACTTGTGCTAATTCAAAACTTTTTTTCTACTATGGGGACAAGGCTACATTGCATCATGAAAGAAAATGGAAAAACTAAGTCATTGAGGTATGTCCCCTTTACCTTGGTATTTTTCTTAATTTCCCCTCTTGAGAAGATGATATTATTTAAATCTCTTTAGAGAAATGCTACGTCATGGAAAAGAACGTCCATTTTTCCTGCTTCTTCACTGATCCAGCAATTTCCAGAATTCCGCATTTCAGCCCTGGCCCAAACTATCGTCCCTTTGCTCCAGGAGCCCTGGTCCAGCTGGTTGAGCCCCATGCTCTCTTTCCAGTTGAGTCTCAATAGCTCCCGGTGCATTAGTCATAACAAGTGCCTGTGTCCAGACTTGGGAGGGCACTGGATTTTCCAACCACAACCTGAAAAGATGCTCGAGACAAGGTGGTGGGAAAAGTGAGTTCATATGCCTTCTGCCTCTGAAGAGGTAGGTTGTAAACTAAACCAGGATTCTGACCAAAATGAATCGGGTGTCTTCGTCCAAATAAATACTGGACTTTTATCCACAACACGAAACCACCACACAATTCAAAAACATTGGCAGGCACCAGGGAGGGAGAAACCCAGGAGGGGGGCCTCCAACCCAGAAATGAGGTGGCCCAGGCAGAGCTGCGCAAGGACACTTCTCCCACATTATGGCTGGCACACAGAGTCACTCTTGGTCTTGTTTTCACGCATCCCACATTTGCAAAAACAAAACTGAATCAGAGGGGACACTGTATCTCTTCCTGCCAGCTCAGATCTGCTCATTAATCACTGACTGGCCCCATTACTAAGCTAAAGTATCATAGCCAGTTCCACACTAGCTGACCTTCTCCCTTGCCTCTAAAGAGTGACACATTAATTTTTATTGTGGACTCTTTGTTTCAAAACCCTTTGGGGACTGGGAAAACCAGCAGGCAAATCTCAGGCCCTAGAAAGCAGTTAAACTGAATTGCAAATAAAAGGTTTAGAAAGTTCTTAAAATCACAACCTTGGCAAACATCTCCAATAGGAAAAAAATAACTTTGTTCTCATCTCTGAGTTACCAGAGTTGGACGAAACCAGTCTTTTTGTTGGGGTTACCCAAATGCTACCATTTCCGTAGGCAAGCTGAATCCCAAAGTTGGAGAAGTGTTTCTTCTTGGCTCCACCCAATCTCTTTAATTTGATTTGGGCAACTGAATCTCTTGGACTCTTGCCTCTTTGTATACGAGACTAGCTTTATTCCTGAGAGAAGATTGTTGATCACTTACACATTAGTGAGAATTTCAGTCAGTATCCATATAATACATTTACCCAGATAAATTTTTATTGAGCACCTGTCTTGTGAATAGGGTATGACTCCCCCCCCCCCCACCTCTAAGTACAGAGAGTTAAGAAGGGGAAACAGACACAAGGATGATAGTAAATATGGTTTAAGGTGGAGGTAGAACCAGAATTCTATGGAGTCAGAAGGAAGAGTGTATTATAAGGAGGTTTGGAGGCTGGAATAGAAGATGGCATTTGAGTTGAACTTCTAACAAGAGGAAGGCTTTCAACAGGCATGAGTAGGGTGGGTGAGGAAACTAGCACATTAAAGTTGGAGAGCATGGAGGGTGAGTTTGAGGACCTGCAGGACTTGCATATGGTGCGGGTATGGCTGACTAGACTGCTCTGGTGGACAAGGACAGGAAGTGATTTGAGACCAAGTCAAGGAGACTTGCATATGCCATGATAAGACATTAGAATGCAGACAATGGGGAGCCATTATAGATTTGGGGTGACTGACATAGTGAGCTCTCTGATTAAGGAAAATAGAACATTGGTGGCCTTGGGGCAGAGACAGAGACAGATCTTGAGCTGATGCCTGCAGTTGAAGTATGAACTAGGCTGAGACAGTGGAAAATAAAATGAGGGACAAAAATTGAGAGGCATTTTGCACTGAGGCTCCATTGAAACAAACAGTGTAAGTGCACAGAATAAGGTGGGCAGAGGAGCCAAAGATGGCAGAAAGGTTTTTCACCCAGATGATTTTATCCTTAAAAAAAAAACCCACAAATACACGAATGGATAAAGAAGATGTGGTTTATATATACAATGGACTACTACTTGGCAATGAGAAAGAATGAAATCTGGCCATTTGCAGCAACCTGGATAGAACTGGAGGGTATTATACTAAGCGAAATAAATCAGGCAGAGAAAGACAGATACCACATGTTTTCACTCTTATGTGGATCCTGAGAAACTTAACAGAAGACCATGAGAGAAGGGAAGGGGAAAAAAGAAAAGTTACAGAGAGGGAGGGAAGCAAACCATAAAAGACTCATAAATACTGAGAAAAACTGAGGGTTTATGGGGGTTGGGGGTGAGGGGAAGTGGGTGATGGGCATTGAGGAGGGCACCTGTTAGGATGAGCACTGGGTGTTGTATGGAAACCAATTTGACAATAAATTATATTAAAAAAAAAAGTCTACCAAAAAAAAAAATACAAACTATATCTCCTCAGTTTTTTTTTTCTCCTGATGTTCCTCATTGTTTTTTCCTAAACTGGAAATAATTTGGAGTTTTAGTTTTGTTTGATAAATGTTTAGCAGAAAGCACCTATTGATGGCTACTAATTCTAAGTTGTCTCACAAAAGTTATTTAAAAATTATGTAACTGAATAATTTTGTTTATGATGCCTAGCACCCTATCTTTACACACTCTCAATAACCAGTGGGTTACCACACTCAAGGCAAACCCAACATGCTTTTCTGCCTGAAGAAATTTTGCAATTTTCCTAAGGGGGAAAAAAGAGTTTTCATCCCTCTTTGCGTGTGAGCATCCTCAGTGTTGACTCTGGAACTCTAGGTGTTGGTGGCTGGGTGCCGGCCCTCCTGCTGAGGGCTGCCAGGAAAGGGGGTGGAGTGGACACTGGTAACCAAGGCCAGAGACCAGCAACTACTCAGTTTAATTTTTCATTAGCTCCAGGACCTAAAAAAATAAGTCAAAAGGTTTTAGAGATGAGAGGAAATTGGAACTCAGTCCCTCTTTATGGTAAAACAAACAAAACAATGGCAGCCGTTTGCAAGCAAAATTGCCCAGTCATTATTTAATTATGGCTCTATGTAATGCTCTATGTGGGCTGTAGTGGAAGGAACTGGGGATTTGGAAGTGGACAACATGGATTTGTATCTGAGTATTACCACTTATTGCCTGTGTGACTTTCCACAAGTTAAGCTTCTTGGAACCTCAGCCTCTTCATCAGGGCCGTGGTCTGAATGTTTGTGTTTCCTCCAATTCATATGTTGAAAACCTAATGCTTGAAATGATGGTACTCAAAGGTGGGACCTTTGAGAGATGATTTGGTCATGAAGATGGAGCCCTCATGAATGGGATTAGTGCCCTTTTAGAAGAGATCTGAGAGCTTGCTCAGTCCCTTCTGCCATGTGAAGATAGGAGAAGTCTGTGAAGTGAAATGCCTTCATCTGACAATGCTGATACCCTGATCTCAGACCTCCAGCTTCCAGAACTGTGAGGAATAAATTTCTGTTGTTTATAGGCCACCCAGTCTCTGGTATTTTATTATAGCCACCTGAATGGGCTAAGACAATCAGTCAGCTATGGATGATATTGTTCATCTTCAAGACTTGTCATGAGGACCAGCTGAACCAGCACACAGAGTTGTAAGTCACCTGGCCCTTAGTCAAACACTGGTCATTGAATATGAGATATGTAGGCCCACTGCTTGGTACTTGGAATATAATTGTGAGCACAATCTCAC
Source organism: Panthera leo (assembly GCF_018350215.1). Lineage (NCBI taxonomy): Eukaryota > Metazoa > Chordata > Mammalia > Carnivora > Felidae > Panthera > Panthera leo. The sequence goes on from NC_056681.1 coordinate 46,598,799, forward strand.
TCTCCTGGTTCCATTTTTAACAGGGGAGACAACCATTAAAAACAGAAGGAACAAATGGATTCTTACAGCAGGATAAAGTTGTTGCCCTCAGACCAGGGCAAGAGTCCTGCCTGGGTTCTGTGCTTTAGAAGCCCCACCTTGGGCCTCCTTCAACTATGCCCCTTCTCCAGGGTGAGGTGTCTGCCAAGGGGTCCAAAGCACATACCTTGTCTGTCGAGAACCTTGCCCCAATTCTGGACTAGCTCAGGGCATCAGGATCCTACAATTCTCTGTTCAAAAGCTCCAACTTTGCCTCCAGGGCTTATGTGGGTCTTTCTGAATTCTGAGGGTGAACTGTATCACTAGGGTATGCAGTATAGATCTGGGGTCTGACTGCCAGTGGTGGTTGCAGTTTGTGTGGATGGAATTGGGAAATGTGGCCTTGGGTGTTCATATGCAGGAGTACAAGGCCCCTTGTGGTCCAGGACACAATCAGGGGTGAAAAGAGAGGGATGAGAAGGGCCTTCTCTGGGCCATGATTGGGTTCTTCCTGCCTGGCCCTTTTGAGTTCAGAACTCTGAGGAGTCTAAGAACTCTAAGCTCAATCCTGGCCTTCCAGATCATTATGAGTGCATCCTCTTATAGACATAGACAGGAAGAGATAACTCCTTTCAACAGCTTCTTTCCTTGGTTGATATTGTCCCTGGCATACTTAGAGGTGTAGTAGGGAGGTCTGTGTTTGCACTCCTGCCCTGGGCCACATGCATATTAGGCATGAGCTTGGCACGGTATCTTCCATGTGCACTCCTGCACATGGAAGAAGGAGGTAATACAGACATCCCATTTCCTGAGCCGGACCCTGGTTTTTTCTACCCCTCTGCTATTTGTAAGGGTGTACCCCTTACCCAAACATGCTTTTCTCCACTTCCTTTATGAAGCTTTCCATCATTTGTTTCCCAGCTCAGAGGTCTCTTCTCTGTGAATCCTTCCATAATTTCCACTAGCAGAGTGAGTTTCCCATGGCACCCTGAGAACCCGGCATTAGAGGATGTGTGTTGGCATGCAGAGGATATTTATTCCTGTGTGTCAGCATGGTCATCACCTCACAAGGGACTTGACAATGAAATCCAGCAGCACACTGCTCCTCTGGAGAGTCTGGGATTCAGTAGAAGGAGGGACTGGAGAGGGAAGTCCTCCAGTTGGGAATGATGGCTCTGATTCCTGAGTTCTCAATCAGGAAGAAGAAGCAAAGGGTGTGCTCCAGCTAATGTTTTAGAAGTGTTCCTGGAATGTGCCAACCTCAGGGCTAGGGCTTACTTCTCTGCCCACACTTAGCTACAGAGAAGGCTGGAAAATCCAGTATTTATTCTGAGTGTCCCTGTGTCCTACTAAAACCTGGGGGGTGCTATGGAAGGAGGAGAGCATTAACTGGGGGAATGATTAAGAGTCCCTAAGGGCTTAGACATTCATTATTGAATGATAAAATGACACATCACTCAGTAATTTTAATACAATGACATACTATATTGAATGATATATGTGAATTGTATATTATTCAATGTATAATAAATGAATACTTTTTAAATACTCAGAAAATAGTGATGTGTTTATCTGTTGCAAGTTCTTCTATTATCCCATGGTTACTTTCTCAGGCAGACACTGGATCTGTCTTCCAAAAACTGCTTTACACTTCCAATAAATGGAATGTTCTTCCCCACTTCTCTAATCTGGTCAAATCCTCCTACACACAGTTCATAAATACCCATAAGCCCTCACCTGCCTGGGAAGCCCTCTGCTTGCTCTCTCCCTCCTGCTCTGATCTCCTGAATTTTCTACCCCCTCACAGAGATTTCCTGTGGCCCCTGCATCCGAGCGGTTTATTGTTCCACCTGTTCCCTCGTTAGACCATGAGACTTTGACAGCAGGCCCACTATGTTGTTTTTGCCCCTGTACACCTGGGTAGATGACTTTGTGGTCCCAAGAATGATGACTGGTTCCTCTGGGGCTTGGAGGGCTGTGCAATCACTGATTCCCATGCCTGATGTTTCCAAATCCACATACAGATGGTTAGCACTTTTCTAGGTTCTGGGGCTGGTCCCCACTTTTAAAGGGTCACCTCTGTTTCATGTGAAGCCTCCAACGTGACTGGATCCCCTTTGGGTCCAGCATCAAGGTATCTTGAGTGTTTCTGAACTGTGGTCTCATGTGCATCCACATGTGCAGCCCGTTCCATGGGAGTGATGTGTGGACAACAGAAGTTGGACTTCATACCTTTCAGATCAAGAGAGGCACTGGCTATCTTGGGGTGAGCCTGTTGTGGAGCTGGCCAGAGTTCCCCAGTTAAGTCCAATGCAACAGACTTCCTTGAATGAAGCCAAGTCTTTTTTTTTGTGGGGGAGGGGTCTCTCCCTTTGTAGCCTTGCTCACTTTATTGGTGTGTGTGTGTGTGTGTCTCTGTCAGAGTCTTATTCTGGGCTAGTGATGTGGGATTACATGGCTCTGGGGGTGTCCTGAAACTGAAGGAGTTCCATCCAAGAGTGGGTTGCTGTCACATTTCAATGTGATACGGTGATACAATGGGACAAAGAGAAAAAGAAAGGTGATTTAGTAGAAATTGACATCTTAAAAAGTATAGATAAGTCAAGGCAAGCCAATAAACACAAACACAAATTTTGGGGGTGAATTGATGCTGTTTGCGCCTTGCACATATGCCCCCAGCCCACACTGAAGGGCACTTAAACAAAGGAATCCCTCATCTCTTTTTCCAGAGGGGTCTACTGGCTGAATGAGGGAGCACTCAGGGCCCCCACACTGGGCAGGCCAGAAGTGTTTAGCAGTGAAAGCACCCAGGGTGCTCCTCAACTACTGGACATGGATGGCACATACCCAGTTTGCCCACTCAGGGCCAATTCTGAGGCATGCTCTGCACAGTCTGGTGGAGGGTCCTCTGTAGGACTGAACCTCACATGCCCGTGTTGGTCACCTGCTCACTTTCATACCCTTGGATACTTCTTTCCCTTCTCACGTCTCTTCAAACACCCCCCTCCCCCCACAACTCCTGGAATCACCACTTACAGGAACTAGGGACATTGAACACTTGTCCTGGGGTCTGCTCTGGGGAGGAATGCAAACAAAGACAAAGGACTTACATTCAAACACAATAAAAACACCAGACTTGACCTTTTGAAAGTAAATCAAAGCAATATAATAGAAATAGACTAAAAGCCATATGCCTTACTTAACTTCACCTGGCCTATTCCAGACTGCTGGGTTTTGGGTTAATTTCCTGCAAAGTGCTTATTGCTCTTTAAATTCTTGGTTTTCCGGATGTGGAATATTAACACTCATCTAATAAGCTGAACTACTTATTATTTATTAAGAGAACTAGAGAAACCCGGCCCATATGTTTGATGGCAACTTGACAAAGCTCAGTTAAGAGCTCACACCTATGAATACTGTATGGTTTGCCAGAAGGCGGGCATTCAATTTTCTAGCCAAATATAGTACACTGAAGCACTAAGATGTACGAAGTGAATCTTGACCTGCTGGTATGCAAACTTTTCAAAGTTCCTAAATTTGAAGACAGATTGGACATTTTTCTTGTGGAGTTTCTGGACCCAAAGTTATTTTTCATGAAGCAGTTTCACAAAATTTATGATGTGAGGCTACAATATGCCTTTTTCCTTGAGATTCATCCTGCTTACAGGCATCTCTGTAGCAAGTTGGCAAAGGGCAATCTCAGGGGCTTCTGGGGATGGTCCTGTCATCTGCTGTGGTCTTACTATGAATCATATTGAGAGGATGCTTTCCCTACCCCTATATTCTGGCTGGAGAGAAGAACTCTTTTATAGGTGAACTTTCCCTTCAAAACTGAGGTATTAAAAATAAGATCTTCAAATGAAGAAATCATTTGAAATTTACTCATTAAAACTTAGGCACCTTTCAGTTCCAGATTACATAACATGGCCCCTTACCTTATGGATGTGGAAGCTGCAGAAAAATGAAAGGATTTACCCAAGACAACTAACTGGAACAACCTGGCTGTTTCAGAACCTCATTATCCCTGTGTGTGCGTGCTGGAACTTAACTTTCTGAATCCCCACTTCTTCATTTGCAAATAATTCATAATAGCATACCTCTTGCAGGTTTGTCATGCAAAAGTAAACTGGTATTTAAAAATAGTGCTTTATTAACTTATAATTGACATAAAATGAATCACATCTATTTAAACTGCCAATTTGATAGGCTTTTACATATGTCTACACCTGTGAGACTCGCACTACCATCAAGATAGTATGGGGGCTCCTGGGTGGCTCAGTTAGTTGAGTGCCAATTTTGGCTCAGGTCATGATCACATAGTTCCTGAATTCGAGCTCCATATCGGGCTTGCTGCTGTCAGTGCCTGCTTAGGATCCTCTTTCCCCCTGTCTCTCTGCCCTTCCCCTGCTGATGCTCTCTCTCTCAAAAATAAATAAACATTAAAAAAAAAAAAGATAGCAAACTCATCCATTGTCCTAGAAAGGCTCCTTGTGCCCTTCTGCAAATCTTCCCTGCCCTCCCTCTCCAGCAATCACTGGTCTGCTAAGTCTGCATTTTCTAGAGTTTTATATAAATGGAATCCTACAGATGGCATTTTTTCTTGTATGGCTTCTTTCACTCAGCATAATTATTTGGAGGTTCATTCATAATATTTTCTTCTTCTTCATCTTCTTCTTTGTCTTCTTCTCCTTCTCCTTTTCCTTCTCCCTCTCCTTTTTTGCTAAGATTTTAAGGCATGGATATACCACGATTTGCTTATTCATTCATCTGTTGGTGAGCATTTGGGTTGTTTAAGTTTGGGGCTATTATGAATAAAGCTTTATGAACATTCATGTATAAGACTTTGCGTGGCCATGTGATTTCATTTCTCTCAGGTAAAAATCTAGGAACAAAATGACTGCATTGTAAGAAACTGACAAATTGTTTTCCAAAGTGGTCACGCCTTTTTATATTTTCACCAGCAGTATAATACCTCTAGTTCTTCTGTATCCTCCCCAATACTTGGTATGGTCAATCTTTTTAATTTTAGACATTCTAACAGGTGGGTACTGTCATCTCATTGTAGTTTTAATTTGCAGTTTCTTTGTTTTTCTAATTTTTAAAAATATTTATTTATTTTTGAGAGAGAGAGACAGAGTGTGAGCAGGGAGGGTCAGAGAGAGAGGGAGACAGAATCTGAAGCAGGTTCCAGGCTCTGAGCTTTCAACACAGAGCACAATGTAGGGTTTGAACCCACAAAACATGAGATCATGACCTGAACTGAATTTGGACGTTTAACTGAGCCACCCAGGCATCCCCAATTTGCATTTTCTTAATGATGACTGATGTTAAGCATCTATTCATGTAATTATTCACCATGGTGTGTGTGTGTGTGTGTGTGTGTGTGTGTGTGTGTGTGTGCATGTGTTTGAAGTATCTGTTCAAATATTTTGCTCATTTTTATCCTGAATAGTTCATTTTTTTATTATTGAATTTTGAGAGAGTTCATTACATATTCTGGACAAAAGTCCTTTATGAAATATATGAGTTACAAATACTTTCCCCCAGTCTATGTCTTTTCCATTTTCCTAACAGTGTACTTTGAAGAGCAGAACATTTTAATGAAGTCCAATTAATTAATATCTTCTTTGATGGATCACACTTTTAGTGTCATGTCTAGTAAGTCTTTGCCTAGTGCTATGTCAAAAATTTTTCTCTTTTCTTCTAGAGGCTTTGTAGTTATTGATTATATATTTATGTCTATGATCCATTTGCATTAATTTTTAATATGATGTAAGTATGAAAAGAAGTTAAATTTCTTTTACATCTGGATATCCATAATTTTACAGCATATTTATTGAAAAGACTGTCCTTTCCCCACTGAATTAACTTTTCATCTTTGTTGAAACTCAATTGCCCATATATGTGTGGTTCTATTCCTGTATTCTTTACTCTGTTCCAAAGATCTATATGTCTACCTTTCCAGCAATATCACACTGTGTTGTTTTTGTAGCTTTATAATAAGGCTTGAAATCATGTAATATGAGTCCTACAGCTGTATATTAATAATGTGTGTCAATTATCTGTGAAGTGTTTAGCACCTAATGGACTCTTAGTGAATGTTATTACCATTACCTTTAAAAAAATGTTTATTTACTTATTTTGAGAGAGAGAGAGAGAGCATGAGCAGGGGAGGGGGGCTAGAGAGAGAGAGAGAGAGAGAGAGAATCCCAAGCAGGCTCTGCACTGTCAGTGCAGAGCTGGTCATGGAGCTCTGTCTCATGGTTTGTGAGATTATGACCTGAGTTAAAACTCAGAGTCAGACATTCAACTGACTGAGTCACCCAGGTGCTGCCTTCCCATCACCTTTTTTAATTGGGTGTTTTCCCTGAAAATCTGGAAGAATTTCCTGTAACTCTTTTAAGATCTCAAACAATAATAATAATTTTTAAATGTTTATATATTTATTTACTTTGAGAGTGTGAGAGAGCATGGGGGTGGGGCAGAGAGAGAGCAAGAGAGAATTCTAAGCAGACTTCACACTGTCAGCACAGAGCTTGACATGGGGCTCTATCTCACAACCATGAGTTCATGACTTGGGCTGAAATCAAGAGTCAGACACTTAATCAACTGAGCTACCAGATGCCCCTCAAAGCTAATAATTATTAAACATGACTCATTGTGGTTCTGCTACCCTGGTCCTTTTACAAATAATTATTACAGAAAAAAATATTCTCTGCCCTCAAAAACCTTTTAGCTTGAATGACATGCAGAAAAAATAATTTTTTTAAGTGAATGTTTCGTTTCTTGTGTTGTACCTCTAATTCATATTAAATAAGACAGACAGCATGTTTGAAGATGGAATTTCTCTCAGTGACTCCTCCTAAATATGCACGGTTATCTACTCAAAGTCAAAAACACAAAATACAAAACAAAAAGAGTGGGTATGTGAATGCTGTGTGAGTCACAAAGCTCATTTTAGGAAAAAGAACCTGGTTGAGAGAAGTTGAATAGATTTACTCAGGCCTGGACACCATTCAAACCCATTCATCCAAAATTATGTATATATGTACATATATATTATATGTATAGATAACAGGTTAATCTACTTAGCACTGTCAATATTATTATTACTACTTTTAAAAATGTTTATTTATTTATTTTTAGAGACAGAGCTCACCAGCAGGGGAGGGGCAGAAAGAGAGGGAGAGAGAGAGAATCCCAAGCAGGCTCCATGCTCTCAGCACAGAGCCTGATATGGGGCTTGAGCTCACAAACCTTGAGATGATAACCTGAACTGAAGTCAAGAGTTAGACGCTCAACAGGCTGAGCCACCCAGGTACCCCATTGTTACTATTTTTAACATAAGCAGCTAAAGAACCAACTTTGGTAATGCCCTCACTCTTGGACCATCCAGGAATCACCAGAATTCGGGCAGACATTGGCATAGAGGATCCAGGGGCTCCAGCTGACATTGGGATTCTGGCATGTTTTGCATCTGCACTCTGATTTCTCCTGTGTTGTCTCCATTCCCTAGCTTCAGCGGGAAAGGTGGTCCCAGCAGCTCCAACTTAATGTGGGCTTCAGAAAGAAATATAGTTTTGTCAACCAGCACTCTTGAGCAAAGCTTTTGCCTGATCTGTTTCGGGATGGTGGTGGTGGTCACACATCCATCTGTGGACTAATCATTGTGTCTTGGAGGTGAGCTTGAATTGGGTAGGCCAAGAGAGATACCTACCTGCTTACTGGAGGAAGAGTGATCACTCACCTAAAAACACATGGGATGAAGGAGGGGCAGAAGTTAATGAAGGTTCATTGCATTAGCTCTGAGAGGGGCACAGAAATAGTGATGATGATGATGATGATGATAAAAATGTTTCTGCTTATGTATTTTTGAATTGCAAATAGGAGCACTATTACCTCGATTCTTCACTCCTCCATATATTGGTATCTTTTGTCAAGTGATTTGTCCCCTCACATCTAGAGGATAAGTACATGTCTTATCCTCTTGATGTTGGGCATGGCCTTGTGATTTGCTTTGGCCACCAGTGACAATGCCCAAGTTCTGAGTTTAGACCTTAAGATGCATCACACAATTCTGTTGTTGCTCTTGACCCGTTGCCATCTCATGAGAAGAAAGTGCTCTACTGGCCTCCAGATCCTGGTAGGAGTGGAAGCGAGGAAAATGAGAGACCTTGGAATGAAGTTAGCCCATTGCTACAGGCTGAAGAGAGCTGCCCCAAACCCAACAGACTCATGAGCAGGATAAATTCTCATGGTTGTATGCTACTAAGAGTTTATTATGCCACAAAAGCTATCTTATGCAAGGGCCAATAGGGACAAATAAGGTATCTAAGCATCTGTGAACAAAATGTAACCTCCATGGGGGATGAATTTATGTTGTTCATTGTTTTATTCCCGGTATCTTGAGGATTGCCTGATGTATTGTAGATCTTCAATAAACATACCCCAGATGTTAAAAATTGCTGGTTCCCGTGCAAGGTACTGAGGGAGAAAAAGATGTGTGTGGGATCTACCTCAAAGGAACTTGTCTTGTGTTTGGAGAGACCAAATGGGTGTGGTAAGTCTGAAAGGCAAGGCAAGAAAGCTATCACGTTGAAAGTAGCTATGAAAGTAGAAATGACCTGTGTGTTGTTGAAGTTCCTATCAGAGAGGTGGTGTAGCTCCATTTCTATCCCCAAACATGCACTTTTCAATGCCTGTTGGCCTCTTTTTGGCCATTACCTTCATTTCTTTACCTGAGAATTTCTTTGGCTATTAGAGCCTGCACAGGCCAGGAGGATTAGAAAATTAAGGCCTCTCTGGGAGTAGCCCTCTGGAGATGACTGAGGAAAGTTGGTGCATAAATACCCCAGGTCTCCTATCTCTCATCTCAAGTGGTATGGCACTGAGTTGTGTTCTACAGTGGCTCTCAGAATTCCCCAGGAAAATCAAGCTCCTGTTATCCTCAGACTAACTTGCTTGATTGTGCACCACGTTGTGACTGCTTTCTTCCCTGTCTCTCTGTCTCCCTCACTGCTAGTACATCCCGGGATTGCAGATAAACAACCTGCATATGAATCCGTGTCTCATTATCTGTTTCTGGGGGAACCCAAAGACACGAACTACCCTTTGGTTTCATTCTTATTTTATTATTTTTAACACACACCCCTATTTGTAAACCAATTTTGAGTGTGTATCCAGTATGTTTTATTTATTAAGGATATAAGTTCCACTCCTTTAAGAGTCTATGGACATGAGGGGTGCCTCGGTGTCTCAGTCGGTTAAGCATCCAACTCTTGATTTCAGCTCAGGTCATGATCTCATGGTTTGTGAGTTTGAGCCCCATATGGGGCTCTGCTTTGACAATGCTGAGCCTGCTTGGGATTCTCTGTCTCTCCTCTTTCTGCCCCTCTCCCACTTGCACATGTTCTGTCTCTCTCAAAAATAAATAAACATTAAAAAAAATTTGGACTTTAAATATATAGAAAAAGGAGAATTAAAAAAAAAACATGGGAAAGTAAATACATTTTATTTTGAGAGAAAGAGAGTGTGTGAGTGGGGAGAAGGGCAGAGGGAGAAAGACAATTTAAGCAGGCTCCATGCCCAGTATGGAGCCCAATACAGGGCTCGATCCCACAGGGCCACTGTGAGATCATGACCTAACCTGAAATCAAGAGTCAGATGCTTAACTGACTGAGCCACTTAGGCACCCCTAGGAAAGTAAATAGATTTTTAAACAAGTTTTGTGATGGCTCAACATTGACATGTGAGTCAAGGGACACTTTCTGTGGAGTGAGAGCAGATCCCTCCATAATTAAACACCACTGGCCTGTGACTTGTGAGTTGTGGATGTTATTGGGAGGAGGAAGCATGCTAGCTCTGCTTTCCTCTTGCTCTTTAGTATACCTAATGTTAATTTTGTTCCATGATGCTTTTTAGATTTTTTTTTCAGTCACCTAGCTATTTTTCAAGGATTACTGTAGTTAAAACCAGATAATACAATCCATAAATCCACCAAATTGGGCGCATGTGACCTACAATGTCACAAGACACAGAAAACTAACCCATGAATGAAGGCACCACCTCCTGCCTCTGCCCTCTGCATCCTGCCATGGGAACCACTAAGGGTGCAGCTTCCATTTGCATATCAAAAAAGATTAAAGCCAGGTTTCCTATTCATGTAGGGAAAACAAACACCAACAGAAGTTCTTGTGGTTTCTTCCTGTTCCATGATTGATTGCCTCCTGCCCCACCTGGGGTGGTGCTGCCCATTATGAAAATGGCAGTGTTGGCAGAGAAGATGTGGCCTTTTGAGGTGTAGATGAGTGGAGAGCCACAGATGGAGACAGGAAGCCAGGGCACTTTGGGAGAGACTGTGATTGGATGAGGGAGGGGTCACTGGGGAGCTGGGGCAAAACTTTACAGCTTATGAATCCAAGGAATATTCAGGCTGTGGCAGCAATCAAAGTGAGGTATATTGTTTGCGAATCAGGTTCCCATGTAATTCTCTATGGCACATCAGTGCAGATTTTATACCACTTCCCTTCACCATAGCTGTTGGAGGAAAAAGTACCTCCCTCAACTTTCATCCTTTTAGCACTAAAAATAAAAACCAAAGTGGTCGTTAGTGGAATTTTAGGCTGGAGAACCAGGGATGTGTTGGTCCTTAATGTGTAGATTCTGTTTGCTGCAAGAATAATTTCATTCTGGCACGTTGCAATTTTCATCACAGAATAAACTCCGGGATGTTCAATATTTTATTTATAGTAGTGATAACTGTTAGTTTATAACCTTAGAGGGTGATTTCTTTCCAACACCAAGAAATGAGCATTGAGAGTTTACTTAGACACTGCCACAGAAATAATGGAAAGATGATTTTTATTAAACTTTAGATGGAAAAAAAATTAAGCTTTTCTTTTCTTTTCTATTTTTTTTTTTTTGTAGTTTAAGACCAGTTGAGGTCAAACTCACCATCTGAAGTTAGTTTGTGTGTTTTTTTTTTCTTTCTTTTTCATTTTTTTTATAAAAAAAGATCTCCTCACTTAAAAAATGTGTGGGTCATTAGACCCCACTCAATAAAACTGGCTTTATTGATTTGAAAGAATGATTATTAAAAAGCAGGAGCCATGTGATGTTGTACATATCTCCTGGCCTTCTGTGGGTTGTTTTTGCAAATAAAATCTCTGTGGATGGACTGGACAATCTTGAGGCGACTCTCCCTCAGAAGTGGTCTGCCTCGCTTGTGCACCCTACCCTTACAGTGTTTTCTAAAGTTGTCAGCCATGAGGCCTTATTACAGAAAAGATGGAATGACAGTTACTGGAATTCCTTCCCCTATAAATCATACTTTGCCATGAATGTTTCTGTGTTCATTAGAGGAGTACAAGGCAGTGGTTGAAGTGTGTTCATGGAGGTTTTTTATAGGCTTCTTGATGAACTAGAGCCAAAGGGTTCACACACTGGCAAGCAAGTCAAAGCCCTCTTTCTAGATATTGAGCTTCCACTTTGTTGTCTTAGAAACTCACAGTAAAATCAAAGAGTTAATAATAATTTATAGACTCTGCCCTGCTTTCCCATGTCACCTCTAGTTAGCGACCTCAGGAAGGGCACAGGGGTGACGTACAATATTTCAAAGTTGGCTGTGCAGTTATGGCCTAATTTACAAGCCGTTTAAAATCTGAACTCAGCATCTCGTATTCCTTTGGTGCCTTGTGGAGAAGCCCTTCAGCCTTCTAAGTCATTGGAAAGACTTTCAGATACTTTCAGAGACCCCAAGTCCATGTTTAAAGCTGTTAAGTGCCTGGAGTACTGACACAAATTCATTCTTATAATAAACAGTGTGTTAAATGGATGTATGGAGATGTGTTAAATGGATCTTGCCAGCAAAGATAAGGAGATGGTTAGAAGATTGAGAGAGGATGGATGTGCCCCTTTGGAAGTTGGCACTAAAGTTGACAATATTTTTTAACTTTTTAGAAAGATGTTGTCGTCAGGCAGCAGCTGGTCTCAGAGCTGAGGCCACCCATTCTGTCTCTGGCAGCAACGCTGATGCACCCTTGGCCCTGTGCCACTCTCCCCTACCTGGAATCCTTGGGTTTTCTAGACTCCTGGGTAAGTGAGAGGGGAATGACATCAGGTGCCTAAACCTTTGGATGCTGATCTAAAAACATAAACCAAAATCTAACACCCAAGCTCTACACATTCCCATCTGAAGAAGAATCTGTTTTTTCAGCAACAGGGCGAAAGACTGCTCTGTGTTTGTCATACCTGCTCCAGGGCTAAGCACAGAGGTGGGAAAATTTGTCATCAGGGCTTCTGTCACTTTTCCTAACCACTTCAGTCTTACAAAAGAGATGCTCAGGGTTCTACAGTGATCAAGCCTGGCTGCTGTAAGGGACACTAACATTGCTCAATGCTCAGTGTTAGCCCTGGATAGGCTTGGACTCATTCAATCTTTACAGTAGCTCTAGCAGTCAGGGACCGATATTATCCCATTTTAGAGGTGAGGAAATAGAGGCCCAGAGACATTTACATCTGCCCAAGACCACATGGCTGATGAAAAGCTGAGTCAGGATTTGAGCTCAGATCTGCATTCACTTTGCAGCTGAAGCGCCCTATCATAATGGCACGTGGCACCCAGATGAGTTTGTGCTCTAGAGTTCTCTGTCCTTTGTTTTCCTAACTTCCATGTTCTGTGTACTGTGTAATGGTCAACAGTTAGGCCCTGCAGTCAGATCACATAGTTTTAAGCTGCAACTTCATTGCTTTTGGAAGAAGTTGGGTGAGTAACTTGTCCTCCATGGGCTTTTGTTGCTGTACATGGAAATTGGGGTAACAATAGTACCTGCTCCTAAGGTTTTTGTTAATTATATGAGTTAAAAGATGTCAAAAGCTGACAGCAGTGCCTGGGTACACAGTAAGAGCTTAATGAATGTGAACTATGGTTGTTTTTATAACCCCACTGTTAACCCTAGATGGTGGTAAGAGTTGGTACTCCTCTCTACTTGGGTTGATCCCACAAGAGTCCGAGTCAAACTATGCAGCATGTTATGGCCTTGGCATGTGTTACTTCTGCCAGGATCCTGCTGGACAAATCTAGTTACATGGCCAATCCCATTATTGATGGATGGGCCACCAAATTGCATGGCAAATGGGGGAGTGAAAGATTGTAAACTGCAACCCCATCTACCACAAAAGGTACCATTTTCTCCAAGCTTCACCAAAGTACTCTGAAAAAAGGATGTAAGGGGGACATCATCATCATGATAAAAATGAGGCTCAGGGTACATGTTGTGGTTCCCATTATGGTAGACACTGGGACCAGTCCTTGAATTCATTTTTCCTATTTACCCAGATGTTATGGCGAGTTGCACATTAAGGAGAGGCTGCATGTTAAGACTTGAATCTCTGTGGTGTTATGATTATGATTCGCATGCAGTATGTCCTGGTCTTGTATCAGGCACATGAGCTGTCTTATTTATTCCTCTCACAGACGTATATATGATTGGTCTTATTGTTATCTTCCCTATTTTATAGATGTAAAGACTGAGGCTTCTTGCTCCCATGTAGCAAAGAGCCTTTGTGAAAGCCACATCCCACGGTGGTCCTTGCTTTCTCTAGGTATGACATGAGGGAAACATGTTTTCCCCTCTTTTCCTTCACATGGAGATTTCCTTGCATTTAAAATCCCGTGATGATAGAGATGGTTTATTTAGAAGAGCTTTGGCCTCCTTGGAAGAAAGTTCCTGCATAAATTTGAAGTGTTCTGGTGAGATGGTATCCTGGAGACGTATGTGTGAATAATAAAAATGTCAGCACCTGCTGCCAAGAACCACCGAATGAAAGGAAAGGAAAATACCATACATCAAAGACAGTTAGAGGTTTATTTAGATTTTAAGTCCCCTGGGCTAGGACCACACCTAGTACATTGTCACATCCAATAAATGTTGAAAAGCAATTGTCCAGCACATGATACACAGTTGTGGTGACATCCCAGACCACCTCTACCATAGCAGACACATATGGTCCAGTCACAATGGAAATCCACTCTTTGCTTATGTACTCTGTTTCCTGAGCTCTTCCTTATTAGCATAAGGCTCCGTGAATGAACCAAGGCAGGGAGTTGCTTTCTAGATCAGAGAAAAAGCTCTGTGAGGAGCAGCTAGTGGGGCTAAGGGGCTACATTAGTTCAGATCAAACTGGATGAGCCTGAGACATAAGTTTTCAGGCTGAGAATTAGTTCAGACAGAAGTTCATCACACCCAGCTCTTAGGTGCCTCTAGTCTTTGTGGCAGACCCTGATGGTTCCCTGTTCATGTATTCCAAGGGCTTCTTACTGAAGGCACACTGGGTTCATTGTTCAAGGACTTTATTGAGCCACAGGAGCATACTTTGCTTGCCTGGGGTTGGTGCAGACTGGCATTTGGGGGGTGAAAAAAAAAACCCCAGGACCAACTCACAACCCATCTCAGATAGGAATTGGTGGATTAAAGATGTAACCCCTTTGCCCCTCAGTGGGATGACACAGAAGCATGTTCTACACCCTCTTCCAGAGGATTCCATACCCTCTTCCAAGGTACGGAGCCCCAGTTGCCCACAGAGGTAATCTGCTTATTTACCATCTCCACCTATTGGCTTCCATCCCTCTCCTGTCTCGTTTCCTTAATCCCACATTCCGTCCAATACTGCTTGGGATTATCTCCCAAAGAAAGCCTTTTGTCTCAAGGTCTGCGTCTCGGAGAATATAATTTAAGACAGCCTTTAAAATCTAGCATAAACCTTTCTCCCACTACTTCTATGAAAAAGAGTTTCAAACCATGTGAAGTCATAGAACACTCTTTTGATTACTGGTGCCACAGAGGAGGGTTAGGGAAGACTAACTCCTCAAAGCAAAGTGAAGGATGGGAGCCTGGTGGGTCAAGGAGGTGAGCAGGTAGGAAAGTAGGAAAGGGTCAAGCAAGAGGCACAGAGACCCTCAAAGGTTTAGGAGAATAGGCTGTTGACACATGGAAATAGGTATTATGACACTTAGATTTATTTTCAGGAAAACTGTTCACCACAAACCCAAAGTTCCCCTAAACAATTCCTAAGAAAAGCTTCCAGAAGTTTTGAGAATCTGGTGACCATATTTTCTGAATCAAAAACTGGGAACCGGTCTGCTAAAGAATGTTTTGTTTATGATTTGTGAGTATATCTGCCCAGAAAAAAGACAATAGAAAGAATATTGGGAATTGATCCTGCTCCAGAAATTCTGAGATTTGTGGTCACCATACTCAGGGGTCGTGTGATTTAGTGTCTCAGCAGACTGTGTGTGTTATCTTGTGCGGGGGGAGCAGGGGGAATAAGATCAAAAGTGGAAATTAGAATATTCAGATTTATTGAGATTTTACAACAAAGCTTATTCATTACATTGATGCCATAATTTTGTTTTTTCGAACTTTTACCACAAATTAAATAATTAAGTACTTATAGACATACAAATGTTTATAACACACACAAAAAAACATAGATATTTTATTTCTAGGGTGATGGAAATGAGATTCTCTGGGTAACTGACAGAGAGTAGACTATGAAAATTTATTCACTGATTTAACTCATATTTATTTATGACTTACGGATATTCACTGTGCAAACCCTTATTCTGATAAGTAAAACAGGCAAATTCTTCATCCTCATTAGATAGGCATCACAGATAAATAAGCGAAGATACAATTACAAATTGCAAAGGAACTGAAAATCATGCAAAAAGAATCTCTAAGATATTTTTTTAACAGAAATCTAGAGGTCTCTGAGGACACATTCAAGATGAAACAGTAAATTAATGGTAAGACTGGTGTTTAAACCAACATTTCTTGAACCTTACAACAAGAGTGCACAGATAAAGTACCTGGAACATTGTTTGGCATATATAAGGTCATCAGAATAGTTAACTCCTTCCCCTCCATTCCTTTTTTTTTTAAATATGGAATTTATTGTCAAATTGATTTCCATACAACACCCAGTGCTCATCCCAACAGGTGCCCTCCTAAATGCCCATCACCCACGTTCCCCTTCCCCTCCATTCCTAGTTTATGAGTTGTCAATATGTAAGGTACTTAGAAAAGTATCTGGCATATGATAAGTATTCAAAATGTTAGTTCCTATTACTATTATCATTGCTACATTATTCAGCTTTCATTAGGAAACAAAAAGTGTGTCAGCCATGGAGGGGCACCACCGAGTTCTTCGTTGGAAGGAATCTGTTCTAAGAAGCAGTTGACTGAAGTGCAAGGTGCTACACCTTCAGATCCACCATCATAGTTATGCTGAGGCTGTGCTTTCCCCACATTGGTCACAACCAATGGCTGAACATAGCAAGACTGCTAGAACAAGCCCCTTCTTGCCAATGTGGGACTCTGTATTAGTAACCTCTGCTTGGGGACTCCCAGTTACCCCAGCTAAGACTTTCACAGAATTTCAGTCTGAAGCCCCATATCCCCAGTCCCTATCTCCCTGACCACCTCGCATCTAATCTCATAAGAAATTCTCCAACGAATCTCCCTCATGTCCAATCTCATATTCTTTCTTAGAGGACCCAAACTACACAGAGCAAGAAAGCACCATGAGCCCACAAAACACAATTCAGTCTAACACAAGTCTATCTTGAATGCCTCTAAAAACAGCTTAGTTTCTCAAAGTTTCAAAAGCACCTTATCATGCAGGATCTTGTTTCTTGAGTGGAACTGGTAACACAAAATGGAGCACCATACAAGATGGCCCCTACGTAGAAGAATCCTCTGATAGGGATCTGAGGTCACTTTTCTTAGATAACTGCCTGCTCACTGAAGGTCAATCAGAAATTTCTACTTTACAACCACTATATTGCATCCAGCCTTTCTATTCCTTTTACATCTTAATGAAATACCAACCTGGCTATTTCTGTGCATTGTCAAAAGGGTTGAAGATGAAGCAGGAGGTAAGCAACTGGTTATTCTAGCACAGGAATGGGGTGAGAGAATCATTATTCATATTGTGTAGACATTGTAGATTTTTGCATGACTCACCATGTAGTTATTTTATAGGCCCTGATAATTATTATATTCACATTTCAAATATAAACTTGCTTCGGGATGCCTGGATGACACAGTTGGTTAAGTGTCCGACTCTTGATCTCAGTTCAGGTCATGATTTCACAATTTTGAATTTGAGCCCTGCATTGAGCTCTGTGCTGATGGTGTAGAGCCTGCTTGGAATTCTGTCTCTCCTTCTCTCTACCCTTCCCTTGCTTGTGTGTGTGCTTGCACGCTCTCTTAAAAAAAAAAAAATCAAGAGAAAAGAAAAAAAGAAACTTGGTTCTATCCAGTGGGTGGTCAGACAGTAGCCATTTTAACTCTTTTTTTGGGTCGTAAATGCCTCATTATTTTCTAAGTGGTGTCTCTCTACCTACAGTTCTCAAAAAACATTGGTGTTTTAGTTGCTCTTCATACTTGCCAACACGTCGGTATGCTCTGTCTTTTTCATTTAGTCATTCAAACCATCCTGGTTGATATCCATTGCTATCATGTTGTGGTTTTAATTTGCATTTACCTCATGAATAATTATGTTGAGAATCTTTTCATATGCTTGTTAGCCATTTGGGAGTTTTCTTTTGTGAAATGTCAGTTCAAGTCTCTTGACCATTTTTCTATTGGGTTTTGCAGCTTTTTCTTATTGATTTGTAGGTATTCTTTATATATTCTGGCAAGTCCTCTGTCAGGCATATATACTGTAATAACCTCTCCTGATTTAAGACTTGCCTTTTCAATCTCATAGTGATGCTTTCCAGAAAACAGAAGTTCTTAATTTTGACGTAGTCCAGTTTTTACAAGTTTTCTTAATGCTTACTGCTCTTTGTGTCCTGTTAAGAAATCTTTGCCTTTGGGGCGCCTGGGTGGCGCAGTCGGTTAAGCGTCCGACTTCAGCCAGGTCACGATCTCGCGGTCCGTGAGTTCGAGCCCCACGTCAGGCTCTGGGCTGATGGCTCGGAGCCTGGAGCCTGTTTCCAATTCTGTGTCTCCCTCTCTCTCTGCCCCTCCCCCGTTCATGCTCTGTCTCTCTCTGTCCCAAAAATAAAAAAAAAAAAAAAAAAAAAAAAAAAAGAAATCTTTGCCTTTATCAAGGTCATAACTTGCATTTGTAAGTTGTGTACTCCTTTCTCCCCCCAAATATATTTTCTATTTCTCTCTCTCTTTATATCTATAACTGTATATCTATCTATCTATCTATCTATCATCTATAATAGTTTAACAAACATTTTATATAGCCTGACATAGATTCAAGTTCTGGCTCCTCATGATAAGACTCTGATGTAGGAACTACCCCTATTTTAAAGCTTAAAAAAAAAACTGAGGCCAAGAGAGGTTAAGTAACATATCCATGGTCCAGCTAGTGTGGGTGGGAGATGGGGATGAATCCAGTCTGGCTGCAGAGTCCATGCTTCTGGATCCCACCTTAGCCTGGACCTCCCAAATTCTGCTATTTTTCTAATTTTTGAAATGTTTTTTTTTAATTTAATTTTAGAGAGAGAAAGAGAGGCAGAGAGAGAGCAAGTGAGGGGCAGAGAGAGGGAGACACAGAATCCAAATCAGGCTCCAGGCTCCAAGTTGTTAGCACAGAGCCTGATGTGGGACTCAAACTCAAAAACCATAGCACAGAGCCTGATGTGGGACTCAAACTCAAAAACCATGAGATTATGACCTGAGTTGAAGTCAGATGCTCAACCAACTGAAGCCACCCAGGCACCCTTCCTTTCTACTACTATTAATTCTTTCTAGATAAAATAAAACTTGCAAGAAGCCACCAGCTGATGTTACATTTTTTCTTTTTATTTGGACAGACTCTGAGTTTCTGAAACGGGTGAACTAACCTTTAACACTGAGAAACCCAGACCCTACCGTCATCGAAATATTGGTGCATTTTCTCATTAGAGTGGATACAGTGAAGCGTTCCAGATCTGGAGCATGTATCTGTGTCTAGAGACTGGTGAGTTGTCAGATGGTAGCTGAAGCAGAGATGATGATGAATGAGATCAGATTTGTCAAAGTTACAGTGGGATTCTTGCCACACTACCCCCCCAACTTGGGGACATAACTACCTCATAGGGAATTAATGGGCACATCACAGACCTCAGGGCTTTGAAGGGTACCAAGGTCTGAAATAGTTCAAAAGTTTGGGATAAAATTCTAGATGACTTTTAGTACAACTGGAACCCATTTGGAAAGTTTATTTTCTTTTCTTCTGAAATGGAATATTGGGGGAAAACTTCTAATTTTGAGTTTAGTGCATCCAAGACAATTTCCCTTATGTTCTCTTATATCTCTTTATTTATTAATAATAATAACAACAACACTCAGAGGAGTTGCAGAATACTAGAATTCTTTGAGATAATAACACTTATTCTTCCAAGGACAAAAGAAGTTGCAGTGGTGAGGACAGGAGAGGGGGAGAGAGGGGCAGGGAGGGGGAGAGGGATCAGGAGAATGCCAGAAGTTTGAAGTCAGACATTAAGGAGTTGAACTGCTGGTTCCACCACTTTTGAGAACTGATTGAAGTTCTGATCTCTTCATCTGTGGAATGGGTATAGTGGTTCTCCGTCTCTTGGTCCTGGTGAAGGAAGATTTAGTTATATGAGACATGCAGAGAATCCACTACATTTTGCATTGGGCACTCCATAAACAGTGCTTCCCCAGATTTCTTCATTTCCCAATTCTTTTTCATCGTTTATGATCATAGCTCCTGGCAAACAAATCCACTGACTGGGGCCAGCAGGCACAGATTTTAATACGGATGAATGTGTCCTACAAATGCACATATGCAGTCTTTGATTTATTAGACAACTTGAAATGAGAGACTGCTGTGTAATTTTTGGGTGGGGTGGTCTTTGATAGCCACTCAATTGCTTTGAGGGAGACATCTAATCTGTAAGATGAGGTTGTTCTTTCTAGTTTTCCCACTCTGTAAGCTGCTGCAGGATTAAAATGTAATAAAACACAAGAGAGCTTTGCGCAGCGGAAGTCAAGGGGAGACATTAGAGCTACACTTCTTCCCAGTGAGCATTCGTGAGGTGTTCTTATTGATTGAATGCTTCTTTATAAGGGCATAGCTACCAATAAGTTCTTCTCACAACATTTTGGTGAATAAAAAGCTATTTTACTGTGCATTTGACAAATTATCATACACTTATTATAATTAATATGGCTTTCAAAGGAGACAGTTGCTCTCAGCTGAGAGAATATGGTATGTGCATACAAAAAAACAGCCCAGGGAAAAGTATAATTGAAAAAAAGACCTTCAAAATTTGAGTAACATTTCTTCAAAGGGTTCCTGAAAGTAGAATGGACAAAAACAGTTAATTCAATATGCCATTTTGTCCATTCAGTGTTCAAATTTACAAGATGGAACATGAATGCAGCCAAAAAAAATCACATCAGAAATTAAAACAACAACAACAACAACAACAACAACAACAAATAGAGCCTCAGACTTGACTGCTGTCTATGCTAATATACAGTGGACTCCAGACCTACCTAGAAGAGTGGGCACTTTGGTCAAATGTAGTGAAAATCAACCAATAATATAACTTTATTAACTATGCAGAAAATTGATGTTTTGTGCTTACAGATTCCTGAGATGCCTAAAAGGACTTATCTAGCCATGTGTTGCAGACACACTGATGTGCTGCCCAGACTCACCTTCAAAGCAGAACTTGTTTCCAGTTGTGGAGTTATGGGCATCGGGGGGCACCCAGCTGCCAGCACCTTCAGGCTTTGCCTCAGCTGCAGATGGCAGACTTGCTGGAACTCCAGTCCCTCTCAAAGTGAAAAAAGAGAATACAAGTCTGGCAATTTCTGCTTTATGCATGACAACGGGTGGTCCCCATCATGATGATCAAGCTTTGTCGTGCCTGTACCACAGTTTGACTGTTTCCTCTGCCCCATCTTGTTTTTGCTCCCTTTCCTTCACAGATGTTGACCCCTGTTAACAATTTACTTTCAAAACTCTGTCTTAGTACCTGTTTTCAGGAGCCCAACCTGCCTCACATGCTATTCTTCTAGACTGGAGGAGTAATTCCAGCTATTACTGAACCTTGACGGCCCACACAGAGATTCTGACAAGGTGGTAACAATGAAAGCTGGTAGTTTGACCTTATGGGTATCGGGGGAGTGCTCATCCTCATCCCTCATTGGTATCACTGCTAGAAATCGTCACACACGATCCATAGCACGAATCGGTGATCCCGATAGGCAAGAGAGACAAAGATGAAGCCAACACCCACTAAACAATCAGAGCCTCACACATGTACAGGTTTCACTGAAACAAATACTGTTAAAAGAAGTTATAATCCTCTAATTCATGATTGTTTTGAGCTCTCCAACATCCTACCATACCTATGTTCTCATGTTGAGAATGACTGTTTGGTTGCACACAGATCAGGTATTTCTCCCCAGTCAACATTTAACAGATTGCCTACAATTCAGCTGGAGGTGGGATGGAAAAGCAAGCCCCTCATCACATCTTTCCTGTGGTACTGTGGCTTAGCTTGGTTCTATTTCTGGGAATATAGTAGAGTACAGTGTTCTAGAACTTAAGGTGTTTAAAGTGTTGCCTTCTTTGTTGTTTTTGTTACAAATAAAAGTGACAAAATAAGATTTAAGACATAAACCTAATAATGGTAAATTAGGGCAGACACAATTGATTGTCTATCTACTGGCCATGTTCTCCTCACCTGCTTTTTTGCTAATGTAATCCCAATGGGAGAGGGGATGAATTGTGATTTATCTAAACCTAACAGTGTTCAACACACAACCACATTTTAATTTAAACAAATGAAAGGTGAACAAAATTAAAAATTCAGTTCTTAGTCAATAGCACATTTCAAGTGCTTAACTGATGACATACACGGTTAGTGGCTACCATATTGGGACATGAAGATATGAACTAATTTCATTATCATAAAAACTTTGAAGTCATAAGGCTGGTCTAAAACAATCATGGTACCTTATTCTACTTTGTTAGGATACTTTCTGTAGGATGACCATGGCATCTAATTCTGGCTAATGGCATGTAAAAGAAAGCCTTCTGGAAGATTCTGGGAAACACTGCTTTCCTTGAAGAAACAGAAATGTGGGCAGAGTAAGACTTTTTTGTTCCCTCTCTCTTGCCTGCCTCCTTGGGAAGCTGGCATGGGAGGTAAGGTCATGATATGTGGGTGTAGGATCACTGCTGATAAACAGAGAGTGTCAGAGTGGAAGGACTCGAGTCTGGACCTTTGATGGCATCATCAAGTGGGGGAAACAGATAATAAATAACTGCAGAAGTAACTCCTATCTGACTGCAGCAGACAAATCCTAGGAAGAAATAATTGTGATAGAAAGTAACTAAGAGGGATCTACTTCAATAAATTTCATCTCTTGGATCATTCCATTATGGGGTGATCTTCCTCTTGGAGACAGAAAACAAAAGCTAAGCAAGTTTTTGCTTTTGTTTTTAGTTTGCTTATTTATTTATTTATTTATTTATTTATTTATTTATTTATTTTGAGGGAGCAGGGGAGAGGCAGAGAGAGAGGGAGAGAGAGAGGGAGAATCCTAAGCAGGTTCCACACTGCCAGTGCAGAGCCCAACTTGGGGCTTGAACCAGTGAACTGTGAGATCATGACCCTAGCTGAAACCAAGAGTTGGACGCTTAACCAATTGAGCCACCCAGGCACCCTCAAGGCAAGGTTTTTTTTTTTTTAATTTTAAATTTTATGCACCAATTCTTGTTGATTATTGGCTGAGGGCTGCTCCCAAGGGTGTTAACTCTCTGCCCAGACAAATTGCCCAGTGAGGGGCTGACCATGTTCCAGGACCAGGAGGAAGCCGTCGGTGGAGGACTGTAGGTGCTCTTAGTAAGGTGGGTTGACATGCATGGGGACCTAGTGCTGGGAGAGTGTGGATGGAGCATTGGAAACCAGAAAATGCTATAACTAGCTAATGTATAGAACCAGGTGGAGTAGAACCTGTCCCTTAACAGACACTCTGCAAATGGTAGCAATCATTGCCTTGCATTTGGTACTTGTCAAACATGTTTTTGCACACACACATGCACACACATATCCTTTGTTTTACAATCCATATTTAAATTCCTTTCAAGTATTGCTTTTAAAATTCTTTACAATGTCCCGCATTGTTCTTTTCCATAGCAGGTCCTCGATGGAGTGACTTTCATTTCTCACTTGTAGTGGTTGTTGCAGTTATTTTTTTCATTTTCCACTTTCATTTTCATTTCATTTTCCATTTTTAATGCTTGACTATCATCCAAAACAAGTTAGCTCTCTTATCTTGTCAGCACCCTGTTTAGAAAAGATAACTGGGAAAAAATAAGCTTAGAAAAAAATGTGACATTAGCTTCTCATTTCAGGAAGCAGGACAAGGCTATCTTACTCTTTGCTGGCAAATTTGAGTGTTAATGCTACTTTTTAAAGAGACTTTTTCATGGAGTTTAAAAAACCTTGGAAGGAAGGATAAGCTGTGTCTATCACACTGAAGATCCTCTTTATAGCAATGGTCTCGAAATAACTGAGAAGAGTTCACACCCCAAGTCATATGGCACACTCATCTCTCTCATTCCACCTTAAACTTCTTTAACTGATGGAAGATCAGTATAAATGCCTTCAGAAATTTCTGAGATTTGGCCACATTTATTTTTTTTAAATTCTTTTTACATAAAATCAGGATAGCTTATTCCACTTTTAAGCCTTGGTTGGCTGCCTGAATATATCCTTCAAAATTAGACCTATTTCTTAAATATGTCTGGAGTAGCGTCAAAAAGGCATCTGAAGCCAAGGCTAGGGTGTTTTTGAAGCTTTACACAGAAAAGATCTCTAAGGATTTCAGCTATGTTGAGGCAATATTTCTGTGGAGGAAACTTGTATCCAGGCTGACATTTTCCACTCTGGGTTTTCTACCTGCTGTGATGTGGAATGGCCAAGATATGAAACCTCTAACGTCGGGGTTATAACACAACTTTACAAGCCTCCAAGGGCTTGTTCCTCATAGCCATTGTTCACAGATGCCAGATGATCTAAGAAGATCATGGAAACCTGGCACCTCACGGCTTTTTTGGCTAACACCACCAAAGAAAATTAATTGTTATTGTTTTTGGAAACTCTCATCCAGTGCACAAAATGGTAATATCAGCAATTATGTTTTTTTTTCTTTTTGGCAGAGGTTGGGGTGGGATGATGATGCACACTATGATTTTATTGTAGCTGCCCTAAATGGCAAGTTTCAGGGCAAGAAACTGTTATATTCCTGTGGCTGAGAATCTTATGAAGTTGTAAAGCAAAACGGCTCCCTTAATTTACCTAGGTTGATGAGATGAACTTGAGCCTCCTGTCTGATTCAACTGGGCTTGAATTTCTGGTAACTCCTTGCCCCATAGTCGATTTTCCCAGTAGCCTGTTGAGAGCACAGCATTGGGTCAACCTAATCCTACCTTTCTGCCAAGCCACTCTTCTTGTAGTTGTGACATAACCCCAGTGTCATATTCCTACCTTTGATACTTAGCCCAAGCTATGGTGTACTCTCCCTTCACTGTGGCCAGTTACAAACTTGAACCTCTTTCTTGTCTAAAAATCATAGCACTAATTCTGTATCTTCCAAGAAGTCTTTTTGGAATGCCCCACCATGCCTCATGGGCAGTCTAATCCCTGTTCTGAACTTGCCTCTTAATGCTTTTTGACTTGCTTTCTCTTTTTCATTTTTCTGTGTGTCTCTTCTGTTTGATGTATAAGCACCCTTCCAGATTTTTGTCTCCCAATATGCTGGTCAAGTGGTCAGTGCAGTACTCAATACCCAACTGATGCAAAAGAACTCTCTCAGACAGCGTTGGACAGAAAGAGTAGGCCTTATCTCTTAAGGCTCTAGCAATTGGATGCTCATGCTTCATAGAGTAGATAACCCTCCATATAACTATGGGCTAGAACATCTGGAAAGCCTAGTGTCCAGTTTTGGTGGACATATGATAGCTTTGGTCATGATTTCCTACCATGTATCCCCTTCTTAACAAATCACCGACTGAATTCTTTCTGGGGGAATTAATCTTCTTTCATGGTGTGTCTTTTTGGAATGTGGGAAAATCCAGGCCCCTTCCTCCTTCCATGGAAGCAGGTGTGGTCCTTATAGTACCTTCATCCAACTCTTCTCATTGGTTATTGTTCTGGTCAGAACAGATCAAGGAGCTGGCCGAGAACATGATTTGAGCCAGATTACGACTTCTAGCCTGAAGACTCTAACAAACACATACCCAGGAAAAACAATTCTGGAACGTATTCATTCCAAAGGAATACAGATGAGGGTATCAACTAATTCCTGCGGTCCCAATTCCAGAGTGTCCCTACATCTTAGTCTGGATTCTGTCTTGCTTCCACTTAATTCTGTATTCTTCCACCCAGGCAGCAGCTACATGATATCTCTTCAATTAATTCCTGCTTTCCTCTTAGACATAAATTAGATGTGATTGTTTTCTGCTATAAAATATACAACCAAACACTAATATATACTTTGCTCTATCATTGATTTGATAATTAACAGAAATCTCAAAATTGGCCAAGGTTTTAGCTTTTCCCCCTCAAAACAAATTTCTCATATCAGTGTGTTGGAGTGGAAGTATAAGTGTGATAAGGGCTATTTTTCTTTGAATTCCTTCCAAGATCCCACATAGCATTTGAGGACGTGAATATTTTGGGGAAACCATTCAGTTTTTAAATCAAATTCAAGAGTCATGTTTCAGTGTGCCTTCCTTTTGCAGTGCAAGCCTGGAAACAAGTAAGCATCTGATGATCGCTTGCTAGTTTGACTTCCTGGCTGAATGGAGGTGAGAATAGGAGAATGCTATGCTTAAGCTGGAAGAGTCCAAACAAAATTGAAATTATTCTCTTTGGGATAGGGTCAGCTGGAGGGACCTGTGGGGGGTGAAGGATGGACTGTGGGGTACGGGGAAGGAATTAGGGCATGTCTGTCTTACAGAACAGACCGAAGAAATCCTCCAGGAGGCCAAACAGTCCTTTCTCACTCGACAGGAGTCCTCCATGGTGCTAGTCTACCTCAGCCTCAGAATCAGGACAGTTATCTTTGTGAGGCTGGTTGGGGGAAAAGAGACCCTGTTTCTCCTTTGGTCTTCTTGGCAGAGGGCCTCAAAATACACTGAGGAAACTGCAAAGCCACATAGACCTCTGGAACTAAAAATGTACCTGCTCACATAGTTTTGGAAAATCCCACATCTGAATGAGAACCAGGACTGCTGTAACCACGGAGGCTCTGCCAGGGAAAACACTAGAGTCTTCACTGCAAACAGGACCCAACTGGCCCTCCTGATGGAGCACGTGTGGCAGTCAGCAGGGTGGCAACGGACAAATGATCTGATGCTGAGACAAATAACAAACCTGCCTTGCTCCATTGTCTGCCACAAATCAACCAGGAAAGGCACTGCACTCTATGGATTAAATTTGTAATTTATAGGGGAGTTGCACAAAGAAAGAGAAGTTGGACTCAGTGGTATGACCAATTCAGTTAAAGAATTAAAATAGGTAAAAATAAAATAAAATAAAACAACCACAGTGAAACTTAACAATTGGTTATTCCCCTTCCAAAACCCATTTTCTACTATTAATCTCCCATGTGAAAATTGAGGACAAGTCTTCACTGATGAGTTGGCTGGGTTCCTTCACCAATTCGTATTTTAAAAATTTCCTTCGGCAATATTTTGGACAGGTAGCAAATAACATATTTTGAACTGTGCAAATAATTGATCCAAACTGGAGATAAAAAAAAAAATCGAGAGTAGACAAATAGACAGTGGAAGTGCCTTGATAATGTTTTGTTCTAATATTTGGAGAGCCTAAGCCACAACTGCAGGACGGAGCCAGTCATCTTTGTCAACACTCTTGAGTTTCTTGTAAGAATGGAGGAAAAGGAAGTGTCTGGAAGCACTGACTTTTCCAGGCACTGGCTTATTCAGAGGGTGGGAATGGAAAGAATGAGACTCAGGAGTGGAGGGCCCAATGAATTAATCTGAGGGCCCACTGAGCAGAGAGAACAGCAGAGAAAACTTCCATTATATTTATCAGACCGAGTTTGGCTTCCTTCGATGGGTTCCTTGAAAACATGGTCCCCATCTAGAGATGGGGGTCCCAAAAAACACACCATTGGGGAAATGTCTGATATAAGAAAATATCTCCCTAATTTATACCTATGGGACCCTTCTTGACTCAAGCTTTGGGTGTAGAGCTGGGCACTGGTCTGGTTGTCAGGACATCTCTCCCAAGCTTACTTCCAGAGATCTCTTTCTTCCATGGTGGAGTGTACACCTTTCCTAGCACCTCTCAATTCTCACTTCCATTTCCTTCCCATTCTTCCTAGTTATGCTAGTAGGGGCTGGTCTTGGCTGGAGATGAGCTGCTGTTTGGCTTCTAGGCAAAACACTAGAGACCTTACTCCAGATTTCCCAGGGAATGCAGCAAGACCTGGAAAGTCAATGTTAGAGATATCTTCCAAAGCTTAGGAGCTGGGGTGGTGGCAAGGCTCAGAGCTGGTGAACAGAGAATGTCACTAGGTGAAGAACAAGGTGGAAGCCACATAAGTCAGTGTCAGGACCAATGGTGTGTTGGTTAATAGCTTCTCAAAAAACCCCAGAAAACAATACCAACAACAAAATCCTTATTTGTAGCATTTGCCAATTTCTATGGTGTAAATACTCCTACTATGGCACCATGGCCCATTTCAGGCTACCAATGGTTTAACATTGGCTTACAAAATTCCCAAGTACTTAGTACTTGGTTCCTCTGTACTGGGAAGAACCATTTTCATTGGTTTCAGTATCCAAGTACTCGTGGACTCAACTTTGCTCTAAGCACAGCATTAAGAATATTGCAAATGGAAGGATGCCAAGTCTAAAGTGAACAAAACATAAAAAAACACAATTCAAAATCATTCCAAAATGAGTTTTGAGTTTTTTCCATACCATGGAACAGAGAGAACAGTGTCCCCTTTGCGGGCTGTTGGGAAAACTCTGTAAAATAGGGGCAAATTAGAGCTAGATTGAATGATGGGAGAGCCAAGGAGGTGCAAAGAGACAGAACACTAGGATGAAGGATATAGTCATGTAAAAGTAACTAATGTTTTTAAGCATTTACTATGTGCCCTGCATAATCCTGAATACTATACTGCTATTGATTAATTTGATCCCAAAACAATTATATGAAATGTTCACTATTGTTATTCCCATTTAATGAGTGAAGGTTTATGCTGAGGAATGGTGGAAATAATTATAGATATGCTGAAGGTGCACCACCTCCATCATACACCCAATCCTCTGGTCTGGAGAAGGTCCACTGAGGTTCTAGAATTTGGCTTTGTTCCCTTCTAAGAGTGTTTTCTAACTGCCTTAGACTGCTGTGTGCGTTCACCAAATAGACCTGAGTGAATAAGAGTCCTGAAGGGAAAAAGTAAGAGACAGAGAAATTGCCCCTAGGAAATTTGATGTCTAGTTCATCTAAGTGGTTTTGTCCAGGGAGGAGGACTGATAAATTTTGCTCCTATTTTATTAATTTGCATCAGTAAGTTCCTGCCTTGGGACATCTTAATATGAGCTTCAGATTAACATGGATTGAGTGGTGGGTTTTATATCTCTGCAATTTTTACCCAGCCACCAATTTTGCTAGTGAGTTCTCAGCACAGCTAGTGCCTTTAGAATGGCTTGCAAAATGACAATCTTGAAGAAAGTAGATGTAGCCCTAAAAAAAAAAATGAATAGCAATGAGGAAAAAAAAAACCCTAAAACTCCAAACTGCAACAAGAAAACCCCCTAAAAACAGCACCAAAGCATGATAGTGATGTAGATGCTAAACGGTTATTTTCATGGGGGCGAAAGTGGGAATGTTTGTACACAGCACATTTTTCTCCTGCTTACTTCCAGTTGTGTTTGTTCGAGGAGTGTTTTGGAGGAAAACGCCAGCACAGGATGAGTCTTTGAGGTGTGTTTATGGGGGGGGGGAGGGGCAGTATCTGTCAGGAGTGAGTGTTCAGTGGGGAATGAGACCTCCATACACTTTTTCACAGATGATCAGGAGTTCCATGGGGACAGAAAATCCTATGTACCGAGAGGCAGCAAGATAGAGCTACTGTTTAGGTTGATATCTTTGCAAAACGTGTACATCACTGAACAAACATGGATGACCAATTTACTAAAAGCCAATGGAGGTGTGGGTCTGTGTGTTTGTGGCTTTGCCTGTGTGCCTAGGTACAGATAAGGGCTTTAATCCTTTTGTTTTCTTTTGTTTATGTCAAACTGTTGCTTTTTTATTCTCATTCTCACAATTACATTTTATTCTTGCGTTGTAGTTAAACCCAACTTCAAAAAACAACGTTTACATGATACTAATATTCTGACCAATGGAAACAGGCTTAAAAAAATGATGCGAGTAGAGGGTAGAGGACACACCACTGGTTTCTAATCCTGAATTCAAACTCACCTGCTTTAAAGTGCCTTTGGCCTGACCACTTTCAAATAATTTTCTCTGCCTGCTTTGGCCTATATATCGTTTCCAAAATAGCATGAAAAAGTTTTCTCATTGTATTTCAAAACGAAAAATGTTCCGTCTACATCTGGAAATACTAAAAAATGTGCTTTCTTACAGTATTTTTTTTTTACTAGGTATGGACAAGGTTCTGACCCTTATTATTGGAACTCAAATCCAGATGGAGTTTGGTAAGGTTCTAATCATTTGAGGGGTATTCTTTTTTTTGAAGATTTGTACATCTTCAGGGGAATTTCTACTTTAAAGAAGTTATCATTTGTGGGAGGTCCGTTATGAAGATTTTAAATAGTTTGAGGGAATTCCTCTGTCTTTGAAGATGTCTATAATTCAGTGAAAACATTTGCCAACTTAGATGGTCACATTTCCCTACTACAAAACCTCTCTTTCGAAAATGAATCAAATCCCCCTTGTAATGTATTGGCTGTACGGAGGCTTAAGGGTTTTTTCTTTCTTTCTTTTCTTCGCTAACATTGGAAACACTGAAAAGAACATTTTTGTGTTTGAGCGAAAGTAAGATTTAAAGTGGTACCGGGAGACAACCAAAATGGCAAAATAATAAACGCATATGTTAATATCATTGAGTGGAAGATTAAAATAGCAATGATCAAAGACAAGCGTGGTTCAATGTGTGACATTTCTTTCGCAACTTATTGTGTCATTATGGAAGCCTTATTGTCTGGAAAAAAAAGGTTCAAAGGCAGTTTTAAAGATGCTTAGTTAAAGGCTAAAGTCAGTATGGTTTAAAAGGTAACTGATCTATAGATGAACTAATAACTACCAACAGCATCATTTTTTTCCCCAGTCTGTAGTTGACAGAGCTCCCTCCTTCTTACCCCACAGCAAGGCAGGAGTCAGGCCAGTTTCAGCTCCAGAGGTTTTCAATATCCAAACCATTGGCTCCCTGAAACTGGAGTCCCTGGATTTCGTGACTCCCAGAATCACTTTCTAGATAAATTACCGGTGCCCAAAACTTTGTCCAAGGTTCTACTTTCAGAGAAACACTAACCAAGACAAACAACACAATTAAAAATCACTAGATAGTATATGAGAAGGAATATAGGCTATGTGAAAGAATTGAGCAGGGCAGGGAGACTGGGGGTACAAGGTTGGAGTGGAAGATGGCTGGTTGAGATTTTAAATAGAGTGGTCAGGAAAGACCTATCGAGTCAAGTGATATTTGAACAAAGAATGAAAGGTGAATGAGTTGACCCAAAAGATGCATGGTGAAGAGAGTTCCCAGGAGTGGGGGAGGCAGGGCAAAGGCCTTGAGACTGGAGCCTGTGTGGCATATGGTTGCAAGGGTGAGACCTGGGGACAGGGGATGAGAGCAGAGGTAAGAGGGCAGGAAAGACTTTGAGATGAGAGTCCATAGAAGGCTGTAGACCAACGAGCTCCCCACAGACACTGGGCTGGTCAAATATGCCTCCTTCTCTTCCTACTTGTCCATTATGGCAAGGGGATTGGATGGTAATTATACCTCCCTATTTGATTTCTGACTTTATTCATTCATCTGTAAAATGAAAATGACAATTTTTATTGTTATTAAATCTGTAGATGTGAAAGTCAACATTTGTGGGGAAAGGTTGAGTTTTAAAACCTTTATTTTCTTGGGAAATAATTATTTCCAAGCCCCTTGTCTCCATATCTAAGGAAAGTCACCAGATGGAAGAATGAGATTCCTTTTGTTCCTGAAAGCTATTTTGATTTCCAAGCTTCAAAAAAAAAAAACAAAACAAAACAAAAAAAACAAACAGTTTGGAGCATGATAAACTGTTATCGGCATGCTAGAGAGTAGTCCCAAATGAAAGAGATATGAATATTCAAGTACATTTTATTTGGGAGATTTCAGATTAGCTTCCCCATTTGCTACTTTACTATTTAATGAAATGAGAGAGCATGAGTGTGTTAGCATTTTCTTTCACATATTATGATCATTCTTACTTAAAATTTGAACTTTAACTTATAAATTAATGTTGATGCATTATTAACTGGTTTCTTGATATTTGGCTTTGACATTTTTTTTTCTTTTATGCTGAATTTCTTTTCCCAACTTCAAAATATAACATTTTACTTTTGTGTTAACAGTCATTTGAGAAGCAAAAGCCTCCTTCCTTCCTTTTCTTCCTTCCTCCATTTTTTCCTCCCTCCCTTCCTTCCTAGACAGACATGTGCCCATCTATACTTAGTCATCTGTGCAAAGCGTACCCAAAATTGTACACCCGGAATTGTAACTGTGGAAAAGTCCTGTGATGCCAACTATATCTGAACTTTAGGATGTCACTCCTTTACTTTTGTATGAAGATTTAGTTATGATAGAAAACTGCATTGAAGTGTATGTTTCAACACAATTTCAGATGATAATGTGATTATAAAATTATGCATTTAAATATGCAGATTTTATTTAATTATAGAAAAAGGCTATATTTGGTTGTGAATAAGATAATGAGGCTTTGGGGGGAAAACGGTTTTATAAGTTACTTTATTAATCTCATGTACTAAAGAGGTAGAACAAGAAAGAAGTGATTTTTTTTACATTTATTTATTTTTGAGAAACAGAGTGAGACAAAGTGTGAGCGGGGGAGGGGCAGAGAGAGAAGGAAGCACAGAATCTGAAGCAGGCTCCAGGCTCTGAGCAAGCTGTCAGCACAGAGCCTGATGTGGGGTTTGAACCCACAAACTGTGAGATGATGACCTAAGCTGAAGTCGGACGCTCAACCAACTGAGCCACCCAGGTGCCCCAAGAGAGAAGTGATTTAAAAATATATATGACTTACTTTTCCTCTGTTCTTTTTTTTTAAAGTTTATTGTGAGAGGGTGGGGGAGGGGAAGAGAAAGTGAGAGAGAGAGAGAGAGAGAGAATCCCAAGCAGACTCCACACTGTCAGTGCAGAGCCCAATGTGGAGCTTGAACTCATGAAATGTGAGATCATGATCTGGGCCAAAAGTCAAGCACTTAACCAAATGAGCCACCCAGGTGCCTTTCTTTCCTCTGTTCTTAAAGCAAAAAATGATGATGAGGAACTTAGATCATGGATTTTGGTAATTATAATTTTCCTAAGAAAAAAATCTATCACTTCTACATTTCAAAATGCATTGATATAAGGCCCTCATAGTATATTTGCAAGTGAAAAATTGTCATATTTATTATTTGCCCCTTTCATTTTCCTAATGGTCTTTATTTGTATTTTCTCTCTTTTTATCTTGGATAGACTTGCAAAAGGTTATCTACTATATTGCTGTTACCATGTTTTTGGTTTTATTGAAACTTAATTTTCAAATTCATATTTTAGGATTTTATATTCACTGGTTCTGACCTTGTAGTTTCATTGCATTTATTGTGTATTATATTCCATGCTTCTGTATTTGGCGTATGCATTTATTTTCAATCTTTCTTGTACTCTGATTAAATACATTTAAGACCATCAATTTCCATTGTTTGCTTCTTCAGGCAACCTTCATAGTTGTTCATTAAGAGCATACTCATTATTATCATTTTTTAAAAAAAATTATGATTATTTATTTCTGAGACAAAGAGACAGAGCATGAGTGGGGAAGGGGCAGAGCGAGAGGGAGACACAGAATCAGAAGCAGGCTCCAGGCTCTGAGCTGTCAGCACAAAGCCCTACGCGGGGCTCGAACTCACAAACTGTGAGATCATAACCTGAGACAAAGTCGGTCGCTCAACCAACTGAGCCACCCAGGCTCCCCTCATTATTATCATTTTAAAGTTTCTACATAGTTTCTCATTTCCATTTTGTGTTGATCTACAATTCATATAAAATTTCATATAAAGTAAAATTCATAATTCTAGAGTACATAGTTTTAAGTGCACTTTATAAAGTTCAAAATATGTGCAACCATCCCCACTATCCAATTCCAGAATATTTCCATCACTGCGAAAAAGAAATCTTATACTCATTCACTCCCTATTACCCTCTACCTCCAGCTCCTGGCAATTAGTCTACTTTCTGTATCTACGATTTTCCCATTCTGGTTGTTTCGTACAAATGGAGTCATATAATATGTTGCCTTTTGTGTCTGGCTTCTTTCAGTTAGCAATGTTTTTAAAGTTCATCATGTTGTAGCCTGTATTAGTACTCTTCATTCTTAATAATATCCAGAATTGCTGAATAATATTCCATTGTGTGGACATACCACGTTTTGTTTATCCATTCATTAGTTAATGGACATATGAGTTGTTCTGACTTTTTGGCTGCTGTTAATTCTGTTGCTATGAACATTTGTGTACAGATTTTTGTATGAACATGTTTTCACTTCTGTTAGGTATGTATCTAGGAGTGGGATTGCCAGGTCATATGGCAACTCCCTATTTAATCATTGGAGGAACTGCCAGACACTTTTCCAAGGGGGATGAAGCATTTTATATTCTCACCAGCAATGTACAAGGGGTCTAATTTTTCCACATTTCCCCCAAAACTTGTTATTTTATGGGTTTTTAAAAAATATTATAACCATCCTAATGGGTGTGAAATGACATCTCATTTGGTTTTGATTTTTATTCCTATAAGTACTGATGTGGAACATCTTTTCATATGCTATTAGACATTTCTACATCTTCTTTGGAGAACTGTCTAAATTCTTTGTCAACTTTTTATTGGGTTATTTTTCTTTTTATTGCTGAGTGATAAGAATTCTGGATACTCTGGATATTAGGCCCTTGTCTGAGATATGATTTGCAACTATTTTCTCTCATTCTGTGGTTGTATGTTCACATTTGTAATATTGTCTCAACACACAAGAATTCAAAATTCTGATGAGGTCGAATTTATTTATTTTACCTTTGGTTGCTTGAGTTTTTGTTATTATAGCTAAGAAACCACTGCCTAATTCAAGGTCATGAGGATTTATACAGAAGTTTCCTTCTGAGAATGTTATTTTTAGCTCTTACATTTAGATCTTGATCAATTTTGAAATAATTTTTGTATATGGTGTAAGGGGCTCAAATTCATTCTTTTACATGTGGATATCCAGGTATACCAGCACTATCTGTTGAAAAGATAATTCTAATTGTTTTGGCACCCTAGTAAAAATTAATTGACTAAAGATGTAAGAGTTTATTTAATTTTATTCCTCACTCATCTATATGTTTATGCTTATGCTAGTACTACACTTTCAATTCCTGTAGTTTTTAGTAAGTTTTAAAATCAGGAAGTGTGAATTCTTCAACTTTGTTCATCTTAAAGATTGTTTTACTATACTTACATTTACAAATGAGATTTAGAGTCAGCTTATCCATTTCTGCAGAAAAAGGAAGTGGAAATTTTACAGGAATTTCATTGAATCTATAAATCAATTTTGGGAATATTACCATCTTAACAATATTAAGTTTTCCAATCCATGAATATGGATATCTTTCCATTGATTTAGGTCTTCTTTAGTCCTTTTTAATGACATTTTGTAGTTTTCAGCATACATGCCTTGTAAATGTTTGTTAAATATTCTTAATATTCTTAAATATTCTTAAATATTCTTAAATATTGTATTATTTTTGATGTTATTGTAAATGATATTGTTTGTTTATTACATTTTCAGATCACTAATAATGTATAAGAATACAACAGATTTTATATATTGATCTTGTATCTTGCAAACTTGTAGAAATTGTGTATTACCTCTGACAGGTGTGTGTGTGTGTGTGTGTGTGTGTGTGTGTGTGTGTGTATTCTTCAGGATTTTATATGTGTAAGGTCATGTCATTGCAAATAGAGATCATTTTAATTCTTTCTTTTAATATTTTAATCTTTAATCTTTTAATCTGGATTTTTAAAATTCCTTTTTCTTGACTAACTGGATAGAACCTCAATACAGTGTTGAATAGAAGCGGGAAAGTGTGAACATCCTTGTGTTTTTCTTTATCTTAGGGGGAACACTTTCACTATTAGGTATGATATTAGCTGTGGGTTTTTTATATGCCATTAATTTTATATGACATCAATCCTTTTAATTTCTAGTTTGTTGAGAGTTTTTATCTTTTTAATTTTTTTAATGTTTATTTACTTTTTGAGTGACAGACAGAGCATGAGTGGGGGAGGGGCAGAGAGAGAGGGAGACACAGAATCCAAGGCAGGATCTAGGCTCTGAGCTGTCAGCACAGAGCCTGATGTGGGGCTTGAACTCATGAGTTGTGAGATCATGACCTGAGCCCAAGCTGGCCGCTCAACTGACTGAGCCACCCAGGTGCCCTGTAAGTTTTTATCTTGAAAGAGATTTTGTCAAATGTTTTTTCTGTATTTTACTTGTTATAGGTTTATTCAGATTTTTTATTTCTTCTTGATTCCCTTTTGGTAATTTGTGTCTTTCTGGTAATTTTTCCATCTCATCTAGGTTATTGAATTTGTTGGCATACAATTCATAGTGTTCCCTTATCGTCCTTTTTTATTTCTATATCAGTGCCTTCATTCATTCCTGAGGTTAGTAACTAGAGTCTTTTCTCTTTTTTTCTTGGTCAGTATAGCTAAAGTTTTGTCAATTTTGTTGAACTTTTCAAAGAACCCACTGTTGGTTTTGTTGATTTTCTCTGCTGTTTTTCTGTCTTTATTTATTTCTGTTCTAATCTTTGGTTTTCCCTTCCTTCTGTTTGCTTTAGGTATAGGTTGCTATTCTTTTTCTAGTTCTTGATGTGGGAAGATTGGGTTATTAATTTGATTTTTTTTCTATTTCAATGTGTTTATAGCTATGATTTTCTCTCAGCATGGTTTTCACTGCACCCATCAGTTTTGTTGTATTATGTTTTTGTTTTTGTTCCTATAAAACTATATACTAACTTCTTTTTTGACCCATTATTTGCTTAGCAGTAATTCTAATTTCCATATATTTGTGAATTTTCCAAATTTCTGTCTCCTGTTGATTTATAATTTCATTCCATTGCAGCTGATGAATATACTTTGTATGATTTCAGTCATTTTAAATTTATTGAGACTTGTTCGTGGCCTAACATATGGTCTATCCTTGAGAACATTCCATATACACTTGAGAAAAATGTGTATTTTGGTGTTTGTGTGGAGTGTTCTATAGATGTCTGTTAGGTTTAGTTGGTTTATAGTATTATTCAAACCCACTATTTCTTGCTTATCTTGTCTAGTTGTTCTATCCATTATTGGTTATGCAATATTGGGATCACTAGCTATTCTTACTCAATTGTCTTATTTCTTTCTTTGATTCTGTCTGTTTTTGCTTTATGTGTTTTGGGGCTCTGCTGTAAGGTGCATATGTCATCATTGTCATACCTTCTTAAAATATTAACACTTTTATCATTATAAAAATTCCTTCTTTGTTTCTAGTAATCCTTTCTTGTTTTAAATTCCATCTGTCTGATATTAGTATGGTCACTTCAGCTTCTTTTGGTTACTATTTGCATAGAATATCTTTTTCTATTCTTTTACTTTCAATATATTTGTGCCTTTGAATCTAAAATATATTTCTTATAGACAGTATGTAGTTGGATCATTTAAAAAAATCCATTCTGCCAATCTCTTTTATGTGGGAATTTAGTCCATCTATACTTAATATAATTACTGATAAAGAAGGATTTATTTTTTTCTACTTTACTGTTTGTTTTCTATATGTCTTATATTTTTTGTTCCTCAATTATTCCACTCCTGCATTTTCCTATACATTAGGTATTTTCTAATGTATCATTGTAACTTTCCATGATTTTTAAAGTTATTTTCATTGTGATTACAATGAACATATTAATTTATAAAAATTTATTTCATGGGGCATCTGGGTAGCTCAGTCAGTTAAGTGTCTGACTTCAGCTCAGGTCACGATCTCATTGTTCATGAGTTCGGGCCCCACGTTGGGCTCTGTGCTGACAGCTCAGAGCCTGGACCCTGCTTCAGATTCTGTGTCTCCCTCTCTCTCTCTCCACCCCTCCCCCACTCATGATCTGTCTGTTTCTCTCAAGAATAAAACATTAAAAAATGTTTAAAAACTTATTTCATGTTAATACCAACTTAATTTTATACTGTGCAAAAACTTTTTTCCCATATAGATCCATTCCCCCTCCTTTATATATCTAGTATCACAAATGCCATTTTTATACATTTGTGTCCATTATTATACATTTATATTATTTTTTATGAAATTGTATTTTAAATCATATGGGAAAAATGGATTAAAAACAAAAATAGTTTTAATTATTTTATTTTTTAAAGATCTTTTAAAATGTTTATTTCAGAGAGAAAGAGAGAGAGAGGACAGACAGAGAGGGGGTTCTTTATTTTTTCATGAAGATTTGAATTATAGTCTAGTGACTTTATTTATTTAGAAAGAGAGATGGTGAGGCAGAGAGATGGAGACAGAGGATACAAAGCAGGCTCTGCACTTAGCCTGATGTAGGGCTCGAACTCACAAACTATGAGATCATGACTTGATCTAAAGTCAGAGGCTTAACCATCTGAGCCACCCAGGCACCCTTAGTGATCTTTCTTTTCAACCTGAGGGACTTTTAAGGCAGGCCTACTAGTGACAAACTCTCTTAGATTGTTTTTGTTTGTTTTTAACCTGGGAAAGCTTTGATTTCTCCTTCATTTTGGAAGGACAGTTTTGACAGATACAAAAGTCTTGTTTTTGTTTTTTTAAATTTAGATTCAAGTTAGTTAACATATAGTGTGGTATTTGGTTCAGTAGAATTTAGTGATTCATCACTTATATATAACACCCAGTGTTCATCCCAATAAGTGCCCTCTTTAATGGTCATCACCCCTTTAGCCTGTCCCCCACTCACCTCCCCTCCAGAAACCCTCAGATTGTTCTTTATACTTAAGAGTCTCTTATGGTTTGCCTGCCTCAACTGATATGAAATTCTTAATTGACAATATTTGTCTTTCAGTATTTTGACTGTGTTGTCTGACTGCCTTCTGGTCTCCATAGTTGCTGTGAGAAGTTGGCTGTTATTGAAGACCCATTGTACACGGGGAGAATCCTTCTCTTTTGCTGCTTTCAAGGTTTTTTTTCTTCATGTTTAGCTTTCAACAGTCTACTTTGGTTTGCCTAGGTTGAATCTCTTTGATTCATCCTACTTGAATTTCACTGGGCTTTTCAGATGTATAGATGAATGTTTTCATGAAATTTGAGAAGATTGTACCATTATTTCTTCAGATAATCTTTCTTATATTTGTTTATTTACTTATTTATGGTTTTTATTTTTAAGTAATCTCTTACAATCCAATGTGGGGTTTGAACTTACAACCCCTAGATCAAGAGTCTCATGCTCTATTGACTGAGCCAGACAGGTGCCCTTCTTCAGACAATCTTTCTAACACTTTCTTTTCTTCTGAGATTCCTGTTACATGATGCTATCATGATGGATGATGTCCCACAGTTCTCTGAGGCCTGTTAATTTATTTTTCATTCTTTTTTCTCTCTTACTCAGGCTGGATAATTTCAATTGACCCTCTCAAGTTTGATTTTTAAAAAGTTTTTATATTGTGGATTTTTTACTTGATGGCGCAATGTTCAGTAGATGTGAAACTTGTAACTCCTATTTTGGGGGGAATTCATTGAAATTTTATTTATGCCCTAACAGAAGCTCAAATTTGTGACAATTTCTTGTGTGTTTTAAAATAATGCATGTCCTTTCTTTGCCACATTCAAGGTGCTGTGTACATCTTCATATAATATTTAATTCATATAGGCTTTAGCTTTACACAATTCTGGGAGTTTTTAAATTGTTGATACATAAAATAGTATTTAAAAGTTTTCTTCTGTGATTATGAAATTGTCAATTTTTTTTATTTATGTCAACTTTGCCTTATATATTTTATTGACATGTGATTAAGTATATGATTCATGATTGTAACGTCTTGTAAATTCCATATTTTTATCAATACATGACGTTCTATGTTGTTCCCTTCATAGAATCCTATTTCCCGCTATAACAGCAGAGTTGAGTAGTTGCCATCCAGACTGTGTGGCTACCAAAGCCTAAAATAGTTACTGTTTGGCTCTTTACAGAGGAAGTTTGCTGACCTTTGCTTTAAGAAGCTTTTAATTAGCAGATTTCTATCTAAAATCCAGTAAAAACCGCATATATAGTAATGATTATTTTTGCCAGGAAGGTGGGAGATGATCATACTGCAAAACAGTTGCAGACTTGATATAGGTATACTTTGGAGATATTGCAGATTTCATTCCAGACCATTGCAATAAAGTGAAAATCACAATAAAGTGAATCAATGAAATTTTTGGTTTCCCAGTGCATATAATAGTTATGTTTATACTATACCATAGTGTACTAAGTGTGCAATAGCATTATGTCTAAAAAATGTACATCCCTTAATTAAAAAAAAAGTTTTATTACTAAAAAAATGCTATCATGTGAGCTTTCAGCCAGTCATAATCACTGATCACGGATCATCATAACAAATATACTAGTAACACTGAGAAAGTTTGAAGTATCGTGAGAATCACCAAAATGTGGCATAAAGATATGAAGTAAGCAAATGCTTTTGGAAAAATTGTGTTGATAGACTTGCTTGACTCAGGACAGCTATAAACATTTAATTTGTTAAAAAAAAACCAAACATTATCTGTGAAGTGCAATAAAGTGAAGCATGCCTGTATGTGCAACTTCTCTGCCCTACCTCATTTGATAGTCCACAAGTATGGGGAACACCCTGTGTGCTGGAAAGGGAGGTAGGCACTCTGGGTATATTACAACACTAGGAAACATAGTCTTTAATTTTAGGAGTACATGTAGTTTAGTTGGAGAGAGAAAACCCTATTGCTTAGAAAAATTATCCAGCTGTATTTAAACAGGACTTGTTGGATATGTCATTGTCTAAATACAACATGAGAATCCCCAGAAGAAAGAAGCATCTGAAATTCTAATAATTCAGAGAATTTTGATTTGTACACTGAAAAACAATAGACTTCATTTTAATTTCAAGATATGTTAAAGGATTATCTTTAGGTATTGTGTACCAGGACTAATAAGTGTCATTTTTTTGCCTCACTTAAAAAATACATTTTTAATTTCATTGCTCTATTTTATTTTATTTATTTTTTTAAAGTTTATTTGAGAGAGAGAGAGAAAGAGAGAGAGAGAGAGAGACAGCACAAGAAGGTGAAGGGCAGAGAGAAGGAGAGATGGAATCTTCAGCAGGCTCTGTGCCATCAGTGCAGAGCCTAATGTGGGGCTCCAATCCACAAACTGTGAGATCATGACCTGAGCCAAATGAAGAGTCAGTCACTCAACCGACTGAGCCACTCAGGCACCCCTAATTGCTCAATTAAAAAAAAAAAAACCTCTATGATTTCTAGGTTGATAAATAAACCTTGCAAATTCAAACCATACTTTTTCCCTTCCTGTTTTTATTCAGCTTGATAGAATCGAAAAACTGAAGTTTGACTTTCATGGCCTATAAGGTATAAAAGTTGGACAGCCCAAATAGAAATAACTGGCCATTGTAGGTTAGTGACCTCTGGTTCCTTGAAGAGATAATGGTAGTTTTGTGGAAAGCAATACTGTTGACTGAAACTTGCGTACGACTTAGCTTCATAACTAAGAAGCTGAATGTTTCTTTTTCTATATAAGAGCGTG
The DNA here is from genome assembly GCF_018350215.1 of Panthera leo. Lineage (NCBI taxonomy): Eukaryota > Metazoa > Chordata > Mammalia > Carnivora > Felidae > Panthera > Panthera leo. The sequence continues at coordinate 46,639,960 of NC_056681.1, forward strand.
AAAAGGCCATTTTAATGTTTTCATAGAGTGGCTTCTCTTGGAAAACATCCTTGAACATACCATGGAGCGGTGTCAACTGTAATATAAAATGTCCTAGAAGTCTTGCAATTTACGAGTTTAATGGCACACCTGAGGATTACAAGGTTTTTTCCATCCTACTCATAATAGCCCAATGACTGATTTAGCAGAGAGGAAGCAAGATGGATAATCCTGATCACCTTCTAATATTTTTCCTGCCTTGCTGACTTCAGAGATTTAGAGGTACAGTATTTGCAGGATTTGTACATCTTTTAGGTGATATTTTAGAGTCCAACGCAAGAGATGAAGAGGAAGAATGGCTCTTACATAGGTACACATACTTCATTATTTGCAATTGAGATTATTTTTCAGACATCCAGTTCTTTATTGCTCAGCTGTTTTTCATTTTGAAGATCAGCTTATAAAGGTATAAGAGCTTCTTGACATCGTGTTTTCTCTCTGTTGACACCACTAACTTGAGCACTGAGGAATATGGAACAGCCGAACGTAGTCCCAAGGTCTGGATCTACTGAATTTCCCTTTCCAGTCTCCATTTTGTTTGTTTGTTTGTTTTAAAAATCTATAAATGAGAAAAATAATAAAGGCACTTTTCTAATAAGGTTATTGTGAAGATTTTCCTCTAATAATGTAAAGCAGCGGACATATAATTACCACTTAATTGTGTTCATTACCTTAATGTACACATAATTGGTTATCTCCAGTGTGCCATATCACCTGAATAAAAATAACTTTTAAGACTCACGTAAAGCTCATATGTTGCAGTAAAGAATAATCTTTTGCATCTGGAGCTCACATTGCCAACTGTAAGGTTCTAATGATGCTAAAATAGTTTTTTTTCTGATTTTAAGGAATTAGGGTATTTTTCATCCTTCTCTTAGTTTTTCTTAAATGTATGCATGTCTCTGTCTGTTTCTGGGTCTATCTTCCTCTCTCTCTCTGTATGACTTTATTTATCCAGTATATACAATTCAGAAGAAATGGAGGCTGTAGGGATATTTACATGCTTAAAGGTTGTGCTTGTCCCATTACAATTAGCAGCAGCTCCAGGATGGATACACAGCCTGGAGAAAGAGGAGTCACTCTTTTTCCTGATTCTAGGATACATCTCCAGAGCATCCTGAGGTGATGGACTTAAACTAAAAACTATTAATGCTGGGTTGTAAGTGTGAATTTTTCTTTAGCACTGCTAGTCTCTCCTGATAACTTCCTATTTCACAAAGTTCTGGGGAAAACTGGGTTGCCCAATTAGGAACCCAGTGATCAATGAGGGAGAGTAACTAACGGAGTTTTAAAGTATCTATTATACCAATATGCTTCAATTCTTCCCCACTGCAGAAGCAGGTATAGACACTGATGCCATACCATAGTTTTCTGACTGCTGTTCTTATAACACCCTCCTGACATTCTTAAGATGGCAATTAAATTAAGTACCTTGAAATCATGTGGGTGGTTTAGCAAGTAAGCTGTATCTGTGTCATCAGGGTGTATTTTTGTATCAGTAATTTTCACAATGGTATTCAAAAGCTTTTGTGGATATCAACCACAGGAAAGATGTGGGTAGCCTGAAGGAGCAATTAAGAAAGAAAAAAAATTAAAAGTGACCAAGCAGAACAACAATAAAGGGTCTCTCTTCCTATTGACTTGGTAAAGGTCAGACAACGTGTGTAGTATCCAGTATCAACAAAGTCCAAGAAAATGACACTTCTCACATGCTGCCGAGGGGGCATTTCTCACATCACTTTTTGGAAAGCAATTTGACAACAAATATCAAAATCTTAGAAGAAGTTCTGGGTGCCAGTCATTCTCTTTTGGAAATTTGGTGTGTGGAAATAACCTGCAGGACGATGTTGCTATAGGATGTTTATCATAGTTCTGTCTGTAAATAGGGAAAAAAACCTCAAACAAGTTATGTGTCTAACAGTAGGGAATTACAGACGTGCAACAGATATTGTAAAATAATTAAAATTGTGCTATAGAAGAATGGAAACTGTATGAAATGTGAAGGAAAATGTGGGACAGGTTACAAAACAGCTTTACACTTTCCAATTTTATATATTGATCATATTTTCTGGAAAGATTGGATGTGAGTTTATGATGTTAATGATTTTTTCTGACTTATCTATTTTTTTTAAGTTTTCTATGATAAACATACACTTTTTGCAAGATGGGAAAAGAATGGTGCTTTTTTTTTAAACAAAAGAGACTAGCAAGAATATTTTATTATTTCATTCAGAGATTCCGAGTTCTCTGGGGTTAGATTCAGTCTGTGAAATATCACATAATAAACACAATAGATAAATCTAATTGTCAGAGCAGCTGATTTGTTTTCCAGTTAAGTGAATTATTTTTCTGAAACAATCTGATGAATTTCTTGGTAAAGATCAAGTCTTTAAAAAATCCAAATTTTCCTTTTGTTGAATAAAACCAATAATACTGATGTGATTATAAAGGATAAATAAAAACCATAAGGGAATAGACTTGGTCAAGCTTGTTCGGAAAACATTTATGAATAAACTGTTTTCAAAGGACTATGACCAACATTGCTCCAAACCTTAAATCTTTCTCGTCCTTCTGGGTGTTCTGTTATGAATGAAAAAGCAGAAAGACTTAAATAAGAAATCCTACTCACCATCAAGCACCATCTCACTTGCTGCTCTTTGTTGACTCATGTCAATTCCTGTGTTCTAGCCAAAAGTTGCTTCTTGAGATTATAAAGACCCATGTGATTTCCTCAAAAGGTATTACCTTAAAGTCTACTTTCTAAATAAAAAGTTTGGGTTAGTTGCCTGAGAGCAGGACAGTATTTTCTATACCCTGGGTGTGGAATTTGGCAAATGAGAGAATTAACGTGAGTTAATAATATTTATGGATACTCTGAGGTTTGGAGTCGCTTCTGCTACAAATCTTTTCTAAGGAAATTGAAGAACTTTACCTTATGCTTCGTCGATTAGGTTTCTGGTTGCCCATCCAACTGAGTCCTTGCGCTATTGCAAGGTGAATAAAAAAGTGTATTCTAAGAAATTCACCATTTGTTGGAAGAATTCAAGCAAAAAGGAAAAGGACTCCTTTCCTTGTATGTCACCCCTCTTAAAAAAGATCCAATTCTACTGCTTTCTTCTCCTGACACTCTTAACTTAGCGTGCATTACAACCTTTTATACAGTGATGGACTAAGGACATATTGTAATCATCCTAGCAAGGGTGAATCGTTTTTTGTTTTTGTTTTTGTTTTTTTTTTAAGGGTGAATCGTTTAAATAACTCATTGTGGTTGAGAAAATGGTTGGGAGGACACCTTCTTTGCTGTTCCTTTCTCTGGATATAAATCCTAATGTTTGTTTTGGGACATTGGAGCTTCAATTTACTAAAATTCTCTACTTTGTACAGCTTAAAGCACGTAATACTACAGTTCTAGTCTTGCAAAAACTATATGAAGTAGTTAAAGTTTTTTTTGTTAAATCAGCAGTAGTAAGTATATTTTATTATAAATTATCGTTTATTTATAATTTTCTCCTCAGTTCAAGCCATTTGTATAGTGTGTATGTGTTTGTGTGTGTGTGTGCATGTGTGTGTGTGTGTGTGTGTGTGTGTGTGAAAAGAGGGGAGAGAGAGACAGAGAGAGAGAGAGAGAGAGAGAGAGAGAGACTATGTGTGCTTGTCTGTCTTCACATTCTGCCTGAAGACCATATGTCCCTTCTGTAACTTGTAACTCAAGGTAATAAATATTTAACTTCCAAGCCTAACTGGAAATGCCACGCCTGACTTATCAATTGTTTCTGGCCTGTGCTTCAACAAAATACAAAGCACGTATCTTCTACCCACAACTGAAACCATTTCAAAATAGCATTTTTGGAGCAGTTAATCTGTGGGAAACTTCTCCAAGCTATTTGTAGAAACAGCCGTGAAAACTCTCAACATTATATGTATTAGGTTCTGTCTGCTTTTTTCACAACGATCACCTTTAGGATTATGTCATAGAAGATTGGGACAATTCATCACTTAAGAGATAGTGAAATAGCTAACAGAAATGCCAGACACCAACTCATATGGTGCAGTCTTCTGAGGGTGGAAGAAACTGGAAAAAGCTTTTATATTACTCCAATTCCATGAGACAACCCTAAAACCCAGCCCCCTAAACTGTCTAGGAGGGTTTTCATTTTGAGGAGATCACCAAAAGCAGAACTCTTTTCTGGAGCCCACATCATTTTTGTGATTTTCTAAGATTAACAACCCCTCCAGAGGATTTGTCTGGTGGCTCTGAATTTAAACATGTGCTAATACCTGGTGCTTTGTCCTCATTCTCAGAGACTACTGTGTGACTCATTCTGCAGTCCAGGTGTGGAAGGGAAAGGCACAGGGAGGAAAGAGCTAGGCTTGGAATTTATATTTGTTTAATGCCACATGTTCCCAAATGATTCCTGGGCTGTTTCAAAGTGGTCTGCACAGATATTAATCTCTGTGACCATATGTCTGAAACATTTCATCACTGGGGAACAGCTGAAAGTAGTTGATTGTGCTTTGTGTGATCCATGTTAGGTGTTGTAAGTATGGTCAGAAGAGGAACATGTGTCTGGGGCTTATGGGACCGTGAGGAGACATGCTTGCACCTCCTCTTATTTTTGAGCTTGGTTGCATGATTGTAATTGTTAAGCTCCAGGTAATTTTATTCCCAAAAAGTAAGGCTTGGGGTGGATGGTGAAGACAGATACAATTTTCATGGGGCCATCCTATACCATTGTGGTTTTCCAAGGGTTCCTTTATTACCTAAAGCATCATGCATCAGCAACTCTTTTTATTTATTTTGGGACAGAGACAAAGATAGCACGAGAGGGGAGGGGCAGATAAAGGAGAGAGAGGAGAGAGAGAGAGAGAGAGAGAGAGAGAGAGAGAGAGAATCTCAAGCAGGCTCCATACTGCCAGCACGGAGCCTGACATGGGGCTCGAACCCACGAAGCTGTGAGATCATGACCTGAGCTGAAACTAAGAGTCGGACACTTAACCGACTGAACTATTTAGGTGCCCAGCAATTGTTTTTTCAGATTAGGCCTTTCCAAACATATAACATCATGCAAAATGTCATTCAAAACGAAAGAGAAATACTGTACTGTGCCTATGTGAGAGACTACTGTTGTTGAATTCCATAAAAACCTAAGCAACATTCTATGGGAGAAAACCCATTTCACATAATGAATCAGTTAGTTGGTTAATCCAAATATTTGATTTTGCGGGGGGGGTGGTCATAAAAATAATACATACATATCTTTAGCATTTTGTTTAACTTAAAGCATACAGCCATGTACTCATTTACCAGGTTTTTTTTGTTTGTTTGTTTTTGATGTAGGGCCAAACTATACTGTGAATATATGGTAGTTAGGTTAGAGTTCCGCTTTGCCTTTTTTGCAAAAACCACACCCATAAATATATCTTTTATAATTTCTGGTTTGGATTTCCCTAAAAAGGAATGAAGAATTAAAAGAGATATGCGGGACCATTTCATATTTTGTATAGTGCATAACCTACCCCAGCATTAATTGTTTCAGACATGCTTAATTGAAAGCATTTTAACAACTCACAGTCTTTTCATAACAGTTAATTGAGTATTTATAGCTATAGTCCTCTCTTTACATACTCAAATTTTATTGGAGTGTACAATTCTTACTTAAATTTAATAATGACTACAATTGGCATAAACTACTTGGAAATAAATACAACCAATACTTATGAGGCATAGGAATATATTGATGGGTATGTGGGATGTTGAGTGATAAGCTATGCCTGATAGGATTGAGTATTTGGTATCTATGGGCATCAGTCAGTATATTTAGAGAAAACGGGGAGCATTAATTAACTTGGTGAATCCCTCAAGGAAGTAGTAGTTAAGATGGCATACAATGGGCTAAATAATTCTAGAGTAAGAAATACTTCCCCAAACTTCATGGTTTGCAATAATAAATTCTAGTTCTTTCTTATGCTATGTGTCCATCACCGATGTGCTGGGGCTTTTTCTCTGGGACACAGACTGGATGGAGAAGGTATCATCTGGAGTATGGCTGGTAGCTGTGGCAGAGCTTGTTGCCAATCAAGTACTTGCTCTTAAAGTTTTCACCTGGGAGTGACACGTTATAACTTCCACTCACATTTCATTGGCTAAAATAAGTCAATGACCACATCTAACTTTATCAGGGCAAAGAAACACAATCCTACCTTGTGCTTGGAAGAAAAATGGAAATGCTTGGTGAATGGCTTTTTAGAACTACCAAAGACAGCTTTTATTTGAATTCTAGATAATAATAGCTCTTCCTTTCAAAGTACGTCCAATCACTATCCTAATTGCTTTATAATATAACCTCAGTGAATCCTCTAAACCACCATATGAGGTTGGTATTATTATGCATATTTTATAGACAAGGAAATGAGATATACTTGCCAAAGATGAACAATAATTACTAGGGCTCGAGCTCAGATGGCTCAATGCTAGTGTCTACATTCTGGACTCCTAGAGCAGCAGCCTTTCAAAAGGAGTGGGTTGACCAGTAGACTCAAGTATTTGAGGTGACGATGAATTTGTCAAGAATATTGGGTCTAGCTTTGTCATAAACAATCCCAGGATTTTCTCTGTAAGATGGGACTAGCATTATTGTTGCTCAACTATTTATTCCATAGGTGATTTTAAGAGTCATTGTCTTCCATCTTCAGCTAGCCTTAAATCTTAGATCATGCTGTTCAATACAGTAACGATGAGGCACATGCTATTACTGAGCACTTGAAGCTTGGCTCATAGGAATTGAGTTGTGTTGCAGCTATAACATAAATACAGGATTTCAAAGACTTAATATAAATATATATGTATTTCACTACTTGTATAAATCACAATAGTTTTTATGCTACTTGTATAAATCACAACAGTTTGGATATATAGAATTAAATACAATATATTATTAATACTATTTTACTTGTTTTAAAAATGTTTTTTGAATGTGTATAAAAGTTTTTAATTACATATGTAGCTCACATTATATTTCTAAATGCATGGGCAGTGATGCCCTAGCATCTCCAGTAGGAAGAAAAATGGGTTAGATTGACATAAATTATTAGCTTATATTTTCTACATAAAGTTTGGAAAATTAAAACATCTTAGTGATCAAGTTTGAGTTTTAATGAAAGTGCTCAAGAGAAAACAGAAATTAAATAAAATTATCTCTAAAATCCCAGAGTTTATTGAGGGGTAAATATTATAGGTTTATTTAGCACTCTGGATCCTATAAGGTGATGTTTTTGCTTGTTTGTTTTTTACATGTCTTAAATGAATTCAGGAACTCTGAGTACAGTTTTCAGCTGTTAATTAATTCACAAATATTTACTGACGGTCTGTGTGCTCTTATGTGCCAGAGGCAGGGGCTGCAAAACTCTGTGTTAGTGTAGCATGCTCCAAAGTAGAAAACACCTGACCATCCCATAAAGAAAATATTGTTCCTGTGCTCTAACACATGTGACACAAAGCATTGCTCCCTAACTTGAAAAATATTTCACACTGAGATTCTGAAAATCTTGTTGAGTGTGTATGCACAAAAATCCATTCTCTGCCTGAAGGGTCCCACTGGGTGACAACCAGTCAGTCTGGTAACTTCCTAGTGGCCTTCAGTGAGTCCTGAATCTCACCTTCAATGAGTCCTGAATCTCTGCTCAGCTTTCCTTTCTCTATTTCTTCACAAGAACGAGAACTAATTTAAAAATCCTCCCCACCCAAGATATACTTCTCTTACACGGAGACTCAAAACAATGCCAACAATGTTGTCCTGCTGTGTGGCACCTGATGAAAGGTGAGACAGCATGGGGCAACAGGGCTGTCCCCTTGATCTGTTGGGTGGTTTGGAGGGGAGCTCACACCACCTCTCTAGGCTTCAGTTGTCTTTGTCAGCTGTCCTCTGCTGCTCCATCTCCTGGTGTATGAACTAGCTGCATCAGAATCCCCCAGGAATCTTCAGGGCTCTACCACCAGACAGTCTGATGCATTAGACTTGAGTCAGGCATGGGGAGTATGCATTTTGTGAGTAGCTACAGGAGCCTCTGAGTGCTCCCTATACCCTCCTCTAGGGTTTGGAAACATCTTTGTAAGTGAAACAAAAATATCACAAACAATATCTACCTTTTATGATGGGCAGTGCTCTCTGATATGTCTAACTTTATTATTTATTATATGTTCTTTAAAAATTCTTTGGGGGCCCCTGGGGGGGCTCAGTTGGTTGAGTGCCTGGCTCTTGATTTTGGCTCAGGTCAGGATCTCAGCGTTGTGAGATGGAGCCCTGCATTAGGCTCGGTGCTGAACATGGAGCCTGCTTGGGATTCTCTCTCTCTCTCTGCCCCTCCCCACCACTCGTGCACTCTCTCCCTCTCTAAAATAAAAAAAATGATTTGTTGTGACCCACAAATCAACCCCACAACTTATTAGTAGTTTGCAAACTGCCAATTAAAAAAGACTGGAAAATATGACCTTTTGAGTTCTTGGGGATTAAATTAAACTCAGGTCAGAAACCATAAAAACTGTCACCTCAGAGGTGATTATATGAAACCCACCTTTTCGGGTTTTGTATTCCACTTTAGAATTCCCTATCTTGAGAAACATCTCTTTAATGGTAAAAGGGCCAATGAGCCTGTCCCATTTTTTTCCATCATGAGAGTATTATCTCTCAGGTCATAATGCATATGATGTCCTCATCAACTCATTTGGGGTTAGAAAAGGTAATTGTTGTGAGGAATTCAGTTGGAGTGCTGTGTAATGTGCACTGAATCTGTGGAGGCAGAAGGCTCTACCCCCAACGGTCTTGCCTTCCCCTGAACCCCCCACCTTCCATTCAATTCCTTGACACCCTTCCTCTTTATCCCCAGGCCTTTGCCTCAAACTGGTCTTCTTTTCTGTTTGGTAAAGAAATCTAGACAAATCTTTCAAATCCATCAGTGCCAAATGCCCCAGATGGTCAGAGAATTTGCTATAGCAATTGATTGCTCTGGGTACCACTCTGCCCTCTGTCTTCTTAGCAGGAGCAAATGCAGGGCTCCTGTGGGCCCCCAGCATGGGAGTGAAGGACCCCATCCTTTATCTTGGAGATTGTCACCTTGTAAGGAGGTCTAGGGTCTTCTTGGGCTGTCAGTCTACAAGGTGGGGGCAAGATTGATTTTCAGAAAGGACTTGCTCTTGCAAAGCCAAATGGCAACTCTGGCCCTTGTCTTTGGGGTTTGTGTTTTTGAGCTGAATGTTGAATTAACCAGCTGCTTCTTCAACCCTGCTCATACTGTCCATCTTTTGGATAAATCTGTTAGTTCTTCAGACCACACAAGTGAAAGGGTACTTGCAAATAACTCTTCTGCCCTCTGACTTCACTTTAACAGCCCTCTGAGGAAATAAGGTCGCAAGTTCACTGATGGCAGGAAGGGCCCACTGGTGGCCTGAACGATCCCACACGTTCACTGTACCATTCCTAATTCATAAAGAAACCACAGTGCCTTTAGAGTCCAACGACTTTTCCATGTGTCTGGTATTTTTAGTTCTAAGCACTGTCTTCAGCACTTCTCCAACATGTGTTTGAGAGAGACCCAGTGGTCCCATATTAAGATAATTATTTTCACTGCTGTTTTGAAACACTGCAGTGGTGCACCGAGAAACTTCCTACCCAGTAATCTGCACAGTTGGTTAAACAAAAATTGATCCCTAGTCAATCAAATGAATCTAATAAGTTGTAGATAAATACATGATTTCATCACCTACAGTGTGAGCATCCAAAGGGAAATAAGTGACCTCAGTGGAGGTGTTGATTCCCTCCATAATAAATGGATCAGCCGTTCGCTTATGCTAAGCAATCAATGATCTCATGAAGCATGCCACTGCAATACACTGAAACAATACAAAAATGTGGAAGGGAGAAGACTACCCATAGCAAGCGTGACTACCCAGAATATGTCTTCACAGACTCAAACATAAATTAGCCTCTATAAATCTCGTTGCATGTTGCTTTACTGACGTATATGCCCTGCTAAAATATTACAGCCTCGAAAGAGATGTATAAGTAGATTAAATGGGTTCTGTCCTTGGGAATGTGGAAACCTTTATTTGTTTTGTTAAGAGATGTTTAAATATCCTTAGGTTATGTGTCAAACAGATGTCCAGGGTAAATGCTTCTGACCCATTTAAACATTTCTTAGCTTGGATGAAGGTCCAGCTTCTGCAGTTTGCATATAGTTCGACTCACTGGGCAGCACCTGACAAAACTGAGGCTGGTAATGCTAGGTTTGATGGGTCTGTGGTGTGCCTTTTAATGGCAGGACTGAGGAAACTAAGATAAATTAAAACCTAATTGGGTACGTTAACAGTTTTAGCAGTCTGCACATATGGATCCCATGAGGACACTTTAAAAGATGTTACAGTTTAGCTCCTGTTGCAAGGCTTAGCTGCAGAATGTGACCTGCACAGTTGTCTTTCCAATCCATTTCTCTAGGTTGGATCTTCCTCTTATTTTGAGTGTTATGTTCACGGAGTGTAAACATCACATTTGCCCTTCCACCCTCAGCTAGTCCAGTGCATGAGGTGGGGGTGTAGGATGTCAACATCCCAACATGAAAGCCACAGAGCATTCAGCACAGAGAGGAATTCAGAGTGATTGCTCCAAGCCAGCGGTGCTCTTCACGTAGGAATTAAAAGGAATCTTGATCTCCTTGAAAGTCCTCCTTTGCTTCTTCTGGCAGAGTGGCCACAACCTGTAGACTTTGTTTGTTTTGTAACTTGAGATCACCTGTCAGGGGAGAAACAAACAAACAAAAAACAAAACAAAAACAAAAAAACCCAAAAAACCAAAAACCCCTGCGTGCCTTACAATGAAATCAAAATTAATTCTACAACCAGCTCCAGCTCCCTGGTTTTCCTCTTTGCCACAGTGCATTGGCCACTGAGGTGGAGCAAGCTGGAGAAAGTGAATGTTTCCTAAACGGTCTTCTCCAGTGTCTTCAAAACAAATCCCTTGAACCTCTGAGTAGAAGGTCAATAGCAACAGGGTGGTAATGCATCTAGACAGGGCTTGAGAAAGAACTCAAAAAAGATGCCCTTTGTTCTTACAATGAGAGAACCCGGGAAGTTACTTATTGATGGATTTGTGAGTCCCCCCAAGTGTAGATTTTCTGTGGCTGGTAGAGTTAACTAACAAATCTTGTTTCTGCTAAAAGACTGAGGATGGTGAAAGACAGGGTTTTACTGCTTTTTCTGTCTACTATTTAAGCCTCCCCAAGTTTCTCCTCTTGATTTACTCAAAGGATGTGAGCACGATAGGAATGGAAAGATGTCCTAAGCAGTCTGAACCCACCTAAGGCTCTGTATATGGCACTGCAATTACTAGTATGCACTTTTAGAAATTTTAAAAGATCTTTTATAAAGCACCAATTAAGGACAAATTCAGGCATGTGAGTTGAATGTCTAATAGTGTGAATCACGTTACTGTGGCCACTTTCCATTACCAAGTTCTTGGGCAAAATTTGGGATCCTCTAGTTGGGTGTGTAGTTGTCCAACACTGTTTTCTCTTTGATCTGTAGACTCTATCAATCATATATAAGCTATGGCGTTTGGCTCTAGAGATAAGAAAATATTATATTAAGCTAATTAAAGTGGTGAGGTTTATTTCAAATCTGAATATTTTGCATGGATTTATGGCATATAATTGCAGCAAATATTAACTTGAACATGGTTTAAAAAATGTCTCCTTTCTCTTCTCCCGAGTGCATCCTTAACCAGTGTGCATTAAAATATAAAAGGAAATAGGGCATACAAACAGAAAAATGTGTGTAATTTACATATTATTGGCTACTTTTGGCCCAAATAGATGAATCTGTGATTGGGGAATTACCATGGAATATTGGGGTAAGGTACACACAAATGCCAGTCATTTGTTTGCATTTCTCCATAGGCTTTCTGAAACGGGAATCTCTCAATCAACACCCTCTGAGACATCGCATAAGAGATCCCAATGGGTCTGCCTCCTGTAGACTTTATTATTTCATGTTAATTGAAGAAGATTTCTTCCTTAATTAATGTGCAACCCAGCTCTTCCAAGCTTGGATGAATATCCTTATTGAGAAAGGCAGCTGAAAGTAGCAACCTCAACTGTCTTGTGTTTTCTTTGTAAAAGGAAGGGAAGCTGTTTCCCTTTTAAAAATGGACCCACTGTGAACTTCTCACCTCTCCATTGATACTTTGAAGAAATGCTGAGCCTGGTTGATATACTTAAGCAGGACCCTTGTGTTTAGGGGATAGCAAAAGGGAAATAAATGTAGACAGTAACTTGAAACCAGACAAACCTCTTTCAAAAGATACAACTTGTTCTTAGAACCTGTTCCCTTTTTACGGGACCTTGGGAAAAGAGAAGGGCCTTGAAGAACCCTTCTTTTTAAATCCTTTGATCCCCCCCTTCCCCACTTGCACCAGCCCCTTCCCCTTTCTAAGAGATGAGGAGCCCCAGAGGATGCCAGGGGTAGATTCTCAGAGAACTGCTTCTTCCCAGGTATGACTATGTTTGTGTGGCCAGCTTATGAGAATGTTCATTTGATTCAGCAAGACGTTGATTTAATATCTCCAGTTTTAGAATGGCATGGTCTACATAGATCTGAATTTGAGTAAGGTCTAAACTGGTTTGGAAGAAAGCTCTGGATTTGAAGTGGAGAGTACTAAAATCCAAGGATGTGGAGCCAAAGTAATTCTATAGATTTAAAGGAGATTGCACACATTTCCCCTCATGTATGCATGTGGGGAATATGTGTGTGTGTGTGTGTGTGTGTGTATATATATATATGTGTGTGTGTGTGTGTATATATATATATGTGTGTGTGTGTGTGTGTGTGATGTGTATGTGTGTATACATGTGTGTAATGTGTATATATATGTGTATATATTTGTGTGCGATGTGTCTGTGTGTCTATGTATATATATATATATATATATATATATATATATATATGTTTGTGTGTGTGTGTATGTGTGGTGTGTATATACATATGTGTGTGATGTGTATGCTTGTGTGTATGTGTGTGTGTGTTAGGGAAAGGGATGGAGTAAGGAGGATCAGAGTCCTGTGTAGACTTTTCCTAAGTCACAGTTCCCCAAATTTTCACTTACTTGCCCCTCTGCGCTTCACTTGGTTGGGAATAGCCACTAAACTGAGGCAGTTTCTAATAACACTGTGTTATTTCTCTAAGATCTGTGTGCTTTGGACTAAGAAAGGTTGGGAACCACTGCATACAGTCATCTTGAGGAAAGGCTGAAGCCCAGAGAAATGAAGTGACTCTTACAAAGTCTCACAACAAATGCAGGGCCAAGCCCAGCTCCCCAAGCCCTGTTCCAGAATCCTTCCCTCTCTGTTACATGGCTAGGACTAGAATATGCCACCTTTACTTCTTTAGATTTCATCCCAGAGGCACATTCATAGTCAGATATGAATTCCTATGTTAAAGCATTCACTTTTATATTTCTGGATACCAAAGGAAACATACATCAAAATGAATATCTTTTTCTAAATGCATTTTCTCCCAATAGTTCCAGGGAGCTCTGTGTGGGTGACAGTTACTAATAAAATTCTCCTCCAGCTGCTCAGATGAGAAAGTCTAGAAATGCTGACCTTTGGGTCACTGGGCGATTGCACTGTTTACTCTGGCTTTGGACAGCACTTGGGTGTAGATCCTTTCTTCACTCGGCACTTGCCTGTGTTGGGGTGGGGTTATTTGGAGTCAGTGACTCAGGGTTCTGTAGGGACTACTTTAGTATAACAACTTTTCTGGGGCTAGGAAGACCACTTATAATATTTTCCAGAGAGTACAAGAAAACAAAAGTTTCATGGGAAATTGTAAGAGTGAAAGTTCTGTACATTTGGGCCTTGGAAAATTATGTGCAAATAGCACCCATTAATTTTAATTTTTATTTTTGTAATTGGGAACAAATATAACAATTTGTTGGTTGAACATTTGGTGACCTCTTAAATCAACAACTTCTTTCTTTTCTCCCTTCCATCCTTCCTTTCTTCCTTTTTGTTTGTTTGTTTGTTTGTTTGTTTGAATTAAGAGCACATATCCACCTGTTCTTGGTGCTGGATTGGCCCATGATGAATCAATGGGTGGTTTATTTTCCTCTTCTCTGCATCATAGCACTGGGGTCCCTACTTGCCTTCCTACATCCTGTCTTACCTTCTCTAATATACTATTTTCTTGTAGCTACAAGCATCTTTCTGAAATAAGAATATGATCAACTTTTTCTTTGGCTTTTTTACCCATCATTGGTTCCCCGTTGATACGGGGATCAGGCCTAAGCTCTTTGCCATAACTCCCAAGGGCCTGTGGGATCCAGCCAATGTCTTCAACTCCAGCTTTATTTAGCACTACTCTGTCCTTACCCTATGTGAGCCAGCCATTCTAAATGACTTTCTGTTCCTTGGACTTCTGCCTTCCCATTGGAACTTAGCACTCTTACTCTTGACCTTGGTGATGGCAGATTGCTTTGCTGGTCCCATTTTTCATCCCGTTTGTCACCCACATGCTTACAATGGTCTCATCATGATCAGAGTGGTCAAGAATTTAGTCTTGATTGGATGACTTGCTTTGTCCAATTGTACATGGGTAGAGATGATGATATCTGAACATAGGCCTTCAGGGACCATGCCGGTTTCCACCTGCACTCTAATGCCTCGGCATCACCATGAGCAGAATTTCTTTTGGGTGGCAGCTGCCCTCTCAGCCTGGGACCCAGAATGAGCCCCTGTGGAGCAGCTCTGAGTCCCTCAGCAAGGAGCCAAGACCAGGTATAGCCATAGCTTAAAGCAGTGTTGCCCAGCAGAATCCAGACTACTTCAGCTGACCAGTTGACCCCCCAGCTACTTTGAAGACACATGAACAATAATAAATAACTGATATGTTAAAGCCACTGAGTTTTCTGGCATCACATTATACAGTCAAAGCTAGTGGATATGTTGGCCAATGCCAGCTTAGACTTTAGATCATAACTGGAACTTCTCACTTCTTCTAGGGAGCCTTCCTGGATCTATCTGTAGCCCTACCTCAAGTAGTGCCACTCAGCCATGCTCCAGTAAAGAACTTGTCCTGCTGTGTCGTGCCCTCCCTCCAGACCCCATGAAGGCACAGACTCACCTGTCTTATCCAACCACTGCACTGCTAAATACAGTTACTTCCTTCACTCAGCAAAACTCTCTTGAGCATTTCCAAGTTCCAAGCACTGTCCTAGGAAGTGATGCACAAAATCCTTGCTCTCATGGAGCTTCTATTCTCCTGGGAGAGATGAGGAAACACACACACACACACACACACACACACACACACACTACACATATGCATATGTACACATATTGCAGTTAAAAGGAAAATAAAGAGGGGCACTTGGGTGGCTCAGTTGGTGGAGCGTCCAACTCTTGATTTTGGCTCAGGTTATGATCTCACTGCTTCATGTTGGGCTCTTTGCTGACAGCGAGGAGCCTGTTTGGGATTTTTTCTCTCCCTCTCTCTTTCTCTCTTTCTCTCAATCTCTCTGCCAAAAATCCCTCTTTCTTTCTCTCTCTCTCACTCTCTCTGCCATAAATAAATAAATAAACATTAAAAAAAGGAAAATAAAGAGAAAGGACGGTCTGGAGAAATGCTGTTTTGGACAGAGCAGGAAGACAGCCTGGCCACATGAGCAATGATACAGGTATGTTGCTCAATTTGCTGGCTGTGACTATGTATAATTTCTTTTCTCACTGCATCTATTTTCTTGCTGCGATAGGAAAGCACAGGCCCTGCTTGATGGGTAATTTGCTGAATGAGTGAGTAAAATGTGTTTCAAGTTTAGTGTGAAGTGTATTAGAAGTATAAGTAGAAGGAGAACAAATAAGGGGAACCTGGCTGGCTCAGTCAGTGGAGTGTGTGACTCTCAATCTTGGGGTTGAGATTTTGCGCCCCACATTGGGTGTAGAGATTGCTTAAATAAACAAATAAATCTTTAAAAAAGAAAAAAAGAGCAAATAATGAGGTAATGAATGGGAGGTGAGTGCACTGATTTTAGAACAACAACAGTAAAATAACCATGCACTTGCAGCTAATCAGGAAATTTACAGAAAAGCTCTTTGAATGGTAGAAGAGGCAGAAAGTGAGAAATGAGTGAGCTAACTTAAAATAGATGTGGAATTCATTTTATGAATATCACTGAGGCCCATTTATTCTAATCTAGAATGTTTTGGTTGCAAGAAAAAAAAAACACTTTTGAGTCCATTCAAGATTACATGGAGCGGTGGTTGAAAGGTGATCCAGAAAACTCATGGGAAGCTGGTAAGAGGAAATGGGGACAGCAGAGCCATCAGAAACCAAGGATTATCCTGTCTTTTATTTTCTCTCTTCTTTCATATAGGCACTTACCTGCCTCTCTGCTCACTTCTTTCCTCTTGTGTGTGATCAGTTTCCTGTACTCACATGTGAGGGCCAGTAGAACAATCCCAAGTCTACAAGAGTCAAGGTCTACCACTGACTGGCCCTGCTGCCATGGTCCCTTTCTTCTTGCAGGAGACAGACACATTTTTGGCTCAACTCAGTTCATTGATTGTTCCTTTTAGGATCAGATGACCATACTGGTCATTGCAATAATCTACTAAGAGGTGAGTATCTGGGGTCCTGAGATTTGTAGAACACTTCTTTTGGGAGCTGTGGGCAGGAAAAATCCATTTCAGATCAATGGCCACTTCTGGTGGAGGTCACAGGGTCCCAACAGCTTAACTTTTGTAGGCTGTCACAGATCTCATGAAGTTGTAGAGAATATTAATTTCATAACAGAATGAAACTAGGTCATGTCCATTTCATTTCTACCAAAGTATTTTTGCACCTGTTGTTTTTAAAAAATGTTATCCATATTGTGTCCATGTGCCAATTATGTGCATAAGCCAATTGAGTGAAAAAAGTTTAGATCCAATGCTGACCTGAAATAAGTACAGAACAGGAGTCGGGGTATGTCCAGGTGCCAGGTAGAAATGAAGGCTACCTCTACTGTCATTAGTCTTAGGAAAAAGTGTTTCCAGGGTCTCAAATGAATGTATGATGGAGATACAATGGAATTCTAATTCCAAAGACTTGCATTCAAGTTTTGGCATGCCAATTACAAATATTGGTACCTTGGCAAGACCCACATCTCTTCAGAAACTTGGTTTCCACATTGGTAAAAGAGAACAAACAACACCAAGAGAATTTCTCTGAGAATTAAATGGATGAATGCACAATGAGTACAAATGTTTGGGTAAACCTTAAAGTACAATGTGTGTGTGTGTGTGTGTGTGTGTGTGTGTGTGTGTGTGTGTGTTATTTTATTGCAAATGAGAACATACCTCTGCTAACTAGCCTGTTTTTGTTCATAAGTCAACAGGAATTATACTGTACCTGTCTGAAAACAGCTTTCAAGAGATAGATATATTTCAAGAGCAGGATATGTCCTTGTTTTCTCTTAAAATTTTGTACATGTGAATAATCAGAATCCACAGAGAAGAAATAATGAGTATTATAGTAAAGTACTGAAGAACCTGTTAAAAGCCTTGAGTATTTTACTCAAGAATTTGAGAAATGCTTTCCACAGCTTGAAAATGATGATGCTTATAATGAATTCATACACTTTTATACTCAAAATTTTCTGTGCTTAAAGGCAATTTGTTTTTCTATATGTGCTGGAGAATTTGGAGTTTGGAGAAAATTATTCATATCTCCATTTGGAGTTCAGCTATATTCACATGTCTGGTTGATGAGTAGGAGGCTCCAAACAAGCCAAGTGTTATGAAGGGATGTTAAGAACTCTGAAATAAGATGCACCAATGGGAAGGAGCTTGACAAGTTCAGCCAGACTCATGTATAAGATGTGGTATTAAAGTGGTATATCTGTTCCAAAAACTTGGTCATGGCTGATGTGTGGATCTGACCCAATCCAGTGACACAGGTGGCATGTATGTGTTCTGGGGATAAAGAGACTGTATATACAAACTGGCAAAGCAAGTTCATTCATTTTTGCAACAGTATGGGCCCCAAGTGATCCTGCAGTGGGACCCCAGAGTATAACACATTTCTTCTTCTGCTGTGTAAGATGCTACTGAGCCATTACAGTGCCAGGATTCCCAAGTGGTTGGTGGTCATACTTATCTTAGGTATCCATACTGCAGAAGGGAAAATTTTAGGGATAATAAGGACCATTTTGTTAATATATTTAAGGGACAGTGACTGCCAGTGCCAATAAACACATGGGGGCTTAAAGCTCATGAATGTTAATTATCGTTGTCAGTGTGATCTAGGGTGTACCTTATAGGCTGGTGAGGCTAATATATATATATTTGGATTGCATTTGAAGAATTTTAGTCTGCATAGATTCAAGAACAAGAGACCTGAAGAGTTGAAGATCCTCTCTTGACTGGGTGATGAGCATCATCTTATTCCCAAGCTTGTGTTTCTTATCAGCATGTCATGTCAGCATGTGCAGACATCCAGAGACACAATGATGAGGCTATGCCCACTCTCAGCACCTTAGGTAATCTTCAGCCAAGGCCTTGGAAAGTTGCAAAGAAAGGTGTTGAGGGGAGTTTCTTGCAACAGGGGAAAGGGTCCAAGCAGTGGGCAGTTAAGTCAGCACACATGTGTGTGACAAGAATTGGAAAAAAATGTAAGATAAGGGGCACTTGGGTGGCTCAGTCATTTGAGCTTCTTACTCTTGATTTTGGCTCAGGTCATGATCTCACAGTTCCTGAGACCAAGCCCTGCTTCCGACTCTGCACGACAGCACGGAACCTGCTTGGGATTCTCTCTCTCTACCTCTCTTTCTGCCCCTCCCTGTTCCTGCTCACACATATGTGCACTCTCACCCTCCCTTTTTCTCTCTCGCAAAAAAAAATAATAAACTTAACAAAAAAGAAACAATGTAAGACAAGAACCAGAAGTTCAGTCAACAGGGGGTTTGAAGTGATTACCATAAGGGAGGCCAATCCAAGGCCTTTTGACATATTCCCAAGGTAGAAAAGAGAGTCAGGCCCCATGGATTGGGAAAGCCAAGGAGTTCAGCCCAAGCAGTCAAATGGAGGTGCATCAGGGTTGAGCTGGTGAGCATAGGGATTATGCAGACCCTCAGGCTCCTGCACATGTGGCCTCAATACTCTACTTCCCTGTAAGTGGGATGACTTCTGCCCTCGGGATTTCTTTGACCACAGGAACATAGTGGGTCTTTGCATGGGGCAGGCAGAAGTTCTGGGGATTTAACTGTAATGGGAGAAATCCTTGGCTGATGATGGATGGGAGCTGGTGATTAAATTCTGTGGTCAGCAGAATAATGACCCCCCAACATGTCCACATTCCAATCCCTGGAACCTATCAATAGGTTACATAATGTGGTAAGGGAAATTAAGTTCACAGGGGACTGTGCGGTAAGGAGATGATCTTGAATTATCTGGGAGAGCTCCATGTAATTGCAAGAGTCCCTAAGTGCAGAGGAGAAAATCAGAAGAATCATTGTGAAAATGAAGAAAAGGAGAAAAATCTGGCTGGTTATTACTGGTTTGAAGAAAGAAGGGGTCCACAAACCAAGACATGTGGGCAGCCTCTGGACATTGGAAAAGGCTAGGAAACAGATTCTTTGTTTCCTAGAGCCCTCAGGAGTAAGGCAGCTCTACTGACACTTTAATTTAAGCTCAGGAAGATACATTTTGGATTTCTGGCCTTCAGACTGTAAGATAAATTTATATAATTTTAAGTTATTATGTTTGTGCTAATTTGTCACAGAAGTAATAGGAAGCTATGGCAAACACCATACCCCAGTCTCCTGGCCCCCTGGGTGGGACAACCCTGAGGCATGCTCCACACAATTGTTCAGAAGGGTCCATGGCACTAAGCTTCCTTTCTTGCTGTTGTGAACTGCCCCCTGTGAACTACAGACATACTCTGTAGCGGTTTCTTTCCCTCTCTCACATCTCCTCTCCCTGTAGTGCTTCCTGGGATGTCTTCTTAATTCCATGTGAACTGCCTGACCTTTCTCCTTGCCTTGGAGTCAGCTTCTCTCAAAACCCAAATGAAAGGAAGGGTTGTAAACAAGGGTCAAAACTTTTGGGAAAAGGTCTGGTTAAAAGGATGCAAGAATTTGTGGACTTTGGAGTAATTGTGGGTTGTTTCTGCTTGCCCAGTATCATTTTACTTTATTCTGATCACAACAGCATCTTAGCCTTGCTCAAAGTCCATCTTGTCAGACTGTATGAGCCCATGTCCAGGAGAGAGCATCCTTGAGGACTGGAGCACATACATTCTTTGGCCTCAGTGATTGGTTTCAGCTCTGGACAAGTGGAATCTTTGCTCAGTTTCCTCTTTCTTCTGGTGCTATCTGGTTGTATGGATCTGGGCATGGCGTTTCCTGAAGCCACTTAGGCTCTCTAGAGGAGAGGTTCCCTGGGAATGAGGCTTGCAGATAGACAAGCAGAAAGAGAGAGCATGAGTAGAAACGAGAGGGTGGGTTTCCAGGGCATCTTTGGGACCTGGGATTCAGCCACATCAGATGGAGGCTCTTCCTTGGGACTTTTTAGAACTTCCCAAGGAGACAATAAATCCTCTTTCATTCCCATTGAAACCTGTTTGAGTTTGGTTTCTGTCACTTATACCCAGAAGAGTCCTAAGTGATACAAATGTGACCTGACTGCAGGTCTGCTTCAGGGCCTGAGTCTATCAACAAAAGGCATTTCATTGGGTGGGGTCAGGGCTGACTTATTGAATTAAATAGGTAGTATGCCATAAAGTGCCCCTAGGTGGGGTCAACAGAAGAAATCGTACATGGGTCTCAGCTTTTTCATAAGAAGTGAGGGAGGAAATCTTGGTGGATCCCCCACCATGGGAGGCAGCACTTGAGTCTGGCGTTGAAGGCATACTGGTTCAGGCTATTAAGTTGGAGGCTGTACTGCTCTGTATATTTTGAGGGTGGCTGTCTTGATGGGGCAGGTGCAGGAGGCAGGAGTGGGCTCTGCCCACACTTCCCAAAGTGATGAAGAGGAAGCAGCACATTCCCCATACCTGTCATTCCCATATCTGCCTCCCAGGAATCTCCATGGGAAGATGGGCCAGCACTGAGGACAGGCTCATTATTTCCAGGAATGACTTGAGTCCACTTCATAGCTGATTCCCAGAACTTATCTGAATTTCACTTATTCACTATGCATTAAATTCCTACTGTGTGCCAGCAACAAGTTATTAGAGATAACCTCAGCATACCTAGAATCTAGGAATCAAATATGGCAATAAAGGTAACTAGAACAATGTAATATTAAAGATCAGACAGAGGAATGATGATTCAAATAAGTGCTGACTTATCGGAAACAATGGAGGCCAGAAGACAATGAGATATCTTTAAGGTGCCGAAAGGAAAAAAAAAACTATCAAAGCAGAATTTTATATCCAGTGAAAACATCCTTCAAGAATGAAGGTGAAATAAACACATTTTAAGATAAAAGAATCAAACACCAGCTGACCTATACTAAAAGGCAGTCTGCAGACTGACGGGAAATAATACCAGATGGAAGCTCACATCTGCAGGAAGAAAGGAATAGCTCTATAAATAACAAATATGTGGGTTAATATAAAAGCCTATTTTTCTTAATTTATTCAAAATATGTATTACTGTCTAAAGCAGGGGTTAGTAAAGTATATAGCCTGTGGGCCAAATTCAGCTCATTGCTTATTTTTCTAAATAAAGTTTTATTGGAACATGGCCATGCCCATTCCTTTATATATTGTCTATGGCTTGCTTCTGTGATACAACAGCTTAGCTGAGTCATTGTGACATAAATTGTATCATCCCAGAGCCTAAAATATTTATGATCTGGCCCTTAGGAAAAGTTTGTTAACCACTGGCTTAAAGCAAAGATTGTAACACTGAGGGCTTAGAGCATATGTAGATCTAACACATATGACCACCATATGGAGCTATATGGTTGCAAGGCTCTCACAATCTACACAAAGTGGTATGATGTTAACTCTAATCAACAGTGAGAAGTTAAGGTGTGTATTTTAATCTCTGGAGTAACTACTACATATTGCCAATAATGCAAAAAAAAAAAAATGCCAAAAGGTGTAGCTAGAAAGCAGATATATAAGTTACAGATGGAATCATT
This sequence comes from Panthera leo, assembly GCF_018350215.1. Taxonomy (NCBI): domain Eukaryota; kingdom Metazoa; phylum Chordata; class Mammalia; order Carnivora; family Felidae; genus Panthera; species Panthera leo. Next base: position 46,662,169 of record NC_056681.1, read on the forward strand.
AATATTAAAGAAAAGAATTTCAAAGCTCATTTTGTTCCACCATTGTCACATGCCCTCTTTTGTCCTCTTAAGTGTCATCCCAATTTTGCCTGAACCACCTGTGAATGTTCCCCGCCCCTGAGATAATTAGATACAAAAGGAGGAGCATGTTTGGTTATTAATACAAAATGTTTTAATAGAAAATTGACAGATTCGGAGAACCAATCCCTTGAAGTCCAAGCAACTTTGTTTTTCCTTCCTTAACACTCGGCAAATCTGATAAAGACATCTAGTACCTGCTGGGGTAATTTACTGTCTTCATGTTTGTTTTGGGTTCAGACCCCAGATGACCCATAAAAAGTTGTGGCTCTCTGGGGAGAATGAAATAATAAAGTGCAGACTTTCCTGAAGGCTTTTTCTTATTTTTCAAACATGCGTTAGTTATTTGTTATTATCCAATGCATGAGACATATTTTTTTTTAATGTGCTCTAATTTTCATTGAGTGGGAAGATTTCTCCTCTTTTTGTAAGAATATATGCCAGGGCAAACATTATTTATAATGTTAAATTCTATTTTTTGTTAATTAATTAATATTTTAAACAGCATATAAATACAAAAGTAAATGATTAAGATAACCTTAGATTCCTTTTTAATAGCTTTCTTCCTAGATTCATATAAAATAAGTCAACAGAGCATGCTGAGGAGGACTGCTCTATGACAGAAACTTACAAAATTTTGGATGCTTCTCAAATTAATAAGAGTTGTGAGAGGGTATCATAAATTTTGTTTTAAGTTTTTTTCTTTACTCAGATCAGAGGATGCTCAGGTAACAGCCCTGAAAAGGTTATTTCATTGGACATATTACTCTTGTTCCTGAAGGTCAAGATTCAATTTCTCCTCTATATAAAAAAAAGGGGGGTTTTAATAAAAGCTAGTACAATGAAATACTCTATTATGGTTTTCAAGGTATCCAGCTGTCAAAATTCCTCCTGAAGCCACACCTCTTGTACAGGCAGTTTAGGAAGTCACTTTCCGCTTTCACTGAAGTGTCATCGGGGAGATCCATGGCCCTTTTAGTGACCGTTCGTCACAGTAACATTACAAGACACACGCCTGATGCCCAGCTAGAGCTTATTGTTTGTTTCTCTGAATTAATTCTAAACTATCTTATCCACAACATAACAAGTTTTATCATCAAAATTTCCAACTTCCTGCCTCATTAGAAACTAGAGAATTTCCCAAAACATTACATTGTGTTGTATAATTTTCCATTCTGTTTTTCAATAAAGATTCTACAGGACAGGGAAGTGAAATGACTGATTTAATTGAGTTAAGGGAGGATAGAATTCAAGAGTGAGATGTCAATACAAGTGCTTTATTGAATGACTGGCACTAGGGTTAGAATTTCATTGAGTGTGGCTTCTCATTATAATTCAGCCATTTGGTAGCTTGAGAGTCTGAGCTTCAGACAAAACTGAAATAGACACCTGGGGGAAATATCTCTTTGCAGCGAATTGCTAACAAATCCTGGTCTGTGATACTGTTGAACTTCCCTCTGTACCACGTGTGGGTACAGACAGGCTCAGTGGAAGGAATCCCTCTCCTGCAACACCAGGAAAGCCTGAGTTTCTCTGGGAAATGCTGTACATGGGGTATTTGTGATGCTGTCATATGGCATTCAGACCAGAGATTTGAAGGAGTTCAATTGTGCTTCTTTGAGGCCAAAGCAGACAGGCTGCATCATTGGTGTTAACCAGCGTGGGAGCAGCTGTAGTTTTCCTTTCTTAAAATAACTTCCAAAACCCTCCCCAAACTTCCAATAACATCACATGTTAACATTAACTAAACTGCTGCGGACTCTGCCATATTTCTAAGCCTGAATAGCGTAGTACAAGTACGGGCAAGTAAACTCGGTACTCTATAGGGATTATCCTATTTAATCATTACATCCCTGTAATGGAAGTAGTAATATTATCCCTATTTTTCTATTTACTTCTTTATTTTTATTTATTTTTGGGGGAGAGAGAAAAAAAAAAGAGGACACATGTGAGTGGGGGCAGAGGAAGAAAGAGAATTCCAAGCAGGGTCGGATACTCGACCGACTCAGCCACCCAGGTGCCCCTATTATCCCTATTTTAAACTGAGGCATCAGATAATTAAGTAACATGTCCAAGATCACAGAATTTGCAACAGCAATGGATTCAAACCCAGAAAGACCGATTCCAGAGTCCACCTTCTTACCCATTATACAGCCTGCTGAAATTATGAAGACATCTGTAAGTTTATGTCCAAATGTTGTCATAGTCCTTTGGAGTGGATGGTTGGTTATAACGCAGCTATCAGTGAACATCAGGTGGGATTGAGTGAAAAGGGGACTGATGTACATCCTCAGCTTCTCTGCGTCCATTGTTACCATCATAGTCTCAATTGTACTTTGTTGTTGAATGATAACGTAAACTATCTATCTATCCTAGAGTCCCTATGTTTCACAGTTACATCTACTTTTCACCATCAGAAAGTGTTCTGGACGTATGGAAATTCTAACACTCAGAACTGTAGGAAACTAAAAAGATGAATAAGAAAAATCCCTGTCCTTGAAACACTTAGGATCTAGCAGGGAGAACGAAGCTGACTCAAGTAATCACTGAAATCCAAGCAAAGTGCAAGTGGGGTTAAAAAAAAAGAATAAGATTGGGGGCACCTGGATGGTTCAGTCTGTTGAATGTCCGGCTTTGGCTCAGGTCATGATCTCATAGTTTGTGAGTTGGAGGCCCACATCCGGCTCCAGACTGTCAGTGCAGAGCCCACTTCAGATCCTCTGTTTACCTCTCTCTCTGCCCCTTCTCACTTGCGCTCTCTCAAAAATAAATAAAACATTTAAAAAAATAAGATTGGAGTTTTCTGTCCAATCTGGAGGGACTGCATGGAGGAGTTGAGATTTGCACAAGACTTTGAAAAATGGAACAGGTGGGACTTTGAGAGGCAAACAATGGGCAGATAGTGCTGGTGAAATAAGAAAAACACTGGACTAGGAGTAAAAGCAGAAATTTAAAAAAACATCCAGGTTTATTTATAGCTCTGCCAATTACCATCTGTGTGTCCTTGTTCAAATCATTCAATTTCTTTGCCCTTTAATTTCCCCAGTTGAAAAATGGAAACTGCATTTTGGGGTTTTAGTAAGAATGAAATGGGATCATATACTGAGAATAATTTGTTGAAGAGGGTGTGAAATATTGAATATTTTTATTTACTGTTATTAGGAATGTTTTAAAGGAAAAGACCCGTATGAGCAAAGGCATACAACAAGCCTTTCATAAACATATCTCTAACAAATGCATGAGAATATCTATTTATTGGATACCTACTATTTACTGGGCACTTTGCACTTATTTACTTTTGACAGTGACTATGCAGAATTTGGGTGGGCTACTTGATCTTTCTGTCTCATTTTTCTCCTCTATTAGAAGTGGTTAATATCCCCAATTAGCATGGCTATAAGAATTAAATGAGATAATATGTGCAAAGTAAAACAGGTCTTAGGGAAATGTATGCTAATTATCTATCTATCTATCTATCTATCTATCTTATTATCTATCATCTATCTATATCTGTCTATCTATCTACCTTAAGGAACATTTCTCCCAGCCCTTGGTTCATACTTTTGATCTTGCCAGTACTAATAATTAAACCATTTTCTCTTCTATTTTACTGCCTGCAGTCTCTTATAGGGAAGACTTTGCTTTGGTGGAAATTTTGACTCCACCATATATTCACGTGGCCTTCTTCACATTATTGACCTCCATATCTCAGCTTTTCATCCATGGGCATCAAAATAGGGCCCATTTCATTGTGGCCATGGGAGAATAACACTTCATAACTGTAAAGTACTTAAAACAGCATTTAACACATGTTTTGAGCATTCCATAAATGGTTATCTACATTAATCACTATCGCTTTTGTCTAAAATACCCAAGATTTTCATCACTATATGACTCTGTGTTCAGTTCTACCTCCATACTATCTCTTTTCCTCTATAATTTCCCCTCTAAATTCCTTTCTTACAGAAGCCAATGCAATCTTTTAAGAAATGGAAGTCATAGCCTGTTTCCCTCCAGATAAAAACTCAATAATGTCTTCCCGAATTCTTTACCTCTGTGTCAAAATTGAGCTAAGGTGCCACAAGACTCTACATGAGCTAGTTTGGGTTTCCCACCTGACCTTATTGCCTCTTCTTAGGTCACCAGTCACTCTGCACTCTTTCCATTCCTTGATCATATCAGGATCATGCCTCTGCACCAGGGCCTTTGCACTTGCAATTCCTCCTGCCTGAAATGCTCTTGTCCAGATCTTGGCATAGCAGATTCTTCTCGCTCAGGTCTCTAAACATTACTTCCTTGGAGACTCATTTCCTAACCATCCAAACTAAAGCAGATTCTCAGTCACTTTTTGTCACAAATATCATATTACTTTTAGTCACATTTTATTCGGCCCTACTTCATAGATGAGTATTAACTGATAGAGCATGTAAACAACTTAGCACTGTGGCTGGCACACGATGAGGTCTCTGTGGATGCCAACTGTGTTGGGTAATTTACACTGGGCTACAGAGCTACATTCTTGCCCCCAAGTGAGTCAAAGGCCAGGGTGAAGACACAGATGGCTCACATAAATACATCCATACAGTATGTGCTCTGATGGAAATATATACCAGGGGTTTCTGACACATGAAGGAGGGGGTGGTTAAAGTTTCCAGGAGTGTCTAGAAGGCTCAATAGAGGAGGGGACTGCCCAGGCAACTACAGTTAGATGTATTTCCAGGCAGGAGGGACTGCATATTGCCCCTTAGGCGAGGGAGAATGTTTTGAGGTATAAGAAATTCATTGTAACTGGAACCTGGGGTGCACGTGGGGATGAGGCAGGAGAGGCTTAGCTCTGGATGGCTGAGGTGGGTGGTTTCCAGGAGCTTCACCTTCCTCCCAGCACAGGTCCTGCACTGCAGCACCAGCAGAAGCGGGTAAGGAGAAAACACCAGGAAAGGGTTCTGGGTTTTTTCTTTGATAAACACACAGCAAAATCATTATTACCTGTTTATTAGCTATTAGTATTTTCAACAACTCTGCAAGGCTGGTGGCACCATTGCCATTGAGCCCATTTCATGGATGATGATGATGAGGCTTGATCTCCTGGCTCCACATCTAGTGCATGTATCACCACATTATCCTGCTTTGCTGGACAGTTCTCTGAACACGGGTGGGTGGACTGGAAACCAAAAACGAATCCCAGGCTTGATCCATGAATGCAGATTTGTTGGCTTTCCTCTGGAATCTGGAAGTCTTACTGACTGAAGTAACAATGACACGGAGTCAAATCTCAGAGTGGATTGGAGCAGCAAAGTCACTGGCCTGTCCTTATCCTTCTTTATCCTGCCTTGACTTTGAAAAGCCATAAATTAGAGTATATCCAAGAAATAGGCCAGGCTCCAAGAAGACTTCTTGGGGTGTCACTCAATGACTCCTTGACATGAATGGCCTTCTGCCTTTCTGTGCCCCTCACCTCCAAGTGGGATAGCATGGGGATTGGAGCACAGCACCAATTTCTAGGATTAGGCTGCCCTGTACCTCACATCCTCTTCCTTTTTCCCCTTCTCCTCATTGTCATCTCTGTCATCATCACTATCCTTTATCTGGCTTTCTCTGTGCCAAAACCGTGCTAAAGTGCCTTTCACTGATTAGCTCATTTGATATTCATGACAATCTCAGTAGCTCTGCTATCCTTGCTTTACGGATAAAGGAACTGGAATCTCAGGAAGTTTCAATAATTTGCCTAGAGTTGCTCATCTTGAGGGAAGGCGGAGCTTGAGAATTCAGACCCGGATCTGCTTGATTTCTAAGTCCACGTCTCCTCATACAGGAGGGAAGATAGCGTGACAGGGCCTTGTCTCTCTCCATCACTCGTGTTTTGCCGAAGCTGCTGTGGTTCGCTGATTTAATAAGGCCAGCGGCAGCAAATGTGAGTGATGGAGTGACAAGGTGAAGATAATGGCACGACGCCAGTCTTCAGCTTTCCAGAAGGCTTTTAGGCACGATTTCTAAGAGGAGGAAATGTGAGGCTGTGTGTCTGAATGAGGTGCCGAGACTACCGACTTCCTGACAGTTAACATCCTGGGCTTTCTGTCCACACACTCTTTATCTTTGTATGTCAGGGAACACAAGCCTATTGGACAAGCAGCAGAGGGCAGGGAAAATGTTTTAGACTAACTTGTAATATGGGTTTAGAAATGCATAGAAGCATATAATTGAGAAATATCTTCACTGCATTGCATTATCCATAGCTATTTGCACAATCCACACATACTTCCTTCCCTCCCTCACCCCCGCCCCCCCAAGATAGCTGATGATGCCACGTGTAAAGCCACGGAGGGAAACAGCATTTCTTTGTGATAAATGGGAAACTGTCAGTGGGAAAATAGCGGACTGCAAACTTGCTGTGGACTATTTTCTTGACATTTTTGTTAGTTTGCTTGTGTTTTCCTTTGGATAAAAGTCTTCTTCTTTTTTTTTTTTATAACGGTAAGATAAAATTGCAATTGCTAGAAAATGAGTGGATGAATTTAATTTCTAATATGAAATAAAATAACCTCCCCAATTGTAATCCTACCACCGTCTTTTGCCACCATTCTAACTTCAAAAATTGTCCTGTGTCTTTCCTCTGTGTACAAAGAACACTCAGAAAATGGTCACATAGAGGAGTGTTGTTTCTATTAGAATTGGAACACTCCTTCAAAGAACTTGCAGGCAGGTCATTTTGAGATGCACACCTGGTGCTCTTGGACAGTCCACTAGACCTCTCTAGACCTGTTTCTTCAACTGCAAAGTGATGTATTTGAATGAGAAGATTTTAAAGGTTTCCTTGAATGATGCAATTCTTCACTTAAAGTCCAAGGTTGGTACATATAAGTGTTGCAGGGGTGCAATACAAGTGAGGAGAACGCTTCTTTGTCAGAGTGATTTGCCATAAAGTCATGATTTTGTGCCAACTCATCACCCAAATAACAGCTTGATTGTCACTTCAACAAGAATATCAATCAATTTCAGGGGCACCTGGGCGGCTCAGTCAGTTAAATGTATGTCTCTTGATCTCAGTGCCGTGAATTCAAGCCCTGTGTTGGGCTCCATGCTGGGTGTGAACCCTACTTTAAAAAAAATATCAATCAGTTTCGTTAGATACATTACACCTCTTTCCCTACCCTCAGAGGGAGCAAGGACTGTGTGTATCTTCATATTCCAGAGCCTATTAGAGTGCCTATCACATAATAAGTGCTCAATACACACTCACTGAATGAAACCTTGACATTATTTGGCACATAGTAGGTGCTTAATAAAATTTCAAGTGTTTCAAATAAATTGGAATAGGTGGGAAAATGGATGGATGGGCAGAAGGGACCTCTATCCTGGACCACAGACTCAGAACACAAGTAAACTTAGACTTACTGTATTCCTTGATGCAGTGGAATCCTCATTGCTTCATTTGGAGACTGGATTTCTTGGTGTTTTTTGGATGTTGAGATTGATATGTCCTGGTCTCTTCCATACTGCTCTCTGGCATCAGTGCACCAGGCTTAGGGCATCTGCAATCCTCAGTTATGCATTGATATTTCCTCTTTGAAGACTGCAAGTCCCTCCTTCTGATGCATTCTGAATTGATTTCTCCTTAGGTCAGTGCATCTGTGAGCCACCCGTTTGCACACATGAGCTCATGTCATTTTCAGACATTGTAGTTGGGCTTTCCAAAGCCACAGTTGCAGCCCTGTGAGTATGTGAGCCTGGATGGAGTTTCTCTTCACCCTTGATGGTGTTACTTCATCCTCAGGATGGAGAAGAGCCAGGAGGACATATGCCTGTTTGAAAGGGTGGTGATATGGATGAACACTGTGAGGCTAAGGCCAGATGTGTTGTCCAACCAATAGCATTTCCAGCTTCCTGGTATTTGAAAGCTTGTGAGCAGCAACTAGAAACATCAGGGTAGCATTAAAAGGTCAGGCCAACTTACAGAGGCTATTTTTCTAGCTTTCTTGTGCCCTTTGAGAGGGTAAACTAAATTAATGATAAATAATAAAACAATAGGTGGGAAAAACCAACAAGCCAACCTCTTAGATCCTTCTAGTTAACTTCTGTGTTGCAAGAAAAACAAAAAGACTTCTAATACCACAAACTGACATAAATTTGACAAATAAGATTAAAGCTAACCTAAAGCAGTTGATCCTTATGGGTTGATGAGGGATTAATAGGGTATTGGTATGTAGGTGTCCTTTTTTCCCAAGGAGAAGTAGCACATTGTCTGCCACCAAACCGATGTGATGAAATAAGTCAACATGGTTTTCTGCTATTATAAATGTGTCATTCATATTCACCATGATTGAAGCAGACATAAATATGTGTTAAAAATTATACTAAAACAGAACGATTGCCAAGTAGATGCCACTTATTCGGACATAGAGCCATAGCTTCAATGTAAACAATTTTACAAGTTTATTACATGAAGACAAAAATACTGCTTTGTTCTTGCTGGTACAAATCATGAAAGTTAATGCTTTCATGTTCTTAATCATGCTCTTAATGCTTTTCATTTAAAATATACATTTTGGGGAATGTATTTCTTGGAAATGAAAGTCACTTATTCACAAAAACTTTCCAAATATGTCAGCGTATCAATAGACAAGGGAGGAAAAAATGTGTACCTCTTTGTAACTAAGTATTATAGCCATCACATGTAATCATTATGACTGTGGAATGTATCCACATTTTTCAGTGTGTGTGTCAGCATAACAACAAGGGTAAGTGGTCTCTTGGCTAAAAAATTAGTATGTGTTACTTCTAGAACATATAATATTTATAATTAATCTACATGTTTGGCTCATATCAAGAAGTTGACATGGCAGTTATATTTCTGCATTTATGGTGAATTCAAATTTGTGACTGATGTTTCTGAAGTTCCAAAGCTCTGGCCTTACAGGCTTTTCATGAAAGGAGCACTGCCCACATTTCTCTCCTCTACCTGCAGAGGTAGCTGACTTTTAAATGTCACCATGTTTACCCACACCTGGTATACTCAGTTGGCCCAAGTAACCCAGCTGGCCATTCTACTACTGAGGTCAAGGTCACAGGTCCACTTCCCCCATGGACTCATGTAGTCATAGAGTAAAAGTCCGTGTCACCAGCAACATCCCTGTCACTGCCAGGGGAAGTGTGTCCTTGCTCACAACAATTGAGGGAGCCTGAGTGGGTGGACAGTTATAAACCTAACATTGCTCCTGGAGGACCAATGTAATTGGCCCTTTCTATTACTGGGGGTTGGGAATGTTTGCTGAAGTCTTTTTTTTAAATTTTAATGTATATTAATTTTTTTTGAGAGAGAGAGAGAGAGAAAGAGAGAGAGACAGCCCGTGCACGAGTGGGGAAGGGGCAGAGAGAGAGAGAGAGAGAGGCACAAAATCCGAAGCAGGCTCCAGTCTCTGAGCTATCAGCACAGAGCCCTACGTGGCTTAAGCTCACGAACTGTGAGATCATGACCTGAACCAAAGGTAGACACTTAATTGATTGAGCCACCCAGACACCCCTGCTGCAGTCTTAATGTACATGGCACATTTGTTTCCTGTAAGGATTGTCAAAAGCACTTGTTTGCTATTTATTTGACTGAGTTGGAAGATGAAGCATTAGGAGTACACATGCAGCTGTCACTTTGGCAAGCTGTGGTGTCAGCACAAAATGAGCAAAACTTTTATTTATTCATTTATTTTTATAAAAAATGTTTATTTATTTATTTTGAGAGGGAGAGAGTGGGCAGGCAAGAGGAGAAGGGGCAGAGAGAATCCCAAGCAGTCTCTGTGCTGTTAGCACAGAGCCATACATGGGGCTCAATCTCATGAACCATGAGATCATGATCTGAGTCAAAATCAAGATGCGGACAGTAAACTGACTGAGCCACCCAGGTGCCCTCAAACCTTTTAGCATCTCTAGAAGTAAGAAAGCTTTATTGGAGCCCAAGTGAGGACAGCTGCCTGGGAAACACACTCTTCACAGGGAAGACAGTGCTCCCACAAATGAACAGTCTCCACAAGGTTATATACTTTTTTGCATCTTGTAAAAGTTCAAAAGATTATTGATTAGCATATAGGCAGAAATCATAAGTGGTTTTTTAAATATTTATTTATTTTGGAATAAGAGAGAGAGTCAGAGTGAGAGCAGGAGAGGAGCAGAGAGAGAGGGAGACACAGAATCCGAAGCAGACTCCAGGCTCTGAGCTGTCAGTATAGAGCCTGACACGAGACTTGAACTCATGAAACAGTAAGATCATGACCTGAGCCCAAGCCTGAGGTCCAACTGACTGAGCCACCCAGGAGCCCTAGGAATCACAAGTTTTAATGTCAAGGAATGCAGGGAATAGGAGCATCAATTGATATCTTAAGCACAAAATGGTTTTCCTTTAGGCTTCTCATTCACAAAGCATGTGTGGTGAGCTGTGAATCAGGCTTTTGGTTTAAACAAAGTTTATGTACAGTCATCCTGACTTAGAAAGAAATCTAAAATGGTTTCTCTTATATCTCAGGGCTCTAGAGAGTATTTTCTCTCATCAGAAGCCATCCCTGTGCTGTGGTCATCATCTGGGATTTGTCCACATGGGAACAATGCAGGGGACACCTTCCTGTCCATCTGGTAGCTCAGACTCCACCTGTATTACCCAGAAGGCCTTGTTCTGATGCACTTTGTAGTCAGGGGAGCCAGATGTGGTTTCTAAACACATAAATCATTAATAATGGAAATAAAAAACCACGTAATTGTCTTGTGGCAATAAAAGGGGCCAGCTCCCTTAATCCTAGTTAGAAAATACTGGAGGAATTCATTACTTAGCTGAAAGACAAGATGAACTTCATAATTCTTCAGGCAGGTTCTTCCTGTGCCATGGCACATGAATATGCCAAAGAAATGAGTCCCTGTGGAGTTCTACCTGGAGGATTGTTTGGGAATCTAGTGGCTTAAAAATGGAATGAGGGGCGCCTGGCTGGCTCAGTTGGAAGAAGAGCTTGTGACTCCTGCTCTTGTGAGTTCGATCCCCATGTTGGGGGTAGAGACTACTTAAATAAATAAATAAATAAATAAATAAATTAATAACTTATGAAATGGAGTGAAATTGTTTTCAATGGCAGGTTTTTTTTTTAATCAAAGTTATATCACAATTGTAGCATAAGTACATCTAATCTAAACATGTTTGTCATGTTTATGCCATTGTGTACGTATGTTCTGATTTAATGCTCACTATCAGTCACCATTGAGTTTTGAGACTCTACTAATCCAGTTCTTCTCAAAGTGGTGAGGGACCAGTTTTTGAACATTTCTAACCTATCATGTGTTTAAAAACAAAATTCAACTTGGTACTTTTGAAGATCTAATTGGCCTTATTAAGTGAATCATGAATCCTGTTGTATCCTATCCAGCAAGTAGAGGGATGCATCAAGGAGTTGTACAAAGTGGAATGTTTTTATAAGGAGGAAGGTGGGACAGGGAAGTTATTAGCAAAAGAAAAGAAAGGATTGTTTCTGGCTGGGACAACTTTTTGAGGGGAAGGGAAGACAGGATTTTTACCATGCAGATGACCTCACTGGTGCTGATCAAGAAATTTCAGATTGACTTTTGAAAGGTCACATTACTGGGATAGGTTGAAACTGTAAGTCAGTCTTGTTTTGCTCCCGTGGGCAGAAAATTACTCCGTTTGGGGCTCCCCCCTTTTTATTTTTATTAAAAATTTTTTTGATCTTTATTTTTTAGAGAGAGAGAGAGACAGACAGAGTGTGAGTGGGGGAGGGGCACAGAGAGAGGAAGACACAGAATCCAAGGTAGGCTCCAGGCTCTGAGCTGTCAGCACAGAGCCCAACACAGGGCTTGAACTCACAAACCATGAGATCATGACTTGAGATAAAGTTGGATGCCCAACCGACTGTGCCACCCAGGCACCCCAAGGGCTCCCCCCCTTTTAAACATGTGTATTGATGTGTGGTCTTAGTGCGCATAACTAGGGTCCTGCTTGCATCACATGGTATTCTCCATAAGTTCACAGCATCCACATGGGTTTTTTCATTTCAATAGAGTCCACTGATAATGCACTGGGATGTTGTGACAAGGTCAACTTGCATTAAAAATTTTAAGTACATTTGTTCTCAGTTGCTTACCTTGTTTTAAGCCAGTAGCAGTCAGTTAACATCTTGGCAGTGGTCAGGCACCAACCATACTCTGAGCAGCAGCACTGGACAACTTGCCACCAGCTTGATGTACCAGAAGCACTGGGGGAAAGTATTGGGGGAATCCCCAAATGTTACTGGTGAGGGGATGCCATATTCAAAGTGGCATTTTAGGAAGGTTTATTCATTTGGTTTTCAGTACTGAGTAGTGATTGAGTTTAGGAAAGTAGGGAATTCTCTGACCTGTGGTAAACCAGGTGAGTGTTTATAAAGAGCCAAGAGAACAGTCTGTCATGGAGGCAGTTAGTGAGGGACAGAGATCTGCTCTCTTCTGTACGTCATCTACTCAGGGTGCTTTGTATGTAGATAGGACAGAGCCAGGACTTATGAACCCTGTGGCTTCTAGAGATTTCTCATGAATCACAGAGGGGTGTAGGGGTAGCAGGGTATGATGGATATTGTGGTGAACTAGAGAACAATGCCCATTCAGAAAAGGTAACACTCAATTCCAGATAAATCTTCTGATTTTCAAACAAAACAAGATAAAACAGAAATTCTAACTCTTTATTTGAAAGCTCCTAATTGCTCAACTATTACTAGCTATCTACTAATTTAAATCATGAAAAAATCCAGTGTTAGGCCAAACACACATACACACACATGGATAGGCAGCTTGTATGTGACCTCTGAAAACTCTCTTGAGGTTTCTAATGGTGAAACATATTCCAGCAATTTCCATGAAATGTTGGAGTGTCAACTTATTTGAAGGTAATTAAAAATAGAATTTGATACACAAATAGGGAATTGTGTCTGATGAAGCAAATAGTGAAATGTAATGTCCAGATACTCTTAAGATACATTAGACCACAAATAAGTGTCAAGGTTATAGCTGAGGTGGTAGATTCAGTCCGGGCACTGAAAAACTTGGGTAATTATTCTCCTTTCCCTGCAGGGGGTCCTTGGAGGAACATTCTGAGAAACAGAACGTTATGTTAGTTTTGCGACATCTTCCTCAAAGTTCTGAGTCATCCAGTGAAATGCAAGTTTTTTTTTTTGTTTGTTTTTTTTTTTGTTTTTTTTTGTTTTTTTGTTTTTTTGTTTAGTTTAAACACCCACATGGCTTTAAATATATCACCTGAGATATTTCATGTTAGAATCAAAGTGACAGTATACAATTTTGAGGACACCTCTTTGGGGAATCAATACGTGTTTAATTAATTCTGTTCTTTCAGATACACTTGGATATAACTTTCTTTGGGATATCCATTCACACTAGAAGCACTATTTTGAGAGACAATGATAACTGGATTTCTGAGGAAACTTCACTATGCCAAAGATTGGTAAAGAAACTCTTGACAGATGTGCTTACATTTCTCTCTGGGACCTTAATTAAAGACTGGCATCGCCTGTGCCTGTGTGGCTGCACTTGATTAATTGAGAGATGATAAGCTTGTGACAGGCATGCTTTGGACTAATGGCTGTGGAACCTATAAACACACCCTTTTATATCCTTTTTAATGCACTTCTTACAGGCATGCCACCAGTCCATCCTGGGCTCCTGAGTACTGTGCAAAGATTTTGTTGAGTCCAAAATAGAAATGAAAGTATATATTGGAGGGGCCAGGTGCAGTCTGGGGAATGTGAACTAAGTGTCCCTGTGTGGTGAGTGCCCATGGTGGTAGCTGGTGGGTAACATCAGCCTCGAGTGAGTGGGATGTGGAGACTGGCCCCTCATGCCAGTGGGAGCCCATACCAGGCATTAACACCCAAGGGCTGCAGATGGAGCAGAGTCCAAACAGATCAGGGTGGACTCCTGATCTGCCTTAGTTTGGGATGCTCCAGAAGCAAATACTGTGACAAGGATTTGAGTGTAAATTGCTCATTTGGGCTGTAAAGGAAATACGGCAGGGGAGTAAGGAAGTGACCCAGGGGGACAAAAAAGAAGTCCACCCATCAAAGGAGCATCATGAAGCCAGTTATGACTGAGCTGGAGTCAATGTCTTTGGGAAACTGGGAGCCTGCACCTCAGGTTTACCCCACCCAAGGGGTGAGGGAGCTGGGTATCTATCCACCCAATGGTTAGAAAGCCTTAGGTAATGCAAGGAAGGCAGGTCCTGGCGGAGGCTGGGAGGTGCTTTGGAGGGTAAGGCAAGGAGACAGAGCATTAGCTCCCAGACCTTCCGAGATCCTCAAGCTATCGGTGCCTCCGAGGCATATGGAAATGCAAACAACAATATTAATTACACACCTGCAGAAATTCAGATAGCTTTTCTGTATTTTCTGATTGCACATTTCTGGGTATGTTCATTGAAGCTAAACCTTCTTGCATTTCCACCTCCTTCCCCTCCTTGGTTTTTAAAAGTTTTTTAGTTTTGGGGCTCCTGGGTGGCTCAGTCTGTTGGGCATCCGACTTTGGCTAAGGTCATGACCTCACCGTCCGTGGGTTTGAGCCCCGCATGGGGCTCTGTGCTGACAGCTGGAGACCGGACCATGCTTCAGATTCTGTCTCCCTCTCTCTCTGCCCCTCCCCCGCTCAAGCTCTGTCTCTGCCTCTCTCAAAAATAAATAAATATTAAAAAACAATTTTAAAGTTTTTTTAGTTTTTAGTGTTTTTGATTTTCTGCTGCTCTGGGTACATTCTTAATCCCCTCACTGTGTAGTCGATCATTCTTTAAAGAGTAAAGCGGAAGTAGATATAACGAAGGTGACACCACAGGTCTCAACTGGAGATTAACAAAGTCATTTCCCCAGCTGAGCTCTGGCATAAGGTGACATGATGAGGGACCAGAATCTCCACGAAGCAAGGGCATGCTCTGTGCCAAGGCCCTCCATTACCCCTCAGTTGTCATAGTGACTGCCTTTCTGCGGGAGTGCCACGACCACACCCTGGATCACGTGGCCCTGTGGCAAAGGCAGGTGATAATATTTTTTGAGAGTTTACCTGTGCCTGGCACTGCTCTAAGCATTTGTGCGTAAAACCCACTTTTGCCCACACACAACTTTCTGATGTCAGGCCTCTTATTACTTTTACTTTGCTTATGAGGAAATTCAGGCACTGAGAATTGAGGGGACCTGCCAGTGTTAACGCATAGTTAACGTGTGCCAGAGTCTGGATCTAAACTCATGCCTTCTATTTTCAGAGGCTACTTCCCAACCGCTGTGCTGCCATGCCGCAAGCTGCTTGCAACCCAGCTGACGAGGAGAGAAATTGCAAATATGATTTTATTGGCTGCAAGTCACAAAGGTCTCCTGGCAACAGGGACCTGTCGAAGTCACTGCAATCCCCTCATTTAATATCAGTGAGAACACCACATTTGCAGACATATCCTCAGCAGGCAATTTGCCCAGAAAATAGGGAGCAGATTTCTGGATGTGGGAGTGAGCGGGAATGGGAAAGAACTGCTTTCATTTGGAAGGTGAGAGGCTTGGGAGCTGACCCAGAGCCGTGTGAAACAGGACACCTTCTAACACTGTGACTTTTGTTAAGTTGGCATTCCAGGATGGAAGGCCAAGAAGGGCAGACAGGGGCCCTGATCATGATTTTTTTCTCTCCTTCACTTAAAGAGGAGTCCAGCTTTACGTGTCTGAGGGCCTTGGAGTGTGGCGGAACTTGGGCAGCATTTAACTGAAAGAATTGCACAAACCTAAACAGGAAGGGATTCTGAGCCTGGGAGAAAGGAGCAGACTCCTTGACAGCTGTGTTTTACTGTGAAGTTACGTGAGCACTGGGTGTTGTATGGAAACAAATTTGACAATAAATTTCACATTAAAAAAAAGAAATTCAAAAGATAAATTTCAAGAATAAGAAACACGGTGGATACAGCATTATCTTATGCCCCAACATTCCCACAGGAGATGAGAGCTTTCCCTTCTGGGCAGCAGGTTCCAGCCAACAGGTTTGTCCACTAACTCCTGAAGTCTGCTCTTCACAAACTTCCCCAGATTTTGGCTCCCAAACTCCGGCGTTTCAGACCCTGGTTCTTTTTCTGTTCCCTCACTTGCCTCTGGTCTTCATCCCCAGCTTCATGCCCAATGATGTTCTGGCCAGTAAACTTGGGAGTGTCCTTTTCATTTCTTGCCCCACTCAAGCAAAATGTTTGTCCTGGGTCACACAATACTTAAAGAGTTAATTTAAAATTCCCCCAAGATGAGTTTCTCTCAGCTTTTGTGTGAGGAAAGAACTACTATGCATGCTGATGACCATTTCAGAGCTAACCCAGCCTCACAATTAGTGTGCCCCAAAAATGACAATGCCTTCAGGACATCAGAACAGAAATGTTCACAGCCCACCCTCAGCGTGAGGATTTAGATGCATTTCCTTTTTACTGAACAACACAGTGTTCCCTAAGAGTTGCTGCTCCCATACCACAAGTCAGAACCTGAATAAAGGGAAATGTGGCTCAACATCAGGCTCCAAAGCCTTTGAACTTCACTGATGCTCCTGGGATACACCCTTATCAGTTTGTAGAGACATTATGGACACTTGCAATATGGATGGGAGTATTTTCAGACTCAGGTAATTTACCAATGTAAGTCAACACTATACAGAGGTCACATTATAGCAGTTTGTTCTAAATTCATTACCATTAACAGGCAAGGCAGCTGCAGGAAATTAGACAACTGCAAAGCATTTCAAGAAAATGTTCTGATGCTGATATCCGGACTGTTTGATCCAGACACAAAGGGAAATCGTGATCTTGCTGGCTACAGCTTTACTAACAAAGATTTTTGCTTGTCTTAATAATTATTCTTAGTCCAAGTTATTTTTATTCCAGTGACACTGGTGCTCGCCAATGATTTGGGGTTGATAATAAGAACCATGTTCGTGGGTTGGAAGTACACCGCTAGGATTAGTAAGGATTGCATAACTTCATCCCCTCAAGTTTGGAATGACCTCTGAAAATGAGAGTGAGCCAAAATGCAGGATGGAGTAATAAAGAAAAAAGAAATCTTCTCATCTATAGAATGGGGTGAATAAGCAGTAAAATATGAATGCGTGAAATGAATTGGGACTGTGTAATTCCAAAAAACAAACATTACATGATCTTTGATGTAAAACAATTACCAGGAACTCTGTGGTAAGATCAGCATATTTGGCAATGAACTCAAATGACCTTTCTGAAGGAATGTGAGTTTTGTGGGGTTCAGAGCTCAGCCTGACTTTATGGGTTTTGAAGTTTTGAACCAAGCTTAAACCTTGCATGGTGCCAGTTTGGGATCTGTGTGCTTCAAAGATTCTTGAAGACAGAACAATGGGTTTCTGGGAAAGGTAACAATGAAAGATCAGCTATGCCCGGCTGGACCACCAGGACCTTGAACTTCTGGAGGGCTCACCTCTCTCCCACTTGTCCTCTCCACTTTCTTGCCTTTCTCGCCAAATGTGCGCCAGATGGACAATTCCAGTAAGTCAGTAAGCCAGGTTTACTCTGATTTGGGACTCTTGCTCAGCTCACCTCCACTTTTTTACTGTCAGGATCCCTGAGTCCTGCAGGGCTGGGTTAACCACCCCTGCCTTAGAGTGCCACTCATATCAGACTTAGGAGATCTGAAAGCCACTCCTTGGGGGCTCCTGAAATTCCCTTTGCTTTTTATTCCTCCGTGTTAAACACTCTTGAAAGAATAGAGACATCTTAATAGACATGGGGGCAGGAACATTACCTGGGTAGGCAAATGCATAGAGCAGATCTGTGTTGCCTTTAAGGAGTGAACTGCATCCAGAAACTTGGAGGATATGAGGGTCTGAGGCGCCAGGGGGTAGGAGGTCTTGGGGAACTGGGCAAAAGTGAGATCATTTTTGGCAGGGTGCGGGCTGGAAGAGAAAAGGACATGGAGCATGGAAGAACCTGGAAATGCTGTTGTGGGAAGCCAATGGGAGCCTTGGGAAGAGGGCAGGGCAGCCACAACTAGGAATTTAGGGATCGGTTGGGGGCCAGCCAGGCAGGATGTTTCTTTGTTTTTTAAGTTTATTTAATTTATTTTTTAATATTTTATATCCAAGTTAGTTAGCATATAGTGCAACAGTGATTTCAGGAGTAGATTCCCTAGTGCCCCTTACCCATTTAGCCCATCCCCCCTCCCACAACCCCTCCAGCAACCCTCAGTTTGTTCTCCATACTTAAGAGTCTCTTATGTTTGTCCCCCTCCCTGTTTTTATATTATTTTTGCCTCCCTTCCCTTATGTTCATTTGTTTTGTATCTTAAAGTCTTCATATGAGTGAAGTCTTTTTTTGTCTTTTTCTGACTAATTTTGCTTAGCATAATACCCTCTAGTTCCATCCACATAGTTGCAAATGGCAAGATTTCATTCTTTTTGATTGCCGAGGAATACTCCACTATATGTATATGTGTGTATACACCACATCTTTATCCATTCATTCATTGATGGAAATTTGGGCTCTTTCCATACTTTGGCTATTGTTGATAGTGCTGCTATAAACATTGGGGTGCATGTATCTGGACCGCTTTCTTACACATACACAAAAATAAACTCAATATGGGGGATGAAAGACCTAAATGTAAAACAAGAAGCCATCAAAATCCTTGAGGAGAAAGCAGGCAAAAACCTCTTTGACCTTGGCCACAGCAACTTCTTACTCAACATGTCTCTGTGGGCAAAAGAAACAAAAGCAAAAATGAACTATTGGGACCTCATCAAAATAAGAAGCTTCTGCACAGCAAAGGAAACAATCATCAAAACTAAAAGACAACCGACGGAGTGGGACAAGATATTTGCAAATGACATATCAGATAAAGGGTTAGTATCAAAAATCTATAAAGAACTTATCAAACTCAGCACCCAAAAAAACAAATAATCCAGTGAAGAAATGGGCAAAAGACATGAATAGACCCTTCTCCAAAGAAGACATTCAGATGGCCAACTGACACATGAAAAAATGCTCAACATCACTCATCATCAGGGAAATATAAATATACAAATCAAAACCACAATGAGATGCCACCTCACACCTGTAAGTATGGTTAAAATTAACAACTCAGGCAACAACAGATGTTGGCGAACATGTGGAGAAAGAGGATCTCTTTTGCATTGTTGGTGGGAATGCAAGCTGCTGCAACCACTCTGGAAAACAGTATGGAGGTTCCTCAAAAAATTAAAAATACAACTACCCTATGACCTAGCAATTGCACTACTAGGTATTTATCCAAGGGATACAGACAGGATATTTCTAAGGCTAATGTGGCTTAACTCAAGAATCTTCCTTTTCCATCTCTAATGACATTTGTAAATGGGCTTACTAGTTGGTCTTTTATGTATTGTTGTGTGTTTGTGGATCCTTCTAGAAAGTTGCTTTGCTATTTCTTACATTTCTAATATAAAGAATTAAAGTTGTTGATGATAAGAACTCCCTTTCATTTACTTCCATATTTACTAGGCTTATTCCTAATACGTATGGGGCTAGTGGGGAGGGGTACATGTGGAAGCCCACAGCCCATGGGCACAATGTTTAGAAATTACAAATCAAGAGGGCGAGCTGTGAAATAAAATGTCTATTCTTCCAGATTGACAAATCGACCTTCATAACGATCAAATAAAAAATATGTGTCAGCTGTGATTTTTATGTGACAGAAAGTCAGCAAAATATCAAAGATTATTGAATTTAATTATTATTATGCACCTGCCAGTGATATTTAAATGTGCAGTAAAACAAAGACATGCACAGTTCATAAATTGTAGGTTACTTGCTCTTAAGATTTTCTCGCCTCTATTTCAGCAAAATTGTTGATTCTATTTATGTACAGTTAAAATTTTTCTAAAACGTGTGTTTTATAGAAAACAGTGTTTAATTGGCAAACATTCTCCAGTCACTGTCGTTCTCAGTAAGTTCCTAAAAATAAGTCCAGTTTTGAGAGACTTTCCTCTGCTAAAGCCACGCAAATGGATTTTCAATACATTCTGCAAGTGATATTTGGTTGGGAAATGGGATGTTGTGTTCAAATATTGTAATGCTGTCACACATGAGATGCTACTGTCATTGTTAAAATATGTTAATGTTACTGGGGTGCCTGGGCGGCTCAGTGCAGAGCCCGCTTCTTCCCATCCTCTGTCTCCCTCTCTCTCTCTTCCCCTCACCCACTTGTGTTTTCTCTCTCTCAAAAATAAATATTAAAACAATTAAATAAAATATATTAACATTACCATGTAGATTGCTATCATGTATAGCAAAATGGTTGTTTCTTTTAGAGCGATATCTAGGTCCATGCATGGAAGATATATGGTTCTCAGATTCTTCTGTCAGATTTTCAGTGTTAGGATATTCTAAAGAAAACAAAAAAAAAAAAGCTGTCTATTGTTAAACTTATTGAAATCTTTTGTTAACCAGCACTAGAGTGTCCATCAAATACTCTTTGTAGAAATTTGTTTTAAAATTTTTGTACACAAATCTTTTTCATAATTACAGATATTTTGTTCCTTTTTTCTAATTTTTCCATTTTTTTCTAGATGGCTATTTTGTTGCATAGTTTACATGCACTTTGATTTTATCTAAAATAAAAAAAATCCTTTTAAAGTGAAATAGCCAAACTTGGATCTGTTTTTGTAAACTATTACTAACATTAATAGTAACCGCAGTTCATACCAAGTGACTCTGGATAGTGGAAATTCAAAATTAATTTCATTTTCTTCCAAAGACAATGTTTCAGTCTTTATTTGGGCATCTTCTGCTTTTCACTTAGCTTCTCTGATGCATTTTGTGTCTTGTCTAAATTAAATCTGATTTCTTTATCTGCATTCAGTCAGCATACCCCTTGTGTGACCAAGAGGAGTCATAAAGTCAAAATTGATAGTGTTTCATCAAGATGTTCTATTTTGGGGCAAGTCCAGAAAATGTCATATACAATTTTGAATTGTTCCAAAGAATGTCATTGCTATTGGCCCAGCTGAAACCATGTCTCATAGTAACAAATTCAAAACATGTGCCATGCATGGCACAAGGAACTCTTCTGGTTTTCAGCCAAATTTGTGGCCTTACGTCTTTTACTTTACCAACCATGTCAGCACCATTATCATAGATTTGCCCTTTACAATCTTTCAAATTGTTTGAATAAAGCTGACATTTAAAATTCAATTTTATAAAAATGTAGCCAAATCTTTTGAATATATTGTTTTATAAAATATAACCAGTCCCAATGCCAGCATCTGATATGATGATCACTTAATACTATTTTCGTATGTACTACTTTAAGTGTCATAAGATTTTTTTTTCTTTAAACACTGTAAGTATTCCTCAGCAGCCACGTACAACTGTTGTGATTTTAATTCACATGCACCTCTGGAGCCAGCATCTGGAAAGCAAAAAGAGGCAAGGAAACAGATGCTTGTACCATTGTATTCCTTCTGTCTGAGGAGCCATTCCACAGATTCATGGATTGATTTTTTCCCCCACCTTGAGCCAAGTGCTTCTGCTATTCAAATTCTCTCTGCTCCCTAGGAGTGTGTGTTTCTGATGCTGGCAGTCACAGGATCCAAAAACCTGTGTGGCATTTGGGTGCTGCCACCTTTTGTTTCAAGTGCTTAGGGGAAAAGATATGAGGTCATCTGATTGTTCTATCTGGCTCCAATCTAATTTGCCTGGGCCAACTGGCTGGACTGATAACCCATGACTTTCTCTGTTGATTTGCAAATTGAGTCCAAGATGGTAACCCCCTCAGAAAGAAGGCCTCATGTGTTGGAACCAGGTGATAATTGCTTTTCTTTTTTCCTTCCTCTATTTCTTTCCTTCCTTCCTTCCTTCCTTCCTTCCTTCCTTCCTTGCTTCTGTTCTTTCTTTCCTCTTGTATTTATAGGGAATGGTACCTGATACATACCAGGCACTACATAAATATTCACTGAGTAGATAATAATGACATTAATTCCACTTCTAGATTTTTTTATTGTAGGAGTGTTCTGTAGCTGACATTAGAATGTTCCAAGTATCTGACAGTGAACTACATGTTTTCATAAAATCAGAATAATGGAAGACAAATATATTTAACTTATAGAACCATGATATATAGGTAAATTATGGACCCGTAGGCCCAAGTAAGTGTCCTCCACTGGATTATAAATAACATAGGTAAAAATGCTTACCATGGACAATGGCTATTGATTATGCTGTGTACATTTGTAGATTCAGATTTAAATTCTCTCATCTTTCTTATTTTATTTTTTAAAGTTTATTTATTTATTTATTTAGTTAGTTAGCTATAGAAAGAGAAACAGAGAACACAAGCAGGGGAGGGGCAGAGAGGGAGAGAGAGAGAATCCCAAGCAGTCTCCGCACTGTCACTGCAAAGTCCAGTGCGAGACTTGAACCCATGAACTGTGAGATCATGACCTGAGCAAAAACCAAGACTTGGACACTCAACTGACTGAGCCATCCAGGTGTGCACCCCCCCCCCCATCTTTCTTCTTTTATATTGCCACATCTTACTATCTCCATAGATTTTAGCTGCAATGAGGATGGGCAACAGGAAACTCTATGACACTCAGGGAAACACAGTGACACAATGACAAGGAGAAGTATAAGAGAAAGAAGAAACTCATGACAGATGCTGAAGCAAAACTTTGTTGACTCGGCTAAAACAAAGATGTCCCATAGTGTTTCAATATGGTGCTGCAGAACATTCAGGGAATAGCAAACAAGAAAAAGAGCATTTGGATGATGGTGACCTTTGTTGCTGCTTATGAAAGCTGTGTATGTCAGATAATCTTGCTCAACATCTTCCTAAAAGGTGAACAAAAACTCATGTTTCTGTTTCAAAAGGTGTTTGAACAGCAGCAGCAGTAGCAAAAACAGCAACAACAACAAAATTTAGATAGGCATGTGCAGAGCTTTGCTAAGGGTGTTGCTTTTTGTCATGGCAATGCCCCATTGCTTTGCCAACTAGCATTTGACTGACATTTGCACAAATTACTTCCTGTTTCCAAGATACTAATAGAAAAAAGACAGTGAGAACTGGATGGAGGAGACAAGAAAAAATTACTTCCTGCAAAGCCATCAAATCATTTATAAAGCTTGCAAAAATTGTCCTCCTCTAGAGTTTTCTAATACCAAAGAAACTGCATGAGTGTTTCTTGGTGGGGTATTTGCTTTGATGCTTCTTAGGCCGGGATGGAAGATGGTCAAAAGTCAAGGTCACCATATTGATCCCTGAGACTGTTAGTGAGTAAGCAATGCTATATGACTTGGTCAGCTGAATAGTTCAGAGAACAAAATAAATCAGATCAACCCTGAGACCATGATACTAGTAAGTACTTCGGTGAAAATTTTCAAATGGAATTTTTTTAGGAAAAGTGTACAAACCATGAGTATGCAACTCAATGGATTTTCACAAATTGAATACTATTGCATAACCAGCACCCAAATTAAGAAATGGAACATTACCAGCTCCCAGAAACACTATTGTCCTTATCACCTTCTAGGCAGAGCCCTCCAAAAAGCAACAATTATCCTGACTTCTAATGCCATGGATTTCTTCTCCTATTTATATGCCACATAGTCTGTGATATGGCTTGTTTTATACAAAAGTGTGTGAGTTTCATCCACTTCACTTTATGTAGTTGGAGTTCATTCTTGTTTCTGGCCACCTAGTATTCAGTTTTATTACCTTACCACAATGTATTTATTCATTTACAGTTGATCCATCTTGGGTCTAACTCAAATAATTGAAATAAACCCTCTTATACGTGTCTTTTGTTGAAATATGTACATATTTTGTTTCATAAATACCTAAGAGTGGAATTGCTAAGTCATAGGGTAGGCGAGTATCTTGCCGTAAAATTGCCAGTTTTTGAATTGTTTTGGATCAATTTTACTCCCAGAGTTTGGCAAACTGGTAAGTAGTGAACAATTGAAAAGAAAATTTTATCTCAGTTGAGCTCTGTTGAAATGATCACATTTTACAAAGAATTGAAAACCAATGGAGGTAATTATTTCAAAAAAGCAGACATGGCCCTGCGTTGTGTTGGCATCAGTCTTGCTCATCCAAATTCTAGTTATAGGATCCCTGAGCCATGAAGCTTACCTTATATTTTGAGATGTAGTCAATTGATTTTATATCCATTCTAACTCCAGCATATGATATCTGGTAGGTAAAAATGCTAGTGTGTTTAATTGGAAAAGTAGACCTATTTGTTATGTCCCTATTTATTTCCAATGAAACTAGCAAATACACAGGTAGATGAGGACCACATTTTAAAGGTTATCAGTCAGGATGTGAATGTCAAAGCTGCATGTGTATAGGGTAGGCCCATTTAATATAAATAATTTGAGAAATAGCTACAGATAAGAGAAATAAACATGTTAACTGTTCTTGTAATCAAGTATGAGTGAAACACACTATAATTTTGGTTGCAAATGTTAATATTTACAATATGACCTGTTTTATAAACTCAACCCTGCCTTATATATGTGATTGCATCTATTTTCAAGCATCCAACCAGGGCACCAAGAGGTTAGTGGCTAAGCAAGCTGTAGCTGCTGGATCATGGAGCTAACCTTATGAATTGGTTAGCAGTTTTGGAAGGGTAGAGAGAAGGGAGAAGGATGAACAGTTTGCATTGGGCAGGCAACTTTGTCATCAGTCACCACCTCCATGCACATAGACTGGTTTGCACTGATGACAAATGTCTCTTTTCCAGATATAGTTGGAAACAATTTCTTCCATGTCTAAAGAGTATCTGTCACTTCCTTGTGCATGTAGAGATGGTTGGTGAATGAAGATAGCAATCATATTAAATTTACTGTGTATTTATCAGGTACCTGACTTGGCATTAGTGTTTTGCACGTGCATATTGGTGCCAAATAAGATCAATTGCGATAGGTACCATTATTGTCCCCATTTCACAAATGAGCAAGTAGAGGGCTAGAAAGTTCAACACATTTTCCCAAAATCCTGCAGCCAACTGTAGGAGACCAGAACTGAAGCCATTATAACTCCAGAGTTTAACTTCCAAAAACCAGCTTCTGTAGGGATGCAGGAAGGCATGGAGACAGACTGAGAAGTGAGCCAAAGGAGTTCAGTGAGGGAATTATTTAGGAAGGCAAAGATCATGAGAAAAGCTAGGAAGAGAATTGTGATTGATTATACTATGAAAAGTAAAAATTAAACATTTGAAATTCTTAAAGACTGGTAAAGCTTTGTAAAAGTACTTATGAACAAATAAAGAGCTTTGGCACAAGAGTTTGAGAAAAGCATATTTTTAGGACATTTTTGGAGATTGTCTTGTCATGCTAAAGGGCAAGGAGAGACCAAGATAGGCAGCAATTGGAAGTGAAGATTGTAAGAAGATCCTGTCTCTTACTTTCAGTCTCAGTTATAGCTTGCTTTGCACCATTGCACTATTGAAGAATTACCTTTTTTTTCTCCTCTTAATCTTAATTAACACAGTTAAAATTTCCCAGTTTTTCTTAGCAAACTACACATACCTAGATATATTTTTAACCTCTTCACTTCTAAGCTGCTAAAAGCCAAAACATCATATTTTATTCAAGGAAAAGAAGTGAAAGTGTTTGTGCCTGTACCATCTAGATGGTTCTATTAGAACATCAGTATACAGAATGTGGTTTGTGGACCAGTAGCATCAGCAACCTTAGGATCTTGTGAGAAATGTAGAAACTTAGGATCCATTCAAGACCTACTGAGTCAGAATCTACCTTTTAGCAAGATGACTAGGAGATTCACGAGCACGTTGCATATAGAGAAGCAATGTGTTAGCTAAAGAATCCTGGAGGGTAGGGACTCAATCTTTGTAACTTTCCACAGAAATAATAATTGTATAAATAGTCAATTAACCTGTAACTAGATGAGGAAGCAAACTTCAAGAAGCAGATATTACCTGTTTTTCCAGAAACCATCACAGAAACAGATAATGGCCACCGATTTGTGATGCTTATTCAAGCTGATCATTGGCTTGTCATAGTTAATTCCCATTTAGTTACTGAGAGAAAGATCTTCTTTGGGCAGGTCCATAAACTGGCACAGATCCCCCATTGGAAAGTACAGAAAAGTAGTCTGTGCTAATCCTGAAATGGGAAAAATTGTTATCTAGGGCCCAATGGTGTGATAATGGGTGGCTGTTTAGACTCCTCCAGGATAACCCCCTGCCCAAGCTTCTGAGTGATGGATGGGGTCCATCTGGGTTGAGCCACATCTGGTTTGGATTACCTGAATATAACTCAGATCCCTGGAAACAAAGGAATTAATTTAAAAGAAACATCATGGTACTGTATATGAACTTTATGTACCTGTTAATTTAAGTGCATATATCACTAAATACAACACATAGCTTTGATTTTATTATATCACTTGTCTTTTTCCTTTAAGCAATGATTCTCCAGCCTGAGAAAGCATCAGATTTCCCTGGGAGGCTTCTTAACACAAAGATTTCTGGATTCCATTCCCAGAATTCTGTTCCATAGGTCTGGTGCTCCACAGATGAGGCCCAAGGATTTGCATTTTGAACAAACTCACAAATGGAGCAGATGCAACTTATTCAGGACGAACATTTTGAGGCCCACTGCCCTAAAGAATTAGCAAACTAGTAGCCAGTGGTGGTAGCGGGTAAAAATCTTTGTCTCTCTCTATTTAAATTGCCATTGATTTTTTCTCTTGCACTTGTCTATACCTGACTAGCTGGCTGTCTTCTCTAGTTGTAAGGCACTGGAAGCCCACAGATGGGGGCAGAAGCCAGGCAGTGCAGCTCTCCTCAGACTCTCTCTGCAGTTATTTACCTTCTGTTTCTAATTTAAAAGACTTTCTTGCCATATGTGATCCTACACAGACAGACTGAGCTGTGGTCCAGGAGAGACCATGAGCCTGCGCCAGCCATGGTACACATCCATCTTAGGGGATACACAGAAGTGACCTGGGGCTCTAAGATGGGAAAAAAAATAAAGAGGCCTTGCTTTTTTCCTGGTCCACTCTTACAGTTTGGTCTCATGAGTATTTATTTTGTTTGCCCTCCACTTTTTAGGAGATAGGGAAACAAATGAGGTGTTTCTACCCCTGAAGAATTTGGGTTTTCCAACAAGCTGGTACATAGTCTAGGACTCGACACTAAGTCATGACATGCTGGGGAATGATTGGTCACACTCCCCAGAGGTCAACCCAAAAACTACAACCACACTGTAACCCCACTACCTCTGGAACATCCCTATTTATGTAATTGAGATAAAGAGTGAGACTGGTATAACTTACAGGATAATTTAGGAACCAGTCTAGCATGAGGTCTTCAAACTGCAGGCAAAATCAAAGTCACGTTTTTTAAATGATCAATTCAAAATGGATCTAGAAATAAAAAAGACATTTTATTTTATTTTATTTTATTTTATTTTATTTTATTTTATTTTATTTTAATATGAAATTTATTGTCAAATTGGTTTCCATACAATACCCAGTGCTCATCCCAACAGGTGACCTTCTCAATACCCATCACCCATCCTCCCCTCCCTCACCCCCATCAACGCTCAGATTGTTCTCGGTTTTTAAGAAGAACTATTATTTTAGAAACATTTGAAAAGACAAGAGTGATGTTTCCTCAACAATACAAGGGAACAAAGATTAGTAGGAATAGAGGAGTCACACAGTTTCTTCTGGCTGCTTTCCCCAGGTTCAGAGTGGCCAGAGGGCTCTGTTAGGAAAGACTTGCACGTGAGTAGTGAATTCCTAAAAGCTACCTACAGCAAACACCGTCAGGGTCCTACTCAAAACCCATTAGCAGAGTTAACGATGATTAAAGAAGAACATTTGTATTGAACTTTATTTAATACTTCAGTCTCTTGTTTCTCCAGGGTCCAGAGAACTGCAAAATGGGTGAGAAGCCAGGAAGCTTTAATAAGATGGAGAATCAGGAACAAGGAAGAGAAAAATAGGAAAGGAATAAGGAACGAATAAGTCAGTCTAGTGCTCAGGGTTGGGCTTGGTGTTCGGAGATTGGCTGACTGGATACACCACATACTTCTAGTCAAGTGGAACATTTACAAGGACATGAAAGTTACCTAAGTTTTGGCTTGCTTATGTGGCATGTAGGGCAGGAGTGGCTCCAGTTTGGGCTTAGAAATTTATTTTAACATCAGTAACAGTTTCAATGTTCTCAGTCAAAACCTGAAACTCCAGCACTCCCTTGTCTTGGCCGGTGTCCTCTTTCTGTCTGGCAGAGCTGTGAGAAAGCTGATAAGTAACAGCTCCCCACTTCCGGCCCCTATAGTAGCCTCAGCCAATAACTGACAAGAGCTCGGGGTATACATACCTCAGTTCCCTCACCTTGGGGAAAGGTTTAAGTTCTAGGTGCCCCCTGGCTATATCACCTTCTGTTTCACTTCTTTACAATGTCATTAATATCCTGTCCTTTCTTTCTGCTCTCTGTTTCTATGCAGGCTGAGCCTGGGATTATAAAAGAGAGGCCTCAAAAATTCTTTTGTTGTGGTGGTTGCAGGCAACATGATTATTATCAGTTTCTGTCTTGAAAGCTGAGGCTACAAGGTAGAGAAGGCCCTGAACCCAAGACCAGATTTACTTTTCTGGAACTTGGAAAAGTTGTTCCAACAACAAGCTTAAGGAACTGATTGGACCCAAGAGCATCTGCTCTTGATGTTCTATACCACAGGGCCTTGCACAAGAGGAAAATCTGCTTAACAACAAAGGAAGATGGTCATTATAATGCTTCACAGCAATGATTCTGTAGGTACTTTGTCTATTTTCTCCTGTTAGAAAAAAATCATTAACATTTGCTTAATAAGCATAATACAAGAATTTTAGAGGTGTTGAGGAGAATGATTAAAAATCATACAAATTTTCATGATTGCCAAGTTGATTTGTCAATGAAGACCTTCTTAATTTAATTTGGTACCCAAATTAAAATTCCCAAAATATTTTCAGAGTTTTTTTTTTTTAATATGAAATTTATTGTCAAATTGGTTTCCATACAACACCCAGTGCTCATCCCAACAGGTGTCCTCCTCAATACCCATCACCCACTTTCCCTTCCCTCCCACACCCCATCAACCCTCAGTTAATTCTCAGTTTTTAAGAGTCTCTTATGGTTTGGCTCCCTCCCTCTCTAACTTTTTTTCCTTCCCCTCCCCCATGGGTTTCTGTTAAGTTTCTCAGGATCCACATAAGAGTGAAAACATGTGGTATCTGTCTTTCTCTGTATGACTTATTTCACTTAGCATAACACTCTCCAGTTCCATCCACGTTGCTATAAAAGGCCAGATTTCATTCTTTCTCATTGCCAAGTAGTATTCCAATGTGTATATAAACCATAATTTCTTTTTTTTCTTAATATTGATTTTATTTTATTTTTTTCAATATATGAAGTTTATTGTCAAATTGGTTTCCATACAACACCCAGTGCTCATCCCAAAAGGTGCCTTCCTCAATACCCATCACCCACCCTCCCTACCCTCCCACTCCCCATCAACCCTCAGTTTGTTCTGTTTTTAAGAGTCTCTTATGCTTTGGCTCTCTTCTACTCTAACCTCTTTTTTTTTTTCCTTCCCTTCCCCCATGGGTTTCTGTTAAGTTTCTCAGGATCCACATAAGAGTGAAACTATATGGTATCTGTCTTTCTCTGTATGGCTTATTTCACTTAGCATAACACTCTCCAGTTCCATCCATGTTGCTACAAAGGGCCATATTTCATTCTTTCTCATTGCCACATAGTACTCCATTGTGTATATAAACCACAATTTCTTTATCCATTCATCAGTTGATGGACATTTAGGCTCTTTCCATAATTTGGCTATTGTTGAAAGTGCTGCTATAAACATTAGGGTACAAGTGCCCCTATGCATCAGCACTTCTGTATCCCTTGGGTGGATTCCTAGTAGTGCTATTGCTGGGTCATAGGGTAGATCTAGTTTTAATTTTTGAGGAACACTTTTTTCCAGAGAGGCTGCACTAGTTTGCATTCCCACCAACAGTGCAAGAGGGTTCCCGTTTCTCCACATCCTCGCCAGCATCTATAGTCTCCTGATTTGTTCATTTTAGTCACTCTGGGGTGAGGTGATATCTCAGTGTGGTTTTGATTTGTATTTCCCTGATGAGGAGTGAAATTGAGCATGTTTTCATGTGCCTGTTGGCCATCTGGATGTCTTCTTCAGAGAAATGTCTATTCATGTTTTCTGCCCATTTCTTCACTGGATTATTTGTTTTTTTGAGTGTGGAATTTGGTGAGCTCTTTATAGATTTCGGATACTAGCCCTTTGTCTGATATGTCATTTGTAAATATCTTTTCCCATTCCATTGGTTGCTTTTTAGTTTTGTTGATTGTTTCCTTTGCAGTGCAGAAGCTTTTTATCTTCATGAGGTTCCAATAGTTCATTTTTGCTTTTAATTCCATTGCCTTTGGAGATGTGTCAAGTAAGAAATTGCTGCAGCTGAGGTCAGAGAGGTTTTTTCCTGTTTTCTCCTCTAGGGTTTTGGTGATTTCCTGTCTCACATTCAGGTCCTTTATCCATTTTGAGTTTGTTTTTGTGAATGGTGTAAGAAAGTGGTCTAACTAGACCACTGCATATTGCTGTCCACTTTTCCCAGCACCATGATACATGAATTCAGCAAAGTCGCAGGATACAAAATTAATGTACAGAAATCAGTTGCATTCTTATACACTAATAACGAAGCAACAGAAAGACAAATAAAGAAACTGATCCAATACACAACTGCACCAAGAATCATAAAATACTTAGGAATAAACCTAACCAAAGATGTAAAAGATCTGTATGCTGAAAACTATAGAAAGCTTATGAAGGAAATTGAAGAAGATACAAAGAAATGGAAAAACTTTTCGTGCTCATGGATTGGAAGAATAAATATTGTTAAAATGTCAATACTACCCAAAACAATATACATATTCAATGCAATCCCAATCAAAATTGCACCAACATTCTTCTCGAAGCTAGAACAAGCAATCCTAAATTTTGTATGGAACCACGAAAGACCCTGAATAGCCAAGGTAATATTGAAGAAGAAGACCAAAGCAGGAGGCATCACAATCCCAGACTTTAGCCTCTACTACAAAGCTGTAATTATCAAGACAGCATGGTATTGGCACAAAAACAGACACATAGACCAATGGAATAGAATAGAGACTCCAGAATTGGACCCACAAATATATGGCCAACTAATCTTTGACAAAGCAGGAAAGAATATCCAATGGAAAAAAGACAGTCTCTGTAACAAATGGTTTTGGGAGAACTGTACAGCAACATGCAGAAGAATTAAACTAGACCACTTTCTTACACCATTCACAGAGGTTTCTTAAGGTCACTGATTGGTTGCCTTGGAATTCTGTACCACCCAATGCTGGATAAAATCAAAGGAATATTGGCTAGGCTTGGAGATAATTTCAAAACTGCAGTTTTTCACCACGATGGTATGTGCTACAGTGGACTAGGTCCGACAGATAACGTGAGTCATACCATTCACCATCAGAAGGCCATGGAGAGCTGGAAATAAAAAGTTTTTTTTTTTTTAGGTAAAGGCCATGGTAAGGATAGGCAAACCTGGCATTAGGCCAACCATCTCAAACCATGCATCAAAGTTTTGAGGTCAGGCAAAATTGAAAACACATTTGGAAAAGTTAATTCTCCTTAATTTTGAAACCCATGTGTATTTCAAGGGAAATTTAATCCGTGTGTTTCTAATTCATTTACACTCAACTCATCAAAATATTATTTTGAAATAATTATTTCATTTTCGTATCCAGGAAATATTATGAACCCCTTTAACAAGATTCGTGAAGGCTTGAAAAAAATGTCATTCAGTTAAGTAGTTGTGTTTGGCCAGCTGTACACAGGACTTATAAACAAAGGTGAGGGAGAGCAGTGCATTTCTAAAACTTGGCCTCTTGTGTTTCAATGGGGTGTATGTTTTGCTATGCTAAGCACTGGTGATCAATGGTACCATGTAACTAATGATTCCACCCTCTATTCCACCATTTTGATAATGGATTCCTCAGTGACCTGTTATACTTAACATAGAGTGTATTGGGTTGATCCTCAGTTTAATTTTCCATAGAAGACAGATCTCTCTCTCTCTCTCTCTCTCTCTCTTTCTCTCTCTCGTGTCTAAATGAAGGTATTGGTTTGGGTAGGAATTAATGGGACAGTTGATAGAAGCTATGATTTGTGTTGTTCTGCAAGAAGAGCACAGGGACGCTGAATCTCTCTAAGCAAGGGAAACCCTGGGAAAGAAGAGAAGGAAGTGGGTAATTTTACATAATTAATTTAATTTGTAAAGAAACATAGTGGATGGGATTAGTTTTAATTTTACGTACAATTTCTGGGATGCAAAACAAAGCACTTTTATTAGATCAGAGCCTGGAAATGCAGCAGATAAAATACTAGTTTCAAATAGGGAAGAAAAGGGGATTAGCTTTCAGTGTTTGTGTTTCTAAAGTACGACAATTATTATAAGGCTCCAAGTCAAAATGTGTTCACAACTCCTGATGAGGTCAGTGCGTAGTGAGAGAAATTCCTTCAGTTTCTGAAAGTAAGGACATAAAGCTTTGCCTTGCTTGAGTTTTTGTTTTGTTTTGTTTTTAATAACCAGCAGGGGAAACTGAATTTGCTGAACTTCCTTTTTTGGGCAGCTTCCATGTGAGGATGGGGACTGCTGAACAACAGCAGCCAACTCAATTATCATGAGCAATTACCTATTGCAGAGCCACCCAGAAGGCCAACCACCTTTTGCTAGTATGCATTTTAAATAGTGTTGGGACAAACCCTTTGAACGGAGTGCTTTTGAAGGGTTTCCCAGAGCTAATTAGCAGGAGAGAGACTGGCAGGATACTTTTTCTTCACTTAACTTGCAACAGAACAGGATATTCCTGGATCTTACAGAGCTTTGTAACAAGAAATTGAGGCATTACCAGTTACCGTTATGGTAGGTAGCAGTAGCTGGCAGCCAGGTTCCTGTCACAGGTGGCAAGATGACAGTTGAGATCTCTAAAATGACCATCTTCTGTGAGCTTTCCTTTATTTGTCATAGTAAATGCTAACTTCATTTCATTTTATTTTTCCTGGTGGTCATGGTAGCTCTGAAGGGCAGCTCTTCTTTAAAAAGGTTAGTGAAAGCACTTGTTTTAATATTATTGGCTCCCCAAAATGAACAAATCAGGAGACTATAGATGCTGGCGAGGATGTGGAGAAACGGGAACCCTCTTGCACTCTTGGTGGGAATGCAAATTGGTGCAGCCACTCTGGAAAGCAGTGTGGAGGTTCCTCAGAAAATTAAAAATAGACCTACCCTATGACCCACCAATAGCACTGCTAGGAATTTACCCAAGGGATACAGGAGTACTGATGCATAGGGGCACTTGTACCCCAATGTTTATAGCAGCACTCTCAACAATAGCCAAATTATGGAAAGAGCCTAAATGTCCATCAACTGATGAATGGATAAAGAAATTGTGGTTTATATACACAATGGAGTACTACATGGCAATGAGAAAGAACAAAATATGGCCCTTTGTAGCAACGTGGATGGAACTGGAGAGTGTGATGCTAAGTGAAATAAGCCATACAGAGAAAGACAGATACCATATGTTTTCACTCTTACGTGGATCCTGAGAAACTTAACAGAAACCCATGGGGGAGGGGAAGGAAAAAAAAAGAGGTTAGAGTGGGAGAGAGCCAAAGCATAAGAGACTCTTAAAAACTGAGAACAAACTGAGGGTTGATGGCGGGTGGGAGGGAGGGGAGGGTGGGTGATGGGTATTGAGGAGGGCACATTTTGGGATGAGCACTGGGTGTTGTATGGAAACCAATTTGACAATAAATTTCATATATTGAAAAAAAAAGAAAAAAAATAAAAAAAAAATATTATTGGCTCCCTATGTAAGCTACCAGAGAAACTTGCCGAGTCCATGTGTTTAGCATATTAACACTAAACATCTAGTACAAATCTGAGTTGAGGAAAGCATGAGAGGCAGAGAAATCCAGGACAACTTTTTGAAACTTATGAAAGACAATTGTGGGTCTTTTCTGTTCATCTCTAATGCTTTTCTGAGTAGAATGGTGGGAAAGTTTTCCAAATATCACATGACACTAAGATTAATGACCGCTGGTTCATTCTTGGAGATGACAGTTGACTATTGGTTTACTAGGGCAATGAAATGAATTAAAGTTAAAGGTCATTCAGTAAGTCTCTCTGGCAATTTCAGTGGAAATAAATATGAGGAAAAACTGACCTTAAAATGTGAAAGTGAATTTACCCACAGAAACATCTTTCCTTAGTCTCATTTTTTTTCTATAGTGTAGAAGGTCATGATTATGTGTTTTAATCCCAACTGCCTGTCCTTATATGTGAGCCCAGTTTTCTTATATAGATCATAATTATAATTTTAAATAGCCATACCAATATCCAACAGATAGTTTCTGTAAAGAGTAGCACAAGGCCTGGAACCTAGTAGACCCTCAAGAAATGTTAGCTCTGTCTCACCTACATGAATATACAGATTTTTGAGCTAGATGGTATGGCTAGTACTCTGTTTCATATTATTATGTGATGGTTTTGAAAGGTAATTCTGTGTTAATGATTTGGTACTCAATTCAGTCTCCAAAATACCTTAATTCCAAATTCAAATTTAATCATAAACATATGGCCTCCTTATTTAACATTATAAAAGAATGAGTATATGATCATAGGTTTATATTTTTGGAATGTGCTCTGGTGGCCATTACAATCAGAATAATTTCTGAACCTATTTTTGTGCATCTGCTTCTGGAGAACTGATTGGAAGTAATAAAATGCCCTTGTAGATCTTTGTTTTATTTATGTTTGATTACCTTATTAAAATTGAGAATGTGATTTTTATTCTCTTCATAAAGCTACACAATTGTGCTTCACCAGTGTTTATAAAAGAAAGAAAATGTGGATTTGATCGTAAGTCAGGTCCTGCTGCTTATGTGGCTTCTGCAAACATATTGTCCCTGCTAAAACTCATGAATATTCTTATTGATGGGGTGTTGAACACAGGAGCAACCATTCCATTTTGTCATAGCACCCAGTCTGAGAATCTGCAGCTGAATGTATGTGACAATATGAAGTCACTGGGCAAGTGATCCTTGATGAAGGGAAGGGAGCTAACCCATTGGGAGTCTTTGTTCCTCTCTCAGAATACTGCTCTGGGA
The DNA here is from genome assembly GCF_018350215.1 of Panthera leo. Taxonomy (NCBI): domain Eukaryota; kingdom Metazoa; phylum Chordata; class Mammalia; order Carnivora; family Felidae; genus Panthera; species Panthera leo. The sequence goes on from NC_056681.1 coordinate 46,697,513, forward strand.
GATCATCCACTGTCTCCCTACTTCCCTTGGATCCTCCTTCCTCTGCCATTCTCTTTTCCATTCTTAAGAAGACGCATACATCCACAGATTCTATCCTTTCTGAAGTTTTCTGGGAACTCTTAGCTCCTGCCTGCTGATGTTGTCCAGATTGACACTTCTAACAATGGTCTTTCTCCTCAATGTCTGAACCACATCTCCAGTCCCATCTCCTCTCAGATATTAGTAAATGTGTATTGACATATATGAGTATGACACTGGATACCACTTATGGCCATAGCCCCTTATTGGCAAATGAATGAATGGATAAACAACAGATGGAGAATGAATGAATGAATGCTACATGATCACTGACACATGATGCTGCATTCACCATCAAACTTCTCTATTGTTCTGTGCCCTCTTTTACAGCTGTCAAAGATGTATTTGTCCTTCATAATGACTCATAGAGTAGGGAGTTTATATGTATGTATATTGTGTATGTGTGTGTTGGGGGAGGTTAATGGACCGGTTTGTGAATCTCCCCTACTTTTCCTTGAGGAAGTTTGTCAAATAGGTGACTTCCCTTGAGATTCGCCCGGCCAGTCCTCTGCACATATCCTGAGTCACTGGGGTCGCTGGAGTACTTCCATGCTCAGTCTGAAGGTTAATGCTGGTTACGTACTGTTTATTGGCCTAGGATGGGAGCCAGGGTAAGGAGTGGCAATACCTAGAGGTGGGGGATTTTTCTCATAAATGTTCCTGGGTGGGGGTTACGTTATGCCGTGATGACACCCCAGGTTGGTGACCTACACACTCATCACATTAAACCTGCAGGATGCTTCATTTCAACCCTACTCCTCTTTGTTGAGTTGGCATCCACTTTCTCATTTTGAAAGAACACCTCAGATGTCCTCTCTGAAGTGCAAAGCCAGGTACCTACAGAATGGCTCTTAGTAAGAGACACATTAATAAATAATAAGTTACTGAATGATTGGTATATTGAATAAATAAATGTTTGGTGATTTTGTCTTAGGTTAGATACGTTTCCAGCATGGATCACTGTCCATTATTCAGAAATGAAAGAGATATCTGACTTTCTGTTTATCATACATGGACCCTTAAAGATAACTTCAGAAAGATTCAATGAAATCCACACAGGTTTTGAGGACCTTGAATCTACATGTCAAAGACTGCACTGCCTATTACACCAGGTATTAGTCACATGGCTTGGAGCAGCTGACATGTGGTTAGTGTGACCGAGGAATTAAATTTGTAATTTTATTTAATTTTAATTATTTTAAAATTTAAGTTTAAGAATGGTTTAATTATTGGAAAACTTTTAAGTAATTTTAGAATAACTTGGGTATGTGAATCTACCTTTTCAACTGTAAATTTTATGAAATCTTAATACAGACCAAATGTACTATCATCCTAATTGAAATATTTTGTAAGTGTAAAAATCTTACTAAATCTTACTAAATTTCTGAGACTTAGTATGCAAATGAGAATATTAGAACATAAAATACTATCAATAATTTGGGGGTTGATTACATATTGAAATGATAATATCGGAGGTATATTAGATCATACACAATATATTATAAATTAATTTTACCTGTTTCTTTGTTTATAAATGTGGTCACTGGAAAAATCGACACTGCCTTGGTCACTGTGTTGTATTTCTGAGGCTGTGCTGCCCCAGGGCTTGCACGAGGCTGCCTTGCTGTGAGGCACTGACAGAGCTTCTACGGTGGCCTTGTCCCCACCACAGAGCCTCTTAGAAGTTTGCTCTAAATTGAAGGAGGAAGTTTCCTGCTTTTTGTTTGCTTGTGGACTAAGGATGAATGTGGTGTTAAAGACAAGCAATGGCTGTAAAGTGAGACATCCATGCTCTCAAGGTCATTACCATAGATTAAGCATTTACAAAGTACAGGTGTGATGGTTAATTTTATGTGTCAACTTGATTGACTTAATGGATATCCAGATAGCTGGTAAAACATTATTTCTGGGCATGTCTGTGAGTGTCTTTCTGGAAAAGATTAGCATTTAATTCAACAGACTGGTGAAGATATTCACCCTCATCAATTAGGGTGGCATCATCCAATTGGTTGGGGGCCCCAATGGGACAAAAAGCGGAGGAAGGGTGAATTCTCTCTCTTCTTGAGCTGGAATGCCCATCTTTTTTTGTCCTCAGATAAGGGGGGGATCCCAGTTCTTGGGCTATCAGTCACCAGGACTTATGCCATCAGCCCTCTGGCTCTTAGACCTTTGATCTCGGGCTAAATTATGCCATTAGCTTTCCTGGTTTTCCAGCTTGCAGATGGCAGACTGTGGGACTTCTAAGCTTCCATAAGCAAATGAGCCAATTCCTGTCATAAATACCATCTTCTGTGTGTCTTTATCCTATTGGTTCTGTTTCTCTGATGAAGACACTGTGACAGGTGTCCCAGTTACAATACAGCAGTAGCCCTACAAGATAGGTTCTATGGTGTCTTCTCAGCAATCAGTCCTACAAGATAGGTTCTATGATTGTCATTTTACAGGAAAGGAAACCAAGAGTTAGAGCAGTTAAGTGACTTGCCCAGCACTCACAGCCATAATTTGAACTCAAGCTTGTCAAACCAAAATCCTTCTTTTCCCACTCCTCCCATTAGAAAAAGTGTTGCTTTTAAGGAGGAAGAGGGACCAAGTGGCCCCATGTGATGTTTCAGTCATCCTGGTTCCATGCCAGATGTCCCGCTCTTTCATTTCACCCTTATCCCTGGCCCGAGACCTGAGGTTTGGGGTGAGACTGACTTGGGTTCAAATCCTAGCTCTACCGTATCATAGAAAATTGTTCAGCCTTTCTATTTTTAGTTGTCTTGTCCTGAAAAAGGGCCAGGGAAAACCACAGCTCTGAGGAAACAAGAGTGAGTTCATGTAGACTGTCTGTCACAGTCCTGGCTTATAACCCTCATGGGGAAGTGTTTGCTCACCATTTCCTGTAATGAGGTCAAAAGAGACTTCCCAGCATATAAGTATATTTCTATACTATTTCTAATGTTATATTTCCATTTATTGGGCTTGAAGTTAGTGACTAAGAAAGCCACAGTGCAGGAGGTCAGCTGCTTCCTTTTTCCTGCACTCTTGGTGTTAATAGCACTGTCTTGCACCCTTCCCAAGAGAAATGTTATTTTACCATTGCAGGCCTCATACTTACACCAGCTGTGGGGGAGAGAAGCCTCCTCCTTCACGCCCCACAGACCCTGTTCAGTGTGTTGGAGGCTGAGGTGGTCTTAGAAGTTACCCCCACTTACACATATCATCAAGACGAAAGCGAGGCATCTCAGAGGCAATGGCTCCATGTGCAGGTGGGCAGATGACCCAGAACCACACTCAGGATCAGGAGGTTTCTTGGGCTCCTGGTCCTCCCATCATTGCTCTTTCCTCCACACCCTTCCGTCTACCTTCTGTGCAGGTGTGTGTGCACCACTGTGTGTGTGTGTGAGAGAGAGAGTGTGTGAAACAGTGTGAGTGTGACAGTTTGTGATGGAGTATGGGCATGACTGTGTGTGAGACTGTGTGAGCATGTGTGCACAATGTGTAAGACTATGTCAGAGTGTGTGTGAGCCCCTTTGGTGGGCTGAATATTGGTGTCCTCCCAAATTCATCTGTTGAAGGCTTAACACCCACTAGGATGGTATTAGGTTATAGGCCTTTTGGGAGGTAATTAGGTTAGATGAGGTCTTGAGGTGGAGTCCCAATGATGGGATTAGTGCCCTTAAATGAAGAGTAAGAGACAGTGCACTCTCTCTCTCTCTGCTGTTGAGGACACAGTAAAAATGTCACTGTCTATAATCCTGGAAGAGAGGTCTCACCAAGAACTGAGTCTTCCAGCACCTTGATCTTGAACTCCTAGCCTCTAAAACCATGAGAATAAAGGTCTATCATTTAAGCCATGGGGTCTTTGGTTTTGTTATATTTTATAATGTCTGAGCTGACTAAGATGGAGACAGTGTGTGTCTGTGAGAGATGGTGTATGAGAAAGCGTGTGTGTTTATGTGCATATTTGAACCATTTGAAAGTAAGTTGGAGATAGCATGCCCTTTTGCGCACTGAATACTTTGATGTATGTTTACAAAGAGAAAGGATATTTCTTTACATAACCATAACACAGTACTAAAATTAGCAAATTTAACATCACTACAATACTATTGTTCAATTCACAGACCATATTTACATTTTATCAGTTCCTCCATAAAGTAATGCCCTTTATAGCTATGCTTTGTCTCTTTAATTTTGGACATCTCCTTGGTTTTGTGTGTGTATGACCTGATGTTGGCATTTTTGAGGAATATAGGCCAGTTCATTTGATTAAATATTTATCCATTTGGGTACAAATATTTGAGTATCATCAATCAACAGAGAGAGGTTCTGATCCCAGGTAAGATGGAGGGAGCCCACTCCATCTCTCCTGCAGAATGTTGTCATGATACCTGGACAAATGCACAGGACAGCTTCTGAGGACTCAGAGAAGTAAATCATGGAAGAAGACCATGTTGTAAAGCACCACTGAACAGGAGATGAATTTACCATTATTTGAAAATCTCTGTTCCTCCTGCCTGGCCCTGGCTGTAGGCACAGTGGCGGAAGTGCAGGTCAAAGCAGGGCACCCAAAGTCCCAGCTTTGTTGTCAGAAAGTGGGGACCCCCAGGGAAGTGGAAAATGCTGGAGATGGTGGGAAGGGAGGAGCTCAGGAGAAGGACCCGTAATGTTGACGTGGGTCTTGTGTAATCGGCACTAAGAAACTGAGAGCTGACAGAGTGTCGCCCAGTGCTGGACCATCACCTGATGGCATGTACATGTGGTGAAGCACTGCCAACATTTTTTGCCGAATTTTGATTTTCTTTTTAAATCAGAGACTTTATATTTGGTACAGCAGTTCAGTTTTAGGTTAAAGAAAATTGAGCAGACAGTACAGAGAATTCCCATATTCCTCATATCCTCTCCCTCACTTTCTCTTGTTATTAACATCTTGCATTGGTGTGGCACATCTGTTAAAATTGATGAGCCCAGATTGATATATAATTATTAACTAAACCCACAGTTTATATTAGGTTTCACTCTTGGTGTAGTACATTCTGTGGGTTTTGGCACAGAATAGTTTTACTGCCCTAAAAATCTTCTCTGTTCCACTTATTCATCTTCCTCCCTCCCTCTAACTCTTGGCGACTGATCTTTCCACTGTTTCCATAGTTTTCGTTTTTTCCAGTGTCGTATAGCTGGAATCATATAGTATGTAGCCTTTTCAGATTGGCTTCTTTCACTTGGCAATATTAATTTAAAGTCCTTCCAGTCTTTTCTTGGCATAAGGGCTCATTTCTAAATAATATTCTACTGTATGGACATACCGCAGTTTATCCATTCATTTTTTCTGAAGTGGCTGTGCCATTTTGTATTCTCACCAGCAGTAAATGAAGACTTCCTATTACTTTACATCATTGCCAGTATTTGTTATTATCAGTTTTTTTTTTCAATTTTACTCATTCTAATGGGTGTATAATGGTATCTCCTTGTTGTTTTAATTCGCAGTATTTATTTATTTATTTATTTAAAAATATTGTTTATTTATTTTTGAGAGAGAGAGAGCGCAGAGAAAGGGCAGAGAGAGAGGGAGACACAGAATCAAAAGCAGGCACCAGGCTCTGAGCTGTCAGCACAGAGCCCAATGCGAGGCTTGAACTCACAGACTGCAATACCATGATGTGAGCCAAAGTTGGTTGCTCAACCAAATGAGCCACTCAGGTGGCTATGCTGATTTGCCATATTTATATCTTCTTTCATAAGATGTTTGTTCAGATCTTTTGCCCATTTTTAGATTGATTGTTTTCATATTATTGAGTTTTAAGAGTCTTTGTATATTTTGGATATGAGCCCTTTATCAGATATATGTTCTACAAATATTTTTCTTTCAGTTTGTTGCTTGTCTTTGGCAAAGCCAGAAGTTTTTAATTGAATGAAGTCCAATTTATCCATTTCTTTCTTTCGTTATACTTTTGGTATTGTACCTAAAAACTCATGGCCAAATTCAGGTCACCTAGATTTTATTCTATTTTATTTTCTAGAGATTCTGTAGTTTTGTATTCTACATTTAGGTCTATGATCCATTTTGAGTTAATTTTGTTAAAGCTATAAACTTTGTATCTAGATTCTGCTTCTTTTCCTTCTCCTTCTCTCCTTTCTCCTTTTCCTTTCCTTTCCCTTCCCCTTTCTCCTTCCTCCTCCTCCTCATCCTCTTTCTTCTTCTTATTCTTCTTTTCTTCTTTTTCTTCTTTCTTCTTTTTCTTTCTCTTTCTTTGCTGGATGTTCAATTGTTCCAGCACTATTTGTTAGAAAACCATCCTTTCTCTATTAAATTGTCCTATAAAAGTTTTGAAAACTGAACTGACATGAGTACCACAGCACGCAAGAGACAAATTGGAATATATGGCCTAATATAACCTGGTCAAATATTGCTAAAATAAAAACATCAACATTTTATGTGGAATTAAAGCATGATCCAGAGTTTTGCAACACAATAAATAAAATAGGTGGGATATATTTCAAAATTCCTCAGCATATGAACTCTGGTTGCATGGGTAAAGACAATCAACAATAACCTTACACAGATGCTGGGATTGTCTGATGAAGATTTTAAAGCAGTTAACATAAAATTGCTCCAAAAAGCAATTGCTAACATTCTTCAAATGAATGGAGAAAGTCTTAGCAAACACATAGAAGTTATAAAGAAGGCACTAACTTAATAGATTTAATAACAGTAAGGATACAGAAGAGAAAAGAGTATGTAAAATTAAAGATAGATCGAAGAAATTATTAAATATGAACAACAGAAAATTTAAGATCAAAGATAAGAAAAGCCTCATGGGCTTTGGGACAATAACAAATGTCCAACATTCATGTCATCAGAGTCTAGAAAGAGAAGAGAAATAATGTTGTGTTGAAAAAATATTTGAAGAAATAATGACTGAAAACTTCTTAAGTTTGGTGAAAGAAAAACTTGCAATTTTAAGAACTGAACAAACCCAAGCTATGATAAACCCAAAGAAACCCATGCCCAGACACATCATAATTGAACTCCTAAACATTAAGAGAAAGAAAAATTTTAAAATAGTGTGTAAAAATTGATGAGTTAAATATTGAGACACCTGGGGCGCCTGGGTGGCGCAGTCGGTTAAGCGTCCGACTTCAGCCAGGTCACGATCTCGCGGTCCGTGAGTTCGAGCCCCGCGTCAGGCTCTGGGCTGATGGCTCGGAGCCTGGAGCCTGTTTCCGATTCTGTGTCTCCCTCTCTCTCTGCCCCTCCCCCGTTCATGCTCTGTCTCTCTCTGTCCCAAAAATAAATAAAAAACATTGAAAAAAAAATTAAAAAAAAAATATTGAGACACCTGAGAAACCACAAAGACCAGAAGGAAGTGATACAACAATTTTCAAATGCTAAGAGAAAAAAACTGTGAAATCATCACCATAGATGCAGTGAAAATGTCCTTTGAGAATAAACAATAACTAACAATAAACTCAGATAAATAAAAATCTAACAGAAGTCATTGCTATCATATCTGCACTAAAAGAATTATTAAAAGAAACGTTTGTATAGAAGGGAAATGATAAGGAATAGAACTCAGAAATTCAGAATAAAAGAAGAGTGACAGCAATAGTGGAGAGCTAGGTAAATAGAGCAAGCTATTTTTTTCCCTTGAGTTCTTTAAAATATATTGGGTGATTTAAAGCAAAAAATATAAATATCATCTGCATAGTTCTTCAATGAATGTGTGTGTAATATGTAAGAAAATTATAATGTGAAGGACAGAAAGTAAAGGACACTATATGGTGATACACTTTCTACATTTTACATGACGTGTTGAATTTGGGGCTTTAAGTTGGCTGTGAAAACTTACATATGCATACTGTAATCTCCAGCACAACAAATAACTTTTATGAAAAATATACAGTAAAAAACACAGAAAAGTTGAAATGGTATACTAAAAAATTGTTTAGATAACCCAAAGGGTAAGCAGGAAAGGGGAAACATAAGAATGGAAAACAGAAGATGAACAGAAAATAACTAAAATATATGAGAAATTACATGAAATACAAGTAGTTGAAACACACCAATAAAATGAGCTGTAGTTGGAATAGATAAAACACATAACCCAACTATCTGCTGTCTCCAAGAATATCTCTTCAAATATAGATAAGTTATAAAGATGCAAGTAGATAGGCCATCCAATGCTAATCAAAAGAAAACTAAAATTGCTATATCCATAGCTACACAAAGTACACTTCAGAGTGAAGAAAATTACTAAGGATAAAGAAAGATGTTACATAATGCTAAAAATGGTCAATGGACAAGTAGACATAAAAATCTTAAATGTGTATGCACCTGAAAACAAGACCTTCAAAATATGTGAAGCAAAAACTGATAGAATTGAGAAGATAAATAGGCCAATCCACAATTACAGTCAGATATTTCTTTTTTTATATGAAATTTATTGTCAAATTGGTTTCCATACAACACCCAGTGCTCATCCCAACAGGTGCCCTCCTTAATGCCAATCACCCACTTTCCCCTCCCTCCCACACCCCATCAACCCTCAGTTTATTCTCAGTTTTGTTTTTTTGTTTTTTTTCCAATATATGAAATTTATTGTCAAATTGGTTTCCATACAACACCCAGTGCTCATCCCAAAAGGTGCCCTCCTCAATACCCATCACCCACCCTCCCCTCCCTCCCACCCTCCATCAACCCTCAGTTTGTTCTCAGTTTTTAAGAGTCTCTTATGCTTTGGCTCCCTCCCTCTCTAACTTTTTTTTCCTTCCCCTCCCCCATGGGTTTCTGTTAAGTTTCTCAGGATCCACATAAGAGTGAAAACATGTGGTATCTGTCTTTCTCTGTATGACTTATTTCACTTAGCATAACACTCTCCAGTTCCATCCACGTTGCTACAAAAGGCCAGATTTCATTCTTTCTCATTGGCAAGTAGTATTCTAATGTGTATATAAACCACAATTTATTTATCCATTCATCAGTTGATGGGGCTCTTTCCATAATTTGGCTATTGTTGAAAGTGCTGTTATAAACATTGGGGTACAAGTGTCCCTATGCATCAGCACTTCTGTATCCCTTGGGTAAGTTCCTAGCAGTGCTATTGCTGGGTCATAGGGTACATCTAGTTTTAATTTTTTGAGGAACCTACACACTGTTTTCCAGAGCGGCTGCACCAGTTTGCATTCCCACCAACAGTGCAAGAGGGTTCCCGTTTCTCCACATCCTCTCCAGCATCTATAGTCTCCTGATTCGTTCATTTTAGCCACTTTGTACAGTCAGTCAGATATTTCAATAATTGATAGAGCAAGTAGGCACAAATCAGAAAGAGTATGGTACACTCGCACAACACTATTAACCTATTTAATCTGATTGCTACTTATAGAGCATGCCACCCAACAATAGCAGGATATACGTTCTTCTCAAATGGACATTAAGGGAACATTTACCAAGCTAGATCATGTACTGGACTAAAAAACAAACCTCAGTAAAATAAAAAGGATTGAAATCTTACAAAGTATGTCTGTGACCACAATGAAATTAAATTAGAAATCAGTAACCTAAAGATAAGGAGAAAATATTCCCAACCTTGGAAATTAAACAGCACACTCCTAAATAGACCCAGGGGTCAAAGAGAGATTTTCAGGATAATGTAAAAAAAATATTTCAAACTGACTGAAAATGATAATGCAATGTACTGAAATTTGTAGGACACAGGTAAATTGGTGCTTACAGTGAAACTGGTAGCATTGAATGTTTAAATTAGAAAATAAAAGTCTCAAATCCATAAGCAGAGAAAAGATAAAATTTAAGACTAGAACTCAATGAAATGGAAAAGAGAATGCAGTAGAGAAAATATGTGAAAACAGAAACTGGTTCTTTGAAAATACAAACACACTGATAAACTTCCAGGGAGATGGACAAGGAAAAAAGAGAAAAGACACAGATTAGCAACTCTGGGAACTGAAGAGGGGTGTCATTACAGATCACACAGATATGAAAAGGAGAATAAATGGATTGTATGGATAACCCTAGGTACATAAATTAGACATCTTAGAACAGGGTGAAATTTGGCTCTGGATGTGGAGATCCCATGACTTCTTCTTTTGGAACCCATGTCCCAGATTCTCTCTGGATAACAAATTTTCCCCAATTCTCCTGCCACATGTTTTGGGTGGATCCCATCTCCTAGTCCAGAACATGGACTTCGGCTCAGTTTGGGACGATCTGAGCATTGCTTTCACCTGGCTGTCATGGCTCGTTTGAGGGGAGTTGGAAAGGGGCATCAGAATCAGGGAGGAGGTTGGTATGATAGGAACCCTGTACCCAGGGAGCAGCTGAGAGTCCTGGAATAAGCCCAACACAGCATAAGGCAGAGATGAAAGATAGAGAATCACCATGTCCTGACATCAATTTGAAACATTTGGATCTATCTCCCAGCTGTTCAGTTATGAGTCAATACAGAACTTCCTGTTTCCTTCACTTTCTTTCATCTTCTTTGTTCTCCTCCTCCCCTTAAACCTGTTTGAATTGGATTTTCAGTAAATAACCACCAGAGTGATGTGGTGGTATATGTTTGTTAGATTTTGTTGAATATATAAATCTCTCAAGGCTGGTATGGGAATTCATTATTTTATACCTTTAGTGGTTTGAATATACTAACAAATTGTTCACTATGGTGACTGACTTCCATTTTCACAAACTTTTTAGAGAGTAGTGCCATTTAAATGGAGCAAAGATACACTAGTAGAGGCACCAGTAGAGGCACTTCTATGGAAGTGCAATCAAGTAGCCTTGGGTCAGCTTGGTCTTTCTGTCCCATCCTCTGCTCCTATGTCCCTGTCAAACAGAGTGTACAAAACATTGTTCTATAATTTATTGCCCAAACTAGGTCATTTTAGAGAATAAAAGAGGATATCCATAATAAACTTATTTTGGTGAAAAAGACTTAGAGACAACTCCAGGTAAAATTGGGATACACATTCACTCTGGTTCTATATGGTAATAGTTGAAAGGAAAACAAAATATAGTAAAGTCAGAACACATTGGTTCCAGCACCATTTCTACCATCCATCAGCTGTGGGATCCTCCACAAGTGGACTTAACCTCTCTGATCTAAGCCTCAGAGTTCCCCATTAATGAATTGGAAAGGACAGCAAGTGTTACCTCACTGGAGACTGTTGTAGGATCACAGTTATGAAAGTCTTTGCCATCCACAAGGCTCAATGTAATAGTGGTTTTTATTATATGAACTAACTGATATAATTAGGTTGACTCTAACAATGTGCTTGTACTTAATTGTACACAATAGAAGAGTTCTTAGAAAAAAAGCTCAGTATGAATAGGAGCTTTGTAAACTGCCTCTTATTCAGAAAACTCAGTTAAACATTCTCTGAGAAATTCTTCTGCAAAGTTCAGAACCTTTTGTAGAATGAACAATCAACCATGCTTACATCTTATATATGGGGATTTGCTTCTAAGCAAAGCACATCCTTAATGCTCTCAATGTCTGTCTACCCAACTAGACATGGGGAGTGAGGCATTTCACAAATGTTAGGTTACCTGGCCATGATGCAGTCTGGGGGGAAGACTCCAATGCAAACCTTTGGGGGCCGATGTGACCATGAAGAAAAAAATACACAACATAAATTCTTGAAAAACAAGGCCCCATTGGTTTAATTTATTTCACATTGTGCCTCAGCAGCACCAGGCTCCAGTGAGCTAATGAATACGAGATGCAGCTGTAGACTAGAGGCAATCTGCACATGCCGGTTACATGACCGATGCTCCAATAGCTCAATTGTTCATTGTCAGGCTTCCAGTACCTTCTATGTGTCTGTAGCCCTGGTGTGGACAGGACTGTCCGGCTCTGGGATGGACAGTTAGAAAATGCTCCCTATTCATATTAGCACAGTGCCTAGCTGGTCGTTCCTTCCCCATGTGTGCGCCGCCATCTGGGACAATTTAGCCATTGTCTGTTGGGGCCTTTGAAGCTTGATTATAGGAGAAGGGAAAACATCAGCTACAATAGAGCCGTCTGCCCTGTTTGGGGACACCAGTGCAATCTTTTCTTTTTCTCTTTTTTTAAATTCACATATTTTTGGTCATCTCCACCTAGGTCCAAATATTGGTAGTGGAATGTTGTCTTGAATCCTTTCTCTTGAATGGAATGAGCCCCACGTGCAGCTATTTTCCAGCCCCCATAAAACCAGTTTTGTGAACACGATCACGTTGATAAAAGATTTATTCCAGTCCTCTCGTTCTATTTTTACTCACTGAATACCAAGAGGATCTAAAATTTCAAAGCATAAATCAAAGTGTAAATGCTGATAACATAGTTTTTCCCATTTCCTTTAGCTCTATGTCCCCACTCTACCTCCAAAACTTTGTCCTTAAGAAACAGTCATGGATGTCAATAAAGTTTATTGTTTTCAAAGGTAAAACTTTCATGTTTGATAATAAGAGAGTAAGTAAAAAAAAAAACAAAAAACAAAAACAAACCCTTAAAGTGGTATACGATACTGCATATTAGCATGTACCTGTAGAAATCTTGTTGTATGTAAATAGAATCAAATCTACACAATACTATGAAGTGGAGGTGGGAATGGCTAGTAACAAAGTCATATCTACTTTGGTAAAATAATAATAAATGTGTGCATGAATACACTGATATAGCACGAAATAGTTAACAGCCATAATTTCCTTGGGATGGAATTGGTGAACATTCTTCTTTCTTTCCAACTCCCTGTCTCCTTCTCTGTACTTATTTGGGTTTTTGAATTATTTCACAATGGACTTGTGTTACATTTGTAATAAAACACCCTTATAAGGTAAGTTTAAAAACATTAATGAAAGCCTAACATTATACAAACTTAATGTATACCCTGAAATTGAGTGTCCGGGTACAGCACAATCAAGGTAACCATGGCAATGGAAGGCTAGCATGACACAGATGTCACAAATGTGTGTATAGCCCATACACACTCAGTGCCTTTTTAGGGAAAGGATTTTGTACATATATTCAAACATAATTCAGGAATTCTTAAGGTATGAAATCAGGGTAACCATTGTAGCAGAGATATGAGTTATCAAATGTCGCTCCTCTTCCCTTTCTCTTAATAACTTTCTCAGCATTTAAGCAGAGTATGTCTCCTCATCTACAGGTCTAGGTGCCAACCACTCTTGAGGTGGGGCATGGCCATCTAAGGGAATTCTGGTCAGGTGTGTGAATGGCAGTGGTAAGAGCCACCTCTGAGTAGTCATGCCTTTCTCTTTTCTCTGTCCCTTCATTCTGCATATGGTACTGGGAGCTGAAGTGATCTCTTACACACTGAGATGTAATCCATGCAAAAAGAACTAAAGTGGTTGGGACCTTGAAGCTGTTGAACCACCATATTGGTCCTGAGTTGCCTATGCATGAGCACAGATGTAAGAGAGAAACAATCTTTTATGTTGTTTAAGTCATCGTTTGTGGGATTTTTTTTGGTTATTCTTATAGCAACTGAACCACTGTCGTAATTAATAATAGCATAGTATAGTGGTATAATTTTATAATATGTAATAATATTATATAGTGAGTAGACCCCCTTCCGCTGCCTTTTCTTTCCTTCTCCCTTCTTCCATTCCCTTGCAGGAACAGCACACTTCACTTCTCAGTCTGAGCAGATGCAGGGCACTGCTAGGCTCTTGGCATACCAGTAGATTTTTAGTTTTCCTGAAACACAGATGTAAGTTTCTAACCTAGAAAATACTTGAAGAAAAAGTCTCTAAAAAGTCACTGTACAGAGATATTTACTTTATTTTTTCATCAATTTACTTTGATAAAATTTGGGAATTGAAATGTTAGTAACTGGCTGTGACTCTTTTGGGTTATAGCTGAGTACGTGGTGATTTCCATGGACCCCAGGAGGCTTACTCAATGTGCACGTCCAAGTAAACAGCACAGATAAGAACACTATGAACACCATACAAACACAAGGGGAAAGCCAGAGACCAGGAGATAGGACATTGAAGATATAGAAGAATCAGAGAGTCCTGGGGAGCAAGCAACCTGAGAGGGGAGAAAAGGAAGGCATCTAACCCAGGGAGCATTATAGGCAAGGCACAAAGACAGGAAAGAGCGTCAGACAGTGGAGACTATGACAGTGAGGGCAATTGGCCTGTCTGAGCCAAGAGATCACATGAGAAGTGGAAGAAAAAGTTCCTGGAAAGGTAAAGACAAGTATGGGCTACCATATACAGAGGACTTTATTTCTTTGGCACATAATGCAGGTCTGTGAAACAGATTCCAAACTTCTTGTTCTCATGCAGATCCCCTTCTTGGAGTTGTGATAAAATGTTAGACTATAAAATTCCAGGTATGTCTAAGATCCATCCCTAAGACCATATACAGGATAAACTTTGTTTACATGGCGCTAAAATAGGCAGGTCATACACCTCCCCAGCCAGGAATCAAAAATAATAATAAACTGGTTTTCCATGGTTTCTCCTGCACAAGATGGTGGCTGGAGTTCCAGCTTTTATCTAAGTCCTCCCACGCAAGTCATGGAATCCAAATAATTGGTCCAGTATTATCTGTTTCCATCCTCTGTGCCCCTGTGCTCTGCAAGGCTGCTAAGGGGGTGCCCCATCATTCCAAAGATGGGGGTCCCAGAGCTGCTGTCCAGAATCTCCACAACCATACTCTATCTGGGCTCACACTACTGAAGTGGCTCTCTTCTCCCCCATAACGGAGCATGTACCTTTTCCATTCCTTCTTAGTCCACGAGGGTAGCCTCTTTCTAATCATTAAACTTCTCTGCTTAAATCATAGGCCAGGTCATACCTTCTGGTTTTTCTAGACAAGGAAGAAGCGTTAGTCCTTTCTTGATCTTTCTCCATCTGGTGGTGGGGACAGTTCCTCACCATCCTGCTGTGGAGTTTCTACTGCTATTTCAACTAACTCTCAACTCCCTTTCCTCTAGTTTGAGCAACCTATGTGACTTATGTTTTGTTGAGTTCCACAGTGGGGATAATTTATTTTTCCTGCTTACTCAAAACCACATTTTGATGTGTGAAATTTTTACTTTGTTGTCATTGGTGGTTATGTTTTGAACTGGTAGCCTTGTTAATACACAGATCCCTGGGTCTCTTTCCCGAGTTTCAGCAGGTCTAAGATGTTGCCTGAGAATGTGCATTTCTAACAAGTTCCTGGGTGAACTGCAGGATCACATTTTGAGAATTGTTCTAGAGCACACTTGCCCTAATAAAGCCTTTATGCCTTTGTTGTGCTCTGGGACTTCTGTGGTCCATCCTGGTATCTTGTAGTTCCTCTTTTGTTGTGTTGGTTTTTGGACAGCATGTGGAAGGAAGATATCGACACCAGAGTTTGGAAAGGAGAGAGGACAATTGTGGGTGTCTGAGATGTATTTAGCATGGGGGCTCAGTGAGGCCTGACAGTACAGTAATGCCCTTCTCCTCAGAGCATCACTATGAGCCCAGGCAGCTGAGTCATTAAAGAAAAATCCTTAGGAAACATTGACATTGGAACCCCACTCAATGTTTGTTCTACAAACTTGGAATGCTTGCTCTCTCCAGAAACCTCAAAATTACTTTGCCATTAACACCTGTGATGAGTGGCAGGGCTTGCGTCATTAAGATTACCAGAGGGAAATGGCTGCCTCATCTTGAACTGAGGAAGTATTAAGAATTAATGAGGTATCAGTACTCACAGTTTGATAAACTGCAAAGCACCTCTCCCATGCCTCTATTCCCTCTGCTGCCTCTGTCCTCTGGTTCCTTGACATAAGACATTTTAGAAGACCAAATGTCAACTGTAGGGCTATGGATGTGACTAGAAAAATGGAAAAGAGAAAAGATTTTGCAATTTTGGCAGAGGGTCATGAAAACACTATGACTTATTTGATGTATTTCATTCGAGGGATCAGACCACACAGCGCTTGCACTTGCTGGTTACGCCAAGTGAGTCAGATTGGATGGAAAGGATAATTTGTTGGAATGGATGTATGTCAGTGACACCATGAAAGAAGCTGTTGGTGATTCCTGACAGTGGGGGTTACAGGCAACTTCAGGGCAGGTGTCAGCTGCCTACTCTTCCTGGGTCTGAGCTGTTCTCAGGAAAACAGCTGTATCGTAACATTGAGAGCTTGCCTTTAGAATGCTGTGACCTGCCCCTAGGAGGCTTTGTAGGTCTGGAAATAGTCACCACATGTGGACGTTGCCCATTAGAGAGCATGTGGCCATTCTCTTGTTCATAACCGAGTGCATCTGAAACCCCTCAGAGGTCTTTGTTTTACTCTGTTATCAGAACTGGGTAGTTTTGATGAACCGTGCAGTCCATGCTCAGCAATGTTTCCTTGTATTATATTTCTTCAAGACATTGGGGGATATATTTACTCATGGTGATTCATTGTAACTCAGAGCTCTCTATAGGTG
Source organism: Panthera leo (assembly GCF_018350215.1). Classification (NCBI taxonomy): domain Eukaryota; kingdom Metazoa; phylum Chordata; class Mammalia; order Carnivora; family Felidae; genus Panthera; species Panthera leo. The sequence goes on from NC_056681.1 coordinate 46,714,008, forward strand.
CTCTCCAGGGGTACCTTTTCAAGGTTCTTTGAAAAAAGTTGGTAAGTGTTACAGTAATAATCCCTTTTGAATATATAACTATTTCTCATTACATGTGGCTGTTATAAAGATGAATGCTAATACTTATTCTAAGATCTTTTAAAATATTAACTCATTAATTCAAACCAATTTAATGAAGTCAGTGCCATTTCTATTCCCATTTTACAGATGAGGAAACTGAAAGAGTCTGTAAAGTTACAGGTCACAGAGCAAGTGGTAGCCAGCACTAGAAGCCAGGTATTCCACATCAGACCCCATGCTCTTAACTACTACACAAAACTACTGATTGTTTTGCTGATGAGATTTGATTGGCAGAAGCTGCTTGCAAACTTGTTACTGAATCCACTGGAATAAAAGCACATGCATGTTTCTGGACAGACAGGTGAAGGGAGGGAGCCCTCCTTTAAAACCTCTCATCTCTTTCCATTGTTTAAGAATCAAATACAAACACATTAAAGTGACCTTCCTAGGTTACCTCCCCAGCCTCCCTTCCCAGACACATAGGACTACCCCAAGCATGCCACAGGCATCCATACTCCATATCTTTGCTTATAACATCTCCTCATTTTGTACTGGCCTTCCATTCCATGCCCTGTTTGTACACCTTTAACTTGGGTAAATTCCCTGTAGAAATTCCCAGTTTGAGTGCCTCATGTGGTTGCTAATATGTTGAGATAATGGTCCTTGAACACTTAAAACAATTGGGAATGGTCCAGGGATGCTGGAGCCTTTATTCTGGTCATTTCCAGCCATACCTGTTTATTTCAGTGTGCCATATAAAGATTACCTTTCTCTTTGCCTTTCTCTGAGCTGCTCTGTGACCAAGGAGCTGATCTGTATGGACTTCCAAACTAGATTCCCTTGAACAAGTTCAGCAGTGAGAGGTGGAGGTATTTCTTCTTCCACTTCTTCCCAGACTTGGTGCCACAGTGCTGGTAACAGCTGTCTCTTGTCCCTCCCTCCTAAGCTAGGCCATCACCTGGCAACCCCTCCTCCTAGCTCCAGGTCTTCAGTGGGAATACCAACACCCCACTGTGCTTGTCTCTGGAGGTTTTTCTCCAGCCCTCTTGGGTCACTCTGCTCATAACACTGCTCCTCCTTCATCAAAACCTGCATATTTGAGCCTTAAGGGTGAATTCTATATCCTGTTGGGATTTGGGCCCCTGGAACTCCTTCTCCCAAAACTATTTCTGGGCCTTGTCTTCTAACTCACAAATGGTCACTACTCACATAGCGCAAGTCTTGGCTTATAGGAACACAAGTCGTCCTTAAATGAGTTGGAATTGTAACGTAGACTTAAGCACCCAACAACTTTTTGGAAAGGTATGGTATTAGACTTCTTCTGTTTCCCCTTTCTACTCTTTGTGGTAGGTCTCAGGTACATGTTAGAGTATAATGCATATTCTTCCACAGCTCAGGGGTTGTAGGTTACTTTTCTTCCCTTAATATTGATGTGCTGCTTGTTGATGTGCTGTTCTTCCCTGGAAATCTATTAGCTACACTGTAGAAGAATGGGTCTCTTTAGGACTTGTTTTAAATAAATGCTGGCATGAGTTGGGGTCCATCTTGTGGCTGCAAGACAAACAAAGGTAATGGTTCCCTACCCTGATCTTCTAAATTTTAAAATGGAGCAGCTTTCCTTCCTGTGGTCCCAGTGGTATACTGCAACAGATTCAGAGGTCTGATTCTCCTTTTGGTTAGCTTCCCTTTGTGCCATGTTTGGAGTACAATGGGGCATTGAGAACCTCATCCCAGCCTGGCAAGCTGCTGAGCAGAGAAGTCAGGGTTCCCGACATCCAACCCAATGCTCTCTTGACTAAACCACATGGGCTGTTTTCCTCTGCCCTGCCTTGGACCACTCAGCTCTTCTTGACTCAGATACCACTGATCCCTTTCCCAGGATACACACCCACCTGTTCCCCAGAGCCAAGTTTTGTTAGGCATGTGGCTTTTCTTGGAATGCTCAGTCACTGTGGAGCTCTGGCCCCTCATCCCAAGGCAGGAGGATTTGCGTAGATGAATTCCCACCATGAGGGACCAGTGTGAGTCTCCAAACCCTCAACACCAGTCAGAGACTGTGGGTTTTCTGCAACTGGTTTACTCTGTGCACAGTTGACAGGAAGTAAAAATCCAAGTTTGTAGAATATAACCCTTTTCATAGTAAACCTATTTTAGAGTTAACCAAGGCATACTGGCCACTACTGATTTAATGCAACCGGAAAACATTCAAATCTCCAAGGAGAGCCAAATGCCACCCGAGTTCACTTTTTTACTGTCTCCTTCTCCTTCTCCTTCTCCTTCTCCTTCTCCTTCTCCTTCTCCTTCTCCTTCTCCTTCTCCTTCTCCTTCTCCTTCTCCTTCTCCTTCTCCTTCTCCTTCTCCTTCTCCTTCTCCTCCTTCTCCTTCTCCTTCTCTTCTTCTTCTTCTTCTTCTTCTTCTTCTTCTTCTTCTTCTTCTTCTCCTTTTCCACCTAGTCCTCCTCCTCCCTCTTCCTCTTCCCCTTCCCCTTCTTCATATCCTTCTCCTTCCTCCCCCTCCTCCTCCTCCTTCTTTTCAATATGCCAGTTATTTGCTGGTTTATAAACAAGTAAACAGAAAATGAATATGCTGTGGAATTTGGAGGAGAATTTTCTAAGCCAGAAATCTGAAGGGGGAAAAAGGCCACAAAAGCAGGGTAAACAGTTAAGGCAAATTTTAGACCTACTTTCGACCAAAATAGCCAGTATATTGCAGCTGGGATACAGACCTCAATGCTGGTGAGGAGGCTGAAGCAGATTAAATTGAGGAAAACAGGGTTTAGCGATAGCAAACAAGTTAATTTTTTGTTATTTCTCTTGAAAAAGGGTATGATGTTAGGTTAGACTTTTGTCTGAGCAAATATTTCAAGTTTTGCTTATCTGATGCCACTGTTTCTGGGCTTTACATTAGATATTGGTTATGAAATGTGCTTTTCTCAGAATATATATATATATATATATATATATATATATATATATATATATATATATATATATCTTTTCTAGTTGAACCATGATAGTAAAAATGATTAGTGGAGTTGAAATCTGCAGCAATGCACAGATCGCTTGCTACAGTGTTTAGGATAGCTGAAATATGCAATAATTGATTTTAACATGTGCTGTAATTGGTTCCATATGCATTGCTGTCAACTGTGATGCATCATAATTAAACTGACATGTTCAAAAACTGGCCACCGAAATGAGCACTCACTGAATTTTCCAACTGTGCACAGCTGCTGCTTCTCTGCCCCTGGTTTCCCACTCAGGACCCACATTGCTGGGTTTCATTTCACTGCTAGTCTTCTCCATGGAGAGGAGGAGAATTTTACCCCCGCAAATTTTAAATGACCTCCTTGAGTGAATTCAGGTTCTTTCCCCACCTTCAGTTTTACATGGCCACATATTTTAGCAATGATAGATCTATATGTAATTTCCTAAGTCACCATAAATCAGATCTAAAATTGTGAATATGGTCAAGAATTTAATATAAGACACAGCAACAGATCCATAAAAGTTCCATATTTTAGCCTTCCACCCCCAATCGAACCAGGCTTGAACTCTTAATGGGAAATTCACTTGGAGGAAGAAAGTGTGAGGCACACACCACCTCCAGTCTCATCACGTGAAAGAAAAAGGTTCCGAGAAGATGCAAGAAGATGCAACCATCTTTCTTATTTCTTAGGTCATCATAATGCTTATGTGTACCCAGAATGACCTTACCTCTATAATCTGATTATCTTTCTCTTCTTCTTTTGTAAAAGCAGCATGATATAGTCAAAAGGGCATTGAACTAGGATCTTGTCCTGTGGTCAAGTTCCTGCTCTCTTACTTGTAATAGTGTTGGTAAAGCCCTCTGAGTGTTAGATTTCTGCCTGGAAAAGTGGAAATGATAATACTCTTTTTATAATCATCTCACAGTTTAGAACAATAGATGATATACAAACAAGACAGGATACAGTGGCTCTGCAGTTCTTGAAATCTCTACTCTGGATCAGCATGAACCATACTTGTCTTTGGACTTTGTGTTACCATAATTTTCTGTTTTAATTTAATGAAGAACTCCAACTCTCCCAACCCCACTTGATCCCCCAAGTCATACCTCCTCTAATCCATTCATCACACAGGTAGGTTCTGTGATTTCAAAATACTTAACAACAAAAGTTAGTTCGTCACCCATACATAGTTGATCAGGGTGTTATTTGTCTACAGCACCATTTCTGAAAGGAGGAGCATGGTAGCCATCTCCATCATTAATTCTTTTGGAGGCACTATCCTTCTACTTATTTCAATTATGTAACACTGGTGGGGAACCCTAGTTTGCTTACAGTGAATTAGGCCTGGTCTATCATGGTGTATCCATTTGTCAATAGAACATAGCCCAAGCTGTGGCTGTAGGACCAAGCGGGACCAATAAGAGTTCTTCCTTAAGCCTTGATTGTCAATAGTTATGACACAAGCTTCTCTTAATCTCTTAGGAAATGAGCCATGAGGATATAAACCTGGTAATTCTCCATCGTAAGAAAGACACCATGCTGTCCACCTCATGAAGGAAGATGAGATTAAGGCACACACACGGGGAGGGGCAGAATTGGTAAGAAATGTTAATTAATGGCTTTGGACACTGTCAGATAAGTGTTAGGAGGGTAGAACTTACTACAGTTCCTAATGTCTTATTTCTTGGTAAAATCTCATAGGAACCAAAGACCATAGGATTTAAGGAAGAATTGGATTGAAAAGGGACATTTGTCCTTTTTCTGCCCCTATCTTCTCAAGTTTTACTTTCTGAAGGAGAAAAGTCTCTGTTTTATATCCAGGATCTGTGTGCGGGCTGACTGCTCCTTAAAATTTATCACTGTCAGGGATCCCTTGACTACCAGAATGTTCCTCATTACCCCACTCCCTCGTCATCACAGTCTTGGATCCATGAGACTTGCCTGTTAGTTTGAAGAAACAGTTTGATGATGTGTAGTGCATCTGTGGTGCTTCTCAACCCCCCATGGAGCCCATGAAAATGCAGATTGCTGGGGATGACCCTTAGAGATTCTGATCCAATCGATCTGGTTAGGGTGAGAAGTCTTCATTTCTACCAAGTTTCTAGGCTAGAATGAGGTAATGAGGTTGCTGTAATGAGTGTCAAATTAGAAGGAATGTTGAGTGACTTAGGTCTTGGCACCTAGGGCAGTTCACCAAGCCTCTGTGGGCCTCCCTTTAACCATACGTAAAATGGCAGGTTTGATCTAAAGGATCTTTAACTTTCCTTTAAAATGCTCTAAGTCTACCAATAGATCATCAAGTTCTATTTGGGAGGACTGTACTGTCATGAGGAGGCTTCTTTTTCCTTCTTCTTCTTCTTCTTCTTCTTCTTCTTCTTCTTCTTCTTCTTCTTCTTCTTCTTCTTAAGACAGCTGTTATTTAAAAAGACAATATCTAATTTCTGCAGAAAGAGTAGACATGGTCAGAGAGCAGCAATAGACTGCGGTATATTTTAGATGCTATGAATTTGAAGAAACTGATCTGGCATTAAGCAACATTTTTATTTTAAAAATTCTTTAATGTTTCGATTTATTTTAGACACACACACAGAGAGAGAGAGAGAGAGAGAGAGAGAGAGAGAGAGAGAGAGAGAACAAGCAGGAAGAGGGGATCTGAAGCAGGTTCCAGGCTTGAACTCACAAACTGCGAGATTGTGACCTGAGCCGAAATCAAATGCTTAACCAACTGAGTTACCCAGGCGCCCTAAACAACATTTTTAATCTGGAGGTTGTACTGTTTTATAATAATGCCTTCATTTATTAGGCACTAGTTCTAGAATTGAGGCCACACCAGCCCAGTACCTTCTCAACAGCAAGGAAGAGTAGACAGGGCTGGGGAGACACAGTAGTGGGGACAGTAAGAGCTTAGGGGAAGGAGAGAGAAACCCCTCAAAGTTTTTTTTTTTACAAAAAAAAAAAAAACTCTTTGCTACACAAAGAGTGTTTACCAACCCCTCCCACTGTTGCATTCTGTACTTCCCTGATAGATCTTCTGGGCATGCAGCCAAGAGAAGTTCTGATAGGCTATGTCCAGAGCTCAAGAGTTGTTAGAGAAGAAATGGATTATGTCAGCATCTAGGAGATCCCTCTTAAAATTGAAAAGAAAGGGAAAAGATAAGTACTGAAGAAATCTTCTGAAGTGGGAAGGAGAGAAAACTTCTTGGGTCTGTCTTTTCTGTTTCACTCCAAGTGCTGGCACAAACTACCTATGTCCCACCAGCAATGTATAATGGCCATTTTATGAGTGTGAACAGGAAACTGTGGCCATAACAGGGTTTTTTTTTTTTTTTCTCCTCCCTTTACTTTGTTGGAAGAATAAGTGATGGAGGTAAAGAAAAATACATAACAGTAATTTAGGAAGGAATTTATTTTTGGGAAAAAAAAACCTGAGGGTTGATGGGGGGTGGGAGGGAGAGGAGAGTGGGTGATGGGTATTGAAGAGGGCACCTTTTGGGATGAGCACTGGGTGTTGTATGGAAACCAATTTGACAATAAACTTCATATATTGAAAAAAAAGGAAATTATTTTTACATAAGAGCCATTTAATGACAGCCTAATTGTATTCAAGGAGGGTAATCAATGAGTATCACAGAGCATTGATTAATTTGCTCAATATACATGTGTTGGGTGCCCTAATACATTCCAGCAACGTGTGAAGCACCAGAAAACCAAACCATAGTGAGATTATCTCCACATTTAAGGGCCTTCCAGTGGAGATGGGCAGATGACAAATAAGCAGGTGGTTTTATGAGTTTCAAGAGGGATGAACACAGGGTACCATGACAGAAGTGCAGTCATGCAGGATGCCAGGATCAGCAAAGATCCCCTGTGGATAGGAATGGCCCCAAGCACTAGTGGAGATTGGGTCAGAAAAACAGGCTATTCTTTTCAGACTCTGCAGCAGAGACTCAAACAGGTAAGTTCATAAAACTTTAATAGTTTTTTTTTTATGACTGGCAGTTAGAATTGAAGCTGGAAGGGAAAAAGAGAGTTACCTTTTGAATTTATTTTAACACATTGGTTCAGAACAAATTCCATTTCTTAAAAGGCTTTTCTTTTTGTTGGTGGGAGAGGATGGTGGATCATGGAATAAACTATGCCTACCTGCAGCTAAGTAACTGGGTAGGTTCAGGGTTCTTTCTCTCTCCTGTTGACTCTTCTTTCTTTCCTCCACACTGCTCATGTCCTTTTATGATGCTTTACCTCATTTCCTCGTCATAGATGTGTTATTCCCTCCATCCCTAACTCCTTTTCTTCTGGATTTATTTTGAAATGACCACTGTATAGTCTCCTTATTCTAGTTAAAAATTCATTTTCCAAATAGATAACATAAATATGAAAATGTCTATAGGGAAATATGACCTTTAAAGAAAAATGAGAAGGGAAAATCAGGAGTTTGCTACAAGTTGGAGAATGATTTTTTTTTTCTATTTTTGGAGTACCTGGTTCCTTTTCTCAAATGATGATTGGTGAGATTATATTCGGCCAAATTTAAGTTCTTGGGTTCTCTCCTCTCTGAAGGGGAAGAACCTTTTTGCAGTAGAAGATTCATTTCTAAAGGAATGAATCTAGAAACCTTTTTGTTATGTCTCTATCTTCATAGTTGTCTTTAAATTTTATTCTTCTGAGAAAGAGAGTAACTGCAAGGAGAAATCTACACCCTAGAGGAGTCTAGTTGGTTGTGGGAACAATAAAACCTCCATCACGATAATCATAGCCACATTATTTCCAGCATAACCATCATTGCTGAATATGGGGTACTCCTTGGCACTGGGAAGGCAAATAACTTTAAGTCATGACTCCTGCCTTCAAGAAACTAGTCATATTGTTGGAAGGCTAACATCCACATACAAAGGTTTAAAAGATAAAAGGAGCTCCTGGTAAATCATTGTGGCGCTATTAACTGCTTCTAATTTTCAGGCACGTCAATTCTGTATTTTTTCAGATTTCAGAATTTAGCAGGTATTGAGTGTGTCACTGTCTGGGTATGACTAACTGGAGAAGTGAGGTTTCTGTTTTAACTCTCCTTAGCATTTTGTTTTTAGCTCTAGATCTTCCAAAGGAACAATCTGATTTGGACCAAATTTGATATATTACTAGAAACTATCAAGTTACATATAACATTCCATATTTAGTTAGACTGATATTTTGTAAAAAGTTCCCTGGAATTAAGCTGAGTATAGTCTACAATATGAACAACTACTTAACCTGTGGCCCATGATTAAAGACAGACCCCAAACAATAAATAGTCCTCCAAAACAATGTCAGAGGAACAGAAATTTGGGAAATGAGCAAACAGACACACCCATGAACTGATGTCTTTCCATGGCCAGCTCTGAGTTGGGGAGCAGCTAGATGAGGATGAGGAGGGCTCCTCTGAGCCCCAGTCCAACAGGCTTTCAAGATATGTTTACATCAGTGTTTCTCACACTTTAATGTGCACATGAATCCTCTAGGAATGTTTGAAATTTACATTCCGATTCAGTAGGCCCAGGTGGACCTGAGCTTCTGGGTGGCCAATAAGCTCCCAGGCATGCTGATGCCTCTCCATCCTGAGACCACAATATGAATAGCAAGAGTTACATACAATGTAGTATGTTAGAAGGGCAGTGTGAAAGTAAGGGTTCATTCACTGAAGAAACTGTATAACCAGTGATTGGATGTCAGGTGTATGGTAGCTGGGAGGTAGAACCAGATCCCTCCAGGAAGAAGCAAGGGCAGGTCTATCTCCAGGGGCTGCCTCTGACATCAAATCTGGCTCCACTTCAGGCCCTGGGGACCTTCTGGACTCCTCTGCTGTGTAGGATCAGCGCTCAGGTAGGCTGAATGCTGTAGCAGAGACAGTGATGCTCTCGCACCCTGACCTAGTCTGATGGCCAAGAATCATTCCCAGGATCATGTGGTGCATGGGACACATGTGGGAGCCCAGCTCTCTGGGGAGAAGGGGATGTCCCTTGTCTTTATATCCCCCAAAGGATGATTCTACATCTGCTTCTGTATGGCTGAGATATGAAAAATAAAAGGCTATCTCACACTAATCCACCTACGTGGAGAAGAATCAGAAAGAAGGTTCCATACTCCTTCAGTAGGCCACTGTCATGATATTCAGGACCCAGCACTCTTCCAGAAAGCCGAAGGCTCTGACTACCTAAAGCTGGCTCATTGCTTTTTCTCCCAAATAAGAGAGAAAAGTGGGGGTTCCGAGCTGGTACTTCTCAAATTTCAATGTTCTGGGGAATCACTTGGGGAGCTTGTTAGCAGGAAGCTCCTGAGTCAGCCGTCTGGGTGGGATGTGATTCTACATTTCCAGCCAGCTCCCTGGAGATACTGAAGCTGCTGATGTCAGGCTCAGCTCCATTCCAGTAGCTTGGAAGCAAGGAAGCTGAGTGACCATCTTCGGGACCTTCTGAGTCAAGCAGGAGGTATCTCTCAAGCCCAAGTGGGATGCCCAGGCTGTAGTCTCCAGGTTGATGGGCAGCTGTATGAGATTTGAAATCTCAGTGCCGAGTGGGATGGGACAGGGCCTAGTTAAAGGCATCATTTCATTGTAGTAACTGCAGCAGGCCAGAATGAATTACAGACTGGTGGGTTTTCTGGGGTTTGTGGACTTGGGTGTATTGATTTGTTAAAGGAAGTGGAACAATGTTGGATATTGAAAAAAATGTTAGAAACAGGGAAGTAAAGTTGATCCAAATCCCCTCTGCCCCTGACTCCTCAGCCCTCGGCTCCCTCTTGCCTCTGTTGGCACGTTATGAGCTCTTGGGCTGACGTCCAGGTTCCCTAAATTCAAGTGTGGAAAAAGCCACCTAATCTCCTGGAAAATCTCCTGATGTGTATTTTTGTTTAAAAAAATATATATATGGGTCGATCTTAAACTTAGTACTGTCTAAACTGTGCTCAATGGCATTATCATTGTGGACACACACTCTTATTTTCCAGAAGGCCTCCTCTCTCTCTGACTGGGCATTGATGCCAGATGCAGAATGGAAATTTTCAGGGAAAGTCAAGTACTACTAAACCATTAACTCAGTGCATTAAAAGTAGGAAGACTGATTCTTCCCATTATGTTTTGGCTGTCAAGTCTGATTTGAGCTTATTTCTCATTGAGTATTCCATATCAAAGCCTGGGATAATAGAATTACAGAACATTAGGATTTTCAATCTGGAAGAGACCCTGGAGATCATTTAGCATTGCTTGCTCACTTTACAAATGAGGAAACTGTATTTTTTTTTCACTCTTGAGAACTTGAGCAGATACCCAGATTTTGAGACGCATGTTTAGTTGCTATTCCCATATAGGGAGTTACGTGTGTGGATGAAAGAAGCCAAGAATAGATTTTTCCTCTTTAGTCATCCTTGATATTGGCTTTAGCTTCATCAAAGTCTGTCATATATACCCTTTGGACAGTGTGCCTTTTGCAATAATATGCAAATGCTTTGGCTCCTGACATTAGTTGGAAAAGAAGTGTGATGTTTTCACTTAAAGGACATTTTATACAGTTTAATGGCGACTGCATCTCTGGCATTTATAACAGATGTTATCCCAGTTTAGGCAACTTCTTCTAAGTAATGTAGCTGGATTTTAGCTGCTGAAATTTTCTGTATCATTTTGGTGATCATATTTCATTTCAGACTTTTGAACGTGACAGATTGTCCACCTGGATTTCATTTTACCACATTTTATTGATGGCCTGACTCAGATCTTTCAAGTTTGTGCTAACTGACCTTGAAGGAGTAGCTTGTTGTTTAAATTTTATGACACAGAGACGTAAACTGCCTGCAAATTATGCAACACAATGGCGATGAACAATGAATGTTAGAACTTTTTATTAATATTGATTGCCTCCAGTTAAGGAATTAGTAAGAACTGTTATGTTGTACCCATTCCTAGGACAAAAATCCCCAATTAACTTTACTACAAGCACATGTGTAACAAGTGAGAACCACATTTTTGTTTGCAAATGAATGCTCCATGGAATAATACTATGCTATTCGCCTAATGCCTTCTTGTTGCTACTCTAGTTCTCTAAATGATGGCTCATTTTCCCATCCCCCATCCTATTATTCTGAGTAATTTAAGGCAGTTATGCAAATCACTGTGGACCTATCATTGAAGACCTGGATGATAGAAGATAGAAGTTACAGAGAGAAGACAAATGAAAATACTCTATGTAACCCCAGTCTGGTTATGAATAAAACACCCCCACAAACCCATATGAAGGATATTCCTACCAAGTCCTTGTCAGCCCTCCCCAAAGACTATGAGGTCATGAAAAACAAGGACAGTCTGAGAAGTGGTCACAGTCTGGAGAAGGTGAAGGTGACAGCATGACAGCTGAATGGAACGTGGTGCCTGGATTGGGTCCTGGAACAGAAAGGGAGCACAAGTAAGAAACTTAAGGAAACCTGAATCAAGTGTGGACTTTAGTCCATAAGAATGTGCCAATATGGTTCGTTAATTGTGACAAATGTGCCATACAACTGTATGATATTGCCAATAGGGGAAACTGGGTTTGGGGGTATACATGAGCTTTCTATATTATCTTCACCAGTGTTGTATAAATCTAGAACTGTTCTGCAATAAAAAAGTGTATTAAAAAGTATAGAGATCATGTCCATTTAGTCTCTGATGCTCTTTGTTATTGAAATATAATTATAAAAACTGACATCAAGTGGGTGTCTTGTTCTGTCAGGCTTTCACCTGTATCATTTTGTTCAAATCTTAGGACAATTCTTTGAGATATTTATTATTATCCTCAATTCATAGTTTTTAAAATGCAGAAACTGGGGTTCAGAGAGAATAATCTCTTATATTTTCATTAAAATTCCCTGGCTTAAAAGTGGCAGGCCTGCAATTTGAACCCTTGTTTGCCTCACTCTAAAGCACACATTTATTTCAGGTGTCCGTCTGGTCTCCAGAAACATGACCTCAAGAGATGGGGCAGAGGTTGGAGAAAATGGGAAGGGACTGGGGGGTTAGGGAGGGCAGGAACCCGGAAGCTCTGTATCTGACCTCCAGAGACATGGAAGTTTCCTGAGGAGGCTCCTGCAGCCCCTTTTTTTCCCAAGGGTTAGTGTCCAGGTCAGCCCTAGAGGAGCTTTCCCGTTCCCCTGGATTTCAGGCAACAAATATTAAAAAGAAATCCCCCCTGCAGTGACTGTGGGTGCAGTCCCAATATGCAGAGGAGCAGCTACTGGTTTTGGCAGCAGTTCTGACTTAACTGGAAGGAAGTTCAGAGCCTGACATGAGGCTCAAACTCACAAACTGTGAGATCATGACCTGAGCTGAAATCAAGAGTTGGAAGCTTAACTGACTGAGCTACCCAGGTAGCTATTTTGTAAATAGCTATTTTTTAAATAAAATTTTATTGGCTGAAAGCATGATATTCTTTTACTTTAGCTTTTGGTTGCTTTCTTGCTTCTATGGCATAGTTGAGGAGGTGTGACAGTCTAAAGCAATTATGTAGCCCTTTATAGAGGAAATTTATTTACCTGTGGTGTAGAGGTCAGAAAAGTATCTGGATTAAGTAGTTTCACAGTGAAAGGAAAAGGGAGTTCAAATGCTCTCAAGCCTCACTGTACCTAAGGATCATCTCGGGTGCTTACTTAAAAATACCCACCCTGAGGCCAACCCTTGTAGATCCTGACTTAGTAGGTCAGGCTGAGGTCCAGAAATACACATTTTCAGTAACATTTTAGTATACAGATCTAGGCATCAAGAATATTGGCCTTGATGTTGGCTGGACATAGTCCTAACAATCTTTAGAGGCTTAGATATGTCTACTTATTGCTTCATATTATAGTGAAACCTAAGTTTGTAAATAGAACTAAATATCAAAATGAAGGATTAAAATATAAAGTATTAAACCTGTCACCCTCAAGGCATCAATAGGAAACAAAGAGAAGATTCGGACCAGAAACAAATGAACAGAAATTTAGTAAATGTTTGGTGAACAATGAAGACTTGCATTCTTCTTTCTGACATGTTTCTAAGAGCATCCTTGAAGTTTAGTAGACATATAATAAGCCATTCTTATTTAAAGTGTGTAAAATGATTCTTTTTGTCATATGAAACCATCATCACAATTAAGATCATGAGCAAATCTATTATCTCCAAAAGTTTCTTTGTGTACCATTGTATACTCCTCCATTTGCCTTTTCCTGCAACTGCTCCCCTCTCCACCACTCCACAAGAGGCAACCACCCTTCTGCATTATGACACTAGAGATCTGTAAATTAATTGGCATTTTCTAGAATTTTATACATATAGAACCATATAGGGTATTCTCTCTCTCTCTCTCTCTCTCTCTCTTTTGATATGGTTTCTTTGACTCACCATAATTGTTCTGAGATTTATCCATGCTGTTGCATTTATCAATATTCCTTTTTCCTTTTGATTACTGAGTAATATTCTGTTGTATAGATAGACCATAATTTGTTTATGCATTCACCAGTTTATGGACATTTGGTTTATTTCCAGTTTTAGGCTAACACAAATAAAGTGACCATGAACATTTATTACAAGTCTTTAAACGGATATATGGTTTCATCTTTACTGCATTAAATGGAATGTGTAAATTTAACTTTTGAAGAAACTACCAAACTGTTTTCCAAAGTGATTGTATCATTTTACATCCCCACCAGTGGTGAATGGGGCCATATTCTTGCCAACATTTGATATGATCAGCCTTTTTAATTTTAGCCATTCTAACATATGTCTAGTGATATGTCACTGTGGTTTTAATTTGCATTTCTCTAGAGACTAATAATGTTGATAAACTTTTCATGTGATTACCACTCATATATCTTCTTTGGTCAAGGGTCTGTTTTGTCCATTTGTTAATTTTTTTAAAAGTTATCAAGTTTTGAAGGTTCTATATTCCATACAACTCCATTATCAGATACATGCTTTGTAAACATGTTTCCCCAATCTGTGGCTTGCCTTTTCATTCTTTTATGAATATCACAATGTGGATCAGAAAACAAAAGTTTTAATTTCGATGAAATACAATGACCAATTTGTTCTTCATGGACCATACTTTTGCTGCCATACCTAATAAACTTTTGCGTAATTCAAGGCCATGAAGGTTTTATTCTATATTTTCTTCTAGAGGGTTTATAGTTTTAGGTTTTACATTTAGGTCTACAATCCATTTTTAACTAATTTTTGTATATGGATTTGAAGTTCCTTTTTTTTTTTTTTTTGGCATATGGTTATTCACTTGCTCCATACCACTTGTTGAAAAACCTATTTGTTCTCCACTGAATTGCCTTTGAATCTTTGTAGACAATCAATTGTCCAGTGTATGGTCTATTTCTGGATTCTCTATTCTCTTTCATTGACCTACTTGTCTGTCTTTGTACCAACTATGCTATGTTGATCACTGTAGCTTTTATTTTTATTTATTTATTTTTATTTATTTGAGAGCAATAGAGTGGAAGTGGGAGAGGGGAAGAGAGAGGGAGATACAGAATCCAAAGCAGGCTACAGGCTTTGTGCTATCAGCACAGAGCTCGATGGAGGGCTCAAACTCACAAACTGTGAGATCATGACCTGAGCTGAAGTTGGATACTTAACCAACAGACCCACTCAGGTATCCCAATTCCTGTAGTTTATTTTTTATTATTTTTTTATTTTATTTTTTAAAATTAATTTATTTTTTTAATATATGAAATTTATTGTCAAATTGGTTTCCATACAACACCCAGTGCTCATCCCAAAAGATGCCCTCTTCAATGCCCATCACCTACCCACCCCTCCCTCCCACCCCCCATCAACCCTCAGTTTGTTCTCAGTTTTTAAGAGTCTCTTATGCTTTGGCTCTCCCACTCTAATCTCTTTTTTTTCCCTTCCCCTCCCCCATGGGTTTCTGTTAAGTTTCTCAGGATCCACCGAAGAGTGAAAACATATGGTATCTGTCTTTCTCTGTATGGCTTATTTCACTTAGCATCACACTCTCCAGTTCCATCCACGTTGCTACAAAGGGCCATATTTCATTCTTTCTCATTGCCACGTAGTACTCCATTGTGTATATAAACCACAATTTCTTTATCCATTCATCAGTTGATGGACATTTAGGCTCTTTCCATAATTTGGCTATTGTTGAGAGTGCTGCTATAAACATTGGGGTACAAGTGCTCCTATCCATCAGTACTCCTGTATCCCTTGGGTAAATTCCTAGCAGTGCTACTGCTGGGTCCTGTAGTTTTTAAACAAGTCTTAAAATTAGTGAATTTTAGTCCACTAAACATTTTCTTCCTTTTCAAAGTTATTTTGACTCTTCTAGTCCTTCGTATTTCCAAATGACTTTGAGAATCAGTTTGCCAATTTCCATCAAAAATGCTTTTCGGACTTTGATATATTTGTCAGTGAAGGTAATGGAACTTTTGTAAAGGATACATGATTCCTTCATTCAGTTATTCTTTTGCTACTCACTTATCATTTCTCCTTCACTTTTGAAGGACAGTTTTCACAGATATAGAATTCTTTGTTGACAGGGTTTTGTTTTTCCCTTGCATTAAAAAAATTAATGTTTATTTATTTTAGAGAGAGACAGAGTGCAAGCAGGGGAGGGGCAGAGAGAGGGGGAGACACAGAACTGAAGCAGGCTCCAGGCTCTGAGATGTTAGCACAGAGTCCGGCATGGGGCTTGAACCCACAAACCACGAGATCATGATCTGAGCTGAAGTCAGCTGCTCAACTGACTGAGCCACCCAGGTGCCCCTGTTTTTTCCTTGCATTTAAAAAAATATCATTACCCTCCCCTCTCATCATATTGATTTCTGATGAGAAATCTGCTGATTGTCTCATTGAGGATCATGTTTATGTAAAGAGTTATTTTTCTCTTGCTACTTTTAATATTTTCTCTTTGTCCTTGCCTTTTCATAATTTGATTAGAATATGCCTTGGTGCAGATCTCTTTCATTTGTCATTCTTGAGTTTCATTGAGCTTTGTAATGGTAGATTCAGGTTTTTTTTTTTAAATAAAATTTGGAAAATTTCAGCAATTAGTTTTCAGATATTCTCTCTACCCGCTTTTCTCTCTCATCTCCATGATTGCCATCATGTATATGGTATATACTTGTGTCTCACAAGTCTCTTAGACTCTTAATGTTTCTTCATTTTTTCTTTCTCCTTTCAAACTGGATAATTTCAATTGATCTATCTTCAAGTTAGTGGATTCATTTTTCTGCTTACTCAAATTTTCTTTTTTTTAAAGTTTATTGGTTTTTGAGAGAAAGTGAGAGAGCAGAGGAGGGGCAGAGAGAGAGGAAAAGAAAGAATCCTAAGCAGGCTCCTCACTCAAACCCATGAACCATGAAATCATGACCTGAGCCAAAACCAAGAGTCAGATACTTAACCAAGTGAGCCACCCAGGCTCCCCTGCTTCCTCAAACTTTCTATTGAAATCCTCTAATGAGTTTTTCATTTCTGTTACCATGTCTTCAGCTCCAGAATTTCTGATTCCTTTTAATAATTTATCTCTGTTTATTGATATTTCCTATTTGCTCAACATTGTACTCCTGGTTTTCTTTAACTCATTGAATTGTATTTTAACAAATTCACCAAGAGATTTTAACGTGTAGCCAGCTTGGAGCACTCCTGCTTTATAAAAACTTGTGTATTCTCTTATGTGTTAAAGTCCCCCAAGGATTTCTGGAAACTGGAGATGAAGAAACTAACAGATGAAGCTCCAAGCCTCCCATATCTGTTTCAACAGAGCAGAGTAGGTTTGCTTCATCTTTTTTTGATCTTGTGTTCCATGGAAGTTTTTGTTTAAAAAAATTAATTCCAGGATGGCTAAAATAAGAAAGACAAGAAATAATAAGCGTTGACATGGATGTGGAGAGAAAGGAACTCTCGCGCAGCGATTGCTAGGAATGCAAACTGGTGCAGCCACTATAGAAAACAGTATGGAAGTTCCTCAAAAAAATTAAAAATAGAAATACCATATGATCTAATAATTCCACACTGGGCAATTATTGAAAAAAAAAAAACCAAAAACACTAATTCAAAAAGATATATGCACCCCTGTGTTGGTGCAGCATTATTGACGACAGCCAAGATTTGGAAATAAAGTGCCCATCAATAAATAGACAAGTGGGTAAGAAAGATATGTTATATATACCACGTAAATAGAAATAAAATGGAATATTATGCAGCCACAAAAGGATGTGATTATGTCATTTGTTACATGAACGGACCTAGGAGGTATTATGCTGAAATAAGTTGGACTGCGAAAGACAAACAGCATATTGTTTTAGTCACATGTGGAATCTTAAAAACAAACAAACAAAGCAAATGAAGCAAACAAACAAAAAGCAGAATAAGATCTGTAAATACAGAAGACAACCTGATGGTAGCCAGAGAAGTGGGGGATGGGGGCATTAGCAACATGGATGGAGAGTGGGAGATACAGGCCTCCAGTTACAGAATGAATAAGTTATAAGGATGAAAGGCACAGCATAAGGAATGCAGTCAATAATATTCTAATAGTCTTGTATGGTGACAGATGGTAGTTACACTTGTGGTGAGCATAGCATAACTTACAGAGAAGTTGAATCACTCTGTTGTACACCCAAACTAAAGTAATATTATTTATTAAACTCAAATAAAAAATAAAAATTAAAAAATTAAAAATTAATTCCTTTTTTTATAAGTTGAAGTCACTACTTATGTGTAACTAGTTTTTTTTTTTGTTTGTTTTTTGTTTTTTGTTTTTTTTGTTTTTTGTTTTGTTTTGTTTTTTTTTAGCCAGGGATTTCAACCGGAAGGATCATATTTATCAGAAAATCTCCAATCCTCAGTCAGCTTTATTGTATCACCAGCTGAGATTCTAGTGGAGAAAAAACTGCCCAGTCAGGGTGCCCCTCCTTCCTACTCAATAATCTCACCACTAAAGCCTCCTTATTGCTTGATCATGGTAGGGCTTATTTTTTAAAGTTCTTACTTAAATTGTAGTTAACATACAGTGCTATATTAGTTTCAGATGTACAATATAGTGATTCAACAATTCCATACATTACCTCGTGCTCATCACAAGTGCACTTCTTAATCCCCATCACCTATTTCACCCACCCCGCCTCCACTACCTCCCCTCTGGTAACCATCAATTTCTGTAGTTAAAAGTCTGCTTCTTGATTTCTCTGTGTCTCTGTCTCTGTCTCACTCTCTCTCCCTACCCCCTCCCTTTGTTCATTTGTTTTGTTTCTTAAATTCCACATATGAGTGAAATAATATGGTATTTTTTTCTCTGACTTATTTCACTTAGCATTATACTCTCTAGCTCCATCCATATTGTTGAAAATGACAAGATTTCATTCTTTTTTATGACTGAATAATATTCCATTGTGTGTATATATACCACATCTTCTTTATCCATTCATCAATGTATGGACACTTGTGTTAGTTCCATAATTTGGCTATTACAAATAATGCTGAATACATTTGAATTAGTGTTTTTGTATTCTATGGGTAAATACCCAGTAGTGCAATTGCTAGATTGTAGGCAGTTCTATTTTTAACCTTTTGAGGAATCTCCACACTGTTTTCCACAGTGACTGCACCAGTTAGCAGTCCCACCAATAGTGCACAGGTGTTCCTTTTTCTCCACATCCTTGCCAACACCTGTTGTTTCTTGTGTTGTTGAGTTCAGCCACTCTGACAGATGTAAGTGATATCTCATTGTAGTTTTGATTTGCATTTCCCTGATGGCAAGTGACGATGAACATCTTTTCATGTGTCTGCCGGCCATCTGGATTTCTTCTTTGGAGAAATGTCTGTTCATGTCTTCTGTCCATTTATTAATTGGATTATTTGTTTTTTGGGTGTTGACCTTTGTAAGTTGTTTATATACTTGTGATAGAGTTCTTCCACTCAAAGTCATATGTTCTGCAAAACTGTTGGGCATTGCATAGAGTGACATAATCCTTTCTGTGGCTACATTCACTGAGGGTTGCTTCTTAGCATACAATTAAATAGTATGGGCTCTGGCCACAAGCCCACTTAGCTCTGGCACTTCTTAGTTATGTGACTTTCAGAGTTACTTCTCATAAACTTAATTGTAAAATAAGAACAGTAAGAACATATACTTCACTGAGTGCTTACAATTAAATTATAAAATGCACATAGACACTGAGAACTGTCCAGGGCATACTATAAGCACTTAATGAATGATGGTTCAGTTTGAAAAATAATAAAGGACTACCTATCTGGAGGGGTTGTCTTTAAGATTAGACTTGATAAAAATGACAGAAGAATTTAAGCATGACTGAACCAACATTCGGAAATAGCTGCTCCATATCCTCACCAGTATTTGATATTATCAGTGTTCTAGAATTTGGCTATTCTCGGGGTATTAGTGTACTTTATAGTCATTTCAATTTTCACTTTCCTGATGACATTTGGTCTGGAGGATCTTTTAATATGCTTACTTTCCATTTGTATATCTTCTTTGATAAGGTGTCTATTAATATCATAAGCCCATTTTCAATCAGATTGTTGGCTTTTAAGAGTTCTTTGCATATTATGACTAACAATCTTCTATCAGATGTGTCTTTTGCAGATATTTTCTCCCTGTTTGTGGCTTTTTTCCCTCATTCTCTTCACATTGTCCTTTACAGAGTAAAGGTTTTTAATTTTAATGAAGTCCAGTTTATCAACTATTTCTTTCATAGATTATGCTTTTGGTGTTGTATCTAAACACCTATATAGGTGCTATAGGTATGTTATCTAGGTCTTCTATGTTATCTTTTAGAAGTTTTATAGTTTTGTGTTTTACATTTAGGTCTGTGATTCAGTTTGAATTAACCTTTGTGAAGGGGTAAAATCTGTCTTTAGATTTCTGGGTTTTTTTCTTTTCTTTTCTATCTTTCTTTTTCTTTCTTTCTTTTCTTCTTTCTTTCTTCTTTCTTCTTTCTTTTTCTTTCTTTCCTTGTGGATGTTCAGTTGTTTCAAGACCTTTAAAGATAGTCTTGAAAAGACTATCTTTCTTCCATTGTATTGCCCTTGTTCTCTTGTCAAAGATCTGACTATATTTAGATGTGTCTATTTCTGGGCTCTCTATTGTGTTCCATTGATTTATTTGTTTATTATTTCACCAGTATCACACTGTCTTGATTATTGTAGCATTATTATAAGACTTGATGTCAGATCATGTCAGTCCTCCAGTTTTGTTCTTCAGCATTGTGTTGGCTTATATAAACTTTAGTCATTTTGTTGATATCCATAAAATAGTTTTTTGGGATTTTGATTGAAATTTAACACAATATATAGGTCAAGTTGGAAAGAATTGACATCTTGACATCCTTTTTTCTTCCTTCCTTTCTTTCTTTTTCTTTTTTTATTTAAAAAATTAATGTTAATTCATTTTTTTGAGAGAGAGAGAGAGAAAGAGAATGAGTGGGAGGGGCAGAGAGGAGACACAGAGTCTGAGATAGGCTCCAGGCTTGGAGCTGTCAGCACAGAGCCTGACACGGGACTCGATCCCACGAACCATGTGATCATGACCTGAGCTGAAGTTGGACACTTAACTGACTGAGCCACCCAGGCGCCACCTGACATTTTCTTTTCCATGAACATAGAGTAACTATTTATTTATTCTTTGATTTCATTCATCAGAGTTTTGCAGTTTTTCTCATATAGATCTTGTACATATTTTGTACAAGATTTATATTTAAGTATATCATTTTGGGGAGATGCTAATATAAGTGATGCTGTTTTTTTTATTTCAAATTCCACTTGTTCACTGCTGGTATTTAGGGAAGCTTTCAACTTTTATATATTAATTTTATATGCAGAAACCTTGCTACTATCACTTAGTTGAAGCAGGCTTTTTTGTTGATTCAGATTTTCTACATTAACAATTCTCTCATTTGTGAATAAAAGAGAGTTTTATTTCTTCCTTCTCTATCTGTATACTTTTTGTTTCCTCATCTTATTACATTAGCTACGAATTCCAGTATGATATTGAAAAGGAGTGGTGACAGGGGATATCCTTGCTTTGTCCCTGATCTTAGCAGGAAAGCTTCAAGTTAGTCATCATTAATATGATGTTAGCTATAGGTTTTTGTAGATATTCTTTATCAAGTTGATGAAGTTCCCATCTATTTTTATTTTGCCAAGAGTATGTATCATTAATGAGTATTGGGTTTGTCAAATGCTCTTTCTGCATCTATTGATATGACCATGAGCTTTCTTTTTTAGCCTACTGGCATATTATTAATTTTTGAATGTTGAGCTACCCTTCCATATCTGGGATAATTCCACTTGATTGTGGTATGTAACTACTTTTATATATTCTTGTATTAAATTTGCTACTGTTTTGCTGATGATATTTGCATCTATGTTTATGAGAGATATTAGCGTGTAGTTTTCTTTTCTTGTAATGTCTTTGGTATTGGTTTGGGGATAATCTTGGCCTTATATAATGAATTAGTAACTATTCATTCTGCTTCTCTTCTATAAAACAGATTGTAGAGGATGGGTATAATTTGTTTCCTAAATGTTTGGTAGAATTTACCAGTAAATCCATCTGGGCTTACTGCTTTCTGTTTGGAAGATTATTAATTATTGATCCAATTTCTTTAATAGATATATGCTTATTCAGATACTCTATTCTGTGAATTTTGGCAAATTGCATCTTTTAGGGAATTAGTCCATCTCATGTAGATTATTAAATATATGGGCATAGAGTTGTTTGTAGTATTTCTTTATTATCCTCTTATTGTTTTTAGAATTTGTAGTAACATCCCTCTTTCATTCATAACATTTCTGTCCTTTCCCTTTTTTCCTTAGTTAACCTGGCTGATGTTTATAAATTTTATTGATCTTTTAAAAAGACAGCTTTTGGGGTGCCTGGGTGGCTCAGTCAGTTCAGCGGCTGACTTCGGTTCAGGTTCATGATCTTGCTGTCTGTGAGTTCGAGCCCCGTGTCGAGTTCTGTGCTGACAGCACAGAGCCTGGAATCTGCTTCGGATTCTGTGTCTCCCTCTCTCTCTGCCCCTCCCCTGCTCATGTTCTGTCTCTCTCAAAAATAAATAAACATTTAAAAAATTAAAAACAGCTTTTGATTTTGTTTAGTATCTTTATGGAGTTCCTGTTTTCAATTTCAAAATTAATTTCATTAATTTCCGCTCTAATTATTTTTTCTTCCACTTATTTTGTATTTAACTTACTCTTCTTGTTCTAGTTTCCTAAGGTAGAAACTTCTAAATGATTGATTTTAGATCTTTCTTTTTTTCTAATATATTTATTCAATGCTATAAATTTCCCTCTAAGCACTGCTTTCACTACATCACACAAATTTTGATGTTCCGTTTTTATTTTATTTATTTAAAAATTTTTTTCTAACGTTTTATTTATTTTTGAGACAGAGAGAGACAGAGCATGAATGGGGAGGGGCAGAGAGAGAGGGAGACACAGAATCGGAAGCAGGCTCCAGGCTCTGAACCATCAGCCCAGAGCCCCACCCGGGGCTCGAACTCACGGACCGCGAGATCGTGACCTGAGCTGAAGTTGGACGCTTAACCGACTGAGCCACCCAGGCGCCCCATATTTTCTTTATTTTAAAATTACTCTTGATATTTCTTCTTTGACACATATATTGTTATCCTTTCTTAGCTTATCAGTTATACTTCTTTTAAAACCACTTTTAATAGTTTTTGTTTAGTGTTTGCAACATACATTTATAACAAATTCAAGTTCACTTTGAAATAACACTGTATCAGTTCATAGGAAGTGGGAGTACCCTATAATAACAAAATAATCCTAATTCCTCCCTCCCATCCCTTGTATCATTGCTGTCATTCATTTTACTTATATATAAGCATACATATGTATATTTCTGTATTAAGTGTATATATATACTTCTAATATATAAACATTATATATATCTTGTGTATATATGACATATGTGTATATTTGTGTATTAGGTATATGTGAATATATGTATATATACACACACACATATATATACTTATACATATATCTTGTGTATATCTGATATATGCAAAAGCATACATAATTGAATGCTTTGTTGCTATTATTATTTTGAAGAAACTTATCTGTTGGCTCAATTAAGAATAAGAAAAATGAAAGTTTTTATTTTACTTTCACTTATTTCTTTTCTGATGTTCTTCCTTGCTTTAGATGCAAATTTCCATTCTATATAATTTTCCTTTTCTCTAAAGAATTTCTCTTAACATTTCTTTCAAGGCAGGTCTACTGGAAAAAAATTCCCTCAATTTTTGTTTATCTGAGAAGGAATTTCTTTCTCCTTCACTTTTCCTGCCAGAATCCCAAGTGATTTTTGTCTGATATTTACTGTGGGAGCCTGGTTTAACTCATGGAGTTAAATCCTATAATATGTGAGTCACCTCTATGACTAGGTCCACTGAAGCTTTTTTTTTTTTTAAGTTTATTTATTTATTTTGGGGGGGAGAGGGGCAGAGAGAGAGAATCCCAAACACACTCCACACAGTCAGTGCAGAGCATGACAAACTGTGAAATCATGACCTGAGCCAAAATCAAGGGTTGCACACTTAACTGAGTGAGCCTCCCCTCCCCTGGAGTTTTTAACTCTCAGAGTTGTCTGCGCTAAACTTTCTTCAGTTCAATTTTCTTCAGTTACAATTCAGGTTCTCCATCCCCGGTAGTTTCCCATGGTAGTTCCCATGGTAGTTTCCACTTGTGAGTCTCTGCTCTGGTAGCTGCATTCACTTTTTCCAGAGCAAGAGATCCATGAAAGACAGAGAGAGAGAGAGAGAGAGAGAGACAGAGAGAGAGACAGAGAGAGAGAGAGAGAGAGAGAGAGAAGAGAGAGAAGGGATAATCCTTCATAACCTTATTTATTTCAGAAATAATAGGCAATCATTTCTGCCATATGCATTATTGACACAGACCAATCCTGGGATGAGATGGAAGGAAACTACACAAGGGTATGAATTCCAAGAGGTAGAGATCACTGAGGATCATCTCAGAGGCTGGCTGTCATAAACACTATACAATTATTAGGCTGGGAAGGACTGTAAAGGTCAAGTACAAGAAAGTTGACTTGTCCCAGGACCTCATAATTGCCACACTTTGCCAGCAGTTGAAAAATGTGGGGTGAAGGTCAATGTTAAGTTCCACTTCTTTATTTTACTGAGAAAAAAATAGGGATGCCTCACTGTAAAGTGGTTCATCCATCTACAGTCATGTGGAAGGAAGGGCAGTTTAGGCTTTTATCACCATTCTTATTCTACTGATCTTCTGATGAGACAATGTGATCTCATACTATTTTCACATTGATCAATGTAATTATTTCCATATTTCATGGAGAATCCAAAGCAAGGCAAAGGAAAATGGATTGAGTCACCCCATGAAACCAAGTCAGTGTTTCAGCTTCTATTCTCAGTCTGCCATCCTTGCTGAAACTGGACAGCACATCTTAGTTTCAACAAATAAATAGCCATTTAAATTTTAAACACGTTTTCTTCTCTTAGCTATGAGAGGACATGTCTAAAGAGAAACTCAAAGCATGTCAAGAGGGCCATAAAAACCTTTGCTTCCTAATAGACAAGTTTACAATGCATCAAATGTTTTCAGTTTGTAACAAGTTGAAGCTAAATGTGTCCATTTTTTTTTAATCTGTACTTTTTCTGCAGTATGATTTCTTTACTTTAGGAGGGGAACAAAAGCACTATGTGCTTTATGAAAATATAGATTAGAAATGTCTAGGGATGTAATTATTGGACCATTTTACTTCAAATGCAATAGTATGAAGTTAATCAAAAAATAATTATAGTTCCTAAAAATATTGCTTTTTATATTAATGCTCTGCTTTTTAAAAAAATACTTTTTTGTACAGTTCTGCCTAGTTAAAACATTATATGAAACCTTGCTAGATGCTCTGGCAGAGCCATTTCTTTGAGGTGGTGACATTTCTGTCCAGCTACCACTAATGCGGGTGGAAGGCATCTAGACTCAGTGTGCTTTTCTGATTTTAGTGTAGTATGAAATTAACTTGGAGTAAAAAAAAAAAAAAAAGGCCAAGGACAAGTGTAAGTAGCTCTGGTCACAGTGAAGCCAGGATATAAAGGGTCTTTATTTTCAGGACAACCACTGTTTTGGGAAGCCAAAACTTTAGCAGAGAAATGTCTTAGAATTCAGAGAAAATCCTGAATAATCTGAGAACAGAATATTCACAGACAGCTTTTCTTACTAAAATCAAGACTCCTGCCCTGCCACACACTCACATCCTCACCTTCACTCTGATAATTATTACCCCAAGTGTGCCTGCATTAGATTAGTTGTTAGGTTCTGATTATAGGGTTTCCTGACTGAAGTTACAGCTCATGGGGTTTTACTGATGTGTGAGGTGTGGCCTAACCTGGACTAGATTCACCATGAGTATTGTTTTGAAACAGTCCAAGATGAGGCTAAAAGTCACGACATGGTCTGGCAAATGGAAGTCCCCTTTCAATAACCTACTACCACTTCATTTAACCAGAGGACTTCTCAGTGAGCAACATAGGGTCAGTCTCTCAGTGTGGTTGGGTCACTAAGAAAACACTACCGACTGATAGTGGCTTATGAGCAACGGTTTTATTTCTCACAGTTACAGAGGCTGAGAAGTTCACAATCAAGGCAACAACATGTCAAATTCTGATGGGAGCCCTTTTTTCTGGTTCATAGAAGGTGCCTTCTTGCTGTGTCTTTACATGGTAGAAGGGGAGTCTCTTTTCTAAAGCACTAATCCCATTAATGAAGGCTCCACCCTCATGGCTTAAGGCACCTCCCAAGGGCCCCACCTCTGAATACCATCATAGGATTTAAACAGAGGAATTTTAGTGGGACACATACATTCAGACCTTAGCAGAGAGATTTTTGAAGAAAAGGGGTAGCAGAGTGAGCTGTGGGGGCATGAGGAAAAATGACATCTTCATTTTGTCTACTATGCATCATTTCTGCATGTTTATCATACTTAAGTCAGAAGGATGAGTGCCAAATTTGTATGCAAATATTTAAACTACACGACCTGTAAATCAGCACATTTTTTTTCCAATATATGAAATTTATTGTCAAATTGGTTTCCATACAACACCCAGTGCTCATCCCAAAAGGTGCCCATTTTTGCAGGAATTCTATTTAATGCAGTTTTGTATCAGGTATGCTTTTGTTTGAAACTCCTAATTAATGAGCGAATGCTCACTAGTTTTTAGTATGGTGTTACATGAAGACAAGTATTAATTGTTTTCTTGTTAAAAAACATAGTAGCAAAATATAGATGATGCTTATAGTTGATGAGCCATATTTTGGCCAATATGGCAATAATATTTTTGTGTAAATGAACTTTAAAGTTTAATAGATGAATTAGCCAATATATTTATTTCGTTGTATAGTTCCCTTCAAAATCACACAAAAGGATTATACATATGTTGGTGGAAATAACCCGAAGAACCAAACAACACATAAAAGTCTTCCTACAACCCAAGATGGTTATGCTATAAATAGTTTAAGATGAGCTTTCCTTTGAATGACTGTTTTGTTATCTGGTATTAAATAGTTTTTATTCAGGAATTTAGGTTCTGTTCTCCATTACTGAATATTTATTGTGATTGTGTTTTCACTTAAAGTAAGCTTGATTTTAAAAAGAAGTGGTAAGAAGTTTTGTTGCTGTTAGTTTCCTTTTGTAAATAAATATTTACCCAAAGCATAAAATTTCTCTTTGAACTACAGAAGCTTCACATGAGAGAAATGCTCCAAGTCACAGCTCATTTCTGTGTGTAGCTGCCCACTCAAATGTCTTTATAAGACATATGTATTATAATGGTCATTTAAATGAATAAATAAAATATATCAGTGCAACATCAAATACAAATACAGGCACATGTGATATATGCACACTTATTCTGTCCAAGTGTGTGTGACACCTTTTAAAAGATTCCAAGTTTACTAGGATTGTCCATGGTTATTTATTTGTTTATTTTTACTTTTTCCTTTTTTGGGCGATGGGGGAGAGGGAGAGAGAGGAAAAGGGAGGGGCAGAAGGAGTAGGAGAGAGAATCTTTTTTTTAATTTTGTGGTTTGTTTTTAAATTAATGTTTATTTTTGAGAGAGAGAGGGAGAGAGAGAGAGAGAGCAAGCATGAGCAGGGGAGGGGCAGGCAGAGAGAGAGGGAGACACAGGATCCAAAGCAAGCTCTAGGCTCTGAGCTGTCAACACAGAGCCCAATGCAGGGTCCGAAGTCACAAATGTTGAGATCATAACCTGAACTGAAGTCAGACACTTAACCAACTGAATGAGCCACCCAGATGCCCCATAATTTTGTGTGTGTGTTTTTAAGCTTATTTATTTTGAGAGAGAGAGAGAGAGTGCACAAGCAGAGGAGTGCCAGAGAGAAGGAGAGACAGAATTCCAAGCAGGCTCTGAGCCATCAATGCAGAGCCTGATTTGGGGTGTGATCTCTGGAACCATGACCTCAGCTGAGATCAAAAGTCAGACACTGAACCAACTGAGTCACCCCAGGAATCTAGGATTGTCTGGGAGAGACATTTTTGGGGGGATATAATTTGATTCTCTGGCTTTTGTGATTTTTTCCGTGATGAATTAAATATGGTTATTTATGTGAAAAATCCAAAAAAGATGATGGAGTGTCATACACAAGACTGTTTATAATGAAGACACTATTACTCAAATGTCTATTAAACTTACTTAACTAAAATAAGTACTAATCACTGTAAAATATCATAGTCCATATTAAAAATTTTGTGTTTAACTCAGCAAGTAATTTTTAGAAAATTATCCCAAGAATGTTTGCAAAGTTTTGACAGTAATGCTATTTATCAGAACCCTGATTATGGAAGCAAAAATTGGAAAAAAACATAGATGTCCAGAAATAGGGAATTAGTTATATATTAGTCATGTTGTAAGAGATAATGTTCATTCTAGCATATTAAGCAAAAAAGCAGATTACATATGCATCCTTGGACCACTTTGATTGTGTTATTTTCAGTTCCTAGAATAGATACATTCAATGTTCACATAATTCCTAAATATAAAGAATCATATGTGCTATATCCATACATAAATATGTACATACACAAATGTATACCTATATACATACATGTATATATGTATAGATGTGTGTAATATATATTTTATACATACATGTTTTATGCATACACATTTTATATATATACATTTAAAAGTCATGAATTCTTTAATATTATAACTCATCCTCAACAAAAATGCAAGTGTGGCAAATAGCATGAAAATTCATGGATACTTCTGGAAACAAATGGAACACAGACAGAAGGAAGAAAGTGAGTGTTTGGCATCATTGGGAGATAATGTTTTGCTATCTGAGAATTTATTGTGTTCATGCTTTCTGAAAAAAAATTAATTGGTCCTTATTTACTTACTTATATTGGCTCTGTGCTTCCACTGATTAAAACCGCCCTATACTTTGAAGTCTATTCAACCTCAGATGTTGGCAATGGCATGACCCACAAACCTTCATGACTTTTACATCAGTCATTCTTTGCTTTGAGGGTGTAAGGCAAGAAATGTAGAGAAGCATTTGCCTGGGGCCTGGACTTTGTTCATCTCAAGATGGAAGGATCAATGTGTGGCATATGTTCGCTTGTCCTGGTTTGTTTGTGATATTTAGGACCTCTAAAGTGTGATCTCTCTTGCTCAACCAAAGGGTAGTACTGTTTACTATTTAATATTTAATGATAATAATTGGTAATAATAAGTATATAATATTTAATCCCATAAGGTACACAAGAAATTTTTTAATCTTCTTCTATACCTCTTTATATCTTTTTTCTATTCTTTTTTTTAAAATCTATTTTTATCTTTGAACCTATGTATCTTGTAGCCAGCATAGAGCTGGGTCATTTTTTTAAATCCAGTTTGACAGGCTCTGACTTTTTGTTGGACTATGTAACCCATTCATATTTAATTCTATGATTTATACAGTTGGGTTTATATCTGCCACCTTAGTTTTTGTTTTCTATCTCATATTTTTTTATTCTTCTATTTCTCCTTCACTGATTTTTTAAGTGAATATTTTCTGATTTAGCATTTCAGTTTCAGTAAGTGATATTTTCATTATATTTTTGGAGATTTTTTTTAAAAACTAAACTTTATATTAGGTTCAGTTTATACATCTTAATGTATTGGAATTATCTTTAGATTACAGTCACATTATTGTAGTCTGTATAGATTCAATCTCCTCTTTTTGTGATATTTTATGTGTATTATATGTTTAATATTAAAAGTAAAAAAAATACACTATAATTATTCCTTTATCATCTGTGGTCACTTCCTTAGGCACAGTACAGCTTTCCTCCCTCTCATCTCCTTTGTGTTTTACTGGCAAATATATTATACACATGTCACATTTCTATATGTGATAAGTCCATTATTATATTATATACATATTACTTCATATAATTGCTTTTTAAATCCCATGTAAAAAGAAATTAGAAAAATATGCATTTATTCTGTTTCATATAATGACAAAATTACCTTTACTACTGCTCTTTTGTGTGTGTGCATATCAGCTGAAATTCATGTTCAGTGTCACTTGTTTTCATTATAAAGGGTTTCCTTTAGCATTTCCTATATGTCTGTCTGATAGCAACAACTTCTCCCAATTTTGTTTTATTAGTTTGTTTTTTAAAACAGGGGGAGTCTTTACCTCACCTTCATTTTTGAATGATATAGGATATAATTTGCTTTGCTGGATACGGGATTCTTGGTTGACTTCTTTTTTCAAAACACTTTGAATATATTATGCCACTGCCTTCTGTGTCCCATTATTTTTGCTGAAATGTCATCCATTAATATTATTGGGGTTTCATCATAAGTGATGAGATTTTTTTCTTGCTGTGTTCAGGATTTTCTCCTTGCCCTTGACTTTCAGCATTTTTACTATATTATTTTGTAGATCTTTTTGTTGATCCTAGTTGACATCCTAAATATGTGGATTATTGATTTTCAATAAATTTTGGGAATTTTTTGCCATTATTTGTATGAATATTTTTCTGTCCCTTTTTGTCTCTCCTCTTCTTCAGGTGCACCTATCTATGTTGGTGCAATGGATGTTGTCCCACATTTTTCTCAGGCTCTGTTAATTTTTCTTCATTCTTTCCTCTTTCTGTTTTTCAGTTTGTTCCATCTCTCTCAATGTGTTTTTGAGTTTGCTGATGCTTTCTTTTGCCAGTTCAAATCTACCATTGAAACCTCCAATGAATTTTAAAATTTCCAGTTAACTGTACTTCCAACTCCAGAATTTCCTTTTGGTTCTCTTTCAGAATTTTTTCTTCTTTATTGGTATTCTCTTTAATACAACATTCTCATCATACCTTCCTTTAATTCTTTTTTCATTCTTTACTTCATTCTTTGATATATTTATAATGGCTGTTTTAAAGTTTTTTGTTGTTTAAAGTTTTTATGCTGACTGCTTTTTTCTTGTACATGAACCATCCTTTCCTGTTTGCTTGTCTCAGTTTGTTGTTGTTGGAAACTGTACACTTTAGATAATATATTGTAAGAAATCTGGATTGTAATCCTCTCCCAACCCCAGGCCTGTTATTGTTATTTACTTGTTCATGTTTTAGTGACTGGCTATTTTTGTGAAAGTCTATTTATTACTCACACTGTAAATGCTGTTTCTTCTCAGGAAGGTGTCATTTGGGGGTATGTACACAGTCATCTGGGATGACAGTGGTATTAATTGGGTTTTCTTTCCCTCTTTCTCTGTTATGTTCCACTAATGCTGGCTGATTTCTTTATCGTTTTCAATAATGCCTTGGGGCAATCACTCTATAGATTGGACTAATCCAATCAACTGTGGTTCCTTTGAAGGAATGTTTTCCAGTGCCCATGTGTGATCTTTGTTCTGACCCCACTTCTGACCTCAGTTGTCTTATTCTATGTTTCTATCTAGCAAACTAACTGGCCTGAAGTCTAGGCTGTATTTACATTAAATCCAAGATTGTTCTCTTAATTGTTTTCACCATAGCCTCCACTGTTCTGAGAGTAGGTGATCTTAGGTTTGAGCTTCTCCATGTTCTGTAGCCAATGAAGTCATTTTCTTTGGGAAGAGATTAGGAGCTACCTGTTTTATAGTTTGCTTGTCTCCCCATGCAAGTTCTCTGTGCCAGTGGTCTGAAGTTGATGGTAGGCAGAAATGGAAATCTTCCTTCTGAGTGACACCTTCATTACAGCAAGTTGGCACTAGGTGGAGGGGGACAGCAGCCTGAGGTCCTCTGAGTTTGCCCCTCCTGTCATGGAGCCACCACTTCATGAGCCAGATAAAGTGTGAATGGGTTCCCTGTATTCTCAATATGAAGTGCCTATGACAGAGCCTTCTTTCTATAAGAGGGGTGTGGGTGCAAAAAGGGAGCCCTCACTTCTCCACTACATTTGCATGGGCCTTAGCCTCAGCCATAAGAAGCTGGAGGCAGGCTGAGAAATGAAGTCCTGCTCCTTCTGGGAAGAAAGCCCTGTGACTGGGAGCTGGGGGAGAGGAAATTATATATTCTTGGGGTTCCCGAAATGGGAATGGGGCAAAGAGGGTTCATCCACCACACACTCTCACATATCTTACTGAATTTTCATAGATTTTCTTCTTTTGTTATTTGTCTTTAGGGCCATTTCTAGAAACTCTTTATGTTTTTTTAAAAAATAATTTTCATCACTTTCTCTGGGGGAGCAGGTCACAAGAGTTCCCTATGTTGTCATGCCACAACTTGATTTCCCCTGGCCTTTATTTTTCTAAAGATAATTTTGCTGGATGTAGGATTTTTGGATGACAAATTTTCCCCACCCCACCCTGACCACGGCACTTTGAGTATGTTGCCCCACTGCCTTATACCTCCATAATTTCTAATTAGAAGTCACTTATTAATATTTTTAGGGTTCGCTTATAGTGAAGCTATGTTTTTACCCTATTGCTTTCAAGATTTTATCTTTGTCTTTGTCCTGAAACATTTTGACTGTGATATATCTGAATGTGGATCCTTTTGTGTTCATCCTCCTTGGAATTTGTTGAGCTTTTTGTTTGTACAGATTAATGGTTTTCTTTGTATGTGGAAGTTTTCAGGCATTATTTCTTCAAATATTTTTTCTGTCCCTTTTTACCTTTCTTCTTCTGATGCTCTCAATACATGTATATTGGTGTGCTGACAGGTTTCCCATTACTCTCGGGAGATTGATTCTTTGTTAGCCATTCTTTTCTCTTTCTATTACTCAAACTTAATAATCTCAAATGATAAGTCTTCTAGTATTCTGATTCTTTTATTTTCCTCTAGCAGCTCAAATCATTTGATATCTTCTATGAATTTTCAATATCAGATATTATTCTTTCCAATGTCAGAATTTCCATTTGTTTTTAAAATGTCTTTATTGACATTCTCTACTTGATAAGTCATCAGTGTCACAACTTCCCTTAATTCTCTAAACATAGTTTCCTTTCATTCTTTCAACTTATTATAATAGCTACTTTAAAAAATTTTGCTCCACTAAACATCTTTGACCCTCTCAAAGGCAGTTTCTATTACCCACCATTTTCCTTTATAAGGGTCACACTATGCTGTTTATTTGCATGTCTCTTTTTATTCTGAAAAGTGGACATTTAAAATAATATCTGGTAGCAATTCTGGATTCCGATTACTGCCCTCTTCTCACCAGAGGCTTGTTGAGGTTTCTGGGTTTTGTTATTTTATTTGTATAGTGTTTGCCTGGACGAATTCTTGAAACATACTTCTTCCAGTGTAGGCTGCCTGTGATTTCACAGCTCAGTTCCCTCCACTTGTTTCTCCAGATCTTGTACCTAATAAAATAATTTCCTTAACAGATCTGTGGAACTACCAGCAACAGCTATCTTGCCTCTGTCCCTGGGCAGAACCTCTGGTGCATTATTGCATCAGAACTGGATATGTAGGTAGTGTCCCACTTCTTGCAGAATGATACCTTCACTTTAAGAATGAGAGTTGGGAGGGACAAGTAGTATTCTCAGCTTGCCCTTCTCAAGTGGAACCTAGGTCTTACAAGCAGAAACTGAAGAAGGGCAGTGATGAGGGCTCCAGTATTCTTGGTCTACAAAAGCTTGGATCCTCCATCAGAGGATTGGGAGTTAGCTGGGGTAAGGGAACCTCAGTCTTCTTGGCTGCCCCCTCCTAGAATAGAGAGGAGGAAGATCCTGGCAACCCCTGTTGGGGTGAAATCATAGCTATATACTTGGGAGCTGGACAAGGATAAAAGGAGCCCCCGTCCTCTTGGTCACACCTACCAGGAGTAGAGCTTCAGTAACACAGGTGGGGTTGGGGGTGGCTGGTGGAAATAGGTCCTGACTCAAACACCATAGACACCCAGTCTTCTTTCCAAAGTTTAGTATTTTTTATTGAATAAGTGCTTTTCAATTTGCTGTATGACCTTAGGTCAATTTCCAGAGACTCTAAATGATTGTGATTTATGATTTTTACAAGTTAAATAGTTTCACTCTGGGGAGAATGTGTAGAAGTCCTCATATAGTCATTCCAGAAGCTCTGATTACATTCTTACTTTTTAACATAATAGCATATCTCAGGTTCATTTGGTACAGTTCTTTTACGAGATCTGCACTCATTTTCCAAAGGAGTCCTTGTTCCTTTTAATTAGAAACAGTATCTAAAGATCATGGTTTGGTTGACAGATTTGCTAATTTTTCTTAGGCATGTTATTATATCTGGTCCTTTGCAGTTTATACAACTAGGAAATGCTTTTTTTTTTTTTTAAGGTAAAATATATCATGAGGCCATATTGGAAAGACTTATTCTCAACAAGACTAACACAACAATGTATTTTATCCCTCAACATACACACAGAATGCCATCGTTATCACCAATAATACCAGAATAGAAATAAATCTCTTTAATATTGTTTTTTAGTTCTTTTTGTCCTTAGATGATATCCGACTACTGATGTACAGTCAAATAATGTGTTAACGTAGCAATACCTCCTCTTAGAGTGTTTATACCACTAATTACACAATTGCCTTTGATTTTTAGGGATCATTTCATTTATTTCTTTATTCAAATTATATACAAATATTTTAATGGTTTCAAAATCAAATCTAAAAAAAAAAAAATGGATTCAAGTAGTTTAATTGGTAACCCTGTATCCTCCACCTTATTCTCTTCCTTCTTCATAGATTGACATTTAACTTATTTCATTTTATTTTTCTAGTGCTTCTTAAAAAAGAAAGTCCACATACACATGTATTCATATTACTTTTCTGGGTATCATGAGAATGAAATACATTTTTTTCTGTACTTTGCTTTTTTCCTTTTTAATAATACATCCTAGAATACAGTCTATAGTAATATATAGAAATAACCCTCGGAGCGCCTGGGTGGCGCAGTCGGTTAAGCGTCCGACTTCAGCCAGGTCACGATCTCGCGGTCCGTGAGTTCGAGCCCCGCGTCAGGCTCTGGGCTGATGGCTCAGAGCCTGGAGCCTGTTTCCGATTCTGTGTCTCCCTCTCTCTCTGCCCCTCCCCCGTTCATGCTCTGTCTCTCTCTGTCCCCAAAATAAATAAAAAACGTTGAAAAAAAAAAAAAAAGAAATAACCCTCATTTATTATGGCTTATTTGCTGGAATTGATTTTTCCTTCCATATTCATGAATAATTTTGAATACAGGAATACCTCGGAGATGTGGGTTTGGTACCAGAACACTGCCATAAAGTGAATATCTCAAAAAAGTGAGTCAAAACTTTTTGGTTTCCCCAGTTTATACCAAAGTTATGTTGATATTACACCATAGTCTATTAAGTATGTAATAGTTCTATGTCTAAAAATAAGTATATACTCGAATTAAAAATACTTTACTGATTAAAAATTGCTAATCATCATCTGAGCTGTTAGTGAATCATAATCATTGAACGCAGGTCACCATAACAAGCAAAATAATAATGAAAAAGTTTGAAATATTGCAAGAATCACCAAAATATGACACAGAGATACAAGTGAGCAAATGTTGTTGGAAAAAATGTGCCAAAAGACCTACTTGATTCAAGGTTGCCACAAACCTTCAATTGGTAGGAAAATGCAGTATCTGTGAAGTGCAATAAGGCGAAGTGCAATAAAATGAGATGTGCCTGCATAATTGACTCCTGGGGTGGGGGTGACTGGAATACAGTCCCTTGGGGACCTCAGCCATTGAGGTGTGGACTCTGGTCTCTGGGATCTTGCTGCAGCCACAGCAGTTCACATTAATTTCTTTCATGTGTTGGACACCTTACAGTATTCCAATCAAGGAAGGGACACTTGTTGAGATGAGCACTGGGTGTTTTATGGAAACCGATTTAACAATATATTTAAAAAGAAAGCACTGCATCACGAGGATGAAATATAGCTAATATTGCCAAATAACTTTTCCTCTTTAAAGGGAAATTTTTAGCAATAACGTCCATCTTTGTTTATTTGGAAATTTTATCTTCGGAATTTTTATTTTCCTTTGCCAGTTAATTTAGTATTATTGAAATTTAGAATTTGAGATCAATAAATCTTTGTTGTAATCATTAACTGCCATTATGGCAAATTTTTACACTTTCATGAGCTACTCACTTAATATTTAGAAGTCAGTTCATGATTGGACACCCGAATGCTTATAGCAATGCTAACAATAGCAAAATTATGGAAAAATCCCAAATGTCCATCATAGACTGATGAATAGATAAATAACACGTGGCAAATATATACAATGGATTATTACTCAGCAATCAGAAAGTATGAAATCTTGCCATTTGCAACAATGTGGATGGAACTAGAGTGTATTATGCTAAGTGAAATAAGTCAGGCAGAGAAAGATATATCTTTTCACTCATATGTGGAATTTAAGAAACACAGCAGGTGAACAGGGGAAGGGAAGGAAAAACAAGATGAAAACAGAGAGGGAGACAAACCATTAGAGACTCTTAAATACAGAGAACAAACTGAGGGCTGCTGAAGGGGAGGTGGGTGAGGGGATAGGCTAAATGGGTGATGGGCATTGAGGAGGTCACTTGGGATAAGTACTGGGTGTTATATGTAAGTGATGAATCACTGAAACCAATAGTACAGCGTATGTTAACTAACTTGAATTTAAATAAACAAACAAATAAATAAACAGAACCCCCCTCAAAACCCCAAAACAAAAAACAAAACAAAACAAAAAGATTTGACACCTAAGTTCATCAATGTGTTGGACAAAGTCTGAGTTCAGAGTATGTCTGTGTTGGAGCAAATCACGTCCTGTACCTAGAAAATTCCCTCAAATCCTCCCAACCCCCAGTATAAGATTTCTTTTTCCTACTTTGCACTTTTTCTTTCTCTTCAATTTCAGTTACAATGAAGTTGCAACCTCTAGATAGGAGGTATTTCTTAAGCTTACAAAAATCTATGAATTTCAAATAATTGAACTCATCCTCCATTAATCTAAATATACTTTTAAAATTAGATATTTATCTGTATAAAAGTAAACATAAAATTTCATAACCATGCATTGAGAAGTTTCTCAGGTATGGAATTTTGTTGACCCATAATTCATCTAAAAATACAACTATGAAACTCATTTCATCTATTTTTCAAAGAAAAATGTTTATAAAATTAGATGGATATGGTCAAGACTGTACCTTTAAAATAACAGAAATGGGAATTGATATGAGCTGTTTGACTAAATTTGTATGCGACCATTAATTATTACATGAGAGTCTAATAAAAGGTGCTCCAGCAAGCAAGCCAAACATGTTTCTGTCAGTCTATGTTTGTTTTATACAATGTATACGCATGTGTCATTCTTTTTTGAAATGACTTCCATTCAATTCTACTTACTCTGGAAATGAATTTCCCACCACTCTGCTCCTTTTTTTTTTCTCTGTCCTCTGTCAAAATCCCCGAGTATTTTGAATTTCTTGAGTATCCTCCAGAGTGGGGATGCCCTTTGTCACTAGACCTTGCTTTCATCTGGTAGAGCAGGTGCCCCCTTGGGGAGAGAGACTTTAAGTGGCATTTGTCACACTGGGCTCTCTGGCTCTGTTACTGATGTTGAAGCAGACAAATTAAGGAACAAAGCTGAAGTCATTTTCCAAAAAAAAAAGTCCCGTTGGGTTTCTGAGCTGTATCTGCTATGCAAAGAAGTGGTTAAAGAAGCTTCAGAAGGCTGAAGCTATCCCCTGGAAGGGACCTTGCTGTGGGTCAGCTCTCCACGTCAGAGGCCCCACCAACATACACTGACCATTGGTCCTGGGGCTTCAGGATTTTGTTTTCCTTCAAGAGACTAGATTTCATGTTCCTTATTGAGCGGCCTTTCTTTCTCATTCTGGGGTTATTTCCACAGAGAATAGGGGAGAGAATCCTCTTTGCATTTGGTTGAAGTTGATTTCATTGTGAGATTTCTTTCTTTTTTTTGAGTTTTATTATTTATTTTTTATTGAAGTATAATTAGCATACATACAATGGTATATTAGTTTCAGGTGTACAGTCTAGTGACCCAACAATTCTATAGATTTCTCAGTGCTCATCACAATAAGTGTACTCTTAATCTCAGCCATCCCCCCACCTACCCTCCCTCTGGCAACCTCCAGTTTCTTCTGTCTTTAAGAGTTTGTTTTTTGTTTGCATGTTTTTCTTTGTCTGTTTGTTTTGTATCTTAAGTTCTACATATGAGTGAGATCATATGGTATTCATCTTTCTCTTGTTTCACTTAGCATTATGCTCTCTAGGTCCATCCATGTTGGTGTAAATGGCAAGATTTTATTCTTTTTTTGTGGTTGAGTAATATTCACTATATATTATATATTACATTTATATTATATTATATATTATTCCATTATGTATACATTTATACTACATCATTTCTATACATTTATTTATCAATGGACACTTGGGTTACTTTCATAACTTGGCTATTGTAATTAGTGCTGCAATAAATATAGGAGTGCAAATATGTTTTTGAATTAGTGTTTTCATTTTCTTTGGGTAAATAACAGTAGTACAATTGCTGGATAGTAGGATAGTTCTATTTTTAACTTTTTGAGGAACCTCCGTACTGTTCCCCAGAGTGGCTCCACCAGTTTGCATTCCCACCAACAGTGCATGAGGTTCATTTTGCCCCACAACACTGCCAAAACCTGTTGTTTCTTGTGTTTTGGGTTTTAGCCATTCTGATAGATGTAAGGTGATAGCTCATTATGGTTTTGTTTGCATTCCTCTGATGATGAGTGATGTTAAGCATCTTTTTAAGTCACTGTTGGCCATTTATTTGTATCTATTCTTTGAAAAAATGTCTGTTCAGGTCCTCTGTCCATTTTTGAAATCATTGTTAGATGTTTTAATCCATCTGCCAACACTGGCCATCTTTGATGGCTGAAGACGATCAACTCTGAAATGTCCTCTGTCTTCAGCCTCTACACAAGAGCGGGAAATGAGTATTACTGGCCCCAGGAGGACATATACTTCCCTATCCTCTAAATTTTTCCCTAACTTTGGCTTTGGTTTTCAACAAAACTTAGCTGGTAGCCAAGAAAAATACTTTTAAGAACACCCCTTCAAAACTGAAAGGGACAAGAATCATAAATTTAAAAATAATTATAATGAAGCAGGAAGTCTAATCTCATGCTCCCCTCTCCCCTTCACACCTGTATCAGGGGCCTTGTGAGTGGAAGGTGGGCGCCCATTTCCCTAAATGCTCTACATACATCAGAGCTGAGTGCTGCCTTCCACCTTCACCAGAGACACATTCCTGGACTTTGGGCATCGTGCATGTTTCAGAGGAAGAGAAACCCTGGCTTTGACTTGAGGCCTCTCACTCAAACCTGAGAGGAAAATTTGTGTGTGAGTCTTGGTTCCCCAAAGGAGAGAAAATGAGAAGGCACTTCCTATCCATTAAAGTATCCAAAACATTGCTGAGAGAAAGTTAAACCAGTCCAGATGCTAAGAACGTTAAGTCTAAAGGAGTTCAGAAACCCTACATACTGCCAAGAAAATGTTAGGGTTGCACTTCATCTAGGTTAGTTTCCAGTTGGTTCTAGGGGCAGGCAACTAACTTGCTTGTAGAGTTCAAGAACTAGGCTTGGGCCCAGTGAGGCTGGCCCCTTCTCCTTATTCTGGTTCATAGAAGGAAAATTCTGGAAAAGATATGGGTGGGAGTCAAAGAGGTCAAGAATGCCTCCTCCAGAAAGGAGAGCATCACAGCCAGAGGAAGCAGCCCACCATCTCGGGACAGAGTCATTCTTCAGAGTTCCATGTGTTGCCCTTGAAGACAGTGTTGAGGAGAGAAAGCCACCAGAGCAATAAATCAGTACAAATAAATATTTGCTATTTTAGTAAAAATAAATATTTTAAGTATAAACAAATGCATAGATAATGACAGAGGCACTTCTTGCCCCATCAGCATAATAAATGAGAACATTAAAACCTTGACCAGTATCACTGAAAAGGACCGTAATGAATAGCTTTTGTTTTTTATGCTTAGCTATGGAACTATCCTGAAAATCATACAATTGTACAGCAAGAGAAAAAAAAAATGCTGTAGGAATGTTGGAAATGTATGTAAGCATACAAGCAGGCAGTGAGATGCTGTCTAACAAACAACTTTTTTTTAATAGAACACTTATAGGTATATCTTTTTCCTCCAATGGGATTTCATATCATAAAGTATAATATAAAAGAGAGCTAAGTTAAATTAAACAAATAAATTTTCACAAAATGCCTACTGTAAGAAATGCTAGGTAATTTATAATTCATCTTATTTGCTAATAAGATTCAGGCCCTTGCCAAGAAATAACCTCTTTCAATGATATTATTTTGCTGAATCCACAGGGGACAGACTGTCAGCTAAAACCTTAATTTTCAGTTTTTATTTTGATAAGATGGATGTTCAGATTGTTCTCTCCTTTTTAAAAAGTTAAACCTTGCATCTTCTCAGAAGGAGAGAGTTTCTTTTCTTTCCTTTCTACAGTAGGTAGTGTCTGAGCAGTGGAGGCTGAACGCATGAGGTATACTGCAGAGACAATTATAAGATGTGGTGGAATCCCTACAGCACTAAAAGGTATCTGCTTTCCTTGTAGCAAGCATGCTGCCTTCTGAGTCCTCTTAATTAATGCTTTTCATCAAAAGAAATGACGACCTATGGTTTCTGCCTTAATTGAATTGGTGCTTATGGTGGACTGTATCATGTTCAAAGACCAAAAGATTAGATATTCATTTGTGCCTGGTTTTAAGCTTTCTGAGCTCTCTCTGTTTGGTATTCACTACAGTTGAGTGGATTTGGGGGGGGGGGGTTGAAATCTGTATTGTATTTGTGTAAAATTACAAAGTATCAGTGGTCTAGATCTGATGTTATACTCACATGTTTTCCCTAATTTTCTTTTTATTACCCTTTGCATAATTGCAAGGCAACGCAGCCTTCCAATTACAGGGACCACTGACAAACATAAACAGCAACTCAGCACCAGCGGGCACTCGCTTCCTGCCGCACATGCCACCGTGCCATTCCTCAAAAACGCACCCACAGCCTATTCACAATTATAGATGCCACAGGAACAGGGAAACAGATGCCCGGGGAAGAAAACAATGATGGCTGAACCTACTGGCCAGTCTGTGAAAGCCAGCCCGTGTGGTGAAAATGAGAAAAGACAAAGTATTCATGGTTGAATCTATGGGCCACATTGCTAAGGTCAAAAATCTAGCCATCTAGGGCCAGATTCAATAAAAATCTGTCTGGATTTTATGCCAAGCCATGCAGGCCTGGAAAAATCAATTTTCTGGAACTTGTGAAGTCTTCCATAGTCAAGGCAGACAGCATTCCTGCTGATTCTTACTCAGAGCAGGCTTGGGAGGCGCTCCAGAGGCCTGGGTCAGTCCTGAGTCTTAGATGTTTTGAGCAGGTTCTAGCAGGAATGAAAAGGGGTGAGGAAAATGCATGTAGCCCCTTGTCAGTCTCCACATGTCCATGCATGGAACTATCGGGTGTCATTCATTCATTGATTTTTTTTCATTTATTCATCAAACGTTTTGAGGCTCCAACCCTGTGCCCACTGCTATGCTATAGGCTGGGAAAATTGAGATGGAATCACAACATGACCACAATTAAACAGTCAATTGCAGTAACGTGTCATAGAGATTCCTTAAAATATGTAAAGGATCTTGGAGAGAGGGAAGATGGCGGCGTAGGAGGATGCTGGGCTCACCGCGCGTCCTGCTGATCACTTAGATTCCACCTACACCTGCCTAAATAACCCAGAAAACTGCCAGAGGATTAGCAGAACGGAGTCTCCGGAGCCAAGCGCAGATGAGAGGCCCACGGAAGAGGGTAGGAAGGGCAGTGAGGCGGTGCGTGCTCCACGGACTGGCGGGAGGGAGCCAGGGCGGAGGCGCGGCTCCCCGGCCAAGCAGAGCCCTCGAGTCTGGCTGGCAAAAGCGGAGGGGCCTGACGGACTGTGTTCCGACAGCAAGCGCGACTTAGCGTCTGGGAGGTCATAAGTTAACAGCTCTGCTCAGAAAGCGGGAAGGCTGGAGGACAAAGGGAGGGAGAGCCGCTGAGCCCCCGGACGACAGAGCTCAGTTTGGTGGGGAACAAAGGCGCTCACCAGCGCCATCTCACCCGCCCATCCCCCAGCCAAAATCCCAAAGG
Organism: Panthera leo; assembly: GCF_018350215.1. Taxonomy (NCBI): domain Eukaryota; kingdom Metazoa; phylum Chordata; class Mammalia; order Carnivora; family Felidae; genus Panthera; species Panthera leo. The sequence goes on from NC_056681.1 coordinate 46,755,745, forward strand.
GAACCAGTTCCTGCCAGGGAACTTGCTCCCTCTGCGCAAACACCCAACTCTGTGCTTCTGTGGAGCCAAACCTCCGGCAGTGGATTGGACTCCCTCCCGCTGCCACAGGGCCCCTCTTGAAGTGGATGACCTAAGGAGAAGCGAGCTAAGCCTGCCCCTCCTGCCCCTGTGCACCTTGCCTACCCACCCCAGCTAATACGCCAGATCCCCAGCACCACAGGCCTGGCAGTGTGCAAGTAGCCCAGATGGGCCACGCCACCCCACAGTGAATCCTGCCCCTAGGAGAGGGGAAGAGAAGGCACACACCAGTCTGACTGTGGCCCCAGCGGTGGGCTGGGGGCAGACATCAGGTCGGACTACGGCCCCACCCACCAACTCCAGTTATACACCACAGCACAGGGGAAGTGCCCTGCAGGTCCTCACCACTCCAGGGACTATCCAAAATGACCAAACGGAAGAATTCCCCTCAGAAGAATCTCCAGGAAATAACAACAGCTAATGAACTGATCAAAAAGGATTTAAATAATGTAACAGAAAGTGAATTTAGAATAATAGTCATAAAATTAATCGCTGGGCTTGAAAACAGTATAGAGGACAGCAGAGAATCTCTTGCTACAGAGATCAAGGGACTAAGGAACAGTCACGAGGAGCTGAAAAGCGCTTTAAACGAAATGCAAAACAAAATGGAATGACGACGGCTCGGATTGAAGAGGCAGAGGAGAGAATAGGTGAACTAGAAGATAAAGTTATGGAAAAAGAGGAAGCTGAGAGAAAGAGAGATAAAAAAATCCAGGAGTTTGAGGGGAAAATTAGAGAACTAAGTGATACACTAAAAAGAAATAATATATGCATAATTGGTATCCCAGAGGAGGAAGAGAGGGAAAGGTGCTGAAGGGGTACTTGAAGAAATTATAGCTGAAAACTTCTCTGAACTGCGGAAGGAAAAAGGCATTGAAATCCAAGAGGCACAGAGAACTCCCTTCAGATGTAACTTGAATCGATCTTCTGCACGACATATCATAGTGAAACTGGCAAAATACAAGGATAAAGAGAAAATTCTGAAAGCAGCAAGGGATAAATGTGCCCTCACATATAAAGGGAGACCTATAAGACTCATGACTGATCTCTCTTTTGAAACTTGGCAGGCCAGAAAGTCTTGGCACAAGATCTTCAGTGTGCTAAACAGAAAAAATATGCAGCTGAGAATCCTTTATCCAGCAAGTCTGTCATTTAGAATAGAAGGAGAGATAAAGGTCTTCCCAAACAAACAAAAACTGAAGGAATTTGTCACCACTAAACCAACCCTACAAGAGATCCTAAGGGGGATCCTGTGAGACAAAGTACCAGAGACATCACTACAAGCATAAAACATACAGACATCACAATGACTCTAAACCCGTATCTTTCTATAATAACACTGAATGTAAATGGATTAAATGCGCCAACTAAAAGACATAGGGTATCAGAATGGATAAAAAAAACAAGACCCATCTATTTGCTGTCTACAAGAGACTCATTTTAGATCTGAGGACACCTTTAGATTGAGAGTGAGGGGATGGAGAACTATTTATCATGATACTGGAAACCAAAAGAAAGCTGGAGTAGCCATACTTATATCAGACAAACTAGACTTTAAATTAAAGGCTGTAACAAGAGGTGAAGAAGGGCATTATATAATAATTACAGGGTCTATCCATCAGGAAGAGCTAACAATTATAAATGTCTATGCACCGAATACCGGAACCCCCAAATATATAAAACAATTACTCATAAACATAAGCAACCTTATTGATAAGAATGTGGTAATTGCAGGGGACTTTAACACCCCACTTACAGAAATGGATAGATCATCTAGACACACGGTCAATAAAGAAACAAGGGCCCTGAATGATACATTGGATCAGATGGACTTGACAGATATATTTAGAACTCTGCATCCCAAAGCAACAGAATATTCTTTCTTCTCGAGTGCACATGGAACATTCTCCAAGATAGATCATATACTGGGTCACAAAACAGCCCTTCATAAGTTTACAAGAATTGAAATTATACCATGCATACTTTCAGACCACAATGCTATGAAGCTTGAAATCAACCACAGGAAAAAGTCTGGAAAACCTCCAAAAGCATGGAGGTTAAAGAACACCCTACTAACGAATGAGTGGGTCAACCAGGCAATTAGAGAAGAAATTAAAAAATATATGGAAACAAACGAAAATGAAAATACAACAATCCAAACGCTTTGGGACGCAGCGAAGGCAGTCCTGAGAGGAAAATACATTGCAATCCAGGCCTATCTCAAGAAACAAGAAAAATCCCAAATACAAAATCTAACAGCACACCTAAAGGAAATAGAAGCAGAACAGCAAAGGCAGCCTAAACCCAGCAGAAGAAGAGTAATAATAAAGATCAGAGCAGAAATAAACAATATAGAATCTAAAAAAACTGTAGAGCAGATCAACGAAACCAAGAGTTGGTTTTTTGAAAAAATAAACAAAATTGACAAACCTCTAGCCAGACTTCTCAAAAAGAAAAGGGAGATGACCCAAATAGATAAAATCATGAATGAAAATGGAATTATTACAACCAATCCCTCAGAGATACAAACAATTATCAGGGAATACTACGAAAAATTATATGCCAACAAATTGGACAACCTGGAAGAAATGGACAAATTCCTAAACGCCCACATGCTTCCAAAAGTCAATCAGGAGGAAATAGAAAGCTTGAACAGACCCATAAACAGCGAAGAAATAGAATCGGTTATCAAAAATCTCCCAACAAATAAGAGTCCAGGACCAGATGGCTTCCCAGGGGAGTTCTACCAGACGTTTAAAGCAGAGATAATACCTATCCTTTTCAAGCTATTCCAAGAAATAGAAAGGGAAGGAAAACTTCCAGACTCATTCTATGAAGCCAGTATTACTTTGATTCCTAAACCAGACAGAGACCCAGTAAAAAAAGAGAACTACAGGCCAATATCCCTGATGAATATGGATGCAAAAATTCTCAATGAGATACTAGCAAATCTAATTCAACGGCATATAAAAAGAATTATTCACCATGATCAAGTGGGATTCATTCCTGGGATGCAGGGCTGGTTCAACATTCGCAAATCAATCAACGTGATACATCACATTAACAAAAAAAAAGAGAAGAACCATATGATCCTGTCAATCGATGCAGAAAAGGCCTTTGACAAAATCCAGCACCCTTTCTTAATAAAAACCCTTGAGAAAGTCGGGATAGAAGGAACATACTTAAAGATCATAAAAGCCATTTATGAAAAGCCCACAGCTAACATCATTCTCAACAGGGAAAAACTGAGAGCTTTTTCCCTGAGATGAGGAACACGACAGGGATGCCCACTCTCACCGCTGTTGTTTAACATAGTGCTGGAAGTTCTAGCATCAGCAATCAGACAACAAAAGGAAATCAAAGGCATCAAAATTGGCAAAGATGAAGTCAAGCTTTCGCTTTTTGCAGATGACATGATATTATACATGGAAAATCCGATAGACTCCACCAAAAGTCTGCTAGAACTGATACATGAATTCAGCAAAGTTGCAGGATACAAAATCAATGTACAGAAATCAGTTGCATTCTTATACACTAACAATGAAGCAATAGAAAGACAAATAAAGAAATTGATCCCTTTCACAATTGCACCAAGAAGCATAAAATACCTAGGAATAAATCTAACCAAAGATGTAAAAGATCTGTATGCTGAAAACTATAGAAAGCTTATGAAAGTAATTGAAGAAGATATAAAGAAATGGAAAGACATTCCCTGCTTATGGATTGGAAGAATAAATATTGTCAAAATGTCAATACTACCCAAAGCTATCTACACATTCAATGCAATCCCAATCAAAATTGCACCAGCATTCTTCTCGAAGCTAGAACAAGCAATCCTAAAATTCATATGGAACCACAAAAGGCCCTGAATAGCCAAAGTAATTTTGAAGAAAAAGACCAAAGCAGGAGGCATCACAATCCCAGACTTTAGCCTCTACTACAAAGCTGTAATCATCAAGACAGCATGGTATTGGCACAAAAACAGACACATAGACCAATGGAATAGAATAGAAACCCCAGAACTAGACCCACAAAAGTATGGCCAACTCATCTTTGACAAAGCAGGAAAGAACATCCAATGGAAACAGGACAGTCTCTTTAACGAATGGTGCTGGGAGAACTGGACAGCAACATGCAGAAGGTTGAAACTAGACCACTTTCTCACACCATTCACAAAAATAAACTCAAAATGGATAAAGGACCTGAATGTGAGACAGGAAACCATCAAAACCCTAGAGGAGAAAGCAGGAACAAACCTCTCTGACCTCAGCCACAGCAATCTCTTACTCGACACATCCCCAAAGGCAAGGGAATTAAAAGCAAAAGTGAATTACTGGGACCTTATGAAGATAAAAAGCTTCTGCACAGCAAAGGCAACAACCAACAAAGGCAACCAACGGAATGGGAAAAGATATTTGCAAATGACATATCGGACAAAGGGCTAGTATCCAAAATCTATAAAGAGCTCACCAAACTCCACACCCAAAAAACAAATAACCCAGTGAAGAAATGGGCAGAAAACATGAATAGACACTTCTCTAAAGAAGACATACGGATGGCCAACAGGCACATGAAAAGATGTTCAACGTCGCTCCTTATCAGGGAAATACAAATCAAAACCACACTCAGTTATTACCTCACGCCAGTCAGAGTGGCCAAAATGAAGAAATCAGGAGACTATAGATGCTGGCGAGGATGTGGAGAAACGGGAACCCTCTTGCACTGTTGGTGGGAATGCAAACTGGTGCAGCCACTCTGGAAAACAGTGTGGAGGTTCCTCAGAAAATTAAAAATAGACCTACCCTATGACCCAGCAATAGCACTGCTAGGAATTTATCCAAGGGATACAGGAGTACTGATGCATAGGGGCACTTGTACCCCAATGTTTATAGCAGCACTCTCAACAATAGCCAAATTATGGAAAGAGCCTAAATGTCCATCAACTGATGAATGGATAAAGAAATTGTGGTTTATATACACAATGGAATACTACGTGGCAATGAGAAAGAATGAAATATGGCCTTTGGTAGCAACGTGGATGGAAGTGGAGAGTGTGATGCTAAGTGAAATAAGCCATACAGAGAAAGACAGATACCATATGGTTTCACTCTTATGTGGATCCTGAGAAGCGTAACAGAAACCCGTGGGGGAGGGGAAGGAAAAAAAAAAGAGGTTAGAGTGGGAGAGAGCCAAAGCATAAGAGAGTGTTAAAAACTGAGAACAAACTGAGGGTTGATGGGGGGTGGGAGGGAGAGGAGGGTGGGTGATGGGTATTGAGGAGGGCACCTTTTGGGATGAGCACTGGGTGTTATATGGAAACCAATTTGACAATAAATTTCACATATTAAAAAAAACAAATAAAATATGTAAAGGATCTTATGGAAGCACTGAAAAGAGGCATCTCATTAAGTCTGGAAGAGTTAGAGAGTTTGTCTGGGAATGCTTTCCCCAGGAGACAACAAGTGAGATCAGCCTTGAGGTTTGGATGTAGAATAAGGGCAAAGAGAAGGACCAGCGCATTAGACTGAAAACCTTAGGGACAATGGTGTGGAAGTGTGTGTGTGTGTGTGTGTGTGTGTGTGTGTGTGACAGAGAGAGAGAAGGAGACAGACACAGGAAAAGAGAGAGAGTGAGAGAGACAGGCAGAGACAGACAGAGATGGCAGAGAGGTAGTTCCCAATCCTATATAGTAAATGGGAAGGAGGCAGACAGACTGGGGCCAGAAAGCCAAAGCCACCAACAGTTTTAAGCAGAAGAGGTGTATACTATCCTTACATTTTAGAAAGAACCTGGAGATGTGTGGACAATGGAGTGGAGTAAAGATGAAGCCAGATGAGGGAGATGGCTTTGGAGGTCATCACAGTAATCACAGTGAGAAGTGAGTTGGGGCAGATGCACTGAAAAACTTCATGGCAATAGAATCATGGGGCTCAGAGCCCGAGTGGTTCGTGGAGAGTTGGAGGCATGGGGGACAATGCCCCATTCTTGCTGATCAGACAAGGATAGAGGGAAGGGAAGCTGTGGAGGGCAAGGTAATAAAATGAGATGTGTGCCTATGCTAGGAAGGTTGGCAGACAGTTTGGAACATAATTCTGAGCTCAGGATAAAGTGGGCGGGGGGTCATTAGTCTATGGGCAATGGTTATAATCTGGAGTACAGATGAGAGAAACAGACCAAAGAGAAAAAGTCAAGTGAAAAGAAACAAGGCTTGGGGACAAAGTCTTAGACAGTACTAAGATCAGGCTGAGGTGGTGGAGAAACTCAGAAAGTCATCAGAGGGTGGCACATAGAGAGGAAAGCCAGCAGAGAATAAAGTCCCAAACGCAAGAGCAGAGAAAGCTCTAAGACACATGGGGCCAGTTTTATATTCTGCAGATTGGTCAAGCAAGACAAGAAGTCCTCAAAGGGGCTGGGTTTGAGACTCAATGACAAACAGCCCTGCATTACATAGACCTTATGGAGGCTATGTTTAGTGTCATAAGCACAAACGATAAATTATCAGATAAAGTCTCTCCTGAGACTTCAAGCTGGGCAAGTTCAGTGAGTGTGACTTCTTGAATCTTCCATTTACATTGGAGGGATACCTGTAGTGGATTGTGTCCTGCCAGCCAAGGGAAGTCTTTTTTTTTTTTTTTAAGCTTATTTATTCATTTATTTTGAGAGAGAGAGAGAGAGAGAGAGAGAGAGAGAGAGAAGAGGGGAGGAGCAGAGAGGAAAAGAGAGCAGGTACTGTCAGTGCAGAGCCTAAAGTGAGGCTCAACCTCACGAATTGTGAGATCATGATCTGAGCCGATGTCAAGAGTTGACGCTTACCCGACTGAGCCATGAAGGTGCCCTAGGTCAAGGGAAGCCTTAAGTGGGGGATTATTAACCTTGTGTATTTCCAAATGTTTTGCTCTGTAACTCTTGTGAATTACCCCTTAGAATGCAAAAGTGGCCTCCTCATGTTCCCTGAATCAGGCTCCAAGTACCATTTCTCACTGTGGCCACACGGTTCATTGGTGGAATAAAATGTCATATAAGACTATGCAGAGTGGATTGGGATTTGTTACCCTGGTGATTTTTTTTTTCTCATTTTTCCACATTGAATCTGAAGGTGGGGAGAAAACACACCTAGAGTAAACTGATGCTATGACATCCAGGGGATGACCTCTATGTGCTCTGTCATTTTAATAGGATATGCTTTGCCTTACTAGTGTTGATACTGCCAGTGCTCCATCCACACCCCCTTGACACATGCTCCTTCTGCATCATTGCTGGCTTCTTACCTCAAGTGCTGGAACTGCACCAGAGCTTCTTAGCCCATGCTTGGGGCAGGCCAGAAAGGCTGTGGAGTTCACGTTTGTCTGCCAGGAGCAGCCCTCAGACAATAACTTCTGGGAATAAGTAGATTTGCCAATGTGATTGGTGGATATGGCAGTGCTGAGGCACGTTTGACACAGTCTCTCAGAGGTCTTCAGCAGGATTAATGTAGAAACAGGTTTGATATACACCCTTTATTTGTTATCTTCCCTTCTGTTTCATTTTCATACTACTTTATGAGTGTTACAGGGATCACTCCCAAGTTAAGTACTGCCACTCAAATCCTTGTCTCAAGGTAGGGGAATCTAACCTAACTGCCAACCAAATTCAAACAAAAAAACTCAAATGTAGTTGAGCTGGTAAAATTCATGACCAAAGAGAGAAAGTAGTACCATTTCAGGTATAGTAAGGATGAATTTTTTGTAACTTTTAAAATGTTAATTTATTTATTATGAGAGACTGAGAGAGAGTGGGGGGGAAATCCCAAGCAGGCTCAGCATAGTCAGCACGGAGCCCGACCCTGGTCTCAATCCCACAAACTGTGAGATCATGACCTGAGCTGATATCAGGAACCAGACACTCAACCAACTAAGCTACTCAGGTGCCCCAGGAATGAGTTTTTCAGGCCCCAAATCCAGGTCTGAAAAAAAGGGAACTTTATTTTTTTAGTAGTAAGTTTAACTTTGATCTGACACCTCATTTTATCAAGTAACAAGCGCTTAATCTCAACCCATTTTACGTACTCTCCATTGATTTGGTCCTCTCCTCTCCCATCTCTGCTTGTCTCTCTGGGGCTGTGTTTAAATTCCAGGAAACTTACAAGGCACCAATTCCCAGGGGCGGGATGTGAGGACCTGGCCAATGGCTAGCGACTGTCCACTGCAGTTGCTGAGCAACAGTGCCTGTTTGTACCCTCACTGTCAGCATCCCTTCTAGCAGCATCCAACAATATGCCTATGGCCTCATGATGACTTCAAGCCTCCTGCCACATAGGTTTGGCTCTGTTCTAGTCTTCATGCCTTTAAGGACTCTTAAAGTTCATTTCTATCAGTTACTTACACATGTCCTCAGCTGCCTGGAGAAGTGGTGACTGGCCTTTACCAGGACCACTGGGGTGCTTCGAGGCTCTGTGGGGGGGGGGTGGGGGGCGGTCTCACTAGCTCATCTATCTAAACACCATTGGAAGCCTTTTTAAATTTTGCTAATTTCATATCATGCCAAAAGAATCAGAAGAACTCTGGGTCTTGCCACCTATTCAGGCCCCCAAGACAAGGCTGTTCTGTTTTCTTGACCTCTGTCTCTTCTGTCTTTCTTGATCTCTCTTCCCTGCCAGTCGGCAAGTTCCCCACTGGTTTGTAGGCAGGGCCCACCTCAGCCCTGGTACAACACTAAGGCACTAACAGATGGTAGTTGAGGATAACACCCCTAGTTTCCTTGAAGCCTCCTGGTGGGACAACTGAATTGTGTTCTACTTATTCTGAGGTATGTCCTATCCTGAGGGGCTTGAGCCCCAACTGCTCACAGCAGCAGCACTATGATTAATACCCTCTTTACTGGCATTGTCTCCTTCCTTGTCATGTTTCCCAAGTCTCCCACTCCAGATAACTGGGATCACTTCTCAAATCAATACCTGCCCCCAAGCCCTGCTTTAGGACTGCTTTGGGGATTACCCAATTTGAGACATAGCCTCTTCCACTTTGGGGTCTTACAAACACATGCCACCAACACCCCCCCTCCCCACCCCCATTTGTGGTATTACAACGTGAATTCAGGCTGGTACCTGTGGGAGTGGTATGGTAGAAAGAGAGGTTGCCAATGCCAGATTAAACCATGCCTTTGATTTAGCAAAGTGTTGGTAACGGTGGCAACAAAATTGCTTACAGAACGCCTGAAAGAATTTGTTTGGCATTGTAAGATATGCTTCCTAATGGCTGGAAGGTAGGATGATTTTGGGGGTGGAGGAGGCAGTGAGAGTCTCTGTCAGTAACCCAGGCAGGGGTGGGAGAGCGGAGGCAGGACAGGTGTGTGTGTGTGTGTGTGTGTGTGTGTGTGTGTGTGTGTGTCTGTGTGTCTCTGTGTCTGTGTCTGTGTGTGTGTGTATAGAGGCATTTCATAGTGGAAATATAAGAGACCATTTCAAATAGAGAGCTAAGTCAAAACACCCAAGAAACCGAAGTGTGAGGTTCTTCAGTTCAGAAGCCTGGCTGGTCTAACTCAGTGAGTAGGCCAGCCATAAAGACCAAGAGTAACTGCATAAACCATGAGGGGCCAGCAGTTTCCTGTTTCTTATATTCAAAATTTAAGAGGCAGGCAGGGAACAAGTAAGAACAGCATGCCTCGAGCACCAGCCTTCTCTGATGCATGAGTGGAAATCATCCATTCTACAGGGCTGCCCTTCTCCCATGGTCTTTGCCTAGTTTACTCTGAAGGTGGCAGGAGCTCTTTGTCCTTTCCCATCTGGGAAGCTGGGGCAGGGAGACAGAGACCAGGGCAGACCCCACCACAGTCCATGGAAAGGCTCCCTGCTAATGGAAAGCACTGGTGCCCTTGCCGCCCAAGTTGGCTTGCTTCAATTCGTCACAGAGGCACAAGGTTGGTAACTCACCATGAAGTCAGCAGAGCAGAGAAAATATTTGCCTAAAGATTAGCAGGGGAAGCCCCTCTGGATTTCCAACATGCCGGGTCTGACAAGCTCCAGGTTTTCAAATACCTCAGACCAGAGAGGGGAAAATATAGCTCAGGTGTGTGTGTATGTGTGTGTGTGTGTGTGTGTGTGTGTGTGTGTGTGTGTGTGGTGATGGCAGGCATTTTACACACAAAACTAGTTGTCCTGGAAGAGGCCCTTCCTTCCATTCCTGGTCACACAAACTCCTGAAAATGCCACTCAGGCAGTACCTCTAAGTACTGAAAATCTGGTTTTGTTAGTAGCATGGGGGGCTCTTGCTGGTGCACTGGAGACTCAGGAGGGCTTAGCATGCTGCCCTCCAAAGAGGAGCTCTGCAGATTGAATCATTGGTTGAAGTCCCATTCTGTTGGTTATATGGTCCCAGGGCCTCTTAGTGTTTCTAACTGAGAACTTTTAGGGCAGAGAAGGACAATGATCTTTTACTCCTGGGGCACTGAGGGCACATACAGTTTCAGGTTACCCTGACAAGTTTGAACTGTCTTTCAGGCTGGTTCTTTTTATGCTTGAAAACTTAGGTAAATTTTGTGTATGTTAATTTTAGTATAATACACTATTTCAAATGTCATTAAATAGGACTTACATCATATTGTTCTATGGCTTCATGTCCTTGGCAACTGACCTTGTATCATTTTATTTCCCAAGTGTGAGAAACAAAGTAAGGGACAATGTAGAGGACCCAGGACACGAATTGGGGGCATTTTACCTGGTCTGCACATTTGGAACCTTGGGAATTTGAGTAAGTCATTCATTGTGATTCTATTTTCTTCCTTTTCTTCATCAGCCAAGAGGTGGGGGTGGGGTGGGATGGGACAATATTTGAGTGATAATTTCTAATCATTCTAATCATAACTTGTATGATTTGATATACTCTGCTTATGTTTTACAAATATGTTCTCACGTTTAAGTAAACTGAGCATACAACTATTACTGGAAATGAATTGACAAAAAGTATTTAAAAGAGTAAAAGATTTAGCACTGGATGACATCATTAAACAAACCACATCCCAGGGGTCGGTTCTGAAGATACTGACAACCTGGAGAACCAAAGGTGAACAGTAAGTAAGGAAAACAATTCACACACTTGCTGAAAGACTGACATGACAGTTATTCTCAGTGTGACTGATTTTGGGGATGCATGTTTCAGTAGGTTGGAGAAAGTGAGTAAGGAGGTGGGAAAATGTGACTTTTTTTGTCATTTAAAATTTTTTAATGTTTATTTATGTTAGAGAGAGAGGGAGAGAGAGAGAGAGAGAGGGCACACATGAGTGAGGGAGGAGCAGAGAGAGAGGGGGACAGATGATCTGAGCAGGCTCCAGGTTCCACGCTGACAGCACAGAGCCTGATGCAAGGCTCAAACCCATGAACTCTGAGGCCATGGCCTGAGCCAAAGTTGGATGCCCAACTGACTGAATCACCAAGCACCCCTGTAATTTAAATTTTGATAAAATCTTAATACATACAAAATATACAAAACTATATATTTTTTCCCACACATTTGAGAATAAGTTGAGAACATGATTTTATTCTTATTCTTCCATTTACTTCGGTGTGCATTTCTTAAGAACCAGGGGTTTTCTCTTACTGCTCACAGTCCTATGGTCAGAATAATCCACATTTAGATTTTGCCATTTGTTCCAATAATTGGCAGTGCCCTGCACAGCGGTTTTATTTTCTTTGTCCAGGATCCAATCAGGGATCATTCATGACATTTAGTTATTATGTGTTTTAGTTCCATTTATCTGGAACAATACCTTAACGATTCTTCATCTTCCTACAGAGTTCTAGCCAGTTATTGAGTAGAATGTTCCTTACTTTAAGTTTGTCTGATGTTTCCTTAAGGTTAGGTTCAAGTTATGCATTTTTGACAATACCACATGAGGTAGCTTGCCCCAGCACATCCTACCCAGCGGCAAGTGAAGTTGGTTTGTCCCATTTTGGGTGCAAATAATTTCATCATTTGGTTAAGGCAGTTACTTTTATTTTAAATCAGATCTTTGAATTAAATATGCTATATGGTTAAGACTTGCTGCTTCCCTTGTTTTCTCAGGAAACCAGAAGGAATACAGCCTTACTGCAACAGTGCCACCTGCTGAAAAAAAGGGAATGCTTTCCTTAGAATTCAAGTCCCCAGACACGGTTTGTATGTTGATGCCTTCCAAATGTTACTTAACAGAAAGTTAAATCTAAGCTTTCCAAAGATGGGGTTGGTTAGATAGTGAAGCTTGGGGTGAGGACTTTAGGGAGAACCTGAAGAAGAGCAGGGCTGCATGGGTCCGAGGAGTTCAACCCCTAAGAACACCTGAGATTGGAACTCCTAATTCAGGGATGGAAAGCACCAGAGCTGTGATCAGACTCCACCATAACATCCAGCATCCCACTGGGCAGGTCAGGGTGGGCAGTGCCCCAGGGCACCGGGCACCGACTGGCCCTACCAGAACTGCCTGGCCCATCATCTTGCTGCTTAGTGTCCTTTCATCTCTATAACGTAGTTATTTAGGAACCTTAACTTGTTCCAGTGTTTGCCTCATTGTTTGTCTGGAAATAATAAGAACTGTTTGTCTCGCTCTATAATTCGAGAGAAAGGCTGGCATTCCCCTCCCACCATGGAAAACGCTCAGGAATGATCTCTATCATCTTGCAATCATGCTGGTCACTGACTAAACTGTTTTCTTCAAAGAGTTTTTTGATCTCCTCTATACTAATCAGAAATCTGAACCTGAAAATCATAGAAGATAAATGGGAGGGTCCAGGTCTGATATGTTCTGTGTAACTGCCTATGTGTGCAATATTCCTAGAAGTGTATAAGGGCATGAGATGTACTGGTGACATTCAAATTTGGACCAAGTTGTTTCCTCTTGTTATTGATCATTTTTAACTATCAAGAGCTCACAGCAGGCCTGAAAATGGAAGAGAGGAGGGAAAAGGGGAGGTGATTTTGGTTTTAAAGTTATATTTGGAAGAGTTAATTTGCAATTTGAGTGATAAAGCCAAGAATATCAGGTATGATCATCTCAGTCTTGATTAATTATAAATAGTGTCTAGGCAAATGGAGGGGACAGTGCACTGCTTAGACCACAGCTGGGACTCCAGGCTGTGCATTTAACTGAACAAACACAGACAGGAACCGATCCCAGAAGAATGAGCAAAACAAGAAGAAACAATGTCCTGCCATATTAGAAATGATTAGGAATTTAGGAAGCCCAGGACTTGGCCAAGAGTTAAAATAAAGGGAACAGAATGGCTGTGTAGGATTATTCACAAGCCTGATAGGGATAGAGTTCTGAACTTAACTTTCTTTGATTCAAGGAGTAGTTAATAGCGAATTAAAGTTTTATGGTGATAGGTACTACCCTTATTATGAGGAATAAAGCACACTTCTAGCAGTTGAAAGTGTCCAAGGATGGTTTGAGATGCTCTGGAGGTGTTGTAGCAAAGGTATGTGTGGTCAGATTACAAGACCTTAATGTCCCATTTACACTGAGAACCTGTAATTGCCTTGAACATTTGATCCATGGCTTGACCCAATCCACAGTCAATTTTTTAATCTTTAAATTTACAAACAATAAGTCAATAAAAACAAATTGGTTAGATTCTTTTATCCAAAACCAAGCTAGGGTCATGCAATTGACATTTGATTCCTGTGTCCTACAAATTATGTAATACATGAGAAAAACATATCTGTAAACAAAATGAAAATCCTTTAAGGGAAGCTCTTTGTAAAAAGAATTTGGCACTGAGTAAATTCCATACTTCTACTAAATGTTTAAACTTAATTACTGTATGATCAAGTTTACTTATTCCTAGAAAAATTCCCTATCATTATAAATTATTTAGAGTTCGTAAAGTCAGGCTCTCTGAATTAGGACTTTATAGCACATAGAACAATTCACAAGGAGAAAAAAATTCATTTGTTTTGAACATTTTAAGATGCTATTAGGTTGGATCATGTGAAATTATTTGATGATTTTTAATTAAAATTTTTATTGAAAAAATATACATTTTTCTACAACATGCTATTGTGAGAATTAATAAAGATTATATGTATACTTTAATCATACCTTTACCCTTTATCTGTACATCTTACAAAACTATAGTGCATTTTTTATCTACATAATGGTAATTTTTACATGGTCCAATGTAGTATATTATGGATAGATGCCCCAAATCACAAGTTTGGCTGGCTTAGACTATGTGGATATATGCTAAATTTGTAAAGCATTCAGGTACCTGTGATGACATTGAAACATGGGCCACTCCTGTAGTAATACATGTGCATGTAGGTTGTGGGAGAGGAGAGGTTTCAAGAAAGATCTAGTAGCAGGCAGCAGGGCTGGTGGCTGGATTTTTTCCCAAGTTTTTATTTAAATTCTAATTAATTAACATATAGTGTAATGTTGGTTTCAGGAGATGAATTTAGTGATTCATTACTTACATATTTTAAGAGGTCCTACGGAGGGATTAGGAAAATAAGTGTTGGGAAATAGATATGGTGCACTTGGGTGAAGACACAGAGTGGTTGAGAAGAATATGCTTAGAGAAAGAAATCACAGATGCAAAAGAGGCTGGAGGGCATGGAGCAGGGGACAATCAAAAAGAAAAGACATGCCCTCATCCCAGCCCTGCAAGAAAAGAGAGCAGGGATTTGGACTTTTAAGTGTAAATAAGGGAGTGCATTGTAAAATTCACTTGGTGCAGTCCTTGTTTTTTTCTATATCATATCTCATGCAGAATGCTGAAGTACACAAAAATGGGATCCAGGTTGTTTCTGTTAAGGTGAGTAGAAGATACATCTTTTTTTTAAATTTTTTTTAACGTTTTATTTATTTTTGAGACAGAGAGAGACAGAGCATGAATGGAGGAGGGGCAGAGAGAGAGGGAGACACAGAATCGGAAGCAGGCTCCAGGCTTTGAGCCAACAGCCCAGAGCCCGATGTGGGGCTCGAACTCAGGAACCGCGAGATTGTGACCTGAGCTGAAGTCGGACGCTTAACCGACTGAGCCACCCAGGTGCCCCTAGAAGATGCATCTTTAGCCTCTCCTGCCTTGAAGTGGCCCATGCTTCCCCTTCGAAAGCCTGGAGTTACCACAAATGCATTAGAAAACTAATGGCATCCATGATGGAATGATATGAATAAAATATTCCAACCCTCTACGCTCTGGTTTTATCAGGCTACAAAACTCAATTCTCACACCATTCTGTCATCTGGAAAATAAACTGTAATATTATAAACTGTAATAAACTTTGTAATATTACAAAGGGTTTCATTGATTTCAGAAAGACAGAAAACTACAAGGTGAACTGTAACAGGGATCACTAGGCTGTCAGAACATAATGGCGATAGTGAGTTGGTCCTGTGAGTCCAGAATGGAAACACTGGTGTCCTGGAAACATCCAACAGGGTTCTGTTGGTTGTGAGCACGTCTTGAGCCAAAAATGTGATGGTCTGCCCCAATGCAAGTGTGCTTTTGCCTGAATTAATAAAGACCTAACAGTCAAGTTCAGAAATCTGACCACCCCACTGTATGGGCTGGCTGACCACGTCTGGAGTAGTACCTCCGTAAGTCCCATATTTAGGATGGTTGGAGACAAAGTAAAAGAATGTGCAGATGAGGGGGAACAGAACAGGAATGGACACAGAGTTGATTTGCTATAAATATTTGTTCAAGAAAAGAAGGGGGAGAAGCAGAATGACTAGAGGAGAAAGGAGGTCGGGAGAGAGGGAAGGAATGAGGAAAGCACATAAAGTGATGACATGTGGTTATGATTTAGAGAATCTTTTTTTCAGAAGTGGAGATGAATAAGCTTAAAAGGAGAGAAGAAAATTTGTGAAAGGGGCTGAGAATATGGAAGTTAGGAGAAGCAGATACATACGCCTTGTGACGGCCTCACCACTGTAAATGTCATCTGGGTGCAACCCATAATTTGCGGTTGTCAAGGTTTAAAGCTTTAACTCCTGCCATTACCCCAGATGCTTAAGAATTCCAGTACCCTGAACTCCAGTTCTGTATCCCACCCCAAATTCCCTTGGGTGTTACACACATGCGAGAGTTCCAACATAAATATTTATAGGGCAAAGGACTTCAGAAAACATAATCCATGTTTTCCAAATGGTATTCCACAGAACCAACCAACCCACTTGCCTCCCTCTCTTCTCCTTTCCTTCCTCCATTTCTTCCTTCCTCCTTCTCTTCCTTTCTTCCTTCTGCTTCCCCTCCCTGCCTCCTCCTCTCTGTCTCTCCCTCTTTATTACCTGATTTCTCTGCTTCTTTCTGAGCTTACTGAGCTCCACTTACTGGAGCTTACTGAGCACCACTATCTTCTCAACCTCAACATATGCTTACTGAGCACCACTATCTTCTCAACCTCAACTACCATGTTGAACAAAGCAGATATATGGCTCCTGCCCTGATGGAGCTCACAGGCAAGTGGGGAAGACAATTGCGACTTTCATAAACCGTAAGTTGGATTTCCTTCATTACTATAGAAGTTCAACGTTTAGTCTCATAACTGTGGCGGGTATTATGCTCATGTATCTTTTAACCCAGCTATGAAAACCAAGTATATATCTATATCTATATCTATATCTATATCTATATCTATATCTATATCTATATCTATATCTGGGCTTAATTTAGTTCCCTAGTTCCTATTGCCCAATGGAAGGATTCTGTTTATTTTCAGGCTTAAAAATCAGCCCAATCCAGGAATTTCTCCCTTCAATTCACTAATTTAAACATGGTCCATTCTTTGAAATTCTCTCTACTCAAGTTCTACACTTTCCTCTTTCTTTTTGGGAAGGTACCTGAGATTCTTGGAAGTGAGGTCCATTATGGCCTCAGGACCGTGGTAGGGGTAGGGAGGCACATGGGGTCTGGGCCTGTCTCGGAGCCATGATGAGATACAGCTCACCTCACCAGCTCCCTCATTGGGGTGCCCTGGTTCCCACAGTCACGTCCGTCTTCATGTACCCATTAGATTGGTGTCAGGTTCTTCTAATTCCCCAAAACATTTGAACTCATTTATGAACTTGATTGTCCTTTAAATTCACTAAGTTCAGCATCTGCCTTTGATTCCTTCATTTAACTTCCATTTGGCTATTGATCTCTAGTTTCTTAAGGTACATTTTCATGTCATTCATCTTTCTTCTTATTTTTTATTAATAAAAATACTTAAGGCTATAAATTTTATTCTGAGTACTATTTTACCACATGGCATGGTTTGAGATTTATTGTTTTCCAAACATTATTATTTCTAAGGGGATTATAATTGAATTTTTAACTTCTTTTTTGACCCTTGCTTTAATTTGGATATTTTATTTTCCAATTTCCAAGGGGTTAGATTTTGTTGTCATTACTGATTGCATCAATTTCTGGGTCGGTTGCATTTATAAACAAGTGCTTATAAGTTGATACTTTTAGGAATCCATAAACATTCTTCCTGGGAATTTTGTAATTTTCAATTTTCAGTAATGTTTCATGGACACTGAAATAAAAGTTTGTCCTGGGTTTGATATTACAAATATATATCCAATATATCCATCTTTCTTACAAATTCTATCTCCCAAACACATCCCAACTCTATTTCTTACCGTGTATATTTTATAACCCCAGAGCCCCAGGGAGTGTTCTTTGTGCCTTGATTTTGCGTTCTATGGCACCCCAAATCAAAAAGGGCTGGGGCTGACATTGGCAAGAGCTAAGTTGGGTATGTCCTTCCACCCCCACTGCCTTAGCATGCCCCACCCACGCGGATTCCATTGTATCTGAGGGGGTGGAGTCCAACAAGGTTAGTACTTTTCTTTCAGTTATCCTTTGTCTCAAACTCCAACCAAGAAGTAAAATTTTGGGGAGGACACTGTTGACATTCCAGCTTCCTGTTACTTTGCTTTTGTATTGATTATCGTTTATCCACCATTTTGTTTTTAACAGCTTCATTATTTTGTATAAAGTATTGCCTTTATAGACAGCAAAATTGAGTAGAGCCGTTTTTAAATCCAAACCAAGAAACTTTTGTATTAGTGGAAGTATTTAACTCACTTTGGCCTGTATATAAATTACTAATTTTGTTTCTCATTTAATCTGAAATCTCTTTGTAATGTTTCTTTGATGAATCATTTGTTTTCTTTCTTTCTGTTTTTTCTCTTACTACAAAGAATATTGCTTTTTTAAAATATTTATTTATTTTTGACAGAGAGAGAGAGAGAGAGAGAGAGAGCATGAGCGGGGGAGGGGCAGAGAGAGAGGGAGACACAGAATCCAAAGTAGGCTCCAGGCTCTGAGCTGTCAGCACAGAGCCCATCGCGGGGCTCGAACTCACAGACCGCGAGATCATGACCGGAGCCGAAGTTGGCCTCTCAACTGACTGAGCCACCCAGGCACCCCAAGAATATAGCTTTTTAATTTTCCACCATAACATCTCCCAAGTTTTATGCTTCTGTGTCCCTAGACTCTATTCTCTACTTGACCACTGCATTGTCACAAAACATACCATCTGCCAGCCTCTTCAATAGGAGAACATAGAAGCTCTAGGTGTGCTGTGTTTCTCTGTCCTCCCTAGATATAATCCCTGCCAGCACTTCTGCATCTTTCTCTTTTTCTTTCTGATCTGTGCCAGTTAGGGTTTCTTATCCAATCAGTGAAACAAACCTCATAATTCACATCAGAGATCTGCATCTTGTCAAGCCAAGAGAAGTGTTCCAGTCCTCATACCAGTGACTTAGCTGCATTTGACTGGTTGACTGCTTTATTCTTCAAAAATCTGAAAATCTTCATGGTGCTACTTCTATCTAGTTTTTTTTTTTTTTTCCCCACTCTCATTGTCTTACCTCCTGGTATTTTGCAGTTAACTCTTCCTCTAATCACATAATTAAATTTGTGGGCTGTGCCTGGGGCATTGCTTTTGGTCCTCTACTCTTTTATGTTCTATCCCTATGTGATATTACCTGAAATCATGGCTTTAAAGACCATAATCTACATGTTAATGACTCCCATGGCAGTATTTCTATCTCCAGTCTCCTCAAACCCCAAACTCATCCTGAATATCCCCATTTGGATGTATAAGATACATCTTAAATCCAACATGTCTCAAACTTGGCTCTGGATTCTGTACTTCTGAATACTTCTTGGAAATTTCTTCTCTCTCATTAAATGGTGCCACCTTTATCACACTCAACGGTCATCTTTTAGTCCTCTCAGTTCCAAAACACCTGTGTCTAACTCATCCAGAAGTCCTGTTTGCTCCACATCCAAAATACATGCTAAAGCAGACCACTCCCCTTCATCTCCACTGCTATAAACCAAGTGCAATCCACCACCATTTCTCACTGGGTGACTGCCAAAGGGTCCTGCCTAATTAATTGTATTCAGTCAATACTCTGAGTTCTTACTGTGTGCCAGATGTGTGATAAGTATTGGGGATACATCAGTGGATAAAACACAAAAAGATCTTTGCCTTAATGAAGCTTGCATTCTAATGAGTGGAGACAGACAATAAAGAAAAGTGTGTGTGTGTGTGTGTGTGTGTGTGTGTGTGTGTGTGTGTGTGTGTTTGATGGAGGTGATTAGTATTATGGAGAAAAAACAAGAGAAAAGAGATAAGGAGGGGGAAGACTGAAGGAATTATATTTTTAAATAAAGTGGTGAGAAAGCCATCATTTCAAGGACAACATTTTTATAAAATTATAAGTGGACAAGGGAGTAAGAGACAGGATGTGTGAACACCCTGGAGAGTGATCATGGTTGGCATGCTGGGAGAACAAGCAGAAGGGGTACCCACTATGTGGGTGGGGTGAAGTAGGATGAGTTGAAGGGTGGGTAATGTATGAGGAGGACAATACAGTCAAAGACAGAAGGACAAGCCATTTGGGGTCCTAAGAGCCGTGCTAATGATGTAAGGGTATTATAGACTGATGGAGGAAGCAAACTACAAGAGGATTTTTGTTTTGTTTTGTTTTGTCTAGCTTTCTTAAAATAAATTTTAAATTTTAGAATAGTTTTAAATCTATTCAAGTGTGATAAAGATAGTACAGAGAGCTCCATATAACATTCATCTGGTTTTCCCTATTGTTGACATCTTACACTGGCCATGGTATGTTTGTCACAACTAAGCAACTAGCACTAGTGTAGTCATACTAACAAACTCCACCCTTACTTTGAATTTCAGTTGTTTTCTCCTAACGTCCTTTTTCTGGAATTCCATCTAAGGACTGCATTATATATAGTTGTCACGTGTCCTTAATTTAACCTCCTTTAGACTGTAACAGTTTCTCAGGATTTTCTTGTTTTGGATGACCTTGGAAGTTCTAAGGCATACGAGTCAGAATTTTGTATAATATCCTTCAATTTGGGTTTGCCTGATGTTTTCTCATGATGGGACTGGGGTCATTTCTCATGGTTAGACTGGGGTTTTGGAGAGGGAACATTGACCACAAAATACACAAAATTAGAATATAACAAAGAATAGCAAAAATATCCTTGAGAAATTATAAGGTGTATTTCTAAAAAACAATCTTTAATTAAAGAGTAAATGTAAAGAAACATTATAAAATATCTAAAACAAAAGCACCTTATATAAAAACAAGTGATATGCACCAAGCTGGACTTAGAGGAAAATTTTACAATAACTGAACTAGGATCTCAAACTCAAAAGGTGGAAAAAGGAAAAACACAAACATTTAAATCAAATAGCAAGAAGGGAATAAAAGCAGAAGTTAATTAAATAGCAAATAAACAAAAAGTACAGTTGATTGATAAGACCATATAATATTTTATTTATTTTTTATGTATTTATTCTAAGAGAGAGTGATGGAGAGAGAGAAAGAGACAGAGAGAGACAGAGAGGGGGAGAGACAGAGAATCCTAAGCAGGCTCAGCACTGTCTGCTCAGAGCCCGATGTGGGACTTGAACTCATGAACCACAAGATCATGACCAAGGGTCAGACACTTAACTGACTGAGCTACCCAGGTGCCCAAGACCAAATATTAATTTAAAAGAGAGATGAAACAGAGAGAGAGAGAGAGAGAGAGAGAGAAAGAAAGAGAGAGAGAGAGGTAGGAAGAAAAAAAGAAGGAGAAAGGGAGAGTAAGCAAATAAATAATATTAGTAATAAAAAATGGATACAAACATGCAGAAGTATTTTTTTAAATGCAGGGTCAATATGAGCAACTTTATACTAATAAATTAAAAATTCATGAAATGAACAATTTTCTAAGAAAGTATAAATTTTAAGATTGGTCTTATTTTTTTTAACATTTATTTATTTTTGAGACAGAGATAGAGCATGAACAGGGGAGGGTCAGAGAAAGAGGGAGACACAGAATCTGAAACAGGCTCCAGGCTCTGAGCTGTCAGCACAGAGCCCGATGCAGGGCTCGAACCCATGGACTGCAAGATCATGACCTGAGCCAAAGTCGGACGCTTAACCAACTGAGCCACCCAGGCGCCCCAACAAGATGGGTCTTAGAGGGAGACAACAAAGAAGGCTCATGATCAGTAAATAATAATACTTATCAAAATGGTGGTGCATGATATCTCATCTCAAAAACATCAGGCTATGATAGTTTTTCTAGCAACTTTTTAGCAAAAATTCAAGAAATGTATTTCCCCTTATATGTTAACTGTTTCTGAAAGAAAAAATTGAAGCCACACAAGTCATTTTGTAAGGTTGAAATATGCTCTTATGGAAATTGGAAAAGAGAAACACAACTATGCATGCCTTTGTTTCAAAACTATAAATATAAAGAAAACAACACATTTCCTTGCTGATTTCACTTCAGAGTACTACTGAGTCATCTTTGTGGTTAATAGAGTTTAAGTAAAATCATCTGATTTTAAATGCATAATAAGCCAATATAATACTCTCCATTGACCTCTTCTATACTTGGAAAGCAGTTACAATTGTTTAAACAATGGACATTAAACCAGGGATTTTCTTCTAAATGTTGTGAGAGATGTGTTTTAGGAGAAAATAACATTTACTAAATGTTTGCATGACAAAATTCCAGGCAGATCCATTTGATTATATTCTGTGGTAAGAAGCAAAATATGACATTATTAGCATTTTCTTCACACCACCTGTCTAGGAAGTTGTTCCAATTTAACACCATTGATTTGAAACAACTGCTTTATCATAAAATAAACCCCCATTTGTACTTGCCTCTATTTGTTAACCCCATTGTGTCCCATGGATATGGCCCCAGTTCTCATCTCGTGACTTACTCTTGTCAGTTAAGAATGCTTTCTGGCCAACTACAGAGTCAAGAGGAAGGTGGTTGTTCATGCCCTCTCTTTAGTTCATTTTTTTTTTTTTTTTTACCTTGAATCTTTTTGCTTTTTCAACATGGTGACAGGATAGCCATTGTGTCCTGTTCAAGGCAAGAAACTGGAAGAAAGAGGGCAGGGTCATCATTAGCAGGCTCTGACCCCATCATATGAATCAAAATAGGGTGGGGTGGGAGGGAGGGGAGGGTGGGTGATGGGTATTGAGGAGGGCACTTTTTGGGATGAGCACTGGGTGTTGTATGGAAACCAATTTGACAATAAATTTCATATATTAAAAAAAATAAAAAAATAAAAAAAATAAAAAATAAAAACAACCTAAAAAAAAAAAAAAAGATGGCTAAATTGGTCGTGGAGATGGAAAAGACTGCTTAAATCCTTTTGTGAACATAGAAGAAGAGGCTTCTGCACCAAAAATATTATGTATGACTGTTGCCTCACAAATTATTATAGATGCTTTTATCAAACTAAAACAATTTACCCATCTCGGTATATCATCTGTTCAACCCTTGATAGTAAAAACCCTCACATTATCCCAAAAATAAATGAGGTATAGATAAAAAAAAATAGGGTCTCCTGGCTCTCTCTAATTTCAAGGGATGCTCAGATAACTCTCTGTAGTTTATGGTAGCTCTCTACATTTCATACATAGTGTGAGAGAAAACTTTAGAGAGGGCTGTTCTAGTTTCAAATTCACAGGTTTTTTTTTTGTTACTGTTAGTAATTCCTTCACTTTTTCTTTCTCTCCTTTCTCTCTCCCTTCCTTCCTTCTTTCTTTCTTTCCTTCCTTCCTTCCTTCCTTTTTTTTTTTTTTTTAGTTCAGACAAACTTTCATCTGAGTACAAAATTGACTTTGTCCCAGGGATTTTTTAAAAATTTGAGTCATTATGTTTTAGATATTTCTTTTTGGAATACTGATGTTCTCTTTCACCCAATGTAAATAAGAGATCATGTTTTAGATTTATAAGTAGATTTAAACATTTTAAAACTTATTTCTTATTTTATTGCATTTAAGATGCAGAATGTGGTTTTGTTATTCATGTTTCAGCATTGATTGAGGGATTTTTAGTGGTCTAAATTATGGTCATTTTGTAAATTTTTGTTGATGTACAAAAACCTTTATTTCCCCTTTTTTCAAGTAGAGAATTTGATATGTTTACCTCCTGGCTCACTTGCTTATAATAAATAAAATATTAGTGAATCATAGTTCTAAATATAAGGTTAAACCATAAAGCTTCTGGAGGAAAATACTGGAGATTATCTTTAAGAACTTGGGATATGCAGAGATTACTTGGAACAGAAGCAAATGCATTAACCATTAAAAAACCCACAAATTGGTAAATTTGATTTTATCAAAACTGAAAATACTTGGCCATCAAAAGACACCTTTAAGAAAGTGAAAGGCAAGCCACAGACCAAAAGAAGTATTCTCAATACATATATTTGCCAAAGAACTTTTTTCTAGAATAGAGAAATATAAACCAAGGAAAAGACAACCCAATTTTTAAGAAAAGGGTAAAGGACTGTAACATCCAAATGGTTAGTTTACTCATGAAAAGATGTTCAAATGTCATATACATCAGTGAAATGCAAAGTAAAACACACTGAAATAGTATATGCATCTACTGGAAAAGACAGATAATACCACGTGTTTGGAAAAATGTGAAGCAGATGGAATTCTCGTAGCTTGATGTTTGGGAGTTTAAAATGGAACAAACATTTTGAAAAACTATTTGGCAATTTCTAATAAGGACAAATAAACACTTACCTGAACACCCAACCATTTGGCTCTTAGGTATACACAAAGAGAAATGAAAAAAAACGTACATTCACAAAAGCCTTGCACAAAACAATCTTATATTTCATACAGCTGATACTATACAACAATAAAAATGAATAGTTTATATACATAACAATGTTGAGTAGAAGAAGCAATACACACAAGAGTACATACTGTATAATTCTATTTACATGAAAGTGAATAGCAGTCAAAACTATTCTCTGGTGATAAAGGTCACAATATAATTACCTTGGAAACTGACTGGTAAGGAACACAGGGAAACATTATGGGAAGTGAAAATATCTCCATGTAACCTCTACCTGAGTAGAGTTTACATAAATGTATATAATCAGTAGTGATTTATTGTGTATCTTGCTGTACACAAACTATACTTCAATTTAATTAAAAAAACAAAACAAAACAAGTCCTCTGGGGCTCCTCAGTGGGTAAGTCAGGTAAGTGTCCAACTCTTGGTTTTGGTTCAGGTCAAGTTCTCATGGTTCATGAGTTTGCGTCCATGTTGGGCTCTGTGCTGATAGTGCAGAGACTGCTTGGGCTTCTCTCTCTCTCTTCTCTCTCCCTGCCCTTCTCCTGCTCTCTCTCTTTCTCTGTCTGTCTTAAAAAAATCTCAAGTTCTCTATCCTTTCTTATATTCTATCTACTTGGTCTTTCAAGAACAAGAAAAGGTTTAAGATTCCCATTATTGGTTTATGGGGCACCTGGGTGGCTCAGTCAGTTGAGTGTCCGATTTTGGTTCAGATCTTGATCTCACAGTTTGTGAGTTCAAGCCCCGCATTGGGCTCTGTGCTGACAGCTTGGAGCCTGGAGCCTGTGTCTCCCTTTCTCTCTGCCCCTCCCCTGCTCATGGTATCTCTCTCTCAGAAACAAATGAACAATAAAAAAAAAAAAAGATTCCCATTATTGGTTTAAAGTTCTGTTTATTTTCTTTTCTCCTTGTGATTCCTGCAGCTTTTACATATATATTTTGAAGTCAGGTTACTTGGTGCATAGAAATTTCCAAGTTCTCTCTTCACTGCAGAGGACTGCTACTATCATGATTACAAAACAGGCCTTTCTCTCCAATTTAAATCAGTTTTCCTTGGGTTTATCTGATATTCATTTCATGACCTTTGCATTCTCTTTACTTCCAATTTACATGTTATATCTTTTTACTTTTTTTTTAAATGAGGCAATAAAGTACATTCACATTGTTATGTGAATCACCACCATCCATCCACTATTCTACTTTCTGTCTCTATGAACTTGACTACTCTAGTTACTTCATATTAGTGGAATCAGTATTTTTCCTTTTGTGACTGACTTATTTCACTTAGCATAATGTCCTCAAGGTTCATCCCCATTGTAGTAGGTGTCAGGATTTCCTTTCTTTGTACAGCTAAATAATATTCCCTTGTGTGTATATACCACATTTTGTTTACTCATGCAATAGACACTTGGGTTGCTTCTACCTTTTGACTATTTTGAACAATACTGCTATGAACGTGTGTGTACAAAATAACTCCTGTGAGTTTCTGCTTTCAATTCTTTTGGTTTTATACCCAGAAATGGAAATACTGGATCACACAGTAATTCTATTTTTAATTATTTGAAGAACTATTATACTATTTTCCATAGTCTCTGTACCACCATACATTCTCACCAATAATACACAAGGATTCCAACTTCCCCATATCCTCATGAATACTTGCTCTTTTCTGTTTATTTGATACTAGACATCTTAATGGGTTTGAGGTGGTATCTTGTGGTTTTTAATTGTATTTCCTTAATAATTAGTGATGCTGAGCATCTTTTCTTGTGCTTTATTGGCCACGTGTACATCTTCTTTGGAGAAGTGTCAATTCAAGTCCTTTGCCCACTTTTTAATGATGTTGTTCGTTTTCTGTTGTTGAGTTGTAGGAATTCTTTATATATTCTGTATATGAATCCCTTACCATACATATTATTTATATATATTTTTCCCATTCCATAGGTTGTCTTTTCAATCTGTTCTTTGATGCACAATTTTGATGTAGTCTGACTTCTGTTTTTTTTTTTTTCTTTTGTTGCCTGTTCTTTTGGTATCATATATAAGAAACCAATGCTAAATACAATTTTATGAAATTTTTCTCCTGTGTTTTCTTCTAAGAGCTTTATGGCTTTAGTTTTCACATTTGGATCTTTCATCTTTTTTTTCTTTTATTTTGCTTGCAAATTTTTCTAATCATTTAGTGGCATGTACTTCATGCTACTGATCTGTGGACTGAAAAATAGGGTTTGTTTCTGTATTCAACTTGAGAATAATTGTTTGCCTAAATCAATTTATTTTTTAATTTACCATCATAAAAGACACGCTGAATTTTATTTGTTACTTTATTTTTTGTATTTTTCTGTTTTCTTGGCGATTCTGCTTTTTTTTTCCAACTCTTACGTAGTATAGGCACAAAATAAATCATGAAAAGTGAACAATAATAAACATGATTCTGTTTCATATATTTAAGAAAGGCTTTCTATTGTTTTTATATTTTAATAATGTAATGGAATCTTCACCATATCTCTTTGGGTGAATTTTTTTTCTTCAAAGCTTAAAATATTATAATATCTTCTAGTGTAAACTGTTTTCAGACATTAACGAGCCAAATCTGGAAGCTTTTCCCTTTACATATGATCTCTTCTGTTTGATTGTTGTATTCTCTCCACGTCTCTCAAGCTCCAGTAACTTTTCAACTCATGTTTTGGTTTTACTCATCAACATATTCCTTCAGTAATACAGTAATTATTTATTGAACTAACACTGTAATAGGAAATGAGGATAAAATTAAGCAGAATAAAGACATTCCTTACCTTCATGGAGTTTACAGTTAAGTGGGAAAGACAGATATTCATCAAATAATCACACAAATAAATGTAATATGATCACTTACAGCTTTAATAGGGGGATGGTACCAGTCTGGAAAAACAAAGAAAAATGAGTGGGAATCAACTCATTGAAGTAGGGTAGTGGGGGATGCTCAGGGTGTTAGGCTACAGCAGTTCTGTATGTAAAGACCCTTAAGCACAAGGAACATTGGCTTCTATAGAGAATCACAAACTTTTTTGTAACAAAAGCATCTGGAGACTTGGGCAGGAGAGTCAGGTAGCTCAGGGTTCTGTTGCTCATGTTAATGATTTTTAATCCTGGTTATAAGAGCAATCAAAAACTTCTGAAGAGTTCTAAACATGTTGGCAAATGATCAAATTTATCTTTTAAGGAGACCACTCTGACAGCATTGTGGTAAAATGATTGGAAAGGGTGTGAGTGGAGGTAGCATGTACAGATGGTTGTGTAGGTAGAGAAAGGACCGGTTTTATTTTTTTAAGTTTATTTATTTATTTTGAGACACAGTGAGATTGTGCAAGTGAGCAAGGGACAGAGAGGGAGAGAGAGAGAGAATCCCAAGCAGGCTCCCTTCTGTCAATGCAGAACATGGGGCTCAATCCCATGAACCTGGAGATCATGACCTGAGCTAAAATTGAGTTGGATGCCCCCAACTGACTGAGCCACCCAGGTAACTCAAAAGTGGATTGATTGATTTTAAACATTTGTAGGAAATAAAATTGAGAGAAGTCAGTGTTATGATAACAGAAAACAGAATTTTCAAAGTGGTACCATTCAGGGAGATAGG
The DNA here is from genome assembly GCF_018350215.1 of Panthera leo. NCBI lineage: Eukaryota > Metazoa > Chordata > Mammalia > Carnivora > Felidae > Panthera > Panthera leo. The sequence continues at coordinate 46,783,530 of NC_056681.1, forward strand.
AGATTACAAGTTTAGTTTTAGACATGTGGAGTTTCATCCATTTTCTTACTAACTCATTCAGCCAAAATGTGCTGCTTGTGTGCAATGTATCAGGCATTGTTGCTGGCCCTAGAGATTCAGCAATACATAATTTGATGAGCAAGTTCTCAGTATCTTCATGACATCCTCTTGGGCATATCAGGTAGTCATATGGACATATATTATATGGAGCTCAGGATGTAGGTCTGACATCTCTGTTGGGACTATACATTTGTGCATTATGTGCATGTACATGATAATCAAAACTGGATGAAAAGGAGATGGTCTGAGTTTTGGGTTCTAAGGTGATAACATTGAGTAAGAAGAGGAAAAGGAGCCCCTGGGATTATACCACCTAAATGGCTGCTTTGAGAAGAGTATGAAAAGAGGCAGAGAAAGAGCTGGCCGAGAAGTAGGAGGAAAACAAGAAAGAACTATGACCCAGAGTAAATAGAAGCAGGACAAAGAAGTCAGCAGTGTTGAGTTTGGTCAACAAATTGGTTCTGATGAGGCCTGAGCAGTACCCCCTGTGACTTCGAGGTTACCACTGATCCCAAGGGCTGTTTCATTGTAATAATAGGGTCAGATGGAGTGTGGAATTGGTGAATGGTGCATAGGAGTGAGGACATTGAGAGAGCAAGTACGGAGGACTGTTTCAAAAGAGTAGGGGTGACATACACACTGGAGCCAAGAGCCCAAGTTTAAATTCTGACACTACCATTTATTAATGACTCCATTATCTCATGAGTAGTAATAGGACAATGTAGGACTTGCCATACAGAGTGTAAGGATTGCATAAGACAGTACATGGTAAGTACTTAAAACAGTGCCTGGCTTACAAGGGCTTAATAAATGTTAGCACTTAATGCAGTTATATGTGGGATCAGAGGAGACTTCTGTCTTTCTTTTCCTCCTTTCCCCTTCCCTTCCTCCTGCTGCTCCACTTCTTCCTCCTCCTCCTCCTCTTTTCCTCCATCTTCTTGCTCTCATTCTTCTCTCCCTGATCCTTCTCCTTCTCCTTCCTATACTTCTTCTATAATGAGAGACATGAGTATTAGCTTCCATGTCACATTTTTAATTATTCTATGAAATCTGACCCATCTGTACTAGGACAAATTATGTAGGAAGTGCTATGATTACACACACATGTATGCACACGTACACACACACACACACACACACACACACACACGTTCAAATGAACATTTTTCCAGCAGAGAGGGTGTAAGCCAAGTAAAAAAGGTACAAGAAAACAATCAAATGGAGCCTGGAAATTGATGATAAAACACGTGTATTTAAAAAATAACTTTGAGGGGTGCCTGGGAGTCTCAGCCAATTAAGCGTCTGACTTGATCTCACCTCAGGTCTTGATTTCAGGGTCATGAATTGAAGCCTTGCATTGGGCTCTATGCTGGGTGTAGAGCCTACTTAAAATAGTAATAATTTTGACATTATAATGGTTACTTCTGAAACAATTTTCTTTTCTGAGAAAACCACTGGTCTTCCAATTAAAAAAATGAAAAGTGTGAGCTTCTCACAGTGAATTAAGAGCTGTGTGCTGAGTCTCTTCCTGCAACTGATTTGAAAATATTTACCTAATAAAAATAGTATATAAATATGTATGTCTGTATTTCCACTATTACTTTATTTTTATTCATTTAACAAATGCTTTTTAACCTGGCACTTTTCAGGGTGCTAGTGATACTGTGGACACTAAGTTGTAGATTAACTCATTCCCTTGAGAACTTGGCCGCTGGGGAAAAGATGCATGCAGGAAGAGCAGAAAAGAGCCACAGGAAGCCAAGGCATAGGTGCCTAATATAATGTGTCCTTTATACTAGCTGTGGAGGGCACTGCTGGTCCTTGGAGGAGGGGGGTGTCTGGGAGGTTGGGCTTTCTGGTCCATGTCTGAAAGGATGAGTGCTCAGGCTGGGAAGAGACAGTGAGCACCCTGGGCAACTGGAACCATATTGCAGAGGCTCAGATACACAAAGAAAAATGTGAATTTGGGAAACCCTGAGAGGTTCTAAAAGCCAGAAAGTACCACTCTTGAGGAGGAAGGGGTTACAACATCAAACCTCAGTCTTAAAAACAAATTCTCTCCAAGCATTTTGGGATACTTCGTGACCATTTTTTTTCCTTACTCCCTGACAGTTTAATTTTCTAGGATATTTTTCACCCGAGTGCATATTTAGATATAATACTAGTATACTTTTATTTAATAATCATATATGGGCTGCAGGCCAAAGCAGGGCTCATAAACACTTCTACAAAAAAAAAAAAAAAAAAAAAAGGAAAACCTTCTTTGGTTCTTGGAAGTACTAAACCTGTCTTATGCAAGACCAATTTTAAACTTCCCCCGGCTACTCTGCTGCTGAAGCCAATGTCAAAATTCTTAAACATAAGCAATTGTGATAAAGTTTTAGAGTAGAGACTTACTAAAAACAATAACAAGTTACAAGAACTTTTGAGGAAATTAGATTTTTTTTCTGGATTGGCTGAGTAGCCAAAAGACTTTAAAAGTGATCTTGCACACTGCCTTGCTATTTCTACAGATTCCATTTCCCGGGTGAGCTCCCCCAGTGACTTACTGGAAAAGCCGTATACTCAGTGCACTGAAGGGACTCTGGGTTGGCTTTCATTGAGTCACGAATGACATTACTGGGCAATCCACAGAGTTTTCCAGAGATGCTGAGTTGAAGTGACTTTGCATGCTTTATGTTGCCTGACAAATGTCAAGTGGAGGTGGGGGGCACCCAATGAAAGTTCATAGCTATGCCATTCTTTGTAATTGAAAATGCTATGTAAAAAATAAAATATGTCAACAGTTCCTGCTGCCTGCCTTGCATCCTGGAGAGCCATGTACATTTTCAGTTATCCCCGCAACTTAAAAGAATTATAACCACAGAGATCGTGAAGGAGCAGCTGGTTTGCAAAGCTGCTTCGGGTAAACCTGTCAGAGCTCATGAGTAAACAGAATCTGAATACAGACGCTGCACGTAGGGGAAATCAATTGCTTTTTCTGCAAAATAAAAAGAAGACTTTTGCTCAGGGCGATGTGACGATGCCTTGCAACTGTTCTGCATTAGCTGCAACTTTCTTCTCGCTTTCTTACCGCCCAATTTTCCTTTATTCTACAGCGAACAGTTGAGGTTGCGAATTGCGCACTGGGAATATCTAAACTGGAAATAATTAAAATATATATTTCATTTATAGTGGGCCTTATGTGAGGAGAAGTAAAGATTGCCACAGCTTCCTGAGTATATGAGTTAATGATGTGTTCTGCATTTTCTCAATTTTCCACATTTTAACTGCCTCTGTTCCTTATTTGGGGGCAGGGGACTTTGAGAAGCATTGGATACAGACCCACTTGAGCAGAGAGGTACAGCACTGAAGAACAGGGGATGGTGCGGACAGGCTCAGGCTAATCATGTGGTTTCTGGACGGCATCTTCCTCCAGTTTCTCCCTTAATTGTCAGAGCTAGTGTGTTATCAGGGGTAAGTTTCCAACCAGATATTGGTTTAAAGCCATTGTGGTATTCCATTAGGGTGTGGTTTTAGAACATGATGGATAAGTGGATTTTCAAAATGAAGTTCCAAAAATAATTATTAAAAAGGGAAAATACAGGCTCACTTCAGGAAAAAAAAAACAAAAAACAAAAACACAGCTCGTGTGTGTATGTCATAAGTACATTAGATGCATATCCACAGTAGAATGAAGTCATTGGGAGGGTAAAGGCAAATGCCCATTTTTCAGAATTAATTTGGACATCATTTTGATGAAGACTAAGCTAGCATAAACAAAGCCAGAAATGGGATACGAAGGCTAAACTGATTATAAATCTTGAAGCTTGTTTGTATGACCGGGTTGCATGACTGAAACTTGAAAAGGGAAAAGTGTCTTACACAGAGTTACAAGTGTGCTTTTGGTCATGGTTGACTATAAAGGGAAGAAATATGAAAGTCATTTCCAAAATGTTTGGAGATAGAAACTCTATGGGGGAAATCCAAGAGGTTGGGATGCATTCTTTTTATTGTGTTATTTTTCTGATTGCAAAGAAATATTAGTTTTAGAAAAAGTTGGCTAAAAGTGATAACTATAGGCAATGAATTGAAAACGAAAGCATGAGGAGCACGAAACATTTTATCCGAGATAAAAATCAGTGACAGGATGAAAAAGCATCTTCCTTTATGCACCCTACTGCCTCTGGCTCAGAGCTGGGGCATAAAGGAGGAATATGCACATGCTTTTCCAAATTGCCTGACATTCTAGAATTAGAGAGTCGACTTCTCAGAAATTACATCACAAGATCCCTGCAATCAGGTGATTATGAATGTCCATGTCATTGAATGGAATTTGAATTTACTAAGACCAGTCAGAAGATTAGAGAACACTTCTGATGGTTGGGGAAAGACAAAGAGGGACAAACATAGAAAGAGATGAATTAAGTTCTGTCTTGACGTTGGAATCCCTGAGAAACTGACTGTGAGACAGGATTTGGGTACAAATAACTCTTGGGAGGTTATCCTTGGTAATGTGAGGTGTGAGGGAACAGGGAGGAGCGTGAGGGAAGGGGAGGAAGCCAACAGAATATTCTGTTGTGAGCAAACCTGCAGGGCACCCCTGGGAAACTGTAGAATACTTTTCTGAGTTGTCACACCCAGAGGAGACATAAGTCAGGGGGAAACAAGAATCATCTTTCCCAGGTGTTCCCACCTGCTGCCTCCATGGATAACACAGTGTTGGTTAGGGCAATATGAAGTTACTCCTTTGAATGGGTGAGCACAGCCCTGCTCACAAGAAGCAAAAGGTGCAGGGCTGGCTCTGGTTGGTTGGCCTCTTTTGACCATAGCGGCATGAGACAAAGACACAATTTGAATCTTGATATAAATCTATCGCAACTTTTTCACCTCATAAAAATAGACTGCTGTGCCCCAAACCAGACCTCTTGTGTGCTCTTTCCTGCTCTGGACAGATGCCAAGCAAGCACATAGAACAAGTGTATAAGAATGTTAACATATAATAAGACAGTTTCCAAAAGAATTAGATCATGCTTTATTGATAGTGAATTGGACATCAGCTTTGTTCAAAGATAACTCATTCTTATTTTCTTATCGCTGCACAGAGTTTTGTACAATGTACTTTGCTCAGGTTTCCTTACTTGGAAAAAATAATACTAGTATAACACATCATTGGATGCCAGCATCCCTGGATTCATTCCGTGCTGTCTCCAATCTCATCCTTAAAGGTTTGTGAACTTCTTCTCTCCAACAGACAACTTTGATCCAAACATAAGTCAGTGTTATTCTGAGCAGAAAATAATGGTGTGATCCCCAACAAAAGGGGTTCTGCATGATATCATAGCTTCTTAGGGCTGGAAAATGTCAGGGTCTGGAAAAAACGTGGAGAATCACTTTTCTCTCACAGAATAACTGGCATTTCCATCACTTCCAAACACATTAGTGTTTCTACATATATTGATAAAAGATTCAGAGACTCCATGGTGAAAGTTGATGTGGGTTCACAATCCAAGAAGCCTAGACTCATGAGGGAGTAAGACGGCAAGAAGTCATAATCACCCCCTGGGTGGCCTCTGAACTTGTGACTGGACTGATTGCTTTAATTTCAGAGCTGCCTTCAAACCGTCTCTTCACTTTTCCTTGCTCAACAGGCATGAGAAGCAGAATTGTCAGGAGGGGAGATTCCAGAAAGGCCATCGGTTTGCCTTTTACGCAGATTCATATTTGTAAATCTAAACGAGACTCTGCAATTCTTATCTCTACGATGTGCTAGCGCACTTCCTGGTGTGAAGCCAAGGACTCTGATGTATCATCACCTGTGATGAACTTAGGATTATTATCTCTTTTTTTAAAATGCTGGAAAAAGCCCAGTCTCTGACTGCCAAAGGAAGAGACTGTGAACTTGTAATTGTCCTGTCTTGTGCCCAGGGCTTTACACATAGGATTGCATTCCACATTGACACCCCCTCTCTGAAGTCAGCATTTTGATCTTTATGTTACAGCGGAATGATCTGAGATGGCAGGGGTTTGAACTCAGGTTCATCTCTTTCCAAAAACACATTTTCCCAGTGTGCTCTTTAGGATAAGACATTTCCCCTTACATGTTTAGCTTTTAACAGTTTAAAAGGTGCTTTTGCACATGGTTTCCCTCTACCCTAGTAACAAGCTGCTGTGTTTTGTACTATTTTCCCATTTCATAGATCAGGAACCTGAGGCATGTGAGATAAGAGGACATGGAAGGACAGTAAGAGATGGAATCATCTGGTTCCAAATTCTGTACTATGGAGAAGAGAGACTTATTTACAGCACTTTCCCAATTTTATACCAAAAACAGCAACGTGAGCATAGCAGACAGGTTCCGTGTATACAAAGTGAGCCTCTAGGATTTCCTTTCTTACACATATACTGTGTTTGCTATATTAAAAGTTGCTCTTTTGGTGCCTGCATGGCTCAGTCAGTTAAGCACTGAACTCTTGATTTCAGCTCAGGTCATGATCGTGTAGTTCATGAGATGGAGCCTGGCATCGGGCTCTGCACTAACAGCACAGAACCTGCTTGGGATACTCTATCCTTTTCTACTCGCCTCCCCCGACCCTTAAAATCAATAAGTAAACTTTTTTTTATTTGCTCTTCTGTCCACTAAGAGGTGGGATCTAAAGCCCCTCCCCTTGAACCTGTACTTGACCAATAGAATACTGTGGAATTGGTGCTCTGCAAGTTCTATGGCTGGCTGGTCATCAGAAGCCCTGAAGCCTCCTTCTGGGCTCTGGAACACTCTGTCTAAGGAAGTTCAGTCTCGGGCAAGCCAGACACCACATACAAATTTGAACATCCTTGACACCACCATGCTGTGAGGAACCCAAGCCTGGGGAAGGGTACAGACTCTGTGCGAAGAAACTATCCTAGAAGAGGGTCGTCTAGTCCCAGCCACCCTGGTGGCTCAGAGACAAATCATCCAACCCACAAAATCATTAGAAAAATAAAATGGTTATTTTAAGCCACTAAGTTATGAGGTTGTTTGTTACACAGCAATGAAGTACTGGGATATACTATGTTCAGGGAGAATTTTAAGCAAAACCTTTGAAGGTCCTAGAGCACCCCATGGGAATGGTTATTCTCCATTTTCTCCATTTTCACACCTTCACCCCTAGCTCAGAACACTGGCCCCTTTATCAACAAGGAGTGGCCCGATCATGGCTGGCTTGGAGAGTGGGGCACTGGTGAAAGAAACAGATTTGTCTTGTATCCCCATCCATGACCTTGCACTAGCCTGTAAATCCAGGTTCTCGCTCACTATTGGAACCAATAGGGGGTCCAGGCCACTTTGTTATGCTCTCTGGGTGCCACTGTAGCACCATGGAAGAGCATTAAATAAATGGCGGAAATAAATCAACTGTAACTCAAAGAGATTCTCTTAGCAGCTATAGGGGAAAGAATCCTGTCCTTGCCTCCCTTGTGCCAAAGACACTGAAAGCTACAGAAGCAACTTGAAACTCATATCCTCCTGATGTTGAGGTTTTTTTCTTCTCTAAACAAGGCATACAAGATATGAATCTTACCTTTGTGTACTGACACCATAAATTCCATAAACTGCTAAATGGGTGATGGAAACTTAGTGCTATCTTGCTACTAAAAGAATCCTCCATTGTGGTCCTCAACAATGGATAGAAAAAAAGGAGCGGTATTTATAGCCTTAATAAGTGAGCCAAGGACTGACTTTAGTTTGTGCCTTTCTCAAGGCTTCACCATGGCAATGAGGACATAACACAGCTATAAAATTGGGTAAGTATTATCTGTTTTAATTCCTGACTTTATTTGTGATTCAGTAATGTTGCTGGTCACACTATATAGATTTAAGATATTTTGGCTTTCCATGCTCAAGAGTACTTAGCTATCCGCATCCCCTGTCATGAACTGGTTTGAGCTTCTCCCCACAGATTCATATTGAAGCCCTAACCCCTAATGTGATTATATCAGGGGATGGGCCTTTAGGGAGAATAATTAAGGTTAAATGAGGTCATAAGGGCGGAGTACTAATCCAATGGAGCTAGTCCTTAAAAGAAGAGCAAGACTAACCAGAGATCTCTCTTTCTTCCTCTGTGTGCACACAGAGGAACGACAACATGAGGACATAGTAATAAAGTGACCTTCTACAAGCCAGGAAAAGAGCTTTCACCAACACCAATCCTGGTAGCATCTTGATTTGAACTTCTAGCTTCCAAAACTATGCAAAATAAACTTCTGTTGCTCAATCCACCCAGTCTGCCATGTTTTCTTATGACTGTGCCAGTAGACTAATACACCTCCATTCTGATTTTTTTTTTGTCCGATTCTGTCCTCTTTTGGAGGGTCAGGGGTGAGGTGTTTATGAATTCAGTTTTGTGCTTCTGCCATTTTGGAGCCTGAAAACATTTTCTTTCATGATTTTGCATGACACTTGGGATCACAATTTGTTTATTTTAGAAAAAAAAGTCAGGGGTACCCGGGTGGCTCAGTAAGTTGAGCATGAGACTTCGGCTCAGGTGATGACCTCACAGTTCATGAATTCGAGCCTCACGTTGGGCTCACTGCTGTCAACCTGTCGGTACAGAGCCTACTGCAGATCTTCTGTCCCCTCTCTGAGCCCCTCCCCACTTGTGCTTTTCCCCCAAATAAATAAATATTAAAAGAAAGGAAAAAAATCAATTGCGTAGAATCTTGGAAAATATGCATTTGATAGAGTAGGAGTGCCTTCATACATGAAGATATATGGGATCCCTGATGATTTGAGGACCTTTCTTTCAGGTGATACATGAGCAGGCACATGCTATAGAAAAGTTCATTTCTCTCTGTGGAGCTGTTTCTGATATGTCTAAGGACTTGTAGATATTTGATTAATCATCTTTTCCTCCTGATGGTACCTTCATTTCAGTGAATGTGGACATGAGAATCTATGTAGGAGAGTAAAGAGATCAAAATGTCCTACTATGTTACCTTCCCACACTATTTTTTTTTTAATTTTTAACGTTTTATTTTTCAGAGAGTCAGAGACAGAGTGTGAACGGGTGAGGGGCAGAGAGAGAGAGGGAGTCACAGAATCTGAAGCAGGCTCCAGGCTCCAAGCTGTCAGCACAGAGCCCGAGGTAGGGCTCGAACTCACGAACCGTGAGATCATGACCTGAGCCAAAGTCAGACGCTTACCAACCAAGCCACCCAGGCACCCCACACTATTTTTGAGATACATTGGGGCCAGACTGAACAATCATTTGTAGGATACCAAACAGAATGACTTGAATCAAGGAAGTAAATGTTTGGAGATATTTTGTGATTTACTTCATTGGGCATGGTTCTATGGGTCAGGAGTGGCATCAAGAAGCTGAAAGACTAGTAAATTGCCATGGTGCTATGGATGCTGGCTGAATATTTGTTACTACTAACAGATGTGTGAGTGTGAAACTCAGGACAACTGAGGTCATTAAATAGCAGCATCAGTGCTAGTGAAGAGGATGGTCCTACCCACTCAATTGATTTTCTAAGACTTAGTAACTAGAATTGAAATGTAGGACTGAATTCTAGCCACTTAAATATTGCAATGATTTATTGAACTCTGTGAATATTGCATATAATTTTATTTAAAACACTGTAGGGCAGGCATGGGGTGAGCCACTTGGATATTCCTTTAAGAAAGAACTTTCTGGGGCACTGGGTGGCTAAGTTGGTTGAGCATCCAACTCTTGATTTTGGCTTACAGTTGTGAGATCAAGCCCCTCATTGGGCTCCACGCTGGGCATGTGGCCTGCTTAAGACTCTCTCTCTGTCTCTGTCTCTTTTTCCCTCTGCCCCTCCCCAGCAAAGCACCCATGCACATGCACGTTCATTCTCTCTCTCAAGAAAAAAGAAAGATAAGAAAAAGAAAGAAAGAACTTGCTGACCAGCTGTGAGGAGAACAGATAGCAGGTAGTTCCCAGCTGCAACATTTTTGGAATGTGTCACTGCATTTGCACTGAGACCTCACACTTTCCAGGCAGCCCCCAGCCAAAGATGGAATATTCTAGGGTCCAACTGTTTTTACTCAACACTGGAACTTCCTTTTATTTTCTCAGGACTACCCTGCAAGCTGAAGCTCTTCTTACACAATCAACTTTCCTCCTTTTACTTTCTTCCCAGACATGAGACCTGCAACATGATCTGAAGACATTCCCTCCCTACTTATGTGCACCTCCCCCTTATCATTCACAGGTATTACCCCCAATAAATCGCTTGCACTTATAATTGTCCTTTGGCATTGATTCCCAAAGGACCCAAATGACATACACTGAATAAGGAAAAATGATTCATATTTCACCTCTGGCTTTCTTAATCTCCTATCTCATGGCTTCCAGCTTAAGGGCCAGAAGAACTATGGAGCAACCCAGAAATTTGGTTGGGGCTCTCATTACTGCATTTGAGTATCAGAAAAGAGACTTCTTTTTTATGTGACTCGATATAACACTCTAATCTTTAAAGTAACTAGGCTGTTCAAAAATCCTTTTGCATCTGAAATACTATCATGATTATGTCTTGGGCTCTTCAGAGTTGTATAACTAAGGAACTATCAAAGAACAGTCTGGGTACTATGAAACGAAACATTCCAATCTTCAACTGGATTTCATATGGCAATATTTTAACCACAAATTTTATTATAAGAGAGTTTCACCATGAAAGGATTTATTAATCATGGTATTGCTGCTTTTAGACTCTTGTCTAAAGCAAAGCTTCATTTCTGAATAATTTTTGAGGACTTTAGAACTCAGGGATAGAATCTGATGTCTGAGAAGTCTTGCAGCCATCACATCTACCACTGGAGCAGGGGAATGGGTGATTCATACTTCTGCTCCATTGTGCAGACTTTCTCTCTAAGGAAAGAGAGAGTCCTTTGGGATTCAAGAAAGTTGAGCTTTAAACACTATCTCAAGTGATCACTACTTTAAATAATGGCAGCAACCACTCCTGGGAATTCAAAGGTAACCTATCAACTTTGATTGTTGGGTTGACCATTAAATCAAAGGGGAAAATTGCAAAAAAAAAAAAAAAAAAAAAAAAGAGAGAGAGAGAGAAAGAAAGAAAGAAAGAGAAAGAAAGAAAGAAAGAAAAAGTGGGGAGAGGTGCCTGGGTGGCTCAGTCAGTTGAGCATCTGACTTGATTTTGGCTCAGCTCATAATCCCAGTCTTGGGATCGAGCCCCGTATTGGGCTCTGTGCTGAGCATGTAGCCTGATTAAGATGCTCTCTCTCTCCCTCTCTGCCCGTTCCCCACTCATGCACTCATGCTCTCCCTCTCTTTCAAAAAAATAAAATAAAATAAAATAAAATAAAATAAAATAAAATAAATGCAAAAAGAGGGAAATTGTGGGGGTGTTAGGCTTCACAATTATCCAGGGTTCGATTATTATTAAAGGGTTGATCTGTGTCTTGTAGTCTTTTTATCATCCAGAAAACCACACAATCTGCTAAAACATGTTGAAAAGAGAAGATAGTTATGCATATATGATAATAATATTTCTAAAATTACAATTAAGGATAGTTTAGATACTTGAAGGGAGGAATCGTCTCTAGTTTAAGTAGATTGTGGGGAAAGTTATTTTGAACTGATGATCAGTCTATACTGCAAATGTCAAAATGTGATTTAATGTCTAAAATTTGCATATAGTAACACAAGCTGATGACCAGCATGGTTTTCCAAGACTAGATGGAAATAAAACCTCTGGAATAAAAATATTGTTTCTTTCCAGCTGTGTGATCCTGGACAAGTTAATTAACCTGAGACTTTGATTCCCATGTGTAAAAACAATGTCCCTGGTACTGAGCTAATGGAACTGCTGTTGGGAATACTGGAAAGAAATATGTGCTGGAAGTGAACTTTACACAAACAATTCCAGACGTAAATGGCAATGATGAAGACAGTGAATGGAGTGTAAAAATGTGTATAAAATGCTGGAAAATTACTCAAAGACTTATTTACAGTACTCATTTTGTTTATTGAAGCCATTTCTTAAAACTGAAAATATAAGAAACTCCAGCTCCATAAAGTAATAAATATTATAAATTCTGAATTAGTGGTATTCATTGAATATGGAAAATGGGGTACACTGAGAACTTTTAAGATGATCATTAAATTTATTTGAAGTATTTACTGTTGCCTTTGCTACATAATTGTAAATAAAATTATGTTTCTCAAATATTTCTAAAGTAAATACAGTTAGCCCCATTCCCCTAAATCTCAAGTGCATTAATAAATCTACTCCGTGTTGCACTTTTTTTTTATTACCGAGAAGAAATTTTGAAGATCACATTGAAATAGAGCCAGATGGTCAGATATGACTTTTCACATTAGGCGAATGCTCATAATTTACTTTATCCTGAAGCAACCACAAGAGCAGAAATCATGGTGAATGGCCTCCAAGAACATCGGATCCAAATAATCTCAGGGGTTTTATGTTCTGTCAAACATTTCATCAAATGGCATGAGAAACATATCTTTCATGTCCTTTTCATTTTTAAAATGGCTATATCCTTTACATTAGAGGAAAGTAGTTTTGATATGTGTTTTAAATTACCACATATAATAACATTCTTTTCTAGAAATGTATCTTTTCCTTGTTTGAGCCAATGCGAAGGATTTTTCTATAAGCACAGTTGACTTATTTAATTCTCTTTCAAACAAAACTTTTAAAATCTGAAATCACTATCTTCTTTCTTAAATAAAACAAAGAAACAGTTATGATTTCAGGTTCTTGAGATGTTTTCAGCTTTTTCTACTGGATTACATTTAAAAAAATTGATGAATAGGTAACATATAGTAGTCAAGATGATAACTAATCTGATTTTTTAAAAAAGAAATGTGGGCTTGTGTAGCAGAGGAATTGGGAAATGTGTTATCTAAATATGTCATGGGATATATTGACTCTAATCTGTAACATATGTGAAGTTTAATCATTAAGCAATGAATTCCTTTTCTGAGGTTCGTATGGTGAATATCAATGAATATAATATTTTTTGACCTGAATGAAATGCCCAAGACCAATCTCTCAAGATTTAATTACCCACTTAAAATTCCCTAGAGTTTTTGAAGGAAGGTTTGAAACCCATAGATCATGCTCCTTGATGGTAGTTATGCATTGGAAGGTGAGCCCAGTACCTTTAGGGTCAGCCCCATCTAGAATTTTGGAGTGGGCATTGCCCATCCTCATTTATTGGTGCCCATTGCAGATACCACAAGCCCAAGGTGTCTTACCCTTTCATAATAATGAAGATAATTTTAAAAATAAAATATAATAAAATAATAACATTAACTTTCAAGTAATGAGTGCTATAGTCTAGGCACCATGTTAGATATTTAAAATGGAGGATCTCAAATTGCCACTTCTTTCTTTCCTTCCTTCTTTTTTCCTTCCTTCCTTCCTTCCCTAACTCTTTTTGTTCTTTCTTTCTTTCTTTCTTTCTTTCTTTCTTTCTTTCTTTCTTCACTCCATCCCCCTCCCTTCTTCCTTCCTTCCTTCCTTCCTTCCTTCCTTTCCTCCTTCCCTCTCTCCCCCTCCCTCCTTTTCTCCCTCCATCTTCCTTCCCTCCTTCCTTCCTTCCTTCCTTCCTTCCTTCCTTCTTTTTCTCTTTCTTTCTTTCTTTCTTTCTTTCTTTCTTTTTTATTGCAACCTACTATAAGCCAGGTTCTGACCAAGTTCACAGCAGTAAATGAGTCCCTCACAGCACTGATGTCACAGTGAAGTGGAGTGGGGAAATAGGTAGTAACCTATAGAGAAATAAGCCATAACCACACTGAGACTTGCGCAGTGGTGAAACCAGACAAGGTCATGGAGCAGGGAGAAGTGGTGGTTCAGCATGGGTCTACCTTACATAGAATTGTCAGGAAACGCTTTTCTAAGGAGATGCCATCTGAGCTGAGACTGGAAGACATAGAGAAGCCACCTGAGGGAACAGCAGGTGCCATTCCCTGAGGCAAGACGTAGCTTGCAGGTATGAGCGAGAGAGATGAGTCCAGAGAGGTTGGAGGGTAGTGCATGAGAGAGATGGTGTGGCCAAGGAGAGCTGGGAGGGTTGGGGGTGAGCACTGATGGTGGGACCTAGGGGCCACGTGTGCACCTTTGGATGTTCTTCAAAGAGGACTCATGGGAAGCACTGAAGGACTGAAAGCAGGGTGGCGACATGGGTTGACTTAGGATTTTAAAAGATTCCTCCATCTGCAATCCAGGATGAATAAAGGGGGAGGGGTGGCAATAGTGGGTAAACTTCCAATTAGGAAACTCCTGTAGTGCAGCTGACAATGAGAATGGTAGAAACCAAGGGGGCAGGGGCTCTGGAGGGCAATAAATGGTTTGGAAGTTCAACTGACATAACGGGCTGGTGAAATAAGCATATGAGATGCCAGAACTGAAGGGTTTTGGCTTTAGCAATGTGGCCAATGAGTAAAGTGCAAAATTTGGGTGGGGAAGAGATTTTAGGAATGAAGTGCAGGGGATTTATTTTACATATATTAATTTTGAGATATCATTTGGACATCCAGTCTGAGATTTGAAGCTGGCAGATTAGATACGGATCCGTGATGCCTTATCCACAATTTAGGAATCCATAAATCTTCAAGAAATGAACATGATTTTTTTTTTATAGTTCTTTGATAGAAAAATCTGACTAGAACCAATAGGAAATATCTGATAGTTTGGGTATATCTCCCTGGGAATGTTCATACATTCAAAGCATAGTTAATGTATTTGATTACAGGGTGATTCCCTAGGCCCCACTGGACGTGCAATGTGCCATGTACAGCAAAGTAATTTTCTAAAATCCCTAAGGTTGAAACACCTTTGTCTCTCCCTTTCATGCTCCTGGATTTCGCATTTCTGTAATTTTGTAAATTTCTGTAACTCTGGATTTTGCATTTTGGATTTCTGTTGTCTGGAAGTCAATGGAAGTCAATGGAAAGGACAAATGTGGAGATGCATGTTTGGATTTGGATCCTCAAGGGACAAAGAAAAAGGGATGGATTTGGCAAAGTCATGATCACTTTATGAAGTTTCAATGAGATTTTCAGCAAGAAAGCCCTGAACCCTTGAAACCTCCAGTGTGCCTTGAAGAATTAGGGAGAGGATCTAGGCTGTGCCTGGGATCTCTCTACAGAGTACCACCAGTCCTGGAAATGAGTCAATCAAGCTTAGAACCTAAACTCTGATTTTGCAGGAGCAAGCATGTCTTTCAGATTCCATGATCTTGATTTTAATGGTTCGGCCTATCCTTTTGACCAGAACTTTAAGGAACTGCTTTTTATGATATTTGGTTACAAATTATGGCTTAGAAGTAATGTCATTTTATTTAATTCTTTTTAAATTTATTAAGATAGGCACAAATTTTCCCATGACATATAGATATAAAAATGACATGGTTCCTGTAGTTTTTTTTTTTTTTTCAATACAATTAAGTGTGGCTTGAGCTCTCACTCATCAGCCTAGATAAGAAATCCAGCATCTGTTAGTTTTAGGGAAACTCTTCCTCCATCCTGCCTCTCAATTCCAGATAGCCTTGGGGGTAACTCAATTGGGGGAAACAGGAGAGGTGCCCACCTTTAGGTGTTGGTGACTAGCCGTCACTGCCATTACTCCTAGCTCAGGGCTCCCATAATCCATTTGAGGCTGGCCTGCTCTCCCTCAGTCCACTGAGACCTTTGCTGTCCAGGGCCCAATATTTGGTGCTGCACTTCCACAGTCCATGTTAACCCTTAGCCCTCATGAGATTCACTGGTCTGGATAGAGCTTGGAGCTGTCTCTGGCCTTCCCCATCCATGCAACACTACACTTCTCTGCATTCATCTCTCCTGGTTTGGGTCCCTCCAATCTTGGACCATCATAGCCCCCAACTACCCCCCACACTTCCTCCCCGATAGCTCCCCAGTATTTTCCTCTCTTTAAGGTAAGAGAAAGGTGCAAGTTATTCCAGTATAAGTCTATAGAAGCAACATAAACACAAGATACCTGCAGGGTTTTCATTAAGCATCCTTTTCCAGACTAAGCAGACCAGACAAACACAGAACAACAAAAACCCCATAAACGCATTGATAAGTTCTTAATGTATAAAACAGATGCTTCATGGAATTAAGAAGGAACGAGGAGAGGAAAAGGTATAAGGAACACCACACAAAATAAGCATGATTTTGAATCTGAATTTGCAATATTCCAGGGATTTCCCCAATTGCTCAGTGAGAGAGCATGTAATCCTCCAAACACAACCAAAGCCATGTCTCTCAAAGTGAGACATTATGAAAAAAAAATTAAATGATGTCCCTAAGTTGGATACATCATATGCGGTGTTTTGTTTTTAAAACATGTTTCCCTACCTCCACTTAATATGTGCTAATTGCAGGACAGTTTGGAAACACAGAAAAGACTACAAAGAATAAAATGAATGTTGCCTACAATCCCATCATGTAGAAAACCTTTGTGATATTTTGGTATTTTCCTTCCAGTTTTTGTCTTTAAATGTTGGCTCTGTATCCATGTATTTCTGCATTCACATAGCTGAGATATTCAAGTATATTTAAGTTTTTGTTCTGTTTTTCCTTCAATATTCCCAGATTGTCATGTTTCATTCTCAGGGAAGAAGCCTACAAATTAAACGAGGGTGCCAATGTGTTAGTTCACACTGAGAACTGGACAAGCTGGCCTCCCCTCCCTGATCTAAGAGCACACATGCTGCCAAGAAGCTCTGTGAGTATAAAAAAGACAGAGTAGAACAGGAACATAAACATCATTTCATGGTGGCATCTGCGAGACCTACACCTTCCTTAACCATTTCTCTCCCTTGGCCTTGTCTCTTATTTTTCACATTATTGTGTGTGTGTGTGTGTGTGTGTGTGTGTGTGTGTGTGTGTGTGAGTGTGACTCTTTAATTCATGTCTGGCTATATTCCTGATTGTTTTTCCCCCCTTAGGATAAATAGTTTGAAGTCAAAGACCTAGAACTTTATTGTTTGAGTTTTTTCATTTCAACATCTTTCTCATGAAATGATATATTGGCATTATAAAATTTGGAAAATTTTATAATTTTCCTGTGCCATCTGTAATCCCATAGGAGTTTGTGTGCCTGCACTTCTGCCTTTTGTATTAATATTATTTCCTGTTATATTGTTACATTGTTTTCCCCCTTTATCATTAGATATTATTTAAAAACCTGATTTTAATGACCTTCTCAGTCTCCCACCTTGTAATATATTTGGCCCTTTCCCTTCCATTGTGTCTATTAAGCTGTTTTTCAACTTCCATAAACATCCCCATGTTGAGTCTGAACATTTCCTAGCTTACTCCCACCATCATAACTGAGGGCACTGAAACCAGGGACATGGGAAGGGACTCTTCAGGCTGCTGTCAGCACATTTGTATCCTCCCCAGGGAACTATAACTTCAAAGGGGTGTTTCTCTTGGTGGATGAATCACAAAGACATATTTCCTCAGAGAGGACTGATTATAAAATAGTGCCCCTTTCTTAGGGCTGGCCCAACCTCACCAGGCACGCAACTGGGTGAGCATAGTGTGGGCTAGATCTGTGGGTCCATCTTCTGGGACAAGTGTTTCTGTTGCAGGAGACAACCTTTCCAACCTTACATAACTGTTGTGCCACAAGTGACTTTTTACTCTAAGACACAGAGCTAGTAAGTGGCAGAGCTGGTTGGCAGGTCCAAAGCTGATCAACTCCAAATACATCGTTCCTTTAGCTTACCCATAGCCATACTCCTGACCAGATCAAGAAGCCAGAGGGTTAGGGTTTCTGTACTTCTTTATATGCAATATTCATGACATGGCATTGATCATAGTACATTTTGTGTTTGAAAAGGCAGTCACCACAGGATTATCTAACCATTCCATTCAGGCAATCACATGTATTGTCTGGCTTTCTAATTTATCCAAACTTTGTAAAATAAAAAGTCTGAAGTTATGGACTCCAATTTAAAAAAAATGAAAAAAAAAACGAAAAACAACTAAACTAATTGCAGTCTTTAGGATTCTTGGGAAATGTTCCCTCAACCAATTCAACTGGGCAAAATGTTAAAAACAACAAACATTTTGAACACGACCTTAACATTCATAAGATGTAAAGTGAATAACCATAAGTCAATTACTTTAAGGATCATTGCTGTTTTTGACATCCCACCAGGATGTTCTGGAATTTTATACTGACCGAGTCAGAGTTTTCCTTTCAAAATTTGGAAAGCAGCTCCCACCCAAAGGCAGACAGAGGATGGGAAAATGACAGTGAGGTGATAGCTGAAGACTTACTGTGTCCATTTTACATTCTTTAAACCAGTGCTTTCTGTGGTGTATTTTGGCACATGGTTTTTAGACATGTGTTAGTCGATCTTTGCAAAGTTGAAAGTTGATTCTGAGCCAGATGTTCAGAAATAGACTGAGAAGGCAATTGTGATTTTTCATCCCTTAGTTTTTGTACGGGAATTTCATGGTAAAAATTGTTCTAGACTGACAGATGCCATTGAAAACTGGGCAGAAAACACTGTGCTGGTAGAAAATCCCTTGGATTATTTATTTAACAGTGCCTACACAGCACCAACAGGACAGAATCAGAAACATTCCTTTGGGTCTGGCACTGGTTTCAAGTCTTTTTGGTCTCTGAGTTCTTTTTGAACTTTTTATTTTGAAATAGAAAAGTTGAAAAAACAGGACAAAGACTGTTCCTGTATCTTCCCGATATTTTCCAAGGTTTCACACATTTCCTATATTGTTCTCTCTCTCTTTCTGTCTCTCTGTATCTCACTCTCTCTGTGTCTCTCTTCGGAACATACTTTCTAAAACAAAGAATGTTCTCTCATGGTATAGTACCAAAATCGGGAAATTAATGTTAATACAATGCCATTATTTAATCTATTTAATCTACAGGCTTTATTTTAATTTTGCCTGGGTGGACACTACCCCAACCAGTGACCAAAGTTAACATCATCTATAATGGAGCAATCTGACCACCTTAGTCTGGAATGTGATGTCCTGAGAGAGACAGAGCATCACGTCTGTGATGTCAAAAATGCATAAGCTGGACCTCATCTTGAGGAAACCTCAGACAAACCAGGAGTGAGGGGCGATCTTAGAACACACCTGGACAGGACTTGTCATAAGTGCCGGTGTCACCAGTGCAAACCAATTAACCACCTCCACACAAACGAAAGGGAGAAGGTGTTCCAAATGAACAGCCACGGCAGCTCTATCATTAGGAATTGTTTGCGCAGATGAAGATTAATCAAATGATTTAACAGCTGGATGGGGTTCCAAGAAATCAAATGCTCACTCATTCTGAAAAAACTTAACTGGCACTTAGCACAAACACATGCACACTTGGCCCCACGTGTGGCGGCGCAGACAGCTTTGAGGAGCAGTCGGACAGTCGCAAGCAAGCGTTCAGCACTCGGATTTGACCAGCGGGCTCAGCCCTGCAGCCCCGGGGGCCCGATCCGCAGAGGAGCCCTGCGCTGCCGCGGTCGGGCTGCGGACCTGCGGAGGCTCGGACCTGCGGAGATGCGGACGGGGACCGCGGCTCCGCGCCCTGCGACTGAGTGCGCCCGCCGGGAGCCCGGGCTGCGCGGGAACCCCGCTCCCTGCTCTGGGCCGGGAGCTGGAGCGAAACCATTCCCTGGGGACAGAGCACGGCTCAGGGAGCAGAGCATCCCTTTCACATCACAGCGCCCTGGGAAATGATCCGATTTGTACAGCGCAGCAACCAGGAGATTTAGGGGCATTTATAGAGTACTTGGTGAGATTTTTATTACATGTTCTTTATATTATATAATTATGATAAGAAAAATAAAATATGACCCTTTTAGAAAAATATTAAACATAGAATTTGTATAAATCTTCCACATGAAATATTTTCCACCCCCCACCCCAAGTCTTTAATGAGAAACTTGAACTTGCCCCTGTGATCTGACTTTAACTTTGTCAGCCTTTATAAACGGCTTTATGAAATTCCTCATCAGCCCCAGAACCAGGTTTCTGGGGTCTAAAGCTTAGACAATCTGAGAGAGTGGGGAGACGTTAGAGGATAGAAAATAACAACTATAAAACCGGGTGGAAAAGTTACTCTTTACTTAGAATGAGAAACGAAGTTATAATAAATTACTGGAGGCTTGGAGATAGAGATATCTTTCCTCTACAATATCTTTAGGCCTGTGTCAGAACTGCTCATATAGAAAGCTTTCTGTTTAACATTTGGCTTCCCCTCCCAACCTAGAATATTTTGTAACTCTCAGAAACTCTGCTAGCACTCACAGGGGCTGGTGAAAGCGAGGCACCCTGGACCTTTAACTTGATTAGCTCCAAGATAATTGCACCATTTTATAGCCACTGTAAATAAGACCATTTGTTGATCCATGTAGCTTAGAAAAAATATGGCCATTGTACAGCCATTCAAAAATGTACACTAGGTGAAATGTTAAAGACTCAAATCTCCTGCTTTTCTTTCATGGAAAGAGGAACTATTATAATTTCATAAGATAATGAGCGTGGACTTCCAATCCACTCAATTTCTGCATATCAAACAAGAACTTGGAAAGAGTGACAAAGCTCTGTTTTGCAGGATGTGCATGTCTGGTTACAGCAGGCATCCTGCAGCTGGTTTGGACAAAGAGGGTACTTCAGCCACTTAGTGTCTGATGTACTAGAGGACAAAACCTTGGACCTGAAGTGACACACAGCCCTCCCTACTCCCAGCCCCCCGGGGCTGCACTTCCAGTCCCCAGGCCTCCCGGGGCACCTCCGACACAGCCTCTCCCCAGGCTGTTCCCGTTCTGTCCTGGGCACAGCCTTACCCTGCACGAGTACCTGTCAGGTGGGTGAGCACCCATTGGGCTCCAGCAAGGACTCCATTCATCATGTGGGGACTCCAAGGCAGGCCGAATCCTCCTTTCCTGGGGCTACTGTGCTAAGAGCCCTAACCAGGCTGCCTTGGGGTCAGATCTGACCAGCCACACCTTCAGCTGAGGGGGTAGAAATCAACTGCTTCCCTCACATGTAGCGTGGGAAGCTCTGCCGTAGTGGACAGGGTGCTTTGTAGGAAGGCTAGGTCCAATATCACAGATAATGTGTATGAAAGGGCTTTTAAAGTGGTGAACTCGTCTCAGACGTTTCTGGTATAGAAACTCTAAGAAATGCCTTTGATGTAGAGAAAAAGGCAGAGGAGCAGCAACAGAATAAAAGAAATAAGTAGCTTTAAACAGATTGCCAAACTCTGACAGTGAAACAGAAATGATATTTTCCGGCAGCTTCCATCCCTCTATTGCAGCATGGCATAAAGGACAGTATGTGATTTAGGGCAAGTGTCTGCCAGTTTGAGCAAATCACAAAACCAGCTTCCCAAGAATCCTATCTCAGCCGTTATGAAGATCAAATGTGAAACGTTCTTTGTAAATGGCTAGGGCACGTTCGTGTTTATTTTTCTCTGTATGTGACTGTAGAAATGCCTGGTGTTCAAGTCACTTCTAGTAGACCATTGATAAAAGCCACACATTTTTATTATTACAACTCATTTAATTTCAGAAATAAACACCTAAACCTCCTGAATCCCTTGAGAAGAGCTAAGAGAATAATGCTCTGTCCCCACCTCTCCACCGTGGCCATCATTTTCTCACAGGTTTACCTGAGTTTCCAGAACAGACTAACAGGGGGAAAAAGTTGATGAAGATGCCACCTAGTTGCAGCCTTAAGCAACAGGTAAGGATGAAAAAATCTTTGTAGAGAAGATGGCTGAGCTCTTCGCAGATTAATGGCACATACCTATCTCTGTATTGTTTTATCTTGTATGTATAACTGTAGCACAGGCTGAGGGAGTCACTTTTCCCTTTTCCTAACCTTCCTGGGTCTCAGTCTGGGGTCTGCCCTGAAGGAACCCCCCCCCCACAAGCCACATGCCCAAAATGGCTCCTGAATTTGCTGTTCCCAAGGGGGTGGCTCTGAGCTTGGTTCTCATTTCTCCCCCCGTCAGCCTGGATTTATACAGCCGTCCTGCAGGGCTTCCTGCTCCTGGCTGCTGCCAAGTGTTCTCGAACTTGCCACAGTTTAATGGCCAAACCTCATATTTAAAATTATGGATACAAAGAGAGGAAAATAAATAATTCTTAATAACGGGCCACTGAGACCTTGCGGTGGTGTCAGTCTGGAACTGCGGACGGTTGGAGTCTCGGATCTTTGCTGTGGAAACCTGGAGAGAAGTGTGGCTTGGCTTCGGGAAGACCTTTGTGTGACTCTCCTGCCTCTTTCGGGTCTCAGGCTGAAGAAGACCCTCAGAGAGAATTTTGGTTAGAAACCCGAAGCCAAGAAGCAATAACAGCCTCTCAAGGTCATTCCCTTTGCCAAAGGTGAAGTGAAAGCCCAGGAGCTTCACATCTTTATGAAAGTTTGCTCCTATACATTCACTGGTCACCATCTAAAGTGAAATAACAGATACAGTTGTCCTCCTTCTCTGTCACTGTTTCAAGAATTTACCAGGAATTCAGCCAGATTTTTAATTGCCATGTTACAGTAAACCAAACGTGAATAGAAAACAAACAAAACAGTGTTAAAAATGGGAATTAAAAAAATGAGTTTTTTAATCTGAAGGAAAAACTGTTGTACACACACACACAGAAATGAAAAAGGAAAATAGGTTTATTGTGAGTCAAATATAAATTTTGTCTAGATACATTGGATATTTTCTTTCAAATTCTTTAAACCTATTGCTGCTATACATTTGTTTAGTATTTCTGATCTGATTTGTAGCAGGAGTGTGTATATGCATTGTTAGAACTAGAAAAAATAGTATACTAGATATAAACAGAACAAAATGATTTTTCTTCGTTCGGTAATTTTTTTGTACTCGCTCTCCTACAACAATTTCCATCTGCAACTCTATCTTTAGAAGTTTTAATTATTTTTTAATTTCGCCACTTGATTTTGATGAGTGCTGTTGGCAATGGATTCAGATGGCAGGGGACAGGTTTAATCAATTGCAAGTGGCTCCTATAACCTTTGGTTTGGGAAGTAAATAGGAGGAGAACAGAAACTCAGTGGCTCATTCTCTTCTCTTTCAAACATATGTTCTTATTTAATAAATTCTCTCTCAAATAAAATAAGCCTATAGTTATTGGCGGTCAGTTTCATGTAATAGGAGCTACTACTACAGTTTCCCATTTAAAAAAAATAACAAGACTGCAATAAAACAAACAGTGAGTCACTTTATTGGGTATGAAGTAATAAACCAGTGGTTATAATGATAACTTCTATGACGTGCTTTAGAGGAAAACAACCTTGATTGTTTTGTTTGGTTTGGGGTAGGACTCCCTAGCTTTGTGGTACAGAAAACCGGTGCATGATCAGATTCCATCACTGCTCTGTGTTCTCATAGCAACCAGAAGACCTGGCTCTCAGCAATGATCACAGCCATAATTAATTAATAATGAAGTATATCATGTGTTGCTTAATATCTCAGTCTTCCATAAAATTCTGCATAGGGGCAAGAACTAATCCACTTAGGTAGCTGAATTCTTGCATGCACTCATGAATGATTGTTATCCACGTGTGGGAGAAAGGCAAAGAGGTTGGGAAAAAAATCAGAAGGAAAGAAGAAAGGAAAAGATAAAGAGGAAGAAACAACTGGAGGAAAAAATGAAAGAAAGGAAAGATAGAGACAAAGAAGAAAAGAGGAACAAGAAAGAAAAGAGAGAAGGAAGGCTCTTATTTATTAGCAACCTACCATCTTGAGATTCTGCAAAGTTTAGTTTACTCTTCACAAGATGTATATCAAATAGGTATTTCTAACTTTGCTTATCTTGTAAAGGCAAATAAACCACACCACTAGTCAAGGTTTTCTAAAGACTGCTTACAAAACTCCCTCTGCTGCACCTTGCTGCCAGCATTCCACAGCCTCACACTATGCAGAGGCAGTAAATGAAAGCAAAAGCATTTCAACCATAAAGTGTTGCTGAGTGCTGGATGTTGGGATGCACCTCATCCCTGCAAGTTCACACAGTTGGGGACCCACAGGGTGACCCATCCCAAGTATCAGAGATGAAGACCGAACATCATTACTCCTGGCAGGAACTATATTTTGCAGACAACCTGAGAACTGTTGCTGGACGCAGGTTCTAGTCCCCTGGAAATGATATTGAACACCCGGGGAAATTCTCTTAAAGACGCAATAATTCGCGGCTGGATATTAACCAGATCTATGACATACGGTATTGCCACATCATCTTCTCATTTCGCTCGCTCTAACCCTGCAGAACATTTCTAATACAGCAGGGGTGTTTGGTGAAATACGACTTTCTGATTGAATGAATGCCTGCAGGCCCCTGTGATAAACACCAGTTCAAGCACACTGTGGCTTTTAATGAGGGACAAGTGCCAAAGCCTGCAGATGAGTTTGTAGCACACATGCCTTTGTTTGCAACCCCCTTCCCCTCCTCTGTCCCCCAACCAAACAGATAAAAAAATATCTGTTTATTTTCCATCACGTCTGACTGTGACCAATAATTTTTGTATGGCAAACATCAGTGTTTTTGCCTACCTTGTATCATTCTGTTTTTTTCTCTGTTTCTTTGCTTTCAGATGCTAGTTTTGCCTTAAGGCAACTTTATAGAAAGGAAGTTTTAAAGAAACGTTTACTGTGTGGCAGGATTGATATAAGCCCAGTGGCATGGAATAGTTGAAGTCTATACACCTTATCGCTTTGGTTTCGCCCTTCTTTTTATTACCCTTTTTGGTTCCTATTGCTAACATATTTCATTTTCTTCCAGTGTATTTTTCCAGTACGAAAGCCATGCTTTTTTTAGGTCTACCTAGAAAATTTTCAGTTACATCATTTGTACAAATATGTTGATGTTAACATTGAAAAACCTCTTTGCTTGCAGTTGTATATTTTATTTGGCTAAAAATGGCTCATGTCTAATACATTACATGTCCTTTGGTGATACTATTTAAGCGAGAAATTCCAAAACTCACAAATACCGAATAGCCAAAAGTTCCAAAGCTGTGCATGAACACTAAACATGCAATATATCTCCTCCTTTTCCAAACAGAAATAGATTTCTCTCTGATTTGTTTGATAAATTTGACCCAAGATTTCCATTTGGAGTTATTGGAGTTCCTACTGTTTTTCTGTGTGTTGGTGGGCCAAGGCCTAATCACCCCAAAGCCCCACGGAGGCCATAAATTATAGCGATGAGGTGAAGCTTTGTATTCCTTCGGCTACAGAAGAAGGACCATTTTGCTGCAGCCTATTTTGACAGGCATGAATTTAATTCATTGTTTTATGACAGATGGGAAAAGTGTACATGCTCATAGTACTGATTTATGGTCATTTGGGTCTGGAGGATTCTATAATTTGCAACTAATGTGAAAACAGATGGATAGGCAGACACCAAAGGTTAGGCTGACCCGTGGGTTCTCTCCCCTGGTTACAAATGGCGTCCATATGCGTCCAATCTCTCTGGGTGAGGTCTTCGTCGGGACGGCCAGACTCTGTAGAGCCCGTTGCACTTTTTTCTTTTCCTAAGTCAGTGAAAGTGGAATTTGGGGAAAATTTCTAAGCTTCAGTATTTCAAGAATCATTCTGTGCCTTCGGAACATGTGGGATTCTTCTTTTTTTCTTTTCTTTTTAAATTTAAAAGCACTTTTTGAGGTGCGCGCAACATGTTCATTATTATCCAAACTAGTAATATCATCTAAAGGCATCGGTGGCTGTTTTCTTTCCAATTGACAAATTTATTTTAATAGAATGATTGATTGAAAATCAGCAGTTGGGGAATTTCAAAGGAAATACCTTGAGCTGGGGACGGGCATGTATTTTTGTGAGAAATGAGTTTGTGCTTAGATAAATGAATTTCTACTTTACAAATCATTTTGCATTTTTAGAAACTAAATGGATGATCAAGTGAAATTACTTGGTTGATACCAAAAGTACTTAATACATTTTTGACTATTAGAGGATTTCAACAAAGAAGAAACAGATCGTATCTCTTTTTACAGAAAGAAATAAATTTTAGACTTTTAGTAACAAGGTAAATCCACAGTTCATTTTAGTTGACTTGGTACTTGTAATCCATGTAAAGATATAAAGTTAAGAAATTATATATTTTGTTACTGATTATCATTGCCAATTAGCATAACATTATTATTAACTTTATTTTATAACATTTCAATATTAAAACTGAGCGGGTTGTTAATTTTAGTTCCAGAGATGGAATAAAGTTATGCCTAATTCTATTCCATTTTAAAAATTGGAAATGTAGATTTTCTAACCCCTGCACTATACCATACAAAATTTAGGTATAATTTTAGTCCTGATGAAATCAACATCTTGACAATAAAACACAGAAGATACAGTGTTTTACAGTGTTAAAATATTTCTTTGTTTTATTCTCATTTAAAAGTACATTTTAACCAATCTAATGACTACTCCTGAAGTTTAACCAACACAAAACTATGTTGGTCAAATTAGCATGTTATTGGCAACTTCATATTGTTCTGTGAAGACAGCACTGTTAACATAATTTGGCACTCCCACATTTGTACATTTACCCTAGGAAGGAGAAAATTTAACTGACTGGTAACTGATTTTAAGTGGCATGTAGAAAAAAATAAATCAAGCAAACCTTTTCTTACAGCTGTGGTCCTCTTAACCATATGCTCCCCTCTAGTCACTAAAAGAATATTGTGTGTATGTATTTTTAAATGCTTCACTTCCTTTAGAAGCTACAGGCTGAGGATGCATTTCTGTTTTAGACAGTAGCTACCACCATCTCATTGCTGGGCCAGATATGGGTGGCCTCACCAGAAGATACCAAAAAAAAATTCATGTGAAAGCCAGCGAGATGAGAAAGGCCAATGTCTCACCTTAAAAACTTTCTTTTGGCTCAAACGTTTAATTTTGTCAAGCATTTGGATTGCTGATGTAAGAGCAAACTTATTCACAATGTCACTTTACATCAAAACAGATAGGAGAGACTTTTACTGTGTACTTTTTTAAATGGCTGTGATAGATTTCACGTATGTGTTCATGTCAGTTGCATGGATAGGGCCATGTCTCAACCTCACTAGCACTGGGAAATGTGGGGAAATGTGTGGGAAATGTGACCACAGGGGACGTCCAGGCATCATCCATCCCTGCTCCCAGCCATCCTGTACCCACACCTATCCCTGACTGCGCTTTATTTTCGTTCATCATCCACAACTCCATCTCCTCCCTAACCTCTTGTTTACTCAGTGGCGTCACTGCTGGAGGCTGGATGGTGATCAAGAGCTCGAGGACCCCTGCTTCTGTGGAGTGCATGGTCTTCCTGCATGAATTTAGCTCTCCCTCTTGGCATTCCTTAAGTTCCTTAGGGCATATTTCTCCTAAGCACTTGCCCTCTCAAGTGGTTGGTTATTCATATCTTTCTCTTTTATTAGAAACCTCACTTGATTATATTAACTTTTTGAAATCCATTACCTACTTCAGTGCCTGGGACCTAACAGTTGTTCAGTAACAATCAATTGAAAGTTAAATATGTAACAGAAAAATGAAGTCAACTGCATAATGATAGCAGACAGTCAGGCTGCATGAAGTAAAGTAAAAGTAAATCCATAACATATGCATACTAATAAAGTGATTTCTGAGAAATAATAACTATATACAAAGAAACCAGTTCCATATTTTTTAATTTTTTAACTATTGCTTGCATTTTTTAATTGCTCAAATAATGCAAAATTACATCCTTACTGGCAGCATTTCCAAAAATTCACACGAAGTAAAAGTCAACTTCTCTGGCTTCCTCCTCTTCCCACATTTTTCTTCTGAGGGCACCAAGATTCCCAGTTTGTAAATAATCTCCCATACTTTCTCCATTCTGTTTACAAAAATTTATATGCAATATATAGGTAAATCATTCTATCTTGGTTTGTATGTTTTTATTTCTAACTAAATAGATAGCTAACACTTGCAGTATGCCTGGGATTTTCCTAAGCACTTAACATGTTTTACCCATGTGATTATTGGGACAATCCAGTACAAAAAGTACTGTCATTACACTTGTTTATGAATGAGAAACCCAAGGCCAGGGAGGTTAACTGATGTGCCCAAGACAGTGATACACTGTGGGAGGATAAGCAGGCAGTCTGGATCCAGAACCTACACTCTGAGATCATAACAAATGAATGGTTTTGCAGTATATTTTTTTCTACTTGATAATATGTCTTAGATTTTTCTCTATGTCTTTACATATAGACATAGCTAATTTTAAAAATTAGTAACTATGGGCGTCTGGGTGGTTCAGTCAGTTGAACATCAGACTCTTGATTTCAGCTCATGTCGTGATCCCAGGGTCATGGGATTGAGCCCTGTGTCAGTCTCTGTGCTAAGTGGGGAACCTGCTTAAGAGTGTCTCTCTCTCTTCCTCTGCCCCTCTCCCCCCTTTGTTCCTTAAGATAAATAAATTAAGTAATAAATAGATAATGGAAAGTACTGATATTCCATAACATGGATGTACTTACTCTAGGTTATGTTGCCATTCCTGCATCCATGAGTATTAGGTGATTCCAGTCTTTTATTATTGCAAAATTTACAACAAATATTCTTATATACTTTGTGCAAATGTGGCAATATTTCTGACCGATGTACCTAAAAGTAAAATGCTTGGCTGAAAGGAATGTGTATTACATTTTAATAGATTCTGGTAAATTTTGACCCAAAAAGACTATTGTCACTTTCATTAATCAACATTATCTTTTTTTTTTTGAAATGTTACGAGTATGAAGAATCCAAAAGGGGTAGGTAGTGTATAGTTCAAATTTGCTTTGTCCAAATTGTATCAGAGGTTTTTGTTTGTTTTTGTTTTGTTTTTTTTTCATTTTTGTATTGGTTTGTAGAGGTTCTTTGTATATTCTGGATAGTGGAGACGTTATATATTCTTGGTACATGTGACATATGTTGTTAATATATTTTCTCATTCTGTTACTTTTCCCTAAACTTGTTGACTCCTATTTATTGTTCCATTGTTTTAAACATTTACGGGAAAAATGTTTTTTGTTATTTTTATACAGCTTAAGAAATTCTCTTCTGCCAGATAGTTTTAATTAGACATTTTATTATAACACAATTGCATTGATATTTGTTTTACTTTTGTTTGCTTATTTGCATATAGATGTCATTCTGGAATTTATTAATGTGCATAATGTAGACAGAGATTTTTTTTCCTACTCAAGTTTTTCAGTACCATGTATTGAATAATTCTGCCTGTCACTGATCTGAAATGCCACTTTGTCATAAATTTAATAAACATTACTTTATTCTTGTAATTGTAAAATTAGCAAATAAAAACATACACATAAGACAAAAATTACTAGTAATAACTTTTAAGTACTGTGTAGTATTTAGATGATTTCTCTCTATGCATAGTATTAGTTTATATGGCTAATACTTTATCCAGCCCCTTCTCACCATATAATAAACCTTTTAATATATCATTGTCTTAGTAGTTAAAATAACAAGGGAATACTATATCTGGTATCAAATTAACATAGACTTCTAAAGTGACAATATGGAAAATAAAATATTAAATAAAATAAAGTGACAATTTTCACGGTCAGTGAATATGAAGTTTGGTTGGAATATTTGCATTGCTACTGGTAGCAACTTCTGTACAGATACTCTGGAATAAATTCATAAAAGAATTTAAGAGTACTATACGATTTATATGCTTTGATGTAGTAGTTAATTTTTAAGATACGTACACAAAAGGAATAATCAGACATGAATTCAAGAATTAATATATAATACATTGTAGGTATATTTTATAAGACTAAAAAGCATGTAAAGTGTCCAACAATGAGGATGGTTGGATAAATGAGGGTACATTCCTGAGATGGAATACTATTGACTTAGTGCAATGGGGCTTTGTAGGCCTGGTTTGGCAGTCATTGGTGCTCTTTGCCAAATGTTCTCAGCTCCCTACCTCCTGGGCATGTGGGAGGCTCACACTTCCTGGACACCTTGCATTTGGGTGGGGCTGTGGGACTGCCTGACAATGAGTCATGAGCAGAAGTGACACGCATCATTTCCAGGCCGGAACATTTAATTGCTAAAGGGAAACACTCCAGGTTTAGCAAAAAGACGAACAATATTTGAAATGACATGGCTGAGTGATGATAATAAGTAGAGATCTTCTGCTAACCAGATATGGAAATATAGATTAAAGAGAAACAGACATGTGTTATTTTAAGCCACTAAACACTAGTTACCAGCCATTGATTAATACAGATGAGAAAAGGTTCACAAAACCATATCAACTGGAAAAATAGGGTGAAAATGCGCTGCGTATGTATGAACTGAATGTTGTGTGTGTATAAATGTGTAAAATAATGCAAAAAAAATATTGAGGAGGAAAACCTCCCCAAAATATTAGGTTTTTACCTTTGAGTGTTGGGATTATTAAGTTTAATTTTCTTATATATTTTTTCTGTATTCCAAAATGAATGCGTATTATTTTATTATTATGAAACCTGATCTTTAAGCCTTTGTAAGCATATATAATGGTTATGTAGTGTTTCAACATGAGAATATATAAATAAATTTAGCTTCTTATTGTTAGGAATTTTAGTTATGGTTTTCTACTATTTTTAATAAGACAGTAATTGTTGTCCTGTGTAATTCTTATTAGCAGTAAGAATTATCCATAGGATTGATAGTAGAATTAATTATCTGATGACTATAGATAATTTTAGATTTGCATAAATGCTATTATATTACTTTCATTAATGGTTCTATCACCTACATTTTTATTGCTAAAAAGGTGCTCATCCACAAAAATACCAGTATAGGAGTCTGTGAGGTTTGTGGAAGCTTTATATTTTGGCAAGGAAAATCTTCTCATCATGTTTTCTTAATTCAGTGTGTCTTTTTTTTTTTTTTTTTTTTTTTTGCCTGGTCTTCTAATCATATTTACTATTAGATTGCAGGAACTCTTAAATTTTTTTTTTCAACGTTTTTTATTTATTTTTGGGACAGAGAGAGACAGAGCATGAACGGGGGAGGGGCAGAGAGAGAGGGAGACACAGAATCGGAAACAGGCTCCAGGCTCCGAGCCATCAGCCCAGAGCCTGACGCGGGGCTCGAACTCACGGACCGCGAGATCGTGACCTGGCTGAAGTCGGACGCTTAACCGACTGCGCCACCCAGGCGCCCCTAATTCAGTGTGTCTTAAGCCATCCAAGGCAAAGCACCAATATTATATTTTACTTCTAATCTGTTATGGACTATAATGTGAACCTACTGCACATGACTTCTTAGTCCCTATATGGGGCCACTTGTGTGTGCATCATGTCAGTCTGATATCACTTGAAATTGTCTTTGAATTCAACAAATCCACTGATGACACTTATGGATACCAAGACATTGCCAAATTACTAGAAAAAAATTTAAGCCTTTACACTCAATATCGTTTGAGAATAAACAGTTCATTGTTCAAAACCAGCCATGATTGGGGCGCCTGGGTGGCTCTGTCGGTTAAGCGGCCAACTTCGGCTCAGGTCATGATCTCGCGGTCCGTGAGTTCGAGCCCCACGTCGGGCTCTGGGCTGACAGCTCAGAGCCTGGAGCCTGTTTCAGATTCTGTGTCTCCCTCTCTCTGACCCTCCCCCGTTCATGCTCTGTCTCTCTCTGTCTCAAAAATAAATAAACGTTAAAAAAAAAAATTAACAAAACCAGCCATGATCAACACTTGAGTAACACTAATATGTGTTTAAATTTAGCTAAATAGATAGTATATCCTCAAATTTAATTTTTACTTCATTTTTGGAATGTTATTCATTCATTATCTTTGCTCCTTTTTGAGTTGAATTCTTAGTTCCTATCTTGAAATCTTAGTTCCTATATGAGTTTGACATCTGCTAAGGCTTTTGAACGCTTTTTGATACCTGTATATATTATGTGTTTGTGGATTCTTTGTAATATCTTATTGTATTATGGAAGGAATTTGAGTGTCCATCTTTTCATCCTGAATGTATAGAGAATATATGCTAATCACTGTAATAAAAATACAACCAAAATGGCCATACCAATTTCACACAAAATAATCTTAAAGTCGAAAATTATTTCAAGAGATAAAGAACATTATATATTATAAAAGGGTCAATTTATCAAGAAGATGTAACAATTTTAAATACATATGCATCTATCAACAGAGTTCCAAAATACCTGAGGCAAAAATGGAAGGAATCAAAAGGAGAAATAGAAAATCCAATAATAATGGTTGAAGATTTCAATAATAGATAGAACAATAAGACAAGATTGACAAGGAACTAGAAGACTTGAATAACAACATAAATCAATGAGACATAACAAACACCTAAGGAACATTCCAACCACCCTCTTGCACTGTTGGTGGGAATGCAAACTGGTGCAGACACTCTGGAAAACAGTGTGGAGGTTCCTTAAAAAATTAAAAATAGACCTACCCTATGACCCAGCAGTAGCACTGCTAGGAATTTACCCAAGGGATACAGGAGTACTGATGCATAGGGGCACTTGTACCCCAATGTTTATAGCAGCACTCTCAACAATAGCCAAATTGTGGAAAAAGCCTAAATGTCCATCAACTGATGAATGGATAAAGAAATTGTGGTTTATATACACAATGGAGTACTACGTGGCAATGAGAAAGAATGAAATATGGCCCTTTGTAGCAATGTGGATGGACCCGGAGAGTGTTATGCTAAGTGAAATAAGCCATACAGAGAAAGACAGATACCATATGTTTTCACTCTTATGTGGATCCTGAGAAACTTAACAGAAACCCATGGGGGAGGGGAAGGAAAAAAAAGAAAAAAAAAAAAAAGAGGTTAGAGTGGGAGAGAGAGCCAAAGCATAAGAGACTCTTAAAAACTGAAAACAAACTGAGGGTTGATGGGGGGTGAGAGGGAGGGGAGGGTAGGTGATGGGCATTGAAAAGAGCATCTTTTGGGATGAGCACTGGGTGTTGTATGGAAACTAATTTGACAATAAATTTCATATAATAAAAAAAAAAAGGAACATTCCAATCAACAACAGCAGAGTACACATTCTTTTGAAGTACACATGGAACAATGTCCACAATAAACTGTATGTTAGGCCCTAAAAAAAGTGTCAATAATATAAAAGAATTAAAATAATACATTTTTTTCTCAGACTACAACAAAGTAATATTAGAAATAAATAACAGAAGGAAATTTGGGAAATGCACAAATATATGGAAATTAGACAACACATGCAAATAATCAATGGGTCAAAAGAGAAATCACACTGAATACAGAGACAAGAATCCTTAACAAATTCTAGAAAACAAATCCAACATCATAAAAAACATTATACAGCATGACCAAGTGGTATCTATCCAAGAATGCAAGGTTAGTTCATCATATAAAAATCAATAAAATACACAATATTAATAGAATAAAACAAAACCACAAGATCATTTCAAGAAATGCAGAAAATGTAGCAAAAAAAAAAAAAAAACAACCACCCAACACTCTTTCATAACACCCAAAAAACAAGAACTAGAAGAAAACTTCCTCAGCTTGATAAAGGACATCTGTAACAACACAGATAGCATAGTAGTACTTAATAATAGTAATGGGTCAATTAATCTATTAGTACTCGTTTAGCTTTCACAAAGTTAGAATATAACCTGGTGTCTCTGGCAAGGTCTAATGGGGGTGGGAGGTAAGGATAGGGGTGGGGAATCACAAGAAGTACAGACAGTCAGGGTTTGAGTCTTGTGTCTGCCTCTCACCAGCCAGTGAATTTGGGCATCACTTAAATTTGCTGAGCCTCAGGCTTCATAACCATAAAATAGGGAATACTGAGACTTTCCCTACAAGCTTCTGGGGATGATGGCATCATTTGAAGTATGCAAACTACCTCTAGGGCTTGGCCTAAAATTGCAATAATGTTATTTTCCCTGAGAAGCTTCTTATTTAATTATAGAGAAAATGTGTAACTGGTTGAACCACTTATATATTGAGTTGTTTACCTTTTTGCTTTTGAGTTTTAGACATTCCTTTATTTATTCTGGACATTAAAATGCTAACAGGTATGTGATTTATAAATATTATCTACTTTTGTGTGCATTGTCCTTTCACTTTATTTTTAATGTCCTTTGAGTCACAAAATTATTGATGGGGTCGAATGTATCTTTTCTTTTGATTATTTGTGTTACAGTACCATTTACAAGCCGTCACTGCCAAATACAAATTCATAAAAGATTTACCCCATGTGTTCTTCTAATTTTTTAATCATTTAAGTTTTTAGACTAGTGATCCAATTTGAGTGGATTTGTGTATATCATATAAAGTAGGGGTTCAACTTTAATTTTTTTGTTTGAATATCCAATTCCAGTGTCATTTGTTGAAGAGATTATCCTTTTGCCCCAACAAATGGTTTTTATACTCTAGTTGAAAATTATTTGGCTGTAGATGCATGGGTTTATTTTGGACTCTCAGTTTTAGATCATTGCTTATACATCTATCCTTAGGGAAGTACCACACTCTTTTCCATATTGTATCTTTGTAGTAAGTTTTGAATTCAGCAAGTGTGAGACTACCAACTTTGTTCTTCATTTTCAATATTGCTTCAGCTATTCAGGGCCCCTTGTAGTCCATATGAATTTGAGGATCAGCTTTTCCATTTCTGCTCCAAAAGGTCATCAGAATTTCATAAGGATTGCATTGATTCTGTAGACACTTTGGGTAGCACTTCCACCTTAACAATGTTGTATCCTCCAAACCACAAATATAAATATCTTTCCATTTATTTAGGTCTTCTTCAGTTTCTTTCAGCATGCTTTATAGTTTTCAGTTAACAAGTCATTTGCTTCCTTAGTTAAATTTATTCTTAGGTATTTTATTTTTTTTTGATCCTATGATAAATGGAATTGTTTTCTTAATTTCCTTTTTGGATTATTCATTGCTGGTGTGAAGAAACACATCCGATTTTTACATGCTGATCTTATACCCAACAACTTTGCTAAAATTACCTGTTAGCTATAGTGGCTTGTTTGTGTATGTGTGTCTGTGCATGAATTCTTTAGTTTTTTTTTCTATTTTTTAATGTTATTTGTTTGAGAAAGAGGGAGGGAGAGGGAGATAAAGAATCCCAAGAAGGCTCCATGATGTTAGTACAGAACCTGACATGGGGCTCGAGGATATGACCTGAGCTAAAATCAAGAGTCATATGTTTAACCAGGTGCCCGTAGGTTTTTCTATTTATATGATCATGCCATCTGTAAATAGAGATAGTTTCATTGCTTCATATCCAATTTGGATGCCTGTTTTTTTCTTACCTAATTGTTTTGGTTATAATTTCAGGTACAGTGTTGAATAGCAGGAGTGAAAGTAGGCATCCTTGTCTTGCTTATAACCTATGGGAAAGCTTTTAGTCTATCACCATTGAATAAGATAACTTTGAGTTTTTCATAAATGCCTTTATCATGCTGAACAAGTTCAACTTCTATCATTAGTTTCACAAATGCATTTGGTTTTTGTTTTGCTCATGAAAGAATGTTGGATGATCTCAAGTGCCTTTCTGAGCCAATTGAGATAATCATGTGTTTTTTTTTATCCTTTCATTTTATTAATGTGAGGCATTACATTGATAGATTTTCATATGTTGAACCCCTCTACATTCCTGGGATAAAGCCCACCTTGATCATAGTGTAAAAGTCTGTTAATATGCTGTTAGACTTGGTTTGTTATCATTTGGTTGAGGATGTTTGCATCTGTATTTATAAGGTATATTTGTCTGTAATTTGTATTTGCATGTTTTTTTTCTGTATATCTTATGCCTTTTTTTGTTTCTTATCTCCCCCAAATGTCTTGTTTTGTGCTTGGCTGATTATTTGTGCTACACCATTTTGATTCTCTTCTCATTTCTTGTTGTGTATGTTTTTCAAGTGTTTTCTTTCTGGTTACCACAGGGGTTACAATTAAGATGCTAAATTTATAACAATATGGTTTGAATTTATGCCAATTTTGGTTCAATAAGACATAATAACTCTGCTTCTGTAGAGTTTGTTTCTTTACATTCATGTTGTTTTTCCCTCACAAATTACATCTTCATACACTGTATCCCATTAACATAGATTTATAATGATTTTTATATGTTTTTCTTTTAAAGTCATATGGACAATAAAAAGAGGAGTTACAAACCAAAAATGCAATCATATTTGCTTTTATATTTACCTATGAAATTACCTTTACTGGAGTTCTATATTTCTTTGTATGGCTTCAAGTTGCCATCTAGTTTTCTTTCATTTCAGCCTGAAGGATCCCTTTAACACTTCTTGATAGCCAGATCTACTAGCAATGAAGTCTTTCATCTTTTGTTTATTCTGGTGTGCATTCATTTCCTTTTCAATTTTTAAGGATAGTTTTCTGGTTATAGAATTCTTGACTTACAGTTTTGTCCATTCCTTTATAAATGCTATTCATTATCTCCTGTCTTCCATGGTTTTTAGTGATAAATTGGCTATTTTGTCATCTTATTGATAATAAAATCAATAATTTATTGATCTCATTCCTCTGTGTAATGAGTTACTTCTCTCTTGCTACTTTCAAGATTCTTTGTCTTTTAACAGTTTCATTGTAATGTGTCTTGGTGGGAATCTCATACACTTTATCTTACTTAGAATCTCTGAGATTCTTGGATTTATCAAATTTGGGAAGATTTTGGCCACTATTTCTTCTGCCCCTCACTTTTATCTCTTCCTCCTATGAAATTTTCATAATATATAGTGATACTCTTGATGGAATTCCACACGTCCTTTAGCCTCTTTACATTGTTCATTCTTTTTTCTTTCTGCTCCTAAGATTGTATAGTTTCAGTTGTCCAATATTCAAGTTTCCTAATTCTTTCTTCTGCCTATTCAAATCTGCTGTTGGACTCCTTTAGTAAATTTTTGATTTCAGTTATTGCATTTTTTAACTCCAGAATTATTTGGTTTCTTTTTATAATTTCTCTCACATTATTGATTTTTTTCATTTTGTTTTTACATTGTTTCTCCAGTTTCCTCTAGTTCTTTGATTGTATTTAAAACAGTAGATTTAAACTCTTTGCCTGGTAAGCCCTAGGCTTCTTCAATTATGGTTTCTGTTGATATTTTTCTTGTAAATGGACCATACTCTCCTGTTTGTTTGAATGCCTTATAAATTTTTGTTGAAAATTATACGTTTTAATATTATAAGGTGGTAACTCTAGAAATCAGTTACTCCCCTTTCCCCAGAGGTTACTGGTGCTGATTGTTGAGGTTTGTTAAATTGGTTTATTAAAGCAGCTATGTGTTTATTGCCTTTTCCAAACTATTTTCAAAAAGACTATATTTCTGGTTGTGTGTGGTCTCTTAAGTCTCTGTATTATTGTCTTGGTGGTCAGCCAGTGACCTGGCAGAGATTCCCTTAAACACCTGCAGAGAGAGGAGAGGAGAGGAGAGGAGAGACAGAAAGAAGAAGAAGAAGAAGAAGAAGAAGAAGAAGAAGAAGAGAGAAGAAGGAGGAGGAAGAGGAGGAGGAGGAGGAGGAAGAGAAAAAGGAAGGGAGGGGAAGGAAAAAGAAAAGGAAAGAAAAGGAGAAAGAAAGGGAAGAATGAAAAAGAAAAAAAAAACAAATAAAGACTTCTTTCTTGGTCTTTGTGGCTTGGCATTCCTTTACCTCTAAGCCAGGTCACCCACATCTCTGCCTTATCCTTCAAACCACCTGATTTTTCAGAGCCCACTGATCTGCACATGAGTATCTGAGTTCTTCAACTGTGAGGAATAACCTTGTACTTCTTGAATATTGTGTTAACTAGGTTCTTGCTTTTTCAGAGGTCAAAAATACAGTTTTAAAAGTGTATTTGTGACTCTGTGTCACAGCAGCCTATTCCATAAGTCCACCCCCTCTGTATGTAGCCAGTTGTTCCTCACAACTTGGCAAAGCAAATCTACTCTAGTGAGTGTAGTGGGCTGATACTTCATTTTTCTCTAAACTTTGGTATATGAAAACAATAGTGTAAATTTCTAGCCTACTAAATGGAACTAATGATTGGCCTTAGTGTTGAGTAACCAGGAAGATGGAGTAATTTCACAACCTATTAGTGGCATAGCCACAACTCACATCCCATTGACTGTGGCCATATAAAAACACAAGCCCAAATCTATCAAGTATGATAGATAATAGTTTCTAGAAATTATCATAACAATATTTCCCATCCATATGCTCCTCAAGAACTTTGCTTCTCCCTACTAGGAACTGGAGTCTATGGCCTTGCCTTTTGAAACTTTAGGAGAGATTCTACAAATAGAGTGTGGCTGAAGTGATACTATATGATGTCCAAGGTTAGGTCATAAAAGACAATACAACTTCTGTTTGGCTTTCTCTTGGGAAATTTATCCTTGAGAGAGGAAGCCTGGTGTGAGTAAGGCCAGAACACATGAGAGCCCATGTCATGAGAGAGACTGAAGCCCCAAACCCTCAGCTCTGGATGAGCTCTGAGCCCACAGCCAGCACCAACTTGCCAGCTATGCAGAAAAAGCCATCTTAGAAGTGGATCTTCCAGACTCCAGTAAACTACTATTGGTTAATATGATGTGATTTGAGCAAATGAACTTTCCACACTAAGCTCTGCCCAAATTTCAGATTGTGTTCCTTTTGTAGGTTTTGTAGTGGTTGGTTTGACAGCAATAAGAAAATCAAAACAGCAGGTTTTCCACATTTTTAAGAAAAGCCTAAAATCTAAATTTCCAAGTGAAATCTTTAAATTTTAAATGTTAGAAACTAATTCCAAATTTAAGGTACTTTCTTCAGGTCACACAAAACATTTTCAGGTCATTTTGAGGCCTCTGGCCACAGTTTACAGAGTATCTCAATTAATTGTCACAATAATGATAAAGCTGCCAGGTAATCACTATTCTATTCATTTTTCAGATAACCCAAGAGTCACTGAATAAACCAGCCCAAAGTAACACAGCTGGTAAGAAGTATAGTCATGATATGAACTCAGCAAAATCTTTCTGCTTTTTCCTATGCCATGCCACATTTTTAAGCTTAATATGGAAGTTAGATTACTTCCTGCTTCATTCAATCCTCATACATCTGCCTTATTTAGAAATAGTCTCAAGGTGATTTAGCTTCTTTCATTCCCTATCCTATTGGAGCTGTTCTCTTTTTCTAATACTTCATTTCCCCTGCACCCCTCACCTCCAGCTTCTCTCTTTCTCTTGAGTTCCAGAAAGAAAATGATTAAGCCAAGGAAGGCAGCGATGGCCCTTTAACCCAGGGGATTTGCACAGGGCTGCAGTGAAGTGGGGTTGTGCTATGGGAGAGCCATACAACCAGCGCAGGACAAGCTAGACTAGCACACATCCCAAACAATTAACTGGGCACAGAGTTTATTCATGCCTTCAGGAGTGCCATTTTATGATTTGTTTGCTTTCCTTATTTATTCTTTATAACCAATTATCATTTCCCAGGTCCCCTTTGCTACAAGAGTATAACCAAGGTGCGACTTGCAGATTCACTATTTGGAAGTCTGTGTCAGTAGATCTATTTGGCTGTAGGTGAAAGACACAGAAAGAGGTTTTGTTAAAAGGGAAAAGATGGTGAGAGCCACCACTATTCCCTAGTTGATTACAAACCAGGAAAGTTGGACAACAAATTTATCCTTGGGACAAACTCAACTAGATCAAGAAAAACTTTTATATTTCAAATATAGTGTGATAGATAGGTTTTCAGGCTAATGGTCTTATTTTCTTTTTAAATATCTAGATATTTATTTGATTCTTTTTTTAGTGTGTTTTTTTTTTCTGGTGAGTATAGGTCTGAAATACATTTTAAAAAAGTTCCACGCAAAGCTTATCTCGTAATTTCTAAACCTACCAAGTAAAGCTTATATCATTTTGGTACAATTGAACTCATATGACCATGGAGCATGGAGTTTCTGAACTGACTGGGAGATAGGAACCTAAGGTTTTGGACTGGTTCCATTGCTCTAACTTGGAAAATTCTCAACACTATGGGGCTCCGATTTTCTACTTGTAATAAATGGATTGTAACAGTTTATCCACAGGCTGTTTTGAGACTAGAACAAGAATATATCACTATGTCATTCAATAAAATTCTTTAAAGTGAAGAGTCTTTGCGAATTCAAAGTGTTATTATGCTTTAATTAA
The DNA here is from genome assembly GCF_018350215.1 of Panthera leo. NCBI lineage: Eukaryota > Metazoa > Chordata > Mammalia > Carnivora > Felidae > Panthera > Panthera leo. The sequence goes on from NC_056681.1 coordinate 46,823,767, forward strand.
TGTCTCTGCAAAAAGCCTCACATCAGAGGCTATTTTATATTGCTGTTGATTAAAACATAGTTGGTGCTTCACAAAAAAGAGATTTTTTTAAACATGAATTTCCCCCAGATCATCTCAAATTCTGCTCAGGGTACAGTAACATCTTGAGATTTGGAGAATACAAGGTTGTTTTTTTATTTTGTTTTGTTTTGTTTTTTAAGAAGAGTATCATGTGGTAAGATGAGTTTATGAATTATGTGTAATGTATTAGTGTTAGGTAAATATCCACTCATTTCTCTCCCTGCTGCCTGGGAGGAGCTATCTCCCCACCCCATTGTTGTTGGGCTGGTTGTGTGACTTGCTTAGACCAATGGGATGTGTGTGGATATGATACATGTCACATCCAAGCAGATGATTTAAATTCAGATAATATGTGTGGTTTGGCTTGGCCTCTTGCACTTCTGCCTGCCAACATGAGAAAAGCCTTCTCCAGGTAAACACTGCTCCTTCAGCCTTGCTCACAGACGATGAACATATACATAGATCTATATATGACCTGCAGTTTCCAGCTGAACCAACACAGTTGACCTATGGACTTGTAAGAAATACACTATAAGTGTAAGCTGTGGAGATTTAGGGGGTTTTGTTATGCAACAATTTCATAGTAAAAGCTGATTAATTCACACATTAAACACCATTTACCTATAAGACTTCTCAGGGCATTTTTTATGCTGATGACTATTGTAGATCCCCAAATTAATTGGCCCTAGACTAGACTTAAGCGTTCTGAGGAAACACTGTCTTAAAATACAATTTTTAGTGTGACTTTTTTTTCCAGTATTCTGTCCTTTCAAAAGCATAAAGGATTAAGGTTATAAACATCTTATTTTGATACAATTGAGTAATAGTCATGGCTTTATTGCATGGTAATGTCCATAAATATAGACTAGTAATCTAATTTAGTGGTCAAGAGCAGTGGCTTTGGAATAAGGCAAGCTTTGCATTTAAATCCTAGTTCCAGAATAGAAAACCCAGAAATTAACTCAAAATTATATGGTAAATTAATTTTCAACAAAGCCAGACAGAATATCCAATGGGAAAAATACAGTCTCTTCAACAAATGGTGTTGGTAAAAGTGCTCAGCTAAAAGTGGACCACTTCCTTACACTTATGCAAAAATAAACTCAAATAGATTAAAGATCTAAATGTGAGATATGAAACCATAAAAATCCTAGAAGAAAGCACAGACATTAATGTCTCTGACATCAGCTGTAGCAACATTTTTCTAGATCTCTCTCCCAAGTCAAGGGAAACAAAAGCAAAAATAAATTAATGGGATTACATCAAAATTAAAAGCTTCTGCACAGTGAAGGTAAAAACCAACAAAATAAAAGGGCAACCTACTGAATGGGAAAAAATATTTGTGAATGACATATCCAATAAAGGGTTAGTATACAAAATATATAAAGAACTGTTACAACTCAACCCCCCCCAATAAATAATTCAATTTAAAAATGGGCAGAAGACATGAACAGACATTTTTTTTTTTAAAAAAGACATACAGACGGCCAACAGACAAATGAAAAGATGCTCAACTTCACTCATCATCAGAGAAATGCAGATCAAAATTACAATGAGATATTACCACCTACCTGTCAGAATGGATAAAATCAACAACATGAGAAAAACAGTGGGAAGTTGATGGGAATGCAAACTGGTTCAGCCTCTGTGGAAAACAGTATGGAGGTTCCTCAAAAAGATAAAAATAGAATTACCCTACTATCCATTAATCATGCTATTGGGCATGTACCCCTATGTTTATAACAACATCATTTACAAATAGCCAAATTGTGGAAGCAGCCCAAGTGTCCACTGATAGATGAATAGATAAAGAAGATGTGGCACATATATACAATGGAACAATATTCTGCCATAAAAAGAGAATGAAATTTAGCTACAAAGTGGATGAAGCTAGAGAATATAATTCTAAGCAAAATAAGTCAGAGAAAGACAAATATCATATGATTTCATTCCTATGTGGAATTTAAGAAATAAAACAGATTAGCAAATGGAAAAAGATAAACCAAGAAACAGACTCTTAACTATAGAGTACAAACTAATTGTTATCAGAGGGGAGGTGGGGGGAATGGGTTAAATATGTGATGGGAATTAAAGAGTGCTTCATGGTGTCATGATGACACTGAGTAACACAGGGAACTGTTGAATTTCTATATTGTACATCTGAAGCTAATATAACACTGTTTGTTGACTACACTGGAACTCAAACTTAAAAATTAAAATCAAATAAAATGACAAAACTAGCATTACAAAAATCCTAGTTTCATCACTTAGGAGTTAAGGGACCTTGGGAAATTCATGTATATTCTCTGAGATTTAATGTCTTTATTGGTAAACTTGGGATCATAATAGAGGCTACATCATAGAATTGTTGTGAGAATTAATGGAAATAATAAAAGATTTTGCATAGTGCCTGACCCAGTACATAAACTTAAGAAATGGTAGCTATACCACTATTTTTTAAAGCCCAATTCTATAAAATCCTGTTTAGATAAATTGGAAGCAGAAAAATTGTAGGGCTAAAGAATGTAGAACAAGTTGGTTTTAATCAAAGAACAGATTATTCAGGGGAAAATATCCTCTACATCATTTTGGGGGCCATTTGTGACTGAATTCATCTGCCTAGTTTCTAAATTCCATTTTCATATTAGAGAATTCAGTCTTTCCTAATGTTCACTTTCCTCCATGAACAGCCCCCCACTCTCTCACTGCAGAGTAGAAGCCTGGCAAGACAATGACCATTGATATTCTATCTGCACTTATTTACATGAATGGAGTAAGTCCCCCTGCCCTTGCCACCCCAGGTGGTTCCCAGGATTTCCTATTCCTACAAACCACCTGCCCAGGCCAAATTAACAACTTCTGCTCCTATTAAAAATCCAAAGACAGAACGTGGAATCATGTGGAAAGTTTCAACATTCCAAAGATTGAAGTAGAGCTTCTCTAACCCTTGCTATGATTACTCTGCGTTAAGTGTTGGAGAGGAAATGATCTTTTAAAAAGTGGAATAAGCACAAGGGGCAAACAGTCTCTTCTGGCCTTTTCTGGGAATTTTTTTAAGGTATTTCCCCAAAGAGCCCTGCTGGCCCTCTAACTTTCCAGGTCTTGTTCATTGTGCCAGAGAAGGAAATGTACCTAGAATTGCTCATTGGGGTAATATTTAAGTCAAGGCTAGATTTCATGCTCAGTTTAAGCACAACATTTTTATTTTTTTTTAAGAAGAAAAATTTGCCTATAAAATGCTGCTTTTCTTATAGAGAGATCCATAAACATGCTTTGACAACTTTCAAAAAGGGTTAGAAGTAGGCTTATATTTCTAAATGTAGATGCTTTGAGTCAGAGTGGGTAAGCTAAGTGAATCTGTTCATTTTAGATATATTTACACACTTTTTACCATGCGCTGAAATTCTCCACAATTTCCAGTGATTCTTTCTCAGAGATTGGCACCATTTTAATCTCTCCACTCCAACAAACAAATAAACATTAAAGTCAAAATGTGAGGAAACTACAAATTTTATACATAGAATTCTGAAGCTTAAAAAATAGACAATTCTGAAGGCCGACATACTAGTCAACCAAATTCTTTAAAGTAATGAGCAGGAATATAAGGGTGACTTCAACTCTTATGAAGAGCTGATTTGTGTACATTTCTCAATATCTGCAATTGATGTCTTCTTGCTACTCTTCTTGCTGAGAGGAAAATGCATAATTCAAGGTCTACATGAAGACAGTGGAACATTTACAAGAAAGTAGGTCAAGCAGGTGGCAGCTTGGATGGGTCAGAGTACAGAGACTTTTTGTGTGTGATAAAATATACATAATATAAAACGGACCATTTTGACCATGTTTTCGGCACTAAGTGCATTCACATTGCTCTATACCACCACCAGCATCCGTCTCCAGAACTTTTTCATCATCCCAAACTAAATCTCTATACCCTTTAAACAACAACTCCTCATAACCCATTCCCAGCCCCTGAAAACCACCATTCCACTTCTGTTTCTATGAATTTGACTATTCTAGGTACTGCAAGTGTTATAAATATCATATAATACTTTTCCTTTTGTGTCTGGCTTATTGCACTTAGCATAATGTTTTCAAGGTTCATCCATGTCATAGCATCTGTCAAAATTTCCTTTTTTTTTTAAAGCTGAATTATCCATTGTATGCAATACCACATTTTGTTCATCCATTTATCAATGGACACTGATTGCTTCCACTTTTGACTACTGTGAATAATGTTGTTATAAACATAGGTGTACCAATATCTGTTAAAGTCCTTGCTTTCGATTCTTTCAGGTGTATGCCAAGAAGTGCAATGGCTGTAATGTATGGTGAATCTACATGTAATTTTTTTAGGAGTCACCATACTGTTTTCCACAGCAGCGCCATCATTTTACATTCCCACCAGTGTGCAAGAGGGTTCCAATTTCTCCACATTCTTGCCATCACTTGGTATTTTGGTTTTTTTCTTTTTGGTTTTGTTTTCTTTCATGATAGCCATCCTAATATCCGTGAAGGGGCATCTCAGTGTGGTTTTCATGTGCATTTCACTTATGGGTAGTGACACTGAGCATCATTTTACATGTTTATCAGCCATTCAAATATTTTCTTTAGAAGATATTTTTTTCAGGTCTTTGGACCATTTTTAACTGGATTGTTCAGTTTTTTTTTTTAATCATTGTTGAGTTAGCAAAATTTAAATTCATAACCTAGTTATGATGGATTTGTCACCTCAAAAATTGTAAAAAAATGGAAATAAATATTATAATGGGTCATATTTTACTTCATTGTGGAAATGATTGTTGAATAAATACAATACACTTTTAGCCAGTGAAGGGAGATTTATTTTTCATGGAACTCATTCCATACGAATCATGTACTTCTATATTTAGTGGAATTCTTCCCTTCCACAGGTATTTCTTTTGGACTCCTGCAGTCAGAGAACACAGTCAAGAGAAGTATTTTCCTGTAACATTTCTCCTCTCATATCTTTCCTACCTTCTGTTTGCTCATTTCTCCTTGCTGTGAAATAGCAGTGGTACTGGCAACAGGATCTTTTCTGTTTGTTTTGGAAGCACACCTCCCAGCCCAGTCAGGGCCTGATGGAAGACCATTCAGCATCCTCCTGGCCATGCCAAATTCTGTCACCATGTCCTTTACCATACCTTCACCTGACCGCTTGTTCTTCTGGGCCTTGGACAGCTCTCTGCAGCTCTGAAGCCCCTTTCCCCATGTGTGAAGCTGTATCTGACATCGCCTCACAGAACTGCATTCTGTGGCCTGGCCTGGCATCTGCTGCAACTGTCTAGACTACTGAGTCCTTCTGAGTTCGACCCTCACCATCACCTCCACAAAATGGACCATTCAAGCCCTGTCCTGGCTCTGCTTAGCCCACTAACTCCCTACATCCTCACTGGAAGTCTTAAACAGACACTTACGTAGCACTTACATTCACATACTTGAATCAGGCACTGTCCTTGGCATTTTACACACAGTAATTCACTTGTAATAACCCTATGAATCCTATTATTATTCCCATTTTACAAATGCAGAAACTGAAGCAAAGAGAAGATAAGCAAATTGCCTGGGGTCACACAACCATAAGTGGTGTGAGCCAGGGAATGCATCCTATCACTTCTTAACAACCACCTCAGGCTGCCTTTGGGATTTGCTTGGCCCAAAGGGAACTGTGTCCAGGTCCTTCTCCCTCCCAGTCTTAACACATGCCACTCACCTGCCCCCCATACACACACACACACAAACACACACACACACTTTAATGCAAGTCACCAGGAGGCATTATTGCAATTTTTGAGTCTTTTAATCTAAGCATACACTTTTAGGCTGAAACATAAAACTTGGCAATAAGGATATTATTATATCCATCTCTCAGCTTCATCCAATTTGCTGTCATCTCTCTTCCTCATATTCTTGATTGATGGACTGATACACCATCGAGAAATTGCTAAATTGAAGCAAAATGAGATCAAGGTGGAATTAATCTTGCAGCCAATTGCTACATAACTCTTGTTTCTCATGAGATGAGAATCACAAAGATAAACCAGGAGGATGGTTGTATATGGCCACAGACCAAAACCAAAATGCTCAAGTTTTGATTTATCTTGTTTTGGGAGAGAAATTATTAGGAGGGGCAAACATTTGTAAATAATACAGTGATCACTGTTTGTGGTTGGGAATCTAGAATAGTAATAATGTGGCAGCATTATAATGGAAAATCCCCTGCTAATTCATCACAGCTTATATTTGAAGTTCCCTCAAATCACTGAATCCAAAGCCATACCATGTCTTTCCATAATTCCCTGCATTGAAGATCTTTGCAAGATGCCACAATTCTGAATTTCCCAAACCACAAAGCAATTTCAATTCTTCCTCTCGACCCCCAACCTTAAAATGAATCTCAAGAGAAGGCTTCCAGCCTAACAGTGTGGACAGGCAACCCCTGTCCTCTGGTGAGAGAGGAAACACTGAGCAGTTTCAGGGAACTGGTAAAAGCTTGGTCCCAGGGATAATTGTCATCTGAGGGACTAGCTGTAAAAAAAAAGGGAAGGAATCCAGGTGAAATGAAAATGTCAAATGAGTAAAGCGAGAAGGAAGGAGGGCAGGTATAGGCAGATGCAGTAATGAATTACAGGAAGGATTGATCAGCTACTCAGCAATGACTTATCTCCTAGGTAAGTGCTGTTAATATTTGCCTTAAACCGATTTAGAAACTGAGGCACAGGGAAAAGTGGATGCAAGATCACTCAGCATAAGGCAGAGATAGAAAGTAAAGAAAGAGCTACTTTGATACCCTGCTCTGTGGGATGACTTCTGACACTACTGTTTCAAGGGTTGTTCTGGATGTTGTAGCTGATTCTCCAGGATACATAACAGAGCAGATGTATAGATGTAGAGACCCTTATGGCATAGTTATTATTTGCAGATGCTATAACTGAATTTTTAGAAATCCTGAAAAATCACACTTTTAGAATACCAAAATAGGGTAATGTTGCTAGATATAAAACAAATACTCCAAAACTAAATGGCTTTCTAAGGATAAGCATTCATTCAAAAAAGATGATGAGATAATATATGAATCATATAAGTGAAAAAAAAAAAGAATTACTTTAAGAACAAATGTGCAAAAGCAAAACATAAACACCACAAAATTTGCCTGAAGATCATAAAATTTTAGTAATTAGAAGACATATCCTGTGGGATACAGGCTTACTGATTATGGCACAATGTCAGTTTTTCTCAAATGAATGTATCAGTTGAATAACTTTAATCAAAATCTTGATTGGATTTCTTTTGACAATGTTAGAGAAATTTTTCTGAAAAGATAACCAGGCCAAAATACACAGGACTTAAAAACAAAACAAACAAACAAACAAAAAGACAAAACAGGGAGAGGCTCCTCCTAGCAGCTACAAAATGCAACACATAACAGTAGCTCCTATTTGTAACCCATCTGTAATAAATACTATTCCCTGTGTTTCCTAAGCTGCCACATTTCCCTTCATCCAACAACCTTATGTAGGGGACCACAAGTACTCCCTTTTAGCAGAGGCCAGAGAGTTCGTATGGCAGTTCACAAAGTCACTCAGTTGATGGCAGGTTTTTGCACAGCATCATCTAATTCAGTACCCCCTGCTTAATTGCCATGTTTTGAGCTATAAAAAGCCAAACCAGGTGGCATCAGTGTCCAATCAACAGTGGGCCAATGGACCAGAAATGGCTACCCTGGATTAACTGCATTAAAAGAACCACTGCCAGTCAAAGAGTATGATCTTCTCTAAAGATTGGTGCTGAACATTATTTGCCTATTTCAGAAAAATAAAATATCCTTACATCATGTGGCCTACTAAAACAAATTCTAACCAGATTAAGGAGCAAAATGGGACAAAAATGAAAACAAGTACAAAAGAATTTACAATACAGAAAAATATGTGAAAGTCTAGCTGCTTTCATGTGGGAGAAACACTTTCTATGAAAGAAATCACAAGAGAAAATTAATAAGATTTAACAACCTGAAATGTCAAAAATATCTTAACCAAATAAATTGGTTAAAATTGCAATCAAATGTATATGCTGAATGTGGAAAGTGCTTACATTTTGTGAAGGAAGCCTAATAATATGTATCAAGCTGATCAAAAATTCTTGTCCTGTGATTCCTTAATTCTTTTTTTTTTTAATTTTTTTTAACGTTTATTTATTTTTGAGACAGAGAGAGACAGAGCATGAACGGGGGAGGGGCAGAGAGAGAGGGAGACACAGAACCAGAGGCAGGCTCCAGGCTCTGAGCCGTCAGCCCAGAGCCCGACGCCGGGCTCGAACTCACGGACCGCGAGATCGTGACCTGAGCCGAAGTCGGACGCTTAACCGACTGAGCCACCCAGGCGCCCCCTCCTTAATTCTTATTCAGACTTTATTCCAAGGGAAACCATCGGTAATGAGGCCAAAGATGAAAGGTTATGCCCAGCATCAAACTTGCTAATAGCAAAAGGTGTTAAACAATCTAACTGGAGAAACAAATTCAATAGGAAAAGGAATTAAGTAATTCCGGTGCATCTCTGTGATACATATTTTTCCATTAGCATAATACTTTCAAAGATCATGTAATAACTTGGGAAGCTCCTGAGGACAAAATTTTAAGAGTATATGTATATCGAGAAGAGAGAAATATGCCAGATTATGCACCAAATCTTCAAAGATGATGATGGGAGGTGGTGAGAATTACTAGAAAGTCTTACTTTTTTTTTTTTTTTTTTTAAATTTTTTTTTTCAACGTTTTTTATTTATTTTTGGGACAGAGAGAGACAGAGCATGAACGGGGGAGGGGCAGAGAGAGAGGGAGACACAGAATCGGAAACAGGCTCCAGGCTCCGAGCCATCAGCCCAGAGCCTGACGCGGGGCTCGAACTCACGGACTGCGAGATCGTGACCTGGCTGAAGTCGGACGCTTAACCGACTGCGCCACCCAGGCGCCCCAAGTCTTACTTTTTTTAAAAGTTCTTATTTAAATTCCAGTTCGTTAACAGTGTAACATTAGTTTCAGGTGTACAGTTTAATGATTCAACACCACCCCACAACACCCGGTGCTCATCATGACAGGTGCACTTCTTAATCTCCATCACCTATTTCACTCATCTCCCCAACCACCTCCCGTATGGGAACTATCAGTTTGTTCTCTCAGAGTCTATTACTTGGTTTGCCTCTCTTTCTCTCATCCCTTTTCTCATTTTTTTTCATTAAATTCCACATGTGAGTGAAATCATATGGTATTTGTCTTTTTCTGACTAACTTATTTCACTCAGCATAATATTCTGTAGCTCTATCAATGTCATTGCAAATGGCAAGGTTTCATTATTTTTTATGGCTTAATAATATTTGATTACACACACATACACACACACACGCATGCACATACATACCACATCTTTATCCATTCATCTGTGGATGGATGGACACTAGCACTGTTCCCCTAATTTGACTATTGTAGATAATACTGCCATGAATATTAGGCTGCATGTACCCCTTTAAATCTGTATTTTTGCATTTTTTGGGTAAATACTGCGTAGTGCAATTGCCGGATTATAGGGTAGTTCAATTTTTAACTTTTTGAGGAAACTCCACACTGTTTTTCAGACTACTGCAGTGGCTGCACTCGTTTGCATTCCCACCAGCAGTGCAAGAGGGTTCCCCTTTCTCCACCCCCTCACTAACACCTATTGTAGAAAGTCTTACTTTTATGTTTTTTTAAAATTTCTGCAATATTTTACTTTTGTATACTAAAAATAATCCACATTTGTAATTGGAAAGGAAAAGAAATTTAATACTGAAACACTAGATTCACAATTACATATCAAATATGATCATAAATTTTGGTTATTTTTTTAATGTTTAGTTATTTTTGAGAGAGAGAGAGAGACAGAGCGTGAGTGGGAGAGGAGCAGAGAGAGAGGGAGACACAGAATTGGAAGCAGGCTCCAGGCTCTGAGCTGTCAGCAAAGAGCCTGGTGCAGGGCTTGAACTCATGAACCATGAGATCATGACCTGAGGCAAAGCCAGACACACAATCAACTGAGCCACACAGGATCCCCGGTTATCTGTTTATACATAGATGTGAATATATTTTCAAAAATCATAGTAATAATCAGAAGTGAAGCATAATAGGTGATAGGTAACTTTCTCTTTTTTACTAATTTTTATACTTTTCAAAATCTAACATGTATTATCTCATTGTTTTAATAAGAAAAAATAAACAATGAGCTAATGTAAATATAAATCTTAAAATTGTTCAGCTTTTTGGGTTTCTGCAAGCAGATTTTTGTGAATTGCTTTACAGCATGTGTGAACAAGACATTTCATGGTTTAAATTACACAAAAGCCATCACATTTTCCTTTGTAAGTGCGTTATCTAAATTTTCACGTGTAGGTGACTGTAGTGCAAGTGAGGAGGAAAAGGCCCCTTTCCCCAGCATCATATTGTGCAGCAACAGCAGAAGGTTGGTAATTTGGGAGCCAGGTGGGCAGAGCAGAGATCACCCTGGCTGCCAGGGACCTTCACAGCTCAGAAGGGCATAAGCAAGTGAATGTGGGACTGGATATTATGAGACTTTGACCCCTCAGAGAATAAGGAGATTTTCCCCTTCTCCTGCACTAGAGATAAGTCAGCACTGCTGGCTGCATCAGATCTGCAGGTGAGACAGATTTGATCACCAATGGGATGGGAAGCCCCTTGGTGAACTGTTTCACATTAATGTTCATACTTGGAAAGATAATTTTCTGCTGCTAACCGCTGCAAGTTCTCTTCATCTCAGCTGAAGTCTGACAGAGTAAAATGAGAGAGGCCCATGGAACTCTGTAAACAGAAAAGTGCAATGAAAATAGGAGTCACTGTTCAGAAAAAGACGGGGATGTCAATTTTCCCGGCACTTGTCTCTCAGTGTATCAGCATCCCTTTCCCTGCAGAACATGCTTTCCTACCTCCTCACACCCTAGTCTCTTTTTTACCGACATTTCTTTTCACACCATGCTAATTCATGCTTTGTGTGCTTTTTTTCATCCTGCTGTGTGGCTGACAAACCTCAAAGTCGGTAGGTGGTCATGGAATTGTGCCCCAAATCCTGTAAGGGAAGTAGGTGCAGAGTTGACATGACTCAGGACAGAATCTTTCAGCACCAGTTCTGGGAGCTTCCAGATTGCAGAATGCACGTCCTATCGGCTGCTGAACCCACAAGGGTGCCTCATTTGGGCCCCAGGCGGGTGCATAGGCCAGACAGCACCTGTGTTCCATGAGGTGGGCTTCCTCCCATACCCACAATCAACTGAGCCATGTCCGCAGGCTTGGCAGCCTAAACAGGGCAGGATGTTTCCAAACATAACCTGCTATATCAGTTTTATTCTGTCTATACATTCTGTCATTGGCAGCCAGCCTCTCTGACTTCAGCTGATACACCACTGTGGCAGGAAGCCAGGCCAGGCTCAGCCAGCTCAAAAGTCTGGCTGAGGTGTCTGTGCCTCTTAAACACCACCAGGAAGGAGCTGTTCTGTGGGATTGCTCTTTTGTTAGTTGATAGAACAAACATTTTGTTTTCTAGCATGATTTGGGTACCAATTCCAAGGTACAGATGTGTATTTTTAGATCCTCTCATGTGACACTTGAATCCTTGTCATATGAGTCCATTTTCTTTTCTTACAACCGCTGGTGAAATATTTTGCTCACAAAGCACTAAAATCTGATGCAACCTGTCCAGTGGACATATTGGACGACGAGGATGGGATTCGAACCCATGCGTGCAGAGCACAATGGATTAGCAGTCCATCGCCTTAACCACTCGGCCACCTCGTCACATGCATTTGCCTTTTCTTTAATACATGACTTAAAGAATAGACAGAAGAGCTATTTATTACTCCAGCCCCAGGAGAATAGAAGTCAGTGGTTGATCCGGGGACATAAAAGATTGAACAGCAAATTATTTAGACAGGATGTTCCTCTCAATACACAGAGTATTTCAAGTGCTTTTACCCTTTTGTAAATCTGTTCAGCATGCCTGTAAAAGTAATAGAGGGTATAAGCCTTTTTGCTTTCCATGGAAAATGCAGGAAAAGTTAAAGGGAGAGAGGAATGGAGAATCACTGACTTTGGCACAGCTGAAAATAGCTGTCCTCTGGGGTGATTTTCTCAAACTTTTCTGCGATATGCGGGGAGGGGTGTGCTTTTAAATATCCCCAGGCCCAGGTCACACCCGAGACCACTGAAGTCACAACTTCAGTAATTTGAACTTGTAGACAGCCGCAATGGGTGGTCAAGTCTGAGGACTATCATTCTGTTAACCTTTCAGGGGACTGATCTCTCTTTATACTTGAGTGTTTGGAGGATATGACACCTCACATTGGCATCTGGTTTGGGGCTTGGAGGAAGAGTGAGAAGCTGGTGGTGGAGAAGAGAAGGATTCCGTGGCAGCTCAGCAGGTACAGCAGCATGGGCACCCCCGTGATGCTTTGTCTTGTAATCCAGCAACTCCAGAGTGTGCACACACCACTTTGGAGCCCCTCATGGCTCTGCTCACATCACCTCCTGTGGGAAGTCTCTGAGCTGCTGCTGGTGCCTAGGGATATGGGCCATATTTGATCACTTCTGCCTCATCCACCCATCCCTGTTCCCTAGAGATTGCTATGGGGAACAAGGACTGCATCTTTGCTCTGGATCCTAAAACATATCTGATGTTTTTTAAAAATATTTTTAAGGGAGTTGGTAGATAAATTAATTGAATGATATAAATACTTACCTGGCTTGTTATCAATTCATTTCAATTCAGTATATATTATTAAATTTCTTTGATGAACCTGACCCCCTGGTGTAGACTCAGGTTTTTTTTTTTTTTTTTTTTTTTTTTTTTTTTTAGTAGGCTCCACACCCAGCGTGGATCCCAATGCAGGGCTTGAACTCATGACCCTGAGATCAAGACCTGAGCTGAGATCAAGAATCAGGCACTTAACCAACTGAGCCACCCAGGTGCCCTGCTATAATTCTAAGGAAGAGAGAGCCCCTGCAAATCTTTGGTGCACACAGTTTTCCCTGAGAACCCCTCCACAGCCTAGCTCCTCTGTCCTGTGACATGCATGTTAATTTCCCATTCGTCCTTCAGTTTTTCTCACACTGCCCCCCACCCCTGCCCTTCTCCACTGAAGGCTTTGGATACAGAGAGGAAAAGTGTGTTTAGGATTGAACCGGCTCCTGCAAATGGGTGCTGAAAGCTGTGCTTATTTTAGCACATGTGTTTTACACCAGGGCTGCCTTTAGGAGTCTCTCTCCAACCGGCTGGGATGGGAGTACTTATTCAGAGAGGAATAGAATTTAATATGAACATTCCTTGCCCTCCCCCCACCCCTCAAAAAATTAACTGACACTGAAGGCGAAAGCCTGGTCTCAGATTGTCTATAAAACCAGCTGTTCCAATATCTGAACTCACAGAACTGCCCTCCAGTTAATTTGGAGATTGGATTGAAAACATGTTCCAAGTTTTGCCCTAAATCAGTCAGCCAACAGGTATTTCTGGGCCCTTCATACAGGCTTACTGTACACTTAGGTTTCATTTCTCTGGAGCCAAAAGAGGTGAAATCTGCAGAACTAATCCAGAGGTTACAACAAAATGAGCAGTTTGGTATGACCCCTTCCCCATATAGACTGCGGGCACCTTCTCCTCCTGCAGGATACATGCACTGTCTTTCCCTAACAGAACTTTGCACTTGTAGGTGCTTTCTTTGGCAATAGACGAATTCTTATTTGAGAAAGAATTGCCAAAAGGTCTTGTTACAGAGTTGCTACTTGGAGTCCACATGGGAATCAAAGATTCACCTGACCATGACTTTGAAGGAAATGCCTTTGTCTGAAATCTTCGAATATCGTTTATGCCCTGACCTAACCATCAGCAGAGATTTCCAAAAAGCTCAATGTCACAAACTCTAAGATATAGGAAGTAGAATCTTGTTACCAAAGACATGTGTTTAATTTTGTCCTATTTCCCATAATGAGGAGAAAATCACCTAATGTTATGTAAAGACTCCCCTATCTTATTACAGATCTTAAAGCCTGTCTTAAAATGGCCCCATCCAGCAAATTCCAAGTCAGGGATGAAAGCAGTGGGGGTGGGTGACCTGAAGTGTGATGAACTGGCATATAATAGATATTGAATTTCTAAGAAAATTGGCCAATTGAAAGTGCAATAGGTCATTTAAAAAATAGTGATATAACTTAAAGGCTAAATGACCATGCGACATTTCAACAACGTATATACAACATGTGTGTAATATGAGTCATTAACATAGTTGTGGTTTCTGCAAATTTTATGTGGAAAAACTCCAGAATGCTTGATGCTTAGCTGATCCACCACGGAGAGCCCTCTGAAGAACTGGGTGAGCCATGTAGCAAGTGCCCACTGTGTAGGTGATTCAAAGACAGTGAGGGTGTCCTTAGCAATTTTGTCTTATAATAATCGCCTTGTAATGACTTTTATTGGCTTAACAATTGTATGAGTGTATCTCAAAGTTCAGGCATAGTGTTTTTTTAAATGCATGGTTTGTTTCAATGCTTATGAGCCATAATTAGAAAAAAAATATATGGTGTTGTATTTTGCTTTCTTTACTAGTCTCTTTTGTTTCCTGAAATGTCAGCTGGGCCCATATGAACAAAATGGGACAATTTTCTTGGTAGAGCATTATGGTGACCACAACAAAAAAGGACCCACAGGATAGTTTTTGGATCATTAAATTCTAATTTTTTAATGATTATTTTATTTTTGAGAGAGACAGAAACACAGCATGAGAAGAGGGAGACACAGAATCCAAAAGCAGGCTCCAGGCTCTGAGCTGTCAGCACAAAGCCCAACACAGGGCTCGAACTCACAAGCTGGGAGATCATGACCTGAGCCAAAGTCAGATGCCCAACTGACTGAGCCACCCAGGCACCCTAGATCATTAAATTCTAATGTAAGTGATGCTGTCTGCAACCTTCTGTTCCAGCACTGAGAATCCCCCTTGGATATGTAGCAAGTAGGCAGTACTCTAGCACGTACCCAACCTTGGTAAAATAAATTTTCCCCTTAAAATAGTATGCATATCTCATCATACATATTCATTAGCTTTTAACTATTTGGTGAAATATAACTTAAAAATACTGTAATGTCTCCAAAGTAAAAAGAAAATATTTTTTTTTCATTTGAGAAAAGCAAACAAAGCAAT
Source organism: Panthera leo (assembly GCF_018350215.1). Lineage (NCBI taxonomy): Eukaryota > Metazoa > Chordata > Mammalia > Carnivora > Felidae > Panthera > Panthera leo. The sequence continues at coordinate 46,839,073 of NC_056681.1, forward strand.
CTTTTCCTTAATCCGTTTAAAATTTCTCAGTAATTTATATTTTTGAGGATCCGTTTCCTTCTAGAGTTTTAAAATAATGTATTTATGCAGCTACTGAGATATGCTAAATTGAATATGTATTACATTTGCATTTCTTTTTTGGTGTTTCTGAGCTCACTTTATGGACAACATAATTTTGGGAGACAGACAAACTACATGAAAAAGTACTTTTCAAATGTATTCTATTTGGCTTACTTAATAAATGATTAATAATAAATTACATGATAGCAAATTACTTAATCAATGTTTTTTGATATAAACAACAACCAAAGAAGATATTGACTATCTCCTATATGTGCCTAATCTATTTAGGGTTAATGTAATTTTTTGTAACCAAATTCTGCAGGTTTGGTTCCCAAAGCCATGTTTTAAATTTCCTTTCCTATGTCCCAAAGTCCATGTTAGAGTTCTGGCTGCAAATGCACCAACAAAGCACTGCGTCGTATGTCTTAGAGCAAACATTGAAACGCCAGAAGAAAGTTATTTAGAACCACTTAGTAATCTTGAAAACAATGAAATATAAGAAGTGTCCAAAGTATTTCTATTTCTCTAGTAAAAGAATGTTACAAAGTGAGCAGTGATTCTGAATCATCACCAGTTCAATTAAAGTTTCTATCTCCTTATGTTTGAGAATTGCTTTCCTTCCTAGGTCTTAAAAAGCTGTATGAAATAAAATGTATCTTTGTCAAGGTAACACTTTACATTGTGGATTTTGAAGACACGTTTCAAATGTTGTGGAAGGGTGACTGGAGGAGAAAGAGAGTGACACAAAATAAAGATGTCACTTCCCTGGGAAAAGAATAACAATCACCCCTATGATTTTAGCTGTGAAGGCATTTTAAAAGGGTACCTTAAAACTGAAACAGGCTTTCTGAGTTTGGAACCGTGTGTGTCCATCTGGGGCTGTGTTGACCAGTTTTCCATTTTGATGTGTAAACAGAGGTGCGGAGTTTCACCAGTTAAGGGACTGGGTCCTCCCTCCACCGCTCACCAGCCTTGCCCAAGACACAGTCTTCAGAAAACAGAAAAGTAGCCCAGGCTGGCTAATGCTCGGGCATCTGAAAGACAGTTGGGGGCACATCCTGCTTTTTTCTCTTATTACATGTCCTACATTTCCAGGTGGATGAAGTTCAACCTTTTATTTATTTCAGGAGAGAGGTATTAGAATCATAACAAATAGAACTTCCCTACACCTGCCTGGCATGAAGAAATGATCTATGGAGAATTCCCTGTGTTTCATTTTCTTTTGTTTTAAGAACTGAGCCCCCTCACCACCCCTGCCAAGGAATGTACTAAGTGAACTAATTGTTGCATTATTTTTCTTGGAGTGATTTTTCTGTTTTATTAGTTTCTCCACTTCACATCACTAGTGATTTAACTTCACCCCAGCATCTGAAATGCTGCAGTTCGATAAAATAAGTAAATTAATAAAGTCTAAAGTGCTTCCAAGCTGGGCAGACACCTTTTTTGTATGCTGTGATTTTACTGGTCTTCCCAGCTGATATTTATAACTCAGCCATATGTGGTTATAAAGATTTATTATGAGCCTGTGGAATAAGTCCTGTTAATGTGTACAGTAAACGTCCAAGTTTTGACTCTGTAAGCCTTGGGGATTTCTAATAAGATGAAGCCATTTTGATCGCCAGCCAAGCAGTGTGCAGTTGGAGTGAGGCCTCGGATTGACAAAGGGCTTAGCTATGCACCCTAGACTATGCTCACCCTGTGTGTGGGTTTGCTAAAAATGTTTGCAGAACTCAGGTAGGTATTTTTCTTCTTCATCACCATCTTCATCTGAGAAGAGTTGAAGTCGGAGAATCTGTTGACTAAAAGTTGGAAATGGAAAATTTTAAAAGATAAATAAAGGGCCAACTAAAAAGGCAGGGCAGAGCCATCTGGGAGTACAGTGAATAGGGCATCTGTATCTGATTCCCCCCACCCTTGTCCAGCTAATGGATGGTTACTTTGAGTTCATCAGGAGAGAGAAAACTGCAGATACCAGGTGGTATTAACCCCACAGACTCCCCTTCCATGGTCAGTGGAAAAGAAGGAGGACTGTGGACCTCTCCATTTATGCCTTTCCTTCATTTTTTGAAACTTCTCTTGCCCTTAATATATATGTATGTTTTACAGGGGCACCTGGGTGGCTCAATCAGCTGAGCATCTGACTTCGGTTCAGGTCATCATCTCACGAATCATGACTTCAAGCCCCACATTGGGCTCTATGCTGACAGCTCAGAGCCTAGAGCCTGCTTTGGATTCTGTCTCTCCCTTTCTCTCTGCCCCTCCCCTACTTGTACTCTGTCTGCTCGTGTCTCTCTAAAATAAACATTAAATTAAAAAAATATATATGTGTGTGTGTATATACATACACTCACATATGTTTTCCAAGCAAATTCTTGCCATTTGGGGGAGGAGAAGGGTTTCAAAATAAAACAACAGTGAGACAGTGTCAGAAAGTGTTCAGCAATGTTTCTCAAGCTTGACTGTATTAGAATCACCTGGGGAGTGCTTTAAAGATACTACAAAGTTTGGTTTATTCTCCTAGAATGCTGCCTGGGCATTTCACTGTTCTTAGAAGATCCCCCAGGTGATTCTAAAGTGAAACCCTAGGCATTTTTTTTTTCTTAGAAGATTCCCAAATGATTCTAATGTAAAACCTAGGTCACAACCCACTGGTTTAAGCCCTAATTCTACATGACTTTTCATAGAAGTCTTCAAAATAAGCAATATTTGTCTCTTTCCAGAGCTTCACAATCTCTGAAAATAGCTTGAGGGGCAGTATTTGTTAACATGGAAGAGTTTAGGTCCTGAAAAAAATATCTGGCCAAAGAAAAACAATCCCATGAGAGAAAGGATAGGACCCGAGCTTGTCTGAGAGGATGTCTTGAAGTTTCCGATGGTGTAAAATTTCTGCACAGCACCATTTCCCCTTTATACATCCCCTCGTCAGGTGCCCATAAAGTTCTAGATCTTCCCCCAGTTTAAATATATGTTTGAATTGCTCCCCCCAACCTTTTTTCTAGCAGATCTGTGAAGTGCCATATTAGATTATGCCTAATTAACTAATCCCCAAATATCTGTAGATGATGATTTGATATATAGTTCTTTCCATTATCATCAACATTATAAGATGATTTTGATATTTATCCTAAACAAGTGAGGAATATACAATTTCAGGTACTCAGTAATCCTAGACTGACAGTACACAAATTCTTAGTGGCTCCCTTCAGTATACTTCTCCTTTTAAAAAATTTTTTTAATGTCTATTTATTTTTGAGAGAGACAAAGGCAGAATGCAAGTGGGCTAGGGGCAGAGAGAGAGGGAGACACAGAATCCAAAGCAGGCTCCAGGCTCTGAGCTGTCAGCACAGAGCCCGACGTGGGGCTTGAACTCACGAGCTGTGAGATCATGACCTGAGCCGAAGTCGGACACTCAACCAACTGAGCCACTCAGGCGCCCCTAGTATACTTCCGACCAAACAACATTCTTCTCTGATGGCTATCCATCCCTTAAACAGGCAGGGAGCTCTGGAACTTAGAAGTCCTTTTCCGATTGGACAATGTACTCTGTCCTGTCAAATTCCTTTCCAAAACATGTCTGAAATCCATCCATCCTCCCCATTTCCAGTGCTACCACCACCTATCCCAGCCACTGTTGTTTCCCGAGTTAGTTACCGCAAGCTTCTCCTTTATCCTTCTCCAAATCCAGTTTCTGCATGAGCTATCACCCACCTCACACTGGCCTCCACTCAAAGCCTCTCAATGCCTATCCACTGCACTAAATATAAAACCCAAACTCCTCACTTGCCATGGGCACTGTTGGGTCTTCTCAGTCCCATTTGACAGGCTCTCTGACCTCACTCACTGTGTATGTCCAGCTGCTTGGCCAGCCCAGACTGTTTACCACTGGGAGCCATCACCATGCTGTTCCTTCCACCAGGCATGTTTTCTGCCTGTTACAGCCTCCAAGTCTCTAAGTAACTGGAATCTCTTCAAAAAGCCTCTGTGACTACTCTGTTTAATGCAGTCCGTCCTTTTATTAGTTTCTACCTCAGCCTACGATTCACTCTTTCATAACACTTAAAATTTGTAGTAATCTTTTTCATTTTGTCTATTTAACTGTTCCATGCCTGTCTCCTCCACTAAAAGAGAAGTCCTTTGATGGTATGGACAAGGCATTTGCCATTTTATTCACAGTGTCTGGAATGCGCCTGACATATATTGAGCACTCAAGCAATATTTATTAAATGCTGGCAGAAAGAAAAGGAAATAATCTCTCTTCTTTCCTGTCTTTTAACTTACCAGTCTTGATTCTGCTCTTAGTGCAGTTGAGATGGAATCCAGGTGGCAACGTCCACTTACCTTCTTCTGGAGGCAGCTCAGGGCCACTCTTAAATCTTAATGTGTGGGCTTGGGAACTAGGAATGCTCAGTAGACACATACTGAGCTCTATATGCCATGCATCATGCTAGACATTTTACTCTTTAGTGCTTACAATACAGTGAATCAGGAACTGATTCTCCCCATTCTATAGGTTAATCTGTACACTGGGGCTCAAAAAGGAGCCTAAGGCGACTTGCCTGAGGTCTCTTAACTGATATGTGTTGGAAACAAGTGTTTTGACATCAGATATTCCAAGCTAACCCTTTTCTCCATCCTCCTCAGGAGACAGTATAGTTCTATGAGTCTACTTTGCAAAATTGGCTGGGATGACAACACCAAATTTTAATTGGTGGTTACATCAACAATGCTAGTTGCCCTAAATCTTTCCAATCTCACACTTGCACAGTTGCATCCTTTTAAACTAAAATAGAGAGTATTATATTTATTTCTTTTGAATAGCATCACATTTATTTCAGTGAATCATTCCTCAAGTTCTTTTAAATATCAGAAATGTTTAGACTGGAATGGACATAAATTCTGGAGCAAGACAGGCCTGGCTTCAAACCCTGTTACAGAGTGAAGGGGTGCATAATCTCACACAGGTTACTTAACTTTCTTGAACATTGGTTTCCTCCTTAGTAAAATGAGAGCACCAAGGAATAGCTTTGTGTGAGGGCTAAAAAGATGGCATCTGTAAAGTACATGGCCATGCACTTTACGTGCAGGCCCTGTGTCAATGTCAGCTCCTGCCCTTTGACCTGTGCATCAGCTAGCTCTTCCAGCTGTGTTATCTGAGCTCTGCAAACAGTAGACTCTTGTGCTACAGATTTTAAGTCATCCATCAAGTAAACTGCTCCCAGAGGCCACAGGCTTTTAAAGGGAAGCTGTCTCTTCCCCTATACACCACCCTTCATCTCAGGGATAAACCCACACGTACTTGTGATCAGAATTGCCTTGATTTGCACAACATGTGCAACATTACCCTATGGAAGCTGGGAGTTTTTTTTTTTTTTTTTTTTTCTCTTGGCGGTGTTAATGGCATTACACTCTATCTTAAGCCTTTCGAACATCTGAATAAATGTTGGTGTGGAGTATGGTAAAATGAATTCTGAAAATGAATGTGTCCATCAGTGTTAATAGTAAATTCAAACCCAGAAGAAGTGAAAAATTTGTAAACTCACTTTCCATGTCCAGAAGTGATTTCATGCCTAGGACAGTCATCTGCATATTGATCCTGGCTCAGAGAAGCACAAAAATGTCTCTTACCTGGAAAAGCTCCCCAACAGTTTGCCCACTCTTTCTAAACTTTAACAGGATGTGATAATTACTCAAGAATAAGATCATAACCTTAGGAGGCTATGCCATTTGCACTGTATAATCTGCCTGATTAATTCATAGTTACCATTGCCTAACCGAAGTCAGGATAGATAAGCCTTGATGAAAGAGAAAAAGTCATCCTAGGAGAAAGGCGATCAATGAATCAAAAAGGCAAGGGAAAAAAGTCTGTACTTGAAAAATGGAATAAGTCTGAGTAAGATAGGATGGCAAAGAAGGGGCTATGGGAGCATTCAGTGATGAAGAACCAGGGGAAGAAGGAGTCAGGGAGCATGGTGGACCAGGGTCCAGGCTAACAGAGGGGAGGGGAGACTCAAAGCTAAGTGTTGGTTGGGACCCATGAGGGGTCTAACACATGGCTGGGGGGAATGTAAGCTCATGCAACCACTTTGGAGGCCATTTTGACAAGTATCTACTTACACTGAACATAGGCATACTCCAGAACATAGCAGTTCCACTCCTGAATATATTTCTAGCAGAAACCAGTACAAATGTTCACTAGAAGACAGATACAAGGTGCTCAAAGCAGCACTGTTTGTAATAGTTCTGTCAGTTTATTAGGGCAGTTGTAATAAAGTACCTGAGACTGGATGGCTTAAACAGCAGAGAGCCGTTTTGTCCTAATTCTGGAGACTTCTAGAAGTCTGAGATCAATGTGTTGGCACAGGTGGTTCCTTCTGAGGCCTCTCTCCTTGCCTGTAGATGGCAGTCTTCTCCCCATGTCTTCTTGTGGCTTTCCTTCTGTATGTGGCTGTGTCCTCTTTTTGTAAAGAGGTAAGTCGTATTGGATTTGGGCCCACCCTAATGACTTTATTTTACCTGAATTACCCATTTAAAGTCCTTATCTCAAAAAAAAAAGTCACGCTGGGATTTAGGGTCAATATGTGAATTTGGGGGGCACAGTGTTGGGGACACAATTCAGCCAAGTTCCAAACTGAAGCAACCCAAATATCCAACAACAATAGAATAAAGATACATATTCACACAATAGAACACTACAGCACATTGAGGATGAATGCATTACAATTATAGGCAAAAATTTAGTTGACTCACAAAAATTTAGTTACAAAAGTAATGCTTAAGGAGAAGAATCAGACACAAAAAGTATATGCTGTGTGCTTCTGTGTACATTAAGTCTAAGTTTCAAGCCACACGACACTTACAATTTGTGCCTTTTTCGGCATGATTACACCTTAGCAAAATGGGTAGAAGAAATGGAACTAAACAGTTGTAAACAGGCAAAACAACCACTTCCAAAGTTGTCAAGGAAATCATTCAAAGTGGGTTTTATTCTCCAAATTGGGATCTTCCAAAAGGGCAGGTGTCTGTCCTAATGTAAAGACCTTTTGTGAGAGTCTTCCTAAATCCAAGACACTTCCTTAACACATTATGGGACATCAAGAAGAGAAGCATAGAAGGTCATTGGCAAGGGACAAAACACAAGACTGAAATGACTTCTCAAAGTGGTACTAAATGTTAAAGAGTGAAGCAAAGCACTGAATATTGTGAAGGAAAATCATTTTGGATGTGGGATTCTGTGTTGAGTAAAACTAACGGGCAAGGAAAATGAAATTAACTAGCCATGAGAATCTCCCTTTATCTGACACACAACTTTCTTAAGAAATAGGGGTGCCTGGGTGACTCAGTCGGTTGTCAGACTTCGGCTCAGGTCATGATCTCACAGTTCGTGAGTTTGAGCCCTGCGTCAGGCTCTGTGCTGACAGCTCAAAACCTGGAGCCTCCTTCAGATTCTCTGTCTCCCTCTCTCTCTGCCCCTCCCCTGCTTGTGTTCTGTCTCTCTCTCTTCCCCTGTCTCAAAAATAAATACACAATAAGTAAAAAATTCTTTAAAAAGTTGATAAAATGTACCCCAGCAAAATAAAGGAGGAATGTGGGAAATAGTAGAAATAGTGGACTCTAGCGGAGGAGAGTGAAGTCATAGGATTGCAGCTGGGCTGGACACCTGGGGGAAATCTTTCCAGGTTGGGTTCGAAGGATACAGGCTCTGGGAGGAAGCATCTCAGTTACAGAAGGTATTAGAAAAACAACATGTAATGGACTCTCTGAGAAGGTGAGATGATAGAGCAACTTAAAAATATGATGGACACATGACTCTTTTGTCAACAAGAAGCATGAAAAGCAATTAAAAACTCTAGGAAAAACAAACAGAAATCAAATAAAGTCATATTCTAAGTGGAAGCAAATTAAAAAGTGGCATGATTTTAAACAACCAGTGGAATGTAAGAAAAAATCAGTCTCCAGTTGAAAACTGATCCAAAAAACTATTTGGCTTTGATCTTAGAACAAATTTTACTCAACTGGCATTGGACCCATGTTAAAGAAATTGTAATATTATAATCCTATCTGGCGTAGCAGCAAATGGTATTTTTAAAGTCACAAAATGCATATTATACTTACTGGCTTTCCAATTATGGATCCAAACCATAAGCAAGTCATGCAAAATTAATTGTTATACAAAATAGGAGGCAAATGAGAATAACTATGATAATACGACATCAGAGAACTGATAGAAGTTCCAGTGGGGAGGTAGGGGTGGGGAGAGAGGTCAGGGAATAGCCTTTTTTTTTTTTTTTTTTTTTTTTTGCAGAGAAGCAGTATGTGTCAAGTTACTGATGTAAAATCATGGCTTAACTCACTAAAACTGAGGATAAAAATATAAGGATATTTTAAAAAGCTGTAATGGAGCAAAAGAAAAAACTAAAAGCTAAGACCATAACTGTCAAGTATTGTAAGGGAAAAGCAAAATAATATTTTGTATTTTACAATATGAGAGGTATCTCAGTACCTTTCATTTTGTATTCTACAAATATTATTTGTAAAAAAAAAAAAAAAAAAAAAAAAAAAGAAGTATCCAAGTCAGAAGTAGGAACAAGAAAGGGTCACTTCCCTAGCAAAAGAAAGCATGTACAAAGGCTCAGAGGCTAGAAATAGCTAACTGAGAAGATGGGGAACAGGTCAGTAGGATAATACTTTACAACATGAGAGGTAAGGCTGAGGGACTCAATCTCAGAGAAAAGTCTTTGCCCGATTTGTGTACACTCCTACCTGCTCTACTTTGTTTTTTGTTTTTGGGTTTTTTTGCTATGTACCATCCTGAAATTGGAATGCGTTTTACGATTCTGGTCACCCAAGCAGTAGTAATGGTGCAATTGTCATTTCCTTCACATGCTCTTCTGAGTTGGTAGAATGAATGCCTTTGGTTTGGAAGAAATTAGTCAAGGCAATAGTGGAATGTCCCTTTAAGAAAGGCTGTATCTTAAACATTAAAAAAAAAAAAAAAAAAAAAAAAAGAAAGAAAGGGCGGTGCACCTGGGTGGCTCAGTTTGTTGGGCATCGGACTTTGGCTCAGGTCATGATCTCGCAGTTCACAAGTTGGAGCCCTGCATCAGGCACTGTACTGACAGCTCAGAGCCTGGAGCCTGCTTCAGATTCTGTGTCTCCTTCTCTTTCTGCCCCTCCCCGACTCATGCTCTGTCTCTCTCATAAATAAATAAACATTAAAAAAAAAAAAGAAAGGCTGTGTCTTCAATGTATCGGAGAGGATATTGTGTGAAAACAAACAAACAAACCCCGTAAGAAAATCAGTCTCTGGTTGAAAACTGATCCAAAAGAGCGGAACTCATCATGGCCAGGTTTTAGAAAATCATCAACCCACTTATTTACCTGAAGCTGTCTCTTTTTCATACATTAAAGAGTGATATACCAAAAAAAAAAAAAAAAAAATCTATGTGTAAAAAAGTTTTAAAATCTCACTAAATTGCATTAAACATTATTAAAATTAAAATGTCATGCAAGGGAGGGGCATCTGTGTGGCTCAGTTGGTTGAGTATTGAACTTTTGAGTATCGAACGGGCTCAGGTCATGATCTTGCAGTTTATGAGTTTGAACCCCGCATCGGGCTCTGTGATGACAGTGCAGAACCTGCTCGGGATTCTCTCTCTGCCCCTCTCCTACTTGCACTCTCACTTTCAAAATAAATAAATAAACCTTAAAAAATAAATAAAAGATAAAATGCTAAAGGATAAGAAACATTTGCATCAAATTTAATTGATAATATTTTTCCTTTGGTAGCACGTAAATTACAATGCTTCTAATAATTAAGCTTTTTATGGTCAATGAAATTATATATATATATATATATATTTGCAATTATATATATATAATTATAATATATATATATAAATAATAATAAATAATTATATATATAATATATATAATTTATATATATTTTATATATATAATATATATAATAAATATATAAATCTATATATATTATATATAAATATATAAATAAATATATAAATAAATAAAATAAATAATATATATATAATATATATATATATATTATATATATATATTTGCAAAAGTAGAATTATCGCTTTCCTAAACCGCTTTTTTTCCCCTACACCAAGTACTTTTTTAACAGAATCAAATTAACAACAGGTGTTTAAACAGCAGCAAAATGTTTCTGGCTAAATTCAATCACCAGAACACTGTCCTCTGGGACACTTTATTCCCTGATCCTCTACTTTCTCTATTGTGAGTTACTGCAAACCCTTCTCAAAAGGGGAGTCAGGAAGATTGACAAAACGGATGCCTGAGGAGTCCCATTACCTGTTAGCCCTCGGAGGTGTACCCAGGGATGAATGTTCTGTCCCAGCTTCCATTTGAGAAATGATGCTGGACTTTGCTCTCCCTCTACCTACTTCTCAGACTGAACAAAGCCCGAACAACAGCCATTCCTGCTGGTTTTGTAGTGGACTAAGCCTTCACAGGTGCTCCCTTGGGGAAAGGGGACATGAGGTTTGCACTCAGAGCACAGAAACTTGCTTGAAGAATCCCCCACAGGTGGGGGCTTGTCCCAGGGAGTTCATTCTAAGTCCTAAGTACATTAGTTGCCTGAGGCACTTTAAGAAAATAAATGAACTTGGGGTCTTGGCTTTGGAATGTCATTTTTCCCCTGGTATCTGTTTTTGAAAGGCAAAGGGTGGCAATAAAGCCAAGTGGGTATGAACATGGGGCCCAAGCTTCAAATCTGCCTGCCCTTTTCACTTGTGGGCTTTGTGAGTTAGAATGCTTGACTTAATTTTCTCAGAGACTCAGTTTCCCAATTTGGAGCCAGGGTAAATAATGACTCTTTGGTTGGCTAAGATTGAGGACTAAATAAGGTCCTGCACATAGGGCCACACCACAGTTCTCTTCACGGACAGTGCTCCACAAATGGCTCCTGCGGTTCATTATCAGAAGGACGGAAGCAAGGAAGCTGAGCATAGTAAAAGATTGATAATAAAGGATTATTGCTTTTAGAGACTAAAAAGACTTGAGAAACAATCTAGTCCAAACTTCTCATTCCGAAAATAAGAAAAGTGAAATTCTGACCCAGTGACTTTCAGAAGACCAGAGGAAGAATTGGGTGGCAAAGCTGGGCCTCTTCCACATGCTTGGTAGAAATTTCCTAGAAGTAATGGCAACCACACATGGACTTGGACCACCTGTATTTTTAAAATTTTATTTTAATATCCCAGACTGAAAGAACATGGCTCAATCTTTAAGTGTTTCTGGGGTAGGCCATTTGGCCAAAGGCAGTTAAAATACAAAGCTTAAGCTTCCTTCCTCTTTTAAATTAGAATTTTAAATACAGTGAAACCTTGGTTTGTGAGTGTAATTCATTCCGGAAACATGGTTGTAATCCAAAGCACTCATACATCAAAGCAAATTTCAAGAACTATTAGCTCAGTTGTGTTCATGTGACATTCAACATCACATACTACTTGCATTTCAAGACATCGGCCAATTATCAACTTAAAATTTACTGGAAATGTTTGCTCGTCTTGCAGAACACTCGCAGAACAAGTAACTCACAATCCTAGGTTTTACTGCATAAAGCTCAGGTGACGATGTGAATTCAAACTTAAAAGGCCAGAAGAGGGATGCCTCGGTGGCTCAGTCTGTTAAGCCTCCAACTTTGGTTCAAGTCATGATCTCACATTCGTGAGTTCAAGCTCCACATCGGGCTCTCTACTGTCAGTGCAGAGCCTGCTTCAGATTCTCTGTCTCTCTCTGTCTCTCTGTCTTTCAAAAGTAAATAAACATTTAAGGAAAAAAAAAAAAAAAGGCCAGAAGAAAGGTTATCCAAGAACTCGAAGATAAACATTTTATCTTTCACAGGAATAGAATTCTTCATTCTATCATAGTGCCAACCATAGCCCTCAAGATGAATGATGCTGTTAGTGGTATGGTTTTCAAGTTACATGAAAACCTGGTTTTGCGGGATTGGCTCTGGTAGAGTAGTTACTGTCCCCATCCGTGGCTAATTCTGCAACACATTGTGTCCTGAACCTTCACAGCATCATCTGGAACCAAAGGTGGGTCCACAGAGCACCCCAAGGTTGATAAGGACTCTGGCTCTGAAATATGAAACCATCACCCCAGACAGCGAAATGTCTGCCCCCCAGATGGCCCCCAGGACAGGCTGCATCATTTTGATCTCAGACCAAGTGAAGAGAACAAGTTTTCTTTTTTTTTTTTTTTTTTTAATTTTTTTTTCAACGTTTTTTATTTATTTTTGGGACAGAGAGAGACAGAGCATGAACAGGGGAGGGGCAGAGAGAGAGGGAGACACAGAATCGGAAACAGGCTCCAGGCTCCGAGCCATCAGCCCAGAGCCTGACGCGGGGCTCGAACTCACGGACCGCGAGATCGTGACCTGGCTGAAGTCGGACGCTTAACCGACTGCGCCACCCAGGCGCCCCGAGAACAAGTTTTCTAAGGGTGCAGGCACCACTCTCCCACCTCCTTTACTTTTTCCATATCTAAAATGTGACTGTACTTTCACTCGCTGTTTTTTAAGTCAACATACCAACTTCATCTGGTTCCTATGGGATAACATCAGGACAAACGCAGGTTCGTTATGCTAGCTAGAGATTTTCCTAAAATATGGTGAGACAAATAAAGAGGAAAAATAATAAATGTCCTTCTGAGCTAGAAGTGTTAAAAAACAGTCACGTTGCATTCCAGTCGCACTGGGCACTACAGGGATGTCAACATGTGTTAACAGTCAAGGGCCTGTAGGCCAAAAGAAGACTATTTTATTATATGCGAATTAAAAAAGGAAAGCTATTACATCTTCCTCATGTAAAGGCAAAATATAAGAAAACCAACCAGTATTTTTCCCAAAAAAAATGTTGCATGGAGTTAAGGAAAGTTGCCTGACCTTATTTCTAATAAGACTTAGAAAGGTTATTAATATGGAAACAGTAAAGTAAAGGACAGCTGGTTGAGGTGTGAGTGGCAGAGCATTGTGACAGCCCGAGCCAGTCCAGGTTCTGAGTGCGGCTCCTGATGGGGGTGGGGGGAGGGTTGCAGGGCCCTGGGAGGCCTTGGGGTGGCCACCCTGCTGGCACAGTTCCTGAAGAAGCCCTTGGTGGCTGGCTGCTGCCTTTGTCACTCCTGTCCTCTCCCTACGACCTGCTGACGTTTCTTTCCCAAGGACCTTGGTGTTGAGGTCCTGGTTTCAGAAACAAAGAAACAAACAAAAACTTGATAAGATTCAGCACAAAGCAAGGACTTCCCCCTATGCAATGTTAAACTGACCTTTGTTTCCTTTTGACATTAGAGCCAGAGTCACCTATCTGCCAGGCTCATCAATAAACAGAAGACTGGGTTAAGAAGAATGAAGAATGGATTACTTAAGTACGAAATGACATTCCAAGGCAGGAGAGGCTCAGACTACCTCCAACAGTTCCACTGGCAGGAACAAAGGTTTTACCTGTTTCCTTCCTGTTTCTGCATCTGCCTCGGAAACCTCTGGGCCACACCACAGAAGGCAGCTTCCTGTACCTGGTGGCAGGTGCTATTTCCAGGGGATACTCACTCTACCTGCTGAAGGTGGGGCTGCTGTCACCTGGGAGTCTCTGCCTTGAGGCTTTTCCCTGGCCACACAGCAAGACAGAAACAATGAAAGACAGGAAGTGTGTAGATAAATGTCATTGTTAAGGGTGTTGTACACCATCCCCCGCAGCTCCCCAGAGGGACTGGGACTTATTCCCCAGGATGCTTGAGAGCAGGCCTGTAAATTGCTTCCCACCTCACATCCCTTTGCCCTCCTAGGGATTCCCATGTTCACCTTCCATCTAAACTCCTTGCACTTGAATTCTGGTTTCAGGGTGGGCTCCTGGGGGAACCTAGCCTAAGGCTATGCACACATGTGCACACGCATGTTCTCTTGAGCACTGTCTTCATACTCTCTCATGCCTGAGTATGATTCTGTCACTTACCATAGAAAGGGCATCATGAGTACTATGATCCACCCCTCAAGACACTTGTCTGTCTGGGATGTGTCTTCTTTTCTCCCTGTTTACATGGAATAGTGCAGATGACAACAGTGAAAACAGACCCTTCTGTTTTAAAGAGTCTAAATGTTGGTGTCTCTAAGCACAATATATAAACGAATCTAGTTTTCCCTCCAAAACACCTGACCTTTTGCTTTAAATGTAATGTTAACTGGCTTTGAATATTTGCATCTTTCAGATTCGGTCCACAGCCTCTGAAATAGCTGATGGGGAACATTCCTCCTTCACGGTGGTGAAAGGTAGGGTGGGGAGGGCTGAGGTCGAAGACAGGAGGTGGAAGGGAGCAAAGGGGAGTCACTGGATGGCCTATAAAGCTAGAAGAGACATCTCTTTTCATCTACTCTGATCACACCATCCATGGGATCCCGGGAAAGAAGAATGGCAGATTGCAGACCACCCCCCCCACCGCCCCAATGACTCTCCTTTGAATTCCCATAAAAGAATGGCTATTCTTAATCAGAAACGCTAACCAGGAAACACTGGCTCCTACCCCCCTGCTGTACTTGCCTGCTGGTATTAACAGCCACATCAAGATTCAAAAAGGCTGCTGCATATTGCATTGGCTTTTCCCTATCTGAAACTGCTGAGCATTAATTGAGAGTTTATTACGTGCCAGACAGTGGGATAAAGGCTGATTGAAAAGCTGATTCAAATAATCTCCTTGACAGTTCTCTAGGGGCTCTGCCAGGGGGATCCAATCTGTGGATGAGAAGGCTGAGACTCCACGAGATGAAGTAATTAGACCAAAGCCACAAGGAAAAGCCTGGTAGAGACAATATTTGAACCCAGGTCTTTCTGAGTCTAAAGATTCCAGTTTAAGTCATAATGCCAGCTTCTCTGTGAAAAGCACTGTCATCTCTTTCCCTGTTTGACCTGATGGCTCTGTGGAATGCACAGTACCAAAAGGACATCTTACTTCTCAAGAATGGGTGGGTATGTGCCTTGGGGTATGTGAACCTACAGTTACAGTTACAGATAAGGCATGTTTTCTGGAAAAGTCATATAGTTGATAGTTGAAATGTCATTTTCACATTAAAGCATATGCACTGTGGCTGCCAATGGTAGGACTCAAAACTTTTGACAGCATGTTGACCTTCTTTTCGGGGCACATCTCAGGCAGGTGGCTCAGCCTCTACTTTCTACTCACCTGAGCCCCTCTTCCCTTCTTGTTTCCCCCACCTCCACTTTAACTCCACAAAGTACCCATGCACCATCACACAGCCAGAACCCTGTGACCCGTTGTTTGTCATTTGGAAAGAAGTGCCACAGCAAGTCCACAGAGGGACTCTGCATCCTCTGGTACCCAGGACAGGGCTGCAACCTGGTGCTGTCATTCCTTCAGCTGGTTCACACTGAAACCCCCACTTTGTGCCCAGCACTTTGCTAGCCATAGAAGACTTAGTACTTAAAAATGTGGGCATGGTCCTTGATGTGTGGGCTCAATGACAGAGATAGACATTGATCAGAAAATGACATCTGTGAATATATAATTACACATTCTGAGAGCAGAAATGAAGGAAAAGTTTGCATTGAGCGACTGAAACTCCAAAAGGGATTTGGTGAAAGTGAAGGCTTCTTGGGGAAAGTGACATTGAACAAGACCCTAAAGGCTTGGTTGGTGGAGGATACACCAACTGAAGACTGGGACATGTAGCTCTCAATCCTGGCTGCACATTCACCAGGAAGACTTTAAAAATATACTCCTGCCCAGGCTGCACCCGAGACCGATTGAGATCAGAGTCACTTGAATGGACATGGGCACCCCTATTTTTGAGCTCCCCAGGTGACCCCGATGTTAAGCCAAGTTCAGGAAGCTGCAGGCTGGAGCCAAGGCAGGTGCGGAGGCTTGAGACTAGCATGTGTCTGGAGGAGGCATGTGAGGAGGGGATAGAAAATTGGGCAGGGGCATCAAATGAGCACCGATAAACTGGGAAGGAGGCCATTCCAGTGTCGAGCCTAGGACACTGAGAACTAGACAGAGACCAACTCCATGGAGAAATGGGACAGGGTATATCCATCTAGGACCTGATGTGGATTGGGTGAGGAGCCAAGGGACGGATGGTCCAGTCCTGACTCCTGCTAGATTCTCGGCATGAGCAACAGGCATGATTTGCGTTCTGTCTACTAATTGATTTAGCGTCATCCATGATGAAAACTGAGAGGGCCGTCAGCAGGAAGCTCACCTGCAGGAGCAATAAATAGCCCTGCTCATGTCGGGCCAGCTCTCCGTGGTGCTGGCCAGGCAGCCAGGAACAGGGCTTGCCTCTAACGACCTCCAATGTGGAAAGAAAAAGAACTCTCACATCCTGACTCTAAAACTCTCTCTTCGCCCCGTGAGTCAGTACATAAACTTTAATTCAGACATTGGCAGCGCTGTCAACAGCTCATATGTCATTAGCAGAGAGCTGCTGAGGCTCCATGTGCCAGGGAGCAGGCTGCTTCTGCTGCCTTCCCTGGAGGTCGGAACCTCCTTCCTTCATGGAAACTTCAAAGGCGGGGTCTTTCTTTACTGTGGGAAAGAAGCTGAGATACAGAACTTTGCTTCTGGCCTCTGTCCCATGGATGACTGGTCTAGGCCAGGGCTCTCCCTCGCTCTCCCTCTCTGAGTGACACAGATGTCACTCTGCACACCTGCTGAAGTGTGTAACCATGGTGCTGGAGGCCCAGGGCTGGATCTCACCGGTTCCCTACTGGGAGCCCAGGGGCTCAGTGGGCCATGCTAGGAGAAGTCAGAGTATAAGCCTTGACAAGAGTGGGTACAGGTGCTATCAGTAAGTACCAGTGTGTGTAGGAAAATTAGCAATAGCCTTTCTTAACTTGGCTGTCCTCATAAACTGTGTCTACTGACTCCTCCTCAGAAAGGCTAGAGGCAGGGGTCTGCAAATGCCCCCGGGAAGAACAAAACCTGTTATCTGTAGGAGAAACTGAGCTCCGAAGCTCAGTGCCACCTGATAGGGAAATTATAATTAAACCAACAAAGCCCAGAACATGAGAATAAAGTTCAGTGCAGGTTGTTTATGAATTGAACCTGCTGAACACAGTATCATCTTCAGAAACGAATACCAGACCTGATACATCCTAACTTGTCCATGGGTAATGAGGTGGAGAGCACGAACTGCAATTTATTTATTTATTTATTTATTTATTTATTTATTTATTTTGAGAGAGAGCACAAGGGAGTGGGAGAGGGGCAGAGAGAGAGAGAGGGAGAGAGAGAGGGAGAGAGAGAGAATCCCAAGCAGGCTCCACGCTGTCAGCACAGAGACGGACACAGGGTTCCATCCCATGACCCATGAGATCATGACCTGGCCCAAAATCAAGAGTGAGTCGCTTAACTGGCTGAGCCACCCAGGAGCCCCACAAACTGAAATTTAAAATGTATTACTGCATATACTAGCTGAAGAAATCACCCAACAAAACCACCCTGAAAGGTTTTTAAATATAAGGTGGTGTAGCTATTGTAAAATGATGCTGAGGAAAACCAGAAGCATTTTGAAGGTTTTGAAGTCTCATTATATTTGAAACAGCCTAGGTTTGGTGCTATATAGTTTATGAGCCTGAAAATGAAATTACAGGACATAAAATATAAAAAAACTAATCAATATCATATAACCAGGAAGCTTGGAAATTTAAAGGGGTTCTCATGTGCTACATCTGAGACCCCAAAAGCCAGAGGAGAGCATGTGGAGAGGAAGTCAGAGTTCAGATTACATCCCTGTTACCTTGCCCAAGTGTAAACGTTCTTCCATCAGCTCCATTTTGGGACCTAACCTCCAGGACATGGATTGGCTTCTGCTCCTCCTCCTCATTGTCAATTGTATTCTTATTCTTTTTAATCACAGGCAGACTCAGGCTGAAACGATCAGTTATTTTATCATTTGGAACTTGTAAAGACTTCCTGATCTTATTTCAACATGAGCAGCAAATTGCTAAGAGACATTTTGTTTCTGAAGACAAAGGGTGGAGAACATTCTTGCTTTCCTCCATTGCAGGAGATTGATTGGACCTCTTCATACCTGCCCCCTTCACCCTCCAAGGGCTCAGGACAGCTTCTACAAGTTGGGGCTTTGGTGAAAAAGGTTGGCAAAAACTCCAGTTATCACCATTCCTAGATGTGCAACCTTGGACAAGTCACCTCTTAAATCTTACTTTTCTCAATTAATAATGGAGATATGTGTTTACTAAAATATTATCCATTTGGAGACACCTGAATCAGCCACCTGATCATTAAAAAAATCTTCTTAACCTGTTTTATTTTTAATCACTGATATTCTACTGTATTTCTCTTGGTCGATGTGCCAACGAGAGAAAGCAAACCCCCTGGGTGCTGCATTCCTGCCCCTGGAACAAGGCCTAGTCTGAGTAAGAACAAGTATAATGGATGAATTAAAAGGTCAGTTAATAGTTACATTCAGAGGCAGGAAGGGTGTAGGATAAATGTAGGAAAAGACAACAGGAATGGGTAGAGAAGAGGAATACAAGGTTGGAATAGAGAAGTAAAAAGGGTGGTCAGAGAGTTAGGAGGTAAATCAGAAGGTAACCAGGAGGTAAAGAAGAAGAATGAGGAGACTGAAGGAGGAGAGAAGCAATAATGTGGAAGAGTCAAGACGTTGCAGATGTAAGAGACCTGTTCCAGTCCCAATGTCCATTCATGAAATAATGGAAAATGCGTATATTGGTCTCTGCCTCAGGTTTCTGACTCAGAGCTCCCCAAACCTTTGCACCCTCCTGGGTGATAGTATTTTTTTTTCTCTGGGAGGGCTTTTGGATGGGGTCTGGTCACCAGAAAAATCAAGCCATGATTAGAGAAGAGAGATGGGCTGGAAGTAGACTTCTTAATCGACTGTGCCAGTGCAATGAATCCTCCATAAAAAAGAATTTAGGGTTTGGAAAACTTCTGGATTGGTGAACACATCCATATCCTGGGAAAGTGGTGCACCCTAGCTCCATGGAGACAGAAGCTCCTGTGCTCAGGACTCTTTCAGACCTCACTCCATGTACCTTTCCATGGTTGCTCATTCATATCCTTCATTTTAACCATATATATATATATATATATATATATATATTTATATATTTATATATTTATAATATAAATATATTGTATAATATATTATATAATTATTATTATTGTATATAATTAGCAACTATATAGTATTAATTATAATTATATAATATATTAATATATATAATTAATATATAATATATAAAATATATTTATTTATTTAAATATAATTATATATAATATATAATATAAATACATAATATATAATTATATTTTATAATATATAATATAAATATATAATATATAATCATATATTATATATACATATATATTTAAGGTTAATTCATTTTGAGAGAGAAAGAGAGACAGAGCACAAGCAGGGGCAGAGAGAGAGGGGCAGAGAGAGGGGAAGACACAGAATTCGAAGCAGGCTCCAGGCTCCAAGCTATCAGCACAGAGCCTGATGTGGGGCCTGAACCCATGAACTGTGAGATCATGAACTGAGCTGAAGTCGAACGCTTAACCAACTGAGCCAACCAGGCACCCCATATCCTTTATGTATCCTTTATAATAAACGAGTAGATATTCCCTGAATTCTGTGAGCCATTCTAGCAAATTACTAAACCCAGTGAGGGGGTTGTAGGAACCCTGATTTTTTTCACTGGTTGGTTACAGGCACAGGTGACAGCCTGAACTTGTGATTGGCATCAAAAGTGGGGGAGGGCAGCTCTGTGGGGGTGAGCCTTTCACCTGTAGGGTATAAATTGTATGACACTTGGATGATGTCACAGAATTGCTTGTTGTGATATCCCAACACAACTGGTCACAGAAGTGTTCTGGGTGTAAAGGACAACAAAAGAGTGGGTTTTCTCAGACCCATAAATGAATAAATGAGTATTTGTGCATGGTCCTCATGTGCAAAACCAAGCGGGACATACAAAGAATGGCTTCACAGCTTATCATTCAGGTGGGGAAAGAGTGAACACTACAGATGCACCCCCTCCATGCCCTCCCTCCTTCTCTTGAGTCCACCTGCTCTGTGGTCCACAATTCCAGGCACAGTTGTAGTAGCTCTCTACCACACGTACCTTCTTGTGTCCTTTGCCTAAGCATTCTCCCTCACTTGTTCCTTTACATGCACATGTAACTTCACAGTTCAGGAAAGCCAACATTCCTGGGAACAACAAGGTCATCCCTTAAGGCAGATGGGAGTCAATGGGTCAAGGCCGCCACTCTCCCTGTCTTTCAAGGGACAACTCTGGGATGGGTCTGTGCAGTTTCTCAAAGGTTTCTGGGTGGGCCTGAGCCCCAAGAACCCACGCACTACTTGCTCACTAACACACACATGACTTCCTGTTTTGTCTTATTTTCCTCACTCCCCCCCACAACTCACGGGGATCCCCTCCAAATAGACAACCTGTCCCCAAGTCCTTATCTCAATGCCTGCTTTCAGGAAGACCTAAATTAAGTATGTATACAGTAATTGATAACATAGACTACATGACATTAAATCAGAAGCATAGAATTAATGTTGCTTAAAATAAGAAATTTATGTTTCTGGGGAAGATGAAATTTCTCTGGTCTATGACCATCAGTGGAGGGAAGTTTTTAATGGCAGGATCTTGAAGGGTTGGTAGGATTTTGTAGTAGAATAGGATGGGGAGGAGCAGAGGGAATGGAAAAATGTGTGGAGGGAGAGAAGATGAGGAGAAACAGCTTCGAGAACAAGAACTAGATATTGTGATGAAGAAGGTAGATGAATAGAATAAAGTTTCAGAATTATTGATTGGGGTGGATTATAAAACATCTCAGAACTTAGCTATGATTTAAGAACTTGAATCCATAGGCAATTGGGAGCCATGAAGGGTATTTGGACAGTGGTTTCAAGTGATTACAGAAGAGATTTAGTAGTTGACTGGAATTGAAGGATCCCACTATATAAGAGTTAAGCATCAGACCATAAGGACCTGCACTAGGGTGGACTTTCTGGGAACGTACAGAAGGGGTAAATGTAAGGGAACGTGGTTAGGAGTGTACCATACCACCCAAACCCCTGTTACAGAAGATCTCATAGCTCCAGCTGCTGGGAGGGCTATAGGCAGACACACTTTAGATTGTAGTGGTTTCGGGGGGGGGGGCAGAGAACCCCACTTCACCCAAAGACACCTCCTCCAGTGGCTCATGCACAGTCTGGGAACATAAAGAACTGGTCACCACAACCCAGATGAACTCTGACTGGCCATTTTTGCTGTGGGACTGCCCATCCCATTGACCAAGCTTGACATTGCATCACAGCTCAACTTCTCCCTCTGCCCACTCTTCTTTCTTTCCCTCTTCCCACAGGTGTTAGTCCCAAAGGTACTTCTTTTTTTAAAATTTTCTTTAATGTTTATTTATTTTTGAGAGAGAAAGAGAGAGACAGAGCATGAGCAGGGGAGGGACAGAGAGAGAGGGAGACACAGAATCCAAAGCAGGCTCCAGACTTCAAGCTGTCAGCACAGAGCCTGATGCAGCGCCCAAACTCAGGAACCCTGAGATCATGATCTGAGGCAAAGTGGGATGCTTAACCGACTGAGCCCCCCAAAGTGCCCCCCAAAGGTACTTCTTAATAATAAACACCTTGCATGCTAAATTCTACCTCAAAATCTGCCTCTTGTGAACCCAACCTGCAACAGGAAGAATGCAAAGGGATGGGGGTGAGGATAAAGTTGGTGATTATATTTGGAGGACAAGAAAAAATGAGTCAGCTTCCAGAATAGCTAGAAGGATTTGATAATGAATGGTCCCACCAACTAAACTCGGGGATCGAGTGTGAGGAGTTAATTTCAGGGGGATTTGCTATGTTTGGTTTCAGATATGTTGAATTTAGCTGTAGGGGATCTAAAGAATGCATGGGATTCAGTATCCTCTAACGTGGAGATAATTGGTTTTACCCAACTTCTTGCAATAATTCTGTCCCCATGGCCACAGATGGGGCCAGTCCTGGTTCTCAGCCCTAGGCATGGTGATCTGAGTCAGAATCCTTCAGTAGGATTTCCTAATTGGAAAGAAAGACTCATGATCTCTTTTGATCCTGAAGCTGCTAATAATGCCACAGGCATCCAGGGGCCATTATGTTACTTGTCACCAGGACAAGCCCTGCACAGGAACAAGAGTAAAGATGGGTACTTCTGTGATCACGTTACATTATGGAAATCTCCATCTTAGCCAACTGCAGAGAGTCTTGTGTTCACCTTGAAGAAACAAACATCCATATTGTGGAGAGGGTCACTGGAAGGTGGCCTGAAAATGTCCTGGCATACAGCCGTCAAGAAAACATGGACCTCAGTCCCACAACCACATGGAACTGGATTCTGCCAACAACTTGAAGGAGGCTGGAAGAGGATGGGGAGCTATAGACGAGCATAAAGACTGGCTTACACCTTGACGTTAGTCTGATGGGGCCTTGAGGAGAGGACCCAGAAAAGTTGTGCCTGACTCCTGGCTCATAGCACTGTGATTTAATAAAAGTATGTTTCCCTAAGCTACGAAATTTGTGGTGTTTGTTATGCAACAATAGAAAAATATTACACTGCCCTTCCCATCTCTATAGCTGGGAAATCCCCCCTTTTCTTATCAATAAGGTTGCTTATGTTTATGAGTAATTGTTTTATATATTTGGGGGCTCCGGTATTCGGCTCATAGACATTTATAATTGTTAGCTCTTCCTGATGGATAGACCCTGTAATTATTATATAATGCCCTCCTTCATCTCTTGTTACAGCCTTTAATTTAAAGCCTAGTTTGTCTGATATAAGTATGGCTACTCCAGCTTTCTTTTGGCTTCCAGTAGCATGATAAATAGTTCTCCATCCCCTCACTCTCAATCTAAAGGTGTCCTCAGATCTAAAATGAGTCTCTTGTAGACAGCAAATAGATGGGTCTTGTTTTTTTACCCATTCTGATACCCTATGTCTTTTGGTTGGTGCATTTAATCCATTTACATTCAGTGTTATTATAGAAAGATACGGGTTTAGAGTCATTGTGATGTCTGCATGTTTTATGCTTGTAGTGATGTCTCTGGTACTTTGTCTCACAGGATCCCCCTTAGGATCTCTTGTAGGGTTGGTTTAGTGGTGACAAATTCCTTCAGTTTTTGTTTGTTTGGGAAGACCTTTATCTCTCCTTCTATTCTGAATGGCAGACTTGCTGGATAAAGGATTCTCGGCTGCATATTTTTTCTGTTCATCACATTGAAGATTTCCTGCCATTCCTTTCTGGCCTACCAAGTTTCAGTAGAGAGATCTGTCATGAGTCTTATCTTTCTCCTTTTATATGTTAGGTCGTGTTTATCCCAGCTGCTTTCAGAATTCTCTCTTTATCCTTGTATTTTGCCAGTTTTACTATGATATGTCATGCAGAAGATCGATTCAAGTTACGTCTGAAAGGAGTTCTCTGTGCCTCTTGGATTTCAATGCCTTTTTCCTTCCCCAGTTCAGGGAAGTTCTCAGCTATTATTTCTTCAAGTACCCCTTCAGCACCTTTCCCTCTCTCTTCCTCCTCTGGGATACCAATTATGCGTATATTATTTCTTTTTAGTGTATCACTTAGTTCTCTAATTTTCCCCTCATACTCCTGGATTTTTTTATCTCTCTTTCTCTCAGCTTCCTCTTTTTCCATAACTTTATCTTCTAGTTCACCTATTCTCTCCTCTGCCTCTTCAATCTGAGCCGTCGTCGTTTCCATTTTGTTTTGCATTTCATTTAAAGCGCTTTTCAGCTCCTCGTGACTGTCCCTTAGTCCCTTGATCTCTGTAGCAAGAGATTTTCTGCTGTCCTCTATACTGTTTTCAAGCCCAGCGATTAATTTTATGACTATTATTCTAAATTCACTTTCTGTTATATTATTTAAATCCTTTTTGATTAGTTCATTAGCTGTTGTTATTTCCTGGAGATTCTTCTGAGGGGAATTCTTCCGTTTGGTCATTTTGGATAGTCCCTGGAGTGGTGAGGACCTGCAGGGCACTTCCCCTGTGCTGTGGTGTATAACTGGAGTTGGTGGGCGGGGCCGCAGTCCGACCTGATGTCTGCCCCCAGCCCACCGCTGGGACCACAGTCAGACTGGTGTGTGCCTTCTCTTCCTCTCTCCTAGGGGCGGGATTCACTGTGGGGTGGCATGGCCCATCTGGGCTACTTGCACACTGCCAGGCTTGTGGTGCTGGGGATCTGGTGTATTAGCTGGGGTGGGTAGGCAAGGTGCACAGGGGCAGGAGGGGCAGGCTTAGCTCGCTTCTCTTAGGTGATCCACTCAGGAGGGGCCCTATGGCAGCAGGAGGGAGTCAGATCTGTTGCCGGAGGTTTGGTTCCGCAGAAGCACAGAGTTGGGTGTTTGCGCGGAGCGAGCAAGTTCCCTGGCAGGACCCCCTTTTCTCTTAAATGTATACAAGTTGATTTCCTTTCTTTTTAACCAAGGGAGTTTGAGACATGAGCAAATCATAGGTGTACAGGAAACTGAGCCGCCTAACAAAGAGGGGAATTGTGAGCTCCAGGAAAACAGAATATGAGATGCATTATATCAGGATTCAAAAATATTTATGACCCACTCTGGAGGAGGATAACCAAACACCTAGTATAAGACAGCCCTGGCATCTAGAATATCTGGGCCAAAACAAAGAAAAATAATGCTGTTATTGCAAGCCATAAAACCATGTGTATCTATACCAATTCAGTGCAGAGGGGAGACAACTTCATTCAATTGTTATTTCTTCATCATGTTTGGTGACAGGCACAGTGTTTGGGGTGAGGAGGCCGTGGTAGGCATGCTAACTTTCTGTCTTGCTCAGTTTATGGATTGAGCCCCTGCTGTCTTTGTGTTAGCTGCACTGGGTGAAGAAGAAACACAACTCTGGATTCATAGAATGTTGGAACTGGGGAGAGTCCAGCCCCCACATTCCACTAGTAAGGAAAGGAGAATGGGCATGGTAAAATGGCAGAGCTGGACTTGAACTCAGGTCTCTGGGATGGGCCCTGGGCCAACACTCTTTCTGTGTAGCCCACTGTGCCTCATGCTAGGCATGTGGTGTGGGGGGTGAGTCTGTGTCTCAGACAGCTTGGGTCTCATGCTTCAGCAGCTGTTTTATAGAACTATGCTTTATTATACTAACTTTTAATTGAACTCAAAGCCTCAATACAAAATATGAGGAGAGGAGAGTCTTGAACTATCTCATGGGGGAAATGTTAGGTGAGGAGATGTGACACTTGTAAAATTCTTTATAGTATTGTAAGGATCTGGAGGTGAAGAGGAGTGTGGAGAGCAGGGGCATCTCCTGACCCATCACCTCCCTTTTGGACATTGTTCTAAGAAAGAAATAACAAACTTTGTAGTGTCTTTGGCATGGCTCTCTACTATGGCTGTACACCAGAACTTCTTGTGGATTTATTTAAAAGTAATGATTATTATTTAATGAGTCAGGGTAGAGTGTTGGTTATTACCAATCTTTCTGAAAAATCTCCTAATAACAACATCTCTGATCTTGTCAAAGGGATCCAGCATGATCCCTGATATGATCTGATCATGGGTTTGGACCTAGTGCCAGTTTGCTAGAAATACTAGGAATGCACTGAAGGTACAGACTGCAAGATCCTTTCATTATTTCAGTAAGCAGTTACAAAATTGTTCCCTAAGTGATATGCAGATTTTGTGTAATTTTCTGAATGTCTGCTTTATTTCACAATAGCAAGGTAAGAAGAAAAAAAAATCACTCCTCAGGTGAGTTTGATTTAGAGGTGGGGATACTTTGACTTGCTGTATTCCAGCCATGATACTAGGAATCTTCACATCCCCCAGGATTAATCTGAATTGATTTTGGGAGGTACTTTGAGTTATTTCATTTCATAGTTTAGGAAGCTGAAACCCAGAAAAGTTTGATGTATTGTAATGTAGCTAAATATTCTTGAAAATTCCAGTTTTCTCCAGACTCTGAATTATAGAGAACAAAGTGATGGTTACCAGAGGGGAGCTGGATGGATGATGGTTGGAATAGATGATGGTGATGAAGGCATGCACTTGTTGAGATGAGCACGTGGTGTTGTGTGGAAGTGTTGTATCCCTGTATTGTATACCTGAAACTGATATGGCACTCTATCTTAACTAACTGGAATTAAAATAAAAACTTTTTTAAAAATTCCAGTTTTATTAAAGGTGTACTACATGCAGGAACCAGGTGAAGAAGCTCAGGATAGACCTTTTCCTTTGGCTTCACAGAATCTAGAATACAGGAACTGTTACATTACAGGTAACATGCCATAAACACCTCTCCCCTTTTCAATTAACACATTCAAGTCCAGAGAGAAAAGGCCCCTCACAAGGCTAATTACTGAGAGGGCATGTATCCAGCTTTTCGGAAGTGTGCTTCATCATTTACAGACATTAATTCATTTAATCCTCTGTCACTTTGTAGATGAGTAATAATTGGATCTCAGAGAGGTGAAAGAACTTTGAGTCATGGCTTGAAAGTGACAAAGTTTGAACTTGAACCATGTTGGGCTTCCCAGGTCCAAGTGCAGGATTCTCAAGCATATATCAAGAGGACTTGTTCTAGAAAACCATCTTGATGAGTGTATCAGACTGTGGTGTGATGGTTATCCTCTCTTCCCCTCCCTGATACTAGGAATCCTTTGTCCTCTGCTCTGCTGAGAGCCTGACACCCCAGACTTCATCACCGGTTACCAGGATTCCTTTGGACTCTGGCTGCTCCATGGGTTCAGCCAACATGAGACTCTAGCAATAGACCAGAGGGCGGGAAGAGAGAAGATAGGGTATTTCTCTGTCTGCCTTCTCCCTGCTTCTGCTTTGGTTGTGTGGCAATGGCCGAGTCTTCTATCATTCAGTTCCCTCCCCTATGCCAGTTATCATGGGCTCTGACAAACACCAAGCCCTCTCCTTGCTCCTTCAGGCCAGAGGCAGTAATGTCTCCCCATGCTGTTCATCTTTGGATGCCTCAGTCTCCCTTCTTGGCTCCCTTAACTGTGCACACACTCTCACAAAGAGCCTCACCATTAAATTATCTTCAGTCAAAACTTTTTGAGTAGAAGTCAGTTTCCTGTCAAGACCCAGATTGATACAGAGACTGGCCACACATAGATATGGGATGAGCATGAATCTTAGTCCACAAACTTGGGAATAAAAATCATATCATGCTACTTAATTTTCTTTCTTTTTTTCAGTTAAATTCAATCTGACCCTAGGATGTCTGAGATTGGGGTAAGACACCCCATGTAAGGCATCCCCAGGTCTGTATGAAGATTTTGGGGTATCATGCTCAACAAAATATTCTGTAGGACCTCTCCATCTTCAGGATATGCAGGCCACCTCTGTGATTCCACTGTCCAGTGCACACAGTCTCTTGAAATGTGGAGGTCCTACTGTGTCAGGGCTCAGCCACCCTGAACCACAGGGCCCAGGAGCAGCTTTCTCCTGGCCCCAATCATACTGTGGCCTCCAGAGATCCTCTCTGCCTCCCCCTCAGGGCCCTGTAGAGCAGTGGACAGGTCCTCAGCATCTCTGACACCCTGGGTGTCTCTGTTCTCAATCTCAGTTTGCACATCTTGTTTTGGCCCTCTCTCCACACCTCCTCTTGAAAAGAAGATCAAGGAAAGATCAAGGATTTCGGCTATCTCCTTGGCCAGGAGAAGAAAGAACAAGACACAAGGGCAATGGGAGATCAGGCTTTCAATGCACCATGAAGCCTAAACAACATAAAATGTACTCCATCACTCCCTTAGTAAGCTCTATGGAACCAAACACTGTTCTTATTCTCTTGGAAGCAGGTATCGAAGGAGAGCAATATCTGATTAGCCCTACAAACCTGCCATGTGTCAGGGCCCTGTGTGAGTTCCCCTGCCTGACTGAAGGAAAGAAACCCAGAAGAGTTCATGAGAAAGCCCCCTCCCTATCTTCAAGAAAGGGTCAATTCAAGATTTGATTTCGGGATCATTTAGTGGCACTAATTGAAGATATGCTTATTTTCCTTAATACCCTCCCCTCCCTCCCTTTTTTTTTGCAACTCATTCTATTTAATGCTCTCCAAAGTGGAAAAAATAAATGAATTTTTCAAAAGTAGATTCCCACTTTTTAAAGGTACATGATGGGCAAAATGTCTCCTCTCAGTTCTGAGGAAGACAAAGAACAGTCAAATTCTCATAACAAACTTTGTCAAATACCATCATGAAGGAAGTTTCCAGTACTTCCTTATTAGTCTGCCATTACTGAGAATTCTAATAAAATGTGAATAAAGCAATGGGCAGAGTAAGCATTGCATATGTGCACCTCGAAAGACTGTTGTCACAGGCAGTATGTTGGTTAGACAAATGTAATTATGCGACTTGGTTTCCAAAGCTAATGAAAAGTTGCCTGTTTAAAAACAAGGTTTTTTTTTAAAGTTAATTTAATTTAATTTATTTGGAGGGGAGAGAGAGAGAGAGAATTTGTGTGTAAGTAGGAGAGGGGCTGAGGGAGAGGGACAGAGAGGATCCCAGCAGGCTCTGAGCTGTTAGCACACACAGAGCTGGATGTGGGGCTCACACTCGCAAACCGTGAGATCATGACCTGAGTCGAAATCAAGCCTGAGCCACCCAGACGCTCCTAAAAACAAGTTTTTAAAGTAATGATCATATAAAAGCTATATTGTTTTTAATGCCTGATATATTTTTTTATTTTAACTTGTTTTATTTTTTATTTTTTTTTAATTTACATCCAAATTAGTTAGCATATAGTGCAACAATGATTTCAGGAGTAGATTCCTTAGTGCTCCTTACCCACTTAGCCCATCCCCCTTCCCACAACCCCTCCTATAACCCTCAGTTTGTTCTCCATATTTATGAGTCTCTTCTATTTTGTCCCCCTCCCTGTTTTTATATTATTTTTGTTTCCCTTCCCTAATGCCTGATATATTAATGTGCTTTTTTTATTAAAAAAATTCTTAATTTTTATTCTTCTAATGATTCTGATGTGTGTGTGTGTGTGTGTGTGTGTGTGTTTGTGCGTGTGTGATTTTCTAGTGTCTGAAGTGTTTCTCAGAGAACAGATAACAAACTCACAAGGGAAAAGCAGAGAAGTTCCGCATTGAATTTTCCTTTCCTATCCTTACCCCTTGCGCAGGGCAAGTCCCATCTTTTGCCTTCCTGGAGAGTGAAGTGGAACAGTCTGGGCAAGCCATTGCATTTCCCACTTGGCATCTGGCAGAGGAGAAATAATAGTATGGAGAGCCTCGGGAGTCTTTTGAATTGATTTATTCCACTTTTCCAGGGTATGGACGAAAATTAACTTTAGAAGACCTAGCCATGTGACCTTGGATAAGTCATTAAATTCTCTGGGACATCATGTTCCTCATCCTTAGTTCTAAAGACTTTACGAATCTGCCTTCTAAAGAACAGAGAACATAGTGGATAAAGTTCAAAGGCTTTGAAGTCAGATAGGCTGGTGCAAATCTTAAAGCCAGCTTTTGAGTGCTGTGTGACCTTGGGTAAGCTACAGAACCTCTCTGTGCCTCAGTGTCTTCATCTTTCAAATGAGAACAAGTGCATCATGTGATTGAGACAGTGCATGTAAAGACCTAGGACAGTGCCCGGCATCTAGTAAGAGCACAGGTGAGTTCTTTTTCTTCGTGTCATTGTTAGGAGTTGTAGCAATAATGTTTTTTGTTGCAATAGGTTATTGACTGCCAAGTGAATTTTTAATCCTAGAGTCTGAAGATGAGATATAGGAAAAGCCACATGGGCCACAGATTCTCATGGTCAGCTATGCGTCTTGCCCATGGAGGGGTAAGATTCATGGCAATCCTAACAAGATCACCTCACCTGTGTGGCCCTGTGTGAAATTATGGCCCAGAACCTCCTGAAAGTTAGTATTCCTCCCTTTTTCAACCTTAGAACTTGGAATGCTTAACCAGCTGAGTCAGCCCCCAATGGGGTGAGATCAGGCATCTTTAGTGACCTTTAAAAGCCAGTTTAACTCTTTAGCCAAGACTTAGATGGCTGGTGCCAAGTCAGAATTATTAAGATGCAAAAAAGAATGTGTGAAAAGAAAGCTGCAGTTGTACATGATAGCACCCCCCTTCCCCTGGTCACTCACCTACTTCTGTCCCTAAGGAAGCTTTGGGGCAGAGTCCACTCTACTCCCCCACTGGGAAGGTGGAAGGGGGAGGCTTTTGATTGTTTGACATGCACCTGTTAAGAAATAAATGGACAAGCTCACCTATGCACAAGGTTCCTATGCCCTTGGTAAGAGTGAAGTAATCTCTGAAGACCAACACCCTGAACATGACAACCTGACCATGGACTGCCCTTGAGCCAGGTGGCAGGACAGATGGTAGGTGTCCTTCCCCAGTGACAGGATACCCTGATGGTATCCTCTCTGATTTTGTTTTTTTTTTTTTCTTAATTTGCTTGTTTATTTACTTATTTCCAACTTTATTGAGATATAATCGACACGCAAGATTGTGTAACTTTAAGGTGTACAACACACTGGTCTAATAAACTTATAGATCACAAAATCTGCTTCAACCAAGGAGTGGCACCCTGAATAGAGCGGGTAGTTGCATCTTGGTGTGAGGTTTTTTTTGTTTTTGTTTTTGTTTTTTTTTTTGGTACTATTTTCCCCCAGGCCCTGAGAAAGGACTCAGAGAAGCATACAGGTGAGGGGCTGGCAGGAATCCTGGCTGTGCTGGGGTCCACTCTGTGGGTAGCAACCAGCTTCCCCCCAACTTTGGTAAAGCCCGGGACCAGATTTAAGCCACTTATGGAAACCTGATCTCTGAGTGGTTGCTCTAGTTGCTTTCAGATTATAGTCTATTATATGTTTCTAATGGTCTTTGGTGCATGTAAGCTCTGCCCCCTTAGGAAAACCAGACCAAAATTAAACTAAACAAAACAAAACAAAAACAAAAACAAATGAACAACAACTAGAGAAAAGCAAATGGCAGAATATCTGACAACATGATGGAGGAAAGGCCACAGTAATCTTCTCTTCAAAATACAGAATCACTAATATTTTACATTAGTGTCTAAATGAGGCAAAAATATTCATCAGTACTCTATAGGTTATTAATTTATGGATGGTTTTCAATGCACACAGATTTTGACAGTGTTAGGTTTGATTTTGGGACCAATGAGTTAACATTTTGGAAAGATCCCTTTACCCTAAGTTAACTACAAGTAATAATAATAATCTACTTTTGTAAGGCAAATTTCAACTCTTGGGCAATATTAGCGATCTCAAGTTCAAGTAGCCATGCTTGAAGGTTTCCTCCCAATGTCTATGTGCTTTGTGGCACCACTGTAGACTCCTTTCTAGCTCTCCATGGCTTTCCATGGTAAGAAATCCCCTGGTCAATCCCCTCCTTGGCATTGGATCTACTTTACCTTCTGCCCACAGCATGTTCTGGTTCACCTCCCTCTTCCAGTCCCATTTCTTAGTCCTTTCCATCAAGAAACTTTTCTTGAAGTCACTCTGGCCCCTCTGAATCCTTGGCCCTCTTTCTTGTCAGTTGAGTGGATAACAGCTCACAAATGCCTTGAGATTTCATAAGAACACTGCTGGCAACTTCTCTGTTCTCTGACCTTCTCTGGCAACAAAAGGTGCTTGTTTTCATATGAAGAGAAAACTACTTCTGTGCCCAGTGTGGTTGTTAATCATGTTCTGCACTTTCTACCATTGCTTTGTGTACTTACCATCTCTCAGCCCCTAGCACTTAAATCCATGGAAGGGAGCACTGGGGCCTTCTGTGTCCAGGGCACTGATACTGGAGACACCCAAAGACACCCTTGTTCCCACATGCCCAGAAATCTGCAGATTGTGAGATGTCCAGGCAGGCCAATTCTCTAGGAAAATCAGGAATGACCTGTTTTTACCTTGACTTTTTCATATAGTGACTATCAAAGGACCTAAGAGACACATACGTGAAAGTACTTCCTGTGCTTTCTCTGTTTAATAAATAACATTCTGAAGGCTAGAGAGCAGAATACTTGATGGCAGAAACCCCCCGACTGCATAAACAGGAGGTAGAATAAAAATAAAGCAGGTGAAGACGATGCTGAGGATGTGTCCTCCTGGCCGGTGCAAAGTGCATGGCAGTGACATTGAGGTCCATGCATGTGTGTCACTGAAGCACGCTTTAGCACTGCAGAGTTTTGTCCCTGTGGGGGGAAGGGCTCAACCCAGACATCAAGCAGTGGACCTGACAATGACTGGGTTCCTGCTCAGGACCATGAGCTTTGCATCATTCCCTCCCATTCTGATAAACATCCTTTCTACTCATTAAAATTATTCTTGTGTCCAGAGGCAAACAAGTCTCAGAAAGGTGACATTCACTTCTGTTCCCATGTCACTCTGACAAAACTGAGATTTGAATTCACATTTGATTTTGGCATCCAAAGTCTTCCAAACTCTTCCTGTCATACTGGTGATTCTCAAATTGTTCAGGTGTCAGAGAAGCCAGAAGATGTGCACTTTTTTTTGTGGTGTGTGGATCACTCGGAAACACTGATGGGTCAAACTTACAATAGCTCAATACATAATCTCATATTAAACCAGATACAATGTCACTTTCTATAGATTCCAGTTAGCTAGTGCTAAGTGAGTCTTTAAATTTTACAGGAGAGAAACATAACAGTGAGAAAAATTGGTAGGTATGATTTTTACGTGACCCAGGAAAAAGGTCACAACTGGAACCGAGATATAACAGAAGCCCTGTGTCCAGCTTGGGGACTCCTAGTTCTCAGGAAGAGGAGTATGGGAGATCAGCTCTGGGGCCTGGCCCATGATCACTGGTAGAGAGAAGTGAGGAGGCAGAGAATCCCAGACCTCTCCTGCAATCCCCTGTGGCTGTCCTCCCCCACCCCCGCCCCCCGTCACCACTGGGGTCTCACTGCCCTGCCATAAATTCCCACCAGAGAAGCAAGTCAGTGACTCTGGTTTTAGATTTTATCATTTCCTTTGTATGCAAGTTATTCAAACTTTTTAGAAATTTAGAAAACACAGATAAACAGCAACAATAAACTATAAACAAGTAAGTTGTAAATATCCTACACTACTATCCCACCTCATTAAACATTTAGATCTACAATATTTCAGGTAATCTTCTGTGCGCATACGTTCTATGGATTTTTGGCTTTCATGTCTGCCTTTCTATGCCAATTAAGCCATAGCTGCGTTTGTGTTTCTTGAGGATAGGTTCCCACCATATGCGCAGGGAATCACCTGAAGTGCATTTTAAAAATGCATATTCCGAGACTGTTCGTTCCACTGAATCAAAATCTCACACAGCATGGGAGCCAAAAATTTGTTTTTAACCAAATTTTGAAGTGATTATTATATGCACTACATGTTGTCAGTCATCATCTTTGTTATGCCCTAGAGTATTCCAATATATATGCCAGATCCTGATTTAGTCAATGCTCCATTGATAGACATTTCGACAAGTTCTGTTTTTTTTTTTCCAATGATGCTATCTTTATCAATGCACATGTATCTTTACACATTGTTTTCTTTGGATACATTTTGTTTATTTTAGTTTATTTTAGTTCAGTTTTTGAGAGAGGGAGAGAGAGAGAGCACATGTTCATGCATGCATGCAAGTGCATGTGTGCCTCTGGAGGGGCAGAGAGAGAGAGAGAGAGAGAGAGAATCGTAAGCAGGCTCCATGCCCACAACAGAGCCCAACACAGGGCTTAATCCCACAACCGTGGGATCATTACCTGAGCCAAATCGAGACTTGGATGCTCAATCAACAGAGACACCCAAGTGTCCCTGGACACATTTTGAAAGTGGGATTGATGAATGATGGGGTTATAAGACACACTTAGGCTTGTTGTGCCTGTTGCCTGTGTCAGAAACAGGAAGACCGATGTGCAGTGTCCCCACCTCCACTCCACCTCGACGACACCACAGTGTTTTAAATTCCCAGAATGTCCAGAAGACCCAGAGGACCACCTGTTGAAAGCTGGAAGCTGCTCATATGGGGAGGCCAGTTGGTCAGCAGCTGTGGAGCCCAGAAATGAAACTCTGATAATGTTCTACCTTGCCTCAGACTGTGTCCTGTGGGCTGTCACTCCCCACAGTGCCTGCACCTCCTGCACAGTGGCCCATGCTGACCACTCCCACAGGTGATCTAGTGGCTGCTGAATGAGTGACCCTCCTAGGTCAAGGACAAGGGAAGGGGATCTTTTGGGTCCTGCACTCAATTCCAGTGTGTGGGTTTTCCCCTACAGCAACAAGCAATACGTGGGAATTCTGAGACACCAGCTGAGCGTCCTACAATTTAACTCAATTCTGACACCATCTCCCTGGATATAGCTGCAGATTCCATGGGGTAAGTGTTCAGTCCTACCAGACTGCATTCCATCCACTGATTGCCCACTTCCAACATGGGTTACAAGCAAGTTCAAGCTATCACCTGACCAACGAGTTATAAACCAGAGTTTCCACGGACCACCCCCTCAGCTTTAATTAATTTGCTATAGCAATTCACAGAACTCAGAGAAACATATTACTTACTGGGTCATGCATTTATTATAAAAGGGTGGGGGCCTTCCATGTCCTGAATACGCCACTCTCTCCAAATCTCCCACGTTCACCAACCCAGAATTTTGCCGAGCCCAGCTCTTTCAGGGTTTTATAGAGGTTTCATTACATAGGCACAGCTGAGGAAATCATTGGTTTTTGGCAATCAATTCAACCTCCAGCCCATCCCCTCCTTAGAGATCAGAAGTGGGACTGAAAGTTCTAACCCATAATTACGTGTTTGTGTCCCCTTGCCACCAGCCTCCAACCTTAGGTGGGGCCCAAAAGTCACCTCATTAGCACAAGACTCATATTTATGTCTCACTTCACTTAGGAGACTCCAAGAGTTTTAGGAGTTCTGTGTCCAAAATGGGAACAAAGACTAAACACGTATTTCTTATTATAAATCACAATCCCACAGGGTCGTGAAGGAGGGCCACCCCCACTAGCAGTTTCATGTGGGCTCATACTCCAGACCTGGCGTAGGCAACTGAGCTTCCTCACACCCACCTTCTATTCCTTTTCCATTCGGCCAATACGGTTCCATTGCTCACCTGTGTTGGCAGCTGCAGTAGGTGCTGGAGGCACAGTTGCAGATGGGGACCTGTTCCCTGACCTGGAGTTTCTTGCACGCTAGCAGGGCAGACAAATTAGAGCACCACCAGAATCCCGCATGAGTGGAGCCACAGCAGAAGTATGGCTTGTTATCCAGGGAATGGGAAGGAGCTGGGGCCCCCTGGCAGTCACAGGGAAGTCATAAGAAAGCTGATGGTTCCTCTGCAATCTAAAAGGGAAATCCTAATGAGAGGGATGCACAGTTACCCCAAATCTGAACCACATGGAAGCATAGAACAACCTTATATGTATATTATATACACAATGAAATCATACTTTACAAACTCTTCATGAAACTGTTTTTCTCCCCAACAATATGGCATGCTCATCTCTTGTCAGCACACTTATGGCCTCCTTTTAAAATTATTTCCATGATATTGAGTAGTCTATGTTACAGGTGGTCCATGCGGTATTTAAGCTATGGCTCACACCCTTGTTTCAGATCAGTATTGCATTATGGTTTTTATGGCCAAGCTCCCCTCCTGAATATCAGATATCCAGATGTCATGCCCTTTTGGACACAATTTCCCTTATCAGCACCAATGTGCCCCTTAATGAAAACCTGGTATCTTAATAGACGGTTAGGTTCCTGAATGTATTTTCTTATAAGCACACCTGGAAAGTAAATCTTAGGAAAAGAAAAGTTACCAATAGCCCTACTAGTGCTATAGGTGAGGACGCGAGAGAAATACTTTTCTGAAGAATGTTCTAGACCTAAAAATGTTGGTCAAGTGGGAGCAGCCTCTCAGGGTGCTGTCTACTGCTGTCCTCTAATGGCAGAGTGAGGTACTGCACAAAAGACCCTTTGAAAGCTGGGAACAAGTGTTGCTTGTGATTGCTCCAACCCCAGTTATTAATTCTCAAAGTCTCTGAATACATGCCACATTTGCTCATAGTTACAGGGCGTTTAACCGAGTGGCATGGTTTTGACCCAGTGAGTCATTCTTCCAGTGGTACCACTAATTTTTGGGCTGGAGCAGATGATGATCATTGTCATAGATTTATAATGTTGCATGTAGTGTAAAAGTACACATCATTGAACTGCTCACATTGACTCACCCCTTAGTTACATATCAGGGACCATTTTCATCCTATGGCTTTAAAGTCCCACTGGTTTCTAGCACATGTCCAGCTGCAGTCCAGAAATGCCTGTGACCATGCATTGCCTGTCCAGTTAATTTTCCTTTCTGGTGGGGATGTCTGGCAGAGGGCTTTAGGCCCCCAGCAAATGCAAAACTGACATCTAAGATCAGACGTCCTTGTGCCATATACCAAGGTTCAAAATCTCAAGGAAACTTCATTCTGATCAGGCAGTGTCCCTCCACTTGGAGGGAAATTGGCGACAAGGAGCTCATGGATGCCAAACAATTGCTGAAGTGAAAACCTGGGTGGAGCCAGAGTGGCAAATTTCTCAAGGTGGGCAACTTTTCAGCGGGCCCTGCAGTTGTCTAAAGACTTGGGGCAAATGGAGATAGGCAAAACTTTGAACTGCATCGTATTCAGTGGAAGGGAGGAGCAGAGGGACCAAGGAAAGATCTAGAAATCAAGACTGAGACCATCACGGAAGTACAGCCAATAAGAACTTTTAATTGGGAAAAGGAGGCACACACAGTACATTTTCATAAAACGTGATGGCATTTCAGTGATGGGAATACTCATTTGAGTTTTCCGCTCTAAAACTTCAGGGTGCAACTATCTGAGTTTCTGTATTGTTTATCATTAGTGGAGGGAAAAATGGATGGATTTCAGTATGTCAGCAGTTAGGAGCCACATTTGGACTCCAGAAAGGTGCTCTTGTCTTCATGTGGCTAAATAAGGCTCTCACTGACAAGGAAATCTTTCCCTCAACGTCAATGAGTTCACTTTGCTCTCTGGCACAAGGACATGGCTTTAATGCAACCAAATAATTAAGGTTAATGTGTGAAATAAACAAAACAAACTTAAAAAATTTAAGGAATACCTAAGAATCTAAAGGAATAATTAAAACACTCAATTCTTACTACCTGGCAATGATAACATCCAATATTTTGATATTTTGATGTGTGTTCATATAGTTCTTCATAAATTATTTATATCTATTTCCTCATTTCTATTTCTTTATCCACACTTGTATCTACAGAATTGGGAATCAAATAATTTATGGTGTTTTGTTAAACTGGTTTATTTTGGTTAACAATGGTAAAGATGTTTATTGCATATTCTTACATAACATGATATTTTAAGGAATGTGCAATATTCCATCATGAACTTATAACAATTTACCTATCATTTAATTTATTTGTTTTATACTGAAAGGGTACTGTAATGAACACCCAAAAAGTCTTCCTTTGCTTACTTGCTTTATACTTTACCAATAATTCAGAATCACTGAATAAGCAAAGATTAAAAGGGCTACCTAATCTTCTCAGTCAGTGGATGAAGATATTTCTGTTAAAAGCAATGAGTGGCTTTCCTAAGATGACACAGAAGAAGTCAGTCAGGGTCATCAAAAAAGTTGTTTCAAATGTAATCATATAAGATGATCAATAGGGAAGTGAGAAAATGCCCTTCCACAGCTCATTTGCCTAGATTTGAACAAGCATCTTGTTTCTCTGCCGATTTTGAACCCGAGAGAAGTAGGTCTCATCAGAGGTTGTGATGAATCCCGGGGTGAAAGGGGGGAGCCCACATCGTGGCTGTGGCCATTCCACACCTCACTTCATGTCATCCTCACACGTGCCAGGGAGGCCACTATCGACTTTTTATTTGACAGATAAGGAATCTGAGGACCAGTGGCAAAGAGAGGGTGCCCAGGAACAGAACAGAGATGAGTGAATGTGCATACATGCCTGACACTCAAAACCATAACATCATGAGAAGGCAGGACATATCCACCTTTTTATCCACCCTTCCCCCACTTTCCCCCAAGGACCAGAGGAGAAATAGCTGATCAAGCCCATAAATCCCAAAGCAGTGCTGACAACAGACAAGGACCGAGTGAAAATTAGGCCCTCTCCAAGAGATTATCATCTATATCTGGCTGATTCGAATTTCTGAATTATATCCACCCCCCATATTCTCTTTCATGCATCTTCCTCAACCTTGAATTTACTTAAAAATGAAAGTGTGTCAAAAGAGATGTTAAAGGTTTGTTTAGACTAA
The DNA here is from genome assembly GCF_018350215.1 of Panthera leo. NCBI lineage: Eukaryota > Metazoa > Chordata > Mammalia > Carnivora > Felidae > Panthera > Panthera leo. The sequence continues at coordinate 46,877,500 of NC_056681.1, forward strand.
AGTGTGAATGACTACTCAAAACCAATAAGAAACAATCAGGAACAGGAGACTAGAGCCAGATGGGGAAAGGGTGGAGCTCCTAATATGGACTGAATTGATAGGTAGCCAATTGAACAGAACAGCTATACAACAGGAAATTCAAATTACTACACAACCATATTTGGCTTTACTCAAAATTTGGCTTTAGTCAAAATTCTTTTTAAAAATGTTCTAAAAAAAAACAACAGTGGGATTAAATTTGATTATGGGTTTTCCTGGTGACAGAATTAAGTATCTCAATCACTGCAATCCCAAATTAATATAGTTGTGATGCTCCTTGTTTTTATAACCTATGATGCCATGTGCTTTATATTATCAGTAAATATTGCCAATAAATTCTGAATTGAAAGTCAGATTCAAGCCCCTGAAATACAAGATTTATTTCATTAATCTATAATGAATATAATGAATAATATGAATATAGATAGCATATTTGTATAAAATAGAGCATAGTGAGAAAAACACAAACTCTGAATACAGATGGATTTGAGTTCAATCCTGACTCTACTAGTTATTAGCTAGAACTGTTGACAAATTACTCCCCTTCCATTAACCTCAATTTTGGATTCTGCAATATAGACTTAATAGCATCTACTTCACAGGGCTGTTGTACAAGTAGTTGGTAAGGTGGGTGGACAATACTATACAGCAGACGATTCATAAATTCATAAGATAATTTGACTGAGAGGAGACAATTGCATTTTCCCTCTTTGGATCTGCAGGGATTTGGAAGTATAACTCACTCTGGGATTCCCTGGTAAGATTGAGAACATCCACATGGCAAATCCACAATATAACGGGTGAAGATGCTGAGTGTAGCAATCCTTGTAGCTCTGGAACACCAATGGTCAGCTACAGGGCTTCTGTATGCGCCCCCACCTCTCCAGGAGTAGGGGGAACACAGCAACATTTCTGGCTAGCCCTGGTCCCTGTACCCTCTACATACCACCACGTGTTTCATTGCTTGTTTGGTGGGGCTTATGGGATTAATCAAGCTGTGGCTCTTTGGCCATCAGTTAAAACATAGACCTGTCTGTATTCCTCATTCCCCCTGAGATGGAGGTATGTACCATCCCTGCTCCAAGCCTCTTTTTGGACTGTCTAAAGCTCAAGATTAAGAACGATTTGTAACAAAAGACCTCAAACGTTGTGACACACAGACACACACACACACACACACACACACACACACATTTGTACAAAAATGAAAAAAAAAAAACCCTTGGCTGACACTTTCATGGAAAGAAGTGGATCAGCAGTAGTTATCAGCACAATCCAGTCTCACCATTAATGTTCTATTTCATTTCTTTTTAAAAAAAAATTTTAATGTTTATTCATTTTGAGAAAGAAAGAGCATGAGCAGGGGAGGGGCAGAGAGAGAGAGGGAGACACAGAATCTGAAGCAGGCTTCGGGCTCTGAGCTGTCAGTACAGAGCCTGATGCAAGGCTCAAACCCACAAACCACAAGATCATGACCTGAGCCAATGTCGGCACTTAACCGACTGAGCCACCCAGGTGCCCCCTGTTTCATTTCTGATAGTGAACTTGTTATACAAAGTTTCCATAGCTGCACCGGGGTGTCCTAAAGGTAACTGACTTTTCCCAAAGCAACTCAGAGAATGAGATTTATAGGCTGCCATCTCATCTTCTATGTGGGGAGATAAAGCCTAAAAAAATGTATATCCATATACTCATGTGGGTCAGAGCATTCAGAAAAACAACTAGAAAACATTCATCAGGCTTTAATAAAAATATTGTTGCAAAACAAAGTTCAGCTGAGTATATTTGAAGATCTCATTGTCTTTATGAAGCGATTCACAAATTGTCATCCCATCCATCAAGTAGAGACATGCTCTATTGTACAAAATGGAAGGTTTTTATAAGAAGGAGGTTGGGACAAGAAATTATTGACAAAGAAAAGAAAGATTGTTTCAGGCCAGGATGTCTTTTGGGGAGGTGGGGAAGGAAGGCAGGGTTTTTACCATATAGATGACATCACTAGGCTGACCAGGAAATTTCAGAGTGACTTAAAAGGCCATATGCCTAGGATAGGTTGAAATCACAATTGTCTTAGTTTGCTGTCCTGGGAGGAGGGAGCGCAAATGACTCCAATTTGGGCTTGTTTCTCCTCTCCTCCTCCTCCTCCCTCCTCCTCCTCCTCCTCCTCCTCCTCCTCTTCCTCCTCGTCTTTCTCCTCTCCTCCTCCTCCTCCTCTTCCTCCTCGTCTTTCTCCTCCTCCTCCTCCTCCTCCTTCTTCTTCTCCTTCTTCTTTTTAACAATTCTATATAGTTGACTTAATTAGTCAATAAAAAGTGGGCAAAGTAACATAATTGCTCAATAAATTGCCTTTATACATGCCTGAAATACATATTACATTCAGTGAAAAATTATTCAATTTTACTCTATGTTAGGGCTTGCTTGCTTTTCAAATACTACAAGTATGATATGGAGCTTAATTTTCTGTTTACTGTGTACCATGCAATTCTTAACCATATGATTTTATATTTTATACCTTCTATTTCTTATTCTCCAAAATGTATACTATTTCCCCTTATCCAAAATTATAATTTCCTACTGAGTTCCAGGATGCAGTCTACTGTAAATGTATGAACAAAATTACATATTTCTCCTTAATGATGAAAAGAACTTTCACTCTTTTCCACACAAAGAACATGCCTACATGGCAAACCTGAGCTTTCTGTATATATTAAACTGTTTGCAGTTTGCACATAGCAAACTGAAGGCTGGTGAAAATCCTTTTAATCCTTAATTTGTGAGTTAACAAAAACATTTTCTTTATTAGAAAAATCAAATTGTGCTTTCTTATGTCATTTGAAGTAGTGATTCTGGTTTATCTGGGACAACAAATAAACTTTGGTATGAAAAAAAGTTAATTCCAAACAGGTGGTAGTGAACTACAAAGCCTAAACTCTTCTTTTTTTAAATTTTATTTTTTATTTTTTAAAATTTACATCCAAATTAGCATATAGTGCAACAACGATTTCAGGAGTAGATTTCTTAATTCCCCTTACCCATTTAGCCCACCCCCCTCCCACAACCCTTCCAGTAACCCTCAGTTTGTTCTCCATATTTATGAGTCTCTTCTGTTTTGTCCCCCTTCATGTTTTTATATTATTTTTGTTTCCCTTCCCTTATGTTCATCTGTTTTGTCTCCGAAAGTCCTCATATGAGTGAAGCCACATGATTTTTGTCTTTCTCTGACTAATTTCACTTAGCATAATACCCTCCAGTTCCATCCACGTAGTTGCAAATGGCAAGATTTCATTCTTTTTGATTGCTGAGTAATACTCCATTGTATATATATACCACATCTTCTTTATCCATTCATCCATCGATGGACATTTGGGCTCTTTCCATACTTTGGCTATTGTCAATAGCGCTGCTGTAAACGTAAACTCTTCTTATCTTGTGTTGAATGTGGGGCTTTGCTTTGTAAGGACAAACCGCAACAACCACAGGTCTTTTTCTTCTTTCTCTCTGTCTGTCTCTCTTTTCTTCTTGCTTCCCTCCTTCCCTACCTCTTTTCCTCATCCCTTGACTTCCCCTCCCTCTCTTCCCCCCTTTCTTTCTCAGTCATAATATGCATGGCACATCCCTACTCCTGGTTTGGAGAGCAGAGTTCTTAGAGTCAAACTACACATCCCAGATCTTCAACCACATGGTTACAGTGGGAGCAGCTATGTTTTATAAAATGAGAGCCTCCCATCCCTGCCACCTACACTGATTCGACCAGGCAGAAGGACCTGACACAAGTTGGGCCCCTTTGAAACCAGCAGAATTGGGGGGGCGGATAGCACATCCTTGACTGGCCACCCCTTTGCAAGGCTACCCTGAATTAAGGAGATTTTGCCTGTAAAAGATTGCAAATAATGTTTTTCTCTATTGCAGAGTGGGAAACCAAAGGCTTATCTGCAACAGATAGTAGAATCAGCAGCCCCTGGAGGGAAGCATGGCTGAGAGCCACAGACAAAATGCCCTGGGCTCCCATCAATGCTCTGGACTATGGTTTATCATGGCCCAGGGACCCAGGGGTACCCTTGTGGATGGTTCCAAGAGCACCCATCTCCTGATGACCAGTGCCATTCTTTTATTCTCCAAGTTTCCCACAGGGTTTTCTTCCATTCCTAATCAAGAGTTCTGACTGCAACTCACAATACTAAATATACTTGTTTTAATTCCAAAGAGATTAAAAACGGGCATAGGGTCTGATAATGAACAGCTGTCCTGGGGTAGAGATTGCAAAAGTAGGAAAGTCATGAGAGTTTTTTCCTTGAGGTATTTCAGCTCCACACTACCCACGCTGTCATCTGTTCCTTGTCATTGCCCTATGAGGGGCTATGGCATTCAAAAGATAAAGCCATTGCAAAATTATTTTTAGAACAAACGTCTGAAATCTCCCCTAATTTCAACAATTCTCTCTCTCCATATTATGGGAAAGGTAATTGTGAAACTCTGACTTCAGCCCTTACAGTAGTTCCAGGGTATGGGTATATTTTCTCTAATTTTGAAGATAAAGGAAAAGTGATTTGGGAGAATTAGTTTGCCTCAAATAACACAGATAGTCAGGGACAAAGAAGAGGTTTGGACTCCATTCTTCCAGTAGTTAAGTAGAGCACTTTCCTTTCTGACACACTGCCCTCGCTTCTGTTTGCTAGCCAAGAATATCTGTCCCATTCCATGTAAAGGCTGTCAAAGCATCTCATGAGTAACCTTATCAGTTTGGAGAAGAAGTGTTGAAAAGACTGTCTAAGTGATTTTTATTCATATTTTTATGTTGCCTTAAAATTGCCAGAAGACATAGAAGGAAAATATTCTGCCTTAAATCATTGCAAGAACTCCAAAGTCATAATGTTGCCTTTTTTCTCCACTGCTACACAGACTGTGGTCTTCTTAACACAATTATATTACATGGTATCAATCATTATGTTCATGTGCACACAGATACAATCATTAATATAAAGGAGATTTGATGGCTTCCATATCTTGGCTATTGTAAATAGTGCTACAATTAACACAGAGGTGCATATATCTTTTCAAATTAGTGTTTACCTGAAACTAATATAACATTGTGTATCAACTATACTCAAAAAATTATTTTTCAAAAAAAGAATAAATGTTTTGAGTATCTATGTATGTATATATATGTAATATATACACACACACACATATATATGAGATTTGCTATTGGATTATGTAATGAAAAATCAGAAGACAGAGTTACTACCATGTGACAAACTAGAGCCTATTCTTCTTCCAATATCAGGTCAATATGGGATTATTAAATTAACACCATAAGAGAAAACAAGCTTTGATGGCAAAGTGATGCCACACCTTACAAGCATGTAATACTTATCCTGGTGAGTGCTTGAAATGGGCAGCAGAACTTGATCAGGTGCTAACAGCTGCACTTCCTGATTTGTTCAATGTTTTCCTCTCAAAATGTGTAGTCTCCCAAGCAATAGAATGACTCAAAATTATTGCAAATTTCCAGAACCCACATCTATGCAAAAAGTGTAACCAATTCAGTCCCACAACTGTTTAGTATGTTGAACAAACCCAGGAACACCAATTGTATGTAATTGGATGGTTACCATACAGATCACCTGAAAATATGGGCAACTACTGACTTTTACAGTTTGAATACTGTGTTGCAGACAGAAGAAAAAATGAGGATGGAAACATGTTCTGCCACCTGCTCAGAACCTGTAAAGCGAACGACCTCATAAAGCAAGGACACTCAGGGGGCTGCTCTCCGTATGAAGATAAGCATTAGTTCTGGGGTCTTCTAAATGAAGAAGAAGGGCTCTATGTTGCATCCATATAAATGAGCAAGGAACAGTGAGAGGTATGGGTTGGATGATGAAATCGCAGATTCATTACAGAATGAGCAGAGACCATTACAACCATTATGGAGGCTGTCAGAGAATCTTGGATTTTGGTCTTAAATGCAAAGGTAGCAGAGGGCTTCATTTATGCGAGTGATGAATCACTGAATTCTACTCCTGAAACCAATATTGCACTGTGTGTTAACTAAATAAATTTTAAGTAAATTTTTAAAAATGGTCTTTGAGGCAAGCTTCATTAAAAAAAACACACAAAAACAACTCTTTTTGAGTACAAATATAAAATGTTCACTTGGGAGATGTTGCCTCTGAACTTTCTCTCAGATGCTTTTGCTCCAAAGCACAGCAAGATTCTGCCATGAAGAGGGGTGGCCCTCTGGTACAATCCAAGGGTGGTTGGTGTTGGAAATCCAGGGTAGTGCTGTAGCTGGGCTGCCTTGCAAGGGCAATCACACCATTTCCCCAGACAGGCAAACAATAACGACCCATATTTTCTGATGAATGTGCATCTCACTAATAAAATAAATTACTAACCAAAAAGAGAGGGAAGTGTAAATCAAAGACCTTATTTATGTATATCAATGCTATCACCATGATTAACCTAATAGGGAACTCTACTCTTCCCCCAAAGAATGTAGTTTTCTGGCCCCACAAAATTCATTAGCTGGTGGTGTTTGTGAGCACCTCTGAAATGTATTAGGTTTATCTGTTCTCACTGTTGAGCTGGTTGGCAGCTGTACTGCTTATTGGAAGCTTGATCTGTCAATTTATAACCAGGCTAACAGTAAGACAAGAAAACTTCAATAATGGGAAGGACTTTTACCCCAGATTGATGTTCAGATCCACCTGACCATGAGCTTGGGGAGGCAAAATATATGATGTAACATGGCAATTTTGTTCTTGAAATCAGGAAGTGTGGTGCATACCAGCCCACTCAAAGCTGTATGGATGACTGGGTCATCTGTGTTTTAACTGGTTTATATGAAATGCTTCCTCATTGCATCTCCTTAATTTGAGCTTCTAGCAGGATGTTGACAGTGATGCTGTCTCAGGTCCATAGAAAAGCAGATAGGTAGCACATCATGTGCAATTTGTATGAAGACCTTCTCTTTCTCTCTTCTTCTTTCTCTCCTTTTACTGTTGGTGACCACCCATACTTGAGCAGTGTTTTGGCTACTTTCCCACTGATGACTTTTCCAAACCCTGTCAGTGGCTGGCAGTTAAATGTTTTGCTGCCGACTTACAGAAAACGTGAGTTGGATTGCCATATTTTTTTCCCTTCAAACTTGTGTGTTTATCCTTCTTCACCTTGATTCCTGGAAGAGTCAAACATCTGATCCTCAGGTCAAGCCCGAAGGAAATGGTTGTCCCAGCTGAAAATAAGCTGGACCCCAATTTGCTCTTGAATGCTCTTGCTCAAGATCAATGTTTAATATATTCTTTGTATGAGGTAGTGCCTCTTAATAAAAACAAAAAGAGGTGTTTGACCTGAACCTTAAAAGGTCCAGGCAGCAGCATGTTCAGTGGAGAGAATAGTTTTCCATTTTGCATGTGCCTGATGAAAAAAAAATAATTCTGACATTGATTATCTAAGCACAGATGAGACATGAAGACAAGAGGCAAAATGAAGGTCTAAGTAAGGCTATTCACCGCAACAAAATAATACTCCACCAGGCAGTTAATTCCAGATGATATCATGCTGTTATTCCTTCTCTCAGGAAAGATGCTTTGCATTATTTAATGAAGAAAGGTAGTGCTTTGAACTCCACGAAAATCAAAATGTTACAGTTTTGAGGTTTTAATTTTTTTTTTTTTTTAGTCTCATGGTATCTAGTGAATAAAACTAGCTTTTTTTTTTAAACTAAAAAGCAAAGTTGTCTCATCTTTTAAGAAAGCAAGTTCAAACATTTGGTACAGATGAAGGCTGGTGTAGTATTTAAGCAAATAATTTCAGTGTCTGATGGCTATGTAATAAAAGGCATCTGATTCAAAACAGTATGCCATGCTGGTTAGCAATATATGCTGCCATTAAATAACCGAAATACACAAATTGAAATAAAGTGAAATTCTTTTTCCAGAGTTAATGAAAGGTTCCTGTTTGTGAATTTTAGGCTTTGAAGTCTAAACCTTCCCGACAGCAGCAGGAATTTACTGGTGATTTATCGCTATTTGGACAAGTGGCGAACAGAGCGTTACTCTATGGAAAGCTGACATTCCCTACCTGTCAAAGCGGCTTTCCTAAAACCCTGGACACCCGCTCCCTTGGCTGCAGCTCCTTTTTGGGCTGTGCCCCAGGCAGGGCCCTAATGGCAGTGTGGTTTGGTCTGGCATCAGCTCTCCTCCGGGGTCCTCCCTCTTTCTCTGGCCACCGCTTCTGCCCCATTACCACTCCACAGTGCTATCACTTTGCCTGCACACCCTAGGCCATGGCAAAGCCCACTTCCTCTGTGTAATATCCTCTGACCCTTTCTTTGTGACAGTTAATACTGGAACTAATTCTAAGACCAGGTTTGCCTGCATGAATAGGAGAGGTTTTTTCAGACACTTCTAGAAATTTCCCAAATGGCCAGTGATCTCTTCCACACATACAAATAGTGGCTCAGTTTTCCTCCCCATCTTTAAGCCCACAGTGTCTATCTGGGGGAGGACCATGCCCTGCAACTGTCCAGACTTCAGAACCAAGTAGAGATCCAAAAGCTTCACTGGAACAAGGGGGTTCTGGAAAAAGAGCATCCCATGTCCTCAGGTACTGGAACATTGACAACCATTGCTGGGTGGGATCCAAGCCAGAGACTCATGGTGGAGGTGAGGCTGTGTTTGGACACTCCTTGCATTGGGGTGTCTGGACAACCCTCCTCCCATATTCTACTACAGTGTGGTCATAAAAAAGAAAAAAAAAACTGATCCCAATACATTCACGAAAGCTAACATGGGTTATTGGGTTTTCTTTTCTTATTTTGACACTTGCCTGGAAGCCATACAATTTTTATAACCATTAATATAAGCTATTACTAACAAGACATGTAATGATAAAGTTTACTTACTTTCATATTTTTTGAGTCTCTGGGTTTTTTTAATTTTAATTTTTAATTTTTTTTTTAGAGGGGGAAGAGGCAGAGGGAGAGAGAAGGAGAGAGAACCTTAAGCAGGCTCCACACTCAGTGCAGATGACCATGAGACCATGACCTGAGCCTAAATCAAGAACTGGACCACTCAACCGACTGAGCCACCCAGGTGCCCTAAGTCTCTGGTTTTATATATCCACACGACGCTTAGCCTCAATCAGCTGGCATTTCTGCACAAATCCCTTTGTGAGGTGGCATCCTGGATGCAAAGAAAGCCCAAGACATGAACCATCATCAAGGGCTCCAGGGTCTAGTTGGAATTAAATCATGAGCAAGGTTGCTGTGGCATGATAGAGGCACCGAAGAGTTGTGGAAAGGGGTCTACAGAATGGACCTCTGGTCAGGAGCATTAGGCCCTGGCTTTGTCTCTTACTAACTATATGGCCTTGACACGATGGGCAATGTCTGGAAATTTGAGCTCTGGTTTACACATCTGAAAAGTGAAGATAATGTGGCACCCGCCTCACAGGCTGCAAGGGACCTTGAATGTGCTGACTGTGCCATGCTTAGCATTTGGTCAAAAGCATGCTAGGTGTCCACAGCACCATTGCTGGGGTGTCCTAGAGTCATTCGGGGGGGTCACTCATGGGAAAGGTGTGATTTTAGTTAGCAGAAGAGAAGAATCAGTAGCATGTATTCATCTGATTTCATGTCCTAAAATTATGTCTTGTTTTGCAGGTCTTTGGAAACATTGTGCTCATTGAAGAGGGAAAAAAAATGAACATACTTGTATTTTTGATGGAATATTTAAAATCAGAGGCACCATGCACAGCTTTGTTGCATCCAAAAAGCCTAAAGAAGAGGAGGGACAGAAAAATGTTGTTTGTTTAACTTGAATGGAGAGCAAAGGAAAGAATGTCAAATAGTTCAGAGTCCTGTCATTTGGCTGAAATTCATTTACAAATAAAACTCTCCACAGCATCATCTTGGCCCTTCATCCCCTCCCTTCCTGCCCTAACTCGCTCCTCCCCAGAACAACCATCTTTCCTAAGGCAGCGCCAAAGAAAAACTCCACTTTTGTATTTCTAGCTGACTTCCTAACTAAAAACATACGGAACCCTTAGAACTGAGCTCTGGGTGAAGATTCCAAGCTCTAAGACATGTTTGAAGCAACCAAGCTTGTCAATGACTCATGAATGTATTGATTACAACCCAACCATAGAATGAGATCAGGACATTTGAATATGAAATTGGTTGGGACATTTAAATGAAATTTATGTTTCTCTGATGCCAATTATTGGGAAAGAAAGGTTTTTTCCAGAACAAATGGATTTTTTTTTCATTCATATTGGACAAGTTGGAAAAACCTTGAAGCTTTCTTGAGATGTTGGTTAAGACACAGTAGAGCAGACATTTGGTTCTACATGGAAAGTTGGGAGAGGCAAAATGTATCTACAGCACAATATTCAACTCTGGCCCTTGACCAAATGTTGTATCTGGCTTCATTCTGAATGCAAAAGATGAATGTTTTTAGAAGTCTCACTAAGTGAGATGTGCTAATTCCTCAAGATTACTGCTTATGCAGCTCTTTCTGCACAAGGTACCTGGAACTCTGAGCAGTTTTTTTTTTCTTTTTTTGCACCTACATTGTCACTTTTATTGCCATGTCTGTGGATTATGCTAAGACATAAAAGTGTGGAGATTTTGAGCAGGAGGTGCCTCAAGATACTCTAGTAGTTGCTTAGGCACCAAAACCCAGCTTGATGAAAGCAGGGAAGTTAACTCTGGGGTGACATATTCGTGATCAGAGCATCCATCATCAGTGGTGCTCCCATGCACTAATTTTCTCCTAGGATTCTGTTATTTCTCATCTAGACAAAGACTTCCCAGGAATGTTGCTGGAGTGTCTGGTGGGGCTACAGACCATGGCTCCACTGCAAAAAAAATCTGCACTGTCTTTGTAAAGAAATATGTTAAATTTAAGAATCTTGGAAAAGTGGAAATGCTGGGTTGACAATTAGAAGAGAATTCTGGAAAGATTTGCATAGCTGGTAATTGACGTCATGACCATGTCTGAGGTCACCTGAAGAGAGAAAACAGAAAGAGAGAAGGTATTCAAGCATGAAATACAATAGTTGAAAAATCTCTAAGATGTCCTATATTGCACCATTTCTCTAATGGATCAGTGGAATAAGAACTTTGGGGAGACTCCAGCAAGTCTGGCATCAGATACTAGGTCAAGGGGCAGGGGTGTCATTGAGATAAAAATGTGAATTTGGATGCCCATTGCCCCTTATAAGGGGTTGGTAATGTTCTGCTTCCCAGGGTACAATCTATTCAGTTTGAGCTTGGTCATCTCCAAAACACAACTTGAGAGCTTCAAATCATGTTTCGCTTCCTGAAGCGGCACACATTTCTAATCATCTTTACAACCTCTCCAGAAAAGTCATTCAGAGCCTTTGGAGGTCAACAGGAAGAGGTTAATATTCCAGAAAATTCTAGCAGGTACAATCTCAGCCTGAGTTATTATGTTACCAAGAGCATAAACCACAGTTTCTTCACCATGGCAATTTCACATTCTGTGACTGTGGTTGTCTATTAAATGCCAGGTGTTTCTGAATCACAGTGGCTTTTTATTCTAGAACCATGTACAAAAACAAAAAAAAATTGGACAGATTAACTGAGGAACTCTCGCTAATGTCCGTAGTTCATGATATCCTAAAGACATTTTTGCCTTCATTTACTTATAATTTGAGTTGTATCTTTTCTAAGACATTGGCCTGTCAGTACTGCTGCAGATAATTCAGTGCTGGCTTCTTATGGTTATGATTTCTGACTGACACTAGTCTACAAGCTTGGAAAATTATGCTGAAGCTGATGTCCCCCATCATACGATTTGGAGATTTTATATCACACTCTGTTACTGCCGTCAAAGGCTTCCATACTGACACAAATGTTTAGCTCTTCTTTCTAATGGTTAAGTTGCAAATAGACCACATGTCATTCCATGTGGTCTCTGTCTTAACTTGATGTGGAAGGAATAGCTAGCCAGTTGAGGAATTGCTGGGTGACTTCCAGTCACCCACTGACACAAATCACCTATTTTAAAAGATAAGGCAGTTGCGATTCTGTTCCCAAATTTAGCTTCTATGTTTTCTACATCATACCTCAAGTGAGGAAGGTCTTCCTTGAAGAACTGTCTTCATCATTGGTGCCCAAGCCTGGCTGAATATCAGAATCACATAGAAAAGCTTGTTTAAAGGTACAGAGCTTCTGGAGTTTCCAATTTGAAACACTTAGCCTAGAGCCTAGGAATATGTATTTTTAACCAGCATTGTTTGTGCATAGCTCTGGAATCACACTGAATATGTAGGATCTTCTGGTATATAAGATCAAACCAGAGGAAGAATGCCTGTAGTATGAAACTTCTTTGGATGAAGCAGAGTTCCATTGCCCGGTTAGTTGAAATGCTTGTTGCATTCATGACCATCCTGTGCAAAGTCACAGACCACACATAATTTCCCGGATGTGACCATACTAATCTCAGTTGATATAAAGATCATAAAAAGGGCCTTAGAACTTTTCTCATTATTCTCAACAACCTTCAAATAAATGCTGACTAGAAATATTAGACCAGGTACCTATGAGACCCTAAAGGTTATTCTCAGTGTTTATCATCAACTAGCCCTTTCAAAGTTTATCATTTTTCAGCCTATCACTTTGGACTCAACAACTGAACCCAGCCTCTGGTCAAGTGATAGCATCCTGATGTCTCAAGGCTTGTTTTAACAAACCTTTTAAAACTGAATGAGTCCCAGAAGGAGGTGTTCCAGATGTTGGCTTGGCTTGCTCTGTTCATCCTTCTTCCCAATAGGACTGTTGCCTTTGCTAGTGAATTTGACTCATCTGGGCTAAGACCATGAGATCTTTGACATGGGTGATCCAGGAGAGAAGGCCAGGAGGTGAGTTGGCTGATGTCACTGGGTCAACATACGAGAAACGTGTTCTTCCCAGATTGTTTTTGATGACAGCAAAACTATCAAGTGCCCCTCATCCACAATAGGGTTTGTCAGAATCTGGCCCATGGACTCTTTGCATTAGCATCCCCTGAGTGTTTGCTAACAACCACTCCATTTTTGAATCCCTCTCCTGGCCCACTGAATCAGAATTTCTGCTGCTCTCTGGAGTCTGTATTTTTGAGCAATTTTTCTGGGTTTTGGAATAGTTTTGGAATACAATAATGTTTTGGAACTAGGGCTCTAATGACAGTCACAGAGTGAAGAAAGCGGCCATCTGTCACCTTTCACTGCGTGCAACTCTGGAATAACACAGAGAAGGCCTTGGAAAGGAGTGTTCCACTCAAGTGCTTAACTGTTAGCTTAAGGGTATTATTGCCAAGTCCTAAACCAGCCACACCTTCCCGCTTAGTCACCTCAGTAAAAGATGCTTCTCCTCCCTACAGTCATCCTTAACTCTCATTCAGAACTGACATCCAAAATTCACTCAGAAATTATGCCGGTTTTACCACCTTCTCCTGACCTGGCTATTGCAATTGCCTCTGATGATGTTTCAAACGGCCAAAGTTTCCTTTTAAAACACAAACTGAGATATGTGGAAGCTCTGCCCAAGCATTTTAATGATTCCCAATCTCACTAAAAAATTAACTGTAAGATCCTTCCTGTGACCTCCAAGTTCCTACCTATTCTGGGCCACATTGACCTCTCAGCCCCAATCCCCTGCCCTTCCTGCTACTCCCAGAGTGCACAAAGCACACTCCCCTTAGGACCTTTGCACTTGCTGTTTCCTTTGCTCTAATGGTCTGTTCCCCCAGATATCTTCCTGATTTGGTCCCTTATTTCATTGTCTCATCCCTGCTGACCAATCTGGGGAACATTAAACCTTCCTTTCTCCTTACCTTGCTTCACTTTCATTCATAGCACTTGGTACTTCCCAACATGTAAATTTTATTTTTCATCCTTTCCATCATAGTGGACTGTAAAACCCATGGAAACATCCATCACTGCTAATTCTTCTGTGCCCCAAACAGTGACTGGCACAAATTCTTGAGTAAATAAACAAATGAATGGGGGCTTGAACACTGTGCTTTGAAACTACATTGCTGGGAGGGCCTCATGAAGGAGGCACTGAGTTTGATGTTGTGCCTCCATCATCTTGCTGACATGTGATTTTTACTATAGTCTCTATGGACACAAGTGTTTATGACCATATATAGCCCTTGAAACCTTCCCTTTCCCTTTTGCTTTGTCTGGATGTGCCTGGAGTGGCATGTAACGGTGATTGAGAGCTGAACCTGCCTAGAATGCATCATGCTGCTCTAATCAGGCCCCTCCACCTGAAAGGCCCCCTGGTCTTGGCCAGCCTTATTTCCACCAACACCACAGATGGCATTTTTCAGGAGCTTGCTCTACTCCCGAGCTCATGTCCATGACTCCCTTTGTCACATGCCTCATGCCTTCTGCTCCTCTGTCTGCATTCCTGACACTTTACACCTATTTCATGAGTTCCTTGGTCAAGAGCACTCATATTTCCTCTTCCCATTTGCAGGTCTCTTCTGTTACTGGTCCCTCTTCCCACCCTTAGGGCTATTTACTGAAGTGATTCTCCCACCAACATTCCAGGATCTGTTCTTTGCCAGGCAGTAAGTGTTCTGTGCCCACCTGCAGGGCCACCACTCACTAGACCTGAGCAGAAGTGCTGCTTGCAGACTGTGTAACTTTTCCAAAGGTTCACTTCTTGGGAGTGCACTTTAAAGCCACTAATTTCAAGTGGTTTTGGGTGGCCTGGGGCATATTTTCCCGTTTCTAACTCAAGACTCTTTCCAGCTCAGATTTCTCTACAGACTTTTCCAACATACTTTGGGATACTGCAATTGAATGTTTTATTAGGTTATGTAATTTGAAAAAAAATAAGGAAGCGTGTGAAGTGGTTTCCTATAGTTCCATCTGCTCTGGTTCGTCAAAAAAGAGGTAAAAGTTTCATCTATTTCTTTTCCTCCTCTCACCCTAGTGTTCGGCCCATGTTTGACACTCCCAACATGAAATGCACTCCATTCTGCCTGTAGGAACCCAGAATCATGTCAAACAAGAAACATGAAGGTGACTGTGGTGCCTGAGGTCCTAGTCTGATTTTTTCCCACAGCCTGCACGTTCCGTCTGAGGCTCTGAGACAACCCCATTAGCTCAGCAATGGGGACTGAAAGACATACCCAATTAAAGAGAGGAATAAAAGGCTCTTGCTGCTTCTCAAACTGAGCGCCAAAGAATAACCTTGGTGCAGAGTAGGATGGGAGCTCATGGCAGGAGTCAACCCTGTCTCCCCCTGGGGTTATGCCTGCTGAGGCAATGTGGCAACTCCACCACTTCCCTGTCCCCTTGATATTGAGGGCATTCAAGTGGGTCACCCTCCCACCCCAACTTACCTACTGTGCCATGAGGTTCAAGGATGACTTTGCAGTAGTGTGAGTGTGAACGTGTCTGATGGTGGTTAGTGATGGTATTGGAGAGCTACCCCTGCAGCTTTAATCTTTGCATTCTGACTTAGACGAGTAGTGCAATGTTTAAACTTTTATTTGTGGAGCACCTAGATGGCTTTGTCAGTTAAGCATCGAACTCTGGATTTCGGCTCAGGTCATGATCTCAGGGTTGCGAGTTCAAACCCTGCATGGGGCTCTGTGCTGACAGTGCAGACCCTGCTTGGGATTCTCTCTGCCTCTCTCTCTGCCCTTCCCCCATGTGTTCTCTCTCTCCCTTTCCCTCTCTCTCTCTCTTTCTCAAAAAAAAAAAAGAAAGAAACTTAAAAAAAAAATTTCTGTTTGAGGGAGGACTATAAAGTAACCAAATAAACATCAGGGCCATCTGCGTTTTGAGAGAGAGGACTCTACTGGTACTCTTCATCTAACCTTACCTAGACACACCTAATCATCCATCCCTAGGGCAGCCATTGATTCAGCATGTGTGTGTATGCATGAATGTATGTGTATGTATGTGTGTGTGTGTGTGTCCTTGTACACTAGTGCACCTGTGTGCCCTTATATATCATCCACTATGTACCAGGATGTGTTGCTGAGATCTGTTTCAGTCCCCCTCTTCTCCTGTCTATAAATACCCATAACACACACAAATTCACTACTCCTATACATAATCCCCATCTACACAGATTTCTTCTGTCTATAAATCCCCGAAATAGAGATTGTCTTTTATCTAGTCTGATGCACAATTTACTTTTTAAAGTTTATAGTACATTTATAGTTTTTTTAGTTTTCTTTATACATTTTAAATTTATACTAAGTGTCCCAGCAAGTACTGCTACAACACACAGAAGCAAGTATTTTGTGGCTTCTTGTGTTATGATACCCACTCACAGCCTGAGCTGGCTACCGGGAAAAGTAGCCAGTCACATTTTAGGTTTCTACACTGCTTTGAACTCTACAAACATAAAGTCTGACTGTCATTGTGCAATTCTCAGGGTCTGGCCTAGGACTTTGAGAGTCCAACTTGAGAGTCCAAGTGAGAAGAGAGACCAACTTCCTTATTATTCTTCATTAATTCATTCATTGCACAAATATTTACTAAGTGCCTACTACATGTCAAGTGCTATGCTTCTAGTAGGAAGCAAAAGCAAGAAATTCCTGCTCTTGTGCTACCCTGCCTCCAGGAGCACTAAGGAAACCACTATAGGGTTATGTATTTATGTATTCATCATCATTAATAGCCAATGAAATGAAAAACACAATCTGAGAAAATGGTTTTCACAACACCAAAGAGTTAAATATTGGGCAACATTTTAGTTTAGTTTTTTTTTTTTTTTTTTACATCTTGTATTGATGGCTTTTCTTTTCATTTCTTATCCAGTCTTTCATTCAACAAATGTTTATTGCACATTCACTATATGCTGAGTCTACAGTAGTGAACAAGTCACGTATATATCTTCTATCCTTTGGAGTTGTCCAAACCAAGTTTTAAATGTTAATACACCACACAAGCAAAATCAAGGCAAACACAAAAGCAAATGTTGCCTATTTAGTGTTTTACATTTACATTAGATGATCTGAGTGGGGAGTGGGGCAAAACTGGAAAATACACACATGGGTAAGATATACTACAAACCCTCAAAAAGGCTCAAAATATGTTAGGACAGAAAAATTAGGGGAAGATAGGGCAGGGAAAAGAAGTCATAGGGTAGAAGGCATCATACTTTCCGTCAGGGGGCATCTTATTTCACTGGTCAAGGAGAAGAATTCAGAAGGAAAATAGAGATTGAAGAATGAATGGTGATAATAAATAGGTTATAGTCCTCAGGGGGAAAGAAAGCTGAATTCAAAGGCAAAGGATTCTCTTTGACAAGGAAAGACATCATTATTCCTTGAAGATAGCAGAGAAAGGAGGGTTCAGT
Organism: Panthera leo; assembly: GCF_018350215.1. Taxonomy (NCBI): domain Eukaryota; kingdom Metazoa; phylum Chordata; class Mammalia; order Carnivora; family Felidae; genus Panthera; species Panthera leo. The sequence continues at coordinate 46,894,880 of NC_056681.1, forward strand.
ATTGTAGAAATACTTTGATCTGGAAATAAGGAAAGTTGAGAAAGTTCGAAATACAAAAAAAATAAATTCCAAGCTTTCCAGAAATAAGTTCATTTTCTGTGAGAAAGCGCTTAGACATGGGGACCTAAAGAGAACGGAAAAACTGGTCCTTGACAAACTTGTTAATTGGTCTCATTAATGATCTCACAAAATATTGGGCATTTACAAATTTCATAGGTTAAAAAGTCCGTGACTCTGAGCAACATTCAACTGGGTTAGTCTTGAGACCAGCTCACATGATAAAAAGACAGACACACCTAGAACAATCTGCAGGAACAAATGTACATCATAGAAACATGTACGTTATGGCCAATATCCACACATGATTCAGAGAGCTGAATAAGCTTGAAAGTCCCCTTACTTGCAGGGAACCTGAAGTTCAGTGTAGTACAAAAGGAAAGACATGGGCTTGGAGGTACTCAGACTGGGTTAGAACTAGCTCTGCTACTCACCAATTGAATGACACTGGGAAGAGTGCTTTCTAACTGCCCATCTCCTCAATAAGCATCACAATGCTTACCACATGGGTTTGTGGAAAGGGCTAACATGGTGATGGAGGTGAAACATTCAGCTAGAATAAGTACATTATGTTACTTCTTTGTCTATGATCTTTCAGATTTTGCTGTAGAGCAGAAGATGGTCACCAGAAGATGAATTTAGGTTCAGATTTGTCATTGTTCACAGATGATGCATTTACTAGTAGTCTGTGCTGTACACGTCTTAGATATAACCACTGCAAATGGCTCTGCCTAGAACTTAAATTTTTCAACAGGATCTATTCTATCATCTATCTATCTATCTATCTATTTACTATCCATCTATCTATCTATCCATCTACCCATCTATCCAACAATCTGTATATTATCTACTATCTAGCTATCCATCCAACAATCTATATATTATCTATCTATCATCTACCATCTGTCTATCTATCATTTATTACCTGTGTGTGGGGTGGTTATTAATGGCTATATCTTTGGATTTGGTTACATTTACACTCTACCTTCTCACTTCCACTTTAAAAATAACCTTTTCTCCCCAGTTTTCAGTAATTTTATGAATTAATTATTAAAAGCATAGATAGTAGGCATGTATTAATCAGTTCCCTTGATTGTTGTATTACCTGTAATTTACTTTATAATACTTGAGCACAGAGAGGCAAAAGGAGATGTGAGATCATGTGCCTGTTACTTGGGTTGAACTATAACTCAAGTACCAACGATGTTGGAACCAAGCAGCTACACTTGCTTTCTATTCAGAAAGGCAGGCTTTCTCCTGAGACAGTGATGGCAAAAGCTTCCATTATTTATATTGCAAACACTATCTGACGCTTGGTTATTAGCATGTGTATTTTGAATGAAGTTTGTGACCTGTTAGTAAGCTGATACACTTTGAAAATATGTTCTTATTTGGTGAAATTGAAGGTAATCAAGGTATGTAGATTGGCAAAACTATTGCAGAGACATTCCCTTGCATAAACAGGCACATGCAACCAGAGGATTGATGATTCTGAAGCTTGACCTTTACCATTCTATATGCATCCAGAGATTCAGAGGCTTTTGCCTGCCTGAAGTCAGCCACATTATTAGCAAAAACCTGTCTGTGGAACCGTGGATGTCTACCTTAAACAAACTTGCCAAGTGAGGCTGTAGCTGTAGGACATACAAGGAAGGAGAGTGTGAACTTCACTGAGCCAAAAAACAGGTTGTATGAGCTTCTTCTGTGTTTGCCTGGTAATAACTGTTTAATTTTAAAAGTCTGTATGTGTGTCAGAATTTTATCTGAAACTGATTTTCATTGTGGCCTGGGAGCTGAGTTATGAAAGGAGAAGTCACCCGCCTTTAATTTCTTTGGAGGCTATTCTTTTCCACCAAAAAACCCTTAACTGCTATGTAATCAAATAGTCTAAAGCCAACTGCTAATACTCACAAAGTTAAGTAATATAACAAAAATAACCATGAAAGTACCAATAATCCTATTCAGGTAAAAGTCTCCCTTGAATTCTGGAAAGGAGTTTCTCTAGTAAGACTGATATTTTGACCAATGTACTAGAGCCTTTCATGTTGGGGTGTCCACGTCAATAGATGATTTCAAATTGTTACATTTCTGGTTTGTATACATGCTATCCAAATTGTGCTTTTTCCTTTCTTTTCTGATCAGCTTTCAATCTGGATGAAGACTGCTAGATAAATGAGAGCCCTCATTTGTTTTAATATTTGACATTATCCATCCAACCTGTATAGACATTGGTTTGAGTCCAGTGGGGAAAACACAATGATTCTTTTGTTCACCCCCATATTTTCAGTGTCCAGCATGGTCAGATTCATGCATGGTGCTTGGCAAATACTGGTCCAACGAATGAAAGAAACAGAATGAGTGAGCATTTCTCCCCTTCTTTTCATGCTCTCAAGTGATTTTCTAAATATCTGTTCCATGGTAGTCTGCAGTGGCGGGGAATGGCAGAGGTTGCTGAAGGGACCCCATCCTGGGCAAATTACTGCTGATGAGTCTTTTTTGTAGTTAGGTCTCCACAGGTTCTTGGACAGAATCTCCCTGAGACTTATCCAAGTCACAGATTTCATGACTGAAAAGAAAAGTTTGAAGTCTCTGGAAATTATGATGCAGAAATTATATAGATGAAGAGCTGCTTAAAATAAAAACAAAAACAAATATAAGAAAATGCCTTGTTCCACCCAGTATTGGAAACCAAGGCTCTTGTCCACATAAAACAAAGAACTAAGGTATGATTTATCTTGTGCTTTCCTAAAAGAAGCCATTTATTTCAGAACACAACCTGAAATGCTTCTCAGGATAGCCTATAAAATCCGTTGGATAGTACTGTCTCCTAAATTAGAGGTGACAAACTTATGGCACTTGGCCAAACCCAACCTGCTGTCAGTTATTGTAAATAAAGTTTTATTGACACACAACCACACCCATTAATTTACATTTTGTCTATGGCTGCTTTCCTGCTGCAACATCATCAAGGAGTTACAACAGTGACTGTCTGGGAGATGAAGCTAAAATATTTACTATCTGGAGCTTTAAAGAAATTCGTTGACCTCATTCTAAATTTCCTCAAGACTTATCCATTAGCCACAAGTATTAATGATCCTCGCTATATAGTTAAACCAACCAAAATAATGGTAGACGACATATAGCATGCCTTAGAAGTACCAGGATTAATTATTTATTTATGAAAATTACTGGATGACTTATTGCTTTGTTTAAATTTTGCCTCATTCTACAACAGATTTGGGGTGGTTTATAAAAACATATACAATATAATTAAAAAGTAAAATATTCATAAAATCCTCAACAGAGAAGATATCAATTAAAATGGAAGATGAAAGTAAAGTAAGAGTTTTGCTCTTTTTAGGATTTTACTCTTAAATTCCTCACTATTTTATATTAATATCACATCTATTGCTTGTTTCTATTTGCTGTTCCAGCAGATTTTAGTTCTTTCAAATTATCAAATATTTCTTTTTATTTATTTATTTTTAATTATCAAATATTTCAAAGTTTATTGATGAATATTACAAGCACCCACACACACATAACCCGCATTTTTCAAAGTAGCATCCAAAAAAATGGTGTCATATTTGCTTGGACATTCTTAAAGTAAGAAATACAATGTTGCTGCTACTTTAACTCACCTCTATCCCATTGGCTTCTTTCACCAAAGACAACTCTATTCTGAAGGTAGCGGTTCACATATCTTTGATCTGTATCTTAAAATTCATAATATATATATGTATGTGTCCATAAACAATGTATGTGTTGTTTTATGTTTTTGATTTACATGAATGAGGTATTATTTTTATATAATGTATTTGCAATTTGCTTTATTTATAAACATTAGACTTTATAAAATCATTTATGCTGAGGTAACTAGATCTAGTTTACTGAAACAGCTGTAGTAATTAAAATGCATCTCCAATTTAGTTAGTCATTACCAATGAATGGATATTTAGATTCTTTCGTTTTAGAGTACCTAAAACCAAAAGCTGCTTCTGTTGAATCACTATGTTATACACCTGAAATTAATGTAACATTGTGTGCCAACTATAATCAAATAAAAAACAGAAAATCACCAAAAAAAAGAAAGAAAGAAAAGAAAGAAAGAAAACCAAAAAGTGCTTCAATAAACATTTCTCCTTGTGCAATATGGGAGTTTTTTTAGGGTTTATGCCTGGAAGAGATATAGGTAAATCAGAGAGTACCTAATAAAGTTCAACTTTACTAGAAAATTGCCAAATTTTGAATTTGAATTGCTAATACAACTTAACACTTCAATGATCAGAGAAATTTCTCATTTCTCTGTATCCTAAAGAGCAAATCCTCAAAATCAGCCAAAGAATGAACAAGAAACAAAAGTAAAAAGTAAAAAGGGAAGATGCAGCTGAAGAAGTATAAGAAGCTTTTCTGGTACCCATGGAGAGTCCTGACTTTACTCTGTAAAGAATGGAAAATTTTTTTTTCAAAATCTCTGACATGCACTCCAGCCAGTAAATGGGTGGTCTCTTTGTTTCTTTCTTGAATCTTAAATTGCTAAAGCAAAATCCTTGAAAACTGGCAATAGCCTCAAATACTAACTCACATCTTGGGAATGCTAAGAGTTAGGTGTTTATGAGCTCTCTTCTAGCCTTGATTACTACAAGATAATTTGCTGAATATTGTCTTAACATCCATCAGTCAGAAATCTTAAAAGAAATATTACACATCTAATCAAAAGACTATATTCAGCACCTTCTAGGTCCACAGAGAAGCCACAACAGCAGACTAAAATTTATTTAAAATGATGAATAATTGTTCCACCAAGTTCTAAAGTAGATGGGTTTGTCTAATTCCATACAATTCATTGCTTGGTTTCTCTTGTCATCGTTTCTTCATTTTTTTATCCCAAAGGTCTCTCACTGTTCTGGGGAAAGGCAGATTTAACCTTCTTTTGATGTTGTACTCTGCCCTTTCTTCTGACAGCCACCTAGAAGGATGGCCATTTGAACAAGGATAAAAATCACAACTCCTGGATGCCTAAGCTGGTTCACCTTCCTTGGAGTTTTCTAGAGATACTGTTCCCATAGGAAAAATGTTCGGTACCTTTCTCTCACTCGGAAAAGCCACTTGTTTCTTCCAGCCTTTCTAGGCCTGATAACCACAGATGGAGCCAGAAGCAGAGCAATCTAGAGTCTGAAGATGGCAAAAAATAGCAAGTTATTGTTTCAGGACCTCTGGAAGGTGTGTGCCTGCACACAGAGCAGGGATTCTTTCATTTGCAAATTCTTTCATTTTGTATTTCTACATTTGCAAATGAAAGACAGACATTTTAAAACAAGAGAGGGAAAAAAGAAGCCCAGACCTCAAGAAAGCAGTTGTGGAGTAGGGGCTGGAGCTGGCCCTCAGGGTGACCAAGGACTGGAACTCTGTCTCTTGTCCTTGTTCTCTTTATGTGCTTCCCTCTTCATCCCTGGCTGGGTGTCAGAGGAAGCTGGAGCTATGGCTTATTCTGGAATGCTGGAACATTCCCTCCCAGCAATGCTGGGACTATGGAGGAACTAGGACCCTTCACATCGATTCCAGTTAGAAGAATTCCCATACAGGACTCTGATTGGCTCTGACTGAGTAGTACATCCCACCAGTGTCCAGGGTATCAGAGACTCATGACTGATAGTCTTAATAGAGTCAATGGTTGAATGGGAGAAATATACATTTCATCTGAAAGAAAGGTGACAGACACAACCATGGATGCCTACTGTTTATGAATAATACATCTTGATGTTGCCACAGGCACTTCATGCCAGAGCATGACAGAACCTTCCAGATTCAGATAGCTTTGCCTTGAACAATGCTGCATAGAGAAGAATTTTCTTCAATTACAGAACCCTTTTTGGTCTTCTAGTCTCAATGATCACTTTTTTTGCCATTTCCAATATGCTCTGGACTTTTCTTTACCTAGGAGTCTCCTTAAGCAAACACTTAACCCAATGTCACCCAAGGGCTTTGCTGAGGCCACAGTGCCTTGTCCTCTTGTGGCCAGTGAAACCAATTTTCAAGTGTTTCCTTGCTTTGTAGTAATGAGGGTCATGCTGTATGATTCATACCCAAGCAAGATGGGGCTGGGGGGGGCAGGAACACTGCAGGGATGCTCTTAGATAAGCTATGCCAACAAGAGGACATGCTTTCCATAACAAATCCAACTTTACACCAGAATTCATGGCTGAATTCAATCCATGTAGGTTTCAGTGACTGCTTCTTTCCTAGGACAGATTTGGATTTTATGGTATTTCATGGAGGAGGAAAACAAATACTTCATCTTAAGACTGTCTCTCATTTTACAGATGAGGAAACCATGGCCCAGAGATGTCACAGGACATGGACAGAGCCATGTGACTCACAAAGAGTGGGCCCAAGATCCCCTGAGGAATTTCACAATAGGCAACATCTATTAGACACCTGCTGTGTACATCACTTGGGACTTTGGGTATGATAAAGGATATAGGGAAGGATAAAGCATAGCCCCTTTTTTTCTGTGAACTTCCAGATTAGGATCCCCAAACACACATGAAAACTCTGAAAATACAGGTATACACATTTGACATTGTTTTCCTAATAGAGGAATTTACCATTAGTTAAATGAATTTCAACATGAAAGTTACCATTTATCCATTTATCCTGTATGTAGACCTACTACATGAATTAAATCCTTTGCAACACAGAGACCCTCATGCTACTTCTCACATATTACCTGTTGTGCTTTGGGCATGGGTTTACATGTCTCAATATTGAATAAATGTTGCTGACTACCTAACTTATGACCACCAGCTCCTCTTGACCACAGATGGTCTCAGGGTTGGTAGATGTGGTCTCCCAAGGGTTAACTGGGAAAAGAGTGTGGGATTCCAGGGCCTGCAGTTGATTTCCAAGAGTCCCTCCTTGCAGGGCGAATGCCAGCACAACATCTGGTGTGCACCTGAATAAATCCAAGAAGTTTCCTTTTCAATATCGTATAAATTCTGCACCTTGACTCATGGCTATTAAACCCACTGTGGTAAGATCTCCAGCAAGCATGGCAGTATTTCATTCATGAGGGAGGACCACTCCAAGAAGAGCAGCGTGAAGCCATCTCCACCCACCCTGCACCCCAAAGCCTCTGGAGAAAGCTGTCATCTAAGCTCCTTCTGCTAATAATTCTATTTAGCTCACTTATTTTTTAAGGCAAGTTTTCCAATTGTAGATGCACCCTCTCTTACTCTCTCCCACTTCCAGGCTTCTCTTCCTCCTCCAGACTCAGTTTCCCCCTAGAAGGCTCAGACATGAACACCTTTTCCTAACCTTTTATGTGCATTCTGGTCAACTGAGACTCATCACTCAATGTGGCTTAAATTAAAAGCAGACCCTTTGGATGAGTGCTCACTGCCTGCCCTCCTCCTTTTTCCTTTGCTCCTACCTAAACAGAATTCTTTGAAGGTCCCCTGGCAGAGTTGGTAGTCCATAGTCCCTATCTCCATTTCCTCTGAATGAGAGCTAAAGCTGGAATTACAGAATATTATGGATCAAACAGATTCTAGAAGGCTATTTTGCCCCCCACTCCTATTGTGCCCATGAAAAAAAAGTGAGGCCCCCAATAGGATCTTGCTGCTCCCCCAGTCAATCAAGGGTCCTCATGCCTCACAGCCTTGCATACTCAACCTTCTACTTTTGTGTACCCTCTCATTGCTGCAACCTTGTGGTGAACTGCAACTCACCATGCTTCGCTAAGCTGTAATGGCACCACTTCTGAGAAATTTATTTTGCTCCCCCTGCCCCACCCCCCCACTTCACCATTCTCCCATGGAATTCATTATTTTCTCTTTGGGCTTCCTGGTTCTGCATAACATGTCCATTATAGCTTCTCACAGTGCATGACAGATGTGGTCGTACTTTCCACCCCGCCCTTCCCCCTCACACACACACAAAAAATAGACCCTGAGACAAAGATTCTAATGCCCAGCACTTGACTTGGGACAGAATTTGGGGAGCCACCAGTGGGAGATGGAAAGAAAGGAAAACATATAAAGGGTGAGGCATTGAGCAGGCTCTGCCTGTGGATGGTGGGGCTCATTGTAAGAACACACTCAGAGACTAAAGAGCAAGGAAGCTTGTCCATTGATCTACCCAACTAGGTGCCTTAGTTTTAGGAGGTTGCTTCTGGAACATGAACTCCCTGACATGTCTAGCCTCCCTCAAACTTTGGGCAAAGCACACTCTCAGCCAGAGGAAGTTCTTAGGCAGAAAGACCTGGAACTATCTGCTAGGGACCTCCAGCATGGGTCAAGCGGCCAAAGGTGTCTTCTAAGGCAATCATTTGTCTGTGTCCCCAGACAGACAGAGCCTGGATTGTACTATTTCAGCATCCCTAAGATATGGCCCATAACAGGCATATTTCTTATTTTAGTTGTACTTGAAAATGAAATTAGAACCTTACAAAACTAAGTGACAGATCGAGACCCTGAAGCTGGGCTCATGGCTCAATATTTTTCCAGAGTATTTTTCAAAATTTTCAGCCAAATATCCCCTTCTAACATTAGACGACTTGGATGTATAATCCCCTGGAGTCTTGGGACACTTAGTCCTAGCCAAAAGTAGCCTGTCACCAGGAAAGTGCTTCTCTGGGACTGGTTTTTCAAATTCCTATGAATTGCATCCTGTTTCATAGCACATCACATTTCTTTTAGTATTTTTAAAACATTTAAATTATTAGTTAAAATATTAACTATTGCTTGTGCATTTTTTGTGAGAAATTAATGTTCCAGAATAGTTTTCTTGGGCTTCATGTATCTCCCAGCTCATGCCATCTGTCAGAGTGAGTGTCACAATACCTCTTTCACGGAGGAACTACAAATGATGATGGACATGAACTCTGCCACCAGGAACATTAGGAGCCCCCGCCCTCAGCCCTGGGTTCTATGTTGATAAAGGAAGTGTTGACTGAAGTATTAGGCTATTTCACTGTTCCCCACTTCATTTTGTAAAAAAGTCTGCCCTCATAAATGCAGAATTACTGTCCAAGCAAGTGAGAATCTAAGTAGTGCCAACATGGGGAGAGGGAGGAACAGGTGCATAAGGAATAAGACCTGAAATGTCTTCTCAGATAGGGTGTATCCATAAAACCACCTTTCCCAAATCTCCCTTTTTGGCAATGGAAAAACAAATTACTTTTTAAACCTTTCTCCTCCCCCTAACACAGTGCCAAGCTTTCGAAATTTTTTCTTCCCTGACCCTGATTTTCACTCTGCTTTTTCCCCTTCCCCTCCACCTGCTTGGGTTTTCCCATAGCCGTGATTATATGTCAGTCCCTACATGGTCAGGTAGGTGGATACCTCCTCCAGTTAAACTTTAAGGGACTCTGCAACTACAAGCACCCAATGTCCTTAGAAAGAATTGGGGGATTATAAATACAAAAGATTATTTTTCCTCTTGTATTCCTTGTGACCAAAAGCAGAGCCAGGAGAAGAAAACTCCAAATCCATTTCCACTTACCATAAAGCATCTGATATTTCATCATTAGTTTGAATGTGTATTATCAGTTAAAATTCAAACATTAACAGTTAAGGTTAATATTTTAAATATTATCAGATGTACACACACACCCCCCCACACACATATATGCATACATATATATACATATATATGTGTATATATATATACATATATGTGTGTGTATATATATATGTATATTTGCAGAGAAGAAGCTCATGGAGCTGATTCTCTGTTTTATGTGCCTGCCTTTTCTCCTTTCCACAACTTTCACTGACCATTCTTCCCTCAGCTCTGATGTTACCACCTCCAGGAAGTCTTCCTTAGAACCCCCTCTAGGTGGAATTCATTGTCACCTCTGTGCTTTCTGTCTTTTCCTGGTGCCTGCATAATGATGTATTAGCAGTACATGCTATCTCAGATTGGGTTGCCCCCCCCAAAAGAGATCATGAGACAAGGATTCCAGTGCAAGTAGTTTATTTGAAAGGTAAATGATCCCAGGCAAGTTTGTTCAACAATTTCATACATACAGTGCCATTGCTTCAGTCCCTCTGAGAAGAAGACCCTAGCACAGCTGTTCTACCCTCTGGTGCTTTACTGCCCACAGACCACTTCACCGAGCCCCAAGGCCTATAACCTTGAGGTTACTCTGAGGTGGTGCAAAGAACAATTGATTTGCAAGTACTCTCTTTTCCTTGTATAAGACTGCAGGTCATGTGGTTCTGTGGATTTCTTTCAATATATTCTCACCAGCTCTTCATCTTTCAGAACTGTCTTACAGTCCTGTTGTGCCCAGATCCCTCTGCTGCTTTCCAGAGCCAAAGTGGATTTTGTTGAGTGGACACTCACTATTTGGGGAAGAGGCTGGTACACTTATCAACAATTTCACCTTCCTACAATCCTTAGTTCTAAGAGAGCCTAGCATGCAGTATTTTAGAGTAGAATTAAGTCTTTGTAAAATACAAGCTTCACTGACTACATCCCTGGTTACTCTGATACTCTGTCCCTGCATTATAATTAGAAAAAAAAGCCCATGTAAATAGAGTTAAGAGTCACTGGGGGAAGGACAAAACTTGTTCTTGTTTTGGAAGCAAGATCAGAGATTTGTGCAAGAAGAAACATAAGAGCAAAGGTGAGATAATAAAGAACAAACATTTGGTTTTTGGATAAAAAGGAAATGAGGCTTTCAGGCTGGAGAACATCTGGGTACAGTGCATATCTCTGATTTCTGCCACCTGAGTAGTGGCTACCAAGGCCAACAAACCAGGTGGTCAAACCTTGGCATTCTTTCATCTATTCTATGCAAACTTTGCCAAGAGACAGTCTAAGGACAAAATCAACAGAAAGGAAGCAGGGCCGAGTGATTGAGGCACACATCATAATGGCATCATTTGAGAACTTGGATTCTGATGATGACTGGTCATGGTCATCCCATTTCCATGCACCAGTACATTTGTCTCTTCACTTAAGCCCATTTGGGTTGCTATTTCTATCTTTTGCTGTGGGAAGATTCTCTCTAATATATTCTCAATTTGGATGAAAGTTCTTGAGGAAGAGTGATGGTTCTCGGTAAATCAAGAGATTGAAGAAAAATGTGATGAGAAAAGCACAGGATCTGATGTCATGTGCACAGCTATTTCATATCAGAAATTCCCAGTTTTCTGTAAGGTGCACCTCTAGATCATAGCTCTCTAGATCATGATTAAATCTTCAACTAATGTATTGAATACATACATATATATTTATATACATACACATATGTATTTATATACATATTTATACATATATACATATACAAATATAAATATACATATTTATATACATATATGTGTACATACATATATCATACATGTGTGTGTGTTCTTGGGCCCAAATTAAATAATCCATGTGGTTTATCATACTGTCCAGATGAGGTAAACTCAAGGAACCTCAGCCCAGTTAGTGCAATAACCGAAGAGGAATCCAATGGTTGTTTGTATCTACCATTTTACCATTGAAGGGGATCAAGTTTATTACCCTAAGCCACCCTTCTCAAAATCTTCAGAAATTCCCTCAAAATACTCTGGAAGCTCACCCCATATTTCAACCCTACCCCTGGTATGTGACATTTCCCCTTCTTTTTTCCCTCTACCTTCATTGCTTTCTGATCCAGAGCTATAACTGAGAAGTAGTGTTCATTGGTTCATTTGAGTGAACAGAGGCGCAAAATATCAGCCTTAACAAGAACAGAAATGATGTCCTTTCCCTATATAAACGGTTGATACTGAGGTTGATATTGTTATTGCTTATATGGTGGAACTGAACAATTACAAAGAATTTGATCAAAAGCAGTGCTTTTCCAGAGGAAAACAGAAAGAACAGCCTCTAGGGCCCAGCACAGTCTTGGGAGATGCTGGAAGCCTGTGAGGAGTGGGGAAGAAATCAACATGGCAGTCCAGGCTACGACTGCAAGAGAGGAATGAATGTCTTGCTAATTACACACCTAGTTGTTCCTCAATATAGATATAGGCTCTGTTGTCTCCATATAGTTAGTAGTACTTGTCCTTAGAAGGTGTGCTTTCTTTAATATTGATCAAAGGGGGCCCAGCAGCGGTCTAAAGAAAATAATCAAAATGCAAAGGAGCAAAGGAAGTGCATCTGGCCTCACTGCATGAATAAACATGCCCCCTCCCATGGTGGTGAGAGGATACACTCACAGTGCTGCTCATGCTGGGCCTGGTCATGCTGTACCATGCATGACTCAGATTTTGAGGTGAATGAAAAGGGACATCACTTCCTGGGTGAGGGGTCAGGTTTCCTGAGGCAGAGAGTAGACTTTCAAATACAAACTTCAGTGGTAAGGGATACAGAGAGCCTCTCCCTTTCCTTTCTTCCAATTCCCCACCCCCTGCCTGCCACCCCTTCTGCCCCCGTATCTTGGGGCTGCAGTGACAAGCAGGATTTCAGAGGTCTCTACAGAAGATCCTAGAGCAGATACTGCTGGTGGCCTACCCAGACCCCCTGAGGTATGTTTCACTGGTTGCCTGGGTACCTGCTATGAAGGCTCTCCATGGCAACATCTCTGGGCATCTGCTCTGAGCCAGCTTCCCGGAGGAACTTTGGGTTGGGTCTTGTCATCCTGGAGCAACCTGGAGCCAGTAACGGACTGATGAGCTAAAAGTCTGGCTCCCAGGCCTTCAGGTAGGACAGACTCTCTGTACCACTTAAGCCCAGGGTAGCTCCCCATGAGGACCAGAGAATGCTGGGAATATGTTATAAGAGGCTCAAACTAGAGTCATACATTTTTTGACACCTATACCTGCATATAGGCACAATCAGAAATGAGATCTGTGAACTACCAGTTAAAATGGTCTTTCACCTTATAGATGATGAGGCTGCAAAGTCAACAAAATATATTTTTTTTTTATTTTGGTGGTTACACCATTCCCCTGGCTATTTGAGCAATGTTTGTTGTGTTACCAGCTTTTATGGGAATCTGATGACAGAACATTGCTCAATGGCACGTGCTCACTAATATTTGTCAGTTGTCACCAGTTACAAAATGCTCGCTGATGTGGCCCTTTCTTCCACCCCAATGGAGACTCTTGTTTTGCTTTTACTTCCATGTTTTTGAGATGCCTGGCCAGTCAGCTTTGTTGTCTTTATATGACTCTAAAAATAACAACTATCTTCTTTCATGTTTTATTGAAAACTGTCCCAAAAATTCACAAGGAGTCACCTCCTTTTAATGTGTGTTAATTCAGTTCCCCAATAGCAACTGCAGAGAAGATAAGTATTTTGACATATGTTATTTTAAGAGTCTTAAGATCAGAGAAGCCAAAGGCAAAATATGCTCAGAAATGAATGAAAACATGTGAAGCCAAAATGCGCATTCTGGCCTCTGAGTCTGAGCCTCCTTCCTGGAATGCTTTGTCAAATACCTTCTTCACTGAAGTATCCCTCCACATCAAAGCATCTGAAAAACATCATCTGGTCATTCCAATCCCAAACATTCTTGCTTTGTCTGATCACATATTAATTACATTGCATATATGCTACTTAATAATATCGTATAGAGAAGTCACATGGAATAGCTTCATAGAACTTTTTCAGAACCCATGAGGGTGCCTGGGTGGCTCAGTTGATTAAGTGTCCAGCTTAGTTTCGGCTCAGGTCATGATCTCGTGGTTCATGAGTTCAAGTCCCGCGTCGGGCTCTGTGTTGACAGTGCAGAGCCTGCTTGGGATTCTTTCTCTCCCTCTCTCTCTGCCCCTCCCTTGATCATACTCTCTCTGTGTCTCAAAATAAAGAAGCAAACTGAAAAAGAAAAAGAACTTGTTGAGAACCCAGCCCCAGGATGTACTATGATTCTGAGCCTCTGTTTCTTCCTTTGTTACATGATCCTGATATTTACAGGACTGTGTGTAGGATTATGTGAAATACTGTCCTGGAAATCCAACAAAGTAGACTCTCAATATGTATTTTCCTTCCCCCTGTCCTTGCCTCCCTCAGATTACTCCTTGTCTTGTATACGGGTGATATATGTGTTGCAGTTTTCAACTGTATAGCAAGCTACATATGAGTAGGGGATCTGAGCACAAGTGTTTATTTGAGAGGTGATCCCAGGAGACTCTAGGAGAGAAGTGAGAAGGGAAATAACTATAAGGGAGCTATCAAGCAAGTTGCTATGGTGGGTAATGAGCCCCTAAGGCTGCAAAGGAACTCTGGAAAGGATGGGAAACATGCATCTTGTTTTTTCAACTCAGGGTCTGGGGACTGGGGTATAGGAACACCAACCCCCATCAGTCTATGGTTATAGGCTGTCCCAGGGCCCTTCCAGCCTTCTCTGTACTCAGAGTCAACTTGCAAGGTTCCAGAGAAAGATCCAAGTAAAGAGATGCAGCTATTGGCTGCTGTTCACTTCTCCCCGAAAGTGGTCAGGCCAGGAAGAAATGGGCAGGCACAGCCAGTGTCTGCTACAGGTGACTTTGATTGGGAAAAAATGTTTATGACTGGCTCCAAAAAAAGAGTTGGAATGTAAATATTGACCTTCTATGCAATGTGTGGGGTTAGTTGTGGACTGCCTTGCTGACAAGGAGAGGGTTTCAATCCTGTATCAAAGATATTACTTAAATCTAGCTGGAGGACTTCTCTAAAAGCCCAGTTAGCTTAACTACATACAACAGAGAAGTTTAAAAGCACACATGTATGTGTGTTTATGTGTGTACATATGTTTCACATAACAAGCTGATTTAAGCTCCTTGCAGAAGTTTAGCCAAGAAACCAATCAGTCTACCCAGAATTATTACAAGAAAATGGATACATACACATGGAAAAGGATGGCAAAGGGTGAAATGGTGAGTCCTGACCTGTGCAAAGGGGCATCCTGGGAGAAAGGAACATGGACCTGAGTAATGGGGATGCATTAACCTAGTTAACTAGGTGAAAGGTGGAGGTGGAGAGGAGGGGCAGGGGACCATATACATCTTAAGAAGAGAGGTCATGGTGTGAGAAGCCCCATGAAAGGAGGGAATGTGGAAGGAAGCCAACAAGAGAAATGACTCCAGGAGTTTTGACTTAAAGTCTCAAAGTAACATGCATTAACAATGTGACCTTGGCTGAATTATTTAGCATATCTGCATTGAATCTTTTGCATCTGAACAATGAGAAAAAAAGTCCCCCTTTAGGCCAGCACTGTACTATATCTGTGCTGTTCAGTACAGTAACCACTGGCCACTTGTGACCATTGAGCCCAAGAAATCTGTCTACTGAGCCTGAGAAAGTGGTTTTTACATTTTATTTAATTTCGATTAATATAAATTTAAATAGCCACAGATGACCAGTGGCTGCTGTATTGGATAGTACTGCTTTAGAGTATGGTTTCAGGAGTGAAATAAATCTCATCCTTATACCTGAATCATCTGGCACAGAACAGGTCTCCATCCACCCAAGTACCCCAACCCGTGGTGAGATCTTGGTCTCATAAGCCATGTCTCTATATCCGATTCTAATTTAAAATTGCCTCTTAAACAAAAATGTGTTCGGTTCCAATGTGGCTGCTGCCAGCAATCCCCACTGGTAGTAATGCCTATTCTGGCATTGTTCCAGCACCATGATTGACTTGGCCAGTTGAAGAAAAATTCAAATGGCAGCCACTAAACAGTATGAAATATCTCAATTTTAACCCAAAACTGGGGGCAAGAACTGTCTCCAAGGCTACAGAAGCAGGGCTCAGCAGATGACCCAAAAGACAAGAAGAAAAGCCTCCGTTTAAAGAATAACAATCAGTGGCTGAAAGCTATTAAGTTCGCTCTTCTAGTTCAAAGGGATTTGAAATGGCAATTTGTCAGGCAACTGTTGTCACTTTAGATGCCCCTAGTTGCTTTCTTTGAAGCTCTTGATTGACTACAGGAGTCTATGCCAGATTCTTCTAAGGACAGGATTTCCACAGTTGAACACATTTATGTCACAGTAATTATGACTCTTCCCAAATTTAATCAACAAAAGGCAAAAGAGTACAAGTTTGAGAAAATATGCATGTGCACTGCAGAGTCTAGGAAATGGCCTGGCTGACTGTGCACAGACTCAGAAAACCAGCTAGACGCTTTCAGGCACTCGTTTGTGCCAATCAGATGCTGGAAAAAGTTCCTTTGTTAGCAATAGAAAGAAGGACAGTCACACATGGAGAATGTCTTCCTGGGTTCAGCTCGTTCCAGCCAACAGTGAGACAGATTCAACTTCATATGAATAATTTCTAAGAGCAAAACCAAACCAAACCAAACAAAAACCAGACAACTGAGAAATAAGCAACCTGACCAACAGTATCATCTCTCTAGCTAGCAAAGGTAGGATCTAGAAAGAAATTGTTGTCAATCGTTTTTGAAAACAGATGCAAAGAAGTGTGCCTCTGTGAAAGTGGAGTGCATGAGTGAATATGGGTGAGAAAGGAAATGAGCAAGTGTGAAAGCAAACTCTAGCTACTGAGCTCCTGACTCAGACTCTGTTCTGGAAATCCTCAGAATTGAGAGAGAATGGGATGAGCCCTCAGAAGAATTTTCACATTATAAAGAAGTATTTGCAAGTTAATTTGCTACTTGTGGTGCTCTCAGGAACCTACATATCTTCATCAGCTATGAAAATGTGCCCAGAAGTGTCTGCAGCATGGAGTGTGCCTGGAGAGACCTTCCAGGGTGAAGGTCCATCCTAAGCATCATGAGGAAGGTCACCCCAGAAGGATTGAGGGTCAAAGGGGTGCAATCTGTCCACAACCCAACTTCTTTCTGAACATCTACTGCTCTCTAACTCAGACAACAGCAGTGTCCTAAATTGAAAAAAGGAAAATATGATACTGACGGTAAAGATGGGATCTCAGGGGCCCTGAGGAGAGGGCCAGCAAGGTGGACTCTTGCCCAACAGCTGTGTGCCAGATGTCCCTGCAATGCAGCCTAAGGGACACATTCATGGCAAATAACTAAAGAGAAACTCTGGCAGAAATAAAGAAAAAAAACTATAGTATCTGCATAGGAAATGTGGGGACAGGGACAGGAGCAAGGTCAGAAAAAGAAACTCACCAGAGGCAAGAATGAACAGATGAAAAGAAGGTGAAGCAAGGAGGGATCTAGAAAGTGGGGATGGAAGAAAAAATCACTCATCTAGATCCTTCACAGGTGTGTGCTCCCAGGTAGAGGGAGCCAAGCGACAACATTTGCAATGAAAGTCCAAGAGCACATAGAAGGAGGCTCAGAGGACGACCTCCCCCTCCCCTAGGATTTGTCCATTCAGTCTGTAATGTGTGCATGCTGTCTGCCAAGGCAGCATGTTGCCCAGCAGCATGATGCCACACGGGCCATGTGCGTGACCAGCACTGCTGACCAGTGCATCTCAGGTGTTCCAACAGTCTTCACTCTCCCTTAACAGACCAAGAAGAAATCACCCTTGACATGACGTTCTGCCTATATTACTCAGGATACAGAAAATAAAAGACTATACACATAGGCAGCAGAAGTCATGTGACCTCAAAATTTAATCCAATTAGCAGGCTGTAAAGCCATTTAGAAGAAGAAATGTAAGGCTTTCATGTTGACAAGCGAATTGGTCTTCATTCTGGAAAAATTGTGTCTTGGCAAGTAAGAAAGGTGATGGGAAAATATTTGTCCTGGAGTTTCCATCATCACTCTCCTAAGGCAAAAAAGTTTCCAAGAACCTGAATTGGTGCGACCAAGAGCAGCCTTGGGCAGAATTTTGAAGAAGGTGAATGTGAGATGTTAACGTTGTCATGGATGAGTGTGTCTCCCATGACATTTGCACGTGGTACCTGGTTAAAAAAGAAAGTGATAACTTTGTTCAAATTAAAAATATAGGGGCAGCTGGATGGCTCAGTCAGTTAAGCATCTGATTTTAATTTTGGCTCAGGTGGTGATCGAACATTTCGTGAGTTTGAGCCCCTCATTGGGCTCTGTAGTGACAGCAAGGAGTTTGCTTGAGATTCTCTGTTTCCTCTCTCTTCCCTCCCCACTCACTCACTTTCTCTCTCTCTCTCTCTCTCTCTCTCTCTCTCTCTCTCAAAAAATAAATAAACATTAAAGAAAGTGTAAAGCCTCACAGGTTTATGAAGAAGGTATATTCTATATTATCATTATCATTATTATTATTACTATTATTAGTAGTAGTATTTCAATTGTAATAAAACACATGTAAAATTTACCATCTTAATCATTCTAAATGTGCAATTCAGTGGCATTAAGTACATTCTCCTTGTTGGGCAAACATTAGCCCTATTCATCTCCAGAACTCTTTTCATCTTGTAAAACTGAAATTTCATACTCACCAACAACAAAACTCCCCACTCCTTCCCTCTCCCAGACTCTGGAGACCACCATTTCACTTTCTGTCTCTATGAATTAACTACTCTAGGTGCTTCAAGTAGGTGATATCATACAGTATTTGTCTTTTTGTGACTGCCCTATTTCATTTAGCATAAAGTCTTCAAGGTTCATCCATGTTGTAACAGATGTCAGAATTTCTTTCCTTTGTAAGGCTGAATGATAACCCTTTGGCTGTATAGACCACGTTTTGTTTATCCATTCATCTGTCCATGGGACACTTGGTTTGCTTCCACTTCTTGGCTATTGTGAGTAACACTGCTGTGAACATTGGTGTGCAAACACCTCTTCAAGACTCTGCTTCCAATGCTTTGGGTATAAACCCAGAAGTGGAATTGCTGGATCATACAGTAATTTATTTTTAATTTTTTGAAAACCCTTCATACTGTTTTCCATAGCAGCTTCCCATTTGACATTCCCACCAGCAGTGCACAAGGGTTCCAATTTTTCTATACCCTCTCCAGCATTTGTTTTTTTCTAGTTTAGTTTTATTTATTTATTTTTCAAAAAGCTGCCATCCTAATGGATGTGAAATGATATGAAGGCATTATCATTAATCTATCTTTAATCATATAAAAATTTCAGAATTTCCTCACTCACTCATTGATTTATTCAGTCCTATACTCAACTATATATTTATTTTAGGGTCCCAAATGTTGCTTATAGCCTTTCAACCAGCTACTAATTCAAAAAGTGTGTAGGTTCTGTGCATCAAGATACATTCTAGATGGAGAAGAGAGAAAATAAAAGGCAAATAAATAATACAGTATCAGATGGAGATAAGAGCTCTTAAGTAATAGGTCAGGATAATATCACAGAGAGGGAGAAAATTAGGGGATGTTTTAAATTAGGAGGTCAGAATAGACCTCTCTGATGAGGATCCTATCTTGGAAATAGCCCAAGGAGAGGAAACAGCAAATACAAAACCTACAAGGAGAGAAAAAGGCTGAGTGCCTTGAATTTCCAGACTTAATAATGATTTTCACCAGGATTCTCTTGTTTAGGTTATTTGTGTTCACAAGAATTTTGGATTATAAACAATGAAGGATCTTGTGCTTACATATTTATATCTACTTATATGTAATATGTAAGTGTTATGTGCACATGTATACATACGTGTCTTTCTCTTCATGTGAGCTGCTTGGTCTATTTGACAGGTGTACTCTTGTGAGCAAGCCAGAGCTCATGCCTATGCTGGAGAGCACGATGGCATAATTTGGCCTGAGACCTTGATTGCCTGGGTTGAATTTCAGCTCTGCTGAATGCTAGTTGTAAGGTCATGGGAAAATTACTTATTTTCTCTGTGTCTTGCTTTCCTCATCTGTAAAATGGGGATAATAATAGTACTTCTCTCATAGGATCATCATGATGATTACATGAGTGAATATATCCAAAGTACTTAGAACAATGCCAAGCACAGTCAGCACAGTACAAGATTTAATTATATTTTTTTGAGAGGGAGAGAGAGAGAGAGAGCGGGGGAATTCATGCATACACAGATGAGAGTGAGGGAGGGTGAGAGAGAGAGAGAGAGAGAGAGAGGGAGAGAGAGAGAATCCCAAGCAGACTCCATGCCCAGCGTGGAGCCCAACACAGGGCTAGATTTCATGGCCTTGGGATCATGAGCTGAGCCAAAACTTAGTTGGTTATATGCTCAACCAACTAAGCCCCCCAGGCATCCCAAGATTTAACTCTCTTTTGGATGTACTCATGCTATCAGGACACTTATGTGCAAGGATAGGGGGATTAAATAGACTTTAAAGGCAGTTTATTTTTATGTTGCTTGAATCCCCACAACTTCACCTCCTAAGTGATCTTCTAGATTTTAACACTCCTGCAACAGAGAGGTTACTACAACCTGGGGAAATCTTTATGTGTTGGGGGAAAAATCTTTTGTATTGTATATTGAGTAGAAACCCATGTCTTCCTAGTTGTCTCTTCCTTATTTGAGTTCTATCCCTGGTGGCCACACAAGAAAAAGCTGGTTCTACTTCCACAGGAGAGTGTTTCAAGAACTTCAAGATGATTGGCAAGGCCTCTGAATCTTCTCTTCTTTAGGTTAAATACCCCACAGGCTTTCTCAATACTTCTTTAACATGGTTTTGTGCATCTTCTATTTCCTGGTTAGTGTCCTTGAAATGTGTTCCCACTGATGTCCATACCAGTTAAAGTATGGTGCCCAGACTGAGTGTAATTCTGTAGGTGTGATCTGAACAGGGCAAACTTATTACCTTCTTCATTTAAGAACCAATAGTTTCAGTAAGGTCATGAAAATATTGAAGTCAAATGTGTGGTGGCCCTGTCTCATGTTTCTTCCTAAAGATGGTAACAAGTACCATCAAGAATTCTTCACACACATGGTTTCTGTGTCAACTTAACCACCATTTTTTTTTAAACTTGGGGTCATTCATATTTGAGTCTCAAATGTAAAAAATTTTTAAATATACTCAATACTGAAAAAAAAATCCTGCCAATTGTTTGCAACAGTTTATCAATGTTTTAAATCCTAACTTTTTAGGCATTAACAGAAATAATCTATTGAATTATTAGATAATCTGACAATTTTCACCTAGATTAGTAATAAAACACATAAATCAGTGAAGCAGGGTTCAGAGCCATAAGTCATTCTGCTAGAGTACTTCATGTGGGTTGATGGTGCTCACTCAGTAGAATATTTGGTGTATAGTCTGTCAGCTGGTTGCTGACCCAAACAAGTGTCATAGTATTCTCTCTATATCTATATTTCTCTTTATTTTCCAAAATGCATCATTAAACACCCAGTCAAATATCTAACTGTAATCTAGTGGGTCAGGGCCTAATCTAGGGACCTCTTGTACATTTATTTGTCAGGTGAAAATGCCTTCTTCAGCAGTGGACAAAGGGGGATTATTAAACTCTTGCCAACAGCAGAGTACAACAGGACCAGGCCCTTCCACTATACAAGGTAACTTATATAAGTCTCACATGGTGTCCATGTTCTTTACCATAGAGCAGTGGTTCTTTGACTCAGTAGGATCAGAATCCCCTTGGAGGGCTTATTGACACAAAGACTGCAAGGCCTCCACCCCAGAGAGGCTGAGTCAGCAGGCCTGGAGTGGGGCTTGAGTATTTGTATTTCTAACAGACTCCCGGGTAATGCTGATGCTGTGGGTTTAAAAGCCATACTTTGAGAACCACTGTCTTAGGTGAATTTCTCCCTCCCTCCCTCCCTTCCTTCCTTCCTTCCTTCCTTCCTTCCTTCCTTCCTTCGTCTGACAATCTTAAGACGGAAAGGAGTAAATGTACGGGGTGAAGTCAATCCAGAGTTCTGCTCACACCTTTCAGACTATTCAAAGAAAAGTATCTCCAGAAGAGGGCTGAGTATTTATTAACATCATCTTTAGTCCTTTATTGAATAGAACTCTGATTTCTTGTCTATTTTTTATTAAAATTGTGACTTTTGAAATTTATTTTTTGTTCACTCCTTCATAAATAAAACTTATTGATTGATTTAGGTTCTGGCAAGAAAAAAAGGAGTCTTCTCTGACCTTTGGCCAAAAGTTTCCCTAAAATATAATGACCACTATATGGTTTAATCCAGTATTCTTTAAAAAAAAAACAGAAATAAGATTTAGTGTGAAATTGCTATTTTTCAGTGAACTCATGCTAGCTTCTGGTGATCAGATTCCTTTTATAAGGGAAGCAGAATGAGTAATCTATTCCAGAATCTTGTCTGCAACACACATTTTAGGTGTCTGCCCCCTTAACCAATGTGCACTCTGAAGCAAAATAAAATTTAAAGAATTTTTTTTCCTCCAAGTTGTCTATCAACTTTACGCTACCATTTCTAAGCGATGGGTTTGTGTCTTTGGCCAATCTTTTCCTTCTGTCCTATCCTCAGACCCCTGGTTTGTCCAGCATGCATGGTTTTCTATTTGTTTGGGGTTGCAGATCTACCCACCCTCACATGATTTTTTTTTTTTTTGTATTCCAGTCCGTGTCCCTGTGGCAGGAAGCATTTCATTGCCAGAGGAATCTCCATGGGCTCTGGCTCATCTCTCCACATTATCAGGAATGTTGTACTTTTCAGAGCAAGCAGCCACAAAAAGTCACATGCTCTCCAATGATCTCCATGGCCGAGGAGCACAGTCCCAAAGATAGGAAGACCTGCTACATGGTCTTCTGACTGCATTTCACCTGGCAATGGCTGTCTTGGTGAAATGCATGGCAGCCTCCAGTTGGTTCTACTGGACAAGATCCTAAAGTAAAAGGATGCTCAGTGAGAGTGGATATTGCTTCTTCAGAAGCCCTTCTCCTCCTTCCTTCTCCTCCTCTTCAGTCAGACCCATGCTCATCCCTCTGTCAGACCCATACACAGAGGTCCTGCACCTACCCCCATAGATAGTCTTACCCTAGAAATCTGCAGGGGGACACCCTCACTTCATTTGGGTCTTGACTCAGTGACACCCTTCCTGAATGTTCTATCTAAAATTTCAACTGCCATCGCCAATTCTTCCAATCCCCCTTCCCTCCATTTTTCCTTCTTAGTGTGGTGTCACCATGGAAAAGGCTATTGGGGAAAAAAAAAAGAAGAAGAAAAAGAAAAGTCTATTGATTCTACCGGTTTTATATTATTTATTATACGTCCTCGCACAAGGATTATGGTCTGTTTGTTCCACTGTTGTGTCCTGAGTATTTAGAAAGTGCCTGAGGGCACAGAGGGTACTCCTCTGTGGATACTGAATGAATGGATGAATGGATGAATGGATGAATGAATGAAGTAGAAGAAGGAAACTCTAAAAGGAAATGAGGGAATGGTAAGCATGGTAAGCATGTTCTCTTGCACACTGATTTTTAGCTAAGAGGTCACATGTAAATCAGGGGTTTGAAATTGGTTACCATCAAAGTCTCCATGCCAATGTCCTCCACCAAAAGACACTGGGTACCCCCGGAGTTACCACTACTTCACTTTGAGGACATTTAGTCTAGTTAGCCTCAAAAGCTTTCTAGTTATTAAATTTCCTGCGTCTACAGCACTAGATCAGGGCAACACAGTATGAGCTGGCTCTCAGAGAGGCAGTTGCCACTATTTACCCTCTCCCTTGCTAGCCTGTGTAAACTAGAATCAGATCTTTCCCAAAAGAATACAAAGAAACTCCTTAAAATTCTGGTCAGGATTCACACAACAAACATGGTCCATTCCTACACTGTCAGAACATCGGTAAGAATGTAATTCTATTAGCCTTGCTAGTTATAGGTAATTACTAGGTGGTAAGCTCTTGCTAAGTGCTCACAGATATTGTCTCATTTAATTGGTTGGGTAGTATAATAACCACATTAAAGATTAAGACACTGAGGCTCAGAGAAGTTGCATCACCTTCCCATGGATGTGAAGTTAGCAAGTTATTGGAAGGATGGAGAATGGTTAGTCTGACCTCACAGTCCGTGCTCTGGGTCCAAATTTCAGCTCACCCATCTTAGGGGACAAGTAACTTTGAAGTTATTATTACTAAAGATGTGGATCTGCTGTGCCTCTGGGATTGTACACAGGGCTAGTTTCAGGAAGATCAACCAGGCCTTTGTGATCTAAATTGAGGCATCTGGTCCTTTCAGGAGCCCATCTCTGGCCTGTGAGTGAAATTACTGGAATCCAAGGAGAATGTCTTTCTTTTTTTCCGTCAAGACTTGGGACCCACATTTTCCACACTGAGAATGGCCAATGGGCCCAAAGGCACATCTGTGTTTCTACATAGCCTCCCTTCCATGTACACAAATAAAATAAAGGATCGCCAACTAGACACCTGTATATACAGTCACCTTCTTTGACCAGACAGATATTTATTTGCTGTTGTATAAATGAGGGAAATTTGCACTCAGCCCTGAAAATTTGGCTACCCTGGTCCATCCTTCCTCCTCCCCAGTGATTTCTTCACTGAGAATGGCCACAGTCCGTGACACTTCACTGTACTCTGCGTAAAGCCCAGCTCACAGTCCTGGGAAGATCTGTTTTGCACCTGTACTTGGGCCTTGTAAGGTACTCAGGCTGTCAGGGAAATCCTGTGCCTCAGTACTAAATCAAGTCCTACATGACAGGGAGGAAGTGCTTTTAAAGGCAGGTGTTCTAATCCTGTCACACATTGTTTTATGGGATGGCCCTTTAAAATAGACCCTGTGTAATGGGTCTTGCTTTAAAGGGGTGGGCCCATCTCACTGGACTGAGGGTGGAAAAGATGTAAAAACAAGGCAAGGACGTAAACCAGGAATGTCAAGTTCTATCCCTCTTCTGTATCTTTACCCCACAGACAGAAAGAAACACCAATGGAGAAATGTTCATATTCTCCCTGAGAAAACTGTAAATGTTTGATTTGTGGGCTGTCATTAAAATGTTAGCAGAATATGTTAAGGACATTCTTACTGTAGGAGCATTTCAAACCATTTCAAAGCATTGTTTCAGAATTGCTAAAAAGCAAATTATTTTTCTTAACTGGTGATATTTTAAAATGAAAATATTTTAATCAATTTCCATTTAAATGCATGACCTCTAAAACCAGTAAAAGCGATAGCAGTTTTTAAAGTATCTTTACTTTTATTTTTATGTATTTATTTTTTTAAGCAGACTGCCACATGCAGCACCTCATTTGGATGTATCCAGAGTCTTAGAAGTTTAACTACCCCCATGTTCTCCTGAAATGGACCCTGAGAGCCTCTTTAGAGGTTCTGGCAGGGAAGCACAGCTACTTGTATACTTTTGACCAGAAAATGGTCCTCCTCTATCAGCAAGGTGGCCCTTTTCAACCAAGCATGCAGCTTTAGGAGGGACACACATGGAGCAGGGGACACCTGCCTAGACAGCCAGATCAGGCAAATCAACTCTGGCAATCAACAGGGTCACAGATGTCAAAGTCAGATCGCCCTCACGTCCTAAAAGTCTCCTTAAAAAAAAAAAAAAAAAAAACTTACCGTGTTTACAAACATTCACACACATGTCATCAGTAGCCCTGGGAAGGATTGAGGGGCTGGGATGGGAGAAATGTACTGCTGTGTGACTCTAACACTTGAAGCAAAATAAGAAAAAAAAAAAGCAAGACAGCACATGACATCAGGATTTGGGATTTTGGATCCCATCCCTTCCAGGGACATTTTCCACCATGTGGCTGCATGCCATGTGTCATGAAGGCAGTCTCTGCCATTAGTAAGTGACTCAACCTCTTGAGATGGCTCATATCATTTCCGGAGCTCTGCTTTGGAACTAAATACTTATTCCTTGGGTTCATCTGTAGTTGATACCACATTAAAAGATCATTTTCCTGTACTTAGTACATGCATCCCTATTTTTGGAACACATCTAAGCTTCTTCCTAACTTTCCAACCATCTTCTTGCAAATTCTCTACTACTGTCAGTCATTTGTGTGTCTAATTCAGGCATTTACAATTTCTCTCACTAGCTTGTTTTATTCTGCTTTGGACACATATCTGCTCACCACGTTTCTGCCCACATTATCATTGTTACCCACTGAATCATGCCCTTGCCCATTCAGTGCTGGATTTTTCCATGTTCTAAGGAGTCTGCCAGTGCTTGCTCACAGAAGTCCCCACAAGCAGGCCTGGGGTAAGGTGGGGATGGGAGGGACTTTGCTTATTTACCACTGGGGTAAATAAGTATGACTCACCAGATGACACAGCAGGAATGGGTCACACTGCATTCACTCAAGACCCTCATATTCTTAGGTGCATTTGTCCTCTGGGCTGTGACAGAGGGGAACAAGGACCATATAATGGAACCAGTGAAACCAGGGTTCCTTATTTGTGGTCAGCCACTGGATTCTAAAGTAAGGACACCTGTGTGTCAGGTAGATTTCCCTGAAGAGATATGGGTGATGCACTGGAGGGGCATTTATTCATAATGGCCTAATGGGTGAATTTTCCTTTTTCTGGGTATCTCATAGTTTATTTTCTCCATTTTCCTTTCATGGGTATTTGGGTGGCTTCCTGTTTATTTGTGTCTGCACATGTGCAGTCACAGTCAAAGCTGCTGTGACTGTTCTCGTACAGGCATAAGAGCAAGTGTTTCTCTGTGGAATATATAGAATATATAGTTAAGGGTGGCATTGCTGGGTCCTGGGTGCTCACCTCCTCAACATTACTGCAAAATTCCAAACTGCTCATGAGGCTGTAGTAATTTACAGTCTGCAAATTGTTCCTATTTCTGCACACCCTCACCAACACTGGGTCTTGTCAAGGTTTTTCATCTTAGTTCTGCGGGTGTCAAATAGCATTTCATCTGATTGTATGATTTGTAGTTCCTTTATTCCTAATTAGATCGAATGTCTTTCATATGCTTATTAGCCATTTGAGTTTTCTCTTCTGTAAAGTTCCTCCTTAGCTGTTTTGTTTATTCATTTATCAGGTTTTCTTTTTTCTTTTCTTTCTTTTCTTTTCTTTTCTTTTCTTTTCTTTTCTTTTCTTTTCTTTTTTTTTCTTTTCTTCTCTCTCTCTCTCTCTCTGCCTTTTAGTTAACATTTTTGGCATACTTTATGTATTGTATATACAAACTCTTTGTTACATGTGCTGAAGGATCTGTTCCCACTCTGTTCTCACTATTTCAATTACTTATTAATATTACTTCATAATTAAACTATAATTGAATTTATCTCATCCCTTACTGTTTGATTCTTGTGAATTGCTTAAGAACTCCTACATTCTCCTAGGTCACAAAGATATTCTCTTATATTATTTGCTAAAAGTACGGTGGTTTTGCATCTCACGTTTAAGTTTTTAATCCACCTTTTGTTTTTAGTATGGCGTGAAGTTGTTTTAACTTTATTTTTTCCTGTGGATGACAAATTACCCTGTGCCATTTGTTGAAAGCCCTTCTTGTCACCTC
The DNA here is from genome assembly GCF_018350215.1 of Panthera leo. Lineage (NCBI taxonomy): Eukaryota > Metazoa > Chordata > Mammalia > Carnivora > Felidae > Panthera > Panthera leo. Next base: position 46,922,162 of record NC_056681.1, read on the forward strand.
TGATCTGCAGAACCAGCCTCAAATCAGGTTGTTTATATGTGCATAGGTATGTTTCTGGGCACTCATTCAGTGCTGGGGGATTTTTGGTTTTGTTTTCTGTCTATCCTTGCACTAGTACAACATTTTCTTAGTTGCTATAGTTTTAAATAGGAATTATTTTCTATTGGGCAATTTTTTCCCACATAAGACTGTATAGTTGTGTGTGTGTGTGTGTGTGTGTGTGTGTGTGTGTGTGTGTGTGTGTGTTTATAGACCTGCCTGGATTTTAGAATCAGCTATTCAAGTTCTTGTTATAATTTGAGTGGGATTGAATTGTGCCCATATGTTCTTAGATGGTATGATTGCTTCTTCCCTGTTTAAATTGATCTGTCAGTGAAGACTCTAAGTGAAGTTTTCCCTTGAAGCCACCTTTGAAGCAAAAATGAACAGTGCGCCACATGAGAACAAGCACAGCACCAAGCTATGTGGAAAACCTTGTATACCTCAGATCCCAAATACTTATGGGTGATTGTACAACCATGTAAAGCCTTGCTTGTATAAACCCGAAGTTAGCCTTTAGCGGTGTCACAGCCTTGTGTTTTGGTAGAAATGAGAAAGATACAAGAAAAAGCCAATATTCAAAAGAGAATAATGTAAAGGAAAATGAGATGAAGGTAGATTATGAAAATTAAGATATTCATCTTGTTAAATAGAAACTATTTGCTTTATAAATCATGAATAGCAATAAGATTGTATTAAATCAAACTAAATTCAATATTCATTATATAGTCTTCTGGAAATCACTTCCATAGGCTATGTTGTACAAAAACAATAATTTTTTAGTATATAAAACCATTTTTTAAAAATGTTTGACTAATATGTCTGATGGGTGGGGGTGTTGGAACTTTTATCTTCTGGCAGTATTTATTGTATATGAAATTTAGTTTCCTCATTTGGAAAATGGGGTTAATACCCAATTTATGGAAGTGTGATAGAGCTAAAATACATAGAATATGTTAGTGCTTTCAAATGCTTCTTAGGAAAGGGGCTCTTGTCCAAACGGCCTCCCCTTGAGCTCTGTATGTATGTTAGTGATGCATCCATGTCTGGTTACTCATCTCTCTCCACCCCCAAGCCCACTTGCTCTGGTGTCTGAATTGCTCCAGGACTCCTTGAAACTTGTCAGTGTAGACAAATCAGAGTACTGAGTAGAGAGCTCAGAGAACAACAGAGCAGATGATGAGGCCAAGTAATTTAATGGGAACAAGATAAAATTATTGGTCAAAAATAAAAGAATGGACCAAAAAGTAAATGAGACAGGGAAGAAAAAACACTTTGTATTCAGGAAAGACTTTGTGTTCAGACACGAGAGAGGTTATGGAGTAACTCTTGTCAAGGAAAGTGAGGAGGATGAGAAAAATAAGGTTTTATTTATATTGTACAGACAATCCCCAGCTTACAACGGTTCAGGTTACAATTTTTCTGCTTTGTGATAGTACAGAAGCAATGCACATTCAGTAGAAACCGTACTTTGAATTTTGCATGTGGGCCATTTCCTGGGGCTGGTGCTACTTAGTGCAACACTCTCTCGTGATGCTGGGCAAAGGCAGTGAGCCCCAGCTTCCAGTCAGCCCCTCTATCACAGGGTCCACAACCAACACACTTACAACCATTCTGTACTCATAGAGACATCCTGTTTGTCACTGTGAGTACAGTATTCAGTCAATTACATGAGGTAAACAATCCTTTATTATAAACTAGGCTTCGTGTTAGATTATTCTTCCCAGCTGAAGGCTAATGCAAGTGTTCTGAGAACATTTAAGGTATGTGAGACTATGCATGATGTTCAGTAGATAAGGTGTGTTCAATGCATTTTGGACTTAGGATATTTTCAGTTTACAATAGGTATATCAAGATGTAATTCCACTTAAAGTTGAAGAAGATCTGTACTCCCTTAAGGCATTACTTGAGAAAATGATGTAGGGATTTAAATCATCTTATAATTGATTATATTTCTTTGTGATTCTCTGCCATAACTGGCCTCAAGTTGACTGATTCTTACATGGGTTATGTATGAGACTCAAAAAGGCAGGGCTATTCTTTCTAAAGAGTGAGTGTGAATTGGAGGACAGGTCTCCTGCTATAAATACTTGGGACTCCTTAAGACACAAGGTATATTTGAAAATACTTGGTAAACTTGAAAGTGACATGCACATGAGGCATGATCAATTATGAGAAATGGCTACTGCTTATAATACATTCTTACTAAAGCAGAGTCTACATCTCCTTGTATGCTTATTAAAATGCAGCTTCCTGAGGCTGTCTATCCCAGATCAATACAACCAGGCTCCACTTTTTCATCAGGTTCCTTGTATCATTGTTATATGTTCCAAACTTTGAGAACCATAATGTTGTAGAATAGGGAATTGGAAGCAGACAGTACTTGCAAAGGTCTATACCCCTTAACAAAGAGCAAATTTTGTGGCTTTTATGTCTTGAAATAATAAGTGTTGACTTATTATTTAATGTTACTTAACTCAAATAAAAAATATTGTTTTTAGTCCTCAATATCTGTGGTGAAGGAGTTATTGGTGGAATTGCAAATACATTTGTGTATGGGGTCTGAATTGATCCTTGAATTTGCACATATATGTACTATCATTTGTCAAATTTAAAAGGATTTTTTTGTTATTTATCTAAAAATTTATCAAAATATTTATAGCATTTATAGTAGTAAAAACAAAAATTATTAGGTTTAATTACAATTATGTAAGGGTTTGGGGGGGTGGGGGGAAGGGGACTTGTGAATTTTTTATTTCACCTAAAACTTTTTCTTTCTTTCCTTCCTTCCTTCCTTCCTTCTTCTCTCTCTCTTTCTCTCTCACGCTTCTTCCTTCCTTCCTTCCTTTCTTCTTTCTTTCTTTCTTTCTTTCTTTCTTTCTTTCTTTCTTTCCTTTCTAATATATCAGCCTAGGCAAAACTTCTGATATAGCCCAGAACATTGCCCTCTAGTGTCTGAACAGTTGAAGTGACTTTGTAGTTGGGCCTGCAAAGTGTTCCTTGGATTTGTATGGAATTGCCTGACCATGTGGTCTTAGCAGAGGTTAACATATGGCTGCTCCATGACTTCTAGTCACCTTCTGTGTGTCACTTCAGGGATGCATTGGCATGCCACAGAAATTTTGAGAACCACTCACTTACCTATTTAAGTGAATCTTATGACATCATCAAATCAGGGATATGAGCGACTCAGCAAATACACCATAGTTTGGTCCACACCTTGTTTTGGACATTATATAGGAGGTTTCTAGTACTTTTGAACTTTGGCCAAGCATTGCATGGCATTTATAAAATCAAACTTGTTAAGAACTATAATGAAATCATATGAGTGCATTTGCACTTGATTCTTACAATTTTCAGTGTGCTAAAAGCAAAACAAACAAAAAAACAGCTGGCAAGAGAGTGTCCTGCCATTTATATTAGAAGTAAGAAGAAACTTCAGTTTGCCAATTTTTACTGTGTTACTATTTATTTAGAAATTCTCTCACACCCATAGCACAAATTATTGCAGGTTAAAAGCTTAATGCTTCCATTAAACTTTAGTATGGATGGGAAAGGGATTTTGAGAAGCCATTCTTTTCTCCTCTCTTGTCCTTCCTCCAGCCTCCTCACTGCCCTCCCCCCAATGCTAGCACAAAGTACCACCATGAAACTGGAGTTCCAAGAGTTTTTGGACTTTTCCTTTTGTATTTCTTTTCCTCCCAAACAGAGGCAAAATATCTCCAAAATAGTATTTCCATTGCATTGCTGATATTCTTTTTCCCTTCTTTTTAATCGTCCACCTAAATATTTGTGTTTTCTAAATTTGGAGTCAGAATATGAGGAAGAGAGGTACCTTCTCATGGAAAGGAATCCAATACCAGCTCAAAATGTATGCAATGAGAAGTTCTCACAAACCAATTATTTTCTTTAGATTCAGAGAGCTAACGGAGTTGACTTCTTGAACAACTAACATTTTCTAGTAGCAAGACAATTTCCCAGAGGGAACCATGCTGATAAAACCACTGGAGTCAGTGTGCCACCTAGTGGTCTTTCCGCACATCGCAGTTTACTAGGAAAAGTCAGGGAAAAAAATCCTGGAAATTTTCTTTAACAAATATACTCTAACCTGCATCAGGTTAGATTCTCATACACTATTAAAATTTGATGCGTATCCTATCCATCCACTTAAAAAATAAAACAATTTTATGTATGACCTTCAAATGTTTTTTTGACGTTGTGGCCTCCAATATGTCTTTTATAAGACCATCTATCTAGTTTGTCAAGAAACACTAAGTGTGGGGTGTCTGGCTGGCTCAGTCGTGGAGCATGCGACTCTTGATCTAAAAGTTCTGAGTTCAAGCCCCACACTGGGTGTGAAGATTACTTAAAAATAAAACCTTAAAAAATATCAAGTGGATCTGTTTTTCTTACTTTTTATTTTCCTTCTTTACTTACTAGCAAAGTTTGAAAGGTATATATCAATGGCAAAGGGGCATAATACAATAGTGTGTTCCTAACCCTCAAAGTAAAACATGCCTTCAGGGAATCCAGAATCAGCCTTCTAAATGTGGGAGCTGCACAAAGTCATTTCATTCAGCATGAACCAAGCAGTTCAGTTATAAGCTCAAAGTTAACACATCACTCTTGTAACAGACAGACATCATGTGGATCCTAACAAAATGCCCTGAGTAGGACACAACATCTCTTCTGTGATTTTCCTGTCCAAAATGAAAGGCATTGGAGAAACCCAAATAACTGGCCTCTACTCATCAAAAACATCAAGGTCAAGAGACACAAAGGCTGAGGGACTCCACCACATTGAAGGTGTCTAAAAAAACATGACAAGTGGACCCAAGCATGATTGGATCCTGGACTGGGAGAAATAGCTTAAAAGGACATTGGTTGGACAGGTGATGACATTTTAAAATGGTCTCTGGGCTGGACAATAGCAAGGTATCAGTTCTCAATTTTCTTACTTTGATAGTAACACTGTGGTTATGTACAAACATTTTCTTGGTCATTGGAAATAGACACCTTAAGAAAACCTGTAAGAACCGAATCAACACACAGACCCAGAGAAGCGAGGTAAGTTTGCTTGTTGGTGGTGCTCTTGGACCACTGGACAGGGAATCCTGTCTGTGGTTCCTGCTTCCTGCCCTGGCCTAGGGATGCCTGGCCTGGGGCTCAAATTCCGTGTGTCTTGAGAGGAGACAAATTGTCTTCAACTTGTTCTATTTAACCTCTTTTCCAGGAATGCCCTGAAGATCAAATTAGACAAGAGTCTCAGAGTTAAAGATTGTGTTAGGACCGAGGTGGTTGGGTGCCTCAGCCTGTTAAGCATCTGACCTTGACTCAGGTCATGATCTCATGGTTAGTGAGTTCAAGCCCTGTATAGGGCTCTCTGCTGTCAGCACAGAGCCCGCTTCAGATCCTCTATTTCCCTCTCTTTCTGCCCCTCTCCCATGTACTTTCTCTCTCTCTCTCTCTCTCTCTCTCTCTCTCTCAAAAAAGTAAAAAAAGACTGTATTAGCCCCTTGCATGCAGAAAGAGGGTACAGAACCCTTCTGCTGGTCGGGGTGTGGGTAGCCAGTAGAAAGAACATGTCTTCATGGAATGAAGTCAGATGATGTAACAGAGCTGGTTATGGGTCACTTACCTCGTGTATGCCAACCACATCTCAGACCCTGTGCTATCTCATCAGACTTGCACAATGGCTTTGTGAAGCATGGGGATGAGCATGCTTTAAATGGCAAATGCATACAAATGGCATTTTATTAATGGGGAAATTGGAGCTCACATATGAATAGCAATGTTTCCATTTTGTCTTATGAGTTAATCCCGGACAGAGTCAGTGTGAGCTAATAGGCCAGTGTCTCATAGACTTTCACTGCTCCTTGGTTTGATGCAAAATAACCCACTCAGTAGAGTCACCATGGTATCGTGGAAAAGTTGTGTCTTTGAAATGTTCCAGACGTGCATCACTTGTTAAGCACGCAGACTTCAGCCTGAGTTGTTTCACCTCTCTGAGACTCAGTTTCCTCATGGTTTTGTGCTTAGCCACATATGCTTGTCCATTGTGGACACGTTGCATTGTTTAGTGTATTTATTCATTATAATTTACTATAACTTCTGGAAGCTTACTGTAGATGTGTAAGAATGCCCTGTCCCAAGTGTACACTTCCATGTACCTTCACAAATGGGACCCACTCATGTAACCACCACTAGATAATGAAAATTAAGCACCCCAAAGCCCTTTTCATTGTATTTTTAATCCTGTAAATGGTATTCCTGTGTTTGAATCCTTTTGCAGCTTGCTCTTTTCAATGAGTATCGCAATTTTGAGCTTCAATTGCTCCATTGAATTTAGTGTAAATTGAGAATAACAATTTTCTATGGAACATTTTTAGCAACTTATTTAATGAAACAAGGAGGAGAGGAGTGGGGGAGAGAAGAAACAGGGGAGAGGCCTCCAAGAGGGGAGGGAATGGATATCCCAAGGCATTTCCCCTCATGCCAGCACAGTGAGTGAGTAAACTCAGGAATGACCTGACCCATGTTCACCTCCACCTGAATGGTTCTGCATCTTTGTTCATATGACAGGAAATGTTCTGGAATGTCCATGCACATGAGTGCTCTCCAGCATGTCATTTCTAATACACAAACCACCAAGAGGAAACATTCGCTACCTGTCTTTTCATTGTAGCTCAATTTCAGATTCCAGTGGATGCTCACCAAGCAATTTATTATGTTTATTTTCCTTCCTGGCTAATCTTGCTCCTTGTTGCTTTCTCAAAGCGCAATAGGTAAAAATTCTGCCAGTGGTCCTGACCGCCCATGCTGGAGGGCAGTGGGGGTCATTTGACCACAGCTGAGGTGGAGATTTGAGCTCTCCCCACCCTACTTCACAGCTGATCTAAGACCCCCATTAAGTCACGCTGCTTAAAGCCCGTGTAAGCAAACAACATCACGTATTCCCAGACACCACTTGAATTTGTTCTTGCCTGAAAGCTCAGCTCTGATGATCCCAGTTTCATCCACCCTTCCTTAGGTATAGAGGTCCTGGGAGAGACTGGAGGAGCCAGCCAGACCCTACGGGATGTGTTTGATGTGTCATCTCCTCACCAAGCACACAGACTTCCATCTGCCTGCTTTGGGATTCCTCTTCTCCTTCCTCTTCTTTTTGGAATGGGTGCTAGAAAGAGCCCTGGGGCTGGGAGTCAGAACAGATGTGAGCCAAAACAGATAGCCAGAATCAGGGCATTCTAGTTGCTGGATAACCTTGGGATGTTATTACACAAACCAAGAAGCAATTTCCTCACCTACTCCCATTTGTATGAGAATTCAATGAAATAGAGAGTGGAAGACACAGATCCTAGAACCTGATATACATTAGTTACTAAGGTATGTTCTTTACTTCCTTATCTTTCAATTTTTCACCTGCCTTTCCCTCCTTCAGGCCCTCCTTTCTTTTTTCCCTATTGTAAACCAGAGGATTATGTCGCTAAATTTAGTATGTTGATGGATATATGCTATATTTTAACTGTGCATCTCTATATGTTTAAAATATTTCATAATTAAAAATAAAATATAAAAACAACACCCACTCGGTAAAAAATGCCTAAGGCCCACACCAGACAAACTGAAGCAGGTATCTGAAGCAGGGACCTTTTGTATTCTTTGAGAAGTTCACAGATTATTCCATTATGTAACCAGAATTGTTTCATTGGTCCATACCTCTGTCATAACTGTTAATTTTTGAGGAGAGTGATCCTATTTGGTCTAGGTTGAGTTAGAGACCTGTGCCTGGGTCAGCTTGTGTAAACTGACACAGGCATGTGCCTGAGGAATGATTGGGGAAGATCTTTGAACATTCCTTCTACTGTGCAAAGATAGAAGATGTCCCAATTGTCTGGGAGAGAAAAAAGTAGAGATTTTATCCTAAAGGGCATAAAAGTGAGTATAAGTTCAGTTCATGTCCCCACCCAACCTCTAAGTGCAAGTATGAGGACCAGAAGTCTGGGAAAGATGTGGGTAAAAGTCCGTGCTAGGTGTCTGTGAGGGAACGAAGTTGGGAGATCAGTTTCAGAGCCAGGGTCTCCTGTGTTAATCCCCAGAGTGGACCTAAACTATTGGGTCATATCTGCAAGGCCCCAGACCTCAGCCTAGCCATGTACCAGGTGCCAGGGCCCAAGATACATCTTGATTCAGTTTCTGGGCTCCCAGTGTCAGAAGAGGTGGGAGACACTGGAATATGACTCAGAAAGTAAGAGGTGGCATTTTATTCTCTGTACAGTAGACTTCCAGAGAAAAACAAATGGCAGTTTCATGTGCATTCAGGAAAAAAATATATATATTAGAGCTAAAAAGCAGACTTGATTTGAGTTCATTAGTCAATGAGAAAAAAACAGCAGCAAAATCATGTAGGAGTGGCCTGTTGCATGTAGCCCTACTACTGTCACTATTGGGGTTGTTTTAGAAGAGCCAGGACAGAGTCCAGGAATGAGAGGTCACAGGTAATGTGAAATGGGGGGGGGGTGGATCTTAAGCACAGTCTTAGAGGTAAAGAGTGGTATCTGGTTGTCTCAGTTGAAACCAAATAGAACATTGTCACAGAACATTGTTAACAAAAATACAGACATCATTAAAATAAAGGAGCTGTTCACAATGGTTTCTGGTTTTTATCCTTGGATCTGGATATTTTAAGAACCAATTTGTGCGCCTTTGCATGGTATTTGGTAAGAGTGGTGACCACATTCAAACACAGCAGATCAGAAAGCTGTGTGTGTCTGTTTTCATATGCATGGTTCTGGGGGGAAGGGCACATTTTTCCAAGTACCCTCCCTTTCTATTCAACAGAAGATAAGAATAAGTCACCAATCCTTCGCTTTTGCTATTACCATCCACCAGGTCACTGGCCCCTGACACTCTTGGCTGGAAATCAGCAAATAATTTCAGGTGTGCTCCTTTAATGAAAGATGGCTGTCAGGTCAAGTTCCTGATGGCCCTTTTACTTCAGACAAAGCCAAACCCTGCAAGTTATCCTTTTCTAAGCCAAATCTACCAGGGTGGCTAGACAAATTTAGCACTTCCTCTTTTCCCCATGCCCAGGCTGGACTTTCTCGTGCTCCTATTCTCATAAAATTTTTCTGTTTTTTTTTTTTCCTGCCAATTTCAACAACATTTAAATCTGTCAGCATTTGACCATGCCCCTTGCCAGTGTGTGGTATTTGGATTTTCAAATGTAGAGGGGATGTTTGACTAAAAAGTAAATAAATAAATTCCCCACTGCCTCTCCAACTTGGATTTGTATAATTGTGTCAGACAAAATTGAGTGTATATGTAAGTGCATAGTGTGTATTTGTGTTGAGAGATCGTTTCCGCACATGCGGAAAATAAGGTTTGAACTCTTTATGGTCTGATGCATGAGAAATTAGCAGAACCAACTATCTGAGGAGTCAGCACCTCATATATTACTGCAAGAAACTGGAATTGAGAAGATTTAGGCAAGTGTGAGGAAATCTTCATTTGAAAGAGCATAGATCTTCCCTAGCTCTTAAGGCTATGGATTCCTTATAGTAACAGACACATCTAGCACCCAGGTCTCAGTTACTAACCACTATTCTTACTGAAAGGAATCTAGAATCTTTGGAGGAATGGTTGGGTGAAAGAAAGGTCAGAATGAACTTGAAACATGAGCTAGAAGATAAAGAGGCACTCAAAGAATGATGGGGGCCATGCTGTGTTAGTCTGCTCCTGCCTCCATGGACAAATTACTACAGACTGGTGGCTTAAACCACAGAACTTTATTTTCTCTTAGTTCTGGATGCTAAGAAGTCCAAGATGAAGGTGCCAGCATAATCCATTTCTGGCAAGTTCTCCCTGGTTTTCAGATGATCACCTACTTGGTAAGTCCTCACATAGACTTTTCTCTGTGCTTTCATGGAGACAGAAAGAGAGAGAGAGAGAGAGAGAGAGAGAGAGAGAGAGCTTTGGAGTCTCTCCCTTCTCTTAAAAGCACACCAGTCCTCTCACATTAGGGCCTCACCCTTACAAACTCATTAATTATCCCTTGAAAGTCCTTGTATCCAAATAGTTACATTGAGGGTCAGAGCTTCACTATAGGAATTTTGGGAAAACACAGTTCAGTCTATAACACATGACAAAAGTACACAGAAGTCAGTGTGAAGGGGTTTCCAATGGCCAAATATGATACCACTTCATTATCAAAATAAATACTTACAATAGCAAAATGAAACTTTGACCAAAACACGAATCCACATGGGCGCCTGGGTAGCTCAGTTGTTTGAGTATCCAACTCTTGATTTTGGCTCAGGTCATGATGTCAAAGTTTGTGAGTTCAAGCCCTGTGTCAGGATCTGCACTGATGGTGTGGAGCCTGCTTGGGATTCTCTCTCTTCTCTGCCCTCTGTCCCTACCCCATTAGCACTCTCTCTAAATAAATAAATTAACTGAAAAAAATTTTTTAAAAAGAATCCACACTCTCACGTTGATATAACTAAATGAATGAATAAATTTTTAAAAACTAGGGGATAAGAGTGAGCTCTTCTTTGCAGTAGAAAAGCAGTTAATGAATTTATAAAGAGTGATGGAACCAGACAATCACAAGTATTGACCAATTGTCTTAGTAATGCAGAATTCAGGCAAAAATCACCAATGGCTGATTAAAGTGGTGAGTAGAATTTTGAGGAAGAGAATATTCCCATGATCTCAAAGTCTCTCCCCTAAGATACATATGCCTTGCAAAGGGGAAAAAAAAAGTACTTGACAATGATGAAGCATGGTAAGAAAGTAATCAGAGCTGACTGATATTGGGACAAACTGAATCATGTGCCTCCTGACAGGATGCACTGAGAGCAAAACATCGTTTCTGGGACATCCCTGTCAAAATAGGCATGACTTGAATCTCCTCAGAAGGAAACATCAGACAAACTCAAACTGAACAACATTGTATGAAACAACTTGCCTGGGTAATTCAAAAATGACAAGATCATGAAAGACAAAGACAAGGCTGAAAAACCATTCTGGAGTTTAAAAGAGTGGACGTGGAATCTTGGATTGCATGAATGATGGAGCAGTAAACACACACATGTGTGCATGTGTACATGCACACACACAGATACTATAAAAGCTATTGAGACATGGGTAAAATTTGAATGTGGACTGTAGGGTAGATAACAGTATTATATAAATATTCAATATCCTAATTTTAATAATTATATTGTAGTTATGAAAGAAAATGTCTTTGTTCTTATAAAATAATATCTTACAGTATTTAAGGGTAAAAGGAAATGATACCTATAACTTAATCTGAAATGACTTAGAAAAGAATGTGTGTATGTTTAAATAGATAGATAGATAGATGATAGATAGATGATAGATAGATAGATAGATAGATAATGTAAATTGAGCCAAATACAAACTATTAGTGAATATGAGTAAAGGGTATATGAGAAATCTTTGTACTATCCTTGCAACATTTTGCAAATTTGAAATTATATCAATTTATTTTACAAGAAACTTGAGTCCCAAGAGGTGGAGTGACTTAGAATCATACACCTGAGGAGAGCCTGGACAGCTCAGTAAGTAAAGCATTCAACTCTTGATTTCAGCTTAGGTTATGATCTCACTGTTCTTGAGTCAGAGCCCAGCATTGGGCTCTGAACAGACAATGCAGAGACTGCTTGGGATTCTCTCTCTCTCCCTTTCTCTCTGCCCCTCCCCTGCTCTCTCTCTCTCTCTCTCTCTCTCTCAAAATAAATGAATAAACTCAAAAAGAAGTTTTTAAAAAAAGAATAACACACATGAAAAGTGGCAAAATGGGGACTGGAGCTGAGATGACATGTCTCTGGGATCCCCAGCCTCACTCCTTGCTCAGGCAAAACAGAAATCTGACCTCTGTTTCCATGTCTACCCCAGTTTTACCACCCAGTAACTCCTAGGCCAATCTGAAATACTCTATCCTTTCTACACTGGGAAGTCAAAACACTAAACAAAAATAAATTTGTTTTACTCTGTACCTGCTTGTCTCATGAGAATCATACTGATCTAAGGGCTCCTATGATGCAGCCTTAACCACTAATTCCTCCTGAAGTGGTTTCAGTGATGGCCCACCTTCCATCCAATCCCACTTTGGAGCAATTGGTCTATACCACAACTTCATGGATAGTGTCACTCTGATCTGATATCAGACTGAAAATTATTTTCAAAGAAGTAAAATTTTAATCTGTACAATCTCATCAGGAGAGATGGAGATTTTCTCCAATTCAAGTGTGTAATCCAACAACCTATACCATGCCCAGTGTATAACAAGCTCATCTCCCTAAAATGAAGCAAAGCCAGGAAGTTAAGATAGCCCAAAACCAGGAGCACCTGAGTGGTTCAGTTGGTTGAGTTTCTGACTTTGCCTGGGTCATGATTTCACAATTCATGGATTTGAGCCCCATGTCAGGCTTTGTGCTGACAGCATAGAACCTGCTTGGGATTCTCTCTCTCTCTCTCTCTCTCTCTCTTTCTATATATATATATATATATATATATATATATATATATATATATATCCCTCTCCTACTCCTATGTCCCTCTCCTACTCATGTGTGCTCTCTCTATCAAAAATAAATAAACATTAAAAATTTTTTTTAAAGATAGCCCAACACCAGTGCTCTTGTCATACAATGTGAGATGAATTTTGGTAAGGTTTTTGTCAAAACTTTTGGTTATCAATGACAATGATTCCACCATTATTTCTTTACACTTTTAGTTCTGTGGGTATTAAATGTCTCCTTTAAACTATGATCCTTAGACACCTGCCTCACAAATCTAATTAGCCAGGACATATCTCAGTTAATGACTTCGTGATGAGCTGATACCAAAACAGTAAAGATGAAGTAACCTCTAGTTGAACATAAGTATAAAAGATAAAGATATGACAGAGGAGGAAACTGATCTCTGATGGGTGAGGTGGGAAGGCTTGATAAACCAATTCCTTGGATTTTTACAATTTCATTTAGACCAGGATTGGGATGTGCCAAAACAAACACATGTGTTCTCAGGCATGTGTATTTGTCAAAATTCAACAGATGACCCATCTACGACCTATTCTTTTTATTATACACAAATTTACCTCAAAGAAGAAAAAGGAGGAAGAAGAGGAAGAGGAGAGAGAAGAGAAAGGTGGATGGAGGAAGAAGAAGAAAAATGTGAGGAAAAGAGGAAAGAGAACTGTGACCAAATAGGTTCCGTATGCATGATATACATGCTGAAGTGTGTAAAGGATTTGCAAGTGGCTTTGAATGCATACAAGAAACAAGATGGATTGATGGAGGAATTAATATGGATAAAACAAGTCTATTAAAATATTAATTATAGAACATAGGTGGTGGATAGATCTGTATAATATTTTTATATTTTATAGAACATTTAATAATTAATACCATTTAAAATGATGTTTAAAATTTCCTTCTTGAGGAAAATAGAGATGTTCTACTAAGATAAAAATACCAAAAGTTTATAACATTAGGCTATTCCAGCTCAGGCAATATGTGCCATTTGTCCAGAAACAATCTGTCCATACAGGTCTCTTTCTCTAACATAGAATCTTTTTTTTTTCTCTATGTTTAGCTGTTTAATGAAATTCTAAAGTCAAACCTATATATTTTATGGTATTTTGGCCCTAATTGGAATCGGGTTGAACTCATGTTCCTTTATACAATAAACCTCATTTTTAGTATAAATAACACCTCATTAAAATGTCTGTGCCAAGGACAAGATGACCTGCCTGCCTTGCTCCAGCTGGATCCATCATGCCTAGAACAAAACCAGGAACCCAGTAGATGGTGAGTAAATATTTCTTGGAAAGATGAATCGGAACTTAAAAAAATAAATGGAAGTGTTAAAAATGTGATTCTTGATAGAACCTGTATGACATCTGTTAAACAAGAGTAAATTAACAATCATAAGTCTGTCTGGTTGAGGTGTCAAGACTAATGATGATTGGAACTTATTTTTGAGCTTTTAAAAGTTCATTATAAAATCATTCAAAATTCATATTGGTAGATATGCTATTGCACACAAGGCAACTCCTGTGGTTTGCTGCCATGAGATAGGTCTGGATTTAAGCTTTTATCCATGGTGTTTAAGTATGTTCCTTCTATCCCGACTTTCTTGAGGGTTTTCATCAAAAAAGGATGCTGTACTTTGTCAAATGCTTTTTCTTCATCTATTGACAGGACCATATAGTTCTTATCTTTTCTTTTATTAATGTGATGTATCATGTTGATTGATTTGGGAATATTGAACCAGTCATGCAGCCCAGGAATGAATCCCACTTGATCATGGTGAATAATTCTTTTTATATGCTGATGAATTCGATATGCTAGTATCTTGTTGAGAATTTTTGCATCCATATTCATCATGGATATTTCCCTGTAGTTCTCTTTTTTTGCTAGGTCTCTGTATGGTTTGGGAATCAAAGTAATGTTGGTTTCATAGAATGAGTCTGGAAATTTTCCTTCCACTTCTATTTTTTAGAACAGGTGAGAAGGATAGGTATTATCTCTGTTTTAAATGTCTGGTAGAATAAGAGACTCTTAAAAACTGAGAATAAACTGAGGGTTGATGGGGGTGGGAGGGAGGGGAAAGTGGGTGATGGGCATTGAGGAGGGTACCTGTTGGGATGAGCACTGGGTGTTGTATGGAAATCAATTTGACAATAAATTCCATATCAAAAATAATTTAAAAAATAAATGTCTGGAGAATTCCCCAGGGAAGCCATCTGGTACTGGACTTTTATTTGTTGGGAGATTTTTGATGACTGATTCAATTTCTTCACTAGTTATGGGTCTGTTCAAATTTTCTATTTCTTCCTGCTTGAGTTTTGGTAGTGTGTGACTGTTTAGGAATTTGTCCATTTCTTCCAGGTTGTCCAGTTTGTTAGCATATAATTTTTCACAGTATTCCCTGATAATGGCTTGTATTTCTGAGAAATTGGTTGTAATAAATCCATTTTCATTCATGATTTTATCTATTTAGGTCATCTCCCTTTTCTTTTTGAGAAGCCTGGCTAGAGGTTTATCAATTTTGTGTATTTTTTCAAAATACCAACTCTTGGTTTCATTGATCTGGTCTACTGTTTTTTTTTTTTTTTTGGATTATATAATGTTTATTTCTGCTCTGATGTTTATTATTTCTCTTCTTCTGCTGGGTTTGTGGTGACTTTGCTATTCTGCTTCTATTTCCTTTAGGTGTGCTGTTAGATTTTGTATTGGGGATTTTTCTCCTTTCTTGAGATAGGTCTGGATTGCAATGTATTTTCCTCTTAGGACTGTCTTTGCTGCATCCCAAAGTGTTTGGATTGTTGCATTTTCATTTTCATTTGTTTCCACATATTTTTAAACTTCTTCTCTAATTGCCTGGTTGGCCCATTCATTCTTAATAGGGTATACTTTAACCTCCGTACTTTTGGAGGTTTTCCAGAATTTTTCCTGTGATTGATTTCAAGTTTCATAACATTATGATCTGAAAATGTGCATGATATGATCTCAATTCTTGTATTTTTATTGAGGGCTGTTTTGTGACCCAGTATGTGATCCATCTTGGAAAATGTTCCATGTGCACTTGAGAAGAAAATGTATTCTGCTGCTATGGGATGTAGCATTCTAAATATATCTGTCAAGTCCATCTGGTCTAATGTGTCATTTAGGGCCATTGTTTCTTTATTGATTCTGTGTCTAGATGATCTGTCCATTGCTATAAGTGGAGTATTAAGTCCCCTGCAATTACCACATTCTTAGCAATAAGATTTCTTATGTTGGTGATTAACTGTTTTAAATATTTAGGTGCTTTACAATTTGGTGCATAGACATTTTTAATTGTTAGCTCTTCCTGATGGATAGACCCTGTAATTATTATATAATGCCCTTCTTCTTCTCTTGTTACAGCCTTTAATTTAAATCCATTTATGAAAAGCCCACAGCTAATGTCATCCTCAATGGGGAAAAACTGAGAGCTTTCCCCTTGAGATCAGGAACAGGACCGGGATGTTCACTCTCACCACTGTTGTTTAACATAGTGTTGGAAGTCCTAGCATCAGCAATCAGATAACAAAATGAAATAAAAGGCATAAAAATTGGAAAAGATAATGTCAAACTTCCACTTTTTGCAGAAGACATGATAATCTACATGGAAAACCTGACAGACTCCAACAAAAGTCTGCTAGAACTGATACATGAATTCAGCAAAGTTGCAGGATACAAAATTAATGTACAGAAATCAGTTGCATTTTTATACACCAACAATGAAGCAACAGAAAGACAAATAAAGAAACTGATCCCATTCACAATTGCACCAAGAATGACAAAATACCTAGCAATAAACCAAACCAAAGATGTAAAAGATCCGTATGCTGAAAACTATAGAAAGCTTATGAAGGAAATTGAAAAGACACACAAAATGGAAAAACATTCCCTGCTCATGGATTGGAAGAATAAATATTGTTAAAATGTCAGTACTACCCAAAGCAATCTACACATTCCATGCAATTGCAATCAAAATTGCACCAAAGCATCACAATCCCAGACTTTAGCCTCTACTACAAAGCTGTATTCATCAAGACAGTATGGTATTAGCACAAAAACAGACACATAGACTAAGGGAATAGAATAGAGACCCCAGAATTGGACCCACAAATGTAAGGCCAAATAATCTTTGACAAAGCAGGAAATAGTATCTGGAAAAAAGACAGTCTTTTTAACAAATGGTGCTGGGAGAACTGGACAGCAACATGCAGAAGAATGAAACTAGACCAATTTCTTACACCAACCACAAAAATGGATGAAGAACCTGAACGTGAGACAGGAAACCATCAAAACCCTAGAGGATAAAGCAGGGAAAAAACCTCTTTGACCTCAGCCACAGCAATTTCTTACTCAACACATCTCCAAAGGCAAGGGAACTAAAAGCAAAAAATGAACTACTGGGACCTCATCAAGATAAAATCTCCTGCAATGCAAAAGAAACAATCAACAAAACTAAAAGGCAACTGACAGAATGGGAAAAGATACTTGCAAATGACATATCAGATAAAGGACTAGTATCCAAAATCTATAAACAACTCACCAAACTCCACACCCAAAAAACAAATAATCCAGTGAAGAATGGGCAGAAGACATGAATAGACACTTTTCCAAAGAAGACATCCAGACAACCAATAGACATGTGAAAAGATGCTTAACGTCACTCCTCATCAGGGAAATACAAATTAAAACCACACTGAGATACCACCTCACACTGATCAGATTGGCTAAAATGAACAAATCAGGAGACTATAGATGCTGGTGAGGATGTGGAGAAACGGGAACCCTCTTGAACTGCTGCTGGGAATGCAAACTGGTGCAGACACTCTGGAAAACAGTGTGGAGGTTCCTCACAAACTAAAAATATTACTACATTATGACCCAGTAATACCACTGCTAGGAATTTACCCAAGGGATACAGGAGTGCTGATGCATAGGGGCACATGTACCCCAATGTTAATAGCAGCACTTTCAACAATAACCAAATTATGGAAAGAACCTAAATGTCCATCAACTGATGAATGGATAAAGATGTTGTGGTTTATATATACAATGGGATACTCTTGGCAATGAGAAAGAATGAAATATAGCCTTTTGTAGCAATGTGGATTGAACTGGAGAGTGTTATGCTAAGTGAAATAAGTCATACAGAGAAAGACAGATACCATATATTTTCACTCTTATGTGGATCCTGAGAAACTTAACAGAAGACAATGGGGGAGGGGAATGGGAAAAAAAAAGTTACAGAGAGGGAAGGAGGCAAACTATAAGAGACTCTTAAAAACTAAGAATAAACTGAGGGTTGATGGGGGGTGGGAGGGAGGGGAAAGTGGGTGATGGGCATGGAAGAGGGCACCTGTTGGGATGAGCATTGGGTGTTGTATGGAAACCAATTTGACAATAAATATCATATTGAGAAAATAAAAAAAAATAAATAAAATAAAATAAAATAAAATAAAATAAAATAAAATAAAAACTTTTATCCAGTCACTCACTCTGTGATCTTGGGTAAGTTGATTAGCCTCCCTGTGCAGTGGTTTCCTTATCTGCATAATGGAAACAGCAAGAACAACCTTAAACGGTTGTTTTAAAGATCCATAAGTTATTTCTGAGAACTTTACAGAAACAGAGGAAGAGTTCAAAACTGAAAGCTCTTCTTATATAATGAATATATATCAGAGTTTGGACCAATGGAGGTGACCACATGGTCCCAGAGATGAACCTGGGTGAATCATTCAGATGGACATTTATAATTAGAGGGTTCTGGGAAAGCACTTGCACTGTGTGTTTAGCCAACCCTGGTAGCAAAATTGCAAGAGCTGCAGGCAAAGGCCATATGCCACAGCCAGCTCCTCATCACATATCTTCATCACGAGCCGCTGTCATCCAGTGTGGAGGGCTGCTGGTTATCATCACACCTTGGCCCTGCTCCACCACATTCTTCGAAATCTCTATTTCAAATATCAGATTCACAAGTGGACGATCATCAGTAGGACAGTTCAAATTCATCTCTGGAATTTCCTGTCTTACTGTTCATTTTTGCCTTCCTGTTAATTTTTGCCTTCTTTCTCTTTCCATACTTCTTGCTCTGAGGACCAAACACATCAATGGAGAACACTGGTTTTCCAAAGCACAAACCCTGGAACTATGGTGCCATGCACCCTCCAGAAATGATCTTCAAACTGGGGTACTCATACTCCTGGAGGAACATGAACACTTTCCCACAGGTATTCAGGCAAAGGCTGTATAAGAAAATCTATGTTTATGTCTTAACTCCTATAACAGTACTTCCTAACATTGATTTACATTCTCATTTCAGGGACACCTGCGTGGCTCAGTCAGGTCTCTTGATTTCAGCTTGGGTCATGATCTCATAGTTCATGGGATTGAGCCCCACTGACAGCACAGATCTTGCTTGAGATTCTCTCCCTCCTGATCTCTCTGCCATCCCCCCACCTTCTCAAAATAAATAAATAAATAAACATTAAAAATAAATAAATTCTCTCTTCAATAGCATGCATATCCCACTCTTCATGAAGTGAGGTTTCCCATCTTTAACCTATCTGTGCTGCATTTGTCCAGTGCAAAAAACTCTCCAGGGCATCCCACAGAAGGGGAGTGTTCCTTAATGAGTAATATAGCCCTTAGAAAAGTTATGGAGAATTCCTGTCTTTGACTAGCTTCTCTTAAGAGTGAAACATGTCATTAAAAAACACACTTTTGGACCTCTTTGAGATATTCTGAATTACATATGACAGATGAATATGGTACAGTGAGGGAAGCTACCTGATGGTACAGATACTTAAAGATAAGTGTGTCGTAATATCATTTGTGTTGCCTACTGATGTTACTAAGTGCTGGATGCAGTTATCCTAATTCTAAAACCTATTAATTTGCCACTCTAATTTGATTTACAAAAAAGGTAGACCAGTTCTTTGTGCACACATAATTTTATGTTTGGGCTGAGTGGTTTGTGCTAATTAGACACGGAACAAGATAAACTCCAAGTCCCTTAGGAGAATAATTTGTTTTATTTCGCTTGGTTTCTGATCCCATGCTTGGCCCTCAATATGCTGTTGTTAATGGAATGAATGAGTGACTGACTGAATGAATGAATTAATATATTAATGAATTCCTGTATTACTGAATAGCAGTGCACCTGAGTCATCATCATGCAACCTGGCTCTATGAAAGGTAACTGAAATATTCTTTCAGTTCAGTGTTGTTTGGCCTAACATAAGACTTCCCCCACTTTTTCTACCAGCTTAGTGCTCCCTGCTCATTTTCCTTGCAGGTAAGGTGTTCTATTCCTGCTAAGTAGGCATTATTGACCTGTTGTTTCATTTTCAGTGGACAGAGGGTTGCTGGGAAACGTACAAGCTCTTCTTTTCTCGCTGCTACATCATCTCTTAGTTGAAATGCCTTAGAGATCAGTTAGGAGTCACTGCCAGTAGAAAACATTGTCAGCGCGAGGAACAAACCACAGTCCAGACAAGAACCAGGAGGGAATGGTGAAGGATGGGGGAAGGAGGTGGGCTGGGTTGGGAGTAAAATAGAGATTCTCCAAGATGTACTGGCCACAGAACGGTGCTGGGTTCATCTTGGGTTTTTTTTTAAATAACGTGGCATTTGCTTTGTTTCATGCTTTTCTAAATGAGCTGCCACACAGCAGTGGGAAGAGCATGGATTTCGCAGCCCGTGAATCTCTATCTGGAAATCAGCCCCGACTTAATAGCCAACTAGTGGAGTGGTTAGAAGGTGAGACCTGGGTCTAGGATTCCAGCTCAGCCACTTAAATGCCTGTGTGAGCTTTGGTGTGTTTCTAAACCTTTCCAGTCCTTGGTTTCCTCATCTGTAAAGTGGGAGTGAATGGCAAAGGCTCTCAAAAGCCTTGGTAGCATGGGATCTGGCACACATCTGTGTGCTGCTAAAGGCTGCAGTCATGTTCGACCAAGGGAGGAGTCACTTAACTTCTCTGAGCCTCCAAGACCTCCTTCTCCTTCCTCACCCATACAATGTTGTGAGGACAACCTCAAGATGCTTACACGGGGTCTGGTGCCTTGTGGCTCTAAAGTGAAATTGACAGTGAGTCATCTTAGCATCAACAACATTATTGGTATTATTACTATTAAACTTAATACCAGTACATATGAGTATTATTAGTTTTAATAATAGTTTTCATGATATTAGTTTTAACAATACAAAAATGTAAGAGAGAATATGCAGTCAATACCCAGACCTGGTACTGAAAAGTGAATACCCAGGCATATTTTACTATTTTTCATTTTTCAAATCAAATGGAAGTTTCCTCCGACTCTAACATCTTCCATTCTCTTTCCTGCCCTTTGGAGGCCATTAATCTCCTATTTTCAGATTGATTTAAAAAAGCCCCAGTACCATTGCCTGCCCTCATTCTTCAGCTGAAGTGATTTCAGTTTCCTCTAAAATATTAAATTTTTCCCTTGCTCTTATTTACTATGCACAGATGCAGAAGGAGAATTACTCAAGTTTTGCAATAAAAATAAGTTTGGCTTTGCGAGCACCTGCTTTCTGCCGTTTAATAATGCCGAGCTCCCTTCTTCTGTGTGCTTCTGTTTACTCTTCTGCAAATTATTTTTGTTCTCAGTTGACAAAGATAAATGATGGGATTAATATATATTGAAGAAGTCTCTGTGAACAGTATGCTGGCCCAGAGGAAGGGTGGGTATTATTTCCCTCAGGTAAGGCAACACAGCAAACTGGATTAAGAGTAATTTGCTGTGGGGTTTATAGATGATCATGATCCATTAGTGGTACACCATTTATGAAAATTGCTTTTTCTTAAATAAAAATTAGAATGACTTTCATTACCTTGTCATGACTGAGCCAAGCCAACAACGTTTCCCCTGGGGAAAAACAAAACACCAATGACAAGGTTTAGATTTTTGATTTAACCTCAGAGCAATCTCCAAACTGTTGAAAGTTAACAGCAGAGGGGAAAAAATATGTGGCAAGGAACTTTAGTTTATAAGGTTCAGGGATAGTCTTGTACAGTTAGAGTTGAAAACTGGAAAAGAAAATACTTATAAACAAAAAGAGTGAAGTGAATCCAACATTCACTTCATTCAGTATCTTTTGATGACTGATTTTAAAATTATACACATCTATGTGATTTAAATAGAGGTTTTGCAAAATGACATCAAGACTTTCAGTGTCACGACATTTTTATTTCAATATTACAGAATCTTTTTGAGTAAGAAAAGTAATATTTTCAACCAATTGATTCAAATTTTATATAAGCATCCCCCTTATTTTGGTTCTCCCTAGAATCCATCCCAGCAAATCACCCAGTTGCTATGATGTGTAACAAACCCTTATTTACATTCTTGGCTGTGCTATGATAGAACTTTTTCCTCTTCTTAGGAATGTACTCGTGCATTGTTATGCCTAAAGTAACTGTTAAGACATTTTGACATTTGCACAGTGCTTTTTAAAAAATGCATCAATAATGATAATAAAAGGTATGAAAAGTGCTCATTATTTATGACTAAGTTTAGTTTTTTTTTTTACCTTTCCTTTTTTGGTGTGTGAGCAGAATAGATTTATTCTTTTGTTACATATTTCCAATTTGCATCTTTGGGTGGGAGTTGCTATTAGACCAACATCTTCAAAGAGAAACAAAAAGAATATAGGGACCAGCCATGCCCCCATATTGTGCTCACACCAACCTCAGGCCTGCCAAGATCAAAGGCAGCTGTGGATTTGGTACAAGATTATGTCATGGGTGGCTGCAAAGTCATGGATTCCCTAGAAGAGAATTGGGGTGTGGATCACATGCATGAATCAGAAAAGAAAAAGGAAGGCTTATGTGTTCGGGGCATTTGGGTGAGGTTAGAATAACATATGTTAACCAACCACACACTGGACTTCTCTTGAAGCTAGAGAAGATATGAATAGATGCATTTTGGAAATAGAGATTCTAAAGCTTTCATGGGCTCTGACACCTCGATGGGCCAGGGTTGATCAGGCATGACCTCAGTGACTGTGTGGAGCAGACGGTACTGGTTTGCAAAACACCCCAAAGGAATGGTGATGGGTCCTCCTCATGCAATGCCTTGTTCTCATCTCTCTCTGTTTATCCAGATCATGAGCCCCAACATCTGCTCTGTCACTTGGGCCTGAGTGAGCACAGATAATATAGACATTGGGTCAGAGACTCACCCAACAGAGGTGGAAGAAGGAAGCAGATTATGACCCCTACAAAAATTGGATTTATTGATTCAGTAATTTTTATTGCACCCACGTGAACAATTGTTTGGCCAGAGCCCTTAGAATGTCACACCAGGGCAAATTACACATGGGCCCACATGTAATCGGTCTTCTCAAACCCAACTGTCCACAGCTGAATTTTCCAAGGCTATGCTGGGAGATGTGGTCAACGCCCAAGTGAGTCACAAACCTTCATGCTCACTGAAAGCCAATTGTTGACTGAAAATAGAACTCATGAACAATCAGGTGTGAGTTAACCCTCAGACTCACACTTGTCCCCTCCCTCATAAGGTTAAAAAAAAAAAAACAGGTTGTTTAATTCTGAATTTATACAACATATAAGAAGAGACTGGCATGAAAGAACAGGGACTTACTCAGTGCAGAAGTATCCAGTGGTTTCTCAACTAGACTTTCACAGGGAAACAAGATAGGAACTACAGCCTTTAAAATAATTCAGGGTGTTCTACCCAAGAAACTGGAAGTTCTGGATGCCTGGGTGGCTTGGTCGTTAAGCATATGACTTCAGCTCATG
Organism: Panthera leo; assembly: GCF_018350215.1. Lineage (NCBI taxonomy): Eukaryota > Metazoa > Chordata > Mammalia > Carnivora > Felidae > Panthera > Panthera leo. The sequence goes on from NC_056681.1 coordinate 46,945,553, forward strand.
TCATGATCTCACAGTTAATGAGCTTGGGTCCAACATTGGGTGAGCACCCTGTACCAAGTCCCACTTTGGGTGAGCTCAAGCCCCGCTTCTCTCTTTCTTTCTCCCTCTCTCTCCTTCTCTCTTTCCCTCTCTCTCTCTCTCTCTTTCTCTCTCTCTCTCTCTCTCTCTCTCTTTCTCTCTCTCTCTCTCTCTCTCTGCCCTTTGCTCACTTGCACCCTATCTCTATTAAGGAAAGAAGGAAGGAAGGAAGGAAGGAAGGAAGGAAGGAAGGAAGAGAGAAAGAGAAAACTGGGAGTCCCTGGGAGTGTGCTTACTGGGGAAGCAGCATTCTGAACAGGGAATATGAGACCCATAAAGGAAAATGAGACCCTGTCGAGTTCCTAAGACATGGTGGACATGGTGGTAGAAATAGGGCTTTCCTGGGAGTGCCTTTGTTTCACTACACCTTTCAATACTGGGGTTAAATTTCATTGTGAAACTTGCCTCCAAGAACCTTATAAATATCGGTTGAAGGAATGAGGGATAAATCATACCATCTTGCACAGTTGGGACTCAGGTCAATTGAGGGACAAGATTTGGGGAACCCTGTAAAAAACCCACACCTCTGAAACAGTGGGAAAATGTGGTACAAAGCATGGGAGGCCATGATTCTAAGTACAGGGGGAGGAAGCAGTTTTTAAAATCCCTTTGCTAGAACATGTCAAGAAGCAGAGTTTGAATATTTCACAGTGCAAATCATGTTCAATACGGTCTTCAGTTTGTTCTGTATAAAATATAAATGCATACCAATAGGTATTCTGAGCCAAACTACATGCACAAAAAATGATTTTGCTCAGGACAAAGAAATCCAGTAGCCACTACCTTTTCATCTTTTTTTTTTTTTCTATTTTAGTTTTCGTACCTGTCATCTACCTTTCTGTGCTTACTTAAAAAAGTACATCATTGAAAAGTAAAGTGTGTTATTTGTGCCTTTCTGTCCTTTCTGTCAGCACTTGTCTTTCTCTTGGAGAATGTCCCCTTTCAACTCCCCTGTTCCCCAAGCTAACTCCTCTCTGTGCTCATTTTGATTTTTGGCAACACAGAGCTGAGCTATATTCTCGAACTGTCTATTCTCACGTTCTTCTGTCTTTCTGCACCTTCCTTTCTATATGGGCAAGCAGATGTCCCATTTCCCAGCATTCCTAGCACCTGCTGAGCAGATAAGGAGCTACTTTTGCTAAATGCAAAAAGGCATTGAGCTTGTATTGTGATAATTAACATATATTAAAGCTTATAGTACTTAGTTTTTTAAAGTGCCTTCATATATTGAAATCCATGGCTATTGTCTTCCACAACCTATGTCTCTCCTTCTGGTAACAGAACTCCTTCCATCCCTAAGGGTAGGGCTTGTGGTTTGACTGGGGCTGGCTCACCTATCAGGTCTTAACATTCCATCCAGGCCTGGCCATGGTCAGCTCGTGGTCAAGAGTCTTTTGCTGGAAAGAAATTTGTTCTCCTGAGTAACTAAGGATGAAAATCAAGACCCAGGCTGTTGGTATTCATTCCTACAAGGTGGAAGAACACCTAATGATTCCAATAGGATAAAAGTAGAAGTGAGTGATGGGGGGAGAGAGTGGCATTGCTGAACTTTTTGATCCTTCTATGCTTGAGTTCCCCATTTATGTGAGCCAAAAAAAAATTCCCCTTTCTGTTTCAGCAAAGTTCAATTGAATTTGAACTCTTCCAACTGAAAGAATCCTAATTAATGCATAATTTGACAACCATTTATTAAGACTACTATGCCCCATACACATAATCCTAGATGTTTTTGTAGGTTTTTAAAGATTTATTTATTTATTTGTTTGTTTGTTTATTTATTTTACTTATTTACATTTTTTAATATGAAATTTATTGTCAAATTGGTTTCCATACAACACCCAGTGCTCATCCCAAAAGGTGCCCTCCTCAATGCCCATCACCCACTTTCCACTCCCTCTCCCATCAACCCTCAGTTTATTCTCAGTTTTTAAGAGTCTTTTACAGTTTGTTGTACCCCAATGTTTATGCAGCACTTTCAACAAGAGCCGATTATGGAAAGAGCCTAAATGATCATCAACTGATGAATGGATAAAGAAATTGTGGTTTATATTTATTTATTTTGAAAGAGATAGAGAGCATGAATAAGGGATGGGCAGAGAATGAGAATCCTAAACAGGGTTCACACTGTCAGAATGGAGCCCGATATGGGGCTCGAACTCACAAACCATGAGATCATGACCTGAAATGAAACCAAGAGTGGGTCGTTTAAAAGACTGAACCACTCAGGTGCCCCCTAAATGTTTTGATATAAAATTCACTTTATTTACATTATCTTAAAGTGGGTACTTCTTTTTTTTTTTTTTTAATTAACAACCCTTTGAAGATCAGCCCCCTGAGACTCCAAGGAGTAATTCTCTCCACTTTATAGAGGAGGAAACTGAGGCTCAGAGTGATTTAGTAACTTGCCCAGAGTCACACAGCTCAGACTCCAGTGTCTTTACACTCCTGAGCCCAGTAGACATATGAGACCCCCTAGCCTTTGAACAAGCTCTCAACCTCTTTCTATACCAACAACATAATATATAGTGGAGACTTCATCACCATTTACAATTAAGTACTCAGTTGGGTGACAGAGAATATTAGAGGAAGGAATTGCCCAGGCTGACAGCCAGGAAGGTTGGACAAGGACTAGTTTTTTGGTCAAGCCTGGAAGAGTGGCCAGGACCGGAAAGACAGTGCCCAGAGGAGGAGTTCTCAGAAAGGGGAGGGCAGAGGTGAAGGCTGGAGACAGGCCCCTGGGGACCCTAACCCCACTGGAGGTGTGATTCTCTCAAAGTGATCCAAGTCGTCTATGTCATAGCTTTCTTACTGATACAACTGGAAAGATACAATCTCCCTCTACTCCCCTCTTGCCCCTTCCTTTGCCCCCACTTCTTCTCCTCTCTCTTCACTCCTCACTCTCTCTGTCCTCTCCCTTACCCTTTCTCTGTCCTCCTGTGTCCTAGTGCTTGTGGACACTTAGGACTGGCAGCTCCAACCGAGGACACTGGACTTACAATCAGGACACTTGGTTCCCACTCCTGTCTCCACTTTGAATATATGTGACTCTGTTTCAAGCCATTTAGCTTCTTTTAACTCAGTTTCCCTGTCTGTAAAATGGATAGAATTCCTTCCCCAAAGACTTCAAGTGAGGATTAAAGTTGTCCCCCACATCAACTCTGGGTCAGTCCACCCCATGTTCTGCTTTTTGCTTTGAACGAGGTTTCCAGCACAGTCTAATTCTCTAGTCCCACCCTCAAACCCTGCCTGCCTTCCACTGACCTTGGAATCAAGATGAAAATTGCCTCTGGGGCCTGAGTTTTTGTCTCCTGCTCGATTCCTAAAGTATACATGCTGTGTGGGTTCCTCGCTACTCAGTGTCTTTGCATCACCCAGGGGCTGAGTGCATAATCTCAGGCCCTGTTGTGGACCTGAACTATGCCTGAATTTTAACTGGGCCCGGGGAGACAAGTTTGTGCATAAAATTTGAGAACTTCCAGAGGCTGTAGCTTTCTCTCCATCACGTCCTACAAACCCACTGTCTGCTCATGGTTGCATTTAGCTAGCTGACCCTCCCCCCAGTTAATCCTACTTCCATTTTCTCCAAACCCCCTCCTCCAGGAAACCTCCCTGGTTACCTGCCCCTGTGACATCTTGCACTTGTCCTGGTGACACTGAGTGGAGTTGCAATAAATAATTATTAGAGTAACCTCTGTGGGGGATGGGATTCTCGCCTATATTATTCATCACATAACTTCTACATTCTAGGTTCCCAATAAATATTTCTTTTTTTATGTTTATTAATTTTTGAGAGAGAGAGCATACACAAGCGAGGGAGGGGCAGAGAGAGAGGGAGACAGAGAATCCCAAACAGGCTCTGTGGTCTCAGCACAGAACCCCAGGCAGGGCTGGATCTCATGAACCGCGAGACTGTGGCCTGAGCTTAAGTCAGACACTTAACCAACTGAGCCACCCACGTGCAAACTAATGACAAACAAATGACAAATAAATGCAAACTAATGACAAATAAATGACAAATAAATATGTAAATAGCTGACATATGAGAACTGATTAATTGTATGTTTTCATTTTTCCACACATCCCACAATGTAGGAAGCATGTACACTCTGCGTATATATCAGAGCTGGGGGTGGCTGTGTGTGTGTAATACCAAAGCCACACTGTCCAGGTGCTGCACTCTGGAACCCATAGAAGGGCTTCTTACATCAGCTTGCTCTTCCATCATTCCCAGGATGAATCAAGTCTCACCCACATATGCTCAAGGGCAAGTTTGTACGGCAGGCCTCCAGCTAGGGTCCCCTCCACCCAGAGGGCAATAAAGAACGTGCACACTCTTGACCTGACCACATACGTGGTGTGTGCTGCTTGTCACTAGGCACAGCTCAGAGTTAGGAGGCATGAGACCACTAGGTTGGTCCCTGAAATTCTACTCTGTCAGAACGAGATACAATGTCTCTAGAGGATGTTCTGTAAGTTTCCTTTGAGAGAAAGATCCACACAGACCTGGAAATAGTTTGGGACCTTACAATTGGTACTTAGCAGCAGGACAGAACATTCTGTATTTTCTGTGAGAAGTCCTCAACTTGAGTCAAGTAGATCTTAAAAATATTTTAATATGTTCTTTTTTACAGTAGGACTACATTTAAATCATGATGGATAAATTAAAGGCTTGAATTACTCTGAGAGAAGCCGTGTTCCACCCAGTTCTACGACCAGGTTGTTTTTCCTTGTGTGTGACCCCAAATCTTTTCTTCTGTTGTGTAATTCCATCTCTTTCCCTGGCCTAAACGTGCAGTCTGTCTGATAGATAATCATGGCTACATTGAAGATACTTTCTGACTATGTGTTTTTTGGTAGTTATTCCATTCCATTCCTAGAATTTGATCTATACTACGTGATCTCCAACATTAGGTCATATGGAACCATAACTCTGTCATTATTATTTTGGATCTCATTAAAATCTTGCAACCTTCGCGAGTGCATTAAATGTTCTATACCTTTGTAAGCTATCACTATAATTGTACTGAGTTTCATGATTATGGTAACTGACTAAGCATTAAAGTCCGCCTGCTGGGGAAGGAAGAAACAGCAGGAAACTGTGAGTGAGGGTCCTGCTCACAATTCCTGCTTCCACAATCATTGCCGTGAGACCTCAGCAAGCAAGCTCAGCTTCTCGAGCTTCTGTGTCTTTCTATGTAAAATGAAGACATGGACCAGCACTAAGGTTACCAAAGTTGGGGATCATCAGAATTGCCCAGGTATTAATTACAGCACAGACTCAAGGGCTGGTCCTAGGAGACTGGGTTCAGTAGGGCTGCATGGGGTCTATCTTGACTGAATGTGGTTTAAGGACACCTGCAGCTAAGAGCTCAAAAAATTTAGAAGCAAGGTGAGGGTCACTAACAATTTCTGTAGATGAGGTTGAGTAAAGTGTGCCTTATAACATAGGCAAGATTCCAATGGGTAGAAATGAGGTGAGACTCTTTGGGGCAGAAATAAAGAAAACAGGCAATGTGTGAAGATGGGAAAGTGGAATTTCACAGAAGGAGTTTGAAGTGGGTTGACCAAGTAGTTCCTTATTCTTCTGGAGTTGAGTGTTGCCAGGGAGTAAGGGATACAATAGGAAGGCTTAAATAATAAGGCAGCTTACTTTCATGAATTTTATAATTCTCTGGTAAGGTAGAGGATCTCACACATTTCTTCCTTTGAGAGCTTTCTACGTGGTCTCATTCAATCTCCATCATCTCCGTGGCCAGATTTTTTCTGTTTTTATCTGATTATCCTGGGGATGTTTTATAAGCACTTCAACAAAAACACTTTAGGGACCAGATATAATGCAAAGATGTGTACAGCTTAGGGCTTGGGAAACTTAGGGAGAGGATGAGAATCGGGGTCAACTTGGTGGATGAGGGAATGAGGGGACTTAAACTGACCCTTGAGAAGTTGGCAAGATTTCAATAGGTAGAAACTCATTTGACCTTGCTTATCCTACCTTCACACTTTCTGTTAGCCCCACAGGGCATGGAGAATTGCATTAACCTCTGAGTTGGGTCTCCATGACCAGAACAGTGTTGGACACCTGGGCACACCACCACAAACATTGGCTACCACATGAGTTCATGTGTAGAAGGAATATAAACCAAGGTGAAACACATTCTCCATCTAGGGTGATGGAAATGGTCCATACTTCCAACAGGGTGGTGGTTCCAGGGTGGATATATTTGTCAAAACTCATCAGACTATTCCCTAAAGTTGGGCATACCTTGTTGCAAGTGAATTATTCCTCTGTGTAGTTGATTTTTAAAGTGAGCACACACTTGGTCCCTCAAGTGTCTGTCCTCACTCAAGTTAGAGATAATGTGTTCTCTACTCTTAGAAGTTAGATGAGGTGGTAGAAGAGGGCGCATCATTTTGGAAGCTAAGAAGCATTAATAAGATACAAATTAAAATATTTTAGGGTTCCAGATCCGCGGAAGGGCTGTTGAAAGACACAGCTTTGCCTTTAGAGTACAGTATGCAGGGTAGTGGCAGGACACAGGTCAGGAAGGTGGTAACTGCCTGGCGGGTCCAGGCTGTGAAAGATGCGTGGTGTGGAAAGCAGGAGAAGGATGCACGAAGTTGAAGAGAGAAAAAGAGACTGATACCCTAAGGAGGCCACTCTCATGGCTGGCAAGAAGGATCAGAGATCTGCACTAATGGTACATGTTGGAAAATGGTCTAGAAATCAGTGCTTCCTCAGGCACCCCAGATATGGATTGCCCCTTGACACTGTTGCCCACTACTGGTACTTCTTAACCCTTTCTGAGTCTTAGCATCTCCTGAGAAGCTGTTACCAAATGCAAATGCTGGGACCCTTCCCATTCAGCTTGTCTGGAGTGGGGACTGGAATTTGTAATTTTTTGAAGCTTCCCAGATGATTTTAGTGGGCAGACATCAACACCAACCCTTTCTCTGCTCTGTGTTCCTGAAATCAGGGCAGGGAGAAGCTAAGTGGAGAGGGGACTGAGGCCCAGAGAGGTTAAGTGATTTACCCAGAGGTTATATAGTTTAACTGGCCCCTGAGCTCGGACTGGCTCCCACCACCTTGGCTCCTCACTCAGCTGCCACATGAGAGGCTCTTTCTGCTCCCCTTCTTTCCCTTTTCCTGCTGTTGACAACAAGGGACACCTATGGGTTCAGTGTCAACCCTCTATCCTTAGAGCTTTCTCAGACATGTGCTGGAATTTCAGCACCATGGACTTAAGGCCAAGGTTCTGGGCCTGAGTTGTCATGTTGGCCGCGAGCAGTTGACTTCCCCAGTGCAGCGCAGTTCAGGGAACTGTACAAGCTTCGCTATCCTGGACAGACTGTCGATTAAATTTTGAGATTGCTAAATTAAAAGAAAAACAAGCTTCCATTTTCTGTCTCTTCCAACCCATTCTAAATAGTGCTGCAAAGTGAATCTTCCAAAACTCACTCTTAACTATCTTTTTGCTGGTTCTCCATTGTTTATGGGGAAAAATCCAAACTCAACCCAATTGCTGTCAACAGCTGTCCTCTGAGCCATAATGCTGGGTTGTCAACTGCATAGGGATACAGCTCACAAAACTTTGGTACTTCCCAAACTGGTCTTTGCATTATTTCCCCAGGATCCTGTGCCTTTCTCATACAATTTCTCAGGATTTAGAAAACTTAACTCTCTAGTCAGTGACTCTGTCTTTCTTCATTCAATAGCCCCTATGAGAGTTTCTGCCAAACATCATTCTCTTGATGACACTTCCTGATCCACATTCCTATATGATTATGTATTTGTCAGCTCCTGTTCCTGTTGCTTTTGCCTTTGCTTTTCTGTTCAGTCTTCCTAGTTCTTTCTCTTAACCAGCTCCTTCTAAAGTCTCACTTCCCCCAACCCAAACACTGACACTATTACATAAGCCTATTTTACCTTCTTCCAGTGCACAGGACCATTTGAAATCATCTTGAATTTGTGTCTACTTACGTGTTATTGGCCTTGCCCTACTTAATTGTAGGCTCCATGGGATGCATAACTTCCTCTGCGTTGCTCACAGCTATACTTCTAGTGCCAGTACAAGGACACAATAGAGTCACATTCAACATTAGTGCAATAAACTAATGCAGGTATGTAGCCATCCCTGACCACAGTATGCCAGATATATTTCTTGTCCTAGGTATGGCATCTTGAACTTGTAGGCCAGTCTACCTTCTGCCTCTGCTCACCCTCTGGACTAACATCTGTCTGCCATCCCCTCAGGTGAGCCCTTCTCTTTACCAATTGGCTGGCAGGTGTTTTCAGGGATAGACAGACATCTGGCTTCACAAGCGAACAGCAAGTGCTCAGGAAATAGCAAGGCTGATATGGAACCCTCCTTCCCATGGTCCAAAGGGCCAAACTGTGGCCCAAGGGAAAAAGACAATCCCTTTACCACAGTGTGAGGATGGACTACTTTGAAAACAAAGCAAAATGAAATAAAAACAAAAACCTGCCATGTTTGCCATAAAATTGAGTCACAAAACTTCATACATTAATATGCAAAATAAATCTTAATTGTTGGCAGGAATCAAAAAACTATGACCCAAATAGTTTTGGGTCAAAATCCAGCCAGCCACCTGTTTTCTTATAGCTCAAGAGCTAAGAATGGTTTTTATGTTTTTCAATGGTAACATTGTAAAGGACTATATAAGCACTGAGATAATATTATTAAATTTTTCCTCTTGACCTACACATCTAAAATATTTGCTGTTGTGTTCTTTAATGAGAGTTTGGCAACATCTGATGTAGAGGAAATTTTAATCTTCCAAAAATCTTACAAAACAACAAATGGATGTTTCAGGCTGTTGTTCAGATCAAAAGTACACAGGATGAAGTGAACATGTGTACACCTTACTTTTGCCAGCAGAGAGATTGTTAATGTCAGAAGAATCTGGTCGAGAAATAGACTACCACATGACAGGAACAAGTTGGCCACGGTCAGAAAGCAAGTTCGCCAGTCAGAATACTACAAGTTAAGAGTGTAAAACCATGTAAGAAATACGCCACGGAAAAAATGTATTCAGTCCTATGAATTCATGAATGAAAATGCCAACTTGACCTTGTTTCAACCCATTTTTATTCATCAGTATTAACACTGACCCCTTGTACTTTCGCGTTAAAGCGTGGCATCCACATTACAATCCTTCCCATTAGCAAGTGATACATGTTTGTTCTTAATGATTACATAGACTGTCCTCAGACAGACTGAAGTCCCAACTTTTCCTTCCTAGCCTGCCCAATGGCATTATGCAAGGCGGACATACCTACACATGTCCACTTGGGGGCTCCATAGAACAATGTCTGTGTTCCAGGATAGTTAAAAAAAAAAAAAAAAATCAATAACATCTCAATTGCGACTTCAGGCCAAATGTAACACATGTCTGCATCACCTGCCCATTTTTTTTTAATTTTTGCAAATATGATAATAAAAGTTATCTGATAATTTCATTACTGAAATTTTAAAAAATTGTGAGGGGGTGGGGAGTGAGATTTTTCTAGCCAGAGAAGCCAATCCAGAAGTGAGACTTAAACATTGTCCCCATTCAGGTAAGGGGACTGCGCCGATGCCCACCTAACTTGGGGCATCAGCTGGGTGTGCAGGGGTCACTGCCTTGCTGTTTCTGAAGGGACTTTCTCATGAGCACCAGGCACCATGAACTAAGCATTCCATCCTAGACTCTCACTGTCAAAAATCCAATTTCTAAACCAGTGGATGCCAGGTCTGAAGAAAGAAAACACTCTGAGTGACCCTAACTTCACAAGAAGTAACATGCAAATGGTATCCTATTGATAAAAGAACTATTCGTGTCATCAGGATGTCTTTATGGCATGGAAAACATCTCGTAATAATTTTGGCCCTAAGTTTTTACAGCTCTTTATCAGGTGTATGGACTTTCACGTGTGTATCTCATTTTATCTCCTAAAATACACATGAACTAGTATTTGATTGGAATGACTATCCCAGAAATAAATGACTAGCTTTTATTATTCCTCATCCAATACTTACTGTTCCTTGACTACTCTTTGGAGGGTTGAGTTAATCATCTGTATGCCATCCTTTCAACAACATGGTCTTTCTGAAATAGACAAAGCATAAGCTTGTGATGCAAACAGGTACATCTGAGTTATTTCAAGCCATCAATCATTCAGTACCTAAGTTTGTAAAAACCTTTCCCTGATGCACCTGGTTCTGAGAAGTTACCTAAGAGCTAAGGTGGAGTCCTTTCACTAGGATCCTTATGTATTTTTCTGAAATGAAAACAAATATCCCCAACTCCGTTTAAACTATATCCTGCCATTAAAGGTACATATGCTCTGTCATGGTCTTATATTTCTCCTCCTCAGTTTGCACAAATGTTACCAGTTTCAGGGCTTCCAGAATTATTACCAGCTAATAATTTCACCAACCCTCTGGGTTTAGAAAACAATACTTGGAAGTAAGCCGTTTCTGATCTTCCACTAATCCAAGATAATTGCTTTCAGGTTTCATGGGGAATCTGAAATTCTCAATGCTGGATTCACTGAATGGGTCTACTGGAAAGGGGCTTTGTAGGGGACTTTCTGCCTCTCCCAGCAACCCTGCTTTTAGAAGAGGTTCTGTCACAAAAGAAGCCTTTATTCCTGTGGCTCTCAGTGGCCAACTCCCTGTAAAAATCAGATACACCTATGAAGGGACTCTGATATTCTTTCATAAATTCCCAGCTTCCTTCCTGCCCCCCTCCATCCTTCCCTCTCTCTCTTTCTCTCCTTCCTTTCTATCTTTATTTCTTCCTATTTTTTCCCCAGTTGCTTAACAGACTTCTGGTAACCCCCTAGAAAACAGCCATCAAGGATGGAGAATTTAGAGTAGGTTGAGTGGAGTAGAATATCCCTGGGCTTGGCTTCTCAGTTCCTGGGAGAGAACATCAGGGTTATGTTGGTCCCACTGAGGCTGCTGGATCTCAGGTAAAATCCTCAGTCGTCCTGCCAGTTTGGTTTGAATTCTAAAACTTGCCCACTTGGCAGTTGGTTCTGAGAATTTACATGAAATTCGACTTCATAACCTTAAAACAGATGTGGGGTGGCAGGACTTGCTGACCCATTGCCCATATACTATGCCTTCAAGAATAAGGGAGGAGAGACCAGAATTCTAGAATATAAGGTTCATTGTGGAGAGTATAGCTTCACCCAGGATGATCTGTTCTTTTTAAAAGACAACCCCCCCTGTTCCATGGGTACTTGAATTCTGGACACAGACGGCTTCACACCCAGGAATGGTTTCTCATACCTCCATGTTGTAGGAGAATCAAATGTCATTGCCAAGGGCTCTCTGTGCCAAGTCATAAATTCACCCTGTATGTTTCATTTTCCCGGAGACATTTGGGTCCATAACTTCCCCCTTTCTTATTTAGGCCTCAGAGTATTTCCACATACTTGAATGTATTCACATTTACCTATTCAGTCCTTGGACAATGTGAAGGCTCAGGTGTCTGCTTGTCCCCAGACTGGCTATAAATTAACCCAGAATTAGCTTTGGGTCTTTGGAGGTCTCCTCATAATAAAACTTCAGGGACACCTAAGAAAGCCAAAGGTCACCAAAATGGCAGGACTTCCCTTGCAGCCCAGTGAGTTAGATAGATTCCAATGCAGAAAATTCATCTTAAGGAGAAGCAACCATGACTCAGAAAGTATTATGTGGTTTTGCAACTTCAATCCTCATAAGAAATACATAGGGAGAGAACTATCATTGATGCCCACTTTGCAGAGAAGGAGCTAAAGTATGGGGAGTTTAGGTAAATTTCCTAAAATCACAGAGCTGGCCAGTCATTGAAGTAGAGTCCACACAAGGTCCATCTTCTGGTCTGAAACGTCTAGGAAGCTAGAGACACCAGTGCTCACTGAGACTTACTAGGTGTGACATATGTTCAATGTTGAGTGATCAGAAATACCACTCGGGAAAACTCATTGACCCAGTAAAGCTAAGTTCATGTAGCACGTACTGCAATAAAGGAAGATGGCACCTAACAGTAAGGTCTCAAAAGGGGGATGTTAGGAAAAAGTATTTACTGGGTCCTGGGGCTGGAGTGATTTTTGGCAGGTCTTGCAAAGTGGAGAGCCATTGGCATTGGGCCAAATTTTTTTTTTACCTTAGCAACTGTGGATTGTTGGACACAGGAAAGTGAGGAGCATGAAATGGGCCTTAAAAAGCCAGTGTCAGTCTTAATAAGTAAACTATTTAAGTTGGTTCAGATTCTTATTTTCTAGGAGTAGAAAATTCCTGGAGCATACAGGTGAGTTACTTTTGCTTGTTCTTGGTGTTAAGACAGCAGATTGGTTTCAGTTGCCAAGAGGTAAGAACAGAATGGTGGCTACAAGCAGGTAAAATTCCTGCTCTCAAGGAGCTGTGTCCCCTCTGAAGTAGCCACTACCCTTATCAGACAGCTGAGAAAACAAAGCCTCAGGAAGGTGGATAATAATATTCCAGGTCACAGGTGGGTGAGAGCTGGGCCTGTTTGAATCAGGGCTTTCATTTTCACTGAGCTCCCAACCTCTGGAGAATTTGCACTAGGTTGGGGGCGTTCCTCCACCTCAGGCCACTGATGTAACCACAGCAGAATCAGCAGGGGGAGAAAAAAATGCTTTGGGGGGAATATATTCAGAGACCATTGGAGAAAAATCCTGTATCATAAAATAATCTGAGGACACCAGTCATCTGGCTTATCTTTCAAGTTCTTTAAACCTGGAAAAATTTTAATTATGTATTAACCTATAGATCACTGAATTTTAATCTTTTAAATTATAAAATATCCCGAGTGGGGATATGAGTGTGGCTTGCTGGACAATAAAGAGCACTTGTTCTCTATCAAACTATAGGTCACTAAAGGTCCATTGCTTTATCCTTACTACTCAAAAGTGAACCCTCAGAGGTCTTCCTTCTGATCTGTGTCAGTGACCCAACTGTATGGGAGTAGCAGAATATCACAAAACAGCCTGAAAGTGGAGGTGTTAATTAAAAACAACCAGAAAGAAGTGAAACATCTAATCCAAAAAATGGAGCGATAGCATTTGGGGTGCTTTTTTTTGACATATACATATTTTTATTCCTAGACATGTTTTCATTTCTATTTTCTAGTCAGTTTTTTTCATATTTTGACTTCATACTCTTTTTTTCTTTCTTTTTTAAGTCCTCGAGGCAGCAGCAAGAAGATTTTGGATGGTTTTGGCCACCAGGGGGAGTATTAGGCCGGCAAATCCACAGGATCTCAGTGGCCTGTGGGGTCCAGCATTGCCCACTAAATAAAGATGAAGGTGAATTTGATTAGATGTGACCCTCCCCTCCCCCAATCGGGGACAAAAAGAAGAGGGAACTCTGATATCCTTTGTTGAATTTTGCTCTGGCCGGGTTGTGGCTTCTTTCTCCTTCCCTGTACTGTCCACTGTCTCCCAGTGAGTTCTGTGGCAGAGGCTGAGGAGCAGGGCATCCTCCTGAAACTTTACCAGGTGGCCTCGGTTCTCCCTCCCCCTCCTCTACCAAAAGGGGGCAACGATTTAAAAGGAAAATGGCACATGACTCTGATTTGTGCCGAGCTGCTCAAGGCTTCAAGGAATCCAGCTTTCTTAAGGCTCAGCTTTTTCAGGATAATTCAAGGAAGACTGACGTCAGGGACAAGATAGAAAGTCACCCATTTTTGCTGCCTGTTTCCTGAGTTCAGCAGGGAGGCAGTGTTAGATCAGAGAAGTAAATGCCCTGTGTCCAGCAGGTCAGGGACCATGTCTAGTCCAGCTGACGTCAGTAGGCCACAGCCAGAATGAGGTTGGGATTTGTCACTGCAGGGAAGGATCCTAGGACTAACACCTGCCTTGTGACAAGAGGCTGGGACTCTTCTGCTCCTTGTGGGCAGGCCAGAGGGGGGCTCCAAGGAAGGGGAGCACCCATCTCTCCAGAAGTGGTTTTCACTCCTGCAGCTGAGTCCCATCATCTTCCAGAACTCCCAAGGCTGCCTGCATTGTACCCCTGGGAGCCTCCAGCACTGAGCCCAGGCCTGTGGGGCTCAGCCACCCAACTCCTTAGGCTCCATCATTGCGACCTCTTCCTGTTGAACCCAAGGGGTACAGTTTCGTCTGCTGTTGCCTTTGTGATACCTTAGGTTCCCCTTGCCCCTTTAGTTCTGCAGTAATAGTAACAATTCTTTATATGAAATCTTCTGTGTTACAGTAACTGTAGTGGTTTCTAGCTCTGACTGATAGACGTTGCACCCAGAACCCAACAAATCATCATTATTGCAGATGATTTGGGCTTTGGGTGTGAATTGGAAGAAATGCTAATAAAAAGGGGGGGGGGGGCAAGGCCAGTGCTGGAGTGGAGTGGCAGAGTTAGCAAGGTCACAAACCTTGAGGACCAAAGGCAACTTGGGGCAAATCAGGGGCTAGCCCACTAAGAACAACACCACCTCCTTGCCCAGGCCAGGCAGAAGGTGCTGATCCTCATGGCCACAATTTTCCCTTTCTGGGCCTTTTCTTCCTCACTGTTAATCTGCTCTCTTGCCCCAAGTAAAGCCACCTTAGAAGATGATCTGTGGGTCACATTCACAGCACAGATGACTGATAAAACGTTAACAAATCATAGAGAAACTTGCATTTTAAAAATTACCTCCATGCCTGGAATCCCAAACACTGACAACACCAAGTGCTGAAAAGGATATGGAACAATAGGAATTTTCACCCACTGCCAGTGGGCATGCACAGCTGTGCGGCTGCCTTTAGAAGGAAGTTTGGCAGTTTCTTACAAAGCTAAATATATTCTTACCATATCATCCAGCAACTGTGCTCCTGGGCATTTACCTGATGAGATAGAAACTCCTGTCCACACAAAAACCTGCAAATCCATCTTTATACCAGCTTCATTCACAATTGCCAACATTTGGAAGCAGCCAAGAGGTCCTCTCACAGATGAATTAACAGACTGTGATATATAAATACAATGGAATATTATTCAGTGATAAAAAGAAATAAGTAAGAAGCCGTGAGAAAATGTGGAGAAATTTTAAATACATACTGCAAAGAAGTCAATACATACACAAATACATACACAAAGAAGTCAATGTGAAAAAGCTACTTAATGCATAATTCTAGCTATATGACATCCTGGCAAAGGCAAAAGTATAGAAATAATGAAAAAAAATCAGTGGTTGCCAGGGGTGGGGTAGGGAGGGGAGGGATGGGTAAACAGGTGAAACACAGGGATTTTCAAGGCAGTGAAACTACTGTGTGTGATGCTGTAATAATAGTGGATACATGACATTGTACATTTGTCCAAACCCACAGAACACACAACACCAATACTAAGCCTCAATGTAACTAATGGATTTTGGTTAATAATAATGTATCAATACTGGCTCAGGCAAAAGAAAACTAGAACAGAGGAGGACAGGGGGCATGTGGGAACTCTCTGTACTGTCTGCTCAACTTCCTTTAATCTAAAACTGCTCTACAAAAAAAAAAAACAAAAAACTATGATTTAAAAAAAAATCAAATCTGGGGCACCTGGGTGGCTCAGTCGGTTAAACGTCCGACTTCAGCTCAGGTCATGATCTCGTGCTCCATGAGCTCGAGCCCCTCGTCGGGCTCTGTGCTGACAGCTCAGAACCTGTTGCCTGTTTCAGATTCTGTGTCTCCCTCTCTCTCTGACCACCCCCCCCATTCATGCTCTGTATCAAAAATAAATAAACGTTAAAAAATTAAAAAAATAAAAATAAACAATAAACAATAAAAAATAATCAAATCTTAGCAAAAAATGTTGGCAGTGCTTCACCACATGTGTGTGCTACCGGGTGGTGGTCCAGCACCGGGCGATGCTCTGTCTTTGTGTCAGCTCTCGGTGTCTTAGTGCTGATTACAGGAAACCCACACCAACTTTACGGGTCCCTCTCCTGAGCTCCTCCCTTGCCACCATCTCCAGCATTTTCCACTTCCCTGGGGCTCCCACTTTCTGACAACAAAGCTGGGGCTTTGGTTGCCCTGCTTTGACCTGCACTTCCGCCTCTGTGCCTATAGCCAGGGCCAGGCAGGAAGAACAGAGATTTTCAAATAATGGTAAATTCATCTCCTGTTCAGTGGTGCTTTACAACGTGGTCTCCTTCCATGATTTACTTCTCTGAGTCCTCAGAAGCTGTCCTGTGCATTTGTCTAGGTATCATGACCACATTCTTCAGGAGAGATGGAGTGGGCTACCTGGGATCAGAACCTCTCACTGTTGATTTAGGATACTCAAATGTTCAAAGCCAAAAGGATAAATATTTAATCAAATGAACTGGCCTATATTCCTCAAAAATGCCAACACTGAGTCACACACACACAAAACCAAGGAGATGTCCAAAATTAAAGAGACAGAGCATAGCTATAAAGGGCATTACTTTATGGAGGAACTGATAAAATGTAAATATGGCCTGTGCATTGAACAATACTATTGTACTGATGTTAAATTTGCTAACTTGAGGACTGCATTATGGTTATAGAAAGGAATATGCTTTCTCTTAGGAAATACACGCTCAAGTATTTAGTCGGCAAAGGGCATGCTATCTCAACTTAGTTTCAAATGGTTCAAATATGCACATAAACACACGCTTTCTCACACACTCATACACATATTCTCTCTGACACACACACAGCACTGCGTGCTCACACACTCTCATACTCTCACAAACTATCTCAACCACTTTCTCACCCACTGACACACCCTCACACACAGTCTCACACACATTGTGCATGCTTACACTCTCATACTCACACACACACTCATGCCACACACCTGCACAACACTCAGGCTGAAGGGTTTTGAAGAAAGAGCACCAGTGGGAGGAAGGAGCCTAAGGCATGATCCTGGGTCATCTGTTCACCTGCACATGGAGCCATTGACCCTGAGGCACCCCACTTTCTTCTTGATGAAATGCAGGGATGACTTTTAAGAACACCTCTGTCTCCAACACACTAAACAGTGTCTATGGGATGTGAAGGAAGCCTCTCTCCCCTGCAGCTGGACTAAGCATGAGTTTCTTGATGGTAAAATGGCCTTTTCTTTCAGGAAAAGTGTAAAGCAGTGCTGTTAACAGCAGAGTCCAGGAAAGGTGGAGGCAGCTGACTTCATGCACTGTGGCTTCAGCTTCGGGTTCTCCATCCCATTCTCCGTCAGTTTGGGTGGAAGGTTGTAAAGACTGGTCAGGTGTGGTCTGAGTACATGAGTTGTTTACACCACTGCTCTTTTAAAGTTAAAGGCAGAAGTAAAGTTTAGCCATCTGAAGTTCCAAAACCTAAACTTAAAATATAAATATATATATGTGTGTATATATATATATACATATATATATATATTTAAATATATATATTAAAATTAAATATATATATATATATCCTTTTAAATTCATTTTGATCACTAACTTCAAAGTCTAAGAAATGGAAATACAACATTAGAAATAGATAGTATAGAAATACACTTATATTCTGGGAAGTCTCTTTTGACTTCATTACAGGAAATGGTGAGGAAACGCTTCCCCTGTGAGGGTTAGAAGTCAGGACTATGACAGACAGTCTGCATGAACTCACTCATGTGTTCCTCAGACCTGGCTATTTTTTGGCCCTTTTCAGGACAAGACAACTGAAAATAAAAAGGCCAAACAATTTTCTAGGACATGGCAGAACTGGGATCCGAACCTAAGTCAGTCTCATCCCAAACCCTGGGTCTCAGGCCAGAGGTAAGAGAGAAATGAAAAAGCTGGACATTTGGGCCTGGAACGAGGATGACTGAACCATCACGTGGGGCCACTTGGTCCATCTCCCTCCTTTAAAGGGACCCTTCCTCTAATGGGAGAAATGGGAAAGAAAGGATTTGGGTTTGACAAACTTGAGTTCAAGTAATGGTATTGGGTCCCAGGCAAGTCACTTCACGGTTCTGACCCTTGGTTTCCTTTTTGGACACACTGACATACTGTACCTGGGACACCTGGCACAGTGTGTTCATCAGAATCCTTCAAAGAGACAGAACCAATAGGAGATAGATAGCAGAGGAGCATATTTATGATAGGATTGGCTCCTTTGGCTATGGAAGCCAAGAAGTCCCGCAGCCTGCCATCTGCAAGCTGGAGAAGGAAGAATACCAGGGCTGTCACTCATTCTCAAGTCAAAGGTCTGAGAACCCCGGTGTAATGGTGCAAGAAGACCAGAGAAGATGGACATTCTCTCTCAAGAAGAGAGAGAATTTGCCCTTCCTTTGCCTTTTTGTTCCGCTGGGGCCCCCAACTGATTGAATGATGCCACCCATATTGATAAGGGTAAATGTCTTCACCAGTTTACTGAGTTAAATGCTAATCTCTTCCAGAAAAACCCTCAGAGACACACCCAGGAGTATGGTTTTACCAGCTATCTCGGCATCCAGTAAGTCAATCAAGTTAGCACATAAAATTAACCATCACACCAGTATGTGTAAATGCTTAATCTATGCTAATGACTTTGAGAGCATGGATGTCTCACTTTACAGCCATTGCTTGGCTGTAATACCACATTCATCCTTATTCCACATGCAAACAAAAAGCAGAAAACTTCCTGCTTTAATCCAGAGCAAACTTCTAAGATGCTCTGTGGTGGGGAAAAGGCCACCGCTGAAGCTCTATCAGGGCCTCACAGGAAGGCAACTTAGTGTGAGCCCTGGAGCAGCACTGCCTCCAATACAACACAGTCACCAAGGCAGTGTCAACTTTTCCAGTGACCACATTTGTAAAAAAAAGACCAAGTAAAATTAATTTATAATGTATTGTGTATAATCCAATATACCTCCAATATTATCACTTCAACATGTAATCAGACACAAAATTATTGGTGGTATGTTACATTCTTACATTCTTGTTTTCGTACTAAGTCTGAGAAATTTAGTAATATTTTTTACATTTATAATATATTTCAATTAGGATGATGAACTTTCAACAGAAGTATTTGGTCTGTATTGAGATTTCACAAAATTTACAGTTGAAAAGGTAGATTCACATACTCAAGTTGTCCTAAAACTTCTTAAGAGTTTCCAATAGCTGAACCAAGGACCCCTTCTTAAACTTAAGTTTAGAAATTATTAAAATTAGGCAAATACAGTTCTTCAGTCACACTGACCACATGGCAACTGCTCCAAGCCATCAGACTAACGAGACTAACAGCCGGTGTAGTAGGCCATGCGGTCTTTGACATGTAGATTCAAAACCTTCTGGGTGGATTCCATTGATCTTCCTCTGAAGTGATCTGTAAGGGTCCATGTATGATAAACAGAAAGTCAAATCTCTCTTTTCAAATGATGGACAGCAATCCATGCTGGAAATGTATCTAACTTGAGACAACACTGCCAAACATTCATTTATTCAATCTACCAATTATTCACTAATTTGTTATTCATTAATATGATGCCTCCTAAAGCAATTTTATGCCCCGCTTTGCCCTTCAGAAAGGATCCCCTGGGTGTGTCTTTCACAATGAGAAGGAGGAGGCCAACTCAACAATGAAAGAATAGTTGGGTTGAAATACTGCCTCCTTCAGGCTGACTGTGATGAGTGTCTAGGTCACCAATCTGGGGTATTGTCACTGCATAAAGCAACTCCCAGCAGGATCATCTAGGAGGAAAACCACTCTCCCTTAGGTGTCAGCATCTTTCATCCTGACCCCCAGCCAGCAGCAAACAACACCCACCAGGCATTCCACATTCAGATTGAACATGGCAGCACTATAGTGAGTCAGGGTATGTGCACAAATGTCTGGGTCAGCCTGAAAGCCTTAAAATCTGTAGAACAGAACTAAGAACAATGGAGAAGTTTGGTGGTAGACTAAGTATCATTATGCCTCTTGCCCTGTGGCATTCATTCATTTTTCATTTGTGCATTCACTCATTTGACAAATATTCACTAAGCCAGCAATTGCAAGGCAAGGTTGACAGTATTCCTGTGGGAAAAAAAGGCAGACCCTGCCCTCCAGAAAATCAGAATCTACTGTGGAAGAATAATTAGCAGGGAATATAAGATACCACCTGGGGAACTCAGGTAGAAATTGAGAAACTGCAGAGAGCTGGAAAGCGTTGCACAGAGGAGCGAACCAGAGAAATTCTATCAATACTGTCAGGCTAACACAGACTTATCCTAGGATGGAGTGGCTTGGGTGCCACAGGCTACCCTGAGCAGGAGTGGAGAAAATTAGGGGGACCTGTGGGGGGACAGCAGATAAGGGCTATCAGATCTTGAAGGATTCTGTACACTTGCTAAAGACTTTGGGCTTTTAATGAGGAAATCTAATGTTTTAGACATTAAGACAATAGAGAGTGGTAGTTCTCAACTACCGTCTGCCTGATAGAATCAGTGTGATGAGGGGGTGTATGGGAACTCTGCTTTCTGCTCATTTTCTTCTATAAACCTAAAATTGATCTGAAGAGTCTACATAATTGATAGTCTTTAAGTCTAAAAGACTATAGTCTACTAATTATAGGAAAATCACTCTAGACCAACGGCTTTGAAAATACGGTCCAGTCACCTCTAGAATCCTAAGGGTTGTTTCAGGAGAGCCATGAAGTCAGAGCTATTTGCACAATACTGTGCTCCTAAGACACTATTTGCTTTTTTTCAGATGCTTCTCTCACGAGTGCACAGCGGCATTTGCCAGAGGCTACGTGACATGTGCCGTCACAACAGATCGAATGCAGAAGCAGACCTGAGAATCCACTTGTCTTTTGTTAAGCTAGTCTTTAAAGAAAAGGCAAAGATGTAAACCAGCATTGCTGTTTTTACTCATTTTTTTCTGTCTTGGAACACATATGTTTTCAGAAAAATAGTCTTTTTAAGTTGGGTATATCATTGTTATTTCAAAGGAGTTAATAAATGAATAGTTTTGAGTGTCCCAGTTCTAATTTCTAATGCATTAAATATCGTTGGATATGACCCACACAGATCAAAGCCTTTGAAGTGCTCAATAATTTTTGAAAGTGTAAAGGGATCCTGGGAACACAAAGTTTGAGAAACTGTGGTCTAGACCCCTCTACTAAAAGATAGAGAGCAAGCTTAGAAGTTAGCCAATGATAGAATTGACAGGAGGGGTTGTTTTCTCCTTTTCCTTTTTCTCATTTACAGAAGTTTGGGCCTGAATGGAATCCTAACATACAGGCAGGCTGGGTCCATAAAGGGCATTATTTCCAGTCTCCTAGACACTCTCTCCTCCCTCCTCATCAATTCTCATCAATCAGAAGCTTGGATTTGGCATAAAATGCTGACTGCTTCATTCTAAATCTTAGTTTACACGCCTGTCCTTTGTACCAGCTGAATTAATGACAAACAAAGAGTGAGGAGGATTTCTTTGAAAGTGGGAGATCATTAAGATCTGCTCTGGATGGCTGATGAGAATTCTCCCTTTTTATCACCTAGATTAATTTTCCAAAGACATTTGCCAATCCACTAGTGCCGTTTCTCTTTCTTACAGTTTAATAAGAGATCAGCTTAAGCCCTATTAAATTACCATTTTTGTATGTTTAAGAAACATAGCTGGATATTGGCCATTTCGTATGATGTAATCTAATAATTTCTGTGGCATTAAGTGCCACATTGTGTCTTACTGAACTCAGCCAAGAAATGTGTTTTGCACCCTTGGGTGCATACAGAATAGCTGCCAAAAAACCCTTTATTCTGCCAGTGGCAAGATGTCTTTAAATGGGTAGTAGCCCTTGGTTTTGGCATTATTTTGGAGACCTAGCTGAACCACATGCTGCTGGGTATAGTTGAGCTTGAGAGAAAGCCAAGGTGTGCTGCCTCAAGTCTGAGCTCTTGGAACATGGTGGCCACACACTGGATTGACCAACAATCTCTATTACCTGGCACATTTACATACTCCAGTGTAAGGTTAACTCCTATTTCTAGTGACATTCATTGCAGATCCTCACAGTGCTGTCTGAATCATATAGGGAAATTTAGATTATATCCACTATGACTCCTGAAATCAATGTATCATATTGCACATAGGTAATCTGTGTTATCTAACTCAAATATTAAATTAACAATACTCTCTCACTTTCTGCTGTCAGATTGGTGCATTTCTGCACACTGCTTTTTTTTTTTTTTTTCTACAGGATTTATTATCTGAAAAGGGTAGAGGATGATAAGTGATATCTACCTAAAATGTGTACTGGTTAAGGGCAATAATTTAAGAGAAGTTCTGGCTCAGTTCCAGGCACATGGTTGGATCTCAAGAACTATTATTTTTTTCCCCTTTCCCATCCAAAACACACTTACATATACACTCATGCATATGCACAAACTCCTGCAAATACACACATTTGCATGCAAAACACCCTTGCACACACATGCACACCCAAAACAGTCACACACAGTCACACATGCCCACTGTGCTTATATGCATGAATGCTTGTAAATGCCAGGGCTGAAGACAAATGAAAGTGGTAGCCTCTTATACTACTGTGCATAGAAGAATGCTTGAAAAATGGCACTGTGGAATAGAAGAAACATGTATCCAGAAAGCAAAAACCTGGTTCTTATTCCACTGGGTTGCTCTTCAGTGTGTTATGTTCAATTCACAAATCCTTAATCCACTGGGCCAACCTTCCTCACCTGCAAGATGAAGGTGTGGAAGATGATGGAATCCTCTTGTGACCAGAACAGTTTGACAAACATGAACAAAGGCTTTGGGGTCTGGAAGGCATGGGTGCAAACTCCACCTTCATCCCTCACTAGTTCATTCATGTGGAAGCCCTGCTCTCTCCTGGGTTCAGTGGAGGACCCAGCTTCATGGGTCATTGTGGAGATTAAATGAAATACAGAAACACACCTAGCCACTGTTAGGATCTCACAGAAGGAAGGCTGGCACCCAACAGGTGACCAGATCCTGTCTCTACCAGAGCCCCAGGCAGAGAGGACTCACTATCTTCCCTGATGGGGAAATAGAAAATCTTCCCTGCCTCCTTTCAATGAAGTTAACACTGTATTCAAACATCATGTAATGAAAAAAAAATAAAAAAAAAAGAAGGAAAGAAGGAAACCCCTCACACCCACTATGGTACAACTTGGTGTTTGCCATTATTAGAACAGCAAACTGAATACTATTGATTCAGAGGGTTTGTGGTTTCCCGACCTGGTGCAGTTAAGTTTCCCTTCTACTCCTGTGACTCATGAATACACATCAAATCGTAAATAGTTTGTTTACTGTTTGAACAGATTTTTGCTTCTCTTCCTATTTCCCTTTGGACAGATAATCCAGGTTGCTTCTTTTCACCACAAAAGCAGATACAAAACAAAAAAAAAATACTGTTTTAGGAATGAAAGATGTAAGACCAAAAATTTTATGGACAGGGGAAAAGCTTCAGTAGAGAGACTTCTCTCAAAAAAAATCTCAGTCCAATATATCTCAGCATAATAATGCTCCTTTCCACCCCAAAAGTGTCCTGGATTGGGTAAGAAAGTATACAATAACCTTACTTAGAAGCAGAACACTTAATTTAGATGGGTGGAGGTAACAGCAGGGCAGATCTTGACTTCCACATGGGGAAGAGAGGATTTATCATTAACCCTTCCTAATTTGCATGACTTTTAAAACCTTGCTACTTGTGGTGTGGTCCTAGACCAGCGACACTACCCAGTGACTTGAGTGATTGTCAATGAAAGGGCGGGCCTACGCTGGCGACTCCATCTTGTTCTGTGTCCTTCACTTTGACCACACCTCCTCCCCTTGACTAACCCCCCCCCTCCCCGCTCACCTGGCTAACAGGACTCGGGCCCTTCCCCAGCCAATCGGCTGAGGCCACAGCCATTACCTCACCAACTGCCCCTAGGCCCCAATAAAACCTTTGTCCTTTTGAAACTCGCTCTCTCTCCCTGGTATCTCACCGCTGCGTCGGTGCAGGTAGGGGATTGAACTCGAGCTAGCTCGAATAAAGGCTCTTTTGCTTTTACATCGGACTCAGCTCCCTGGAAGTATTTGAGGATCACGAATTCTGGGCATAACATTTGGGGGCTCGTCCGGGATCCCGAAGACCCCCAAGGGACCCCCGACCCGGAGAGCCTGACTGGCCACTGTGTCTGTTCCTTCCGTCTTTTCTGTGTGAGCTCATTTCTGGAATTCTGATAGTCCCCGACACGGTCTAAGTGGACGCACTGGAGGACCATGGGCTGGAAGTTTCAGAAGACGTTGCGATCCTCCCTTCTGGAGGGACGTGGAATCCCCTCATCGGTTTTGGAGGGACCTGGAATTCCCTCAAAGGGCTGAGACGAGGCGGGTCGCTCCCGCTGGTCGGCGTGAGGCCGTCGTCTAGCTTTCAGTTTTGGAGGGACATGGAATCCCCTCATCGGTTTTGGAGGGATGTGGAATGGAATCCCCTCAAAGGTCTAAGCTAGCTTTCAGTTTTGCTTCCATGGAGTTGGAAGACTTTCTAAGGGCCCTCTGTTTGTCTGTTTCTGTGTTTCTCTGTTTTGTTCTGTGGACTTACTGGACGGACGTTATGGGACAGACTCAGACTACCCCTCTACCCACCCTCTTGGCTTAAGCCCTTCCTAGCCCCACTCCCTCCGGAGCCAAAACCCATTCTTGCTTTGCAGGGGACAAAGAAGAAGGAAAACAAAAGTCTTACCCAGCCTTCAGCACCCCTCTACCCTGTCCTACAGAGGGGTACTGAAGAAGAATTAATTTTTCCTCCCCCGTATAACCCCCCTAGGATGCCGGAAGAACACCATCCTCCCCCTACGGGGGAGGCAGACGCTGTTCCGAGAGCGGGAGGTGGAAACGCTCCAGTGGGAAGCCCGCCCTTTACCAGACAAAGGGCTCAGAGGGAGCAATCTGCCTCCACCACCGACTCCACTATTCTGCCCCTGCGAGTCACCGGACCCCCAGACACGGAGGGGAATCAGCCCCATCACTATTGGCCTTTCGCCACTAGTGACCTCTACAATTGGAAAGCTCAGGATCCTAAGTTTTCCGAGAAACCGTCAGGGTTTATTGATTTATTAGACACTGTTCTTTTTACCCATCAGCCCACGTGGGACGATTGCAAGCAGCTTTTACATGTCCTGTTCAAGACTGAAGAAAGAGAAAGAATCCTCAATGAGGCCCGAAAACTAGTTCCGGGCACAGACGGGAATCCCCCCACCAACCAGGCTCAGATAGATGCCGCCTTCCCCTTAACTCGGCCCCAGTGGGATTTCAACACGGCAGAAGGTAAGGAGAGGCTCCGGGTCTACCGCCAGACTCTAATGGGGGGTCTCTGAATGGCTGCTAGAAAGCCAACCAATTTGGCCAAGGTAGGAAATGTACAACAGGGAAAAGATGAAACTCTGGCTGCCTTTTTAGAACAGATCATGGAGGCATTCTGTACCTATACCCCCATGGATCCAGAGGCTCCGGAAAGCAAGGCAGCTGTTATCATGGCCTTTGTAAACCAATCAGTCATAGACATTAGGAGAAAATTACAGAAAATAGATAGACTAGGAGAAAAAAGTCTGCAGGACTTACTGGTGGTAGCCGAAAAGGTATATAATAACCGGGAGCCTCCTGAGGACAAGCAGGCTCGCGCCATGGCGGCTGCCAGCAGTAAGCAGACTCGAGATCTGGCCAGAATACTACTAGCTACCACTGCTGACTTCCCCAAGGAACGAGACCACCGTCTCCGGCAGCTGGCAGACGACGCAAGAAAAGGTAATGGAACCACCAAGTGTGGGGGGGGGGGAAAGCAGAGGCTGCAGAAAGATCAGTACTCATTACCAGAGCCTCCTACTCAACCCTCTACAAGTGCGGTTCCACCCCAGTGTAGCCCTCAATCCTGCAACCCTGCTGCCCGACCCTGACCTAACTGCTCCACTACATGACTGTGCAGGAATCCTGGAACAAGTACATGGATTCTGGATGGACCTGACCGACCGGCCCCTCCCAGATGCTGAGGCTACTGGGTTCACTGATGGCAGCAGCTTTGTGCGGGACGGACACAGGTATGCGGGTGCAGCAGTGGTCACCAAAATGGACACCGTATGGGCGGAGGCTCTACCCTCTGGAACGTCAGCCCAGCGAGCAGAGCTCATCGCCCTTACCAAGGCAGTAATGTTGGGGGCTAGAAAACAGCTTAACAACCACCGGACTTGGGAGACACAGTTTTACCAGACCAGCCCAAATACTCCCAGGAGGAGTTACAGTGGATCAAGAAACTCCCCATGGCCCAGGAGATAAAGGGATGGTGGTATACACCTAACAAGGAGCTCGTGCTGCCAGACCGGCTTGGAGTCTCAATATTAGAGCACATGTATCAGTCTACTCACATGGGGGCCCGAAAATTAAAAGACTTAATCAAGTCTTTTAATCAAGCCGGAATCAAGATTCATGAACAGGACACCAAAATGGAGCAAGTTGTATCTGCCTGCAAGACCTGCCAACTCACCAACGCGAGAGCCACATCAAATAAAAAAAGGAACCAGGCTCAGAGGCACTAGACCAGGAGCCCAATGGGAAGTCGACTTCACTGAAGTCAAACCAGGAAAGTATGGTTATAAATATCTTTTAGTATTTACAGACACCTTCTCTGGCTGGGTGGAGGTATACCCAACCAAGCATGAAACGGCTCAGACGGTGGCTAAGAAGCTACTAGAAGACCTCTTACCCAGGTATGGTTTTCCTGTCATGGTAGGATCAGGCAATGGACCAGCTTTTATCTTGCAGGTAACACAGACAGTAGCCAAGGTGGTGGGGGCAAACTGGAAATTACATTGTGCTTATAGGCCCCAGAGCTCAGGACAGGTAGAAAGAATGAATAGAACCCTAAAAGAGACCCTTATTAACCATGGAGACTGATGGGGACTGGGTGACTCTCCTACCGTACGCTCTTTACCGGGTTAGAAACACTCCTTACACTCTGGGTTTTACTCCCTATGAGATCATGTTTAGCAGGCCACCCCCTATTATTCCCAACCTTTAGTCTAAAGATCAAGAACTTTTTCTTTCCTTGAGAGGGCTCCAGAGGGCGCACGAGGACATTTGGCCACGCCTCCGTGCTATCTACGAGGCTGGCACGACCCCGACACCTCATCAGTACAGGTTGGGAGACTGGGTCTATGTCAAGAGGCACCACCGAGAGACCCTCGAGCCACGCTGGAAGGGACCCTACATCGTGGTGCTGACAACCCCCTCCATTCTCAAAGTAGACAGCATCGCGACCTGGGTCTATCACACCCACGTTTGGCCAGCGGACCCCTCCTCGATCCGGAAGGACTTCGTCATGCGATGGGCCGTCAATCAGGACCAACACAACCCACTCAAGCTCAAGCTACAGCACATTCGACCCACCTAATATTGGTAACTCTGTTAACTCTGCTTGTCATTGCTCATGCTGCCGGGAGTCCCCACACCCCCCAAAACATCATCTGGCAGATCATAGACACCAGCTCAGGGACAATACTTAATCAGACCTCCCAGAGCCACCCCAGGGACACTTGCTTCCCAGAACTTTGCGTAAACCTCCAAACTCTGTTCCCCTTGTCACCATAAATGCAGCCGGTCCCATGATTGGGTCTGTAAGCTACATGACAAGGGGGGAATGAAAGGGCGGGCCTAAGCTGGCCGACTCCATCTTGTTCTGTGTCCTTCACCTTGACCACACCTCCTCCCCTTGAATAACCACCCCCCCCCACCTGCCTAACAGGACTGGGACCCTTCCCCAGCCAATCGGCTGAGGCCACAGCCATTACCTCACCAACTGCCCCTAGGCCCCAATAAAACCTTTGTCCTTTTGAAACTCGCTCTCTCTCTCCCCGGTATCTCACCACTGCGTCGGTGCAGGTAGGGGATTGAGCTCGAGCTAGCTCGAATAATGACTCTTTTGCTTTTACATCGGACTCGGCTCCCTGGCGGTATTTGGGGATCACGAATTCTGGGCATAACAGTCACCAAAGCAGAATCTCAGACTACACCTACTGAACCTACTGACCCCAGGTGACCCTTATGTGCACTCAAGTTGGGCAGCTGTACATTGGCAAACCTTGCCAGGGGCACTGCACCTTGCACACTCTGGGACTCTATTTTGTTCATTGAGAGTTAGGGATAACTTTTCCAAAATCTTAGAGGATTTCCAAGTTACAGAGACCTTCCTCCAACCATTGTAAATGCATAAATCCCTTCTGAAAGACCTTACCTGGGTAGGGGAGCCCATTGTGTGCTGGGAAGCCTTCTCTCCTAGGAAGAGCTTTTCAAAAGTGTTTCCCTAAGGCAAGTTCCCTAGAACTACCACTTACTGGCCCATTGTTTACATTACAGAGCCACTTAGAGAAAAGATTACCTCTCTTTCCTGTGAAGAATTTCCTTCCCATAAATAAGATCCCATATCCAGTTCCTTTAGGAGTCGGTTTGTTCTGAACATCTCACTGAAGAAATCACATTCCCTGGTGCCCTGGGACCACACCCCTGCTGGTAGGGCCACATGAAGCCACATCAGCAGGATGAATGTGGGTCCCTTAACTTTTTTCTGATGCACCAGCACATTCATAAATTATGGTTGCCTACATTATTTCCAGGCAGTTCAGTGGAGAGCTGTGGCTGGTCCAACTCTGAGACAGGTTATCTCTGTATGTCATCAGCCAGTACTTGAAGATGGGCATCCATCTGACAGGCAGGGCTAAAGATAAATCTCAACAACAATGACAATACATCTCCAAAAAACAATACTAGCTTCTGGAAAAACCAACTACAGCAGAAAAAGTCCAGAACATAGGCACTGACCTCCAATAAGACACAATCTACCTGGAAGAGAGAGCATAGGCACCTAAACATCAGTGCATCACTTAAATTTGTTTGGTGTTCTTGGCAATACTTCTAAGAGCAGAGAAAAGGAAGGCTAAATGATCTCCAGGCAACCAACTTAAAAAAGAGTTTCCTCAATAATCTAATAACTGCCACCTACTGGATGCTTTCTTTGTGCTTGGTTCACTCCACAGCTCCTGAGGGGCAGAATCAGGACCAGAACCCAGAGCTGTATGCTTGTCAGCTATCTTCTAAAACATGGGATGATACTGCACTCCATTGGCTAAGTTTTTTATCTTCCATACAAGCCTGTCCATCTGGGTGGAGGGATGGGGATAAAAATGACATAGTGGCAAGAAAGTATGACTAATTCCTTTTAGTCCATCAAAGTAGGGTGGACACATGATTTCAAAAACAGTTGGTGATGATATATTGACATAGTGTAGATTCAAATTCTTCTGCAACACGAAAAGGCTTATATTAATAATTATGATGTTGAGTCATCCTAGAGAGGGTAGCTAATTGAGACAACAGAGAAATGTGTAAAATGTTTTTAAAATATTTCCATTAAAATGGTTACTATAAGTTATTATTTATTATTTCATGGCAATGCACTATAAATGAAGTTTTTTGTAGGATATCTTTGGGAGCAAGGCTGGCCTGGCTTTAAATTCTGGCTCTGCCAATTTACTAGCTTTGTGAACTTGAGCAAATAACCTAACTTCTCTGGACCTCAGTTTGTCAACTCTAGAGTGGGCTTAGCAATACCAACTTCCAAGTCTGATAAAGGCATGGGATGATAAACTGTGTTTACAGAATAAGGTACCCAGCAATGCATTTATTACATAACAAGAAAATAAATTAATGAGATAAAAATTAAAAGTTGTATAAATCTATAAGAGGTATTTCAAGACATGTATATGCACAAATATATATATATATATATATATATATATATATATATATATATATGTATGTATTTGTCCTTTGGGCAAGAGAATATGGCAAATGGCAAATGTGGGATCTGGGATTGGAACTGTAGGTGATTTATACTACTTCCTTCACTGCAGATTCATCAAGAAGTTGAATTTAAAGTTTGGGACAGAATGTCAATAATCATTGTGGAGAGGCAGGTGCTCTGTGTTTAGAATATCATGGGCCAAAGCTCGAGAATGAATAAGAAAGAGGTGGAAAGAACAGTAAACATGTGTTGAACTCTGAGTGACAATGAGAGAAGGGCATTGATAGATAATGGGGGAAGTTGGCTTTTATGCCCCACAACAGGAACAACAAACATTTTCTGTAAAGGACTAGATAGCAAATACATTAGGCTTTGTGGACCATACAGTCTCTGTCATGACTACTCAACTCTGCTGTTGTAGTGGGAAAACAGCCATAGGCAATCTGTAACTTAATAGGTATGGCTGCGTTCCAATAAAACTTTATTTTCAAAAACAGGTGATAAGTAGGATGTGACCCCAGAGGTCATAGTTTTCCGACTACATCATATCTGATAGACTTAAAAAATAACTTGGAATCTCATCATCAAGAAATTTCCTAAATGAAAAGGATCCAAAGAAAACTATTAAAATCCTGAAGTCCAGTCCAAGAAAATTTATAGGAAGAGATGACTTCTGCCATGAAAAATAAACTCTCTTCCTATCTTAGAAATGGCTCCCAGGAGAATATCCTGGGTAGGGGAGTATTTTCTCTACTCTGTGTCTGAAAATATACCTCCAACAGAAAATTCAAATGTGCTAAAATATGCAATTTCTTCCAACCGGAGGTGGCAGTTCGGAGAAACGAAAAGACTCAGAAGCCAGAAGCTGCTACCGAACAGAGAGGTTTATGTTCCAACGGAGTGGAGGTTATGCCATGCCCTCTATGTCGGCTTGGTCTGGCAATGGATTGCCCATTCACCAGGATTTGGGTTTCCCAAGGCAGAGGCATGCACAAGACCTACTTTACCTCTGCAAAGGAGGAAGCTGGATGCCTGAGGGTGTTCATGATTCCATGACTGGCTTATTGAGAATTTATTGGACACGTTGCACACAGAGATTTTCTTAAGGAATTCTAAGGGACTTGCTGGCAAGAACCTCTATCTAAAGGTCAAAAGGAGAAAGTGGCTTAGTTTCCAGAACAACCCATGGTTACTATTAACAAACCAAACAAAGAGCTGGGAAAACAGGTTTTGTTTCTATGAGGTTCATGAGGGGAGTGTCAAGGACTACCTCACTCACCTTGGCATCTCCATCACAAGGCTCAGAGACACAAACAGTAGGCACTCAGTAACTTTTGCTGCATGTGAGAAAGTTGTTTTTTACTCTCTTGTGATATTTTTGGTTCTAAACACAGCTGGCAAATGGGCTGGGCTATTGGCTGTTCACTGAAAGGATGAATAAGCATCACAAATCTGATTATTTCTGCTCCCTGTATCCTCAGGAAAAACATACCATCCTATGGCAAATATGCCATCTTGGAGTCTTGAGTTCACCAAATCAGGGGAAGAAGAGCAAGGGGCCCAGCTGGCTCTTGACATTTGGAACACTTCTACACAAAGCCTGTTTGAAAACTTCCCATGAGATCCTGCTCCTTCTGAAGAGCGTGCATAGTCTTAAATCTGCCCAGAAAGCTCACAAGTTTCAGAAATAAAATCTGTAGGAATTGGTTGACCCCACACATCATTGTGCCTCCTCTCAACAATAAATAAGAGGTCTTGTATTCAAGAAGTGGAAAAATAAAGAGCTCAATTTCCAAAGTTCAGAGCTAGTTCTTGATCCCATAAATTGCCCTTTACACTTCAAATTAAGTTACTCTAGTTTTAATCTATATTTAACTGAAGTTAAAATATGTTTTGGGTATTAGAAGATATCTAAACTTTGAATTTTTGATCTCCATTTAAATGTTTGCTTCACAAACAATGTTTGCTTCCCAAATGTGATAGAATGGTTATGACATAGAATCAAGGTATTTTTGGGACACCAGAGTGGCTCAGTTTGTTAAGCATCTTACTGTTGATCTCAGCTCAGGTCTTGATCTCAGGGTGGTGAGTTCAAGCCCTGTGTTGGGCTTTGTGCTGGGTGTAAAGCCTACTTAAAAAAAGAAAAGGAATCAAGGCATTTCTTTGTTCTACTGTAAAATTTGTTAAATCTTATTTCTTCACTGAATCATCCATATATTTCACTACATGTGTATCTTATGAGGGGAAATTTTTTATAAAGGTGAAATATTCACTATTTCCTTTTTTCACAGTACATTTTTCTATATCATTTAACTTTAAAATTTCTTACTTGAGGAAGTATAAACTATTTCATTCTGTGTCCATAATTATCTCATTTGCCAAATAAAATCAAAGAATTTAAAAAACTACTACTGTACCTGATTTGTAACTATATAAGATATTTTCTGCACATTTTGACTATGAATCAATTTGAAAGCAGCAATTTCAAACTAAGTTAACCTAAAAACAACTACAACATAAGAACAAATCTACAATCAAATTAGTAGTCAAATAACCAACGGCAAGTGGAAATTTGGTCAACATATTATTTCTTCTATAACCTAATTCAAAATGCGACATTTAAAAATGTAAATCTCTCTTTTCAATGTTAGAGAAGCATTGATGAATATTTCTATGAGTAGGAAAATATTTATTAAAATAGTGGCCACCTATTGGTATTGATCTTATTCTTTCAACCGTCAACTCTTGGAAGAGACATCTGGGCCAGGAACCCAAGAGCAATGGAAAATAGAGAGCAAAATATCTTCCACCTGTGATGGTCCACACAAAAGGGGAAACCACAGTTCCAATGCCTTCTTACAAACCTAGAGAGCAAATAATAAATCATTATTTCTTTGGAGAAAAATTGTCCCAAATACATTGATTGGATGAAGAATAGCTTCTTTGGTAATCACAGTTTTACTGCTGTCTTCTTCCCTTTCTTCTTCTCCTCCCTCCCTCCCCCTCCCCTCCTCCTTCTTTTTTTTTTTTGTCTTCCCTTTTCTTCTTCTTCTTCTTCTTCTTTCTTCTTCTCTTTTCTCCCTTCTCCCTCTATCTCTTTTCTCTTTCTCTCTCTCTCTCTTTAATGGGGTTGGTCTTATATAACTCTAGTTCTTTCTTTTTTTCTAATGAAAAAATAGATAAAAGTTAAAATAGTCCATCTTCCTGGCTCTTCACCCATCTTCTTTTCTGCTATTCATTTGCATTCCCAGAATTCTAGTACTGTTCACTTTGGGTCTTCTTGTCTATGATAATATCAAATTCACAAATGAATTAATAACTCTATGGATTTAAAGAAGCCTTGCAAAACAGAGCAAGGGAGGCAATGAAGACCTATAACTTCTCTGAAAGGCTAAGTCTTGGAAATATGTCCAGGAATCTAACATTCTACTTTTGGAACCTAGTGCCAAACCCCCAAAGGTAAGTTCCAATAATATGAGTAGGAAAAACATCATATTGAGGGTCAGAATTCCTACTTTGGATCCCACATCTATCACAATAAACTCTGTAAAACTAGAAAAGTGGCTTGATTTCCTTGAAGCACAAATCCCTTGAGGTACATATGAGTGTTTAACATCACTAGGTCACTTTTTTTTATCACTAGGTCACTTCTAACATGAACATTCTATGATTCTAAGCCTTAATCCTAACTGAGATATGGATAAAATATGTTCTACTGGAGTTACAGCAAATTCAGAAGCTTATGTGCATTCTTTTTTTGAAGTGGTAAAGTCTGGTTTATTAACTAGGATCCTCATTCATTTCTTCCATCACCTACTTTCATAGCTGAATTTGTTTGTAACTTGAGACAGCTTTTTCCACCCAAGGTTCTTTGCCTTGAAGAGCTGGAGGTAAAGTGTTTGTCCTATAATGTGAGAAGCAGTTCTCTGGGGTTTTGAACCCCTTTAGCCACACAGTAGTCTCCCTGGGAGCCACACTTCTTAGGATTACAATGATTAACTCTTTTGCTCTAAATACATCTGTGCTGTTTGCAAATACCTGACATCATATTTCAGAACATTGTTTTCAGAAGGACATCTATGGCATATGAAATGAATCTCTATTTTTATAAGGTCAGGTTGGAAAAGAAAATGTGGAAAATAATGATCTACATATAAACTCATTTCTGAATGGTCTCAGCCTTCATGCCCACATCTATATTAGAAAAATAACAATACTTTTCTTCATGGTTTTGGGGTATTGAAAAAATAATGTATGTGCAATGCATGTGAAAGCATTGAAAATGTAAGATGCCATTCCCAAATTCCTAGTTGTTATCATGTAGTAACCCCCGAGCTAATGACTGGGGCTGCTGTTCTTTCTCTACATTTTTGAAGTCTGCAGGGCAGAATAAAGTCATTTTCAATACATATGCAAAATATGTTTACAGATTTAGAAAATAGACTTATTTCATGATATAAGGCAGTAGACCACTCTATGAAGTAGGTAAGAGAGATATTAAAATCTGAGTCATAATCTACATTTTAACAAGATTTCCAGGTGATTCTCCTACACATTCACATTTAAGAGGCATCGATGTTAGTGCAGTTGAGAGAATCAAGGCTGGAGTGTGAACTTTTAGTTGGTGCCTTTCAAAAAGTTGCCTTATAAAAAAATGTTATTTACCAAAAAAAAAAAAAATACCAATGGAAGTTCAATGGTTAAGCGCCTTGCTTAAAGTGACAACTCTAGTGACAGTGTCAGCAATTTATACCTGGGCCAGACCACCAGAATTGGTTGTCTTAACTTTCTAATGCATATCTTCATAAGTGACACATTTAGAAAAGTAAGTACAGAAGCAAGAGTCAGATTCAAGAATGATGCTTCTCAGTAAGCCTTATTCTCTTACTTCCTATATTTCTTCATAAGGACTTCAGAAAACTTCTCATAAGGGATTGAAAATTTGGCCTAAGACTCCCTAAGATTTCTTAGCTGAGAGCTCTGGTGTCCTAGGTTATACCTGGGTGGCATGTCTTAAGTGCCTAGATCTGGATGCATGTTAAAAGCATGGTTAGCTTTTGAAAGGCCCCAATCAGAAGTCTATTCTCCAGCTAGGGTGTCTGGGTTCTGTCATCCAGCGCTAACACTGGTGCTTCTCAAATTTGTGCAGGTGAATCACCTGGAAATCTTGTTAAAATGTAGGTTATGACTCAGTAGGCCAGAGATCAGGCCTGAAGTTTTACATTTCAGTCAAGTCTCCAATGACTTGTGATGCTACAGGTCTCAGGGTTACAGTTTGAGTTGTAGGTTGCAGGTGTGTTATTTATCATAGGGATATTATAAGTAAGGTTTCACTGGGGAAACAAGTGGTGTTTCTTCTAGTGTTTCTTGAGTGGAATATAAACATCTGGCAAGCTCAAGAGTCAAAATCTCCTCCTAATGGACCTGGGACTTCAGATTCTGTGGAGAGATATGTTTAGCCGCAGTATGTAGGATTTATGAACAACACAGGAAGATGTGGAGAGGAGACCTCCTTAGTGAGATATATCTATTATTATTGATAACCCAATAATAAAAATAACTTCAGCTTGTTGAGACTTACCAAGTGCTAAGCAAATATTAACTTGCTTCACTCAAATCTGAGACACGAAAAGAGTCAGCGAAGTGTCGTGTGTGACAATCAGTTATATCTCAAAATCCTTTTCTCCTTTCTTATGCCTTTACTATCCCAGAGTAATACAACTTCTCTGTTTTAGCTGGCACATGGTAATCAGCCTCCCATATAGGAAAGCTAGTCATGCGATTGTGCCCTGGGTAAGGGAATGAAAGTGCAAGTGATTGTACAACTTCTAAGTTGTTACTTTGTAGGAAAGGTGGCCACTGTCCCTTTGACCTCCTTTTCCTTGACACAGGCTGGAATTTGGACAGTCTGGAGAGATCTTCCAACAGATGGAATCTGCATGTTGAGAATAGAATATACTGGGACCGAAGAGATATGGATGGGGCAATGAGCACTTTTACTATATATTTAATAATAATAAATGTTTTAAAAGGTAAAATTTTACCTGCTCTTGTTTGGGCCTTACAATGACTATGAGGGTTAGAGAGATAGGTCTAAATTTCACAGATGAAGATACTGAGGCTTGGAAAGTTTGAATAATTAAACTAAGAAACATCTGGACTTAAACTTGGTGCTTTGGCTATAAATCCTGTTTACTTTCTATTTCCTTGTACTGACCTGAGTTTGTGAAGATTTGGCAAGCTCCCTACAAAAGAGAGATTGGCCTAGGTTTGAAAAGCAAGCCAGAAAATATTAAAATGCAGGAGGAAGAAACTCTTTCACTTGTGGGTGTAGGGTTGGACAGATCACTAGACTCAGGAAGGCTTCTACTTAAGGATGTCTTATATTTTCGTTAAAGGAACAAAACAAAACATTATACAGTCAAATGCTCTACCCCAAACAAAACATGATAAATCCAAAATTTGAAAAAAAAAATATGGGTCTACAAATCTAAGAAGCCTAACAAATTTGAGTTTGGATAAACCCAAAGAGACCCACAGTAGACCTATTATAATCAAACCATGGAAAGCCAAAGGCAAAAAGAGAATCTTGAAACAGCAAAAGAAATGCAACTTGTTATGTACAAGTGATCTTCAATAAAATTATCAGGATATTTCTCAGCAGAAACTCTAGAAGCCAAAAGATAGTAGAATGATATATTTAAAATATTGAAAGAAAAAAAAACCTGTTAACCAAGTATTCTATATCTGCTAAAACTATCCTTCACAAATGAGAGAGCAGTCAAGACATTTCCAGATAAACAAAAGCTACAGGAGTTCATTACCACCATACCTGCCCTGCAATATAGGGTAAAGATAGTCCTTTAAGTGGAAATGAAAGGACACTGGAAAGTAACTGAAAGCCATGTGAAAATATAAAGGTCTCCAATAAAGACAAATACATAGACAAATACAAAAAACATTATTATTATAATTTTGGTTTATAACTTCACTTTTAGATTGCAATAAGAAATAAAGATTAATGCACAAAAATTTATAAATCTATGTTAATGTGTATATATATATACATATGTTATTTATATAAATGTAATTTGTGACATCAATAACAGAAATGGAATTAAAGAGAGTAGAGTTTTTGTGTTTGATCGAAATTAAGTTGGTATAAATTTACAGATTTTTAAAAACTATAGGATATTATATGTAATCCCCATGGTAATCACAAGGAAAACATCTATAGAATATACACAAAATGAGAAGGAAATCAATATGTACCACTACAAAAAATCAACTAAACACAAATGACAGCAGTAATGCAGGAAATGAGGGACAAAAGAGCTATAAAACATATCCCCTCCAGAGAAGGCAAAAAGAAGTCCTTCCCTCTCAGTTATTATTCTAAATGTAAATGTGTTAAACTCTCCAGTCAAAAAACTTACAGTCATAGATTAACAGAACAGATTAAAACAAAAAAAAGAACCAGTATCCAACTCTATGCTGTCTACCTACCAATACACCTTACCTACCTACCGACACACTGGTTGAAAGAGGAATGATGGCAAAAGATAGTCCATGCAGATAGTAACCAAAAGAAAACAGGAGTGGTTCTACCAACTCGGACTTTAAGTGAAAAGCCATTTTGAGAAACAAAGAAGGACTTTATATAATGATAAAGGGTCAATTTTAAAGAAGATATAACAATTATAAACATGCATGCACAAAACATCAGAGCTCCAAAACATATGAAGTAAACAAAATTGAAAGGAAAAATAGCTCTATAATAATAGTAGGAGATATTCATACAGCAGTTTCAATAATGGATAGAACAACCATCCAGAGGAAACCAAAGATTTGAACAACACTAGAGACCAACTGGACCTGACATACATTTACAAAACACTTCACCCAACAGAAAAATACACACTTTTCTCTAGTTCACATCGAATGTTATCCAGGATACAGTACATGTTAGGCCACAAAATAAATCTTAGTAGATTGAAAGAGGTATCTTTTTTGATAACAATGGAATGATATCAATAACAGAAGTAAAGCTGGAAAACTCACAAATATGTGGAAATTAAATAGTGTACTCTTAAATGATCGATCGTCCAAAAAGAAACACAAGAGAAATTAGAAAATATCTTGAGATAAATGAAAATGAAACACAACATATCAAATTTGAGAGGTGCAGTAAAAAGCAGTGCTAAGAGGCAAATCTATGGTTGTAAATGCTTGCATTAAAAAAAGAAGAGGGGCACTTGGGTGGCTCAGTCAGTCGAGTGTTGTGCTCTTGGTTTTGGCTCAGGTCATAAGTTCACAGTCTGGTTCATGGGTTTAAGCCCTGTGTCAGGCTCCATGCTGACAGTGCATGGCCTGCTTGGGATTCTCTCTCTCCCTCTCTCTGCCCCTCCCCTGCTCACTCTCCCTGTCTCTCTCCCTCAAAATAAATAAACTTACAATTAACAAAATCTAATAAAAAGAAGAAAGATTCAAAATTAAAAACTTAACTTTATACTTTAAAGAACTAGAAAAAGTATGAGCTAAACCCAAAGCTAACAGAAGGAAAAAAAAATAATGAAGATTAGATCAAAGGTAAATAAAATAGTGAAGAAAAAGCAGTAGATAATATCAATAAAACCAAGAGCCGGTTATTCCACAGATCAACAAATATGAGAAATATTTAGCTAGACTGACTAAAAACAAAAAGTGAGAAGACCCAAATAACAAAAATTGGAAATGAAAGTAGGCATTTTACTACTGGTTTTTCAGAAATAAAAAAAGAGTATGACAGAGTACTATGAAAAGTTATATGCCAACAAATTAGATCACCTAGATGTGATAGAAAAACTCTTAGAAACACATAATCTAGCAAGACTGAATTATGGAGAAATAGATAATAATAAGGAATACAATTAATTTATTATATAATTAGTAAGGAAATTTAGTAATTACATTAATTATAATTAATAAAATTAAATCAGTAATCAAAAACCTTCAAAGAAAACCCTGGATACAATGGTTTCCACCTGGTGAATTCAACCAAACATTTAAAGATTTAACACTGATCCTTATCAAACTCTTCCAAAAACATTGAAGAGGACACTTTCTAACTCATTATGCAAGACCAGCATTACCTGATACCAAATCCAAAGACACTAAATGAAAACTACAGACCAATATCCTTTATGAATATTGATGTAAAAATTCTCAACAAAATATTACTATACTGAATTCAACAGCATAGTAAAAGGATTATTCACTATGACCAAGTGGGATTTGTTCCTTGAATTCAAGGAACACATGAAAATCAATCAATGTAATATATTATGTTGACAGAATAAAGGGGGAAAACATATGGAATTATCTCAATTGATGCAGAAAAAAAAAACATTTGACAAAATTCAATATGTATGCATAATTAAAAACACTTAACACACCAGGGCGCCTGTGTGGCTCAGTTAAGCTTCTGACTTTAGCTCAGGTCATGATCTCATGGTTCATGAGTTTGAGCCCCACATTAGGCTCTGTGCTGACAACTCAGAGCCTGGAGCCAGCTTCAGATTCTGTCTCCCTCTCTCTCTCTGCCCCTCTGCTGCTCTCTCTCTCTTTCTCAAAAATAAATAAACATTAAAAAATTGAAAAAAAAACACTTAACAAACAATGGGTAGAAGAAAATTACCTTAATACAATAAAAACCACATATGAAAACCTGACAGTTAACATCATATACAATGGCGAGAGACTGAAAGCATTTCTCTAAGATTGAGAACAAGACAAGGATGTCTGCTTTCACCATTTGTATTCAATATATATCGAAGTTCCAGCCCAAAGCACTCAGGCAAGATAAAGAAGTGCAAATCACCCAAATTAGAAAGGAAGAAATGAAAGTATCTCTGTTAACAGATGACATGATCTTATATGTAGAAAACCCTAAAGATTCCACAAAAAATAGCTGTTAGACATGATAACTGAGATTCAACAAAATTTCAACATATAAAACTAACATAAAAATCAATTGCATTTATATACACTAACAATGAACAAGCTGAAAAAGAAATTAAGAAAACAGTTCCATTTGCAATAGCACTAAAAAGAGTAAAATACTTAGGAATGAACTTAACCAAGAAGGTGAAAGACTGGTACACTGAAAACTACAATGTTTCCAATTGTTGTTAAAATAAATTTTAAAATACATAAATAAATGGAAACACATCCATGTTCATGGAAGACTTAATATTCTGAAGATATTGATACTGCCCAAAGTGATCTACAGATTCAATGCTTCCCTATTGAATTTCTATTGTTGTTTTTACTAGAAATAGAAAAATCCATTCTAAAATTTATGTGAAATCTCAAGGGATCCTGAATACCCTTAGCAATATTTAAAGAGAACAAAATTGGAGGTCTCACACTTCCTGATTTCAAACTTACTGCAAAGCTACAGTAATCAAAACAGTGTGGAACTGGTATAAATGCAGGTATACAGAATAACTGAATAGAATAGAGACCCTAGAAGTAAACCTTTGCATATAGAGTAAAATTATTTTTTATTAGGTTTCCAAGAGTATTCAATGGAGGAAAGGACAGCTTTTTCAACAAATGGTGGAAAATTGGGCATCCACATGCAAAAGAATGAAGTTGGACTCTTACTTTAAACCATATACAAAAATTTGCTCAAAATGGATCAAAGACCTAAGGGCAATACCTGAAACCATAAAATTCTTAGAAGAAAACATAGAAGAGAAGTTTCATGACATTGAATTTGGCAGTGATTTCTTGGCTGTGACAAGAAGAGTACTGGCAACAAAAGGAAAGGTAGATAAACTGGACCTCATCAGAATAAAATTAAAAATAATGTTGTACATCAAAGTACACTATGAACAAAGTGAAATGACAGCCATAGAATGGGAACAAATATT
The DNA here is from genome assembly GCF_018350215.1 of Panthera leo. Lineage (NCBI taxonomy): Eukaryota > Metazoa > Chordata > Mammalia > Carnivora > Felidae > Panthera > Panthera leo. The sequence continues at coordinate 46,986,306 of NC_056681.1, forward strand.
GGCATATAATTTATCCGATAAAGGATTAATATTTAGAATTCCTAATGAACTCCTATAACTCAACAAGAACAAAGCAACCAAAGAACCCAATTTAAAACTGGTCAAAGGGGGCACCTGGCTGGCTCAGTCCACAGAGCATGTGACTCCTGATCTCGGGGTTATGAGTTAACGATATTTTTTAATTAAAAAAAATAAGTAAGTAAGTAAATAAATAAATAAATAAATAGGAAAAGGACTTGAATGGACATTTCTCCAAAGATTACCATTAAGTACATGAAAAGATGCTCAATATCACTAATCACTTGGGAAATGCAAATAAAAACCACAGTAAGGTACTACTTCAGATTCATTAGGATTGCCATTATCAAGAAACAGAATAAAATAGATTAAACATCTCAAATAAGCAGCATAACTTTATGACTAAGGGAAGCATAATATTTAAAACAAAAGTTAGTGGAAAAAATAAGAAGAAACAAAACAGAGAGTAAGTGTTTACAAAGGATGTGGAGCATTTGGACCCCTTGTACACTGCAGGTAGGAATGTAAAGTGGTGACAGCACTGTGGAAAACTGTATTGACGGTTCCTCCAGAAATTAAGTGTGGAAGTACGATGATTTAGAAATTCCATTTCTGAGTATGTACCCAAGTTAATTGAAATCAGGGACTCCTAACAGATATTTGTGTATCCACATTCACAGCAGCATTATTAACAATAGCCAATAGGTGGAGACAACCTAAATGTCCACCCATGGATGAAAGGATAAACAAAATATGGTATATACATATAGTGGAATATTCTTTAGTCTTAAAAGGAAGGAAATTCTGGCACGTGCTGTAACATGGATGAATCTTGAAAACACTATGGTAAGTGAAATAATTTTCCTCCTGCTGCAGATTTTAAATCATTTTCTAGCCTCCTGTAATTTCTACCTTTTATTTTATTTTATTTTTTAATGTTTTTTTTATTTTTTTATTTTTGAAGGAGAGAGACAGAGCATGAGCGGGGTAGGAGCAGAGAGATAGGGAGACACCGAATTCGAGACAGGCTCCAGACTCTGAGCCTCAGCACAGAGCCCAATGCGGGGCTCAAACCCACAAACTGTGAGATCATGACCTGAGCCCAAGCCGGACGCCCAACCGACTGAGCCACCCAGGCGCCCCTTTACCTTTTAGAGAATATGTTCGAAATGAAAGGATCAGGTAACCACACTGAACTGGAAAGTCTGAAAGTTCTGGAAAGTTCTGGATGTATCAACTTTCTGTTATTTTTTCCAACATGATAAACATATAGAGTAAATGTAGAGTTGAAACAATAGATATTATTTACTTTTATCAAGTTGCTCCTCTTCTTCCCTTTGCCCCCTGCCTCCCCTCTGTACTCCTGTTGAGGTTCCCTCCTGTACCTCTCTCAGTGCCTGTGATGAGGATCAAGTGATCTCGTGTACATGAACCCCAGTAATAAAAAAAATAGATGGCCCCAGACATCTAAGGCTGCTACTGTGAAGTAATAAAACTAATTCCTTAAACCATAAAATCCACTTAAAATCCATAATATACCACATACCCATGTTTCCTTGCCCTCACATTTCTATATCCATCTTTGCACACACATGTATGATCTACAGAGAAGAAAGTTGTATCGCCCTGGGGATAGCTGTGTGTAAGGCACACTAATACACACTTCCCTGAGTCTTATTGAATCCTCCTAATAACACCATGCAATCCTGAATGTCATCCTCATTTTGCAGGTGAGGAGCTCAGAGAGGTAAAGCAATGGTCATGCTGCTTCTTCCACTGGATGTGATCCCAGCACCATGGTCCCAGCTACCGTTACCATGGAGTTCCGCTGAGCCCCAAATACTAAAATCTTGAACTGAAGTGTATGGGTTTCCATGCTGGGTTTTACTTTCCTAGGTTCTGTTTTGTTTTGTTTGTTTTTCCTTTCAGGAGCTATTGGCAATGTTGCTCAGTCTTCCTGCACATGGAGAAAAACAACCTTAGACTCCCATCTCCATTCAAATATTATTACAAATAATGTGCTCTCTAGGATTCGGGCTTCCTGAAAATTCACCTGTGAGGAACTTTGAGAAAATAAAAAAGGAGATCATATTTTGGAACCAGATCTATAAAGAATGCCCCTTCTTTGGAATTAATTCAACAAAAAGTTAACCCTTGGCTTCATTTTACAGCAGGAAACAGCCTGTTTAGTGTTGGTTTTTCTGAAGACCTCTGGCCCTTCCTTTGTCTACAGAGGGTCATAAAGGCAGGTGCAAGCAGGGAATCAGAGAGCAGACAAAACTGACCTTTAAAGTTTTGTTTCAGGCCAGTGTGTATGACTCCCAAAAGCATACTGACTAACACAAATAACTTTCGACCTCTGCCCTCCTCACTTGTGTCCTGTCTTTGTGGATAAGGCATTCATCTTTGGCCATGACACATCTTTTTAAGAGGGAGAGACTGTGTATTGAGTTATTATGACGATTGTGACCTTCTTCTGTGACCTGTTATTTTTCCCCACACAATGAACATACTGAGTAGATGCAGATTTAAAATAATATATATTGTTATTTACTCTAACAAGTCCGTAGTGTTTCCTTCTCACCTTACCTCCCGTGTCTTTACCAAGCTGTGTTTTACCTTTGTATTTTGTTTAGTTCTTTAGAACCTAGATATGGGGCCAGAGGTAGGATGAGAGAGATAAATACGTAATTCTCTGGACATTCAGTATTTATGAGATACTAACCACGTGCTCAGTGCTGTCATAGGTACTGGAGGAAGGTGGAAAGAATGTATGCAATGGCAGCCTGTGAAGATCTTGCTTCTGAAACAGAAAAGCCTTGCCCACACACAGATTCTTGCTTTGTTCACTCCAGCTTTGCTGCAGTAACAAAAACACCCCCAAGTCTCAGTGGTTTACAGCACTTCTTGCTATGGGCTATGGTGCTTCTCCAATGTACCCTCTCATTTCAGAACCCGGGCTAAAGGAGCACCTCCCATTCAGGACATGCCATTCTCTTGACAAAGTGCAGAAGAAAGACAGATGGAGGCATCTCCAGATTCTTCTCAAAACCTCTGCTTGAACACAGAATGCATTATGATGTCACTGCTTCACATCTCATTGGTCAAGCATATCACATGCAGAGCCCAAAGTCATAGGGGAGTGATGCACTCACTACAGATGGGGACCTGCATGTCACAAGGAATAGGGTCCTGTAGGAAGGTGATGGTAAAAAAAAAAATGTGAGTAATATAAGCTATCACATCCAGAAAATTCTCATAACGTAATTGAACTGTAGCGGGTGGCACTGATGATAAACATGCTACAGGCAGAGACTCATAATGACAGATGAGAGCAAGGAGAAACTGGAAAGGCAGGAAAAACTAGAAGACAGAGAAAACAGAAAAGAGGCAATGAAAACTTGGATTTTCTTCAGCTAAGCGTAGCATCATGGATGGAGGGATGAGGAAGAAGCTCAGGTGAACATGTCATTTTTTTGCTGCCTAGCATCTATTCAGTCCCTTCCTAATATCACTTCGAATTGCATTTGGGAAATATCTCTTTTTATTTGTGGGACTGTAAGAAAGAATGGTGGGGGCCTCCAGAGTCTTCTTCACTCACTCACTCCCTTTTGTCACTGAGAAGTCAACTGGTCACCACCTACTTTTGACCCATTGGACTCTTTATTAGGACCTTAAATGATGAATAGTTTGCTTTCAGGACATGAGAAGGAGCAATGGCTGATTTATTTCCCACACTGTGGCCATGCTATCATACCCAGAAAGCTCCTTTCCTCTGTTCCTGTCCTTTCTCTTGTCCTGGTCTCCACCCTTCCCATACAGTTTGGGAGGATCCCCTTTACAATGAAGTTAACCAGAATGGTTTCTGCAGCATGTGACCCAAAGGGTGCTGATTGATACAAGGTCATAGACATCATGGGAAAACAAAACTCTATTCCTTCACAGTGTTTGGCATTGAAAATCAGGGGGAAAAACATTTATTACAGCACATGAATGAGGGTGTTAAGTGGCTTGTCCCAGGTCACTTGGTGGCAAAACTACATCTGTTGTGTGAGAGCCCCCCAGTGTGCTGGAGCTCCTTTCCCATCTCCATGAGTAGGACTGAGCCTGCTCTAGGAATCAAGGAGGCGGTGTGGAAGGGAGGCATTCTAGAATGGCTTGGGATGGTTCTGGATGGAGTGGAGAACATGCTAACTAGAACAGGAAAAGGGGATTGGTGCAGGATGATGAATGACATGGGCCAGAAAGATTCAGGAAAAAAATTTGGAGTGATACTTACAAAGGAATTAGAATAACATGGATCACAATTATGCTAGAATGTTAAATGAAAGAGAAACAAGACATTTAATCTAACATGTTTTATTCTAATAGAATGAAAAACTTATGTACACAAGAGTTTGAAATGACTTGGGTAAAAGTATGAGTGACTTTTTTTCTTTGTTCTACTTTTATGTGGTATCTTATTCTTCTTTAACGGGCATGAATCACTTTTATAAAATGAGGATAAATTCTTTGAAAATTAAAAATGCTCAAGAGTAAACAACAGAAATCTAGGGATGCAACATATTTATAAACAAAATGCTTTGTGCAGTTAACCTCCCGATGATTTACATGTTTGCCATTTCTCTCAGAGAGATGAGGGCCCACATCTGCTTAATATCATCTCTTCCACTTGGTGCAAAGCTTTGGCTAATATCTGCCAGAATTGGGATGGGTTAAGAAATTCACCTGGATAAAAAAATACCACCTGGATATTTTCAGCTCTCTCTATACAATGCTTTCTTTATTTATGTGCCTCAGTAACAGCTTGTAGCACCTTCATAATGCCAGTGAGGGATACAGCTGTTCCTAAATTTAAGAATGGAGAGACACAAAGGCTTCTGAAGCCTGTGCTGTGGTCTCCCTTTGACTAGAAAGAATATGAGGGAACAATGTGTGTGTTGGCAGAGAGAGGTATTATGAAACAGCCACTAGAAAGCCAAGCTGAGACAACCTTCCCTTGCTCCTTATGACTTGCAAAACAATCTCTAATAGCTGCTATGGAAAAGGAGGCAGGGCCATTTAGGATGACAGCCAAACACCTGCAGATCTTTGAGGTTATACCACATTCTATGGTTGTGGATGAAAGTTTGGCCACTTTGCTTTCATTTTTTTTTCATGTCACTCATGAATTATATTTTCTGAGAGTGCTTTGAATTTCCACTGACTTGCAAATAAGTATTTCACCTGAGATTAACACTGCATCTTTTTGACAGCTGTAGACTTCTTTCTTCAAGAACTTTTGTACTCTGAAAATTGATGGATTATACCAAGGAAAGCAACCTAGGAATATCAAAGTAGGAGAACATTAGTATATAGAAAGTGACCATGTTTCTCATATTCCCTGTGAAGCAAGATGCTCTGATACACCAGTCTCTAATCCCCATGCAGGGGATGTCTAACATGCACTAGGTGTATCCCTTTCCAACCCCAGACCCATGCAGGCACCCATGCATTGCAACTCTCTTTGTTACTAAGCCAGAACTAGCCTCATCATGAAATGGTTCTAGGTTGTTACTACCAAGAGACCAAGAATTGAAACCTCTTTTATATGCCTGACTTCTCTACAGTTGTTAAACCTACCTGCAAAGGGGAGGCTCCAAGTGGCAGAAAACTGCTAGTTGTTTGTCAACATTGGATCTTTCTTAGAGGTGCAAACATGGCTCTAACTCCCTTGTAAGGTCCATGGCTGTGTGTAACTAAATTCTGTCCAATGGGACACAAGCAGAAAGGATGCCATTGTTCTCCTGGAGGGGCAGAAAGAGGTCTTTTCCTCCTCACTGGCCAAGAGCTATAAACTAAAGCAGCTCCTATGCTCCCAGAGATGATAGCTGGGCTTGAGGATGGAAAACTGCTTACCTGGACAGTACATCTTACTCTGGATCATTAATTTAAACAGAAATAAGCTTCCACCTCATATCAGTCACTGTACTTGTGGTCTCTTTGTACGGTGCCTTAGCCTGCACCTCTACAAATGCATACAGCCAACGAGAGAGCCCCCTTCCCTGCTTTCCTTGTGCTCTGTTCCAGACAGCCTTCCAAGATCTTGAGACTGCAGAAAATAAAACACAGTCATTTCTTATGAAAATATGCTGCTTTGGAATGAAGAGCTAAAAATAAGTGAGTGTAAGTAAGTAATAATTCAGGAAAAGAGGAAAATGTTGACTCCATTCCTGCTTTGACCTGCATGTGGGCCAGGAGTTTGAAGGAAAAACACAGCCATCACTAAACAAAGAAGTGGGGAGCCCGATACCCTGAGTACCTGCAAGTTTGTCATTTGCACAAGAATTTGCAGGTGATTTCTTTTTCTGATTAAATGCTGTCTAACCAGAAGTTACTTTTTAACACAAACTTTTGTTATTTGACTGTTTTTATTCTTGCCCCTCTAATTTTGTTTACTGACCCTCATGGCAACAACTTTCCTTGATATTGGAGAACGTGAGTGTCCCGAAGTCCTCACTCTGATAGACACTGAAAGATGGACATAAGGCTGGATTCATGACTCTTTAAAATTTATTTTTTAAAAATTCACTTATGGGGCACCTGGGTGGCTCAGTAGGGTGAGTCTGACTTTTGATTTCAGCTCAGGTCGTGATCTCATGGTTTTTGGGTTCAGGTCCCATGTCAGGCTCTGTGCTGACAGCAGGTCACCTGCTTGGGATTCTCTCTCTCTCTGCTCCTCCCCGCTCGGGCTGTCTCTGTCTCTCTCTCAAAATAAATAAACTTAAAAAAATCCACTTACAGCCCCTGATACTACTTTTTGTGAGTGGAGGAGCCTCAGAATGACAGACTGCGGTGAAGACTCCCTTCCCCGAAGAGGATGAGGGAAACAGGACCTTCATCTAAATGTGAACAGTGTTCCTTTTGCCATTATTGATTTCTTGTCAACAAGACAACAATCTATATAAATTTGTCACGTTTTCTAACACCTGCTTTTTGGACAACAAAGAATTGCTCACATTTTTTTTTAAAGCCCAGCTGGGAGAGAAACAATGGAGAGTGAATGGGAGACAACCACATGACTTCTCCTAATGATGGGTGCTTGCCTCACCAGGGACTCCAGGCGAGCAGAAGCTCCTGTTGTTTTCTGTTTCTTCATGCAAATGGCTCAATGGTGATGCAAGAGAAAGTATCACTGCCCATCTGGTGGAACACAATTCTTGTTGAATGAGAAAAAGAGAAAGAGTTGGTTGCCTTCCCCCACCCCATGCCCTTTGTGCTAACTATGTAAGAAGCTAGAAAGTCTTACCTAGAATCTGACATCTGAGTAAAACCTCAAAAGTCAATAATGTGACCCAAACCTGAACCTTCACAAACAAGTTTCCAAAGCCCAGCTGAGAAGAAAGGGCAGGTGCACTATTTGATTGCATTTCTTTTTGCCACAAAAGATCCTACTTGTTTCAAGTCACTCTATTTGAAGTGCACTTTTCCTGTTGTTTCAATTTGCGTGTGTGTGCAAACCTCCTGAGAACAAGGACTCCCATTGGTGCATTCCTGTCCCAGAGGCTTAATCTTGATGTCCCTGGCTTGTACCCTCTCCTTTCTTCATCCCATTCCCTGCCGGTGCTTCCTGAGATTATCTTCCAGATCATTTACCTGCTCTCAAAATCCTCACCTCAGGTCCTCTTCCTGGGCAGCCCTAGGATCGATCTCTCTCTCTCTCTCTCTCACACACACACACACACACACACACACACACACACACAGAACACACACAGGTACATTTAAAAAAAAAACTCAGAGCACAAGAGCAGCTATGTGAAAAATCCAATTTTATTTTCAGTGACAACTATTAATTTCAGCCCCCATTCCATTTGGTGTCTCCAGGAAATTAGGGCTAACTCAGCACCCCCACTCATGCTCCCCTGGGAGTGTGTGTAGTTTAGGAGCCCCTAGCCCTATACCTTCTACTGCTCCCACATCCTGTTAGGGTAAAGTTTATACCAATAGGGATTTGGGGTTCTGTGAAGCTAGGTGCATCAGAATTTAAAGTTTGTGGCTGTTGAATACATGCTCTTGAGGTTTCAGAGGTCAAGTCTATGTTTTTATCCCAGTGCATATCATTTATTCTTCTTGAGAGCTGAAACCAAAGGGATTGATTTCCTGACATCTGTTAAACAATACCGAACCTGGTGCACTTTCCCCAGGCCTCTGTTGCATTTTCTACTCCTAGAAGATAAGACCCTAAACCAACTAGATTATTAATTAAGACTAATGCTTGTGGGGCACCTGGGTGTCTCAATTGGTTAAGCGTCCGACTCTTGATTTTTGGCTCAGGTCATGATCTCACAGTTCATGAGTTCAAGCCCCACATGGGGCTCTGTGCTGACAGTGCAGAACCTCTTGGGATTATCTATCTCTCCCCATCTCTCTCCTCCGACTCCACTTGCATGCACTTGCACGCACACACACACTCTCTCTCAAAATAAATAGAAACTTAAAAAAAAAGACTAATGATTGTTCATCAGGACTCACTTTAAAGTCCCTCACTTTGCTGTGCTCACTAATGCAAAGTTGTCATATCATAAACTGCCCACCCAGGCTCCAAAACCCCACAGATACCTTCCCATGACTTTGCCATTCTGAGACATGGTCAAAACTCTCAAGGCTGCTTTCTTGACGGACATGGTCCAGAACTCTGAAGTTTGCTTGGTCAACAGGTTTTTTTGGGTGATCTCCGGGGAAGTTAGCTGTAGATCATCCTTCTTGCTACATGGCAGTGAGTCAATACACAGCCCTATCCATGGGAAATAATCATCTCTATACAGAAGTCAGTGATTTATAAAAGGACAAAAGAGACAAGGAAGAAGGGCAAAATCATGAACTGAAGAAGCAACACTTTAAATTTTTTAATGTTTTTATTTATTTTTGAGAGAGAGAGACAGACAGACAGAGCATGAGTGGTGGGGGGGAGGCAAAGAGATAAGGAGACACAGAATCCAAAGCAGGCTCCAGGCTCTGAGCTGCCCTCGCAGAGCCCGACACAGGGACTGAACCCACGAACCATGAGATTATGGCCTGAGCTGAAACCAGACATTCAACCGACTGAACCACCCAGGCGCCCCTGAAAAATAACACTTTTATGGACAAAAGGGAATAAGTAGCAAAAGCACTAAAAGTAACCCCAACTTCAGAGTCTCTAAAGCCCACCTGTCTGCTACCCTCTTAGGGCACACTGACATCAGGCTGGTGAGAGCAAAGTCTGGTGAGCAAGACAGGATGGAGATGTCTGTGGGCATGTCTAAGACTGCACTAAGTCAATCGAGATAGAGAGTCATTACAGAGCTGGCAAGTCCTAAAGCCTGAATTTACTTTGTGTGGAGGTGGCTCTGCTGATAGTAGGTAACAGGGCCTCTGTAGAAGTCCATGACCAAAGACACGGGAGATCATCAGGAGGCAGTGAACTGCTGTAGCTTCTTTCGGAAGTGGATCATTCCCACCCCCACCCCAAATCCAACAACATGTCAGCATGCACACATCCCCTTTTGTACAATGAACACCAGGACACCAGGCATCAGTCTTGGTCATAGAGTCAATGTGGTGTGTGCATTTTATATTTAAAATTCACATAGTTTGGGGATGCCTGGGTGGCTCAGTTGGTTAAGCATCTGACTTTTGATTTTAACTCAGGTTGTGATCTCACAGTTTCATGAGTTCGAGCCCCAGGTTGGGCTCTGAGCTGACAGCACAGAGTCTGTTTGAGATTTTCTCTCCCTCTTTCTCTCTGCCCGTTCCCTGCTCATGCTCTGCCTCTCTCAAAATAAATAAATAAACTTAATTTTTTTTTAAAAAATTAAATTCACATAGTTTTATCTCAACAAAGCAGCAGTTAGGATGTCATCCTACATTCCCTAATTTCCCCCAGCCCCCTGATTCTCGAATGTTGGTGGGCAGAAAAGTCTCTTGGCATTTCCAGACTCCCTTGTTGGAGATCAGATGAGTGCATCTGGAATGGGGCCCATGAATCTGTATGTTTAACAGTCCGTAGGTGAAGGAACTCCCAGGGAGAATACAACTGAGGCTAAAATAATATGTTTCTGAACAGGGCCGACCTTACATCCAAGCTCTGATCCTGGCTGGCTGTGTGGCCTTGGGCAAGTAACTCAAACTCTCTGTTCTTCATCCACAAAGTGGAGATCTTGGTGCCCACTCCTCATGTTTATTCAGGCTAGTAACAGTGAGGCACTTGTAGCATTTGTGCTTGTGTTTGGTATATATTTATTGTCCAGGAGCTCTGGCTCCTGGCTCTGGCTTTGAGCAGGGCTATGTCTACAAGGAGCAAATAAGGTATTTGAAGTCCTCAGGGCATTTGGCACCACAGAGGGCAAGTACTTGTGGCTTGAGGAGGAGAGCTCCAAGAGGGCTGGTCTTGAAAATGCTGGTCTTTCAACTCAGTCCCACTTCTCAGGCATCTGGCAGCTCAAAATTACTGATGGACAACAGCACCATGAATTGGGCTGGGATGTGTTCCATAAGCACCAGCCAGGTGCAGTCTTGATTCAGGCTCTCTGAGTGGCAGATCCTATGCCTGGGGTCCTAGTGGGAGTAGCTTGTCAAGGACATGCTCCCACAAGAACCGGGAAAGGAGTGGGGAGCAGGACAAGAAGGGAAGAGAGCCAAGCGAGAGTGTGCTCTCAGGTGAGTCCCCAACCTCAGCCTGATCCCCCAGGGACTCCAGATTATAAATGACACTTCAGAGGGCTTTTTTGCCAAGTAGGTGAGTGGCCATCTCTCCCTACTTTCTTTCTTTCCTTTTATTAATGTTTATTTATTTTTGAGAGAGAGAGAGCGGGAGCAGGAGGAGGGACAGAGAGAGAGAGGGAGACACAGAACCCGAAGCAGGCTCCAGGCTCTCAGATGTCAGCACACAGCCTGACATGGGGCCCCAAACCCATGGACCCTGAGATCATGACCTGAGCCAAAGTCAGACACTTAACTGACTAAGCCACCCAGGCGCCACATCTCTCACGACTTTCAAGATGATCCAGTGCTGGTAAAAGGGACCCAAGGGGTTCTAGCCAGGTGTCAGGACTGACGGTTCACTACAGATGACATCCCAGGAGCTTTGTGTCCACACCTGGGGCTCTGCCCCATCACCATCCATGGATTCTGACTACTTGAGTGGATGGCCCATCTTAGTCTTCGAAATGGGGACCAGGATGGGGACCTCATAACTCATAAACTCATATGAACAATAAAAAATACTTGAAACGTGAGGAGCCTGGGTGGCTCTGTCAGTTAAGCGTCCAACTTCGGCACAAGTCATGATCTCACAGTTTGAGCCCTGAGTCTGGCTCTGTGCTGACAGCTCAGAACTTGGAGCCTGCTTTGGATTCTGTGTCTCCCTCTCTCTCTGCCCCTCCCCTGCTTGGTCTCTCCTTCGCTGGCTCACTCTCTTTCTCTTTCTCTATCTCAGTCTCTCAAAAATAAATTAAAAAACATTTAAAAATACTTGCAATGTGAAGACCATTGTGAATCATTATATTATTATACCCATAGTATAGTAATTTTTTACTATTTTTTTGAGCTACATGGACACAGTCAGCCAGTTTCATGTGTCTGAGCCTGCCCAGCAGTTATGAAATAGAAGTCACCATTCATTGAAGTGTTGTTATGTGCCAGGTAGCCCTCCAGACCCCTTATATTAATAACTCAATCCTCAAACAGTCTATGACTTAACATTATCATTAGCCCTGTTAGGGGATATCGTCAATAATAATAATAAATATCTTGGCCAAGGTCACGAAACCTAACATTTCAACTCAAGTTCAATCCCAGAAGTCAGGATTTCAACCCAAGTCTGTTTCATGAACCTGGCCGAGTCTACCATGCTGCTCTCAGTATTTGTTTATTTTTTTTAAGTTTCTTTGTCTACTTATTTATTTATTTAGAGCATGAGCAGGAGAGGGGCAGAGAGAGATGAAGAGAGAGAATCCCAAACAAGCTCCACACTGTCAGCACAGAGCCCCACATGAGTTGTATCTCACCAACTGTGAGATCATGACCTGAAGTTGAAATCAAGAGTTAGACACTTAACCAACTGAGCCACCCAGGTGTCCCCAGTATTTGGTCATTTACATGACTCTGGGAGCCTCAGAAGTAGCAGCACTTTCCTGTTCACTCTAGTATCCCCAGCATCTGACAGAAAAATTAGACATTCATACACATTTGGAAAAGGAAAAGAATCATTTTTAAAAACACCTTGAAACACTTTAGTCTATGGTTTCACCTGGACTAGAACAAGCCCAACAACTACAGCAAATTATGAAAACCCAGCCTTAGCAACTCATTTGGTCAAAAGGGACTGAGTGCCCACTGCATCCCTGGCATCATGCAATGAACAATGGTGAAATCGAATACTTTTCTCCCAACCCAGATTAAGCTTAACAGGCTGAGCAGGGCTGTCTACTCTGAAGGCTCCTGGCTGCTCCCTGTGTGATCTGCCTCAGACCCTTTGCCCTCCTGGTGTGCCAGGAGCTCTGACATTGACAAAAAAGAGACCCAAGTCCATCCTCTGGCCTTTAGCATATTAACAAGGGAGCTCCGTTCCTCCTTGGGTCCCCTCCCCCTCTCCCCTTCTTCCCCTGTAATTATAACAGGTTAATATCTCAGATTTATGGTGAGAAAAAAATGTGCCAGCACGGATAGTGTTTCAGAACTAATTGTGAGTCACCAGATCAGGTTTCTAAAAGTTGAATGCACTGTGGAAAATATTCTCTGACCACCGAGAATTAGAATCACTTCCTGTGTGACTCCTCTGTGACTTATAGCTTGTAACTGTTAACTATTTCTAAGGGAAGGAATTTGCTTCAAATTGTTTTTCTTTTTCTCCATTTTCGTTTTCCAATGTATCGACAAAACCACCATGGTGTATTTTTGTTTAAGAAGAAATAATATAAAAACATTCTCCTCTGTTCTCCTCTTGAGTTTGGTGAGTAATTATGGTGATGAATAATTTTCCATTCTCAGATAAGGATGAAAAGGACTCTTCCTTTCACATCCTGCTCCTGAAGTACAGGTCTGGAGGCAACAGGGAGTGATTGGGGTTTCAGAATTCCCAGGGGCAGACAGCCGGCTCTGGCTCAAGGTCTCCACCCCTGAGCCTCCATTCCTTATCTATGTTGTCTCCCAAGCTGAGACATTTCTCAAAGTGAAAAGGACGCTCACTTTTTTAGAATTACCCTGGGTTAGCTAGAAGCTGGATTGTCTCAGGTAAACCTTGCTCTGATGTCACCATGGTCCCAGGGAAACATAAGATCCCTCCCAGCTAAAACATCCAAAATTACAGGCATTTGGACCCCTACTGTGTGTCCCACAAGGGCCCAAGTAAGCTCCATGAGCCATCATTAGCTATCAAGCTTTAGCAGTAAAGGAGAAATGAACTCTGTAGGGGACATATCCAATTCCGATTTAAATTTAATCTGTGTGGTCAATTATTTGTATAATAATGGAGGAAAATAAAGACTATTTCACCAAAGTCAACTCTGTAATTTTAGAGCCTTTAAGACATTTGAAAATGCCTTGTGCAATTATGTGGCGCTTAATACTCAGATAATGGAACAATGAAAGATGTATGTTTGCATTTTGTAAAATTAAACTGTATGCAGTTATTTATCTTTTACCTTAATTGTTTGAGCTTGTTTCTAATGTAAACTGTTGTAATTTTAAATAAATACAATAGAAAAAACTTTCATAGGTATCAAGAATCCAGAGTAAATTTACTTTGCAAATAGGCTTTGTAGGTATGTTTTATGCTGAGGATCTTAAACTGACACTTTCATTCAAAAATCTTTTGAATTACTCACTGTTTGCCTCTCTGAGGTCAGATGGATTTTGAGGAGGCTGGATTTCACAATGGAGTTTGGGTGACTTCATCTTATTCCAAGTCTTGGAATATGGGAAATGTACAAAATTGGTGTGCTGGAAGGTTGGAAGTACATTCTGGATTGACGTTCATGCTTTCATTTTTTATGTTCTTCTTTCATTCCTGGGTCCAATTTGGTCTCCTTTCTGGTCAGATTTCTCATCTGCTTCCACTTTTCTAGGTTGATATATTTATTATAAAAAGTTGTAAGTATCTGGGGGTGGGGGATGAGAGAATTTATAGTATATGAATACATTTTCTAATATTTAATATGGTCAATATGAGCCAAATATACTATTGTTTGAATTCCAATGTTGTGGGTCTTTCTGATGTGATTGTCATACCATGACAACAAATACTTGTATGATAAATAAAGACAGAAGGTAAAGCAGAAATGATTCCCCTTGGACTTCAGAGCATTGCAGGATGATGCTCAAGCACATCTTGATCGATATTTTATAACTTCAATGTCACTGAGTCACTACAGCACAGAGCTTAGAAATATAAACTTTGAAACTTGATACACATTCCAGCTCTGCCATTTACTCACTGTGCAACCTCAGGCATGTCACCTGAACCCTCTGAACCTCAGTTTCCTTATCTGAAAAATAAGAATTGTAATCATACCCAAGTCTTGGAGGAAGGGGTTGTTTGTTTCATTTAGTGAGATTTGAACATATCAATATATATATTTTTTTCATTTTATTTTTTGAGAGGGAGAAAGAGAGAGTAGGTACACACATGCGAGCAGGGGAGAGGGAGAGACAGAATCCCAAGCAGGCTCCACACTCAGCATGAAGCTCTATGCAGGGCTCTATCCCTTGACCATGAGATCATAACCTGAGCAGAAATCAAGAGTCGGATGCTCAGCTGACTGAGCCACCCAGGCACCCCTGAATGTATCAATATATTTTTAAATTAACAGTACCCAACACAGATTAAGCCTTCTATGGGTTATGCATCGGGTAAAGTTTTATTTTGGAATAATTTCAGATTTACAGAAAAGGTGTAAAAAATGTACAGAGAACTATAAATTTTTCTCTCTACTTGTCAATATTTTGACATCTTTGGATATCATTATTAGTTTTCTATTGCTATGTAACTACCTATCATAAATTTAGCAACTTAAACCAGTGCACATTTATTGTCTCACAATTTTCAGGGGTCAAGGGTCCATATACAAATCTACTACTGGGTTCTCTGCTTAGGGTCTTGCTCTTGTTTTCAGAGTTCTCTTCCAAGCTTGCTGGTTGTTGGCAGAATGCAATTCACTCCATTGTGGGACTGAGGGACCTATTTTCTTGCTACATATCAGATGGGGATCATGCTTAGCTCCTAGAGGCCTCCTGTCATTTTCTGCCATGTGAGCTTCCCACAGCATGTCAATTTGACCTCCAATAGAAGAGTATTTCTCTGAAGGTTCACCTTTAGTTAAAGGGTTCACCTGATTAGGTCAGGCCCACCCAGGGGAATTTCCCTTTTGATTAACTCAGAGTTAACTCATAGTCTGTCTAATCATGAGAGTGGTATTCCATCATACTCACAGGCTCTGTCCAGACTTAAGGAGAGGCAATTATATAGGCATGTACAACAGAATTTGAGAATCCTAGGGATTATCTTAAAATTCTGCCAAATGTATATTTTTCCCTGAATAAGAGTAAGACAGACATAATTTGTCATCATCCCTAAATACTTGAGGATCTTTTTCTGTGATGAAAGATGTTATCTTACAAAACTACAATATAATTGTTAAAATCAGAAAATTAAAATTGACAAAATCATCTGCTTTAGAGACCTTACTTGTCTATTGCAAATTATCCCCAAATTGTCTTTTATATTAAAGAGAAGCAAAAATCTAGTCCACGATACAACCCACATGTTGCATTTATTTGCCATGGTTCTTTAGTCTCCTTTAATCTGGAATATTTCTCTAGTCTTTAATTGTTTTTAGTGACCTTGACACTTTTGAAGAAAACAGCCTAGTTATTTTGGGGGTTGATACTTTTTCATAATTAGATTTAATGGATACATTTTTGCCAGGAAAATGGTAGCAGTGATGTTCTGTCCTTAGATTATCATATCAAGAGGCAACTATGTTAGTCGGTCCAATTATTGATGATATGGTTATTTGATCATATGGTTAAGATGGCGTCTGCCAGGTTAGTTACCATACAGTTAGTTTCCACATAATTAGATGAGCATTATACAGGAGTAAAGAGTTAAGAGGAACAAACACAATAAACTTTCACATATCGTGCACGGGTTTCAAAGCATGTTGAGGGTTAGCCAGTAAACAAGTCTAAGTACGGCTGTCTGTTAAGCAACAATATCCTTGTCTTTCAAGGGTTCTACTGCTGGGTCATGCAACTTTTTCCTATATCAAAATTTTCTCCCTCTCTGGGAATGATTCTCAACACAATATCATCACATCTTACTTTGTTTCATCAGAGACTACGTTCAGGGTCTTAATCTCCTCCCTCTCCTCTTGGAATGGCTCCAATCTGGCCTCTGTCCTCATCACAGCACTAAGAATAAGACAAGTCATGTCAAGGTCACCACCAATCTCTATGACACTAAATCCAATGGATGTGTCTCTGTCTCCATCATTTTTGAGCCTTCAATGGCATCCAACACAGTCAGCCACAATCTTCTTGAAATGTCCCCACCCCAGCATTCTCTGACAACATATACTATGGGTTTCCTCTTGTTTTGCTAGCTGTTTCTCTGGAGTCTCTTGAAGTCTTAGATATTCTCCATGGGGACCACTGGACTGACATGGTTCTGCTCCATGTGGTAAGTCATCCTCCAGCAGGCCAGCCTAGGTGTGTGTCCATGGCAGTAGCCCAGGTCCCAAAAGAGGGAATCACAGCATGCGGTGTCTTAAGGTCCAGGCTCAGTTCTGACCCTCATACATTTCTGCCACACTTCCTAGGCCACGGTGAGTCACAGGGGACATTGTATAGGTCAGCCTTGATTCAAGGGGAAGGGAAATAGATTTCATATCCTGATAGGATGAGCTGCAAAATCTCATTGCAGAGTATGTAAATACAGGGAGTTGGGGAGAACTGGAACCATTTTTGCAATTAATCACTGAATCCACTAACAATAGCCCTGGATGAGAATGGCCCTAACTATACTTCCCGCTGCTTCTGTATTTTTGGTCAGGTGTAGTTCATGGTTCCTACAGATTTTGACATACACTCAGATATTCTCATGCCCTTTTTTTTTTTTTTGCACCCACCATTCCTCCCCCCCCCCCCCAGTTTTATTGAGACATAATTGACATATAACACTATATTAGTTTCTGGTGTACAACATAATGATTCAATATTTGTATATATTGGGAAACGATCATCACAATAAGTCTAATTAATATCCATCACCACAACATAGTTACACATTTTTTTCCTTGTGATGAGAACTTTCAAGACCTATTCCCTTTGCAACTTTCAAACATATAAGATAGTATTAACTATAGTAACTACACTGTGCTTGACATCCCCAGGACTCCTTTAGCTTATAACCAAAGGTTCATACCTTTTGACTACCTCCACCCTCTTCCCTCACCTCCTACCCTGGCCTCATACAACCGCCCATCTGTAAGTTCTATGAGTTCAGTGCTCTTAACTTTCACGTACAAGTGAGATCATACAGTGTTTGTCTTTCTCTGTCTGACTCTTTTCACTCTCATGTGCCTTCTGATAAAGACCTTGGCTTCTCCCACACTTGTCCATGGAAATTTCCTGCTGACCCTGACCTCTGTGGATTTCTGTTTCTGCCAGCTCTGTATTATATTAGGTTGTAAGGTTATCAAATGATGTGGGGAGGAAACTTAGAGGGAGGGGCACCTTGTTGATACCCAGCAGAGCCATACGATTGATCATAGAGTTCACTTCTCCTACATCAGAATTTTCTAATTTCACCCTATTAGCTCCAGCTCAAGTCATTCACTTCCTTTGTCATATTTATCAGTCCTAAGGCATAAAATAAAATAAAATAAAATAAAATAAAATAAAATAAAATAAAATAAAATATTTGGGGTGTTTTTCCTTTGGTTGAGAAACCCTCTGACCCTCTACTATTTATTCTTTGAAAAGACAGATTCACATTTACAAACCAAATGAAATTAGAAATGTAGTCTTTTTTCTTCAATGTTGTGCTAAAAGGAAGTTCAACCAAACTGGACACATTTTTGGAGATAGGCTTACTTGCCATGTCTTTTCTATTTATCATGGCATCCGTGAAGGCTGTGAGACCCACTGGGGCATATATATTCCTTCTAAGCGTATCATTGGAATCACCTGGGTTGCTTAGAAATAATCATGGCTTGTCACCACCCCAAGGGATTCCAAGGGTCAGAATCACCTGTGTCTGGATAGAACACAATTATCTGTACTTTTCAAAATCTCTTCAGCCCCTGGAATTTTGATGATCAACAGGATTTGAATGAATGCTGCTTGAATTATCCCTCAACCAAAGCCCACCTAAATGCCATACAGGTGGAATGACTCCTTGTTCCTTTTTAAAAATGTTTTATTTATTTATTTTGAGACAGAGCAGGGGGAGGGATCAGAGACCAGAGAGAGAGAGAATCCCAAGCAGGCTTTGCACCATCAGTGCAGAGCCTGACATGGTGCTCGATCACATGAACAATGAGATCATGACCCGAGTTGAAATCAAGAGTAGGCCGCTTAACAGATTGAACCATCCAGGCATCCCATTCCTTGTTCCTTTTAAATAAGTCAGAGAATAATGTCCAGAGTATCAGGCATGGTGACTTAGATTCTGCATCATGTATTCTCCGGGTAATGTTTCAGTCCAGCTCATCTTGATTCGTTTAGAGAATTAATCATGACCACATTGGTGACCCTCTGCTCTAGTAGAATTGAAAATTAGGAGATGGGCTACTCTATAGGTTCAGGATAATAAGATTTCTTGTCATTCTACAGGAGATGAAAGGAGGTAGTCTTCTACCTTTGGAAGCAGATGGGGCAGACTGTCACAAAGAAATGATGGAGCTTTGATCCCAGGCATCATGAAAAGTGTTCTATGGGCATCCGTGCAAAGGGAAAGAAACAAGTGGGATGTGATGCACAAGATCAAGTACTCTGTTAATAGTGCAAGATTCAAAAAGCTTTTGGCTTTAGGGTCTTATGTGAACAAGTCTCTTTCAACAGACAGGAAATATGTCAGTGCAGTTGTACCAGACTTAAAAAAAATGAGGGTAGGGGGCCTGGGTGGCTCAGTTGGTTAAGTGTCTGACTCTTGGTTTCAGCTCAGGTCATGATCTCACTGTTCATGAGTTCAAGCCCCGCATTGGGCTCTGCACTGAAGGCATGGAGCCTGCTTAGGATTCTGTTTTCCTATTTGTGCCCCTCCCCTTTGCTATCTCTCTCTCTCTCTCTCTCTCTCTCTCTCTCTCTCTCTCTCTCTCTCAAAAATAAATAAATAAACTTAAAAAAATGAGGGTAGCATGTAAAATATGCAAGCCATTTTGTCAGAAAGAGGGAACTAAAACTCTACATTTTGATGTGATTTTGTGTGTGCCGCAAAAACTTGAAAATTTACATAAGAAACTAAGAATATGAATTACCCAGTTAGAAGTGTGAAGTCTTGATAGGGGTGGACAAGAATGGGACAGAGATATTTTTATTCTATCTCTTTTGGCATTTTTCTGGTTTCCAAACCATGTGATTTTAGTGTTTATTCAAAAAATTAATAATACTAGTCTTATCTATTGAGAAAATACCTAAAGAGACAGTTCCTGTGAAGTCAGCAAAATGTTTACATTAATTGTGTTTTATCAATCACCGCAGCATTTTTGTATGTTTGAAACAGAATAGTGCAGATTAGCTCAAGACATATCTCACCAGGCTATGGCTGATGCTAGGAGCACATATGGATTCATGAGCCCATCTTAATGATTCCTTCACATGCCATGTTCCAGGGGAACCCTGGTCTCCGGAATGCCCAACTCACCTGACATTCCTGGGTCACTCTCCTCTCCATAAAGCCAAGTGTTGGACAGATTTACAACTTAATATCCTTAATGTTGAAACCTTATAATACTTGTAACAGAGCTAGTGAGATGCTTAAAAAGAGCTCAGAACATTTGTTTCCTCCTTTCTCCCCCAGGGCATGGCGACTAGCTGGTCTCCCTTGGCTATATTGCACCTGTGGAGAGAAAGGATGGCTTTCATTATTCTCCTTGTGCTGGTGTGTACTGTGCTTTCTGATATGTTAATATTTCCACAAAAAAGCAGGTTGTAGCTCAATGTTTTGGGCAAACATAATCCCATCAGCCGCTGTCCCTCCTTTAGCGGCCACATCAGCCCTTTGCCATATCATCCTGCCTTCTTAGCACCCACAGGCCACAGTGCTGAGTGTTATGAAGGCAGCCTTTACTTACAGACCCATCTGGAACATCACAGGCACCTTCACAGATTAAAAAGCCTTAGAGTAAAATAACTTTCTTAGCTTCATTTGAACCAGCATCTCCAAATTCACTTTCTACTCAAGTCTTTTTTCAAAGAACACTTGCAAGTACCCCAAGAAGCTCTGACCTAAATATTATTAACCTCCTCCAAGGAGACTGGGCAGGGGCTCCTTACTTCCCATGGGCCCTCAAATCCCAGGAGCAGCAGGCTTTCTCTGCAGTACAAAACACATCCTTAACTCGGTAAGTATTCCCTTCCTCCTGTCTGACGCACTTTGTAGAATATAAAGGTGGTGGGTCACACTTGAATAACAAGGACAGAGGCAAACCTTTAAAGCCAAAACCTCCCCTCAGGAAAAACAAAACAAAACAAAACAAAACAAACAAACAAACAACAAACAAAACAGTGGAAGAAACAGAAATCTGACTCTGGTTGCCTATCATTTAAAGATTCCAACGAGCTTTCTTCTGTTTGAGGGAAAAGCTCAAGCCTTGCTAAAAGTCTATGATATGTCAATACACGTTTTCAAAAGAAACCACTGCGCTTTTGACCATAATTGCTTCCATCTTGGCCGTGTAAAAAGCCAAACGATACCTTTTTTTTTCCTTCTACTAAACCAATGGGAGACATTCCAGCTGGGTCCGCTTGCTCTGACCTCTGTGAAGGGCAAGCAGCCCTGTCCCTGTCACTTGTGCCTGTTGCCCTTGTAATGGATGGTGGTGAAAACCCCAGGCTGGCTGTGTCTAGACAATACAACTGAGCCAGCTGGGGAATGAGCAAGTCAGCACTGCCCATTGCCTTAGCAAAGTACCAGTGCATCCCTCCACCTGAGCTTCTGTGGTGCATCAGTTTGGTTGTTTAAATGACTAAAATTATTCAGTGGTCCCTGTTCCGGTTGGCTAAAAATGCCCTCCATTCAAGGAATGTACTGTGTGGTTTGCCACATTTGGGATTCTCAGCCTCTTTGGGGATGCTATCTTTAGCCTCAAACCTCACATCCATTCAGTGCTGTTAAGCAGATCTCCAGGGTGTAGGTGACAGTTCAAGCAAGGGTATTTTCAGATCTATTAATACCCCTTGGTCACCAAGTGGCATTTGTTTCCCATATATTTCCATGAAACAGAACAACAAGGGCCAAGTTTTCTCTGGCTTATGAAAAGGGGCTCACTCTACTGAGACTGTTTGCCTAAGTTAAAGTTAAAAACCCAATGGGTTTCTCGGTCCTGCTCGGATGAATTCATCCCCGGATGAATTTTTGATGAACTGGGAAATCACATCCTTGAGGCAGGGAAGGGGGTGAAGTGAGAATTTAAGCCAGAACTCTGTGTATGCAGGGGAATGCACATGAGGTGTGGGGGAGGGGGGTGTTTTATTTCTACAAGTCTGTTTAACGGGTAGGTCTAATGGGGAAGAAGGAGGACACTACTAAGCCTTCCAGTTGATCCTGATTTTTCATGAGAACCATCACACAGGAGCAGTGAACCCTCCCTTTCTGAGAACAGCCACCAGGTTATTCCACTCATGACCTAGAGCTTCTAGAAATACCATGGTCCTGGAAGCAGGTAGACTTCTCTGCTGGTTGCCGACAGTACCAATTTGGGGTGGTTAATTTGGCTTCTGTTTCACACTCCTTATATGTACAGATGAGACTCCACGTGAAGATTGAGTGCTAAATGTTATATTGCATATCTAAGAGCAAAACATCTGGCGCAAAATGATCTTTCCATACCTCTTCTCCCCTCCCTCTCCCTCCCTACCCTCTCCCCCCCCCAACTGCCCTCTTCTCCCCTTCCCCCATCTTTCCCTCCTCCCTACTTTCTTACCTCCCTTCTCCCTTTGCTTCCAGCCTGCCCAATCCATGTCACTTGTCTGTAGTCTGTAGTGGTCTGAGAAGGTCACTATGGAGGGGATTTCAGAGAAAACTGGTAGCATCTGCCCAATCCCTGACTCCACAGAGTGGCCATCGATCTGTGGAACACAGTAGGATTCAGTTTTGTTTTTTGAGTTTAGAAATCCAAGGGCAGAAACCCAGCTGTCCAGGGACTGGAGGAGACTGTCCTGATGAAATGCCACCCATGTGGCTGTGCTCTCCTCTCCGTTAGATGGCGCCATTTTACTGCAGTGCAGCCATGAGAATCCTTGCTCCGTTTCAATTAGTATTCCTTGTGCAAAAATAAGAAAATTCCTTCATTATGCTGGTGGCTGGTGGCAATGTGATAATTAAGGTGGTGCACCAGCATCTCTATTATAAACTCCATTTCTCACATAGGGTTGCAGCTCAGCAATAAAAACTTGCTAGCAAGGTCTTAACCTTAGGACATTTCAAGATAAACATTGCATTTAGCTTTTAGAGGGTCTGTCTTCTTCCTAATTATATATGTCAAGTGTCATCCAAGAAATTTTTTTTCTCCATGTTACCACAAAGGAATTATGACTTTATGTAGGATTTTGATATTCTCAGCAAGGTATCAGTTTGTGTTAAAATGCAAAATGTGAAAGATATTTCGATAGAAAATTGAGAGCAACATAATCTTTTGAATTTTGAGATTTGGGCCCCCAAAGATGGGTTGTGCTTAATCATTTCTATCACCTCCTCCTTTTGTTTTGTTTCTGGGCAAATCTAACAATGAGGCAAACCTAACTAACTTCTGAGACCATCAGAACATTCCTTTGGGAATTACCTAAATAATCCTTTCATTTCCTTGCTACACTTTTTCAGTAGCAACGTGATCATGGAATTAATGCAGAGGTGACTTCACACTCTCAGCCACTCCATGGGACAGGAAAGGTGTCTGGCAGTTACAATCCACGTGCACCCAAGGCAAGACTCCTGGATATTTTCAGAGCAATCCCCATTTCAGATATCCTGTCCACTTATTAAGCATGGTAGCAAATCATGTGTGCTCTCTTTTGGTCACAAAAATACCCGGTCAGATAAACATCTGGACCGAAAGGGGTTTCCAACCTATTGAACGATACCCGTACATTTTCACCCCCTCCGCCTACATGAGCCACCCCAAGTAAAATCTCTGACCAATGATGGCTTTCTACTACCTGTACGGATGCTTCTTGCTTTAAAATGATTGACAATTGGAAGTTACTTAAATGTTTTCTATTTAATTTTCTGAGAGAACGCCATTAAAATTGGAATTTGTGAATTAACATAAATGAGTAAAATCCTAGGTTTTAATCATTGATAAGGTTTCTCTGCTCTATATTCACTTTGTGTGATCAGAATAAAATGTTTTGGGGAGACTGGCTGGCTCAGGTTGGTAGTGTGTGCAACTCCTGATCTTGGGGTAGTGAGTCAGAGCCCCACGTTGGGCACAGAGTTTACTTAAAACAAAACCAAACTAAAGTATAAAATTCATCAACAAAAAAAGAATAAAATGTTTCAGGTGCACATTTGAACTGATTCACATAGAGTGATATCTGAATGTTTGATACTAACCTTGATGCTAGCTGTTATAGATGTTAAATGAGAACAATTTGCTTGACTGAAGAGACTCAGACTTGGGACTAGAATAAAGCAGGTTACTGTTACAAGAAGAAATGTTCTAGAATTTGTGCCTCTGAAGAGCCCCAATGCATTCCAAGAGAGGTCATGCATCCTGGTGTTGGAGGTGAGACCAGAAGGGAGACTATGTAGGGGCACTTGGGTGGCTCAGTCAGTTGAGTGTCTGACTTCTGCTCAGGTCATCATCTCGTGGTTCGTCAATTTGAGCTCCACATCGGACTCACTGCTGTCAGCACAGAGTCTGCTCTGGATCCTCTGATCTCCATTCTCTCTGCTCCTCCCCCACTCATGCTTTCACTCTCTCTTCAAAAAAAAAAAGAAGAAAAAGAGAGAGAAAGGGAGATTATACAGTGTCACTGAGGACTTTGCAAGGTGCTAAACAGAGAAACTGAGCGTGAGTGGACAGAGCTGAATGTCTTTTGTCTTCCATGATATGGGGTGCTCCTAAACTAATATCACCTCTTATCTTTTCACTTCCTGTCAAATAGTAAGTTTGGATTTGCTTTTTAAATTTTTTTTCAATCTCAAAGTTTGGCCTCAACTTGAATTGCAGATGACTCATAGAGAAAGACATTGAGGTGTAGGGGTGTGGAGGTGATTACTCTGAGTGGCAGGTAGACCCCAAAGCCTTGTAGTGGGATCCAGAGTGAGTTAGGGGTTCCCTAAGATGAGCAGGGAGGTTCTCTGTGGCTTAGTGGCCTTTATTTGAGGTAAGGGATAGAATTTTGCACACTCTGTTGTGATTATAAGACACAGTTTTTTCTCACAACCCCAATTTCAAGCCAATAATGTGTCTGGTCAACTCTCAATTTTCCATGATTATAGACACAAGGATCAATCAATGACTATACCTCTCAGAGAGTACAGAAGATTTGAACTTGAACTTTCTGGAAGTGTCAACCCCTGCTACAAACCAGAGTGAATTTATTGATTTTTTCCTCCTGGGCACCTTCTGGTACATGTACAAATGAGCAGAACCAAGAATGAAAGAGAGAAGAGAAGGACAGGAAACACATACAATTTGTTGTCTCTGCTAGTCTCTGTAGTTACATTGAAAAAAAAATGTTCACACATGACTCATAAGAATGAGAGTAGAATTACTTTTGTGTAACTGATATGGATGATGGAAAACAACTCTTTTGTCTCTCTGGTATTGGTTTCAGACCACAGTGTCTATTTACAGAGATAAAGAGAGAAAGAGGGAAAGAGAGAGAGAGAGAGAGAGAGAGAGAGAGAGAGAGAGAAAGGAAGGGAGAGAGTGAAGCAAGCAAACTAGATTTTGAAATGTTAGCTTTATTGAAAATCAAGGTGGATGACCAGGAAGTTTCAACTGGGTAAAACTTGGCAAAAGGAAGGTGGGAACAGAGTAGAAGCAGGGTTGTAGTGACAGGGATGTCCAGAGAAAGTGGGGGTTAGTTAGGTATATGAAGAAGGATGATTGAGTCCAGGTTGCTGCACTGCAGTGAATGGCTAGGAAGAACATGGCAGCTGTCACTCATAGGTCAGCTAGGAAAGTCCTGAGAGGGGAAAAATGTATTGCTAAGAGGCTTTTGGGGATAAACTGTTATTCAAGTAAGTAAGCTGAAATAGAAACTAGGAGACCTACTGACATTTCAGAGTTTAAGTGGCTACAGATAGAGTAATTTTCACCTGAAAACACTGATGTGAAAAAGTGGAACCATTGTTGGAGACTGTACAAGGTGATTTTATAACCAAACAATGTCTATTGCTAAATTTACCTGAACCCTTAAGTTCTTGAGGATAAAACAAAATGAATTGTTCCCAACTTCACAGTGGTGAAGTGGTCTCAAATAATAGAAACAAACAAACAAACAAACAAACAAACATGTAGTCCAGAAATGGACTTGACCCCCTTCTTTGCCAAACTCCTATTCATCCTTCAAGACCCAACTCTACATGTCTCACTCCTTCTGTGAAAGCATATTCAGTTCTTTTCTCATACCCAATCTTCCTTCTGCAGCATTTTGTTCATATTCCTTCCACTGTGAAATGTACTCCTATAGAACACTCACTAGATTAGAAAGCCATTCTTCTTGCTAGACTGAGTTCTTCAGGATGATATCTTATTCAATTCTGTATTCTCAGTGCTTGGTACAAACCTCACATATAAGACTAGATAACATAACTAGACATTGGTTAACAGACGATGAATGTATACACAGATGCTGGAAAGCTCTTGCTCTATGGTTAGTCTTTTATACTTGAGTGGCTATGGAGAAATCACCAATGGCAAAAAGCCAGAAAGTTGTCATCGTGGCTGCTGCAGATGCTTTTGGCCAGTTTCCACACAGTAACCTAGTTTGAAGAGAATGCCCAGAAACCAACCTGTGCTCCAAAATGAATGCATAGAACTTCTTGGGGGGTGGGATATCAATCTGGTTGAGGATTTCATTCCATTATTTGCCCCAGGACTCAAGCCAACCCTGCAACTCTTGGAGTAAAATGACTGCTCATTTACAGGAAGCATTTGGTGGCTGGAGATGTGGTCAGTCAGCAATGTATTGTTCAGATACCTGGTCTCTGTTTCCTAGGAGATCGCACGTTAAGTACCTGCTGAATCATGAGCTTCCATTGGGTAACGATGGGCTTCTCTGACAAGATGTGGGAGGTTTGGCTGCAGCAGATACTTGGCACACACTTGACTGCCTGAGCTAAGATAGAGAGAAGGAAAGGGAAATGTGCAGCTTGACTCACTGAGAATATATTTTCATAGGGTTTGCTTCCAAGGGTGTGTTCTCAGACCAGAAAGAGCCAAATTTTTTGCTTCATTCATTTTTTTTTAGAGAGAGAGAGAGTGCAAGTGGAGGAGGGAGATACAGGGAAAGAGAGAGAGAATCCTAAGCAGGTCCCACACTGAGAGCAGAGCCCGACACAAGGCTCGATCCCATGACCCTGAGATGATGACCTGAGCTGAAGTTAGGAGTCACATATTCAACCAACAGAGCCACTCAGACACCCCTTACTTCATTCATTTGTAATAGTTCTCCAACTCTCCCTTTATGTTATCATATGAAACTAACTCCCTTTTATTTCTTGCTGCATAGATTTAATGACGTACTTATGAGTGAAAAGCCAATGCAATGGCACATCTTCTAAACAAGGGGTAACTTTATAACAATCTACCTTAAAAAGGAGGTTAAAGGTCAATAGATGAAAAACAGTAAATCATGGGTCAGTTTCAGTGAAATGCAGGAAAAATTTTCAGCATGGCAGAGAAAATAAATTGGGAGATAGTTAAGCTATCATGAAGTCATAATAGTCAACCATGAAGCTTGAAATGTAAATATAAACCCAGATTCTGTTTTCCAAATGTTCTTCATTCTCCCCTTAAATAGTCAAGATAATTGTCTATGATACCTGGAATCACTAGCACTCCAAGACCCTGCAAATGTTAATGGCAAGAACCAACAAGGACTTGGGGACTTCCACCTATGAAATAATGCTGAAGACTTCATTTGAAATTCCACATTTCTGCTTCCTAAAATAAGCAAGAAGCATTTTGGTAGGAGATATTTTAAAGGCAGGAGTAACCAGTTGGCCAACTCAAGGAAGAAAAAAAAAAACATTAAAGACTCATCTAGAACTTAGTGGATTTTGGTTGGTCATTGGTTTGGTTTTGGATGACTAGGCTGAAACTAAACTACCTGGGAATACAAAACTAGTTAAAAATTGGAAAACAGGGGCACCTGGGTGGCTCAGTAGGTTGAGTATCTGACTTCATTTTAAAAAGCTAGAAAACAATGGTTTCTTTAGAAAAAAATTCTTTATCCAGCTATCCCACTGGGAAGCCATCTTCTTTCTATCTTGGGTCTTCCTTCTCCTCGTGTCTTAAAATTTCATACCCTCTGTGAAGCTCCTGAGAAATTCTAGTTATTACAATGCACCAAAGCATAGTACACTCATCCTTTATCTCTGTTCTCTGCCTCTTTGCACATGAACTTGGCTTAAAATGAAGCATGGTGGTCAGTTGACTCCTGCAGGAGAAGGGGCCCTGATGGCCACCAAATGTACTGCAAGCTTATATATGTTATAACAGCAGTTGAAAAGTCAAACTGTTGATCAAATTATATAGTTGTTAATTCAATGCCAAACTAAATATATGTTATCTTCCCCATAAAATTGGTTAATTTAAAGAAATTAACTTTTTTTCAACAAAATGAGTAGACACTGATGAGTATTATAAAATATATTAGGATATCACATAGGTGGTACTCTAAATAATTTATATCAGAAAACATTAAAGGGCATGTTTTCAAAAAATATGTGATGCCATGGGGAAGTGCTCACATATTATTTAAAGAAGAAAAAAAAAAGAAAGCAAGAATCTACATACAATATGACCCTGAATCTGTAAAAATGCATATGTGTATATATCAAAATACTAATAATGGTGATATCTAAGCTGTATTTGCAAATCACCATGTATTACTTGTGTAAATAGAAAAGAAGCCAGAAAAACAATGTTCCCTTATTTTAAGGAGCTATAAAGAAAATTATGACATGGAACTTTCTAAAGCTTTGCTTCTATTAAAGGAGCCTAATGGCTCATTGTATAACAACATTTAATTATGAATATTTGCTTTAGATATTCTGCCTGTGTTTAACATAAATACTTTGCTTCAACACATCCATGTGTAAGAAGAGATCAACTACACAAAAATACAAGGGTAAAGTGAAAAGAATGTTAGACACCTCAGGAAATTTTCTAATGTGGTCCTTCCCCAGCCTTCATTCAGAATATGAAATTTCAGAAAGGATTTGTGAGTAAGAAACTGCTCAGCTTATCCAGGAAGAAAACATCTACATAAAAAATTCAACCTGTTAGCTGGGTTAGATCAAGTGCATGTCAATTCTATAAAACCACAAATGCAGTCTATCCATAAAACAAATCACACTACGATGTTTAAAAGTTGAAATTTTTCTTGAGAGTAGTCCTGTTTTCCTATGAATGAGAAGTAGGAATTATTTCTTTTTAACACATCTTCCAGGAACCATAACCTATGTGACCTCATTTCTTTGGAAGACGGTTTCATCTTCCCCCACCACCAAGTCCTACGTATGAAAATGCGGCCTTCCCCGTGGTGAATAAAACCTCATTCGAATGGGTGCACACTCTCGCTCACATTTTGAAATATGTTTGCATAAGAATTTATTTATGGCTGAAAAGGTCCATGAGGTTTCCCCCGCCTCCCGCCTTTTACTCTCTCAGGGATTTGTGATATGGTGCCTGCATTGAGTCTATCACATAAGCTCATACTCAGGCAGACACCTCTGTGTCCTGTGCCTTTACTTCCCCATATGCCAAGTGGTCATCCTGATTCCTTCCCCTTGTTTTTTTGAAATATATTTTTAATGTTTATTTTTGACAGAGAAAGAGTGTGTGTGTGTGTGTGTGTGTGTGTGTGTGTGTGAGACAGAGAGAGAGAGAGAGAGAGAGAGAGAGAGAGAGAGAGCGGGGGAGGGGCAGAGAGAGAGGGAGACACAGAATCTGAAACAGGTTCCAGGCTCTGAGCTGTCAGCACAGAGCTTGAAGTGGGGCTTGAACTCACGAACCATGAGATCATGACCTGAGCCGAAGTCTAACGCTCAACTGACTGGGCCACCCAGGTGCCCCTGTCCTTCTTAAGAGAAATGGGGATAACAAGGCAAGAGACCTACAATTTATGGAAACATTTTATATCGTTGTCTTATACTTGCAGATTTAACATTTACTAAGGGCCATGCATTAATTGTTCATTTGCAGAGGGACAAAGTTGAATAGGACAGATTAAGAGGCTGGTGTATAGAAGCAAACACTCAAACTACTGAATCAAACCAGCTGCACACCTAATGCCCCCACCTGCCTGGCTTTTGCTGTAATTTGGTGCTTATTCCAAAAATTCCCAGAAATGTAGTGGTCACCTCATGAGGCTAGACAAGGAAACAGGGGTTGCTGGTTATAGAATGATCACAGAATTGATGGAATTCACTTTCTCCTTTAAGTGATATAGTACTTGGTTGAAATGAATTGGGAGACATTATAATCTATGGTGGTCTTTTCAAATTTAGGGATGTGTGACTGCCTCAGGATGCATTTCTCTCAAATATAAAGATTCCATGACAAATGACTCCATGATAGTAGGGACAGAAAATAATTTAACTTTTCCCTCTAAAAACTGTTACCTAGGTAGAATTCTAACATGAAGGAAACAACCACCTCTTAAGTATAAAGCCTGCTTCGTTTGTTGACTTGCAAGACTTCTGCCAATTTAGGCAGAACTAAACTAATCTTTGAAGAAATCAGGAGGTTGGATGCCATGGTGAGGCTGACTTCGAGCCCTACCTGCATACAGAGGAATACCTGGAAGGGCATACCTTAAGAATAGATGGAGCTTGGGTCCGTTTAACGAGCGATGGATAGGGCAGTCAGAGCAGCAACTGGGCACATTGCTAGAAGCCAGAAACATGGCCATCCCACCCAGCTTTCCTACTAGCTCTGGATTTCTCTGGCTAAGGGGCTTCCGAGCACACCACTGGAGGTCTGAGTTAGACTTGGGAGCACCTGCCTGCAATGTTCTGGCTTCCATTTCTTGGCAAGCAGAGGTAGAATAATCCTATCTCATCAAAAGGAATCTCTAATGAATGGGCTCCTCTTCTGCTCAACCTCACCTTCTGCCCCATTACCCCTATTCTGTATGGACCTCAGCTGCAGGGAGGATGGAACTGGAAGCCAAAAAAGAAGGAAACTTGCATCAGTACGTAGAAAGCTCAGCCACCTGTCTAAACGGAATGTTTCCGCCAGGCTGAGGTGGAGAGACAATGCCTCCAGCTGTTGGGGTGGGAAACCCATCGTCCTTCAAGGGAAGGGCTCACTGGTGTTGGGGCTGGGGATAGGCTGTGCATCAGTTCTGAGACTGCCCCTGGAGAGGAGGTGTGGAGGTGTTGGCTTGAAGTCCTGCCTCCTGGGTGCAGACCCTGCTGGCAGATTAAACAAGGAGAGGGTTGTTTGTGTGGACAAACAGAACCCAGATGGAGGTCCCAGTGTGGGAGGAGCCCTATTCCCTTTCATCCTGGGTGGGATGGTTGACTTGAAAACTAGGAGACTGTTCGAGAGGGAGAAGATTCCCATACTTCTTGGAAGGGTAAACACGTTTCAGGTTCTTTCCCAAGGGTCGACCACCTGTGTGCTTTCCCATCTATTCATTCTTTCCATCAGCATTCACTGGGTGCTTGGTGCACAGTGTTAGATGCTGGGGGTGGGGAGGGGGAGGACAATATAGCCTGGCCTCTGCAGGCACAAAGCTCTTACTCACCTTCCAAATCTTCATAAACCGTGCCTGCTCCACCTGGTTCTCTTTCCCTGAGATGTGATTCCCAAACTCAAGGACCAGAGGTGATGAGCACTGCTGTCACCTGGCCCTGGGGAACCAGGTGTTGTTGACTGTTACTAAGTCGTAGGAAGCTAGGATGGGAGAGACCAAGAGTTAAGCTGGTCAACACCCTTGTTTTCAAGTGGGGCCTGAAATCAAGGCATGCAGGAAATTCAAGGCAAGTGAGATCAGACCCATCTCCCTGACTCCTGACCTAGTGCTCCCTGCCCTGTGCCTGGTGCATTCCACCTGCAGGAGCCTTCTCTCTACTGGCCTAAATGTGGCTGAAAGTTTTATTCAAATATGAACAGAAGGGAAGTACTCATTTAGACAACTTCTTACTGTAGTTACTATTTGCTAAGTAGTTTTGGAAGACACAGACTTTCCCCTTAAACAGTTCAGCAGCTAGTAAACGTACTAAATCAGTAGTAGCCAAATCTCCCTTATGACGATGCCAAATGCCACACATGCCTTCAGTATGAAGATTTGTCTTGAAATAGGCTTTTTCTCCTGAGACCAAAAAATAAAAATGCTTCCAGGGTTTTCTTCTCTGAAGCATTTGTTTCTTTAAAAAGCAGGTCTTATGGTTACATGGCAAATTCTAATGATGATTCTCATAAATTATTAGGTACAATTGAAAACTAAACGTAACTCTTCTCTCTTTCAAAGCAGAGATACTAATTTTTAAAAACAGTGTTATGAAATCTTATATTTTGTATTTCTCTGTAATCTCCATACTTCTTACTCTG
The DNA here is from genome assembly GCF_018350215.1 of Panthera leo. NCBI lineage: Eukaryota > Metazoa > Chordata > Mammalia > Carnivora > Felidae > Panthera > Panthera leo. The sequence goes on from NC_056681.1 coordinate 47,018,300, forward strand.
TCACAGAAAGGAAAAATGAGTTAACAACAACATTTGACATGGAATTTGAAGTGTTTTGAAATAATTTCACTCATTTGATCCTGAGGAAATTAGGAGATTGGCAAAAGAAGCATTATAACCCCAATTTTAGGTCTTCAGCATTTTTTTAAAATTTCTTTCTTAATGTTTATTTATTATTGAGAGACAGAGAAAGATAGAGCATGAGCATGGGAGGGGCAGAGAGGAGGAGACACAGAATCTGAGGTAGCCTCCAGGTTCTGAGCTGTCAGCACAGACCCTGACGCGGGCTCCAACCCACAAACCACGAGATCATGACCTGAGCCGACGTCGGACACTCAACTGACTGAGCTACCCAGGCGTCCCTATGGGCTGCAGCATTTTTTAAAAGAAGAAATATATTTAAAATTTTAGGGGACTCCATATCATCCAGCAAAGTGGTGGCAATGCCTGCATTAGAACTTGGGCCTTTTGATGATTAGTTTGGAGACCTTGCTGCTCAGCCACATTAAATGTACTGCCGTCATCTTGCCATTGGTCTCCTTTGAAGATACTGCTATGTAAAAATTTTGATTACAATAGCATGATATCAATATAAGAATAGACAGGTTAAAGGAACAGAACAGAAACCTAGAGAGTCTAACATGTATAAAAATTCAGGATGTGATAAGAGTAGGTTTCAAAATGATAGAAAAAGAAAAAAAAAATAGAGCTAATCAGATAATTCATTAAATATGAGGGAAAAATAAAATTTAAAGTCCTATGTAATATCAGACATGCACTCACATGCATTCCAGATGAATTATAATTTCTTTAAAAAAAGATAAACATTGTCATGAAGTAGAATCAGAATAAAAACAAAGGGGATAGAGGAATAGATAATTTCAGGAGAAGAAAGTGTTGTGTAAGCATAATAGCAAACAGATAGCCACCATGTAAATGAGTGCTGTATTGATTATGTAAAATATCAAATTTCAAAATACACACACATACTACGATATACATAGCAGACAAAAGACTAATGTCTTCACTATATAAAATATTTTATAAATAATTTTTTTAAAAAGAAAAAAAGAACCTTATTGCACTGTTGGTAGGAATGCAAACTGGTACAGCCACTGTGGAAAACAGTGTGGAAGTTCCTCATAAAGTTAAAAATAGAACTACCCCATGATCCAGTAATTCAACTACTGGGTATTTACCCAAAGAATATAAAAACACTAACTTGAAAAGATATATGCACCCCTATATTTATTGCAGCATTATTTACGATAGCCAAAATATGGAAGCAGCCCATGTCCGCTGATAGCTGAACAGCTACAGATATATGGAATATTGCTCAGCCATAAAAAAGAATGAACTCTTGCCATTTGCAACAACATAGGTCTAGAGAGTATAAGGTTAAATGAAATAAGCCAGTCAGAGAAAGACAAATACCATATGATTTCACTCATATGTGGAAGTTAAGAAACAAAACAATGGAACAAAGGGAAAAAATAGACAAACAGAAACAGACAATTACCTATAAAGAAAAGACTGATGGTTACCAGAGGAGAGGTGGGTGGTGGGATGAGGGGAATAAGTGATGGGGATTAATAATTTACTTATCATGATGAACACCAGGTGATGTATAGAATTGTTGAATCACTATATTGTACACCTAAAACTAATAGAACACTATGTTAACTATACTGGATTTAAAATGAAAATAGATACATGATAGGTAGATAGATAGATAGATAGATAGATAGGCACATCAGTAGATCAGTAGTTTTGACAAAAGATAAGAACAGGCAACTCATCAAAGAAGAGTAAGAAATGAATGATAGATGAAAACTGATCTCATTTGTAATCAAATTTCAATAATTTCAAAATTTAGCGTTTGGATGCATATATTCAACGTTTATCCTATAAAACTGGCCAAAACCATTTTTAATGAATATTCCCAACCCTTAGTAGAAGTGCAAAAAAAAAAAAAAAAAAAAAAAAAGTTAAGCATTCATGACAGCTCATGGAAATGTAAACTGGAAAAACCATTCTTAGGGGTAATTTTACAATAAATATAAAAGCTTTAAGAATACATTTTGTAGGGGCACCTGGGTGGCTCAGTTGGGTAAGCATTCAACTCTTGATTTTGGCTTGGGTTATGATCTCAGGGTTCGTGGGTTCAAGCCCCGCGTAGGGCTCTGTGTTGACAGCAAGAAGCTTGGTTGGGATTCTCTGTTTCCCTCTCTCTACTGCCCCACCCCTCAAAAATAAATAAATAAACATAGAAAAAGAATATGTTTTCTATTATCCTGGAGTAGCCAGATGGGGCCCAATGTACTCACTCGGACCCTTACAAGAGAGGGCAGGAGAATTAGGAGAAGTTAGTTGAGAAGGAGAAGGGAGGACGGAGGAGAGATTCACAGATGGAGGAAAGAACCCCAGCCAAGGAATGCAGACAGCTGCTAGAAACTGGGAAAGGCCTGACACAAATCCTTCCCTAGAGCCTCCAGGAGGGAGGCAGCCCTGGTGACATCTTGATTTTAGAACTTTGACCTTCGTAGCTGTAAGAAAAGAAATTTGTGCTGTTTTAAGCCACTAAAAAATGGCTTTCTCTTTGAAGTAGGATATACGATGTCAGGATATGAGACTCTCCTAAGGATTCAAAGAGGTTGGCGGAGAGATGTTCACTGTGGCATTGGTTATAATTGGGAAAAAAGGGAAACAATCTAAGTATCCAATAGTAAAAACATCTAACTAATTGTGGTGCGTGTGCACAAGATTGGAGTCACATGAAGATGGTAGATGTCATGTTGTCAACAAACATTTAATTATGGAAACAATTTGCAATGTATTTCTAAGGGAAAAATTACCAGAGTATGTGTATTCCTTCATTTATCCAACACATTAAATGCTGGGCTTAATTACATAAATAATAATAGTTTATATCTATATGTAAAGAAAATAGAGAAAAGACAGGAAAATAACAAAGATTACTTTTAAGTGTTGAAGTCATAAAGAAGAAAATGGAAATCATCCATAATTCTACCATTGTTCACTTTAATAAACATGATACTTTGTAAGTCAGAGTAATAATGAAGATTTAAGATTTAACATGCTTTAACATGTTATGTTTTTTAAGACCATATTTTTTGCTCTTTAATATGGCATGCTTTAACATCATGCTTTTTTTCTGTTATAACATGCCATGGTTTTTATTTTGCAAAATGCCTTTCTCTAAGAGTTTAATAAGAATACAGTCAATTGATAGAGTTCCAGTTGCTTTCTTTGCTTTTTCTCTGTTTTCTCTTTTCTTTTCTTTTCTTTTCTTTTTTCTCTCCTCTCCCCTTTCTTTTTCCTTTTCCTTTTCCTTTTCCTTTTCCTTTTCCTTTTCCTTTTCCTTTTCCTTTTCCTTTTCCTTTTCCTTTTCCTCTCCTCTCCTCTCTCCTCTCCTCTCCTTTCCTTTCCTTCCTTTCCACTAATTACCCTGAGCCACTTTGAACTAATTACCCTGAGGGTCTGTCATCTGTCCTCCATCAATAATCCACTGAAAGTGGTCTCCTAAAGATCAGCAACTATTGACCACTGTGAGCTCCATCAATTTCCCCCACATCCTCCACCTGCATTTCCTCTTTGAACCAGGCCCCCTGCTGATTACCTACCAGCTGCAGAAAATCTCTTTTGGTTTCTTTATCTGCTACCGAAATTTGCATACTGCTCAGGGTTATGATGCAATATTTATCTTTTCTAACCCCTTGTCTCTCATATGTAAACTTACTGGTTCTTTTAGTTACAACTATGTTTTCATATATGTGACTTCTAAACTGGAGTCTCTAGCTCACCTCTCTCCTGAATGGATACAACCACCATTTCCTCATCCCCATCACCAGCCCTCACCTTTTATCTCTGACCAATTGCCATAACATCCTAACTTGTCTTCCTGTCTCTAGCTGCATGCTGCTGCACCCCCCCCCCCACCTTCTGCAATCATAATTCTAAATCAGATGTGGTCAGAGCTCCCAAAGACCCAGATCGAAACTTGGGGAACATAAGGAATAGTTACTCTCCCTTAAAACTCTGTACAAACATCTTCAGGAAAGCCAAGAAATATTTTTAGAACTTAAGAAATATTCAAATCCGTGATGGCTGTGAATATGAAATGTGCCCCCCTTCCCAGAGTTGTGCAGTACCCGACTTGTACAACCATATGCAGGGTCTCCGGTACTGGTCATACATTCTATAGTCACCACATCAGAACAACTAGATTGAAAGTACCTGTAAAGGTCATTGATCCCAATACTTTAGACTGTCCACATTTCCAACAGTCTTTTGGGCCTGCGTGAACATCTCCAGTGACTGGGAATATGCTATTTCTGAAAGTATCTCTCTGTTTTCCCTTATTGAGTACAGAAAATGAACGTGCTGCCTCTTGAGATTGTATTTATTGGTAAGCTGGACATACTTTAGGATAATTTGGAACAAGAAATCAGAATAGGATAGTGGTAAAGGGCATAAGTTGAATAATCAACAGAGCTATGTCAGAGTGGTTTTGCTATTTGCTAATTGACCTTGGACAAATTCCTTAGTTTCTCTATCCTTAGCTTCTTTATCTGTAAAATAGGGATAATAACATCACTGCTTATCATCTCCTTTTAGGATTTTGAGAATTGAATGAGGTGATTCCCATAGCAAAGATGTTGTTAAGGTGCAATGTTAACTACCAGGCATTCATTTCCTCCTGCCCAGGTAGATTTATTATTATTATTGAAGTATAAATGACATAGAATGTTATAGTAGTTTCAGGTGGACAACATATCACTTTAACAATTCTATGTTTTACTCAACACTCACCTTGGTAAGTGCAGTCATCTTGGAAGATGCCCAGGTAGTTTTTTTCACATTTTCTTCAACTTTCTGTATCTTACATGATGGGTGGCTCTTCCCAGGTCCTGAACACATTCTTCTAAATGCAGCCCCTCAGAACTAGGTGTCTGGACTTTGGATATCTCCACATCTCAGAGTGGTAAATTCACCCTGATTTTCATTTAAGACTCACTATTATTCATGCAACCAAGAGTTTTGGTAGGTGTTGAGAGAGCCACATGATACTTTCAACTTCTAAAGTGTTTACAGAAGAGGAAGCTCCCAGGTGCTTTCACTAATACCTGCAGCTCTGCTATATCAAAGATCCTCAGGCCTGTATTCCTCTTTCTGTGCTGCAATCCATGACTTCCAAGCCTGCTGTTAATAGCATGCACAGTTGTCCAGCATGTGGCCAAGCAAATTGTGTGTGTTTGCCTGTCTCCTTTTAGACTGTGAGTTTCCTCAAGGTGTCTTATCCTCTTCCTTGTGACCTACCATGCCCAGCGCATCACAAATAACCCACAAATATTTATCACATTTTAGCTTGGTTTTGATTTTAACTTTTACTGCCTTCATGGGTAGAAATAGTCTGAGATGGGGAGTGACCTAATTTGAGTTAATATTCATGTGTTTTCCATTTGTTCCTCGGAATCCTACGCAATTCTCCCTGAAAGCTTGTCTTCGGCTTTCTAACAGTCTTGGTGGTCAGTTTTTGTTTTCTTTCTTTATTTTATTGTTTTTTTAAGAGCTTTATTAAGATATCATTCACTTGTGATGAGCACCGGGTGGTGTATGGAAGTGTTGAATCACTAAATAGCACACCTGAAACTAATATTACACTGGATATTAACTATACTGGAATTTAAATAAAAACATTTTTAAAAAGATAGAATTCATATACTGTAAAATTGATTCAAAATGTAATGTTCAGTGGCTTAAGGACTTGTGCAGCTATCACCACAATCTAATTTTATAACATTTCAGTCCCTGCTCCAAACCCCCAACCCATTAGCAGTTATTCCTCATTCTACTGCCAGCTCCAAGATCCTGGCAATTGCTAGATATGCCTATTCTGGATATTTCACAGAAATGAAATTATATACTATGTGGCCTTTTGTGACTGGCTTCTTTTACTTGCCATAATATTTTCAAGATTCATCTGTCTTGTTTTGTTTTGTTTTGTTTGCCAAGTAATAATCCCTTGGATAGATATGCCACATTTGTTTACCCATTCATCATGGTTCCCACTTTTTTAGCTACCACTTTTAGCGCTGGATGGATCTAGCCTAAGAAGGCTCCCAGGAAGACAAGTAGAGTGTAATTTTCATACTCTAGTAAATGGCGTATTCACCAATGCAGCAAGGTCAGAGATGGCCCATGGCTTGCCCATGTCCTCATCTGGAAACTCAGATCTCTGTCCCTTGGTGATTATTCCTTCATTTCTTAGTTATTATTATTTTTAATACTAAATATCAATATTCAATTTGTTGTAGACACACTTTACTTCCTGAAAACTCTGTAACTCAGCCTTGAACATCTTTGAGTGCGGGAAAGAATGGGCCTATTGACTTTGTGAGATCATTTACTCAACTGTGAGCCTCTGGTTTCTTGGTGTTTTACAACCACTTCAGACCAGAAACAATGCTGTGTACAATACGCTAGGTTTCTATGTGTGTGAACACAGAATACTGAAGGAGAGATTCTAAAGTGACTTATTTCCTCAAATATATATTACTCCCCCACACATGTACTATTTTTTCTTACTCTTTTTCTACTGTAGACAATATGGCAATTTCCTTTCAAACACTGGAAAACCTGGCCATAGTTTTGGTAGTAATGAGATGCTTTCTCCTTATTTGTGTTAGTTTCTCAAACTCCCACTCATTTAACTTCAAAAATCCTCAGCTTAACTCTGACCAAAGAAGTTGCTAAATACGCTTAATCATTTGTAATTACTACTTGTAATTATTTGCAAACTGTACCCAAATAGGAAGTTCCTATAGGATCTGCTATTAAAGCTTTGCATTATTCTATGTGGTTATATTATTTTTTTAAAAAGAATTATTTTGTAGGCTATAAAGCAAATGTATAAACGTGTCCTATAAGAATGTCCTTTGATATTCTAATTAAAAAGTATTTGTATCTGTCAAATAGTTTTCACTGTTTCTTTTCTCTGACTCAAGATATTTTTCTGCTCTACAGTGGGCAAAATTTCCAGACTAGCTCCAATGAAAAATAAATACATTTTAGAATATATTAATATATGCTATGATATTATATTATATGTATCAGATATAATAATATATAATATATATATGCACACATATAAAATCCCCATCACCTTTCTGTGTACTTTGCTGTGAGAGAAAGTAATCTCATTCTGCTTCTTCATTTTCTACAATGAATTTTGGGGTGTGAGCAAGTGGAGGTGAAAATATCAATACAGATGCCTGCAATTGTCTCTAAATGTTTTTCTGCACACTCAAAAGCCTCATTATGAACAGAAGTCTTATGTTCCTTCACACACTGATGAGTGTTGACTTAGCTTGAGAAGAAAAACTAATTAAAAATGTTGTGGAAAATGCAAAACATGGTTGATTCAAACAGCCAAAAGAAATTATCCCCCTGTAATGTAAACTACCTATGAAGTGTTGAAGTTCCTCGAATCAATTATAGTTTTTAGAAACCAAATAAATGATCTTCGTCTTGTGCCCAAATGATGAAACAGAGGTTTGGTGGAAGCATACTTCAAATTCAAGTGTTCACACTGGTTTTTAAGATTTTACTCTTTTTAATTGTTAGGTAGTTAAAGACTGAAAGTAGCTAAACAGGATGTTTTAATTCATGGTGATGGAATAAGATTCATGAAGTCAGATTTTATTTTGTTTTGTTTTGTTTTGTATGTTTTGTTCTTTCTTCTTCACCAACCCCTCATTCCAGAGTTTCATTTTGGAGTTTAGCAGAGCCAACTGCTTCCCAGCCCTGTTCTCACCAACCCTGTTTGCTGAGCTCCACGGGGTTTGCCCACAAGTTCTACTTGAGTGAATCGTATTTGGACAACTGTATATTTCATGTAGGTCTTTGGCAATGACTGGGCCAAGGTCAGTTTTAGATCCTACTGAAATCATACAGTGACACTTGAGATAAACAGAATGTTTACTCTCTCCATGTGAGCTGAGGCTGATATGTAAATTTATCCTTATTCGTTCATCAAATTTGCATTTCTCCTCTTAGCCAAACATGACAGGGTTCCAAATCAAACAGTTTTAATGATGGTCAACTCTTTATGACCGATGGCCATATCAGAGGAAGAGAAATAGCAATTTAGATTAAAATGAAAAGCACAGCCACAACATAACCCTCCTCTCTAGGTTAGTGGTAATTGGATGAACTTTCCGTACAAGAGGTGTTTTGATGCTTCACTGCTTAGCAGTAATTACCACAGTCTTCCAGCTTTGTGTGTGCCAGTTCAGCCCCATGTTATCTGCTATGAACACACTGCACTCACCTATCACCAGTATTTTTTTTTTCCTGGCTGAATAAACCAAGTACCTTTAAACAGATCCTTTATGTTAAAAAAGGAAGAAAGAAAGGAGGCTACAAAGGGAAGGCTTGATCTTTTCTGCAAAGTGGCTAACGCTAGCAAGGAAGAGATTTCTTGGCTAATGCCAAGAAGAAGATGCAATAAATAATGAAGAGATGCAATAAATAATGACAGTATCCAAAGTGGAATGTGAAAATCAAAACCTTGGTTTTTGTAGGCAAGGGCTGTTTTCCTTAGAGATTATTCTGTTTCCAGCATGTAGTTCTACAAAGGTGAATGGCCCTGGGGCAGGAGCCTGTGTTCCTCACTTACTCCAAGGTGAGCAGGAATCTCATAGGTAAGAAGCCAAGAGTATCCAAATAGCCTCTGGCCCCATGAAAACCACTACCAGAGGCTTAAATCTCTCTGATGCAGTTAAACAAGGGTGAGCCTCTGAGAACGTGAGGGATAAAATTAGTACCTGTGTTTGCTCTCCATTCTTTCTAAACAAAAGGAACTATTTCTGTGTTATGAGTTTGCAGAACACAGAGGGGATTAAGCAATGAGACCACACAACTCATTCCTCTCAGGCTGGGGGCTGGGTTAAAGACTAGGGCCCAACCCCCAAGAGCAGTGACAGCCCACCGGTTTGTTATTCCCTCCTGAAATTCGGGTGGTTTGGGCCTTGCTCAGGGAGGAATAGTGCTGGATGCTCACTGCATAGCCCTTCTTATGCTGTGTTTTGTTTCTATACCGAATGCGATGTTAGCAAGTTCAAAGCAAAGGGTCTTGGAGGCAGGCCGCACAAAGAAGAAAAAGTGACATTCTTTCGGGGGCTCCCGGATTCTGCTTCCTGTAAGGAATAAAAAATGAAGACTGTTGGCTCTGAGCCTTGCTAGGTTACTGAAGATCTCCCACTTGGAATGTCAGACACATCAGTAAACGGCTTGATCCAGCAACAGAGCTAACATAATTCACACCATCAATATAACAAGACGAGTGTCTCTGCCCAACTTCAGTGCTTGTCTTATGAAGAAGAAGACAGAGAAAAAGAAAGAAAGGAAAAGAGAAAGCAAAGAGGCAAGGGGGTGTGGGTGAAAGGCGGGGGACACAGTTTCCTTTTCAGTGTGGCTGTCAAATGGCGATCTAATTGTGGCCAGGCTGCAGGAGAGCAGATAGCTTTTCTGAAGCCTGCAAGTATTTCTGCCATTCATGAGGCCGAAGGATGCCACACACAGTCTGTTTGTTCAACATAAGCAAACAGATTGTAAACTGGCTGATAATTTTTGTACTGACAATGTCATTTACAGCTGTCAGCCTTTCGTCTGCCTTGTTTGCTTTATTCAAATATGAACCAAGTGGACCTCCCTTCCAGCGCTTTCTTCTGCATTAAAATCACATCCATTCCCTTCCAAGCTGTCTTATCTAAAATTCATTGGAGGCCAATCAGTTGGCTGAATGCTTTGTTGTTTCCATGGAGGCAAGAAGTCTAGTGTGGACTTTTGGGGATTAGGAAGTTTCAGATTTATAGCCTTGAAGTGTGCATTTCTTTCAGTTAGGTTGGCTTCTTTTGATTGCATAGAGGCAGGAAATTTAAATGTAATTTTATGTCTGAGCCCAGAAGAGGTGCTTACGAAGTGTCATCACGCTAGCTTGCAGCTATATTGCACCAACACTTGGTGTCTCCTCCTCTGATTTAGTCCTTGGAATGTGCCACCTTTGGGGCACCTATTGGACTTCTTGGCTCCCCTTCTCCCCACCCCCAGCCCCGGGTCATAATAGCTCCTCTGCTGGCCAGCACCACTAAGTCTCACCTCCTCTCCAACATAGCCTGATTTGGGTTGCCAGCTTGCTAGGGGATCACCCACAAACCTGGATGCCTCCTCTGTTATTAGGGAGGTCCTAGTACTTTCTGTTAAGAATTCCCACCAGACCAGCTGTCTGGTGGCAGGCAGGCGGCTGCAGATACTGCCACTTTGCTGAGTGGATGAGGCATATCCTTAAAAAAAAAACCAAAGAACAAAAACAAAAACAAAAACAAACAAGGGTTCAGCATGGTCACCTACCTCACTGCATCTGGTGCTGGTAATCTGGCTGTTGCATGTCCCAGTCTCAGGAGGCACTCAGCTGTTTGTACTTCAGTCTCATACTTTAAGGACAGCATCAACCCAGAGGCAACTTTTCTGACAGATCGTTTGCTGCCTTCTTTGAGAAAGAGTGATCTTTCAGAAAACCTGTGATTTCTTGGTCAGATCCCAAGTACCACGGCCATGTATTAGACAATCTATTACTTAAGTTGGAACCTTTAAAACATAGTACCACTGGCTGATGTACTCTAATTTGATTTATGACTATGGCAAGGTGCTTAAACTCTCACCTCCTCAATCTTTAAAATGGGCCTAATGTTAATCAACCCCAATAAACGAATACTGAGAATAAACTATATGTATCAAGAAATGAACCACAAATGCTTTTACATACTCAGGAAAAGTGTTAAAATCCAGCCCACCTCAAATTTGCAAGTTATTCTTTAAGTCGACTGCAACCAACCTCATACATTTGTTTAGTACCAAATATACTAATGTGTTTACTCTGTGTTTAGTACCAAATATAGTTTAGTATAGTATAGTTTAGTACCAAAAATAGTTCACTATATGTTTAGTACCAAATATACTAATGTGTTTACTATATGTTTAGTACCATATATTTGTTTAGCTTAAGAAACAAACATTCTAATAGATGTACTGAATGGGTAAGATGCATGAAGTCATTTGAGAAGAGTTTGAGATAGTATCCAATCTCATGTTAGATGGAATCTGGATGGAAATATAACAAAATTCAAATTTCAGAGAAAAGAGCTTTCCATGGAGACTGCTAACTGGGGACTATTCATTCTATTTAGTAAGAGTCATCTATTGAAAAGCTGGTGATTTTAAGTGATAACAAGTATTCTATTATAAAATAAACTATATTATTTACTCCTATGTGAATAAGTTTGTTGTAAAGACTGTGTTGTGATATACAGACATGTCTATTCTTTCTCTTTTTTTAAGTTTATTTATTTTGAGACAGAGAGAGAAACACAGCACACAAAAAGGGAGTGGGAGAGAGAGAGAGAGAGAGAGAGAGAGAGAGAGAGAGAGAGAGAGGCAGAGAGATAACCCCAAGCAGGCTCTGTGGTGTCAGTGCAGAGCCTGATATGGGGCTTGCACTCACGAACCGTGAGATCATAACCTGAGCCGAAATCAAGAGTCAGACACTTAACCGACTGATCCTCCAAGGTGCCCCAAGATGTGTCTATTCTTTAACACAGAATTTTATTACCAGTTTATGGTCCCAATGGTTATGACATGTCCCTCCTAACTCAGAAGGCCACTATCTTCCTTGCAACTGAGTCCTTAATTCCCCAGGACGCCAAAAGATCCCTTCTTGGTGAGAAAGCATTAGCCTTTGCTTATCACCTTTAAAACTTAAATTCTACTCTGCTGTGTGTGTGTGTGTGTGTGTGTGTGTGTGTATGTGTACGGGGGGTGGTATTTAGCAGGATGTTGTCAACATCCTGCCATTTAAAGTACTGTTGAGATTATTACAATTTTAATACTGTTAATTAAAACAGAGCTGATCTATGTACTAAGTTTTCCATTAAATGCGGATGCTACAGAGCTGATCTATCACTAAAGTATAAATCTAGCACCTATCCTTCATCATATAAAGAACACAGTCCTATCTATAGCCTTTATATGCAGCCCCCAAAGCAAGGAGCTGGAATACTGACACTTTGACACCAAAACTCAATTGGTGACTCCAATTGACATGAATGGAACTGAGAAGATGTAAAGTCTTTGTTATTCTGTATTCATCTGCTGCAGAAATATTTATGTTTGATTACAGGATTGCTGCCCTAGACCTCACAGGGGATGCTATTAAATACATGCAATATTACCCATCTTACCTTTTTAAAAGTCTTGAATTGCTGGATGTTGAAACACAATTTGGATCCAAGGGTTTTGGACAGTGTTGTGCATACCTGTTAAGGTATGTTCTGTGCAACTCCATGGAAAAGCAAGGTAACGCTCATCCAAACCATTAAACTTTGTGGCTAATGGTACTTTGCTGTGAACAAAGAAGGACATCATAATTAGCAAAGGAAGATATCACTCTATTCATATACAAGAATGTAGGGAGGGAATGAGGATATAAGTTGCTACTATACGAACCAATTTGGCCTGAGCAGTTGACAGCATCAGTTTAATGTCTGGCACACAGTAGGTGGAGGAAAGAGAGAGAGAAAGGATAATAAAACAAATCAGACCAAATCGAAACACACATAGAAACTGAATAAAGGGTGCACGGTATTTCTTTGTACTATTATTGCAACACTTCTATGAGCTTGAAGTTAAATCAAAATATTTTTTAAGTCAATAAAACCTCAAGGGGAACAGCAAAGAAAGAGAAAAAAGAAGATTCATGTTGGATGTTTCCTCTCCCTATTTCAGGTGGCTGAAGCTGAAGCAAGGAAACAGGAGAGGCACAAGAAGAGAAAATAAGAGAGAATGGAAGAACAGAGAAGGACAACTGGATGGAAGGAAAAAGAAGAGAATCACAGCCAAGAACCATGTTTTAATGTAATCTAACTCTAGGAGTAGCTTACTGAGTACCCCTTCATCTGTGCGTACCTCAGTTTTTTTAATCTGTAAAATGGGAGTAACACAGAACCTACTAAGTAGGACTGCCATGGAGACTAAACAAAGAGTTCAGAACATGTTTGGGATGTAGCAAGCTGTCAACAGACATTGGTCATATTTACTGTTGTGATGCTAATTGCTGTTATTATTGCTGTATCCAGGGCTGGTGTGCCGAGAGCTCCACATCCATTACCGTTTTTTCCTTAATATCCCTAAGAAAAACTACATCGTGGGCAGGTGAGCAGGTGAGCAGGTGAACAGCTAAGCTAGTCAGTCCTTCCTCCTCCTCCCCCATGGGCATTTGCCCACAGGTAGTGGTGTCCTAGTAAATGTATAACAACAACTGACTCTCTGAAAAAAAAAGTGTCTCTGTGTGTGTGCCCACATGCATGCATGTATCTTTATTTGTTTATTGTATATTTCACTGGTATAATGAATGGGTAGTATGCAATTTACAAATCATAATAAAATATAAAATACTCTTTACTTTAAATTGCCTATAGACAATTGATTCTAAAAGAATGCTTTTGTTGATTTTGCTGAACTTTTGTATGCATACCCAACCTATGATTGTAATTCAACTATGAGTTTCAAAAATAGGCTACAAATCCTTGATTACTACTAAATTCAATAAAGAAGCTGTTCCTCTCATCTATGAGCAAGTGTAGCTCCAACATGAATGTCATGTGATATCTTTTGTTGCTATCAACTACTAAAATGAAAAGTAAACCATAAAAACATGTGTAAGAACTTCATTTATCTGTCAAATGGCCTAAGTGGCTTCTTTACTGAATTGGAGAATATTCAAATACTGGAAGAATATTTCCTCAAATGTGTGTGCTTTACAGTACAATGTCTATAAACACAGTACACTCTGAAATGTAATCTGTTCCATTAGTATCTTCTCCAGCACTTTCTTAAATCTCGTCAACAAAACAATAAATCAAGCTCTGATCAGTAGCATTTGTCAATTGTTGTGGTTAAATACTCTCATCAGGGCAGACTGCAAGCTGCCAACATGACGTCACTAAACAGAGATTTGGGAAGAGACACCATAGTACACCATTATCTAAAGGTTGCATAGAGGAGGTAACGTGGGAACTTGAAGTTTGAAAAATGGGTAAATTTTTACAAACATAGGCAAGGAAAGGGCACTTCAGGCAAAAGATACATCTTAAGTAAAAGCCAAATAGAAAAACCATTTCAATGGGGTGCTTGGGTGGCTCAGCCGGTGAAGCGTCCAACTCTTGATTTGAGCTCAGATCATGATCTCATAGTTTGTGAGATGCAGCCCTGTGTCAGAGCTTGGGATTCTCATTCTCTCTCTCTCTCTCTCTCTCTCTCTCTCTTTCTCTCCCCCCTCTCTCTCAAAATAAATAAATAAATACACATTTTTTTAATTAAAAAAAATTAAAAACCATTTTGACCTCTAGAGACTTTGAGGGGCCTAGAGAGGACACTAAGACCAGGTGGGAACATGGAAAGGAAATCTGGAGTCAAAGTCAGAAGGACTCTAAATGACTTTCTTATTCTAAGGATTTTCCTTTTACCTCATAGAGGTTTTGTTTTCTTTTGTTTTTGTTTGGTGGGGGATAATTTGCGTGTCTGTATCATTCTGTTTTATTGTTTCGTGGAATGGAGGCCAGCAGGAAACAAGATGGAGAGTGTAAAATGATCAGATTAGATCTTTAAGGACATCACCCTAACAGGCTGGGTCCTGGAAGGGTTGGGAGCTGGCTAATGAGGTGAAGGGAGTTAGGAATAATTCACAAAGCCAGCACCAGAGGGAAGGAGACCCTGTACCAGGTCACAACAAGGAGACTATAGGTTCCAGTCACCAGGATCAGACCTGAGTTATCTGGGCTTGGCATGTAGAGGTGGTTAGTGACATTTTCTAATGAATGAACAGTTGAAATGAAAAGCTGGGAGTGACAGGAAGAGATCTCAAGCAAGTGTATTACCTGTGAAACAGCTTCAAAGAACATCAAGTTCCATATGAACACAACACATTCTTGATCAAAGTAGGTAAGCCAAGATACTATCTGATTAATCCAGGTCTGATGAGAAGTTGAAAACACTGATTGCAATCAACAATCTTTATAGGAACCTCTTGAAGTAATGTGGATTTATTGGCAACTACTTCTAGTGATTTTTGACAGTTTTACTGGATAAAATAAAAGAATATAAACTAAAAAAAAAGTAGTAATGTGGATATCAAGAGTTGTTTTTTGGAATCTTGGTCCCATTTTTTTTCTGGATACCTGTTTTTGTCCTTATCATTCCAACACTAACATTATTCTGTCACTACTCCCAACTCAAGGAACTAATAATATGTAAACAGTCTGGAAAATGCTTTTATGTAAATTCCCAATTTAAGAAATGCTTCTAAGGAATCCATCTGGGAGCAATTTTGGTTTTTATTTATTATTATTATTATTTTTTTAATTCTAAGCTTCCTTTTCTTCCAGGTGGGGACAAGTTGGGAAGGGTTCTAGTGAATTACAGGAATTCACACTGAATCCAGATTTTGAAACATATTAAATGCTGTGAACTTCCCTGTCTGAACACCAGGCATGACTCAGTATGAAAGTACTGAGCTCCTGGATGATAAGAAGTCTGTGTCTGTAGGTCACCATTGTATGTACAAGGCCGGTTAATCATTACAGGTTTCTCTGCTAATCACCACAGCGGGGCTGACCACTGGGGCAAGCAAGGGATGATGGATTAATACCCAAGCCCTGGCAGGAACTGAACTCCACTGTTTTTATTCTGAAGCTGCTAAGAGATAGCACCTCCGCATTTGCCCTTATCAAATTTTATTCTTCTGCTTCCTTTAAATCAATAAGACAATGACTCAGTTGTTTGCTTCTTGGTATTACCAGTGGCAACTGCCCATTTCCAGGCCTGTGGGTTTTGATCCGATGCTCCAGGTCTTCAGCTGTGGCAGGGGGAGGGGGGAAGGGGAGGGGGAGATTGGGGCAGAGGGATGCCAGGTTTCACTGCAAGATGCAATGGGTTAATTTGCCAAATTGTAGCTCCTAATTTTTTTCAGAATCCAGGAAACATGACCCCACTTATATTTAAAGTCAAGGGCTGAACTTTCAAAGACCACTTGTTAAATATCTAAGCCCCCTCCTTACACTGAGATCTCTAAAACAAGATGTTCCATGTTGTGAAAAGTTTAACATAAAGAAACATGAACACAGCAGAAATGTATCGCCCAGTGAATTTTCACAAACCAAGCACATCCAGTAACTGGCGCCCAGATCAAGAAACAGCACGTGGCCATCTCCTTGGAAGGGCCAGCGGTACACCTTCTAGTCACTTCACCCTTTCGAAAAGCCCCCACCATCTATCCAGCAGCATGGATTCATTTTTGAATTCTAAAAAAGTGGAATCCCACTGTATTTACTCTTTTTTGCCTGGTTTCTTTTACTCAACCTTATCTTTAGAAGATTTAACCGTTTTTTTGTGCTTACTTGCACCTTACTCTTTATCATTGCTGTATATTGTTCCATCGTATGAATATGTTTCTACTTATTCATTCTAAATATGTTTTTTGCCTTCAAAACATCCAAGAGAGGAATTTTCATCACACCTAACACATTCAGGCTGTGAATCACCATTTTTTTAAATCCCCTTTTTATTATTTTCTCCCTCTCCCATTCCGATTATTCCAATAAATTTTAATGATCTTGCAGCTTCATCCTCCTTCCCCTCAGATTCACCTTGCACACATCCCCTGAGAGCACTGATCTGACCACATCTCTCTCCACTCAAAACCTTTTCTGCTGTAATTTCTTTACCCAGGTACCAATAACCCTCCATGGCTTGGCTTTTCTTTGAAAGCACACAGCCTGTGGGGTGCCTGGATGGTTCAGTTGGTTAAGCATCCAACTCTTGTTTTTGGCTCAGGTCATGATCTCACTGTTTGTGAGATCAAGTCCCATGTTGGGCTCTACACTGACAGAACGGAGCCTGCTTAGGATTCTCTCTCTCCCTTTCTCTCTGCCCTTCTCCCACACACTCTCTTTTTCTCTTTCTTAAAATAAATAAACTTAAAATAAGATAAATAAAATAAATAAATAAATAAATAAATAAATAAATAAATAAATAAAAGCACATAATCTACTTTTCTTTCAGGGACTCCAATCAGCATTTTCCTGCCTTATGGAACTTGTTCAAGGATTTCTTCAGTCTGGACATCACTTACAGATTGTCAAAAACTGCCAACCCATCCTTAAAGACCCAGCTCATGTTATTCCCAACCCCTTTCCTCAGGTTGCCTCATATCAAAGTTTGTTCTGTAAGGATCTACCTCTCCTGCTTGACTATGAACTTATGAGTGGCTGAGATCCTCACATTCCCTTCCAGGTTCTCAGTTTTGTTCAGTATCTGCTCAATGGCAACAGCCTGCATGTTATACACCCCATCACCCTGGCTTCTTTCCACACCCTTGGTTACTGTCCACCTCTGTTTTCTAGAACAATACCTATGGGAGGGCATGCCTTTCAAAGGCTGCGGGTCATATAGAGATGAGAGAGGAATGAAAAGCTATGCTGATGACCAGTTATAGAAGATTCATGTCCAGCTTGTTCTCTGAAAACTCCACTGACTATACTTTCTTAGGATTGTTCTCCAGAAAGAATGAAGAGCAAAACAGCGGGTATACAAGCAGCTAAGACGCCAAAATTGCATCCAATCCTGCATGTTTAATGTGCATGGAGGTGGCCAAGGGAAGTGAGGAAGGATATACATAGGAGAGGGAAGAGTATGAAGCACAGCAGAACAAACTTTCTACCACTGTTGTTCTATGTATGCATAATAGTCCTTGGTGTAAGAATTTTGTCATTATAGGGGCACCTGGGTTGCTCAGTCAGTTAAGTGTCCGACTTCGGCTCAGTTCATGATCTCACAGCTCATGGGTTCTAGCCCCGTGTGGGCTCTCTGCTGTCAGCCCGGAGCCTGGAGCCTGCTCTTGATTCTATGTCTCCCTCTCTTTCTTCCCCTTCCCCTCTCACAGGCTCTCTCTCTATATCAAAAATAAACATTTAAAAAATTTAAAAAAAGAATTTTGTCATTTTACACACTGAAATATCACAGCTACTTTATTTTTTATCTCACACTCCTAACACTTCATGTGACAGATAATTCTTTTTCCCCCTTTATGTTTCCTGAGGCAAAAAAAGCAAAAGCAAAATAAACCATTAGGACTACGTGTGACCAAGAACTTTTTCTGACTTGTGAATTTATGTGAAAAGTCTTATAATGGTAGAAGATTTAAATAATATGTAATTATACAGTCAATTAATCCCCTTTTCTGAAATTAATATGATTATATACAATAAGAATTGCCCAGAAAAATGTACTCTTGGTCCTGTTGTTATGTATTGTGGAGCCCATACCATATCCATTGATTAGATTTTCTCTAGGGTCTTGGAAAAGAATTTTGATAAGAGGCTCTCAAACTAGTTTTGGAAGAAATCAGAATGACTTTTCTTGAAACCTAGGAGATTTGCTGAAAAAAAAAAAATCATTCAGAGAAGAAAAATGAAGCAAGGTATCCAAGGTAGAAAGTTAAAAACTGGCCAGTCACATCAATGATATGTTAGCTCTCAACACATCTTTCCTCCTGGCATGTGACCTCAAGATTATAACCTTAAGAGAATGAGTTCTAGGAAAATAAAAGTAATCAAGAAATGGCTGGGATTTCTATTGCATTTTAAACAGCTCATTCATATTCTCCTTGCACCCTAAAAGACCAACTCAGAAGCAGTGATGAGCATAAAGCAAGAAGCCTCTGGAAAAAAAAAAGTCTTGAAATGATAAATGTAATGTTTCATGTCAGCAACTGGAATTTTTTTGCGGTGTTACTGTCTTGGCCTGCTGACAACATGATTTAATGGCCTGGTTGCTCCATGGGTTGATATGGCAACCATGGAAAATGCCATAAATATCTCAGTTGTAGACGTGAATGGTATGTTTACATTTTGTGTGGTGTATTGTATGACATGTGGTGGCTGTTGTCCCATCCAGTCGGAAACGTCTGGAATTGACAGATATTTCTTAGCATCATTTGGGCTAAAATGACTCTCATGACAGATACTTTATTGCAAGTCCAGAGCTATGTATTTTTGTCTGTATTTGAGAAATTAAACTCAGTGTTTAATGGGTCATGATGCCTTAACATAGTGTTTTATGTACCATGAGCCACTTCCTATGTTAGAGTTGAGACAATGTTAGATTCTTTATGCATTTAGCCTGGTCACAAGTGATTAGGACATTTATTCAAGACAGAATCTGAAGAAAATGTCCATAGATTTACTTAAACCCAAATCCTAAGGTTGGAAAGATTTTTGAAATAACTTCTATTTCAATTATTTTATCCCTTAGACAAAGTAACACAGACAATGCTTATTTGTTTCTCATTCCAACTTCTCTATGAAAAACAAAAAAAAGAATACATATTTCTCTGTGCTTAGTAGATTTTTGTACATTCGAAAAAGTGGGAATCATGTCTTAAAAAGAAGAAAATAATCTGAAACAGATTGTGTTGTATTGTCAATTCCCCTCAAAGACTACCAGAAAAACCTACTTATCAAGTAAAACTATGTGTATAAGGCCCACTTCGTCTTACAGAAAGAGAAATGTTGTCAATGAATAATAGTCAAATTTGCCACATCTGTAGTAAGGAAGAGCATCACTTTGGTGGGTCTTAATAGTGAATTAAAATAAAAATTAGGATAGGGTATCAATAGCATCTTTAGGGCCCAGGCTAGATGATTTTTAAGGTAGTTCTTCCCATTTGGGGACCTGGCTTGGACTGGATAGAGTTTATGATACTATAGCTTTGGATTAGTGGGCACGGCAGAGAGAGCATCTTGAAGAGAGTCTTCCTAAGAAAGCTCTTAGTCTTGATAAATAAAATGTTAAGTGGTTTGTGGTCTTATTTTCCAGAAACAGATTCCTGGAACAAGCAGTTAAAGTACTCTTGCTTGGCCTCAGTGTTATTTAATATAAGGACAGGAAAGAATGACAAGTTTTTAAGACAGGGTCAAGAAATGATGTTGGTTTCTACTTTCAGTTGCCTTCTGACTCTTAATTTCTTTGGGTCTTGTTATGCCATTCATTTAGTCATTAATTCACCTTTTCACTAATCATATATTGAGAATTGGCTGAATGCATATACTTAGAATACAAAGGTAAGACTTGATGGGCACCTGGGTGGCTCAGTCGGTTGAGCGTCCCACTTCAGTTCAGGTCACAATCTCACAGTTAATGAGTTCCAGGCCCACGTTGGGCTCTGTGCTGACAACTCAGAGCCTGGAGTCTGCTTCAGATGCTGTGTCTCCCTCTCTCTCTGCCCTTACCCTGCTCGTTCTCTCTCTCTCTCTCTCTCTCTCTCTGTCTCTCTATCTCTCTCTGTCTCTCTCTCTCTCTCTAAAATAAATAAAAACATTAAAAAAAATAAAGGTAAGACTTGATATCTGCCCTCAAGGAACTCACAATATATATTCTTGGGTCCTTTTAATGAGTTACTGTTCTGTTAGGCTCTTTTAAGTTGAAGGAACCAAAGCATGCTCAGGGAACCATGCATATGCATATTTATCATGAGTGCCCCCCAGGAAATTAGAAAGCACAAGAAACTATCTCAACAGCCCCCAAACCAGGTGTCATGGAGGCCAGAAACACTTTTGGCTACAGTTAAGTCTACTATAGTAGCTCCAGTGATCTGGCAGCCATTCTGGGAGGTCCCATCTCATTTCCTGGAGGAAAGGAGTGATTGGTTGATTAGCCACAATCTAGGAAGGATGGAGTACAACTGTTTTCCCAGATTTTCAAACCAAACCAACCCATCAACCAGCCCACAGACAATGGTGTCCCTAGATCAGTGCCAGGAGCCAGTTATGTGTCTTTAGATCATGACAGAATCCTGGCCCAATCAACTGTGGCCCATAAAACAGGTTACACGACAAAGTATAAGAAATCGCTTGGGGAGTCTTTGCTCTCAAAGTCCCTCACCTGGAACGCCCTATTACAAAATATAGACCTTAGTAGCAGAAGGGATTTCCACTGCATGCATTTTTCCCCTTTGTAGGTAATGTCTCATCAAGCTCCACTTCCTTTAGTTGAAATCCAAACCATCACTGAAGTTGAACATAGTTCTCTTTGTTAATGTTATTTTGTTGCTTTGTTTTGTTTTGTTCTGTGTTTTGTTCTACGTACCTTATTAGATTCATAACAATTGTGGAGAATATCTCAATGAACCAACAGATAGAAATAATCAGAGAATTGAAATAGGAAGTTTTTCAAAGCTTAGTCTTTCTTTTATATTTTTTTTTCCACTTCAATCTTGGTTTTGCAGAAGAAGCAAAATATTGTCAGTGAAGAATAGACAAATTTGTCACATTTTAATTTGAAGGTAAAGAATTGCCTTCAATCATTGACCTTTATTTCTTTGTCTTGGGATCAAATTGTAACTATGGAGCCTGGTTTAACACGATGCCTGAGAGAAAGGGTTTAACCTCATTGAAGGTAAAGGAGCGTTGTCCTTCTCATGCCCATCAGGTATTGATGTGTTTGGTTTAGGGACTCATTCATCACAGCTTCATCAGCAGTCATCTGTCACATCAGGATGGGGTCTTCGCCTCCCAGACTTCTAATTTACCTTGTTCAAAACTCAGAATTAGCCTTAAAAAAATGAAAACCACTCTGTGGTTTTCCATATGTACCACATGGAGGCCATTTTTAATGTTTTGGAGGTGCAGTGCACAGACAACTCTTTCCAGTTAGACTGTTTCTGTCATGTGGGATATCTTCATTGTGAAAGACCAAGTTTTTAAGTCACTGTCTCCATAGCTCACTTCTGTGACTTCTAAACTGACACTATTGTGGGAAGTATAGAAGCAGATTCACAGTTAAAAAGGTTAAGTATAGTACGCAGATGCAAAGAAGAAATGCCACTAGAAGTAAGGATACCCCAGTAGCAACAGACACACCAAGCACCCAGAGCTTGGTGTCTAATACCATTCTCCAGTAAAAGAAACCAAGACTCCTTGGAGAAATGGCTGATTCTCACACTGGGGCAGAGAATATGCAAGATGAACCTGGAGCATCTTGGAGTGCCAAGAAGCAAGGAAGTGCTTAAAAACAACAACAACAAACAAAGCACACAATGATGGAGGGATATCCAAAGGACACAGCCCATGGAAAGAGCTCCCAACAGCCAAAGCTGGAACAGCGTGAGCAACAAAATATGTAAAATATATTAGACTATAACCCAAAATACAAAATAAAAAGCCATGAGCCTGTATTGATATAAATGTAATAAATCAATAAATGAATTAGAATAGACAAATCTCCCACACAGAAAAATGCTGAACAGTTTTTGTAGATATCCTGATCCCCAGAAGATGGAGTATAAGCCCTCACTCCTTACATATAGGCTGCACACAGTGACTGCCTTCCAAAGAATACAGTATGGAAAGGTGGACAAAGGGGAACTTTATGGTGGGGAAAACACAAACACCACCTGATCCAGTCAATCACAGTCCATATTGACAGTGATGCCATTTCGATAGCAAGCACCCTTGATATCATGTGATGAAAATAGCACTTTACTTCTGTGATTTTCTTCCCCCCCCCCCCAGTCCAAACCCTATTGGAATCCTGAGTAAAACATTAGGTAAATCTCAAATAAGGGGCATTTTGCAAAATGTGCTGACCAGTCATCAAAAGCAAGGAAAGTCTGAGAAGCTGTCATGGACAAGAGGAGTCTAAGAAGACATGGTAACTAACTGTGATGTGACATCCTGGACAGGATTGTGGAATAGGAAGATGCCATTAGGTAAAGACTAAGGAACCCTGAATAAAGTATGGACTTTAGTTCATGGTGTGTCAGGGTGCCTGGGTGGCACCTGAGTGCCTGGCACCAGGGTGCCCTGAGTTAAGCGTCTGACTCTTGATGTCAACTCAGGTCATGATCTCATGGTTCATGAGATTGAGCCCTGAATTGGGCTCTGTGCTGAGCATGGATCTTGCTTGGGATTCTCTGTCTCCCTCTGTCTCTGCCCCCCTTCAAATAATAAATAAGAAAAAAATAATAATAGTGTGTCAATTCTTCAAAATTATTAAAAAAGACAAAAAATATATTTTTGATTTTCCAATTTATCTGCTCCTTCTCACTATGCTTCACCCCTCTGAGTAGTAAGAATGGGAGCCATCATAACTCCCAGTCAACATCTTAAAACAGCCCCAGCTATTCTTTTGTGGCTCTGTGTTAAGCACTTTTGGGATGAAGCAAAAATAACTTACCTGCTTGTTCCACGAATACAGGCTCCTCAGAAATAATATTGTGAGTCAACTCAAATAGTTTACTTATCAAAACCAGCAGCTTACTCAAGGAAAAATTTGCTTCAAAACGCTTATCTTGTGGGGCTCACCAATCCAAAGCTGCTAAGTCATAAAGTCGGCCCCATCCCAGCCTGCTCTCTCACCCAGAGAAACCTTCCTTCCCTAAAGATCACCCTGTGCAGACTCTGACTTCCTCATTCTGAGACACGGCTGAGATCACTGAGGTAATGTTCTCTCAGACTACAGTAAACCTGAAAACCTGGGTTTGTTGCATCAATAGGTTTTCCTGGGGTCTTCTGGAAGTTGACAATCAATAGTAACTGGGCAGAAGTAATAAGGAGGGGGCAAGAGAATTTAACCTTGTCTTTAAAGGTGTCTCAGTATCTTCCACTTTAACACAAGCTCATTTCAGGTCAATATTCAATTGAATCAAAGTTAGCTCCTATCAGGGTAACTCCTAATCCTTTCACTAGTCCTGTCCCAAGATGGCGGCTATGGGTGGTTTTGGCTTTGGATACTTGGTGAAGGAGGAAGAAGCTGATCCTCCAGATCCTTGTTGTCCCAGGATTTGTGTTGCTGACCAAATCTGCAACTTATGGATGTATGTCTACCCTCCTTTTGAGCATGCTGAGTAGTTCCGCCTCTCTAGCCCCACAAATTCCCTGAGCTCCAGCTTTACCTGCCAATTTGGTCTACAGTCAAAGGATTAATCTCAGCTAGAGAGTATTTTGTCTCCACCACAATGGTGGTACCCCACAGACCCAACATCCACCACAGACAGCTCTCCTCCACACTTGCTGTGAAGCAGGCAAGGACTTCTGTATCCTTCCTATAGTACACAGCAACTCAGGTAGACTCCAAGGCTAATTTAGGCTTTATTTCTGCCTAATCAGGCTGATGTGTCATTGTCATTCAACTGTGGTCACCCCTCATGTACTCAGGGCCTGTCTCCGTGCTCTCCAGCCAGGGTTTCCAGTTTTTGGTTTTTTTACCCTAACCCCTCATCCCACCAGATGTCCAGCCACACAAGGAAGATCATGTCACAGGTCACTGACCACTCACTTCCTTTTGCTTCGACTGTCTTTCCTCCACACTGACCCTCCCTCTCAGAGAACTGTTTCCCTTTACTGTCTGTCTGGAACTTCCCTGTATCAGAGCCTCCCACTGTAAGGTGACACAGTGACACTCATGGCATCTGTGACAGACACACAGATGCACCACTCAGATCCTCCTTTAAGAAAGACCTGGTTACCCAGCCTCAGAGAATGTCAGGGAACTGACAGCCTCCCGCTGTTTACTCCCTTAGGTCTGCCATTGCTCTCCAGCTGTGACACTTCTATAAGGGGGAACCTCAAACAATGACTGCACAGGAGAACCAGAGCACATACATTTCCTCCCAGTGAGGGACCAGTCTGTGAGCCATCTTTATGCCAGAGCTCCTTGCTGGTCTGACAGAAAACTTCTCAGAGCTGTACTGCCATCTGAGGCTCTACCTTCTCACACTTCCTTCCTTCTGCTCTCCTTTCACAAGTCACAGACCTGCATCACAGTCTGGACTCTTGCAGTCAATGCCTGCTTCTTCTCCACTTTGTCCTTCACAGTCGTTAACCACAATAAACCTCTTGCTCTTCTAACTTCTTGGTGTCTGCTTCCTGGAGGACCCAATAACCAAGTCCCCAGGCAGAAGAGCCCTGATGGCAAATGGGTGAGAGGGAATACAGTTTAGGAGGAAGCAGATGAAAAGTCCACAGGACTTGTAATTCCACACTATGTTCACACCTGGTGATATACAATTAGCTCTTTATTATTGTTATTGTTATTGTTATTAAATTCAAGTTAGTTAACATACAGTGTAGTCTTGGTTTCAGGAGTAGTAGCCAGTGATTCATTACTTATATATGATATCCAGTGCTCATCCCAACAAGTGTCTTCCTTAATGCCCATCACCCAACATTCCTCCAGGAAATCCCAGTTTGTTCTCTGTATTTAGGAGTTTCTTATGGTTTGACTCCCTCTTTCATTTTACTTATTTTTCCTTTTCTTTCCTTATGTTTATCTGTTGAATCTCTTAAATTCCACGTATGAGTGAAATCATATGGTATCTATCTTTCTCTGAGAAAAAAAAAAAAAGCTATGCTGGATATTTTCCTTTTGCCTTCGATATACAATACCCACCTTTCCCCACCCTCCTCCACTGGAGGGAGCCTGATTCTCTTCTGCTTCTGGCTGGGCTTGGCCAATGGGAACCACCAGCAGGAGACTGGACAGAATCTTCCCAGGTCTCTCCCCACTGAGGGGCCATGGGTGGGCTTGTCCCTCTACTGAAGGCCTGATCACTTGTCAGTGGGTGGTACCTTCTCAGGGTTCTGGTAGCTGCTTCCTCCCCTAGCCCCTTCAGGACCAGGAGCCCTAACAGTTCCTCATTGTGGTGGTCCTGTGGAACTGCATTCTTCCTGGGGTTTCCCCCTACACAGTTAGATGTGCCTGCCAGGAAGCCAAAGACAGTTTTATTGAGTTATCCAAATTCATTTGGCATAAGCTTATTTTTTCTGTCAAGAAATTTCTAAAATTTTGAGTGTGAAGATCCTACTATTTCTCAAACACTAAGGGAAGTCTGGGTGGCTCAGTCAGTTAAGCATCCAACTCAATCTCAGCTCAGGTCTTGATCTCAGGGACATGAGTTCAAGCCCCGAGTTAGCCTCTGTGCTGAGCATAAAGCCTACTTAAAAAATAAGGAGAAACATGAATAAAATCATTAGATTCTATTCAATGAATGGGTTGAGATATTGAAATAGAATCTATCTGAACCTCATTCTAGTTATTTTAATTTACCATAAGTAACATAGAAACTGTCAGAAGCAATAAACAATCATATTAGGGCTTATTAAAGTTCAGCATACTATATGAAATAAAATGTCCCATCTGGATGAAAAGTCTCTCAGAATTAACAAATGGGATCCTTCTGATTAATATAATTGTTTTCAGTCCTTGAGCAAATATCTCCACCTCAAGTGGGACTCTCATTTCTCCCATACATTTCAAGGGTGAATTGAAGAAAGTAATTTAAGACAGTGCTTCCAAAATTCTTTATTTCTTTATATATATTTTTATGTTTCTTTGTTTTTTAACTTCTCCTTTGAGGTTAAGAGAGCTTTGAACTTTCTCTCAGACACAGTATGAACATACCCATACTTACAAAATAATGGCTACGGTTTCAGAGAATTTTGGAAAAGCTTGTGTACTATAGTTCTTGAGCCTCACATTATGAAGTTTTGGACAACAGGCAGGTAAGAAAACAGCACAACTCTAGAGGGCTTGGTTTGGTGGACCACAAGCTGGTGTAGACACTGGTGCACATAGCACACCTGCACACACATACATGCACATACAATGCCCACAGTTCAACAGCAGAATTCTGAATATTAGTCAAGGAAAACAAGACACCAAATATATATAGGTACATCTGTGTGTGTGTGTGTGTGTGTGTGTGTGTACATGCACACACACCAAAATGCCATTTTTTAAATGTCTTATTTATTTTTGAGAGAGAGAGAGAGAGAGAGAGCAGGGAAAGGGCAGAGAGAGGGAGACACAGAATCTGAAGCAGGCTCCAGGCTCTGAGCTGTCAGCACGGAGCCAACGTGGGCTCTTGTGAACCACGAGATCATAACCTGAGCCATATCAGATACTTAAGTGACTGAGACACCCAGGCACCACCCCCCCCCCCGCCATGTCATTTTTAAGTAAACACTTCAACAACAAAAAATCTGTTCTTATTACACAAATTTATAGTTAGCAAAACCCAGTCTAGGATTTTCTAGCAGACTTTTGGCTTATTCTAATGCTTACCCAATTCATAGAGACGATGTCAGGAAATTTGAGTGTTTCCACTAGAAAGTACTACAAGTCTCTTAAAGTCAAAATTGGAATTAAAATCATGATCATCACCCTTTTCTGGTGTTTGTCCCATCGCAACCTAGTGCAAACTTTCTTGGTTTACACACAAACATTTACAAATTGCCTGGGCTGGAAGCATGAGTAATGTTGATGATTTCTCTCCCTCACCAATAAATCTTAACAATTATGTCTCAAAAGCATCTGGGATGTGCTCTTCCTTACTCCCTCTTCCAGGTTATTCATTATTCACCCCTTCACATATACTGTAAAAAGTGATTCTATTTCCTCACTTCTTTTCATTTTCACACCACTGCTGGTTATCTTACTGAAATGCACAGCTGATCTTGCCATTGACTACTCCTGCTTGGAACATCAGAAGCATCCTGTCTTTATCTCTTCCAGGAAGAACGTCTAAGCTCTTCACCTCCCAGCCCCTCTCCCCTACCTGCCCCCCTGTTTATACACAAAGGCACAAATCACTGCTGTTTCTCAATGCCGCCTGGTTTTCTCAAGCCTTCATGTCTTTCTACCCCATGCCTTGACTTCCATATACTTGGATAGGGCTTGGATAGGTGTGCATAGATGCCATGTCTTCAGCAGCCCTCATTGACCATGCCAGAGCAACTAATCGCTCTCCTTCCTGCTGCAGGAACACCCTGGCTTCTGTGATGGCATTAGTGAAAGGTGATGTAGTTGTTTGTCTACACCCCTCTGGGTCCCCAGGATAAGGTCTGCTCTCTGAGGTGGGGCTGGATATCCAGCTAATTCAACTGTGTTTTCCTGATGCCCAGCATATGTTAGTCACCCCAAATTTATTTATTGATTCAATAACTCAATGAATTTCTATATCCCTTCTTGAGAAATACTGTCATTAATTACTCTAACATTCACATTAAGACGAAAGACCAAATGATCTTATTGAATTACTTTTTATACATTTATAATATTTCTATGAATTAGGTTATGAGTTTTCTGTTCTGGTTAGAGGCAAATCAAGAGGTGATGGAAGTTAGGGGCACCTGGGTGGTTCAGTCTGTTGAGCGTCCAACTTTGGCTCAGGTCAGGATCCCGTGGTTCCTGAGTTCGAGCCCCCCATCAGGCTCACTGCTGTCAGCAGGGAGCCTGCTTGGGATCCTCTGTCCCCCTCTCTCTCTTACCTCTCCCTTGCTTGCACTCTCTGTCTTTCAAAAATAAATAACATAAACAGCTTCAGTGTTGCCTACGTCCTACGCATATACATGTGCATACATGCACACATACATGGACATGCATGTGCACATATGAACATGCGTTCATACACATGCATGCTTGCAGCCACATGTGCATTTGTAAACACATAAATTTGCATATGGAAGCAGCTAGAGGTGCCTCTGCAAAAACACATTTATGGAGTGCTTGGTTTACTCTTCGATGCTAAGCTGTTTCACATATATCCCCAAATTTAATATTATCACAACCTTGAAAACCGACATTATTTAAAATGTGGGTGTGTTTTATAGATACAGTGAGGCCTAAAATGGTTGACTAGCTTGCCCACTGCCAAACGGTCATTGCAGGGAGGCACTGGCTTTCCTGAGACAGTGATGTAGAAATCCATCTGTTCTCCACCTAGATGCTTCCCATGAATGCATTCTACCCCCTGCACAGCATCTTTCTCCCACTCTCTGGTCAACTGATACAAGTTAGCTTCCCAGTGGGTTTGTGTTTCCCACAGCAGGTTCACTGGTGAAAAGTAGCTAGGGAAAATGATGACAGTTCAGGCAACAGAATTGTGGCCCTTGGGACAGGGGTGAAGGACACTCTAAGGTGAGAATGCAAACGTGTACCATGATGAGGATTATAGGGAATTGACATCAATTTATTGCTACATGAAATGCTAGGCTGATGTTGGAGCATTAGAGATAGAGAGTGCTAACATTTAACAGACCTGAAATTCACTCCAGAATTAGCTGAAAAATCAACATGTGTTTATTTTATGTTTTTACATTTCATACATATATATGTACATAAATTTTATATATTCTGTTCAAAGAGTAAAAACACCTAAATCTAGAGATGTTAAGCACACACACACACACACACACACACACACGTATTTTTTCCCCTTATAAGTATTCACACATTCCTCCCCAAATTACGTTTTACAGGAAAAACTCCTACTTTATTATCACTTTTTCTATTGAGGTATAATCACACATAACATTATATTAGTGTTAAGTGTACAACATAATGATTCAATATTTTATATGTAGAAAAATGACCACCACAATAAGTTCAGTTAAATCCACCTATTTTCTAATACTCCTAATAATGACCTCTTCTCTTTTTACGGATCAAATGCTAATTGCTTCTCTGAAGATCACATGCTGTTTTCAGCTAAAGCAAATCAGAAGCATAAAGCAACTGGACTGCTCAACTAACTCACTCTAATAATACCAAAGGATGTCTAAATTTTGCTATGGTTACAAATCTGCCCACACATCTAGTGAGGAAGGCACAAACCCTCCAGCAGCAATGAGAGGAAGAAACAAATTTCTAGAATGCATTTCTTCATTACTAAATTAAATAAATAATGCAAAGTAAAGCAAAACCAAAAAACAAAACTAAGGCCTTGGAGGTAAATCCAAAGTCAACTTTGAGATCTGGGAACATCATGCAGTTTGAACAGTTTAGGAAATGTATTTAAGTTGACTATTGGTCTAAACTGTGCATTCATAAGTTAATCACTGACAGAGCTTGAGATACTCACAAAGCCTCTGTGAATTGCCTTCAAATCCCTCCCTCAGTGACAGGGAGTACAGCCCCTCCAGTCCACTCTGAATGTCTACCACAAGTGATAAAAGACTGGGTTGGGGATGAGTAGATGACTCAGGTGAAAAATGGGTAGATAGCAAAAGGCAGATAACAAACAGTACTCCTCAAAAACAGAAGAGCCATTTCATGCATTTCCTTTATCCCCATAACTTCCAGCTTTTTTTTGTTAGCTCAATTTGCCATTAAGTATGCAGGGAAAACATTTTATTTCTGTCACTGGTGCTGCCCTGAGACTCCCAAAATAGAAGGAGCACTGGATTACTGGGAGCCTTGCAGCCATGGTTCCAGCTCTGTCCTGAGAGGATCTAGTTCTGTGACCTTGCTCCAGTCTCTGAATCTCTATGTATCTTGGTTTTCCTTTCTGCCATGGGCTGGACTAGATGGCGGAGGAATACCTAAGCCCTGTCTGCATTAAAAGCTTTACCCAATGGTCTTTCCCCAACCTCTTCTCTTAGTTGTACCATCCAGAAAGAAGAAAAACTAATGTTTCTTGGGCTCTTGGGTTTGGATGTCTTCTCATTTTGAGCCCAGGAGATGCATCACTGAACAGGAAGTACTGACTGGTGTTGCGGAACAATTCCCATGGTAGCAAGAACTCCTCCAGTGATTCTTTCTTACTAGTCTCTGGAGGTGTCAGCTTGGAGAACTCATTCCAAGACCATTGAAAAGTTTCCCCCTTCCAGCTATAGGACATTAAAAACTTATAAAACTTTTGGGTGGAAACTATTTTAAAGGCTTAATTGCTACTCTGCCTTTTTATACAGAATACCTCAAATCTGGATTAATTTTTAATGACACCTCAGGACCATTTCCATGAAAACTTTAATTATGTTTGGGCATGTTATGGACTGAATGTTTCTGCCCACTTAAAGTCTGTATGTTGAAGCCCTAATCCACGTGATAGTACCTTTGAGGGGGTAAATCAGTTTAGATGGTGTCACGAGGGTGGGACCCCATGATGGGATTAGTGCCCTTATAAAAGGAAGAAGAGACACCAGAATTTCTTTCCTCTGCCACACGAAGGACACAGTGGGAAGGCAGCCATCCTCAAAACCCCACTTTTCTGGCACACTGATCTTGGACTCCCAGCCAAGAGGCATAGATATCTATTGGTTAAGCCAGCCTGCCTGCAGCATTCTGTTACAACAGACAAAGACAGCGTGTTAGTAAACATTTTTCAGTGCTTATGTGCATCAGCCTCTGCCTACATTTGGAAATTTGCTATTTCCAATAAGGCCTGAAAACTCAGCAGCCTGAGTTAGGGCCACCATGTGCAAAATAGAGAAAGCTGGCTCCAGCAAGTGGTCATCAGCGTCCTCACTGGATTGAGGGAGTGTGCTGAGGCTGTGGAGACGTCATCTTTTTGGCTACTAAAGCACTTCTCACTGGGGTGGCAGTTCTTGAATCTTTTCTGGTGGACAAAGCAGGTCATCAGAGGTGTGTGCATGAACAGAGGCCTGGCCCTGGCTTCTTAGATGTTTGCTTATCCTCAGTGGGGACTGTGATGAAAATCTTATGAATACTATTGGGCTTTGCTCTCTCTGGCTGGTTTTATAATTATTTTGCCTTCTTCTAAATGATTTCTATTTATCAGATTAAATGAAGCGTCATGAATGAGGATGAGTCTCTGATTTAATATCTTTCATTTACCCGAATTTATCCCTTGCTGTGTAACAACCACCCCAAAGTTAGTGTAAAACCACGGGAATTGTTTGTTGTGTTCTCACATGGCTCTGCGACGTGACTGAACATGACCTGGCAGGTCTCACTTGGGATCTTCCATGCAGGAGCATTCAGGCAGCAGCTGGGGCTGGAATCAGCTCACAGAAGACTCAAACAGCCAGGGATCTTCAGGCCTCTATCTCTGTCTCTGTGTGGCCTCCCCACAGGTTTCTGTCTGGGGGACCAGGGCTTCTGAGGTGGGTATCCTGAGAAAGAGCACTAGGTGGAAGCTATACTGCCTTTTTCCACTGGCCCTGGATGGTACACACCTCACTTCTGTCCCATCCTATTCATTAGAAGTGAGTCACTAAAGCTAGTGCTATTCAAGGGGAGGGATTTTCCATGCCACCTCTTGATAAGAGGTTTTGAAGAGTGTGGAGACATGTTTAAATCATCACACAAGTCAATATTGGGCCTTTGACCAAATCTCTGACACATCCCTTCCTTCTTGTCAGAGCTTCTTTTCTTTTCACCATGGGTCATGGAAGGTAGAATCAGAAAAAAAAGCTAGAAGATCGTTGTCATCCCATTTAGTCTTTGAAATGCCTCCCACCACTGCTGCATTTGTACATGGAAAACACTGAGACTACATAGTCTGAATCATCCAACCCTTCTTTACAGCAGTAGTGCCCCAGAATTCTTTAATTTTCTATGGAAAACAAAAGAATTAAGTGACTCAAACTACAATTCCCACAGTTGCTCAGAGGGACTGGGTGAGAGTGATGGGTTTTCTGCCTCTGGGGTGTCCATGCTGAGGCTAGATGCCAACTTGT
This sequence comes from Panthera leo, assembly GCF_018350215.1. Classification (NCBI taxonomy): domain Eukaryota; kingdom Metazoa; phylum Chordata; class Mammalia; order Carnivora; family Felidae; genus Panthera; species Panthera leo. The sequence continues at coordinate 47,050,912 of NC_056681.1, forward strand.
TTGTGACATCAACGATATTATGGAGGGTTTATGGTGGGTTGAGTGTTGGAGGAGAACAGTGGCTTCCAGACCATCCAACATCCCCCAAACTGCTGTTGTAGGTAAGGTTTTCCCTCTTAGATGGGGATTCATGTGCAGGATGTTTATGAGGGAGAAGCTTTAGGACCAGAACCCCTGGAAGTAAGCCACAGTGGGTTCTAAAGGGCATTCTAAATGGAGTGCCTCTTCAGAGTGGTCCTGAAAAGGCCTTTGTAGACATGTGTCAATGGTCTTTGGTTGCTGGTCTGAAAGGGGCATGAGCTGGACTCTCGGTGGGTCACACAACAAAGATGGTCCATTGGTGAGCCTCCGAGCAGCTAGGATTCCTTCCTTACAAGGGTGTCAGGCAGCTTATCATATTTATTTGTTGTGAATCACAAATGACAGGGCCCTTGCCCTTGGAGATTATGATTCAGTAGGCCTGAGGTAGAGCCTGGGATTCCATGTTTCTTTTTTTTTCTTTAAAATTTTTTAAGTTTATTATCTATTTTTGAGAGAGAGAGAGCATGCAAGTAGAAGAGGGGCAGAGAGAGAGGGAAACAGAAGATCTGAAGCAGGTTCTGCACCAACAGCAGAGAGCTCAATGTGGGGCTTGAACCTACAAACTGTGAGATCATGACCTGAGCTGAAGTCAGACTCTTTACCAATTGAGCCACCCATGTGTTCTGGGAATCCACTTTTCTAACAGGCTTCCTGGTGCTTCTTAATCACAGTGAGGTTTCCCCGTGCACTGGCCCTATGGTCATGATGCTCTCCTGAGGTTGACAGAGAGATTCCAGGATGCTGAGTCTGAAGGTGTTTCCTTGACTGAGTGTTAGAATGCTGAAAGTCACATGCAGCCAAGGTGAAGATCAGTGCCTTGATTATCTAGACATCCCAAGCCCACCACTGAATTGTCTGAGAGAGAGCTGGCAGAAGGTCCCAATTCTTGCCTCCTACAGCTGGCGAGTTCCAGCCAGCCTTATCACTCCCGACAGCAGGCTCTCAAGGAAGGCCCACTGAATTGAACTTTCAGCTCACTGAATTGGCTCATTCCCCAGCTGGAGAAAACAGCCCTATTATAAACACACAAGACTTGAGCTGGGAGCTGGAGGAGGAGTTACAGCCTCTTGCCTAAATCCATCCTGCAAAATTGACTTTTCTGTCAGTGAGAACACAGCTCTGCTTTTACTTCTCCTGTGTGCTTTGGCAGTTTCACTGTGGCTGTAAAATTTATCCAAGGAAAACTGGCATTTATCTTGGGTTCACTTGCACCCGGCAAAACTGATAAACAGATGGGGGCTCGCCAGGCCACGGTTAATTTGGTTAGCACTTTACAAAATACCAACGTCACCCTTTATTTCTGCTGGGATTATTTATGGTTAACTGGGAAGTTATTGGTCTGTTATATTCTAACAGGATCATTCACACCGTTTAAAGGATTTACTTCCCAATTTGGGGGAGACACTATCCAGTATACAGTGAGGGGAGGGAGTGGAGAGTGTGTGTCCAGGTTGCAAAGGGACCTCTGGCACTGCTGGTAATAAAGGAGTAAAATAGCTCTACTGGGTTTGCATATGCACACACAGCACACTTCTCTGTAAGGCTTGTGGAGAAAAAGAGAGAGAATGAAAGAGATAGAGAGAGAGAGGAAAGAAAGAAAGAAATCAACAAGCTCTGATTGTGAAGCTTGCAAAGGGGATCAGAATTCAGACCAAATGTCCCACCCTGGTGTCTCAGAGTTTTTTTTTTCTTTTGTGTCCCAGCTAAAGGAACTGGGAGGATCAGAGACCTCATCCCAGCTCTGTTTACTTTGGGAACAATCGCTGATGTATGAATAATAATGGCTCCCTGTGACCAGGACTAATTGAATTGCAGCATGCTGGCGCAGTGAGGGGGCTTCGAGGGACCAGTCCATCACAGAGGCTTCTCAAGTAGCCATGGACAGTGATTGATGCCACCGAGCTTCGCAGTGAGCATCCTTGAACACCTAAGAGCAGGGGTATGAACCTGCATTCTGAGTTTCTATTAACCAGGGCCTCCCAGGGAGGAAGCAAATGTCAGGAGTCAAAGATGGGTTTGCAAATTACAAGGGAGGAGGGGACAGACTGTTCCCCAATCTACCATTTTTTCACCTGATTTTAAGTGAGTCTTGGTGGTGGGGATGAATGAGAGTGGATCAGCCCGGTGACCACGCAGCCCACAGTGGGGCTACCTCTTGCTGAAGCCAGGCGCGTTGATAGTATCTGGCTCGGTTGGGGTTCAGTGCCAGCCCCTGTCTGGAAAACAGAATGGGCAAAACAACCAAAGATTTGTCCCTTAAGAGGGTGTTTTGATGCTAGCACATGAGGTAGAGGGGAGGCAGAAGACAAGAGGGGGCAGTGGAAAAGAGTCTATGGCCATGTCTATATTCTAACAATGGATCTCACAGGGGCCCTAACATTTGGCCGTCCTGGTTGTCTGCTCTGTGTTTACACAGCCCTACCGTGCAGCTGGGACCCCGGGCTCAGTCGGACTTTGTTCTCACAGCAAGAAGTTGACCCCTGGTGAACTGTGATTGAGAAGCTTACGCTGCCCACCAGTCTCTCCGGTGGTCTAGACACAGTGGAAGTCGTCCAATTACAGGGTCACCAGTTTCCATGTCTGCATGATTTACCCAGGCCAAGCCCCAGACTGGTACCTTTTATGAGAGGTGTGCCTGCTGCCTTGGTTTTTCAGCCAGCAGTGGCTGGCTGGCAGGGGGCCTGCTTCCCTTGTCCATCCCCACTGGGCATGCACCCATGGGGGAAGCCTGGGGATCCATGCTTGTCAGGTAGCCAAGATCTCAACATTTTAAATTCCCCCCACAAACACTTCCTTATTAGTTTTTTTTCATCCACTGACTGTGCTTTAAAAACGAGTCATAGGATTGATTTTCTAATATTGCTGTGAATGTTAGGACAGACATAGGATTTCAAAAACAAAATAAATCTAGGTGGTTTAATGGGGATGAATTATCATTTCTTTTTTTAATGTAGCCAACTCCTTTCAATGTGCACAGATCTCTGCAGCAAAAGAACTGGACCCAAATGGTCTGCGTAAGAATAATGTTGCTCATTAAAAATAAAATTAGGCATAGTTGTCACTACCAATAGTTATTTTACTGTGCCTCAGTCGGTTAGGCATCTGACTCTTGGTTTCGGCTCAGGTCATGATCTCACAGTTTGTGGGTTCAAGCCCCATATCGGGCTCAGGGCTGACAGCACAGAGCCTTCTTGGGATTCTCTCTCTCTCCTTCTGTCTCTGCCTCTCCCCCACTTGCATTGTATCTATCTCTCTAAAAATAAATAAATAAACTTTATTAAAAAAAAAAAAACTATTTTACTGCACATGAGCTTCCCAGCCCCCATTTCCTGTTTAAGAATGAGATACTCTCAGTGGTTCAGTCATTAAGCATCCAACTTAGGCTCAGGTCATGATCTCACCATTCACGGGATTGAGCCCTGCATCAGGCTCTGTGCTGACAACTCAGAGCCTGGAGTCTGCTTCGGATTCTGTGTCTCCTTCTCTCTGCTGCTCTCCACCTTGTGCTCTCTCTCTCTCTCTCTCAAAAGTAAATAAACTTAAAAAAAGAGAGATACTCTCTGCCCATTCTGACATCATAGAAATAACTTCTAAACTATTTCTATTTTACTTATCTATTTGTCTGTCTATAAATTTGTATATCTGGGTTAATAAAATAAAACCAGGAGAGGAATTTCTGTCAGGTGTGTGAAGGGAGCAGTTCCTAGCTCAGGCAGAGTGAGGGCTCTGTTTCACATGGCCAGCCTTCTTCAGATAATTCTGAATCTATGCAGAAAAAAAAAAAAAAAAAGATCTTTCTGGCATATCCTGCTTCCTAACCCCACTTGACCAAACAGAGAATACAGCCGAGGAAAATGATAATTTCCCAGGGCTTGTAGCAAACATGAAATATTGTCAATCCTTCAAATCCGGACTGTTTTAGTTCCAGGTTCCCAATCCCCAGCCCAGCCTAGTAAACAAACTGTGTGCCCACTCTGGTGTAGGCCACACTCCTAGGGTTAAGATATTCCACCTAGAATCCCTCCACTCTTCCTTTGCTGATATTCATGGCCGCTATTCTTGTGCTTTGAATACCAAACAAAAGAGACAGGGCTGGCTTAGTGGCTGCACAAGTGAGGGAAGGGATGGGTAAGGAGAGGCATTTCCCCTTCAATTTGTATCTAGAATCAATATTCCAAACCCTTGCCAGGAAGCCAGGATCTTCCCTTTGTTACGGAGCAGCAGAATTTATCATGAAAGATAGCTGAAACCAATGTAAGTTCTAGAAAGACTGCAGAAGACAACCTTCCTGTGTTGGAGACTGTGTCCAAACCCTGGTAACTTCACTCCCTTTGGCTCAGAGGTGAATGGTGCCTCGTGCTTGAGGGGCTTTGAGCGAGACCACCTTGCAGCACCTTCATGACCCCAATACTGCGCCATTACAACTTTACATTTCGGATCTAGATCAGCCACACACCACTGCTCATCCACCCAGTTAAAATATGGCTCAAAGAGTTATTTAAGGGGAAGATGGTCAAGGGAGAGGGGAGAGCTACAAGAAAGACAGCAAAGATTTCCAAAAGGAGAGAAGAGTGTAACTGAAAGAGAAGACAGAATGGAAGCAAGGAATAAGCCTTTTTTTTAATTTTTAATTTTTAATTTTTATTTATTTTTTTAATATAGTTTATTGTCAAATTGGCTAAACTGTGCTCTTGGTATGGTGGTAGATTCCTGTGGTTAATCGCTTACATACAATACCCAGTGCTCATCCTCAATGCCCATCACCCATTTTCCCCTCTCTCCACCCCTCCATCCACCCTCAGTTTGTTCTCTATATTTAAGAGTCTCTTATGGTTTGCCTTCCTCTCTGGTTGAAACTATTTTTCCACTTCTCTTCCCCTATGGTCTTCTGTAACTTGCTCAAGATCCACATATGAGTGAAAACATATGATATCTGTCCTTCTCTGACTGACTTATTTCACTTAGCATAATACCTTCCAGTTCCATCCATGTTGCTGCAAATGGCATGATTTCTTTCTTTCTCATTGCAAAGTAGTATTCCATTGTATATATAAACCACAATTTCTTTATCCATTCATCATTTGATGGACATTTAGGCTTTTTCCATAATTTGGCTATTGTTGAAAGCGCTGCTATAAACATTGGAGTACATGTGCCCTTATGCATCAGCACTCTTGTAACACTTGGATAAATTCCTTGTAGTGCTATTGCTGGGTCATAGGGTAGTTCTATTTTTAATTTTTTGGGGCACCTCCACACTGTTTTCCAGAGTGGCTGCACCAGTTTACATTCCCACCAACAGTGCAAGAGGGCTCCCTTTTCTCCACATCACCAGCGTCTGTAGTTTCCCGAGTTGTTCATTTTAGCCACTCTGACTGGTGTGAAGTGGTATTTCAGCATGGCTGTGATTTGTATTTCCTTGATGATGAGTGTGTGAGTCATTTGTCTGTTGGCCATCTGGATGTCTTCTTTAGAAAAGTGTCTATTCATGTCTTCTGCCTATTTCTCCACTGGATTATTTGTTTTTTGGGTGCTGACTTTGGAAATTCTTTATAGATTTTGGATATGAACCCTTCATCCAGTATATCATTTGCAAATATCTTTTCCTATTTCGTAGGTTGCCTTTTGGTTTTGTTGATTGTTTCCTTTGCAGTGCAGAAGCTTTTTATCTTGATGAGGTCCCAATAGTTCATTTTTGCTTTTAATTCCCTTGCCTTTGGAGATGTGTTGAGCAAGAAACTGTTGCAGCTAAGGTCAAAGAGGTTGTTGCCTGCTTTCTCCTCTAGGGTTTTGATGGTTTCCTGTCTCAAATTTAGGTCTTTCATCCATTTTGAGCTTATTTTTATGGATGGTGTAAGAAAGTGGTCTAGTTTCATTCTTCTGTTGTTGTCCAGTTCTCCCAGCACCATTTGTTAAAGAGACTGTCTTTTTTCCATTGGATTTTCTTTCCTGCTTTGTCAAAGGTTAGTTGGGACCCATACATTTGTGGGTCCAATTCTGGCTTATCTATTCTATTCCATTGGTCTATGTGTCTGTTTTCATGCCAATATCATACCATCTTGATGATTACAGCTTTGTAATAGAGGTTAATGTCTGGGATTGTGATGCCTCCTGCTCTTTTTTTCTTCTTCAATATTACTGTGGCTATTTGGGGTCTTTTGTGGTTCCATATAAATTTTAGGATTGCTTGTTCTAGCTTTAAGAAGAATGCCAGTGCAATTTTGATTGGGATTGCATTGAATGTGTAGATGGCTTTGGGTAGTATTGACATTTTAACAATATTTATTCTTCCAATCCATGGGCATGGAATGTTTTTCCATTTCACTATGTGTTCTTCAATTTCCTTCATAAGTTTTCTATAATTTTCATCATACAGGTCTTTTACATCTTTGTTTAGGTTTATTCCTAGATATTTTATGGTTCTTGGTGCAATGTAATTTGGATCAATTCCTTTATTTCTCTTTCTGTTGCTTCATTATTGGTGTATAAAAATGCAACTCATTTCTGTACATTAATTTTGTATCCTGCAACTTTGCTGAATTCATGTATCAGTCCCAGCAGTCTTTTGGTGGAGTTTTTCAGTTTTTTCTATGCAAAGTATCGTGTCGTCTGTGAAAAGTGAAAGTTTGACTTTTTCTTTCCCAATTTGGATGCCTTTTATTTCATTTTGTTGTCTGATTGCTAATACTAGGACTTCCAATGCTATGTTACCAACATAAACAACATAAACAACAATGCTGAGAGTGGACATCCCTGTCGTATTCCTAATCTCACAGGGAAAGCTTTCAGTTTTTCCCCATTGAGAATGATATTAGCATGGGGTTTTCATATATGACTTTTATGATGTTTAAATATGTTCCTTCTATCCCAACTTTCTTGACAGTTTGTATTAAGAAAAAATGCTGTATTTTGTCAAATGTTTTTTCTACATCTATTGACAGGATCATATGGCTCTCACCCTTTCTTTTATTAATGTGATGTATCACATTGATTGATTTGCAAATATTGAACCAGCCCTACAGCCCAGGAATGAATCCCACTCGATCATGGTAAATAATTCTTTTTATGTGCTGTTGAATTCAATTTGCTAGTATCTTGTCGAGAATTTTTGCATCCGTGTATATCAGGGATATTGACCTGTAATTTGCCTTTTTTGTGGGATCTTTTGTCTGGTTTGAGAATCAAGGTAATGCTGGCTTCATAGAATGAGTTCAGAAGTTCTCCTTCCATTTCTATTTTTTTAGAACAGCTTGAGAAGGATAGGTATTATCTGTGCTTTAAACGTCTGGTAGAAATCCCCAGGGAAGCCATCTGGCCCAGGACTCTTATTTATTGGGAGATTTTTGATAGCTGATTCAATTTATTAACTAGTTATAAGTCTGTTCAAATTTTCTATTCCTTCCTGTTTGAGTTTTGGTAGTGTGTGGGTGTGTAGGAATTTGTCCATTTCTTCCAGGTTGTCCAGTTTGTTGGCATACCAGTATTCTCTGATAATGCTTGTATTTCTGAGGGATTGATTGTGATAAATCCATTCTCATTTGTGATTTTATCTATGTGGGTCCTCTCTCATTTCTTTTTTAGAAGTCTGGCAAGGGGGGTAATCAATTTTTATTTTTCAAAAAAACAACTCTTAGTTTCATTGATATGTGGGGGGATTCTATATTGGTTATTTCTGCTATGATCTTTATTATTTCTCTTCTTCTGCTGGCTTCCAAGTTTCTTTGTTGTTCTGCTTTTAGCTCCTTTAGGTATGCTGTCAGATTTTGTATTTGGGATTTTTCTTGCTTCCTGAGATAGGCCTGGATTGCAATGTACTTTCCTCTTAGGACTACCTTTGCTGCATCCCAAAGGGTTTGGATTGTTGTGTTTTCATTTTCATTTGTTTCCATATATTTTTAAATTTCTTCTTTAATTGCCTGGTTGGCCCATTCATTCGTTAGTAGGATGTTCTTTAACCTCCATGCATTTGGAGGCTTTCCAAACTTTTCCGTGTGGTTTGTTTCAAGTTCATAGCATTGTGATCTGAAAGTGTGCATGGTATGATCTTAATTCTTTTATATTTATTGAGGGTTGTGTTGTGACCCAGTATGTGATCTATCTTGGAGAATGTTCCATGTGCACTCAAGAAGAATGTGTATTCTGCTGCTTTAGTATGAAAAGTTCTAAATATATCTGTCAAGTCCATCTTGTCTGATGTATCACTCAGGGTCATTGTTTCTTTATTGATTTTCTGTCTAGTTGATCTGTAAGTGGTGTATTAAGTCCCATGAAATTACCACATTCTTACCAATAAGATTGCTTATGTTTGTGATTAATTGTTTTATATATTTGGGTTCTCCCAAATTTAGTGCATAAACATTTATAATTGTTAGCTCTTCTTGATGGATAGACCCTGTAATTATCATATAATGTCCTTCTTTATCTCTTGTTACAACCTTTAGTTTAAAATCTAGTTCATCTGTTATAAGCATGGCTACTCCAGCTTTCTTTTCACTTCCAGTAGCATGATACATGGTTCTCCATCCCCTAATTTCAATCTGAAGGTGCCCTCAGGTCTAAAATGGGTCTCTTGTGGACAGAAAATAGATGGGTCTTGTTTTTTTATATATCCATTCTGATACCCTATGTCTTTTGTTTAGAGCATTTAGTCCATTTACATTCAGTGTTAGTACTGAAAGATACAGATTTAGACTCATTGTGTTACTTGTAGTTTCCATGCTTGTAGTGGTGTCTCTGGTACTTTGTGGTCCTTGAAACATTTCACTCACAGAGTCCCCCTTAGGATCTCTTATATGTCTGGTTTAGTGGTGATGAATTCCTTCAGTTTTTGTTTGTCTGGGAAAACCTTTATCTCTCCATCTATTCTGAATGACAGGCTTGCTGGATAAAGGATTCTTGGCTGCATATTTTTCCTATTCAGCACATTGAAAATTTCCTGCCACTCCTTTCTAGCCTGCCAAGTTTCAGTAGATAGGTCTGATACTACCCTTATGTGTCTACCTTTTTATGTTAAGGCCCGTTTATCCCTAGCTGCTTTCACAATTCTTTCTTTGCCTTTGCATTTTGCCAGTTTCACTATAATATGTCATGCAGAAGATCGATTCAAGTTATGTCCAAAGGGAGTTCTCTGTGCCTTTTGGATCTCAATATCTGTTTCCTTCCCCATATTGGGGAAGTTCTCAGCTATGATTTGTTCAAGTACACCTTCAGCCCCTTTCTCTCTCTCTCCTTCTTCTGGAACTTCTATGATATGGATATTATTGGTTTCATTGAAGCACTTAGTTCTCTAATTCTCCCCTTGTGATCCAGATTTTATCTTTTTTTCTCAGCTTCATCTCTTTCCACAATTTTATCTTCTATTTCACTCAATCTCCCTTCTGGCCTCTTCAATCCTTGTTGTCACTACCTTTACTTAATTTTGCACCTCATTTACAGCATTTTTTAAATTCATTATGACTATGTTTTAGTTTCTTGATCTCTACAGCAATAGATTCTCTGCTGTTTTCTATGCTTTTTTCAAGCCCAGCGATTAATCTTATGACTATTATCCTAATTCTTATTCAGTTATACTGTTTTGCTTTGTTTTTAATTTTTGTAACACTTATTCATTTTTGAGATACAGAGTGTGAGTGGGGAAGGGGCAGAAAGACAAACATATACACACAGAATCTGAAGCAGGCTCCAGGCTCTGAGCTGTCAGCACAGAGCCTGATGCAGGGCTTGAACCCACGAGCCGTGAGACCATGACCTTAGCTGAAGTCAGACGCTTAACCGACTGAGCCACCTAGGCACCCCAGTTATATTGTTTATATCTGTTTTGACCAATTGTTTAGCTGTCATTTCTTCCTGGAAATGAAGGAGAAATCTTCCATTTCATCATTTTGGCTAGTTTTCTGTCCCTTATGTGTTTTAAAAGCTTGCTATGTACCCTGCACCTGCAAGCACTACTATATTAAAGAAGGTTCATACACTGTCCAAGGGCTGGCTTCAAAGGGACATTCCTATCCCTGCACACTTGTCACTGAGACAGCCTGGCTTTCCTACACCTGCTAGGCTGTGAGCAAAGGCAGGCTTTCTCCCACCAACTCTTAACAGTCTGGCAGGTGATATCTAGTTAGAAATAGGAGGATTTATTTTCTTTGAAAGACAATCACATTAATTACTTGAACTTATAGAGAAGAAAAAGCACTTGAATCTATTGTTTCCAGTGTGCCATGCACAGAGTACATCCTGTATTCCAAATTCATTCTAATCCTCCTAATAACTTAGGAGGTAGATACTATTTTTATCCCTACTTTGCAGATGAGACAACGAAGGTGAGATCAGGTCAATGCCAGGTAGTCTGACCCAGATCTTCTCTCTAACCACTCACCCACAGGATGCGCTAAACTCAGCCCTGACCTCTGGGATTTGTGTTTGGAGTTTCTGAGCAATATTAATCTCTCAGACATGTACAACATGCAAGGATGAGAACATTTAATGACTAGCAGCTTTTGAATGTGGCAGATTACAAGACACCCTCGGGTTGTCCAGAGCCCCTGGCTTTCTTGGGGTATTAGACAACATGTAACAAAGACAAGATTCGGGTCTGCAGATGACAAGTAACCTTTCTATATTCCATGATAGTGAGGACATTTTTGGCTTCAAATATTTGCTTCAAACAGCCTGAATCCCAGTTAGTTCTCATGATACAAATTGGTAAAACCTTTTTGAAACTTCAACTTTTAAAATGTAAATGAATACATCCTTTTACTTAGTCATTCTGCTGTGGTGTGTTTGTTCAATAGAAAAACAGAGTTTTGCAAAGATCCATCCAACAATGGTCAGTGGGGCTTTATCTGAAATAACTAAGTTCCAAACACCAGAAATGTCCTTCCAACAATGACTACATTTCATATAGCACACCTTTTCTAAAGCAAGAAGTTGCAGCTGTATAATCTACAATGGAAAATTATCTTGGATACTTAAAAAAAAAATTAAGTGTGTTTACTTATTTTTTGAGACAGAGGCAGTGTGAGTGGGGGAGGGGCAGAGAGAGAGAGATAGAGAGACAAAGACAGAGAATACCAAGCAGGCTCTGCACTGTCAGCACAGAGCCCGATGCAGGGCTCGAACTCACCAACTGTGAGATCATGACCTGAGCCAAAATCAAAAGTCGGACACTTAACTGACTGAATTACCCAGGTGCCCCAATCCTGGATATTTTATTAAGTGAATAAAGAAGTATGTAAAGAGAAACATCTCCTTCTTATGAGATAATTGTTTTATGAAATAATAGTCACACAGAGGTATCTGTGGAAAATGTTCTGGAATAAAATTCTCCAGTTTCCTGTGAGGTTGAGTTCAGAAAGCTACCCACCGTCTACGTCATGTTGACCTGCATTCTTTGAATCTTTATTCTTTAATGAATATGTGTATTTTAACAGGAAAGTAAGGGATTCAAACATTACTGTGTTTTTCAGAAGATATTCAGTCATCACCACCACCATTCAGCAATCGTATATTAAAACATCCACACCGTCAGGTCATCTAAGCTAGTACCTCTTAAAAATTAGAATATTTCATTACTCAAGAGGTAATCATACTTGTTACTTGGTGTTCTCACACTGTTTCTAAGCCCTCTTTCCCTGCTGTTCTGAGGTCTGTAATTACTTTAATGTTTATTTATTTTTGAGAGACGGAAGAGATAGAGCCCAAGCAGGGGAGGGGCAGGGAGAGAGGGAGACAGAATTTGAAGAAAGCTCTAAGCTCTGATCTGTCAGTGCAAAGCCTGACATGGGGCTTGAACCCATGAACTGCAAGATTATAACCTAAGCTAAAGTCAGACGCTCAGCTGACTGAGCCACACACGCACCCTTGTAATTACTTTTATACAGGCCATTTTATACAGGTCATTACTCACAGATTCCATATTTGTGAATGGGACCACAAGCGAAAGTTTTTTTATAATTTTTTTAAGTTTATTTATTTATTTTGAGAGAGAAAAAGTGTGGGCAGGGTAGGGGCAGAAGGAGAGAGGGAAAGAGAATCCCAAGCAGGCTCCGTACTGTCAGTGCAGAGCCCGATGTGGGGTTCAAACTCACAAACCATGAGATCACGACCTGAGCTGAAATCAAGAGTCTGATGCTTAACCGACTGACCAGTCCAGGCTCCCCCAAGCTAAATTTATTTGTTAGCCCCAAATTAGTACTCCGAGGGGTTAGGGTCCATTTGAGGGCATGGGTAGTAGGCCATGTGCACATCCCCAGCTAAGGTCAAATGAGGCAACTACAAACAATGTCTTCTCAACTTGTCTGTTCTCAACTATAAACAATGTCTTCTTAAAAGTCTGTTTAGTGTGTTCTGTTAGTGGCATTTTGTACTTTTTGTTGGTAATTTCCTTTTTAAAAGATCCCCAAACATAGTGCCAGAGTGTTGCCTACTTGTGCCTATACACAAAAAGGCTGTGATGTGCCTTACAGAGAAAGTACATAGGTTAGCTAGGTTTTGTTCAGCCATAAGTTATATAGGGTGACATTGACCATGAATTCAATGTTAATGAGTCAATAATATATATTTTTTAAAAAGTCTTCTTTTTGATTAAATAGAAACTCTCCTAAATGAGGTGATGTGTTGTTGATAAGTTTGGAATTATTAGGACCAGATGCTGACAGGAACCTAAGTCTGTGCCTCTCCAGAAGCAATGGTTCAGCTTTCTCTCATTCAGTGTTTGCCACAACCTGATAGAACATAACAATCACAAATGACAGGAATTGACTCTGCTTCAGTCTGGGCAGCATCAGTCTGGGCAGTTCCAGGGACTCTGGAGTTTCAGCTCCTACTGCTGGTGACATCAGTGGTACTCAAGATATGTGCATTGGTGAAAATGGATTTAGAGATACCTCCCCAACTATCCCTTCATGAGCAGGTCCCACGTCCGGCCAAGCGAATCCCTGTGCTCTTCAGAGCGCACCCTAGCTGAGCAGGGGTCCAGGCAGTGAAAAGAGGATTTCCAGGTGGCTGGGATGACTCTAGAAAGGGTTCCAGGAGCACTGTCATGTCTGCCTTGAGTCCTCTCCTGTGAAATGAAAGGGATGTGATGTCACAGAGCACCTGCAGGGGAGGCAGCAAGAATTACTTTGTAGCTGTTCACTAATCAAAAAAAAAAAAATAATAATAATTGGTAGCAAATGCCTGCACTGGAGAATTTGCTCTGAGACTCCTTTTCAGGATAACTTGGCAGCTAACTTTCACCACTTGTAACTTTTCAGGAGGCCCATAGAAATTCAGGGAAAGCAAATCAGTTTTAGTGATTTGGCAATCTCCACTGGGGGCATTGGGTCACCTCCCTGGCCAAATCACAGTCATTATGACCTTGGCAATTGTCTTCTCATCCCCAGGGCAATTAAGTTGGTGAAAATAAAAATTAAAGTGGCACCAAGTTGTTTTCTAAAAGTACCAAAAACCGTGTAACTACTTCACCAGAGAAAGCACAGAATTCCAGTAGAGTAGGAATGAGTTTGTTGGGTTGTGGAGTGCATCTCTCCCACTGCCCACACCCTAATGTAACCACACTTGCTTTCACCTACCACACTAGAAGCATATATATTAATTTAGATGCAACTTATATGAATTTACATGGGATTGCTGTCATTCACAGATTTCAAATAAAGTATCCCAAACTTAAGTAATTGCTTCTTTCCTTTAAAAAAAAATGTTACTAAGTGAAAATGCAAATTATAATTCCCAGCTCTGATCACAAACTGGAGTAACCTAAATACAGAGACTTGTATGGATTGCCAGTTATCCTCACTGGCTTTTTCTTTCTTCCCTAGTCTCTGTTGCCTCTAAGGAAAATCCAGCCTTTTTTCATAAAATGCCATCTCTGAGCTCCATTTTAGGGTCCATCAGATCAGGCTGTAATGTGGAGACAGTCTTTGGGGATGCTGTGATGCTCTGTCTTCATCCTCCTTCAAATAGTACTTGTCACTCTGGCTGCCAAGAGGGCCCTCCAAGGATGCCACAGCCATCCAGAAGTCCTGGCCTCAGGCCAGGCTCTGCCCACATCCCATGACTGGTGGTTGTGAGTGAATATAAGCCTGCCATCTCTGAGATTCAGGATGACCCTAAAAGGACCCTCCAGCTCCAGAGAGACACTTGGCTTTTGTCAGACTTTTTCCATGTTTATATTCTTTGGTTATTTCTTCCTTTCCCCATTATTTACAAAATGGACAAATGTTTACTTTTTTTAAAGTTTATTTGAGAGAGAGAGTGCAAGGGAGAGAAAGAGAGAGAGAGAGAGAGAGAGAGAATCCCAAGCAAGTCCTGCAGTACCAGTGTGGAGCCTAATATGGGGTTCCAACCCACAAACTGTGAGATCATGACCTGAGCCACAACCAAGAATTGATCAGTTAACTGACTGAGCCACCCAGGCACCCCAAAATGGACAAATATTTAAATCATTCGTGAATGATGAAGAACACGAGTCGTAGTGACTTTTTCCTGCCGCTTGGAACAGGTCATATGCAATGAATTTCTGATGGCATCCTCCTCCCTGTACCGTATTTGTGAATGTCCTTGTTTCTTTTTTAATTTTTTTAATGTTTATTTATTTTTGAGAGAGAGAGACAGAGTGTGAGCCGAGAGGGGCAGAGAGAGAGGGAGACACAGAATCTGAAGAAGGCTCCAGGCTCTGAGCTGTCAATACAGAGCCTGACGTGGGGCTGGAACCCACAAACCATGAGATCATGACCTGAGCCAAAGTCCAGAGCTTAACTGACTGAGCTACCCAGGCACCCCAAAAGTAGGATATTTCTAACAAGAGTGGCACATCCCTCTGTTAGAAGTTTGCGTCACATGACTACTATCTGATTTGACAAAAAAGTACATTTGGCTTAATGCATTCCTTGGGTCTTTCTCTTCTAATTTTGCTGGAAATTCATTAGCCTGGCTGGCATAGAAATGGAAGAAAAACACACATCGTGCTCTGCAGATGAAGAACCTGGGCTAGAATTGGTCCCAAACAGTGGCAGTTCTGATGCCTTTTCCTTCTGGCCTGTCATTTTTTTTTTTTCCTTCAAAACTTGATTCAGTAATTGTACACTTTCCTTTCACTTTTCCTTCTAATACCTAGTAACTTTTATTTCTCTGACTCTGGTACTTTTTTAATGTTTATTTATTTTGTATGTGAGAGAGAGACAGAGAGAGAAAGCGAGTGAGCTCAAGTCGGGGAGGAGCAGAGAGAAGGAGAGAAGAATCCCAAGCCAACTCCACACTGTAAGTTTAGAGCCTGATGTGGGGCTCTATCCCACCAACTGCGAGATCATAACCTGAGCCAAAATCAAGAGTCGGACATTTAACCAACTGAGCCACCCAGGTGCTCTGCTGACACTGGACTTTTTAATCTCTTGGGATAAATTTTTCAATAGCTCAACATTTTATCTTGGAATTTTTGAACATTTTGAAATAATTTATAAATTGACATTTCACTAAATTTAAATATGTATTACTTTTCTACTAGGTGAATTTTCCATAACAGCATATTAAATTTCAATCAGAAATTCATGTAATAATTACATTATGGATTTTTTTAAGTAACCTTCATGCCTAGTGTAGAGCCCTACATGGGGCTCAAACTCATGACCCCAAGATCAAGACCTGAGCCGAGGTCAAAAGTCAGATGTTTCCAATGTTTATAGCAGTGCTATTGACAATAGCCAAAGTATGGAAAGAGCCCAAATGTCCAACGACAGATGAATGGATAAAGAAGAGGTGGTATATATATATATATATATATATATATATATATATTTAATGGAATATTACTTGGCAATCAAAAAGAATGAAATTTTGCCATTTGCAACAACGTGGATGGAACTAGAGGATACTATGCTAAGTGAAATTATTCAGTCAGAGAAAGACAAATATCATATGACTTCACTCATATGTGGAATTTAAGATACAAAACAGATGAATGTAAGGGAAGCGAAGCAAAAATAGTATAAAAACAGGGAGGGAGACAAAACATAAAAAACTCTCAAATATAGGGAACAAACAGGGTTGCTCGAGGGATTGTGGGTGGGAGGATGGGCTAAATGGGCAAGAGTCATTAAGGAAGACACTTGTTGGGATTAACACTGGTGTTATATGTATAAGATGAATCACTGGATTCTACTCCTGAAATCAGTATTGCACTATATGCTAACTACTTGGATGTAAATTAAAAAAAAAAAAAAAGTCAGATTCTTAACTGAATGAGCTACCGAGGCACCTCATTAATCTTTTTAAAAATTTTTCCATAATTTGGCTATTGTTGAGAGTGCTGCTATAAACATTGGGGTACAAGTGCCCCTATGCATCAGTACTCCTGTATCCCTTAGGTAAATTCCTAGCAGTGCTATTGCTGGGTCCATCAGGTGATGAATGGATAAAGAAATTGTGGTTTATATACACAATGGAGTACTACATGGCAATGAGAAAGAACGAAATATGGCCCTTTGTAGCAATGTGGATGGAACTGGAGAGTGTGATGCTAAGTGAAATAAGCCATACAGAGAAAGAGAGATACCATATGGTTTCACTCTTATGTGGATCCTGAGAAACTTAACAGAAACCCATGGGGGAGGGGAAGGAAAAAAAAAAGAGGTTAGATGGGAGAGAGCCAAAGCATAAGAGACTCTTAAAAACTAAGAACTGAGGGTTGATGGGGGGTGGGAGGGAGGGGAGGGTGGGGGATGGATATTGAGGAGGGCACCTTTTGGGATGAGCACTGGGTGTTGTATGGAAACCAATTTGACAATAAATTTCATATATTGAAAAAAAATTTTACATTTAAAGACCCTCACTAATGAGTTCATTATCACAGAATCTTTACTTAGAAGCACTGACTATTTCAGATGTTAGATTAACACAATCATTTGGTTATTACCCTAATTCCTTAAGTGAAAAAGAAGACTTGCTCTATTTCCATTGTCAAAAGTGTTGTAATATTCAAACTTCATTTGATCATGACATCTTATTGCCATCTGCTGGAAAATCCTCACAAGTATATCATTCACCTGTCTGAGGAGCCTAACAATGGTATGATAAAAATAGGCAAAAAAAACCAAAAACAAAACAAAACAAAACAAAAAAACAGAATGGAAAGATGTCAGCGATGTACAGTGGTGTCCTACAAATGGGATGTTTTGTTTGGGCCACAGTGTCACATGGTGCCTGGCAGGCCCTTGATAGCCCTGACAGTGTCACTGATCAATTATGACATTGCTCTTTTCTCACTTGTGAAATGTGGCAGCATTTGCAAGACTGGGCAGCATGCAGTAAACACTCAATAATGGTTAGCCTTTTTTGCTTTTCATTTGAGAGGAGAAAACCCTTTTCTAAAGTTGAAAAGTAGCAAAAGTTTAAAAAAGAGGGTTTTATATATAGAACAGTATTTGTCTGACATATCTTAATGTATAGGTTTAGGCCAGATATTAATTGGCAAAGTCTGATTTTGATTCACCTTTTCATTCACTTAAAAACGCTAGCATTTGCAACCCAAGTGTCCATCACTGGATGAATGGCTAAACAAAATTTAGTATACATACAATGGAATATCACTCAGCCTTAAAAAAGAAGGGAATTCTGACACCTGCCGCCATATGGATGAAACTTGAGGACATTATGCTGAGTGAAGGAAGGAAGACACAAAAGGAAAAATGGGATATGATTCCACTTACATGAGGTGTCTAGAGTGGTCAAACTCAGAGACAGAAAGCAGAGTGGTGGCTGCCCGGGATTGGGGGCCGGGTGTGGAAGAGGGTCAGTTTAATGGGTACAGAGTTTCAGCTTTGCCAGATGAAGTTGTTCTGGAGGTTGGTGCATGATAATGTGGATGCACTTAACACTACTGAACTGTGCACTTAAAAATGATTAAAATGGTAAATTTTATGTTATTTGTAATAGACCCACAATTTGAAAAATTTTTAAATGACCAGAAAATTTGGAATATACCCAAGAAGTTATTCAGAAAATGAGAAGGACTATAAGGCAGAACACAGTTGGAAATAGGAATTAAAGAGAGAAAACAGTTTCATGTTTCTAAAAAGGAAAAAAAAAATGCCACCACCCACACACAAAAAAACCCATAAGCATTTACTAAGTTCCACTATATGCTAAACCCAGAAACTAAGCCTACCGTCATGTGGGCAAAAGATACATGTGAATGGATCAATAAATATGGAAGAACAGTGATAACGACTCCAATAACAGCATCAGGGGAGAGCTTCAGAATAAGGAGGCTACTCAAAGCCCATTCTTGGATACCAATCAATAAACCCTTCTCCACTCCACTCCAGCCTATGTGACTCTCTTCCCTAGGGCCACCGTATTTAGCGGGGACTGTATAGCAGGTCAGAGCTGAAAGACAGCTAAGGGAACGTGGAGGGCATGCAGCGCCTTCACTTCAATGGTGAGAAGGCTGAGGTTGGGCTAGGCCATCACAGGGAGCACTGGGCAAAGCACCTCACTCTTCATCCAGGGTCCTTTCTGCTACTTTACTTTCAAATAATTCCCAGTTCCTCATACTTCTCCCCAGGCCAAATGTCCTTATCTTTCTCTATTCCTGAAGTTTATTTTTAAAAGAATTTTTAAACAGTCATAGAGTCTATTAGATGAATAGATGGATGATTTAAATTGAGTAGTAGAAGCACGTGACCCTGCCTCTTCATCAGTTAGGCATCAACATTTCAGGAGGACAAACCCATAAGCAATGGATGATTGTTTTGTTTTGTTTTCCCTATATTCTCCACATAATAAAAAATTAGTTTGAATGGGGGGGAAAAGCCATATGTTGCTATAGTCATTCCCATAATCCTGGGTTTTTATACCTGCCTGACTTCATGGACAGCCCCCATGTCCCTTTGCATGAGGTCTGTCCCTGGGCCCTGGAGCCCATGTGCAGCAGACCAGAATTCCTGGGATTTAACACCAATTCGGAGGAGCCCTCAGCCAATTACTGACAGGAGTTGTTGGATAAATACCCTGACTCCCTCACTCCTCAGGTGGAATAGCTCAGAAATACATGTACCATGCTGTTCCCAGAGCCCCCCACCCCACCGTGGAATGAGGTCAGGTGGGTCACTGTTAATTTGCATGCTAACACTCCATGGCTTGGCTGCCTTTCTTTCCCCACTCAGCTCCCAGTGCTTCCTGAAGCCATCTCCCGAATGAACTACCTACCTGGCATTCTCATCTCAGGACATTTTTTCTTTAGTCAGACTCAGACATCTTTAGTGATCATTTTCACAAAGCCTTGTAAATTTCTCTTGTTTAAAGCAAAAGCAACCAAACACTGATGGCTGCATACAAAGTGAAGAGGGAACATCTCACCTCTAACTTTCCAGCTGCTTTCATTCAAATATCTAGCCAAAGTCCCAGGGTCTCCTTATGTGAACTGGTTTACTCAACCCACGTATAGACACTGAAATCCCTGACAACCCAGTTTGCATGACAATTTCAGGTCTGTGTACACTCCATAACTTAACTCCCCTGTAAAATTTCCACAGGGAAATCAACGTCTGCCTGTATATTTATTTGTTTGTTTTTGAAGTCAGCTGGGCTGTCTGTGTTTATCAACTCAGTCTGGCTTGCATATATATTGCAGATAAGGACAAATCAGGATACTACTCAGAATGCTTTCTCTTTAGACGTTTTCTTGTTCTTAATATTTCTATCGTGAAGAAGGAAGCAGAGAGGAGAGACAAAGGTGGGAGGAATATGTTATTTAAATTTTCAATGGAATTTTTTACCCTTAAAAGGAAGATGTTATATTATATAAGAAGAATATGGTTTCTTTTCTTAAAATACAGCAAAGCATCCCTGCCCTTTGTTTTAGATAATGGAAATCAAGTGGAATAGTAGGGAGAGGATATGGAGCTAGATTGTACACTCAAAATAGAGTGACAAATTCCCATGATGTCAGACTGCTAAGTAGTTTCAAGATGTAGCCATTCATGCCACCAGGCAAATGCCTGCCTTTATTCCAGACTGGGGGACAGGAACAGAGGGTGCCAAAACTCTCAAATTTAGAATTAATAAATACATATTGAGTATTCCTTCTGTGCTAGCATAAAGAAAACAAAGATGGTTAAGACATTATATTCTTACTCAAGAAACATATGATCTGATGCCAAAAAAATGGGCAAATAAATGTATTAATATAAGATGGGGTGAACATACATACATACTTAAAAATAAAGAAATATGTATATTACATATCAAGGTAGCAGAGTCAAGAGGTTGAATCAGCCTGGGAAATTAAGAAAGGCTTTCTAGACAGTCTCTCTGAGATGGGTTTTGGAAGATGATAGGAGGGAATAAAGTAGGGAAGGGCATTTCAGGCTAAGGGAACAGCATGTGCAATATGGGAACTACATCAAGATGGGGGATAAAGAACATGCTCCAGCATCCAAGTCCTGTCCCCAAATCTAAAACTGACAGGATAGAGGTGCCTGGGTGGCTCAGTCAGTTAAGCATCTGACTCTTGATTTTGGCTCAGGTCATGATCCTACAGGTTAAAGAGTTCGAGCCCTGTGTCAGGCTCTGCATTGACAATGCAGAGCCTTCTTGGGATTCTCTGTCTCTCTCTGTCTGCCCCTTACCCAAGCATGTGCACGCTCTCTCTCTCTTTCTAAAAAATAATAAATAAACATTTTTTTTTTTTTTAGTGACAGGATAAAGAGTGTTATGGAAAACCCATAACAGTGCTGAGAAACAAGAGGGAACTCTCAATGACCTGAAATTTTGAGGAACCCTAGTAAGATGGATGACCAGTAAAATTGGATGAAAGGGGAGTCCTGCCCCAAGTGAAGGTAGAAAGTCTGTGCTGTAAAATAGAGACCAAGCTCTTTTTAGGATTCCAAGATCTAAGGCTGCTGACAAAGGAGACTGAAGTAGTTCCAAGGATGGTAGTTTGGAAACCTGAGTAAGAGTGGCCCCACCACTAATGGTCCAGCTGTGTTGCACCTGTGTAAGTGACCCCACCACTCATGGTATAGCTGTGTTGCACAGCAGCCAGCAAAATGGCCACTCAGAGGTGAGAGCAGTGAGGAGAGAGCCCTGGTTCAAGATATGGGGAAAGAGTGGGGAAGTGCTGATGCACAGGGGGAGCCCAACACTCCCTGACCTAATGTCAGCTCCATCCCACAGTCTGGCCCACAGAATGCACTGCCCACCCCTCTCCAATATTGGAAAAGGGTGGGGCAAGGGACTCCTTAAAACATGGATTCATAAGGAATATCAAATATGAGGAAAATGTGCAACCAAGAGTTACACACATGTAAGGGAAAGTAGCATTGTAAATGTGAAGCCCCCACAAAATAAACTTGCCCAGAAATGCGTTGACCTCACAACACTTACACACCACCTAAAAAACTCAATACTGTCTTAAAGAGTGGAGTTAAGGAAAGAAAGTTATAGGAATTTAATGGTTAGCATTAGTCCCCGTGTGGCCTAGGCAAAGACTAATCAGAATAGGTGAACTAAGTGATTTGAAAAGAGTAACTGGCTTTGTTTCTGGAGCAACGAATCCCAGTTGTGCCATGAGTAAAAATAATTGGCCCGTGGTCCTATGAGCATATGTGCCTCACAAGGTGGGGTCAAACAATCTGACCGTCTGTGTTGTGGGACACGACATGGCACAGTTTATCATTTTGAGAGTCATATGATTTTGGTCTTGTTTCTCACAAGAGAGACACAAAACTCAGCAGAGAGATCTGTAAGTAAAAGCTGGCTTGTTTACAAGAAGAAAATTGAAAATCCTCCCAGGATAAGTGGGGAAATCATTCCTGCAACACAAGTGTGGGCTCTTATGGGGAAGACCTGAACAGAGACAGTTGAAATAAGAATCCAGTCCTTCCACACAGTGGATGGGCTGAATAGGGGGACAGATGCAAGGAACCCCACAAATTAATGTTAGAAGCCAGAATGAGGGGAAAAAAGATGCACAAACGGAAGGCATAAAATAAAGTTTAAATGTGGTGAATGGATCTAAAAGATGCAAATTCCTTTAAAGGGGAGATGCAAAGAAAAGAATACACATTGCGGAAGGCACAAGACAAGCAAAGAAATAGTGCAAGAGGTTTTTCCAGAGCTTAAGAAGACAAAACAAACAAACAAACAAACAAAAAACATAAACTTCAAGAGTTCCATGAGCACTTAGGATGGACAAGGAGAAACATCTATAAATGAAATTGGGGAACTTCGAAAAGGAAGAGCAATTTCCAGGATCTAGAAAGAAAAAGAAAAGAAAACAGGCCTACAGAGAAATTGAATACAATGTAGCAATTGCACCTGAGTTCCAGAATTCTATACCTGCCTAGAATTCTATCCACTGTAATCTAAGGGCTGGACAGTGAATCAAGGAATTAAAAGGAAAGAAGAGGAGTAAGAGAGAAGGAGAAAAATTTCTTAACTGTTTAAATATAACAATCAGGGGCATCTGGGTGGTTCAGTCAGTTGAGTGGCTGATTTTGGCTTAGGTCATGATCTCACAGTTCATGAGTTTGAGCCACACATCAGGCTCACTCTCGTCGGAGCAGAACCAACTTCAGATCCTCTGTTCCCCCCTCTCTCTGCACCTCCCCCACTTTGTGCTCTCTCTCTCAAAAAAAAAAAAAAATAAACAAAAAATAAATAAATAAAAATAAAAATAACAATCCAGAATTAAAATCCTATAACAGCTCTGCCCACAACTGAAATTTTAAATTTTCTGGTAGCCACGTCTCAAAAAGAATAAATACAATGTAAAGTAAAATTTCACAATATATTTTATTCAAACCAATATATCTGAAATGTTACCATTTCAACATAGAATTGATGTTCAAAGATGTACATGAAATATTTTACATCCTTTTTGTTTAAGTCTTTAAAATATACCAAGGATTTTATCCCTTCTTCATTCAGAGCAGGCATATTTCCAGGGCTCAGTAGCCACATATGGCCAGTGGCTACTGTACTGGTTAGCAATCATAGATGACTTCACCATGGTAAGAGGTATGAGAAGGAGTAAGGAGAAAATAAAGTCCAAATAAGACAAATCACAAGTAAAGTTGGGAGGGGAAAATAATTCTCAATATTGACAGAAATGAAATTGTAATATACTTAAGCACAATACAAGTGATTATAAAAATAATCATCAAAGAATAGACATAAAAGATATAAGTGCCAAAACATTGCAAAAAAACATAAAACAAAGTTGATAAACCCTCTAAAAGCCTGGGTGCACATAGTAAATAAGGCCTGTGAAAAGGAAATTTAAAAATGAGATGGCATGAACATGTCCAAATAAATCTATAATCACAACTAATATGAAGTGATGAGATTCACCTGGTAAAGGACAAGAGATATTAAGATTGGACTTTGAAAACAAACAAACAAAAAAAAACAAAAACAAAAACAAACAAAAATCTATGTACACTCACTTGAAATAAAATGAAATGTTGAAATAAGAAACAGGAAAGGGACGCCTGGGGGGCTCAGTCGGTTGAGCGACCGATTTCGGCTCAGGTCATGATCTCACGGTTTGTGAGTTCAAGCCCTGCCTAGGGCTCTGTGCTGACAGCTCAGATCCTGGAGTCTGCTTCTGATTCTGTGTCTTCCTCTCTCTCTGTCCTTCCCCCACTCATGTTTTGTCTCTTTCTGTCTCAGAAATAAAGAAACATAAAAAAAATTAAAAAAAAAGAAACAGGAAAATATGCAAAACAAATACTAACAACAACAAAAAAGCAGATAGAGCTAATGTCAGACAAAAATCAAGCAAAAAACCTTGAAAGAGCAAATTATATTTTGTATTAATAAAAATAAAAATGTACCAAGAAGATATGCTATTTACAGAACTTTATAGGCCTCAACAATATAAAATAAAAACTGTGAAAAATAAAAAGAAATTTATAATTTTAAAAATTAAGCAAGAGATTTTAACACATTTTTCTTGAAATTCAACACATAAAATATACAGAAATTAGTACAAATAAAGGTTTGAATAATGCAATTAATATACTTGATCTAAAAACTATGTATTAATTTTTCCTATCTGAAGATAGAAAATGTGGGGCACCTGGGTGGCTCAGTTGGTTAAGCCTCCGATTTCAGCTCAGGTCATGATCTCCAGTTTGTAAGTTCGAGCCCTGCATTGGGTTCTGTGCTGACAGCTCAGAGCCTAGAGCCTGCTTCAGTTTCTGTGTCTCACCCTCTCTGCCCCTCCCTAGCTCACACTAAAATAAAATAAAATAAAATAAAATAAAATAAAATAAAAGTAGAAAATGCACATTACTTTTTCTTAATTAAAGTATTAATTATAAAACACAAATCAGCAATGTGCCAGCTTGCAGGGTCCACCCCTATCTCTAGCTGTTTGTCCCTCTAGAGGAACTCTCCTCTCTGTGAGGTGGATCCTCACAGACCATGCATGGCTTCCCTGCTCTCTGCCTTCTGTTCTTGGAAAAACCTGGCAGGGGACCACAGGAGGTGGGGAGGAGAGTGAGCTCAAGGTTCCTCCCTCACACCTCCCTAGCTCTTGTCAACTTGCCTTCTCCCAGAGCTCTGCCTCTGGGGTCTGAAAACTGACTCTCCCTTCTCTCCTCCAAGCCTAGGACTGTTACCATCTTTTGAGCAACCTTGACTAATGTCATCAGCATTTTACCATTCTTGACTCACCTGTTCCCAACTCCAATGCACACACACTTTTATTTGGGGCAAGAGGCTATTTTAAAGAAAATCTCATGTATTTTTATTCTTAATTAGTAGACATCTCAAGTCTGGAAAAAAAAAGGAATTCCTTTAATATAATCACCATGCCATATGATCCTTAATAAAATAAAAATTATATTATTTTTAATAATAAATTTTAAAAATATGTCCTGATAACATCTAATAATCTAGATATTTCCAACTTTCCTTAATTATCAATATAATCTATTTCACAGCAGGATTTTAAGTTTATTAATTGTAATTATTTGTTATATTCCTTAAGGCTCTTTTCATCTGAAATTGTCCCCTTTTCTCCGGTGCTATTGTCTTGTTAAAATTATTGAGGCTATAGGGTGTCCTATTTTGGGTTCACCTGACTACGCCTACCTGATGCTCTTCAACCTGCTCCTCCACCCCCCACTCAGCCCCTAGACTGGAGACTGAATGCAAACAGCTCATTAAATGTATGCTACTTTGATTTATTTGCAAGAATACATCACACATTGTGCTGTCTGTTTCATATTACAACACATAGAACTTACACTATATCCACTTGCGACACTTTCATAGATCTTAATATTGATCAGTGTGTTCAAGTGAGAGTTTGTATTTGGAGGTGTGGGAGGCCTTTGTTGATCTTCTATTTTATGTATTTTTAAGAAATAAAATTCTTAAATTTTAAGAAAGATGAATTTTACCACATCAATGTTTGAAACTTTGTAGCAACACATATCCCCCACAATAAAAGTAAGACAAATGATATACAAGGAGAACATATTTTCAAAATATAAATCAAAATAATTGTCTAAACATAAATAATTGCAAAGAAATAAACACAGCTCGTACCTAACAACTAAAAAGAAAGCAATGTAACTAGTAGGAAAGTAAGCAAAGGATGCCAACAGGATATTCCTAGAAAAGGAAGGTGATTGTCAATAAAAGTATGAAAAGGGGTCCATTTCAGTAATAATCAGGGAACAAATTAAAATATGAAGATACTAGGATGCCTGTGTGGCTCAGTCAGTTAAGTGTCTGACTCTTGATTTTGGCTCAGGTAATGATCTCTCAGTTCCTGAGATAGAGCCCTGCATTGGTCTCTGTACCGACAGTGTGGAGCCTTCTTGGGATTCTCTCTGTCCCTGTCTCTCTCTGCCCCTTCCCGCCTCATGCTTTCTCTCTTTCTCTCTCAAAATAAATAAACATTAAAAAAATTAAATGAAGATACTGCCTTTACCTTATCATATTGGTAAATGTTAATAGTTTTATAATAAACATTCATTCATTTATTCAACAAATATTTTTATATTCCAAACCTGCCCCAGGCCTAATGCTAGGCATAGATGAGTACCAAGTAGTTCCCCTATCTTTGAGAAACTTGCATTTCTGAAGGGGCAATCATCAATAAATAAATAAACAAACACATAAAGAACAACTTAATGTCATATAATTACATCACTTTGTAGATTGGAATCAGAGGTTGCTTAAGCTGTACAGGGAAGACGTCACAGGATGAATGGTGGGTAATTGAGATGTGAGTATTTGGAAGAAGGGATGGTGTTGGGGTGGAGGTGGGGGGTGGGTAGAGATTTCCGGAATAAAGAGCTGGGGAAATAGCCAAAGACTGGAATGAGTCTGGATTGGAGGCACAAGAAGCCAATATGTCCAGAGTGTTGTGAATGGTGTAGTATGCGTCCTATTACATCATGTCAAAATTTACATAGTATATTCATTTGTCCAGACCAGGGTAAGAAATGAAATTCCAGAATTAGAATGAAACGATATCAGGAAGGGATCAAAACAGCCACTTCAAAAAGGTTGGATGTGACTTAAAATGCTGCAAGAATCCCCAAAAACTTTGAAACAGAGGAGAGATGTGATTTTTTTTAAGTTTATTCTGGGCATAGGTGGGAAAAGTATTGAGGATAGAAGAATGGAAGCAAAGAGAGTAGTTAGGAGTTGGAGAAGAGAGAATGGGCACAGGTTGTCTTTTGGAGGAAGAGTCTCAGGTCTTGCTAACAGACTGAATAAATAAGAGGAAAGGAGGAACCAAAGATAGCTCCAGGTTTGGGCTTGGGCACCTGGGTGAATGCTGGTGCCATTGACTGAAATAAGAGAGCGAGGTCCTTGGAGTGGTCTGAACATGACTGCTGGCTAATAGGAGCCACTGAACACACCAGCAGGGGAAGAAAATCAGATTGGCCATTTTTGAAGAATGATTTGGGGAAGGCTAATCCTAGGGTTAGTTTAGTGGTGAGTATAGGGGTTCTTGCAACAGTTTAAAGGACTCAATAGTGAGACTCAAAACCAAGGCCAAGGGAACAGTGGAAAAGAGAGGACAGTTTCCAGAGAAATTGATAAGGCAAAACATAGAAGCCTGTTGGATGGTTGAGGAGGGAGACAGGAAGATACACTAAATATCCATGAGGACCCCTAGGTTTTTGGTCTGAGTACAGGTGTGAAAAAGGTATCATCCAACAAATAAAAAAAAAGTTTAAATAATTGAGAACAAATGTCTTTCTGTGGCTAAAGCTGTACATTGCTCAAGGATGGGGCCCAGCACCAAATAGTGGTGGGTTTGAAATGAGCAGATTAATACAACAACAATGGTCATAATAAGAACACTGAAACCACTGGATCACTCCCTGAAAATAAATTCAGTTAACTTACTACAATATTGTCACTTGCTACTTGAGAAGTAATGACAAAGAAATTTGATTCATTAAGGGTAAAGTGTAGGATGGGGGAATAAATAGGGTAGGAGAATTGCTTTATTTTTGTTCATAAACAATAATTATGAATTTACAGACAACCTTTCAAAGAGCTGTTTGGGGGTGTGCAGGATAATGAATAGAGGATTGGGCAAGCTGCTGGATCAGAAGATAAAAGAAGTCCTTACAGATGGCCCATCCTCAACATTGGCTTGAAGACACATAGGTGAGTCCCAGTCAATTAATCTTACTCATTTGTCAATAACATTAAAACGCATAAAGTACATTTTATATTTATTTTCCTTCTTTTTTAGCATTACTCAAAGAATATTTTTAATGGACTAATGTATTTTGTTCTATTTTTTACAGATCTTATCCAAAATGTCTGTCTGAGGAACTACTGAATTTCCTTTTACTTTAACAACTGGATGAATGCAACTCAGTTCAACTGTCATTTCCCTCTAGTGATTATTCATTACAGATGACTGATAAATAGTTCAAAAAGTCATGCTTACACAATGTTGAATACCAACTTTAAAATGTATTACTTCAACAATTTCAAATAAACTTCCAAACAAGAACTGATTTCATAATG
This sequence comes from Panthera leo, assembly GCF_018350215.1. Classification (NCBI taxonomy): domain Eukaryota; kingdom Metazoa; phylum Chordata; class Mammalia; order Carnivora; family Felidae; genus Panthera; species Panthera leo. The sequence continues at coordinate 47,079,004 of NC_056681.1, forward strand.
CATCTAAATATTGACCTTCTTCAACTTTTGGGTGTTTCACTAGCAAGATAAGTAAATACAAACCAAGGATTAAAATCCCAAGCTTGTGACCATTACACATTCGTGTGATGATATACACAGACATGGAAATAGTGAGCACCAGTTAATCTGGCCTGTAATGCCTCTTGTTTCTCTTATATTTCAACTGGACGTATTTGTATTTGTTTACTATCTATCACTAATAAATATTCTTTCCTTCTTTGAAGTCAAGAAGCATTAGCTATATGATACTCTGTTTCCACTCTAACTTGTACTCTGGTTACACTAAAAATTGGGTATTACAAGTCTTAGTGATATACCCCATAACCCAGAGTGTCATAAGGTCTCAGAGAGATGGTTGATCAGATGCCAAAACACTGCTAGTATGGCTTTCTCTTGTGCCCAGAGGAGATGTTTAAAGGAGTTGTATTATTTCTTAAACTTACATTCCTGCTTACTACACCTCCTGGGTATGAGAAGATTTATATAGCAGTGTTTGTCCATGTTTTATCCTAAGATAGACATGCCAGAACTACCTGGATTTCTGATTTGTTTTCTGTAGGACTTTCCAGCTCTTAAAAAAAACCCAGGTTTTTCTTAGATTTTCTGATATTTAGAGTTATAAGTTATAGCATTTCCCAAACGTATGGCTTGTTTTAGCCTAGACTTTCATGTGACAAGTACATATTTTTTTCTCTCAATGCTGACATGTCCTGGGAAGCACACTTTTATCAACATGAATGAGATCTACATAAGGAATAGTCATGTCTTTATTAAACATGGCTGACTTTTAAAAAGGTTATAATTTGACTCATTTTGCTTTCTTTTTTTAAGTTTATTTATTTATTTTGAGAGAGAAAGAGCAGCACAAGCAGGGTTGGGGCAGAGAAAGAAGGAGACATAGAATACATAACAAGTTCCAGGCTCTGAGCTGTCAGCTCAGAGCCCAATGTGGGGCTCAAAGCCACAAACTGCGAGATCATGACTTGAGCTGAAACCAAAAGTTGGATGCTTAACTGACTGAGCCACCCCGGTGCCCCTCATTTTGTTTTCTAAAATGTAAGAATCAACCATTAATCAGTCAATACATCAATAGACAGACACAAATGAATTTCTTAAAATGTGTCCCTGAAGTTCACTGATGCTCATGCCTATATCTCCTGAGACAAGGCAAGGATAGAAGTAGAACCATTTTCTAAAAAAAGGAAATTAGTGGACAGAAGCACTTCAGCATAGTCAAACTGCCTTCCTATCACATGCTAAAGACATACATTAGAGAGGGCAGGTTAATAAGAATAAGCATGTTAAAATAAATTATCCAGAATAATGCAATTTTTTATCTTCTTAAAAAATGGGCACAAGACATGAACAGACATTTTTTCAAAGAAGACATACAGGTGGCCAACAGACACATGAAAAGATGCTCAATATGAATAATCATCAGGGAAATCCAAATCAAAACCACAATATCACCTTACATTTGTCAAAATGGCTAAAATCAAAACGATAAGAAATGACAAGTGTTGTTGAGGATGTGGAGGAAAAGGAACTCGTACACTATTGGTGGAATGCAAATTGGTGTAGCCTCTGTGGAAAACAGTATGGGAGTTTTCTCAAAAAATTAAATATAGAATTACCACATGATCCAGTAATTCCACTATTGCATATTTACCCAAAGAAGACAAAAACACTAACTTGAAAAGATATATGCACCCGTATGTTTATTGCAGCATTATTTATAATAGCCAAGACATATAAACAACCCATATGTTTATCGATAGATAAATGGATAAAGAAGATGTGGGATATATATATATATATATATATATATATATATATATATATATAAACAATAGAATATTACTCAGCCGTAAAAAATAATGAGGTCTCACCATTTGCAACAACATGGATGGAATTACTGGATATAATACTAAGTGAAATAAGACACAGAAAGACAAATACCATATAATTTCATTCACATGTGGAATTTAAGAAACAAAAGAAATGAACAAACAAACAAAAAAGACAAAAAAACAAACTCTTAAATACAAAAAACAAACTGATGGTTACCATAGCAAAGGTGGGTGGGGGGATGGGTGGCATAGGTGAATGGGGATTAAAAGTACACTTATATTGATGAGTACTGAATTATATATGGAACTGTTGAATCGTTGTATTGTACATCTGAAACTAATATAACACTGTGTGTTAATTATTCTTCAATTTAAAAAATAAAAATAAAAGTAATAAATTATCCCAAATAATGCAATTTTCTAACAATCCCATCCAACTCTCACTTTAAAGATGAAGGGAACTGAGGGTAAGAGCAAGTGGCATTCCTGAGACTGGAACCCAAGAGTTCCAATGTCTAGCCCATTGTTCTTCCCATGCAAAGATTTTCCTCCTTGGTAGTTTAAGTAGAGGTGACCCTGGTTCAAAAACAAAGGTTTTAGTATCAGGAAAAAGCAGTGAATCTCAAAGGCAGTCTCAACGGCAAAGGAAGGGAACGAAGGACTATAAGGCTCATAAGATTTGGCCAAGAGTTAACGGAAGGGAGGGCAAAGTTACCTGAGCCAAACCCAGCATGCACTGCAAGGCAATGGATGTCCTGAACACCAACTAAATCCCCATGATGCCATCAGGCTTATAGATCACCTCATCACTTTTTCAAATGATCGGGCTATTTAACCATGCACTCGATTTCTCATTTCTTCTTCAGTACCTGACTATACATTCATTTTGGCAAAATGATCTATTACTGACTTGGAAAAAATCAGGTACATTTTAAACTCCAAATTCCAATGCCAGGTAGAGGATTTATATAGATTTGAATCTAGGTGTTCCTCACTTGATATGAAGACAGTCAGAAAAAGCACACTCCTTGTCGCACAGAGCTGTAGTTTTAGAATGGCTTGCAATGCCAGTGGTGGGATCAAAATTATTTTTGGATAAATATGATGATTGAATCAAAGAAATTTCTTTGTATGTCATACAAAGTAAGGTAAGATGTTTGTACCTCCAGTCAACATTTATGAACCATGTAAAAGTTGAAATGGGAAGTCACAGAAAAGACAGGGATATAACAGAGCTTGCTTTGTGGTTGGTTGAAGACCATGTTGCTGCCTCACCCTTACCAATTCAGTGAATGCCCCTCTACTCCCAACTGCTGATCTCTGCATCTCTTTTCTGGAGGACTTGGGTTGCTGGGGTTGCTCTTCCTGAAGGAGCTACTGGCTAGAACTTCTGGAAAATGAATATCCCTGGAAGCAGACCTTGACCAATCACTGAGAGAGTTAGTAGGTAAATGTCCCAGTCCCTTAGCCCCTTGGTTGGGATGACTGAGACCAGTCTTTTACACTGGTTCCTAGAGGTCCCCTTAAGAATTCAGCTCCTGTTGCTCACAGTGGTAACTGGCTTAATGGCACACATTTTACTAACTACCTTCCTACTTCCTGACCAATGTTTCCTGGGACCACCCTGTAAATACACTACTTGCTCTTGAATCCTTCATTTTGTTTTTTTCAATATATGAAGTTTATTGTCAAATTGGTTTCCATACAACACCCGGTGCTCATCCCAAAAGGTGCCCTCCTCAATACCCCTCACCCACCCTCCCCTCCCTCCCACCCCCCATCAACCCTCAGTTTGTTCTCAGTTTTTAAGAGTCTCTTATGCTTTGGCTGTCTCCCACTCTAACCTCTTTTTTTTTTCCTTCCCCTCCCCCATGGGTTTCTGTTAAGTTTCTCAGGATCCACATAAGAGTGAAACCATATGGTATCTGTCTTTGTATGGCTTATTTCACTTAGCATAACACTCTCCAGTTCCATCCATGTTGCTACAAAGGGCCATATTTTATTCTTTCTCATTGCCATGTAGTACTCCATTGTGTATATAAACCACAATTTCTTTATCCATTCATCAGTTGATGGACATTTAGGCTCTTTCCATAATTTGGCTATTGTTGAGAGTGCTGCTATAAACATTGGGGTACAAGTGCCCCTATGCATCAGTGCTCCTGTATCCCTTGGGTAAATTGAATACTTCATTTTGGTCTGCTTCTAGGGGAATGAAAATCAGACAATATGACTTAACCCACATTTCTTCTTAGATAGTTCTGCTAAGGGTTAGTAGCAAGCAGTTGGGGTGCACCATGAAGGCCAAGTTCTTGCTGATTGCTCTCTTGCTAATAAGTTTTCCAAATTCTAGTTGGGTGAATGCAGCCCACTTCTGCATCCCTTCCAACTGGGCACATCCGTTGCCAAGAGCAGTGAGCTTTGGGGTAAACATGACATTTTCCTCATGCTCAGCAAGACAGGAAGTTCATTAAATTTGGTATAAATCTTTGTCTTTAAAGTGCCAGTTGGTGATTTATTTTCTCCTTCTGTTTAGATTTTTTAAAGCATAGGTGCCAACCTCTGGAATCCAATCCAAAACCCCAAGCGAAGTCCTGTTGATAAATCAACAAAAGCCCTGTTTGCACAACGCAAGCCAAATGCAAATCCCTTATCCTTGAGAGCGAGTCTAATGATCATATTTCAATGTTATAAAAGGTGCCATGTCAAAGCATCTTACTAACTCTCACCTTGGCTTCTAAAAAACATCCTTTGGCTGCCTTCCTCCAAAGAAAATCCACAGACAAATAAAACCTCTAAAGGAACACCATGGCGGCAAATCCATCAGAGGTGAAAGAAAATTGCTTCAGGATGCACTTGCCAGGCACATTCAAACTTACCTCTATATCACATTTGGACAACACAGCTCATCAGAGTGTGCATCCTCATCTATTTATACACAGGATCTTAGAGGAGCCCAAATAGCATTGTAAGACAGTGTTAACTTCTACTTGCTACCAGCTGAGACTTGAGCATGGGACCATATCCATCTGACCCTCTATTTCTTCCTCTTAGGATTACTGAAAGGATAAGATGCATTCATTCGTTTGCCCCCTCAACCAAGAAATAGTTATTGAGCATTAACTCTGTGCCAGAGTTGGGCCAGGCTTGTGGATGCACAGGTGGACACAGGGAAAGAAGGCCAGCAGCAATGAGGCAGCAAAAACAAAGGGACAGAGGAAAAATGAGTCTAGGAATTTTAGTGTGAGAGTAACCACACCAGGCCTCAAAGGCTGTGATGAGAAGTTTGTGCAAAGTGCTATGAAAAACCACTAAAGAGTATTAAGCCAGAGAATGAGTGGTGTGGGAATAAGAGGGAGGGCAAAAAAAAAATGAATGAGGTAAGAGATTACAGCATGAGTTACCTAGATCAGAGTCTCTGGTGCAACACAGGCATCCAACAAATGTAAGTTCTTGCCACTCTGCTCTGCCCTCTTCCCTGCAGATGCAAGAGTTCTCATCCTGCCCTTAACCACCTCCTCTAAGGCAGTATTACCTGGTAACTGTTAAGTTGTCACCTACCTCCATGATCCAATTATCCACATGGGGGCAAAGATCATTTTTTCTCTGAGAGGAGGAAATTGGGAATTAAGTTTTATGAGCTAACATAGAAAAGGCTTCTGTTGGACAAGAATCATCATAAAATTGTTATACATTTCATACCAATGCATCTAGTAAGACATAAATGAGGTTATGGGATTCTGGAAGTCATTATATGAGCAAAGACAGCTCAAAAGGTTGGGCAAGAGTGAAATAGATATGACTTCATAAACATGAGACATACATTCTTGAAAAGTTCTTAGCGAGTTGGCTAAATCCATTTTTGGTAAATAGAATAAGCATTTGAAAGAACAAGTTAATTAGGTATAGCTATTGTTTGCAATAGGTAATTTTGCAATCAGGTAAGACATAGAAGCTGTTGATTATAAGACTTTAGCTTGGGGGGCACCTGGCTGGCTCAGTCGGAAGAGCATGCAACTCTTGATCTCAGGGTTGTGAGTTCAAGAGAATGTTGAGTGTAGAGATTATTTAAATAAATAAAACTTAAAAAAAACAAAAGGACTTGAGCTTGGAAATTGTTGGACTATAGAGATTCGTGAAGGTAAAGACAGCTAAACAATTGAATAGAAAGGGTGCCTGAGTGGCTTACTTGGTTAAGCATCCGACTGTGGCTCGGGTCATGATCTCAGTTTGTGAGTTCAAACCCCATGTCAGGCTCTGTGCTGAAGCTCAGAGCCTGGAGCCTGCTTCAGATTCTGTGTCTCCCTCTCTCTCTGCCCCTCTGCCACCAAAGCTCTGTCTCTTTGTCTCTCAAAAATAAATAAACATTAAACAACAACAACAATAATTGAATGTGACTGATCAAAGAGATTTCCGTTCAGCTCATATATTTAAAATATACAAAAGATGGACAGAGACAGAGAACTGTGTCACTATCAAATGTTTTAAGGAAACAAGAAGACTAAATATTAATGATGTTTTCAAAAAAAAATTCTAAGAGCCTCCAGAAGGCTTTATTTTGTTATATTTAAATCAAGAAGAGCAAGGATGCAAAGAAACCATTCCTGGGTATAGATTTAACAATCTATCAACAAGAATGATCTTACAATTGAAAATATGAAAGAGAGAAACAAAATCCAGCATTGAGGAAGTGCTAAGGGCCAGATTTTAAAGTGGGAACTGAAAGGACTGAAATCACATAGCTATCCTTGGTAATTAAAAAAAAAAAAAAAAAATCCAAAACACCAACCTTGAGAATTGCCAGAAGGGTGGAGAGAAATAATTCCTGCTATATTTTTAAAAGACTCATTAGATGGTATTCTGGACATGATAAACAAGGGAATCTGTGATTGGTCCTTAGAAAAACCTTGAAATGAAAACTTAAACATGATTTCTGAGCTCTCAATAAGCAGAGAGCATCAGGAACCAAAATAAGTTTATCACAAATCAAGTCCTTTGGCACAGCTGTTGATTTTGTTTTTCATTGTCTTACCAAAGAGGGAGATTAGGACCACACAATAGAGCCACCTGGGTTTATTTCTGGGAGACATGGACCATCACTTGCTAAAAGATAATTATGCCGGGTACCTAAATTGGAAAGGTTCATTGTTGATGTAAAATGAAGGTCAATTCCTCACTGTGTTCAGTCGCATTCAGGCACTCCATCTGCTTTGGAATCAGGTTTTCATCCTGGACTTTCTTTGAGCATGGGTGGATATAGATAGATAGATAGATAGATGAATATATATATGGATATATGGATATGGATATATATATATGGATATATATTTATATTTGGATATATATCCATATATATATCTATATCCTCATATATATGAGGATATAGATATATATATATATATTCCTATATATATATTCCACATATATATATATATATATTCCTTCCTACAAATTAGATAATGCACATCGAAGAGTTGGTTATCTGTGAATTGTTGGACATTGTCACTTCATATCATAATTTTTTGTTAATATTTAATACTGTCTTTTCTAGCAGGTGGACACTAAGTTACTCTCATTTTCCGTGTAAAAGTGAAGCTTTAGTGATTTGTAGAAAAGCAGGTGTGTTTGGAATTAGCTAAGTGACAATCATCCTATGGTCCTAAACTGATTTGGCCAGGGGAATGAAGTTAAAATTCTTTGAACATTGAGGAAAGTGCCCACCCCTTCCTCAAGAGTTTTAACTTGGCAAGGAACCAGGCAAGTTTTGCTTTAACATGGACAGTGGTGCCTGCATTCTGATCCAGAGAGCCCCATTCCAACATGGCCCCAGAGAAGCTCTGCACAGCAGAGCCCTTACATCATCTGCACTATATGTACACTTGGTCAGGCTGTGTAAACTTTGACATGTGGGTGTCAATCTTTCTCATATTTGCAGATGGCTTTATCAGAGCATGATTAGTTTCCAGAACAAATTTGAGCAAAAGAAAACATTACCTACAGTATGTAAGCCAACAGAGCAGCTAGTTTTCAGATTTGTCTATTTACATGGGCACTGGATGTTTTGCTAAGGCTCTCTAAAACTGATGGTAATTGAACAGTGCCAGTGTGTTAGTGGAGGCTGATGAGTTGTAAAGGTTTTATAAACAACCAGGGTGGATTTGGCCACAGCCTTTCTAGTAATGTTTGTTAATCTCCCTGAGCAAGTGTGCACCTAACACAATGTAAATACTCCAGAATTTGGAGGTGTCAATAGTGTAACTTTTACTGTTTGTAAAATCATTCTTTGATATCATCAGTAAGTTTACTGAATGTCCCATGGCCAAATATAATAAAACCTTAAGTAAGCGCTTGCAGAGAAATAAGGGAAAACATGTGTTTTATTTTTACCCCATTGCATGTTTGTTAAAGGATCATCGTAGACTGATAAATACAGTCGTGGCTCTGCCTGTGTGTAGATTTCTGTTTGGCTTCCAGGGAAGGCTAGTTTTATTCCACTCTGAGAAGGGAATGTATCTTTTTACAATTATTCAATGGCTTAGTGTATGTATTTTGCTGAGAAAGACTGACCAGAATTTCTGGGGAAATCTGTATTGTCCCCAAATTATCAGCATCTAAGACAAAGTTTCTTTAAGATTTATCTCAATTAGAATTCAAGGTGTGAGTGTAGCCTGTAATAGCTCTGTTCAGGTATTGAAATTCCTGTGCATACACCTGTTTGTGGGTGTGACTGTGTTTACAAATGATGTCAAATAATGTCTGATGAGACCTCCCCTTCTATCTGAGCACCCTTGTAAACCACTAGAGGGCCTATCCATTTGCAAGGTTCTCTGGACAAGGCAAAACAATCCTGAATATCAGATAAAAATCCTTGTAAGTTTTTGGATTTGTTTTTTATTATGTTTTTGGTGAAGAACCTTATCACTGGTCCCACCTACACCCTCTACCATTGCTGGTATTCATGAAAACTTTGGGAATCTACAGTGGCCTGGGATGCACTGGACAAGACAACCACCCTCAGGGTTAATGACCAGCCTCTCTGGCCGCAGTATTGATGGATGGCAGAGAAAATGAAGCGGCGGTGACATTTTCAAGGGGAATTTGTGAACCACAGATATGAGCATGACCAGCACAGCGTAGCGGCACATAAAATCAATACAAATAACCCATACCTTAATACCTTGATCCAGGGAAGAGGCTGGCTTCATCAGACCCTGTGAGGGGAGCAGCCTGAGGCCACCTGAGCTGGGTGAGCATGCTATTGACTTGCTCTGCAGAGGCATTAAACTAGCCACAATTAGGAGTGTTTTTTTTTTTTTTTTTGAGGCATTTCTTTCCCCAGAAACAATTTTCTCATCTTTGAAATACACCCTTGCAGTGACATTGATCATGCCTTATTGTCATTGCAAAAACTAAGGCACTGCATTTTTTCTCCCCACATTATACAAGTCATCTGTTTTTAAATCTGTTAAAATAATCCCGAAGACAAACCCTCCCTTCTTCTGTCGTTTCTGAAGGTGAGGAATGAGGCTTCCATTTTGTGAGCTCACAGTTATGCTCTTATTGTATACTGTGGGAAGAAAGTCACTTTCTCTTCTTTATGGCATAAAATTCTTATGTGCATAAGTAAGTTTGTACAGCTAGCCAAAAAAATCAATGGGGGCTAAGACCCTGTATTATAAAAGGGCGGGTCTCTATTGATTGCAGTATTAAATTTTCTCTTTTTGCATAATCACATCTAAGGGGATGAGGACAAAGAAGCCTGTGGTCAATGTACTTCGGAAGGTAATTTTGAAGAATATTCTTTATATTTCTTATTTTGCCTCCTCTTGATATGTTATGGCAAAAGTGACTTAATTTTACAAAAATGGAGAGGCTTGGAATTAACACTGTTTCAGAATGATAAGGTGTGTAGGATGAAACGGTGGGGGGATCCCAATGTTTTCAAGTACCTCTTTCTTATGTGTAGTCCTTCTTCAGTTCTACCTGGATGGAACTGGAAGCCACAGTGAATGACAGATACACCGGTGTGTGGATGAGTCCTCAATGTTGGGGTGGAAAACTGAATATCCTCTAAAATCGTTCAATCTCCTGTTTCTGGCTAAATTTCTGAGTAACCAGGCAGCCTCATTTATAAGAAACAAAGACTTGGCTGATTAAACAGGGCAATCTTTACATAGCATGGGACCAAATCTCTCACAAAATAGGAAAAAAAATGAAACTACGTGAATTTATTTTTTCAGTCATATTAGTCAATGCTTACAAGGAAAGCAAATAGCTGACTTTTCCAGGCCCGTGTGAGTAGAAGGATAAAATGGGTAGATTCCTCTCCCATTATTATTTACTTTTTAAAAGGGTAACCCTCTGACTTTTACTTATGTGGGATGTGGGACGTCCGGGCATAAGAGGCGTCTGTCTGTAACAGTGTCTCCCTCAACTGCAAGGAGATGGCAAGCATGGTCCACACACCCCAGTATGGTTTGGTCCCAGGGCCAAATGCAGCTCCAGCCTGGGTGGGAGTTCCCCTTCCCCCACACCCCTTGTCTGTCCCAGACAAGCCAGGTGAGAAAGTTCTAACATGGAAAGGTCTCAGGAGATGAAGCCCTGGGTTCTGACACCTGTGGAGTCCTTTTCAAATGCCTGTGTGAACCCGAGGCTCTGGGAGGTGAAAGTCACGGAGGCACGGAGTTGCATGTGTTAATGTGTGTACAGAGTAACTCTGTTTGTTTGTAGGTCCTTAGTAGAAGGGTGGCTAATGTTGACTTTTTGAGGCTAAAATTGTTTGAATTTTCTATCCCGACTCTAAGCTACCTAACAGAGGCCTCTTTTTGCCTTGGCTGTTTGTACATTCATTACTTTTTAAAATGTCTTGAAGTAGTAAACAGTTCAACAGTTCTCCCTCCGTCTACTTCATTGTCAAGAAGAATGGGGGCCAGACCGCCAAGGGCAGCGTCAGAGGCTGTGGCTTGCAGCTTGTCCTGGTAATAAATATTTAGAGCTTTGGGGCAATTATTCTCACACATTGTGCAGCCCTCCCAATCCTTAGTTAAAGCCAAATCAGATACTCGGAGAAAAATACAGAGCCCAAGGAGTGCATTTCAAATAACATAATTAACACTAGGCTCTGGTTTTTGGTTGGTAAATGGTTGTGAAGAAAGAAATAAGCATGAGAAATAGAACCCCCCCTGCATTTGTATGAATGTGCTGTGTGCGTGGATTTTCTGTAACTGAAACATAACTCCTAAAAGACACACTGCATTTTGCTTTCGTTCCAGCCACAGACATGGGTTTGCAATTTGCTTCTCAGGGGAAAAAGAAAATTATCTCATCCCAGCCACCTCATGCCCAGTCTTCGTGCATGAAGATATGAACACACATCTCTATTCCTTTTGCTTGGGATGGGGGTGGGGAAAGCCCAGGGACAGGAGAATCTTTCCATCTGGCTCCTTGATGTTCCTGGTGGGAGAATTTCCCTTTGTTCCTGCAGGCCAGCAAGTTAGAGAAGGCTTATCATGCCTACATTGTCAGGTTAAATTAAACACAATGCCCTTGTGGTGGCCTTTCAGCTTAAGGAGTGCCTTCCCTCTCAGGGCTCCTGCAGAGTGTCCCACAAGCCCCTTATTGTGTCAATTAAAAGGCCACGCAAGTCAGCCTATCCCTGTTCCTATTCCTATTCTGGAACAAGGTCCCAGAGCATGTCAGCCTTGGTTTTGTGTGTGTCTCTCTGTGGGGTGGGGGCAGTGAGGTGGATTCAGTTTGAAACTAAACTGTCCTGCCTTTTACACTGTCTCCATACAGAAGTACATCTGGGAAAGTAATGGTTGCTCTGTGGACCATGGAGGGAAGCACCTCCTACTAATAAACAGAGAAGGGTCCGCATGCCCTGGGATGGAGCCAATTGGAGCTCAGCATGAGTGAACCAGCCTGAGTGGCAACTGACAGCAGTCTCCAGGAAGAAGGGAAACCCAAAGCCATCATCATGTCCCATTTTCTTCATAATAATGACGGGGCTAAAGTGTATTTTCCAGAGGTGGGGCAGCTCTATATGAACCAGAGGTTGCCTATGGCCATGCTTATCAAGCCTCAGCCCAACTTTACAGTATTCTGAGCAAGATCCAAAGGACTTATCTGGACAAGGACTCTGGGGTTCAGGGTTTGGCATTGAAAGAACTAGGTCCAGATCCCCATCGTCAAACATCCATGAGCAAAGACTTAGATAAATCTCCTGAGCTCTGTGAATCTCCTGTGAACCTCTGAGGGATCAGTGAGGTCAAGAGTGGGAAAGCAAATGACAAATTGCCAAGTTTGGGAAAATGCATAAAGATGTGATATTTAGGAGAGAAGACAAGGTACCAAATATGTTATCTGCAACTGGAAAGAGTTTGAAGGAAAATACTCGGTCAAGGGAAGGAACAAGGTAAAATAAAGATGCAAGCCATTTCCCCCAGTTTTATTGAATCTCATTAGGGAGTTTGTAAGTGACAAGTGTCATCCTCTGACCTGACAAAACTGCTGGCATTTACTGCAGTTTATAAATAGGCGAGTCCCTAAAACGTTGGGTCATGGAAAGGACCACCTTCCACCCATCCCTCGTAAATAATAGAAGAACACAAAAGAATTTGTGTTACTATTGAAGGCCAGGTTCCCTGGGATGCAAACATTGAGTGGAAGCCAGGGATGCAAAATGCTTATTGGGGGATAACCATGAATAAGGAAACAACGGAGAGCAGCAAGGATGGGGGCCACCCAACCATAGTGCCATAGACCTGGCCAAGTCTATGCACATTTGAAGAATGGCATGTTCAACAGAGGTTGCTAGGCTTTTATACCACTGCCTTGTTCTAGCATTGGCCAGGGCCACCTATGAAGGGTTCAGAAGCTGAGGTGTGTCTGGCGGCTGGGGAAGGGGAAGCTAAGCCTTGCATCTCAGTATCTGGCGCACCGACAGAAAGCAACTTACCCTTCATCACCCCTTGAGATGCACAGAATTTCTGGAAAATAACTTCTGCTGAGGACTTAATCCATTACAACATGTTCACTGTCCTATGTATAAAGATGTGCACAACAGAAAAGTTTTTAAAGAATTGGGTCAGATAAAACTGATGATCTCTTTAAAAACTATCTGTTTCCTTTTTACCATGTGATAATTTTATAATACGTTGTGCAGTTTCTCTTTTCACATTGGCTGCCAGGAGTCAGAACTACAGGGAATTTTAGCAAAGTTTTTTTTTTCTCCAGATTTTTATGTTTTGAATATTGTAGGTGTATAACTAATAATTGCTGAAGCCAGAATTGCTTCTTAGCTTTGTCACTGATAGTGTCTATGACCTCTTTACTCTGCATATTTTTGAACTTGTGTTTAACTATTTTATTCCTCATATTTTACGTTTAGCATCCATAAATGTTTTCTTAGAAGTATGGAGACACAAAACTTTGATATAGATGTGGATCTAGATAAGCATAATTTTAGGGAATCATCCCCATAATTCAGAGCTTTTGGGTTTTTTTTATGGTGATATTTTATTTTAATTCCGGTATAGTTAACATACAGTATTCTATTAGTTTCAGGTGTACAATATAGTGATTCAACAGTTCTATACATCACCTAGTGTGTATCATGATAAGTGTACTCGAGCACCTGGGTGGCTCAGTCAGTTGAGCATCTGATTTTTGATTTTGGCCCACGTCATGATCCCAGGGTCATGGGATTGAGCCCTGCATTGACGGTAGAGCCTGATTGGGATTCTCTCTCTCTCTTTCTCTCTCTCCCCCACTCGTGGTCTTTTTCCCTCTCTAAAATTAAAAAAAAAAAAAGCCTTTTTTTTCTTCTTTTTTTCCTTTGTTCACTATTCTGTTTATTAAATTCCACATATGAGTAAGATTACATGGCATTTGTCTTTCTCTGACTTATTTCACTTAGCATTATACTCTCTAGCCCCAACCATGTCTTTGCAAATAACAAGATTTTATTCTTTTTGTGACTAATATTCCACTGTATATGTATGCCACATCTTCTTTATCCATTCATCAATCAATGGATACTTGGGTTGCTTCCATACCTTGGCTACTATAAGCAATGCTGCTGTAAGCAACGGAGTACATATATCCCTTAAAATTAGTGTTTTCATAGTCTTTGGGTAAATACCTAGTAGTGCAATTTCTGGGTCATAAGGTAGTTCTATTTTTAATTTTTTGAGCAGCCTCCATAGTGTTTTCCAGAGTGGCTGCACCAGTTTGCATTCCCACCAACAGTGCAAGAGGGTTCCTTTTCCTCCACATCCTCCCCAACACTTGTTATTTCTTGTGTTTTTTATTTTAGCCATTCTGATCTAAATGTGAGACCTGAAACCATAAAAATTCTAGAAGAGAGCACAGGCAGCCATTTCTCTGGCATCAGCCATAGCAACTTCTTTCTAGATATGTCTCCAGAGGCCAGGGAAACAAGAGCAAAAAATAAACTATTGGGACTCCATCAAAATAAAAAGTTTCTGCACTGAATTGTTTTTATTTGAATATATTTTCTGGTCCAGTCAGTTCTGCTTTTTGTTTTGCTTTTCGTTTCTCACTCAGTCCCTTCCATGCAGTCAGGCGGTAGTATCTGCATCCTCACCATCACTTTACATGAACCCACTCCAGGAAACTTAGCTCAATCTTGGGTGTACCAACACCCAAAGACACAGAACCCTTTCTCAGCATATTCTGTCTGCGGTGTGTATTGGTGACTTTCTGTTGCAGCATGTGGGCTCTGCTGTGGACATGTGGCTTCTTCCCACCCCACTGCTTAGAAGCAGGCCATCGGAGGAGTCATGGGACAGCTCTGAACCTCCATTTCTCTTCTATGAATTGAGTCAGAGAACACCTTCCTCTCGGTGTGGTTCAGGGAGTGAAATAAGACATCATATGCAGAGTACTCTGTGCCAGGAGACCCTGGAAGCCCCACTTTCCATTCTTGAAATCTACATAGTGGTTATGGCCATGTTACAGCAGAAAGCACTTAACCGAAGTCTTACAGAGTGTTTCTAAAGTGATCAGGCACACAGGTACATGTTTCCTATCTCTGCATTCCTTGAAGGATAGGCAGTGCTTTGTCCCACTCTTCCTATATATCGCTTGGTAGCTGGCAATGCTGGTAAGAGCTTCATACATTATTGATCATAATGATGATAAAACCCCATCCAGGCTGTAATTTCATCAAAACCTTTGGCTGAGCAGGAAGTATGGCATGTGGCTCTTAACCCTCATGAGTCTACCCCAAATAGATGTTTTAAGGAAACAAGAATAACAGTTATCAATGTTACTTCTTATCTTCTTTTTTTTAGTTTTATTTTATTTATTTTGAAAGAGAAAGAGAGAACACGGAAGGGTCAGAGAGAGAGAGGGAGAGAGAGAGAATCCTGCACTGACAGTGTAGAGCCCAATGCGGGGCTCAAACTTACTAACTGTGAGATCTTTTTTTTTTTTTTTTATGAGATTTATTGTCAAATTGGTTTCCATACAACACCCAGTGCTCATCCCAACAGGTGCCCTCCTCAATGCCCATCACCCACTTTCCCCTCCCTCCCACCCCCTATCAACCCTCAGTTTATTCTCAGTTTTTAGAAGTCTCTTGTGGTTTGGCTCTCTCCCTCTCTCTTTTTTTTTTTCTCCTTCACCTCCCCCATGGGTTTCTGTTAAGTTTCTCAGGATCCACATAAGAATGAAACCATATGGTATCTGTCTTTCTCTGTATGGCTTATTTCACTTACCATAACACTCTCCAGTTCCATCCACGTTGCTACAAAAGCCCATATTTCATTCTTTCTCATTGCCAAGTAGTATTCCATTGTGTATATAAACCACAATTTCTTTATCCATTCATCAGTTGTTGGACATTTAGGCTCTTTCCACAATTTGGCTATTGTTGAAAGTGTTGCTATAAACATTGGGGTACAAGTGCCCCTATGCATCAGTACTCCTGTATCCCTTGGGTAAATTCCTAGCAGTGCTATTGCTGGGTCATAGGGTACATCTATTTTTAATTTTTTGAGGAACCTCCACACTGTTTTCCAGAGTGGCTGCACCAGTTTGCATTCCCAACTAACTGTGAGATCTTGACCTGAGTTGAAATCAAGAGTCAGACGCTTAACTGACTCAGCCACCCAAGCACCCCTACTTCTTATCTTCTTAAAAACAAAGTTAAAATCAGTCCAATCATGCTATGGAGGACCTTCCCTCCCTAAACAACTCAACAGTGTGCTGTGGAGGAATATCAAAGCACATCTGGAGCTGGGCATCTGGGAAGCATCCCTGTTCTAGTTCATTAACAGAATTGATAGAAGACAGTAAACTAGTTCCCTAACCACCAGAGAAAGAGTCACCCACGTCTATGACTAGCCTGGCTGAGTAGTAAATACCCAACTAGGAAACTCATATCTGAAGAAATACCTCATATTTCAGCACATTGATACACATAACTCAAGGCACTTTACTGGAACATTTCATGACAACATGCAAATGGTACCAAAGAGAATTCTCCATCTCCCTCATGCTCACCTAGCCCCTCCACCCTACTTGCATCCTCCTGGCCCAGCCCAAATATCTCCTATGATGAGCTATATGTCTGTTCCAATGACAGGTCCTATAGTTCCTTGGAATATTCGAAGTGGTGCATGTACCCGAGGGAGCAAAAAGAAGATCCACAGGTGTGGGAAGAAAACATTAAAATATCTATTCAGGGGCACCTGGGTGGCACAGCTGGTTAAGCTTCCAACTCTTAATCTCAGCTCAGGTCATGATCTCACATTTCATGAGTTCAATCCTCTCTCTCTCAGCCCCTCCTCCACTCATGCTCTCTCTATCTCAAAATAAATAAACCTCAACAAATTTCTTAATAAAAAATAAAATGTATATTCCTAAGTAAATATTTTTCATCATTTAAAAAATCAAATTTGTATGTTTTATACTATTTACGATATAATTATATATAAATATTATATAAAACATATATATACATATATATATATATATATATATTTGCATGTGTTAGGGTACATGTTCTTCTTGTAACTTATAGGGAACTTGGCCAAAAAATATCTGACACAAACACCATGCAGAAGACCTCTTCCAGATGCAAATTCCTGTCACTCACTTATGCACAAACTCAGTGATTCTCAGATTTGAACTTTAAAAAGAGGCAAATAGTGCTGCTGCTTTGCAAAGTGCAATGCTAGTCTTAAATCACCAGCTTGATACAATCAAAGCTGACTTTTGCTTCACTCTGTGTGCATTTGGGTTTCTCCCTGTCTCTGCTTCCCTGCACAAATAACACCAGTTCGGGTGAGGCATGGATATTGGCTTCCATATCGAGGAAGAGCACATTTCACTTTATCGATTACCTGCTACCTACACTATGAACTGCAGCCATCAGGCAGGCTAATGTCAGACAGTGTCTCTTGAACACAGGTCGAATTACCTTAAACCTTTACCTCAGACTCCGGGGAAATCCAAAGCCCCCCTAATATTTCCATACATTCCTGAAGGACTTGTGTAGGTTCTCAAGGGTGACTATGTTCCCAGGTTCCAGCTTTAACTTCTCGTGTGTGTTTCCAAATCTCATCCTGATATTGTGACACATCTCCTTTGTCCACTTCCATTTTTAAAAAAAAACACTGCATTGGGGTGCCTGGGTGACTTATTCAGTTAAGCGTCTGACTCCTGATTTCTCCTCAGGTTGTGATCTCACGGTTGGTGAAATAGAGCCTGACCTCAGCCTCTGTGCTAACAGTGCAGAGCCTGCTTGGGATTCTCTCCCTCTCTCTCTGCCTCTCTCTCGCATGAAAATAAATAAACTTATTTTTTTTAATAAATAAAAAATAAAGCCCATTGCATAAAGCACTTGATAATGACTTAGACTTCAGTGAACATTTAGGCATCAAATTGGGGGTGTCATATTGTGCCCCAAATTAAACAGGTAAAAGTAGTTTTTTAAATGTTCCTCCATTAGTATCATTGCTTCTCATGGTCCCATCCCCCATGGGGCAGCCAGCTTTCTGCCATCTTAGTTCATTGTTTCTTCTCTTATATTGTACAAGGAAATCTGCATTCTCTTCCTTCTGTTGAATAAGGAAATTTAGTCGTTTCCAGCTCTGAAACTGCACACACAATCCAATTCGGCAGAGCAGAGCTAATAGAATTTCCCAATGATCCAATGGATTTAATAGAAAATGGTTGTGAGATAAATGACAATTTTTCCTATAACATGAGTATATAACATAATCACGCTGCTTGATTCAAAGGCTCTTCTTGCCCTGAAATATACTCCATCCTACACCACCCCCAAGTGGAGTTAACCATTATGGAAATTCAATGTGTGTTTAGGTGCCAGTGATTGAAAGGTACCAACATTTAAGAAAATAATTTGATATTTGACAGTGTTTGAAAGTACCCATGAATGCTTTCCTGGACCTGGGGGTTGGAATTGTGCACCTTTGTGTGATTACACAAGGAGCTCTTTGGATGGGCAAACACCCATTCCTACACTCCCAGGGCCAAAGGAAACCTGATGGAGCCTCTGGTCACAGAATGCTCATGAGCAGGTGGGTAAGGGTGAAGTCCAGTAGCCCAGCTCTGCTCAGGTATGTTCTATCCACCCTCCCCTCACCCCCTGACTCACACAGGACTTCCTCACCCTCCCCTTCTTCTTTATTTCTGAAGCTACCTTGTCCTAGATCCTTTGCCATCCACCCTTAACACGGCCTAGGGCAATTTGTTCTGCAAATACACAATACTGAAGCCTGTCTCTGTCCCCCTTTAACACCCTCTATAGCAGTCAAATGAGAGTTTACAACAAGGGATGCATATCAATGCTTCCATGTAAGACTAGAGCCACTAACTCTAAGATGGTTATGGTGGTTTTCCTCTAAGAGGGAGATTTATGGGTGATTTTCGTTTCACTCTATTTTTGTCTGCACTTTATAGGAGGAAAATTTTCTATGAGAACATTACTTCTATTTATGAAAAAGAAAATGAAACAGTAAGTTATATTTGAAGCAAGGCTATACTGAGAGGTCACACTGCAGGCTTTCCAAGGTCAGGGGCCCGAGGCCTGCTGATATTTCCATTAGCCTGTGATTTTTTAAAACTGAATTGGGTGTTGCATTTAGCCATCAAGATAGTCTGCGCATGAAGCAGACATGCCTGTTTCTCTTGAAAACTCCTGTGAAGTCTGTCAGTGAAGCCTAGGTACCCTCCATCCATTGTCACCTGCAGGAGGAAATTTTAGTTACTTAACAAAGGCTGTGGGGGAGCCCCATCGGATCATCTACTGCCTTAGGGCAGGGGACCATGTGGCCCCTTCACAATACATCCCAGGTGGGAAGCAAGGGGAGAAGCGCAGGGTGGACCTGCCCCGTGTACCTGTTTTCCAGTGGGCATGGGGCTGTTTGCAGAGAGGAGCTGGTTGGGGCAGTAAGAGGTGAACAGACAGTAAGGGAGCTTTACCACACCTCTTCAAAGAGAAAGGAGCAGGCATGGTGGGTGGGCCTGACCGATTTAAATAAGAATCCAATGTCTCAGTGCTTATCAAAAGCAAACCAAGCCTTCAGGCCCTTTTCGGGTCTGTGACTCTCCAGTCGAATCCAGGACCTTTCCTCAGGATTAAATGAAACTTCATCCTGCTAAATAAACACAGGCACACAAAATCACTGTGAGTCGTTCACCTGGCATCAATCAGCACTGCCCACCACATTTCTTGTTTGACAGCTTACTGGAGGGAGAGAGCCCTGAGCGCTCAGGAACAAAGGCGAGGAGAGAAAGAAAGGAAAATTGCAAGAGAAAAGGAAATCTTTATGTTGAAGTCTCAGGAAGGAAATTAAATGAAGGGAAGCAATTATAAACAGGAAGATAAATCCAAAATCAGGTGAGAGGCTTTGTGGTGGCCTCTTTTTAATCCATTGTAACAAAATACTTGACTGAGTTCACTCTGAGGCAAACATTGAACTGGACGCTATATCATTTGTTCATTCATTTGCTCCTTCATATATCCATTCATTCATTCAACAATGTTTTCCAAGAGCTAGGAATACTGTGATCAACAAGGCAGAGCCCCTGCTAACTGAAGGAGACAGAAAATAAACAAGTGAGCACATGACTATATGATGTTAGAGAATGGTGCATGCTACGCAGAAAATAAAACCTAGTAAAGGGATCAAAGACTGTTTTAGGTCAGAAAGTCCTTTCTGAGCAGGAGACACTGGCTCTGAGACCAAAAAGCAAGAGCCATCAACAAATGGTCCTGGCAGGATGCTCCTGAAGAAGAGAGAGTGGAGGCAAAGGCTCTGGGGTGGACCTCCACTTGGCACATTCAAAAGGCATCAGGCCAGGGGGCTGCCCTGCACAAGGAGTTCTACCCATGAAAATCTAGTGAGTGGGAGCATCTAGTGATCAGGAATGTCAACCCTTCATCTGAAGTTATGTTCTAGGTGAAAAGACAGCTCTTTTTTTTTTTTTAAGTTTATTTATTTTGAGAGAGAGAGTGGAAGAGAGGGAGAGAGAGAATCCCAAGTAGGCTCTGTGCTGACAGCACAGATGTGGGGCTCGATCTGGTGAACTGTGAGATCATGACCTGAGCCAAAATCAAGAGTCGGATGCATAGGGTGTCTGCGTGACTCAGTCGGTTAAGCAGCTGACTTCGGCTCAGGTCATGATCTCATAGTTTGTGGGTTCGAGCCCCACATCGGGCTCTGTGCTAAAAGCTCAGAGCCTGGAGAGTGCTGTGGATTCTGTGTCTCCCTCTCTCTCTCTGACCCTCCCCACTCACACTCTGTCTCTCTCTCTCTCTCAAAAATAAATAAATATTTAAAAATAAAAAAAAAAAAAAGAATCGGATGATTAACCACTGAGCCACCCATGTGCCCCAAGGCAGCTAGTTTTAAAGACAAGTTCCTGTTGCTCCTAAAATCCCATCACTTTTTCCAGGGATCTGACATAGACATATAGTTATACCCCAAGGCAGAGGCAAATGCATTGATGGCAGGTGCTAGAGAAATCCTGGCCTGACTTCTCACCTGAAATTGGTTACAGAGCTTTCCCCAGGGGACTGGGAGAGCTCTGTAGGAGACTTTCCAGGAAGACTGCTGGGTGGTGCTCTGCTCTCCAAGGCTGTTGCTACCATCTAGTCATCCAAGTTCCTTAAGCCCATTGTCTCGGGGATGATTTCTCTGCAGAGAATCGTTTGTGGCCTGTGTCCTCTGAGTGCCTCCAAGAGATACCCACTTGTCCTGGGCCAGTAAGTAACCATTCCTGTAGGTGCTTGTGTGACATCTTCCAAAACCACCAACCTACAAGGCTCAGGTGCTCAGAGCTCAGGCTCACCCACGGGGCAGTCCAAGTTCCAGGAAATTAGTGCCTCGGAGAATAATCTCAGGGATGGCTGGTGGCCATCCGTGAACAGGCACTCACCTCCATCTCCTCATGTGGGACGATTCTGAGGCATGCTCCCCACCCTTTCCCAGAGGTCTTCAGAAGGATGGAGTCATCCTAACCTGATGATGACAAACTCTGTTGGCTGCCTTCCCTTTCCTTCCCTGTTTCACCCCACCACCCCTGTGGTCCTTCCCAGGATCACCTCCCAAATAAATGTCTTGTCCTCATTCCCTTGTTTCAGAGGCTGCTTTTGGGGCACTGCTGAAAGTGTTAGCCAACATTCATTCTTTAGTACTCAACTTGGAAGTTACCTCTTCCTCGGGACACCTGGGCGGTTCAGTCAATCATTCGACTCTTGATTTTGGCTCAGGTCATGATCTCATGATCCATGAGACTGAGCCCCGAATCTGGCTCTGTAGTGACAGCATGGAGCCAGTTGAGATTCTCTCTCTCCCTTTCTCTCTGCCTCTCCCTGGCTCACATGTGTGGTGTCTCTTTCTCTCAAAGTAAGTAAGTAAATAAGTAAATAAATAAATAATAAGTTGCCTCTTCTGGAATCTTTTTCCTTGACCTCCTCAATCCTCACCCCTTCCCCACAACACTCAAGTTTGGGTCAGGAGTCTTTTCTGAGTCTCTCTTAACACATAGAAGATGCTCAAGATTGCTCATTAACAAATTAAAATAATGCATCTCTAGATAACAGGCAAATGCAAGGAGGGAGGTTTGAAGCCCCTACATTCCCCCAGAGCCTCCTACAAAAGCATCTCTCCAGCTCCCCTCTGCCCTGGCCTCACTTTCTGATCAGGACTGTCCCTCCTTTGGAGGACCTATTTATTAGCTCTTTGGGGACGGTTCTATTGACCATTCGGCTCTTCTCAGAAAAGTACAGCAAGAACAAACTTTCAGATTTAAGCCAGCCTCCATTGCTTAATATTAGCTGTTTTTCCTGGAAATATCCATTGGGGAGGGGATGTTAATTACCAATAGGGATCATTTCCCAAACAACAGTGTACAGGTGGACCCCAGCCAGTGAACTCTAACATTTAAGAGTCAAGACTTTTATTTTGCCATTTGACCCTGTCCACTGGGGAGCTATTTCCCTTCCCTCAGGGATTTCCACTGAAAAAGTGGCTTCCTCAAGTTTAAAGTATCCAAGCAAAGCAACACTAAGTCATATCTCTATAGTTCAAAGAACAAAAGTACTTAAAATAGATCTTCATTTGTCTGAACTTGAAGTTATTTCACCTGCAAATAAGTCAGATTAATTTCTTGGCCCAGGACCAAAGTAAATGGGCTTGTGTTCATTGTATTTTAAGGTAAATGTGTCTCTTGCAAATCTGAACTAGTTCAGTGGTAGCAAAGAGCTGATAAACCCTCCAGGGGTTCATTAGTCATTTTCAGAAGGTATCTCTCTCAGGAGGTCCACCTACTTACTGGGCAATGCAAGCATGTTCCCCAGGAACTAAAACCATATAAACAGATATCTATTTCCTGGAAACAAACCAGAACAAGAGAAATATGCTGCAATGAAAAAAATCAAAGTATAGCTTCTGGGATCCTTGGAAATAGAAAGATGCCCTGATATGCCATATTTCTCGAAACCATAGAACTACCCTATGATCCAGTGATAGCACTACTAGGTATTTACCCAAAAGATACAAAAATACTGATTCAAAGGGGCACATGCACCCCCATGTTTATTGCAACATTATCAGAAATAGCAAGCTTTGGAAAGAATCCCAATGTTCATCAACTGATGAATGGATAAAAAAGATGTGGTATGTGTGCATATATATGTATGTGTGTGTGTGTGTGTGTACAATGGAATATTACTCTGTCATCAAAAAGAATGAAATCTTGCCATTTGGAACAACATGGATGGAGCTAGAGTGTATTACGCAAAGCAAAATAAGTCAGTGCAAGAAAGGCAAATACCATATGATTTCACTCATTTGTAGATTTAAGAAACAAAACAGATGAACATGGGAAAAAAGAAAAAAAAAGAGAGAGGGAAGCAAACCATAAAAGACTCTTAATGATAGAGAACAAACTGAGGGTTGATGGAAGGAGGTGGGTGGGGGATGGGCTAAATGGGGGATGGGCATTAAGGAGGGAACTTATGGTGAGCATTGGGTGTTGTATGTAAGTGATGAATCACTAAATTCTACTCCTGAAATCACTGTTACCTTATATGTTAACTAACTAGAATTTAAATAAAAAACTTGAAACAAAACAAAAACAAAACAAAAAACAAACAATAAAGACCATAGGAAAAAGCACTGTAAGGACTCCGCTAAATGCTGAAGGGGATTCAGACACTGTAGGTGCAGAAAGAACTGGCAAAGTCATTTGCCAAATCCTTTCAATGACTCTATAGGAAGCTTCTCACATAGATGAAGACATGAGATTAGGCCAATGGGGGCCTGAGTGTGCCGAGGTTTGCTTGTTTTCTATGACATGCAGATGTGTGAGATGAGACACCAGTGTTCTGAGGAAGGATGAATGGACACTCATGAATGTCTTTTGTTTTCAGCTTCATGATGCTGCTTCAGACAAATCTCAATAGTGTGGCTAGTAACTGAGCTCACAACCCTGGTGAGCTCACAGGTCTATATACAGTCACAAAGGTTGGGAAACAATAGTCCAAAGACAGACAAGAGAGAGGGAGAGGAAATATAAGGGCAGGTAATGGGAATACAGTACCAGTCCGCATTGTGTGAAGCAGCGTCCAGTTAGAAGCCAGAAACTGATGTAAATGAGAGTCTCGGGCAGGTGCTCAGAGAACAGCTGTCTCTCACACAAAGAAAACTCATACTAAAACCACTGTGTTTACTGTACAATTACATTTACCTTTAATGTCTTCTGAGCATTATTCACATGCTCCATTATTGCCTAGTGAACATTTTATTTTACGTAACAAGGGATTGATTTTTCATTCTGTCCCTACTGAGTAACCTCTTTCAGAATTAGGGAAGCCAGAGTGGTCACTGGGTCGACTTCTGAAAGACTTTGTCCTGACATTTTATAAACTATTATATAAATGAGGTGAGAAACCTGGGAAGGCTTGGGTTCTTTCCCATTTGACTCCACATCACATTTTAGTCAATAAAGCACTTAGCAGAATTCACGTTTGGTTAGGCAGAGGGAGAGACCGAGCCAAGCGGTGTCAGACAGGGTCTTCATGTCACACGGTACCAGCCTAACTCCCACCCCTTAAAATTAATCACAATGGAAGAAGCACCCCTCCTTTATTTAATAAGGATATTTTATAAGTGTTAAAATATGAAAAGTGTTTTAGAAGTTACATTGTAACTAACTTTCAAGAAACTACTTTTTATTGTGCTTTGCTGTGTCATTAAAAACTATCCACAGTTATCTGAAAAGGCTATTAAACACCTCTTCCTTTCCCAACAAACATCTGTATAAAGATAGCTTTTCTTTATATATTTCAAACCAAGTACATGACACAAACATAACACAACAGCTCAAATACAGAAGCAGATATGAGAATCCAGCTGTCTTTATTAACCCAGACATTAAGGAGATTCACGAAAATATTTTAAAAAATACCACTCTTCTCCTTAAATGTTTTTTTTTTCTTTGCTCAGGAAAATATCGTTATTTTTATTAAAAATATATTAGCCATGTTAACATTCAATGGCTTTATTATTGTTCTTTCAAGATAAACTAATGAATATTTTTTTTATTTTTCTCAGTTTCAATTATAATATGGTGAATATCAAAATCAATAGATGTAGCCCACATAAATCAATGCTCTTTGGGGACATCAGTAATTTTTAAGAATGTAATGAGGCACTAGGACCAAAGAGTTTGTGAAGTGCTAAGTTCTCACCAACTTAGTTTTATAGTGAAAGGCAGAACCTTCAATCTACCTACCTATCTACTTGTCAATTTCAATCACAAGAAAGTCAAGATGTTGAAGGAATCTTTGAGGAATTCTGGAAGAGTTTCTACACTAATGTGTTAATCAAGTTCTGAGCTGAATCCCTTGACCAAAAGCTCTTTGATGGTCTCCACCAACTCTGTATAGTTGTATAGCCCTTGATCTTTCAAGGAAGAGACTTCAAAAATTAAGTGATTGCATCAGGGAGGGGAAGACACATGTCAAGTCCCAAGGACATGCTTCCTGTGGGGTCCATCTCCTCACAAAGGATTTCTCTGTCACTACATACAGCTTGGAGCTGCCCAAGAAAGCAGACACAAAGCAAGTGAAAGTCCCCAGCCCTGCTCTGCAGGAAATAATGAAGAAACAAAACCATACCAGGAGATGTGCCTTAGACACTTTCTGCATCTGTTTGGGTTCCTTGAGGTGGGTGAGTTGGAGCTGAATGGTATGCTGGCAGGATGCCCCCTGCACCCCACTGTCAGGCCCTGCAGGGAGGAACATCCCATCTGTTTGCTTCCCATAGGTAGTCTTGCTTCAGAGCACTCACCAGGAAAATAGCTAACACAGACTACGTTATGAGTACAAGGGGACACCCACCTTCTCTTATGATCCCTGAATGCCCTGTTATATCTTTGGCATCAGGAAATAAAAAATATTTTTAGAACATTTTGTTACTTTCGTTTTCAACCAAAGCCTGTGTACCACTATCCACATGATGTTTTATTATTGCATGTTTATAAAGCATTTAAATTATATGTAAAATGAATTGCTGATTAAAAAAAAGCAAAGTGAAAAAAAAGGTCATTTCTATTCCTCATGAGAAGACAGGAGCCTATTTGTTCAGTTTTATATCCTGGGGTTCCCACAATGCTTCACTCATCATAATTTGCTTTGTAATTTATTCATTTATTTATTTATTTGTTCAACAAAATTCCAAGTATATTCTAAGTAATGGGGTAGGAGTATTACAAAGAAATATTTCAAAATGCAAATCATGAGAAATATAACCCAAAAGAGTCACAATCATTTAATAAATATTAAATAATGGTATATGAAATAAGTATTTTAGTGTATCCACCTTTTACAGACTTTTTATTTAAAAAAATTTTTTTTAAGTTTATTTATTTTGAGGCACCTGGGTGGCTCAGTTGGTTAAGTGTCCAACTTTGCTTCAGGTCATGATCTCGCGGTTCGTGGGTTTGAGCCCCACGTTGGGCTCTGTGCTGACAGCTCAGAGCCTGGAGCCTGCTTCAGATTCTGTGTCTCCCTCTCTCTCTGTCCCTCTCCCGGTTCACACTCTTTCTCTCTCAAAAATGTATAAACGTTAAAAAAAATAAGTTTATTTATTTTGAGTGTGTGCGTGGAGAGAGGGGGAGAGAGAGAGAGAGAGAGAGAGAGAGAATACTAAGTAGGCTCCAGGCTGTCAGTGCAGAGTCTGATACAGAGCTCTATCCGACAAACCTTGAGATCATGACTTGAGCCAAAATCAAGAGTCAGATGCTTAAGCTACTGAGCCATTCAGGTGCCCCTACAGATAATTTTTAAAAAAGAGATTCAGTAATTTGCCCAAAGTCACACTTAATTTTTTCAAGAATCAAGAAAATATTGGAAGGTTTCTTCCTCATTGCTGGTCCTCAAATAGGTATTTAATAAATATTAGTTTCAGGGTGCCCAGGTGACTCAGTCAGTTAAGTGTCTGACTTCAGCTCTGGTCATGATCTCATGGTTCACAAGTTTAAGCCCCATGGGGCTCTCTGCTATCAGCATGGAACCCACCTTGGATCCTGTGTCCCCCTATCTCTCTGCCCCTCCCCCATTTGTGATCTCTCTTTCAAAAATAAATAAACATTTTTAAAAACACTTTAAAAATTTTAGGGGCACCTGGGTGGCTCAGTCAGTTGAGCGTCCGACTTCAGCTCAGGTCATGATCTCGCTCTCCGTGAGCTCAAGCCCCTCATAGGGCTCTGTGCTGACAGCTCAGAGCCTGGAGCCTGTTTCAGAGTCTGTGTCTCCCTCTCTCTCTGACCCTCCCCCGTTCATGCTCTGTCTCTCTCTGTCTCAAAAATAAATAAATGTTTTAAAAAATGCTTTCAAAATTTTAGCTTCTTTTCCTTTTCTCTGAATCCAGATTCTGGTCACTTTCTACCAAATTCCCTTTTTTGCTTTGTCCTTGGTAGTCACATAGAATTGAATGTGATGAAATAGACCTGCTGACTCAGTTACAGAGGGAAAAGATCACGAACACTTCTGGCTCCGAGTGAGTGCAGTTGATGGATGAATCCCAGCTCTCGGGGATTGTGCTTCAAGGGATACACCTGCCTGAGGTTGTTAAGGAGGGATCTATTTCTAAAGAGAGAACAGCCATAAATCAGAAAGAGATAAAAGCATTTAAAAACAACAAAGCAGGCAACATTTTTTGAGTAATTGAGCCTAGTTTTAGAAAACAAGAAATGTCGGTGTCAGTCCTTGCCTTTCAAACATTATTCTCTGTTTGGTTAAGCTATACAAACACCAGGACTCTGATGGAAGGAAGACTTTTCTTTTTGTACGTTGTACATAAATGTCTTTAATCTTTTGAGTTAGGAATTTATTGGTTGAGTCTTCATGGGTAAATTCAGCAAAGCTCTGAAATGGTTTTTCCTTGGAAAAGAAACTGAGGTGGGAGGAGGCAGGGAAGGGTCAGTGGGGCTCAAACCAGAAAATCAATCCCCACCCCCACCCTGCAAAAAAAAAAAAAAAAAAAGTGTTTTCCTGGCACAAGAGAATAGGTGAGAGTCCAGCTGACCTTTAGCCAGCTTGACTCTGGGGTGTAGGTCAGGTGGGGGCAAAGGGGCTGCCCTTGAGCTTAGCAGTTGCAAATGAAGGTGCTTGGGATTTCAACAGCAGCTACAAACAAAACAAACTCACACCAGAGTTTGAGTCTCACAGCTGGGCTCTGGCCACTTGCTCTGGTTTTTCTTTCTTTTTGCCTTTTCTACAATGCCATGGTCAAGGCCATATCACAGCATGGCCACATCAAGGGCAGCTTAGGAGCTGGGATTCAGCCAACTCTCCTGCTGGGCTGTTGAGAATAAGCAAGGAGTGCTTCCTGAGTGGGTTGAGAGACAAGGAGAGTGTATCAGAAGAAGCAAAGCTGCCACTTCTGGTTTCACTTCTGTTCCCTCTCCTACTATCCCTACTCCCAGCTTTTGTCCTCACATCTGCATTTCCAGCTCCGTGAAAAGATTTTGCACATGATGTCTGCAGAAGGCAGTTGGATCTGTGACAGTTTTGCTTGATTGTTTTAACAAGAAGGGTAAATTTTTAATGGTTGAAATATATGAAAGAGGTCTTAATCTTGACCCCCAGAAGTCTGGGAATTTGCTATTTTTTTTTTTTCTGGGAATTTAGAAGGGGTAACTTTCTATAAGATGTAAACCAAAAAACTCTTAGAAACTGGGTGTGGGGCGCCTGGGTGGTTCAATCAGTTAAGCATCTGACTTTTGATTTTGGCTCAGGTTATGATCTTGTGGTTTGTGAGATTAAGCCCCGAATCAGGCTCTGTGCTGACAGTGCAGAGCCTACTTGGAATTCTCTTTCTCTCTCTCTCCCTGCCCCTCCCCTGCTCTCTCTCTCTCAAAGTAAATAAGTTAATTAAAAAAAAAAGAAATTTGGTGTATTCGTTTGCTAGGGCTGCTGTAACGAGTGACACAAACTGGTTGGTTTAAACAATGTGAATTTGATGTCTCACAATTAGGAGGCTGGAAGTCTAAAATCAATGCGTGGGCAGGATTGGCTCCTTCTGATGGCCATGAGGAAAGGATGTGCTCCAGTCCTCCCTCCTAGCTTCTGCTGGTTTTCTGGCAACCTTTGGCATTCCTTGGCTTGTAGAGACATCACTGCAACCTCTGCCTTCATGTTGGCAGGGAATTCTTCCTGTGTATTGTCATAGATTGAATAACTGAATGAGTGGAGGGATGAATGAATGAGTGAATGTATTCACAAGTGTGGTTGGAACACTGGAGTCTAGTTTACCCAGGTTGAGTAACTTGAACCCTGGAGTTAGAATATCTGACTTTGAGCCCTCCAGAGTGCTCTACGACAGGTGTTTCTGCTATTGAGGGACAGGAGTGGAGTGTTCACCCACTGGAACTGCCCTCCAATGACCAAAAGCTGTTCCATATATGTGTTAAGTGTCCCCTCTCCCTCTTCCAGGCTCTGTATTCATGGATGACTGGACACTTCTCCAAGGCTGAGCTGGAGACAAGGGCCTGGTGCCTATAATTATTGGAGAGGTGATCCTAGAAAGGTGGAGTGTGGCAAGGGGACAGTGAGAGAGAAAAGGAGGAGAAGCAGGACAGAGTACCCCACTGAGTGGTTACTGCTGCAGGTGTCTGCATGGGACCCTATGGAATGTCTCAAATCTGTGCTCCAAAGGTCTCCCTTACACACATGATCCTCCTCCATGCTGGGGGTGGCTTGGAGGAATGAGCTCCCTTGCTCTAAGGAAATAAGACCAGAGTTTTGAGAGCCCCTCCCCACACTTCTCCCACACCTGCAGCCCTAAATTGAGACTGAACACCTCTGGAGGATGGCCATGACCACCTCCCTGACTCCCCCACACTCCCCTCCTGCCCCCTAGCCCCTCTTCTTGCCTGTGCCTGAGCAGCCACCTCTCTCAGGCTCTCAGACATCCCAGGTGCACTGCTTCCCCCAGGATGACCCCCAACTCCTGCCTCTCAGCTGGAACCCTTCACCATGTGGAGCCGGCTCTCCTCACTGACTCCCTAGCTCCTTCCTGGCTTCCTGTGGTGCCTTCCAGATTGTAGGCCTCCAGAAAAACTGCCCCCCTCACCTGACTGAGAAATCCTATTTTTTAGGCTCCACAACTTCCATGAAGAAAGACTGCCTCCCACCCCCAAAACACACACACAAACATACACAGCACACACATACTGTATATACACACACCACACCCACCCTCCACACACACACACACACGCACACATCACACCCACCCTCCACACACACATACACACACATCACATACATAATACACACACACATACCACACCATCCACTCCTCAAATCCCTCAACACATTACACACAAAAAACCCTCACACATACCCCATGCATATAAAACACACATACCATCCACTACACATATACACACATCACACACACCTCACATACAGTACACATACCACACATATATACCACATACTACATACCCCTCACATCCCCCCACACACCCACACACAAATCCTTCACATCAACCCACATACCATACCCATACAATATACACACATATACCTACCACACACACACACACACAAACACACACCACCACCACCACCACCACCACCAGCTCCTTGCTGTGTGTTCTTGTACTGGTTTAGTTACAGCTCTATTACTGGTCCCCACATTTTTGTGTTATGGTTATTTATACTCCCTCCCAATTTTTTTCTTATTTGGTCCATAGAAGCAGATTTTATGTCTGGTTAATTTTTTTTCCCCAAAACAAATCAGTGTCACAGGCATGGTGGCCTCAGTGAACATTAGGTGAATTAAACTGAATATGATAACATTGGAGTTAATTTAAAAGGTGGAGGACATAGAGCAAGTAAATGCACAGCAGTGGGGACTCTGCAGGCCCTTTAGGGAAGGTGAGCCTGCCATTTTCCTACATCCACAGACTCACCTCACCATCTTTCTGACTCTGTACTCACTGAGAGGCATATCCTGATTTCAAAATCATTATGGCAGGAAACAAACTTCTGCATTGGGTCCTGGGACTCAAAAGTCCCCTCTGATAGCAGCAGTGAAGGACCCAGAGGAGATGTTCAACCAAACAGAAGGGAGGCTGGAGCTGCTGAAGGCTGGAAAAGCCAGGTCAGGACTTGGATTTCTATGGGAAGGTCATGGGGAGCTGCCTCAGGGCTTGGAGCTAAGATGCAAAGTGATTGAATCTGTGCTTTAATCACTGACCATTAGGTATATTTATGTGGAAAAATCTTCACCTTTTGCAAATAAGCCAGGTATGCATTGTCTGCCTCATCGGAAATTCCACACACAGCTAGACGAGCTCACAAATTCACAATTCAGAATTAATTGGTTTTTAGGCCATGCATTTAGGTCAGATCACCCAGACACTCCATTTCATGTGGTGAAAAGAAATTAAGTCAATTTTCCCCCACCAGACCCTCAGCTCTCATCTTGCAGGCCTGGCGAGCCGTCCCTCTGCACGCACGGGAGGAGACAACCTTTAAAGGCATTCTCATTATTTCTCAGGGAGATGTCATTAAGTACTGTAAACATGTCCTGAATGAGTCCATGTCACAAAGACTGAAAAGTGTTTATAGAATAAAAACCTATAAGCACAAAAATGAGATAAAATGGGGAGGGGAGGGAGAAAGAGGGAAAGAGAGATTTTTTTTTTTTTAAAAAGGAAAAGGAAATGTGTTCTTGACCAACTCATTTAGCTAAAGGTGCAGACTAAAGTGTATTTGTCCTGAGGAGCTTTGACAAGAGGAAAGCAGTGGTAGAATCTACCTGATCCAAGGGCCCACCCTTCCTGTTCCTGAGCTCCAGGCAGACATCACAAATTGAACACACCCATTTTCTCTGAACTCACACCTGGCAGACATTCCTAATCGATCACACCCACCTTGTCCTCCAAATTCACACCTGGCCTCAGAATTCTTGGCAATGGAATGGTCCAATCAAGCAATCTAAGTTGAGTTTAAACTTCCTGATATTTCTGTTTGCAAGAGGTTCAGGATATCCCTATTTCAAGTCTATGATACAGCATTATAACAAAGAGAATGATTGGCCAAGAAGAGATCAGCACACCATTTTTTTGGACATCCTCTTATTTGTTATTTTACTCTGTATGGTTGTTTACGATCAAGTTAAGGAGACAAGAGGCTCAAAGTCTGCACTGATTGTAATCCCCCAGAGCTGTACTGTGTGAGCATCAGGCCCCAGGATGATGTCAGGAATAGATGATAAATGGAATTAAGGAGGATTGCTGTGCTCATTTCCAAGGTGGGATGGCAGCATCAAGTTCTCTTTCAGGCTCCACCCTCAGCTACCAGAAACCCTTTTCCCCCATCACGCACACAGTAGAAGTGCCTGGGAATTTACACCACCACACCTTTGCCCCAGCAGGCCAGTGGTCTTGCCTTGGGGAGGGAAAATTCTGAGACACACATTATGCACCAGATACCCCTCAGGGTCAGGCTGAAGCTACCTTCTGAACAATTTTGAGATCACACACCTGCTTGACTTTCTTGCTTTGTGCTCTACTTCTTCCACCCACTCACCATCCCTGGGAATACTTTTTAATACATTATCACTTGCATGTGAATTCCCATCATGGACACTGCAAACCTTACCTGTGTTTTGTCACTCTTAGGTAGGCCAGACCCACTCCTGGGACCCCTCTTTACCTCTTCTCCCAGGCTTCTGGCCTTCTGGCCGGGTCTCCATACTAGACAACAGGGCATAGCTGGAGCAGATCTGACCAGCTGTGCAGGTTTCTTTCTGTGATGAACACAGACATCACCTGTCCCTCATGCCAGGAGCTATGTGGGGACTGTGTGCCAGGCAGACCTTGAAAAAAATGTCACCACACAAATGACACAAAATCACAAAAGATCACCCAAAATCTTCCCAGGAAGAAGCATGAGAAGAAACTACAGGGAAACGTCAATCTCTGGTAGGGAAGTTTGGAAAAAATTTTCAGGTATATAAAAATATTTACTGAAGGGGTGCCTGGGTGGCTCAGTCAGTCAAGTGCCCAAGTCTTGATTTCGACTCAGGTCATGATCTCTTGGTTCATGGGATTGAGTCTTGCATTGAGCTCTGTGGTAACAGTGTGGAGGCTGCTTGGGATTCTCTCTCCCTCTCTCTCTGTCCCTTCCCCATTTGCACTCTCTCTCTCTTTCTCTCTCCCAAAATAAATAAACTTTTAAAAAATAAAAACAAAAAAATAAAAATTAAAGTAGATTTTTTTTATAATCTGCTTTTACTTAATCATAAATACGAATACAGAGTTAGCATTTATGAGGCTATTAAGTAATTTACAATGTATTTTTACTCATTTGATTTATTGTATTTCACAGACACAGTAATTTGTACTGGTTTTAAATAAACAAGGACAACTTTTACAGTAAGATGGGTAGTAGTTTCTTTATAGCAATAATTT
The DNA here is from genome assembly GCF_018350215.1 of Panthera leo. Taxonomy (NCBI): domain Eukaryota; kingdom Metazoa; phylum Chordata; class Mammalia; order Carnivora; family Felidae; genus Panthera; species Panthera leo. The sequence continues at coordinate 47,112,369 of NC_056681.1, forward strand.
TGGGGAACTATTCTGTTTCAAATAGGGGCAGCATTATTCAAAACAATCTTGGGTAATAAAATTTTCCTTAGAGCCTATAATACTTCTTTAAAAACACCAAAAGGACAGGACTCTTCCTATGTTTAAATGTTTAAAATCAATCAGAGCCAACTATTTGAGAAAGAAGAGGGGAAATGTTTAAAAGCTTCTGTAGTCAAAATTAAAATGTGGCAAGAAGACAACTGGGTCAGACGCTTCGAAATTTGTGCAAGGAGGAGAGCTGTGCCTCATCGAAGGACCACACTTAGGGTAAGTGAGCATTACACACACAGAAGCACTGAAAGGATGTCACCTACTCTGAGTTATATTTATATTTTGTTGCATTTCTACTTTTTATTCTATTTATTTTTTTAAGTTTATTGATTTATTTTGAGAGAGAGAGCACGCGCGTGTGAGCGCTTGCAAAGTTGGGGAGGGGCAGAGACAGAATCCCAAGCAGGCTCTTCATTGTCATCTCAGAGCTGGATGCAGGGTTCAAACTCACCAATCGTGAGATCATGACCTGAGCCAAAATCAAGAGTCAGGCGCTTACCTGGTGTCACCCAGGAGCCCCTTGTTGCATTTTTTAAATAGCCATCTCATTATTTCCAGAATATATTCAAAGGATATTATTTCCATTTCTATTGCCTTCCTACCCTGGGCCTCTGTTCCAAACTGTGGTCTGTGCCTGAAATACCCCAGGGGATGCTGTTCAAGACTTTTCTGAACCCTCCAGTCTGAATGTGCCCATCCTGAACAGAATTCCAAGCCTCTGTAGTGCTGGTCCCCATCAGAATGCCAGACCACCAGAACACCCTGCCCATTACATCTTTGTTAGCCCTGCCGGTGCCCAGTGCAGTGTTCTCAAAGCTGAAACTGGACATTTGGAACTGGAAAGACATACCCCAGTATGACATGAGAGGAACTGAAGCTGGTCCCTTTCCCTCTGCTCCCCTCTGCAGCCGAAGCCTGCACCTCAATATGTGGAGCGTGGCTTTCACTCCAGACTCTCGCTTTCTGTAACTGCGGTACCCACGCAGTAATCCTATGTTCTGAGGCCAGCAGCATTTAGTCTTTCTTAGAGTTCACTGTGTGTTGTTTTCCATCTGGAATATAGCCCTTGACATCTGAACTGAAATCCTTTACCTGGAGTCCATCATCTGGAAATTCCTAAAACTGAATGCATTTTTTTTTTCCTTGCAAGAAGTACCTGTCACTTTAAAAAAAAAAAAAATTTAACGTTTATTTATTTTTGAGAGAGAGAGAGAGAGCAGGCGTGCACGTGCATGAGCGGGGAAGGGGCAGAGAAAGAGAGAGACACAGAATCCCAGGCAGGATCCAGGGTCTGAGCTGTCAGCACAGAGCCTAATGCCGGCCTCGAACCCAGGAACCTGGAGATCATGACTTGAGCGGAACTAGGATGCTTAACTGACTGAGCCACCCAGGCATCCCATACATGTCACTTTCCATAGATTCTGAAAGGGGTCTGTGTTCATTTTCTATGGCTACTGCAACCAGTGACCGCACAGTGGCTTAAAACACAGATTTCTTTTCTGACATTTCTGCTAAGTTAGAGGTCCAACATTGGCCTCATGGGGCTAACATCAAGATATGGGCAGGATTGTTGTGCCTCTGGAGGTTCTAGGGGGCCATTCATTGCCTGAGGAGAATCTGTTTCTTTGCCCATTCCAGCTTCCAGAGGCAGCCTCTTTGCCCATCTTCAAAGCCAACATGGCAGGGGTGGAGTTTTGAGTCCTTCCTCTGTGTCTGTCTTTTACAGTCACATCTTCCTCTGAACTCCCCATTTGTGCCTTCCTCTTCCACTTTCAAGGACTCTTGAGATTATTTTGGGTCCCCACAAACGCCTTCCCAGAGAAAACAGACCAAAAGGCATGTCAGGAAATGTCATGGGTACTCATACATCAATACTTCACTGATACTTCCTGCATCAAGTATGTATTGAGTATCGAGTCCATGCCCATGTGTGTTCTTAGATGGTAAGGCACAATTAGAAACAAAAAATGTATAGGGTGACAACCATCCTGATTTGTGCAAGACAGAGGTTTCAGGGATGCAGGATTTTCAGTGCTAAAACTGAGACAGTCCCAGGCAAACTGGGATCATTGCACACTCTAGATGCCATCTCTCCCCTGAGGAGTTGATAACCCAGAGCAGGGCATGAACAAAATGTAGTTGACCATACTTCACCAGTTGCTGTATGTGTTTTGAAGGGAAAGGGGAAGGGGTGAGTTAAAGATGAACAAAATGGTGGCATACCTTCCTCTGGGAGCATCCCTTTTGGATAACACTGATTGTACTCCAAACACCTACCAGAGGCGGGCTAAGTGATCTTTAAACCTCACAGAAGCACCACAAAGTGAGGATAGTCATTGCCTACAGCTTTCAGAGGAAGAAACAAAGAGAAATAACTTGTCCAAACATCAGAAAACCACTGTTTTAGGTCAGGTGCCCCAGGAGCAGATCCTGACAAAAGGAATCACAAGTAAGCAATTTATAAGGAAACACTCCCAAGAGAAAAGGATAAGATCACAAGGACAAGATTTAGGAAAATTTCCATAGTGTGCTCTCTCTCATGATCTGACAGGGGAACTCCAAGGTGTAAATTACCCCTCAGTTTCTCCCAACAGGAAGTGGAATCCATTCTCCCCCACCCTTAGTTGGCTGGCTAGGGACCATTCTGGGAGCATGTAAAACTACCAGGTGTTTCTGGTTCTGTCTGCCAGATGGGCAAAGTGGCTTCTGCTTAGGAACTGGACACCAAACAAGAGTCCTGTATTTGGGGCTGTTGAAAGCAGAAGACACCAAGGCTGGGAGAGAGGACACAGAAACAGAGAAGGTAGCCAAGGTGGTCTGAGTGGAGTATCAGCAGCATCCACATCTACTGCAGCTAGTAAGTGGTAAAGCAGAATGTGAACCAACCTAGCAAGTTCCAAAGCAAGGTTACTAAGCTTCTCTTCCAATCCATCTACTTTCATATTCTTACAAATTTTCTTAAAACCTAAGATCTGTGAGGGGGGGGTGGTTCAGATTTTTTTCTTTTGCAGGAATACTTTTATTTGCCAGGATTGTTGCCATAAATATTAAAACTCAAAGTGTGCTGGCATTCAAAGTTGACCGTTGGTGTAACAGCGTGGCACGTACATAATTTACTATAGTTTCCTTCTGACAGTTGACTTGCTAATAACAGAACTGATTAGTATATCATTGATAAGATTATGAAGATTAAATACAACTTTCTGGATTTCAGTGATTTTTCAAATGGCTTTTAGGTGTCATAACTCATGTTAGAATTTCCTAATACACACAGATTGTAGTTACGTCAGGGCCTTTGTGCAAACGGGAGTCTAGGAAGCAGTATTGTGTCTTTTCAGAATTGTTATAGGAGTGGTAACTCCTAATTTCAAACATCAGAAGGCCTTCTTATTTACTGCAAATGTGAAGTTATAGTGTGACCTTGGTTCTTTACTATCTCAGAGAACAGATCCTTTATGGGTTCCAGATGGGAAGTGTAAAGTTAATAACCCCTCGTAGACTAATACCCATATGTTTTCCATGCACTGCAGAGATGTACTTTGTTCACAGTGTCATTTATTTAAATGAAATTAACATATAAATGATGATAGATTGTTGTTTCCGAGTTTTGTGCTAGACATAGCAAAAAAAAAATTTAATATAGGCATTAAAAAGTCTGGCAGAAGAAATGGGTCATCCAAATGATGATTAAGGATCACCAACCTCTCTTGTAATCGTGTGTGTGTATGTGCCCTATGTATGTTTGGAACAAGCCATTCTTGTGCACCAAAGTAAACAAATACAAAAATCATGGTTCAAATCTGCCAAAGATTTATGTATTTGCATTACTTAGGACTAGGTTTGACCACAAGTAACAGAGATCCACAATGAGACAAGAAATAAATTCATTTCCCTCAGACATAAAATCTAAATCTGCTCCATAAATTCCTGACATCTCACTAATCAGCTATCTCTAAGCTATGGCCCTGGTCTTCATGATCCAAGATGGCAAACCATATTCTGTTTTTAGGCAGGAGGCTGGATTAGTTGCCTTTGAAGGAAGGATTCACAAAGTGGCTCCACACTTCTGCTTTTATCTTATTGGCCTAGCTAGTCACACGGCCCTGCCCAGCCCCAAGGGAGGCTCAGGAATGTGGTCTTCTCCATGAGTAGCCAAGGGCCCTGCTAAAAACTGGGGAAATATTACTGTGGACAAGGGGTGAAAGGATCTCAGAGAATAAAAACAGCCTCTGTCACAAGCATTCATGATAATGTCTGAAAATGTCATTATGGCTAATTTCAATAAGGACTATCTTTTTCCTCTTTGAGTCAGAGGGAATTGCTTTTAGCCCTCAGCTTGCTTATTCCAGAGTTAGAATAAATCTGAGGTCAACTCTAATTGCCATGTTGGATGAAGTCCTTTTGGAACATGTGAAATCAATCTGTGGCAACACTAGGATCCCTTTAGCAGGAACTTGTTCTATAATGGAAACTTTTATTGTTTCAAGAGCAGAAAGCTTCTTCACCCAAAGCCATGCTTTTTCTTCCAGGAGTCCCACATGCAGTGACTTATCCATGTGGGACAAATGCCCATTGGGTAATTGTAATCTTTAAGGAGAATATACTGTATCTAGGAGAATGGGCATCTGACTACCTGAGCTCCATCTTGGCTCTGCCATATCTAGACAATGCAATGCTGACTGAGTCAATTTCTTCCTAACATCAAGATAACACCCTCTGTTTCAAGGGTTATTGAGTTAAGTAAACTAGTATAGTTAAACTGCCAGCTTTTCAACATCCTCCTGCTGACCTTATCTATGCCCCAGGCTAAGTTAGAATTTACTTGCCCAAATAAATGGGGAAGGGCATGGCTTTGGCTTTCTTATTGAACTTCGCAAAGTTCAGGGGATCCTCAAAAGGAATATTCAAAACACTATGCTGGGGCCTCTGATTTTTCTTAGGGTGACCAATTGTTTTGTTTTTTTTTTTCCTCTAGTGAACAGCCATGTTAACTATGTTTGATTTTTGACCTTGGATTGCTACTCCAATTGCTTCCAACTATTGGATTATTTTCCCACCTTTTCCTCAAGGCCCAGAAATTCTGCTTTGCTCAGAAAAAAACACAGGGTTTTAATGTGCTTATTCTCAGAACATTAGTCAAACTACTGATGTAAAATATGGAAAACCTAAGAATGGCAGGTTAAAGTAGTGGTTCTCAAAGTAGGGTTCATTGACCAGGAGCATCAGCATCAGCTGGAAACTTGTCAGAAATGTACATTCTTGGGCCCCTGTCCAAATGCACTGCATCACAAACTCTGAGGATTCAACAATCCATTTTAACCAGCTCTTAACTAGGGTCCTATAAAGTTGGGAGGTACCTGAGAGGTACCCAAAGAATATAGACAGGAGAGCCTTCCTTGAGAATATTGCACTAGTCTTAAATCCCCCCACCTTTTCCATATATGGTCGGGATTTGGGGGCTTACCTTAACACAAGCAGGTTTTCCAAAGTTGGTCCTGTGCCTTTGGGAAAAAAATAAAAGCAACCATACATTTGTGAAAAATTTACAGTAAATAAATACTAGACTTGGCAAATCTTTCCCAACCTGTCCTCCAGAAAAAAAGAAAAATGTTGATAAACTTTTAAGCCACATGAGCTGGAAAAGGCTCCAGCCACTGACGGTGAATCTAACCACTGTGCAGGCAATAAAGGGCTGGCTAACCTGCCTTTATTTGCTTTCTGCTCAAGATAAACATTTATCACTGGGTGTATTGATTAACACCATATCACTTCCCTACCTTACACTTTCACAAAGGGAGCAGGCTCCCCTTGGGAACTCAAACCTTTGTGGGGCTCAAGAGACCCCTTGTGTTCATTGGGCTATGAAGCACCATGGACTACTAGAAAGTGTGGGACCCCCTCTGCCAAGGAGAAGCCAGGACCATATCCCAGAGTGGGTGTGAGTATTAGTGATGCTCCTCCTGGGAGAGCCAATCAGGGAGCAAAATAGTTGCTACAGTGTGAGATGTGGAATCCACCATACCATGCATAAGAGCTGGAGGAAGTGGCATTTTCCAAGTGCAGAATCCCTACTGAAGATGTCTACATTATTCATGATATGGAAAATTGGCTGCAAATAAACTTTCCATTTTTTGAAGCTTTGCTTTGTTTCTGTCTTTTGTTTTTGTTTTTCTATTTTTGCCAATGATGGAAAGGCAGGGGAAACTAACAATATTGGCTTGATGTGTCATTTACAAAAGACATATTGATGAGTAGCTATGGTGTGAGAGTGTTTTAATATTTAAGGATGCCTCAATTTCTATCTAGAAGTTTGTGGGATATAAACATATAATTTTTTTTAAGAGAGAGAGAGAGAAGGGGAGAGCACATGAGCAGGGAAAGGGGCAAAGGGCATGGCAGTCTCCATGCCCAGATTGGAGCCTAACATGGGGCTCGATTCCACAACCCTGAGATCATGACTGAGCCAAAACCAAGAGTTGGATGCTTAACCGAGTCACCTGGGTGCCCCTGGGGTATTAATTATAAATACATGGATAAATATGCATTGATTCAGCTCCAGCTCTTTCTCTGATCTTTTGTTTTTTTGTTAATATCCATTCCTGTAGTTAATAATGTGGTTATTGAGCTTATACAACTGGTAAATTAAATAATCTGTATTTTAAAATCGTGATTATGCATCCTGAGAAGGATATTTTTATTAAATGTAGTTTAAATATAGTTTAAGGAGGTTACTTTATGATTAGTTACATACTGTGACTAACCTGGCCAACTGTTTTTCAGACAAATTACTGTACCATTAAATTTAACAGTTTCTTAGTTTGCTCTTTTGGTTCGGGAGAGTACCTTGGTTATCTATTTTTTAAGGGAACTGATGTGGAAGGAAGCCTTTGAGTTTGTAACTATGAGTCCCTGGAGAACCAATGGGTGGCACTAGGGTCACTGGCTACAATTGTTTTTTCCTGCTTTTTTGCAGATACAATCTGGCTTAAAAACTCAAAAGTCACCCTTGTTAAAACCTGGCACAGGCTTTTTTTTCAAACTTTAGCTTTATAATAATTGTAGATTAATATATAGTTGTAAGAATGCAAAGAGATTCCATGAACTCCTTAGCCAATTATAAAATTATTGGATAATATATCACAACTGGGATAGTGACATTGATATGGTCAATATTGAAACATTTGCATCACCACAAGTCTCCCTCATGATGTCCTTTTACAGGCAAACTGTGTCTTTCCCATCTCACCCTTTCCTTCACCCCTGGCAACCATTAATTTGTCCTCCACTTCTGAAATCTATATTTTGTTATTTCAAGAATGTTTTATAAATGGAATGACACTTTATGCTACCTTTGGAGATTTAATTTTTTTCCCTTCAGTATAATTCTCTAGAATTCATCCAGGTTATTGTATGTATCAGTACTTTGTTCCTTTTTTATTGCTGAGTAGTACTCCATGATATGGATGTAGCACATCCTATTTAACAGTTCACTCAGTGGGGACACCTGGGTGGCTCAGTTGGTTGAGCATCTGACTCCTGATTTTGACTCAGGTCATGATCCCAGCATCTTGGGATCGAGCCCCATGTCAGGTTCCATGCTGAACATGGAGCCTGTTTAAGATTCTCTCCCTCTGCCCCTCTCCCCTGCTCCCACTCTCCTCCTCTCTCTAAAAAAAAAAAAAAATCACTCACTGAAGGATATCAAAGTTATTTCACTTTCGGGCTGTTTTGAATGCAGTTTTCATAAATATTTGTGCACAGATTTTTATGTGAGCATAAGTCTTCACTGCTCTGGGGTAATGTCCAGGAGCACTACTGGGTCATATGGTAGTAGTATCTTTTGTCTTGAAAGAAACTGGTGAACTGTTTCCCAAACTGGCTATGGCATTTTACCTTCCCACCAGAAATATAAGACTAATTCAGTTTCTTTTCATCTTAACCAGTGTTTGGTATTGGCACTATTCCTCATTGTGGTTTCAATTTTTCATTTCCCTAATGGGTAATGATTTCCCTAATCCTTAATTAATTCCCATGTTATTCTTTGCAATCTGTATATCCATCAAATGTCTCTTTGTACCCAGTTTTAAATATGATTGTATAGGTCTTTGCTGTGGAGTGTTGGGAGTTTTTAACGTATTCTATATACTAGTTCTCTTTGGATAAGTGATTGGCAAGTATTTTTTTCCCAGTCTGTGGCTTGTCTCATCCTCTTAACAGGGTCCTCCACAAAGCAAATTTTTTTTATTTTGACAAAGCCCAATTTCTAAAAGTTTCCTTTTATGGATCATGTGTTTGCTATCAAGTCTAAAAGTCTCTACTTCATCATAAATGCCTACAATCTTGTTTTATGTTTTCTTCCAAAAATTGTATAGTTTTACATTGAAGCCCATAATTGTCTAAGGGTTAAGACTTGGTCAAGGTTCATATTTTGCCAATGGATATCCAATTACTTCAGTTTCATTTATTGAAGAGGCTATCTTTTCTCCATTGAATGACTTTTGTAATTTTGTCAAAACTCTTTGGGGCATATTTATGTAGATTTACTTCAGGCTCTGTATTCTGTTCCATTGATCTATGTGTCTATCTCTCTGCCAGTTCCACACAGTATTGATTATGGTAGTTAAAAATAATGTCTTAAAATCCAGTGCACCGATTCCTTCCACTTCTTGTTTTTCAAAATTCTTTAAGCTATTTTAGTCCCTTTGCCTTTCCATATAAATGTTAGAAGAATATTCCTTATATGTATACAAAGTTTTGCTGGAAATTTGTTAGGAATTCCATTAAACCTGTAGGTGAATTTGGAGAGAATTGACAACTCTACCATGTTGGGCTTTCCAATCCATGAACACAGTATGTATTCTCCGTTTATTTAGATCTTCATTGGTTTCTTTCAGCAGAATTATATAGCTGTAAGCATGAGTCATGTATATGTTTTGTTAGATTTATACATAAGCAATTTGCTTTTTTGAACAATTATAAATGGTATTGCATTTTGTTGTCCATTTGTTCATTGCTAGTACTGTATATAAAAATACAACTACTTTTTGTGTGTTTCTCTTTTTTTAAATTTTTTTAATGTTTATTTACTTTTTGAGAGAGAGATCGACAAAGTATGAGCAGGGGAGGGGCAGAGAGAGAGAGGAAGATATAGAATCTGAAGCAGGCTCCAAGCTCTGAGCTGTCAGCACAGATCCCGATGTGGGGTTCAAACCCACGAACTGTGAGATCATGACCTGAGCCAAAGTCAGATGCTCAAGTGACTGAGCCACCCAGGTGCCCCTGTGTGTTTCTCTTGTATCCTGCAAACTTGCTTAATTCACTTATTAGTTCTAGTAGAATTTTTTTTTTTTTGTAGATTCCTTGGGATGTTCTGCATAGATAATCATGTCATCTGTAAATAGAGATAGTTTTATTTATTTATTTCTGGTATGTATGCCTTTTATTTACTTTCCCTGCCTTATTGCATGTGCTAGAGATTCCAGCACCATATTGAATAAGACTAGTAAAAGTGAACATCTTTGTCTTACTCCCAGTCTCAAGGGAAAGTGGTCTTTCACCATTAAGTATAATGTTAGATGTGGGTTTATGTAAATGATCTTTGTCATGTTGAAGAGGTACTCCTCTATTCCTATTTTTCTGAGAATTTTTATCCTGAATGGGTGTGGAATTTTGTCAAGTGTTTTTTCTGTGTAGATTGGTATAATCATGTGATTTTTTCTCCTGTAGACTGTTAATATGGTTAATTAGATTCACTGATTTTTAAATCTTGAACCAGCCTTGTATCTCTAGAATATATCCAATATGGTCATGGTATATAATTATTTTTACATATTACTGTATTCTATTCTAATATTTTAAGGATGTGTGTGTGTGTGTGTGTGTGTGTGTGTGTATTCAGGAGGGACTTGATATGTAGTTTTCTTTTTGCAAAGTCTTTGTCTGGTTTTGGCATCAGGGTAATGCTAGCTTTATAAAATAAATTAAGAAGTGTTTCTTTTGTCTTCTGGAAGAGACTGTTTAGAATTAGCGCTAATTTTTCTTTAGACATTTAGAAGCATTCTCCAGTGAAACCATCTGGGACTGAAGATTTCTTTTGGGGGTAATAATGAAATCACTAATTCAATTTCCTTCATAGTAATAGGGCTACTGAAATATCTATTTCATCTTGGGGGAATTGTGATAGTTTGTGATTTTCAATAAATTTATCCATTCATTTCAGTTATTGTCAAGTTTATGTGCTTTGAGTTCGGTTTCTAGTATTTCCTTACCATCATTTTGTCATCTGCATGGTCTGCCGTGATATTGACTCTTTCATTCCTGATACTAGTAATTTCTGTCTTCTCTTTATTTTCTTTGTAATCTTGTTAAGAGGTTTATCAGTTTTATTTTCATTTCAAAGAATCCACCCTTTGTTTCATTGATTTTCTGTATTGCTTTCTGTTTTAAATTTTGTTAATTTCTTTATTAGTTTCTTTTTTTGCTGGCTTTGAACTTATTTTCTCTCCTTTCTCTAGGTTCTTGAGATGGGCACTTATATTATTAATTTGAGACTTTAACTCTTTTATAATGTGTACATTCAATGCTATAAATTTCCCTCTTAGCACTGCTTTAGCTGTGTACACAAATGTATTGTATTTTCATTTTTATTCATTTCAGGTTTTTGTCTGTTTGAGGACTTGAGACTTCCTCTTTGACTCATACACTATTTAGGACTGTGTGTTTAGTTTCCAAACATTTAGACATTTTCTTGTTATGTTACTTATTCCTAGGTTTACTTCACTGTGGCTCAAGAATATAGTCTGTATAATATAAATTCTTATAAGATTATGGAGATTTTTTAATGGTCCAGGATATAGTAAAAATTGGTACATGTTTCATGGGCAGTTGGAAATAATGTGTATTAATTCCACTTTTGTTGGGTAGAGTGTTCTATAAATATCAAAGAGATCCAGTTGATTGATGGTGCTGTTCAATCTTTTTTTTTTCCTTCCCCCTTGGTCAGCCTAACTGAAGCCTTGTTAGTTTTGTTGGTCTTTTCATAGAACTCACTTGGGACTTTGTTTCTTTTCTCTGTTTTTTTTTCTGTATTCATTATTTTATTTATCTTCACTATAATCCTAATTATTTTCTTTTTTCTGATTTCTTTAAACTTAGTTTCCTATTCTTCCAGGTTTTGATTTGGTATCTTTTTTTTTAACGTAGACAAACATTGACAGCCTTTCATTTTTGCCAAATCATTGAAAATTTGAAGGAAAAAAGAAAAGGGGTTTTTGTGTGTGTGTGTGTGAATAGTTTTTAGCATATGACCTGAGATTTCATATATGACTTACAACCTGGCTTTCTCTAAATATATAAGTCAGTAATCCATTTTCACTGTTGGAGCCAGAAATAAATATTCTCTCTGCTTTTTTCTAATTAATTAAACATTTGAATATAATTAGAGTCGTAAAATAGGAAAGTCCAGCTTCTGTTACATGCTATTGAGGTTTGCCTTCTAAACATGGCCTCCTCTCAAGGATGGAATCTCTCATAAAGTCTATAGGCGAAGAGTTATCCTATTCAGTCTTGGATTTCCATTCTCTTCCATACCCCCATGTTTCTTTTGCCCTTTTCTTCCCAGTACCTACTAGGCACCCATGGTTTATTTGTCCATTCAAATGTTCATCCATTCATAAATTCACTCACTTATTCACTGAACCAAACCTATAAAGGGCCTACTACAAGCAGATCCTAGTATGTGAACAGGCATGAAATAACCTGAATGTTGACCTTGAGACACTCATTGTCCACGACTGTCCCATATGGCACATATCAGGAACCAATCCCTGGAGCATAGGCATCTGGCCCTTGATATGTTGTTTACTCTTCAGCCACATATTCTGTATGCTTAAAGTTGCTTGGACCACAGGGAATGAAAATAAGTCTTTGATTTTTTGAAAATCTAACCAGAACACATCCATTGAAGTGAGTGCAGAATTCTTCAGAGCAATCACTTCAGAAAGATAAACTCTTCTTCTGCTGATGATCAGAGAGATTTAGAAATTTGTAGCACACCCTGTCAGTGCTCCTCCTGTATCTTGGTAGCCCACCCCAGGGGTCACATGCAAAGGATCCAGACATGCCTAGATCCAAACATGCTTCCACCCTCTCTCTGCCTGAAGGAATTCTCTAGCCACAGGAGAGTGTGGGGATGCATTTGAGGCAGGCTGGAAACTCTGAGGTGCCAACAACTAATCAAACAGGGCAGGGAATTAGGGAATCAATACCCTTGGTAGGATGATTCTGAGGCATGTCCTACAGTTTCTCAGAAACTCCCCAGTTGGTTTGAACCCTAATGCTCAGACTTTGTGTTTTAAAATAACAAATGCATATGCAATATGCATGTACATATTTTTATATGGATATAATATTAACTAGAAAAATATCCTGATGAACACTTGGTAATGGAGGGGCAGAGGTGGGAAGAAGACTAACTTATCTATTTTGGGAACTAGACTGCCTGGATTTCAATCCCAACCACTACAACTGGCTATGTGTCCCTGGGAAAGTTGCTTATCCTCTCTGCAAACTGGGGATAACAACTGCACATACCCTACAGTTCGTTGTGAGGATCATAGGAATAAATATATGAAAAGTGCTTAGAACAATGTCTGGCACAGAGTAAGAATCATATAAAAACTAAACGTCATCAGCAACATCATCATTATTATTATTACCATGTATTTTGTTTCTTTGTGTTATTTTGTCCCCTATTTTTGTATTGAATTTTTCAAAAAATAAATAACTTGAAAACTTCTAGAGATGTGTGAAAAGACTAGTTTTCAGACTAAAACCAATCAGGAATCATTATTTAAGCCATAACTGCATGTTATCAGTGAGTGCTATAGGACACTTTCTCTGTACCTGTAACTTTGAAGAATTTAAGGAATACAATGATATCTGTTTAGATTGTAAAAGAACACAAAAGGGAAGACAAATCGTTGGAGATACACCAATAGCTGATTTTTCAGTTCAGCCCCATCAGAACGTTCCTTCATGCCAGTTTCATAATTGTGTTCCTCATAATCACTTATTTCTGGTTTGACTACTGGAGGATGCTTATTGAACTACAATTTTGTGTTCTAAGTAATTCAGGCAACAGTGACGTCACCTGTCTGCAAGCTTTTGCAAGGGAAAGCCAATTATGTATGAGCTGAAAAAAAAAGTAATGATCCGTTAAAGTTGATTGCTGACATTGGGTGCCTGTACTGACTGGCGACCAAGTCTTCAGCAGAAAAAAAAAAAAAAAAATCAAAGTTTAGGAACGAAGGGGTCTATACAGAATAAACACTCCCCACCACCCTGGACAATAAGCAGCATTGATAGATTACAGTAGCCTTGATTGGCGGTTGAGGGCTAGAGGCTGCTCACATTTCTTCTGGGGTCAGTGTCAGCTGGACCCCACACACCGCAGCTGTGTTTGACCTGATATTCACCAACCCTGAAATGCATTTGAGTAGAAAGACCTCGCAGGGTTGTTTTGTTTTGCTTCTTTAACTGGGAGTTCTGCAGAACGCTGTATTTAAATATCAAACACTGGTAATCTGTGTCAGTGGTACTGATAGTTTGGATAAAGTGTCTTTCCAGTTGTAGCTAATTGCTTGCATATCTGCAAGCTGATATACTCTTTGTAGACATTTGTGCTGTCCTCTTTTTATAACTTTATTTCATTTTCTGTTCATTTCTGGTGTTGACTCAAGGGGCCTTTATCACCTGACCCTGATAATCTGTGCTTTATGGCTGCTGGTGTGATTGGGAGCAGTTGAAGCAGCAGCGAGCAATAATGCGCACATATAAATATTTGAACAGGAAAAAGAAAGTCTGTCCGATGTAGGCCAAGGAAGAAATGCATTTAAACAAATAATGCCACTAGAGGGACCTTGACTCTCCACCAGGACTAGGCAAGGTCACCCTACCCTTGCGCTACTGTAGGTGGCCACTAGGGCCACGGCGGATTTCAAAGGGCCAGCCCATTCCATACCCCACCTTAGGGCGCCCAGCCCAGGGGGCCGCTGACTGGGCTTATGACGTCATTGTCATGGATCACTAAAATAACTCCCTCTGAGAAGAATATATTTGCTCTGACAAGGGGTTAAAGACCAGAGAGTTTTTAATTAGTTTACCCAGGCTTTGCATTTGGTCACCAAATGTTATTGCGGGTGGGGGTAGAGGGGTGTTCAAAGCACATGACACGGTGTGTCTCCCTTTCCCATTTTCCGGGGGGGGCCTCTCCCTTTCCGCACCTCTTGTGAATAGTTGAAAATGGGCGCAAAATGACATTCGACTTAGAAAGTGAGAGCACCAGGAAGCAAAACTGGAGGCAAACAGAACAGCTAATTTGGCCAGGCATAGCTGGTGCTGTCCGCGGTTGTCCCTGACAGCGGGGCCGGCTCCGAACCACCTGTGTTTGCTCACTAGCTTTCCCCAATCTGCGAGAAAATGGCCCGGGCCGGTCACATGGCAGCCAGATAGGCCAGGCACCATGGGAATACAAAAGCCAGAGCTTTTAGCAGAGTTAATCATTAATGCGCCTTTTCTTTGTCCCATTCAGGAGTGCTGACAGGGCTTTGATAGCCCGTATTTGCCATGGGGCGGCTGCAGCCCTAGCCAGGTACTAATGAGCCCATTGGCTCCGAGCTCCCCTCCAAGTGCCCACAGAGCCGGACCTAGAACTGGAGGCTGCCCTCCGCCTGGCCCCCTGGCTGCGACCCCCTCCCCGTCAGGGCTTGGTATTGAGCCTCCCCTCAGCTTCAGTCCTCTGTGTTTCTGTTCATCTGCCTGAGTGTCTGGGGAACCGAGGGGGTGGTGTGTGATTACTGAGGCCGGTGAGCCTCCCTTCCCCAGGTGTTATCTTTCCTCCAACCAGAAAAATGAAAAATAAAGTAAAAAACAAAAAACAAACAACAAAAACAAAACTACACTGAATATGTTTTTTGTTCTCTTAAATGTGTACTAAGGATGAACCATTTTGCTCTCACAGCAATGGGCTAGTCTCTTCTCAAAACTTAGAGATTTACGCACAGGATAAGTATTCTGATATTTACATCTCAGCAACTAAAATGCAGGTTTCCCTGACAGATTTTTTTTTTTTTTTTTAATGGAAAAACCCACCTACCAGTCTTAACAGTAGGTAGCTCCTGAGTCAACAGAATGCATTCAGGGTAAATACAAACCAAATTAAAACGCTCTTGCTACCTGTTCTTTTATCTGACTCTGTGAAGCTGCCCCATTCCCATGCACAAAATAGCCAAACCCCTTGAATTTCTGTTTTTGCCTCTAACTTGCCGAAAATGTTTTTTCGATTTGTGCTGCCAGGGTACACCCAGCCCTCTTGAACACACAAAGTAGCTGTCACCACATAAACTGTGAGTATCCCATTGTCCTTAAAGAGTAGTTGAAAACAAGCAAATAAAAAGTACATCTTTGAAGCCTGGCTTATAAAGGACAGACCTTTTAAAATTTTGAGCCTTTAGGGGCTCTTGGGTGGCTTGGTGAGTTGAGCGTCTGACTTTGGCTCAGGTCATGATCTTGGGGTCTGTGGGTTCGAGCCCCGCGTTGGGCTCTGTGCTGATGGTTCAGAGCCTGGAGCCTGTTTCCGATTCTGTGGCCTCCCTCTCTCTCTGACCCTCCCCCATTCATGCTCTGTCTCTCTCTCTCTCTCAAAAATAAATAAACGTTAAAATTTTGAGCCTTTAAAGAGCAGAGCTTTTTCTAGGCATTGAGCACATGAAAATTTTACTGATGACTGTGGCTCGTGTATGAAGACATTGCCAGTAAAGATACTACATTCAAAACACAGTTCTCCACATGTTCATATATCTCCTGTTGGCCAGAGTCAAAATACCTTTAAAGATTTTATCCAATTGTCTTTACAACAACAAGGGCATACTGGATGATGACACATTTTATTGCCTTTTTTTTTTACAGATGAGGAAGTAAAAGCTGACTGACTTGCTTCTTCATCTTGGACCCATAACAACCTACAGATGATTAGAACCCCAGGAAAATCAGAGTGAGTGGCCCGTGTTTTAGGATCAACGTGCTGCTTATGATTGCATGCTGCATCCTATGCCTTGCGGCTTGGTTTTATTCTTAAGGAAATTGCTCATTCTCCCTCAAGTTTATTGGTCATCTACTATGTACTAGAGACCACTCAGCTCTGGAGGGAGTAAAGATGGAGACAGTATGAGTTCTAGCCCTGAAAAGCAGCTCAGCAGATAACACACATACCACAAATAAATACAGTGACCAAAGGAAATGTGTTCCACATTTAACTACCCCATGAAGAAACGTGAGAGTTTGTACATCCTCGTTGAGCTTTGCCCCAGATCTGAAAACTCTCCAGGGGGAGGAAAAGCTGATGATTTCAGAATGCCTGGATGTTAGAATGTGGAGTATCCAGTTCAAATAACATTATCAGTTTTAACATAATGAGTACGGGCTGTGGTAAATCAGCCTCTACTTTTTAAAATGCTTTTCATACAAAAAGCATGACCAAAGTCTATACTCTGCATAATCCATTTCACCCCAGGCTCATTGAGCACAGACTTGTGTAGAAAGTTAAAGTTGACTCTACTACAAAAAAAAAAAAAAAAAATCCATCTTTGTTTCTCTGCCCCATGCAGTTGGTCGAGAATACAAGCTTTGGTTTTGAAAGGGAGCAAAGCTGTTGACTAAGCATACATTGAGACAAATATATCTCACTGCACCCAAGGGACAGAGGAAAAAACTATTCTGTGATTTTGGGGGAAAAAATTATCTGAATTACTCCAGCAACTCAAATGACTATTTGGGGCAAATAATGGAGGTCAAATTAATGTATTGATATTAATTGATATTGACATTCTCCTGTAATTGCTAAAGTGACTGGATTGAATCAAGAGAGAGATACCAATCTGTGCTGTGCCTAGTCTCATTTCTTGGGGTGGAGACAGAAGTCTTAGCTTGGGATACCCCCTGCATGCAGCCCCTAAGTCAAGAATTTGAGTACAGAATGTTTATTTGGAACATGATCCCAGGAAACAGGATGAGGGAGAGAAGTGACAAAGAAGGATGAGAGCCAGCAAAGGACGTGTTATTATTTGTCAGGTTAGCAGGGTGGATGACTGGAGCCCGACCAGCAGGGCACCCAGTGAGAAACTATGCAGAACCCACTTCAGGACTGTCCCACTAAGGGAAGGAAACCTGGGCTATTTTCCCACCAATGCCTGTCCTTCTTAGATTGAGGGTTTCTTCTAGGATTGTAAACTCTGCAGCACTCTGACCACCCCACCCACCAGGGAACACATACCTCTGTTCAGAGTACACCCTCTTGCAGAAGAAGCGTTCCATATGTAGAGAAACTGTCTTCAGATGACGTCCTATGGGCCAAAGGGATATGGGCAGGGCATCAACACCATCAGACACAACAGACTTCACTGAAGCAGAATGGAGGGAAGACCAAGAAGGCTAACACTCATTTACACAGTTCATAACAAGAGCCATTGTCATGGAAATCTCTAAATATAAGATAACAAGATGCTACTTCTTGGACAGCCACTGTTCTCTCTGGTGCCTTCGATTCGCAATACAAGCATACTCTAGCCTGGAGAAACAGGCTCCACCAGAGCCAGAGACTGCAGGTGTCCATTGGGTTTATTGTAAAAGCATAAGAAAGCCATCATGAGCTCTGGGAGGTTCCACTACAAAGGCTTTGCAAATGCCCCATGTGGGCTGTGGGGTTCCTCATGGGAATTCATCTTCCCAACCATCTGGAGAGCTAGGTGGGTTGACTGTGATCATATTGAAATAAAGAACAAGGAAGTGGAATAAATGAATTTATTCATTCATGTTTATAGCATGCTTAGGGTCCTAATGTCTCTCACATTGTAGAAAGTCATTTTATATGTTCCATTAAATGAAGCCATGTTCCTTGATGCAACTCATGCCTTAAATCATTAATTCTCAAAGTGTGGTCCCTGGACCAGCCACATCAGTATTACCTAGGCCTCAGACCGGCTCCTTCAGAAACCAGGAGTTTCTCCAGGAATCTGTATTTTAATAAGACCTCCAGAGATCCTAAGGCATGCTAAGGAGTAAGAACTTTCTGGTGAAAGAAGTTCTGCTCACAGCTCCTGCCCTTCTGCCTGCACCCATTCTCAGTTTTATATGTATATATATTTTACCTTATTCCTCAGGTATTTTTCCCCTTATCCCTCAGTTTTAAATGGAATTCATTTCAAGATATGGTACCAAATTAATAAAGCCTTTCCAAAAGGAGGGGAGATTATCTTGATTGTATTGACACATCTCAAATGTTCACAAAACATGCAAATATGAAATGCATACACAAGAAGCTCAGAAACACAAGCATTCCGGGTGCCCCACATCTGACTGTAACAACAGCTAAAGCTTATTGAAATGACAGTTTCCTCTAGGACTGTTTCTTACAAGATAATATTTTCTTCCCTCTCTGGACCAATCTTGACCTCAGGAGAATAGTAGAGAAAAGCTGTTCTTCACCTGGAGTGGCATGGAATTCAAGGGAATTCAGCAATAGCTTAGCACCATGAGGACGGAGCTGATGTCAGAGTTGCTGGGAATGGACCCCATTATTCTTCCCCACTGACTGCATACCACTAATTTTGGCCCCTGCTGAGGTGCATTAGGTGGGAAAGGACCTGTGTTTTTCTGCTCACGTTCCCAGTCCTGCGTGCCTCTCAGGACACAGGCATCTTAACCATGGATGTCTTTGTCTACACAATGGTCTCTAAATGCAAACCCAATGCTTCTCCTACTGTTCCAGTTCAAATGAATGCCTCATTACCATTTGTTAAAAAGACTGTCTTTTTTTCCATTGGATATTCTTTCCTGCTTTGTCAAGATTAGTTGGCCATACTTTTGTGGGTCCAATTCTGGAGTCTCTATTCTATTCCATTGGTCTATGTGTCTGTTTTTGTGCCAATACCATACTGTCTTGATGATTACAGCTTTGTAGTAGAGGCTAAAGTCTGGGATTGTGATGCCTCCCACTTCGGTTTTCCTCTTCAATATTACTTTGGCTTTTCAGGGTCTTTTGTGGTTACATAAACATTTTAGGATTGCTTGCTCTAGCTTCGAGGAGAATGATAGTGCAATTTTGATTGGGATTGCATTGAATGTGTAGATTGCTTTGGGTAGTATTGACATTTTAACAATATTTATTCTTCCAATCCATGAGCACGGGATGTTTTTCCATTTCTTTGTGTCTTCTTCAATTTCCTTTGTAAGTTTTCTATAATTTTCAGCACACAGATCTTTTACATCTTTGGTTAGGTTTATTCCAAGGTATTTTATGATTTTTGGTGCAATTGTGAATGGGATCAGTTTCTTTATTTCTCTTTCTGTTGCTTCATTATCGTTGTATAAAAATGCAACTGATTTCTGTACATTAATTTTGTATCCTGCAACTTTACTGAATTCATGTATCAGTTCTAGCAGACTTTTCTTGGAGTCTGTCAGGTTTTCCGTGTAGACTATCATGTCAGCTGCAAAAAGTGAAAGCTTGACTTCATCTTTGCCAATTTTGATGCCTTTGATTTCATTTTGTTGTCTGCTGATGCTAGAACTTCCAACACTATTTTAAACAACAGCGGTGAGAGTGGACATCCCTGTCGTGTTCCTGATCTCAGGAGGAAAGCTCTCAGTTTTTCCCCATTGAGGATATTAGCTGTGGGCTTTTTATAAATGGCTTTTATAATGTTTAAGTATGTTCCTTCTATCCCGACTTTCTCGAGGGTTTTTATTAAGAAAGGATGCTGAATTTTGTCAAATGCTTTTTCTGCATCTATTGACAGGATCACATGGTTCTTATCTTTTCTTTTATTAATGTGATGTATCACATTGATTGATTTGTGAATATTGAACCAGCCCTACAGTCCAGGAATGAATCCCACTTGATCATGGTGAATAATTCTTTTTATATGCTGTTGCATTCAATTTGCTAGTATCTTGTTGAGGATTTTGCATCCATATTCATCAGGGATATTGGCCTGTAGTTCTCTTTTTTTGTTGAGTCTCTGTCTGGTTTGGGAATCAAAGTAATGCTGGCTTCATAGAATGAGTCTGGAAGTTTTTCTTCCCTTTCTATTTTTTGGAATGGCTTGAGAAGGATAGGTATTATCTCTGCTTTAAGTGTCTGGTAGAATTCCCCAGGGAAGCTATATGGTCCTGGAATCTTATTTGTTGGGAGATTTTTGATAACTGATTCAATTTACTTACCAGTTATGGCTCTGTTCACATTTTCAAACAGCAACATGCAGGACAATGAAACTAGACCACCTTCCTACACCATTCACAAAACCAAACTCAAAATGGATAAAGGACCTGAATGTGAGACAGGAAACCATCAAAACCCTAGAGGAGAAAGCAGGAAAAGACCTCTCTGACCTCAGTCGCAGCAATTTCTTACTTGACACATCCCCAAAGGCAAGGGAATTAAAAGCAAAAATGAACTACTGGAACCTCATGAAGATAAAAAGCTTCTGCACTGCAAAGGAAACAATCAACAAAACTAAAAGGCAACCAATGGAATGGGAAAAGATATTTGCAAATGACATATCGGACAAAGAGCTAGTATCCAAAATCTATAAAGAGCTCACCAAACTCCACACCCAAAAATCAAATAATTCAGTGAAGAAATGGGCAGAAGACATGAATAGACACTTCTCTAAAGAAGACATCCAGATGGCCAACAGGCAGTTGGAAAGATGCTCAACATCACTCCTCATCAGGGAAATACAAATCAAAACCACACTGAGATATCACCTCACGCCAGTCAGAGTGGCTAAAATGAACAAATCAGGAGACTATAGATGTTGGAGAGGATGTGGGAAATGAGAACCCTCTTGCACTCATTGTTGGTGGGAATGAAAACTGGTGCAGCCACTCTGGAAAACAGTGTGGAGGTTCCTCGAAAAATTAAAAATAGATCTACCCCATGACCCAGCAATAGCATTGCTAGGAATTTACCCAAGGGATACCCGAGTGCCGATGCATAGGGGCACTTGTACCCCAGTGTTTATAGCAGCACTTTCAACAATAGCCAAATTATGGAAAGAGCCTAAATGTCCATCAACTGACAAATGGATAAAGAAGATGTGATTTATATATACAATGGAATACTACTTGGCAATGAGAAAGAATGAAATCTGGCCAATTGTAGCGATGTGGATGGAACTGGAGAGTATTGTGCTAAGTGAAATAAGTCAGGCAGAGAAAGATAAATACCATATGTTTTCACTCATATGTGGATCCTGAGAAACTTAACAGAAGACCATGGGGGAGGGGAAGGGGGGAAAAAAGTTACTGAGAGGGAAGGAGGAAAACCATAAGAGACTTTTCAGTACTGAGAACAAACTGAGGGTTGATGGGGGTGAGGGAGAGGGGAAAGTGGGTGATGGGAATTGAGGAGGGCACCTGTTGTGATAAGGGATGTTGTATGGAAACCAATTTGACAATTATATATATTATATATAATTATATATAATTATATATATTATATATAATATATAAAAATATATAATATATAAATATATAATATATTAAAATGCATTATATATAAAGATATATAAAATATAATATATAAATATATAATATATAAAATATAATATATATAAATTATATATTATATATAATTATATAATATATAATAAAATTATATATAAATATAAATATACATATATATATATATATATATATATATATATATATATATATAAAATGCCTCGTTACCTATTCAGGCTGAAGGGAAGGGAATGCTGACCGCTTCCACCCACTTAAAGGAGCAATATTAGTCTCCAGCGTGGCTCCTTCTGATAGGATTTTTAAGAATAAAATCTACAGATGTTGCAGGTTGGATTCTTGGACACTGAAATGGAAACTGGCAGGATGTTTAAACAGGGAGTGAGATCTCCAGCTGGGAGAGGAAAGAGAAGGAAGCAGATCTGGCAGAGGGAGTCCCAAAAAAATTCTTAGCTGTCCCCATGGGGAGTTCTAGAGCTGGGCTGGCCTTCAAGGTGGTTCCCCTTGGGGCAAGGAGGCTGAGCCTTGACCTCAGTGTTAATCAGGCTCTGGGTAGGACTTGCCCTTGGAAAAGGGCATGGCTTTAGGCCACACAGTATTCTTCAGGACCTGGAGAGTAAGGCCTTCAGCTCTGAAAGCGAGACCCCAGGACACATCCCGATGTCCACCACAATAGAGTTTGCCTTGTCTGTTGACTTTGGGATGACCCACACAGAAGAGGGACCCTGAAGTATTCTGATCTCCACTTACTATTTTGGATCACCTATTGGAAAATTGTCTGATTTTTAATTTTTATTGCAAAAAAAAAAACCAGCCAAAAAGTAAGACTTCACTTTCCCCAGTTTTAAAAAAAGCACAAAGTAAACTATGCTTTTGTGCCCTTTGTTATTATAATTGCCCTCCCCACAGGAGGAATTATTTATTAGGACACTAATTTTCTCCCTCAATAATCAAGTAGAGGATAATTTTTCATTCTCTATCCCATTCTGTCCCTAGAGTAATGTTTCAAACACAATATATATGTTCTGGATAATTTCATGTCACATCCAGATTTGAAAGTTTACCTGTGATGGGCTTAAGGGATGATGGTCAACTATTTAGGGGTCTTATGATAAACCTTAAAAGGTTAACCCATTTATAATACTAAAGTGAAAACAGACCAAGTGTCCATTAGCAGGTGAAGGGATAAACTGTGGGACATCCAAATGATGTAACAATACTCAGCAATGAAAAAGGATGAACTTTTGATACCACTAGTAATGTGGATGAATCTCAAAAACATCATGCTGTGTGAAAGAAATCAGGTTCAAAAGACTATGTGCTGCGTATTCAATTTATATAAACTTCTAAAACAATTAAGATTAAACTACAGTGAAAACTTAAAGAAAAGCAGTAGCCTTAGGAAGGGAGGTACAACAAACAAACTGGGAAGAGGCAGGATGGAACTTTCTGGGGTAATAGAAATGTTCTATCTTGATAGGAGTTGGCTTACACAAGTGTCTACATTTATAAAAATTCAGTGAGCAGTAAATTAAAGGTTAGTGCCTTTTACTATATATAAGTTTTTACCTTGGAAAAACTGCAAATAATTCTTGAACCCTACCCTGCTAATAATAAAATGCATGCGTTACATTCAGGGGTGAAATGCATGCATGTGTAAAACTCACTCTGAAATGTACCAGAAACATTGAAGGATGGGTAGATTATTGTGTGAGAAAGGAAGTAAAGGGAAATGTTAATGATTATAGAATCTGGGTGGTTGTTCATTGAATAATGCATCCAACTTTTTTATGTTTTTGAAATTCTTTATTATGTAATCCTGAGGAAAAACCACTACAAATGCATTTACCCCTTTCTCATTCCTGAAGTTGCCCTTGCTGGTTGGTGATCCCAACCCCTAAGCCATGATGGTAAAAATTAATGTCTTATACAAAAGTCTCTTTGGGGACCTTTACATGAACAAGAGGAGAATCTCATGAATATTTTGTAAGAATATAATTTTTTTATTTACAAAAAATTTTTTAATGTTTATTTATTTTTGAGAGACAGAAAGAGTGTGAGCAGGGGAGGGGCAGAGAGAGAAAGAAAGACACAGAATCTGAAGAGGCTCCAGGCTCTGAGCTGTCAGCACAGAGTCCAACACGGGGCTCGAACTCACAAGCTGTGAGATCATGACCTGAGCTGAAGTCAGACGCTTAACCAACTGAGCCACCCAGGTGCCCCTGTAAGAATATAATTAAGTAGCACTGTTTGGTTTGTACCAGAACTAAGTTTTGCATCTGTTTAGAATGTTGTACTGGGTTACTCTTGAAGCTCAATCATTTTCAGCCCTCGTGCAAATAGGGAGGTTTTTCAAACCTGTGGGCATGTACAGGGTATGCATTGCTCTGGCTCCAGTGATGAGAATGCTTAGTGGAGTAAGCTTTTGGAATATTATTGAAATAAAATAATTCTTGTTTGTTATGGACTGAATACCTGTGTTTCCCCCAAATTTGCCCTAATTCCCAAGGAGATGGTATTTGCAGGTGGGGAGATCATTAGATTTGGATGAGGTCCTGAGGATGGAGCACACATGATGTGCTTAGTGTCCTTAAGAAACCAGAGAGCTTTCTTGCTCTCTCTGTCTCTATCTGCCATGTGAGGAGTCAAGCCAGGAAGAATGCCTTCATCAGACATAGGATCTGCCAGCACCTTGACCCTGGACTCTCTAGCTTAAAGAACTGTGAGAAACCTATGTCTGATTTTTTTTTATAGAGCCCAAGCAGACAAATATGTAGTTGTTCTGAATAAACTTCCAAAATTCGGGCTCATTCTAAAGACCAGATTTCACTAAGTGGCTTTAAATTTTCTCACTATTTAGTCTCATTGGTAAGTCATTCGACATCTCCATTCTCCACTTCTATAAGGTGGTGTTGTGAACACATACTCCAAGATGGCATCCACTATGGACAGGGCAGGGCCCAGGGGGAAAGAGAGGGGGAGGGACAAAGGATCCAGGTCTAATATCATGGAGGTGATGCTGGTTTGGTTGGTTGCCAGAGATGCCATGGCAGTGACTTCCGAAGGCTGCTTACTATGGCCAGTGATTACAGAGGAAGGTCAGAGCTAAGAGTGCCTTAGCCACAGGTTTACATAAGTAAGAAGACCGGTGGAGGCAGCACAGTGGGGACAGTGTCTTTGGAAAGCTTGATAGGGAAGAGTGGAGGAGACACTGAGAGTAAAGACTGCCAATATTTATTGAGGTCTTATTTTGTGCCAACCACCACTCTACTAACTTTCCACTTAATTGTTAAAATGTACAAAAAACTCTATAAAGTAAGTGCAGTTATCAGCTCCATTTGACAAAGAAACCGAGACTCATAGAGGTGAGAACTACCCAGTGTCACATAGCCACCCTGTGAGCTGAGTGCAGCTCTAACTCCAGCCCTCTTGGCCATGCCACACATGTGCCAACCTCAGCTTCTGGTCTGATCCGCGGTGTGAATGGTGGCTGCTGAATAGGGGTGCTATGGAGATTCAGTGAAATGGGGCAATGGACATGAACATGTTTTAGAAAATGAAAATCTCTCTGCAAACATCAGAAACTGTTGTAGTTGTTTTTTCTCATCTGTGCTGGAGAAGAGAGGATGCTCTTTCATCAGCTGAGAGAGTATGCTGGGCATGACACCGGAAGCTCTTCTATATCAAAGGTAAATAGTTGGCTGTTGGTCACACCGTGGAGTTAAAATCTCAGACCTCTTGTTGGCATGAACAATGATTTCACAGGCAGATGGCCCTGGAAATGAACTGCTGAGAGGATCTACAAGAAACACCTGCCTGCAAAGAGACCCCCCACATGTTCCCCTCCCGTGCCAATCCTCTTGCCCTATTTGTTCCCTCAGCTACAGGAAGCTCCCAACGATGATGCCTCATAACCTTGCTCATCTTTAGAGCAAGACCACAGATGCTGTGCTTGGGTAATTTGATGGGCACCTGACCCTCTTGATGGCAGCAGCTGCCTCTCCCACGTGACCTCCTTGTCTCCATCTAGAACGTGGGTTGGTGTTGAGTAGGGACAAGAGACAGCACAGGCTGCCTGGGGGACATGTGCTTCAGATCTTGTTTACAGACCTCCTCATCCCCCACCTCTTCCAGGGACCAGGAGCCCTCTGTGTGCTCAGCAGATGTTTTACCAATGCTGTTATCACAGTAACAGCTTTTTCCTTCCTTCCTTCCTTCCTTCCTTCCTTCCTTCCTCTTTCTTTCTTTCTTTTTTTCTTTCTTTTCTTTCTTTCTTTCTTTCTCTTTCTTTCTTTCTTCTTTCTTTCATCAAGGACTTCCAAACAGCTGTCCAATGGGCTGCTTGCTTCTAAGAATACATTTCTTCTGCAAACAACAGCTTCAGTCTGGAACAGCCCTCAGACCTAATACCCTCCCTTGATACCCCATCCTGTTTTTTTGCCTGTCTAAATTTCCCCAGGGGAACACCAGAGAAAGTAAAGTTAAGATGCGTTTTTGACAGTGACCAAGTTCTGCAGCCTCCTGCAGGTCAGCAGTAACCTTCGAGAAGCTCCAGCCAACCCAGCATGGGGAGCTTCTACCTTCCCCTCCACATGGTGGTCCTTGTGCCTGAAAGGGTCATCCTTGCCACTGAAGGAAACTGAAAGAAATTCCAGAAAACTTGAATCACCACAATTTAATATTTTTGTTGTATATTTATAGTTGTATATTTTACCCACAAAAACTCTGCCTGTCTCTAAGACTTTGATGTGAAGGTGTTTCCTCTGAGACCAGAAAGATCCATAGAACAAGAAGGTACAGGGAATATTTCAGAAAAGGAGGAACATAAATAGAGTGAAGAGGTGCATAGAGATGATGGTGAGGGCCCCAAACTATAGCTCCTCTTACATTGTACTTTGAAATGGCTGCCACTTTCCTCCTTTACCTTAAACAAGCCTCCTCCTTCATTCCCTCTTTGGAGTTCCTGTTGCTTCTTTCCATCACTACCTATCTTAAACTGACCCAGGGACTCAGTGCGCTCCACTTAGGGTCAACGGACCCAGGAGGCTGTGCTATATATATTCTTGGGCTTGACCACTTACTGGAGACAATTAATTCAGCCCCCAAAGGCTTTCTGTTACTTGCATGGATGCCATTATTGGCCAATCTGTAATGGGCATTATGAGAAAAATATGGGTGAGATCATAATAATCATTTTCAGCACTGGAAAACCAACTCCAAAATCATGCTCCCTATACAAGGTGTTTATAGATTATTGAATACATATTAAATATATATTGTTGCTTTGGGAAACAACAGACGAACACAGTAATTGCTGTCTCCTTGTACCTGGTGAAATGAACAGAGCATTAGACTTTGAATCATGACACATAAGTTTGAGTTCCAGCTTTGCTAATGGCCAATGTCTTGGGAAAGTCACTTAGCTTTCCTCTTTAACCACCTCAAAAATAATAGGCATAATCAAAATAATAAGCTATGCATTTTAGTTAGGAGTTAGGTGTCTGTAGTTCAGATGTAGACATCAAGGGCCCAAAGCTGGGGAGTAGAGGAATGGGATCATCAGAATCTGCTATTCCTAAGGGGATCTCTCCATAGCCACACACCCAGGAAATTATGGATTTGTCTCACAATAGAAACCACCTATGGTCAGCTCAAGGCACTTGCCTTCAAGCTGTCACCTTCATCACAGTGCTACATGCTCATTCTGAAAGATAAAGACACACACTCATGGCCTTGCTTTGCACTGCTTTCTCAGACCCAATATCCATCCTATTTCTGTCTGTGTTCCCTGCACTCCCAAATAGTGCTCTCACCTTTCCAGTCAGCAATGGCCCTGTTTTCCTTTCCAGCTCTGCTGTTTGGGGTAAGCAGTTCTCCTGGTTCAACACAGCTGTGGTGGTTTACACTGTGTCAACCTGCTTAACTTGGGAATTATTTTCCCCAGAATCCCCTTCCCTGTATTGCTATGAGTTAACATTGACCAAAAGAGGGATTAGTACAAGACTGGGGCTGCAGAAGCAAAGCACATCCCTCAGGGGATTGCCAAGAGTGGGATACAATGATGGACAGAGGCAAAAGTGCCCGGTGGAGTTCAATTTGTACTGGTTCTTCTCTGCTCTGGGTCCAGTTCACTTTCCAGACCCTCAGGTCTGCTGACCAAGAACTGAATTTGATACCCATAGTGGTAGCTACACAGAGGAAACAGCCTCCCACAGATCCATCTCCAAGCTGCCCCATCACAGTCCCTCTTCTATGTCAGGTTGTGCTTGTCATCTCAGATTGACTGGCTGGTGATATTACTCTGATCTTCTAATTTCTTCTTCCAAATCTTCACTCCCCCAGGTATGGTCAGTAATATAAAAAGTCCACTTCTTTTCATAAATTCCTTTTTCTTTAAGACTCATCATATCCTTTCTTCCTGCCCAAATGCCACATTCTTGTGGCATTTATGCTTCCCAGGACCATGAAATATAAAATGAATAAAGAACATTTTGGGAGCCTGTGGGTACCAAAGACCATTTTATTCAGCTACATCATTTTTATAATAAAAAGCTTCATTTTGAATTCTTTTTCACTAAATTTTTTAAATGCAGGAATCCTTTCTCAAGACCGGCAAAGACATTTCTTAGCGCCTTATTTTCTGAAATCTTCAGGGTGATCAATTAGAGCAAAACAAACAAACAAACAAACAACAACAACAAACAGAACGGATGGCTAAAGGCTAAATCAGGGTCTCCCAGAAGGGGTTGATGATTTCTAACACCTGTGTGGGTCTCCATAAATGTGAAGTCATGTTTCTAAATTCTCAAATAATAAGTACCATAAATCTACACTAAACACAAAAGGTCAGGAAAAGAGATGGCCAATGAGAAATGAAGCACAAATCATTACAAAGTCAAATGATCAAGAAAATACCTTCCCTGGGAGGTTGGGAGGTGGGTTATGAGAGAGGTGGGGTTACTCTCTAGAAGTGTTGTTAGAGGTGACTCCCAAGACCTGGGTGGCCAGCACCCATGCTGTCGTGGCTATAAAGATAGCATGTCAGGTGACAGATGGGCTCCAACACTCCTTGGTGACATTACCTGGTGCCTGGGGAGAGACCTGTACAGAGGGGCCTTGAGGAGCAAGGATCAGCAAACAGGAAGGAATTAAAATGTCCCCTACCAGCAGCGAAGATAAGCCTTTTATAGGGGGCAGGCAGAGCAAGATTAAAAAAAAAAAAAGTTTGCCCCACCAGAACAAAGAAGTCATTCTTTTCCTTTGTTAGGCACTGGGGTGGGGGTGAGGGTGGGGGTAGGGGCAGAGGAAGGAAACTTCTACTCAAAGCCTTTCAAGAAACTAAGGCAGCCTTTGAAATTCCCATTTTGAATTTAACAACCAACATTTGGTGTCTGCTTGGTGTGCTAGCTGGGAGACAGAGGAACCCAAAATTGGACCTTTGGGAAGCGTAGGATGGAGCCACCAATTGCCTGTTCCCAGAGTGGGGAGACTGACAACAGATGCTGGGTGGAGGGCAAACAAGGCTCTGAACCAAGAGGAGGCACTGAGTCAGGGAAGGGAGTCCAGCCCAGCCAGATGACCCAGAAGAGGGGCAGCATGTCTGGGAAAACAATAGTTTGGCTTGCCCAGTGCACACAGGAAAGTGATCAGAGATAATGCAAATCTAGAAGACAGGGTCACACAGTAAGGGTCTTGCTAAGGACGCCAGATTTGGTCCTCAGGACACTGGGCTCCATCTGGGGAGTGTTAGCATTGTTCACAGGATCAGGTATATTTCAGGGGCCAGATTCCTTGGAAGCAGTAACACAATCATCTCATCCCCACGTTTTAAAGCACTAAATTAATTGTATCTGAACATCTTGAGACTCTAAGTGAAATTCCTCTTTGGAATTTGCTTGACAGCAGGGGTTGGGTCCTCACAAAGTTATGAGATGGCTCTCCCAGCATAGCAGAGGTGCTGGGAGCACTGGCCCAACTACGGAAAGGGAGGTTCCAGACACAGAGAAACATGGGAATGTTGGCAGAGTCCTAGTGTGAGCTAGAGGTTGTCTGAGAACTCAGCGTTGGGGAGAAGGCAGGAAAGTTCAGATGGCCGTGGTTATAAAACCCTACCGCAGAATCTATTGGAGTTCAGAGCTCTGGACCTGCTCTGTGACACAAGCCACATGTCAGGTGCTCAGTGGCCACACGTGGCTAGAGCCTATTGTACTGGACAGGGCAGATATAGAACATTCCCATCATCACAGACAGTTTTATTGACAACACTGCCCTAGACACTGACATTTTACATCATTATAAGCAATATTAAACATACAAGTGTTTGAAATCCCCTTCTCACATCCCACATTGCTTGCTGTTTTTCACTAAGCAGAAATTTAGGGATAGAGAATTCTAGAAAAATTATTTTATTTGGCCAGTTTCATCTCTAGGCCCCAATCTCTTTCTCTTACCTGGTTCACATGTATATGTTAATAGTTTGTACATGTCTTTCATGCAGCATCCTAGGCAGAACTAAACCATCTCCATTAAACCAACTAAAAAATTCTCATAATCTCCAGCGAGGAGACTGAAGGCAGCACGTGGCATTGAATATGCTGGCGTCCCTCCTGGGGCCCCTCGGGCATTGACTTGCATCTGTTCTGAACACAGGAGAGTCACAGCTTGTGAATTCTAATGTAGGTGTGTAAGGTACAAATATGGTTGACAGTAACCCCTGAAAAATCTCTGAAATCACCCTGAAAGATGATGCTATGTTGTGTCTCAGGATATGGAAACTTCCAGGAACAGTTCCTCTTCCAACAACAGGAAAAATGGTATTTCCTTACGCAAGCAACTGGTGAAGTATTGACTGGAGCTCCAGTATTCATTTGTCCAGAACACAAGAATCTTAACAGTTGGTGCAACAAGACACTCATGTTAGGAGAAACAGGCTGGATCCAAACCAAGGGAGCAGCAGAATTCACAGGCTGTCTCTCTTACTCAATGGGATGGCAGCTAAGCTCAGGCAGGACCTGCTGACTCTCTCTGAACCCACAGAATAGGGTCCATGGGCGTTAAGTGCATATATCATGTGGCACCAGTGTTGCTGCACCAGCTACCTATGTATAAATATAATCACCACACACCCCTGCCTCCCAGAGCCAAACTCCTTCCAGGACACTGAGCCGGATATCCAGAGTCTGGACTGCTGGGCTGTCCACATGGGCAACGTTTGCAATGCAGAGGCAGCACTGCCTGCTAATTCCTTCCTGCCCCCCACCCCACCCCTTACCAGGTGCTTTGTCTCTCTGCGACAAAGCAGGCAGTGCTACTCATGGTCTCAAAACAAAGTGATGCCCCTTGTTCCAAATAACTGCAAATAGAAGTGTTATCAGGTAGGCATTGCAGGGAGCAAGGAAAGTAGCAATAGCCAAGTGTTCTGGGGGACATACGGTTCTGAGTGTTCATGTATGAGTTCCCAACCAAGCTATTTAATTAAAAGTTTTCTTTTCCTAGAGGCACCTGGCTGGCTTAGTGGGTTGAGCATCTGACTTTGGCTCAGGTCATGATTTCACAGTTCCTGTGTTTGAGCCCTATGTCGGGCTCTGTGCTGACAGCTCAGAGCCTGGAGCTTGCTTCAGATTCTGTGTCTCTATCTCTCTCTGCCCCTCCTTGACTCGTGCTCTGTCTCTGTGTCTCAAAAATAAAAACATTACAAAAAAAAATTTTTTTAAACTTTCTTTTCCTGATAGCATGAGAGAGAAGAGTGCGGCTCCAGAGCAAAGTGACAGAATGCAATCAATTCTGCACTGATTTGTTGCAGACTCTGGGGGTCTCTTATCAGAAGTGGATCTGTAGGGCTATATTACATGAGCCTAACAAATGCATGATTAAAAAAAAAATCACGGGGTGCCTGGGTGGCTCAGTCGGTTAAGCGTCCGACTTCAGCTCAGGTCACGATCTCACGGCCGTGAGTTCGAGCCCCGCGTCGGGCTCTGGGCTGATGGCTCAGAGCCTGGAGCCTGTTTCCGATTCTGTGTCTCCCTCTCTCTCTGCCCCTCCCCCGTTCATGCTCTGTCTCTCTCTGTCTCAAAAATAAATAAACGTTAAAAAAAAAATTAAAAAAAAAATCACTGTTAGGGCATCTGGATGGCTCAGTAGGTTAAGCCACTGATTCTTGGTTTCAGCTCAGGTCATGATCTCATGGTTTGTGAGTTCAAGGCCCACATCGGGCTCCACAGCTGGCAGCGTGAAGCCTGCTTGGGATTTTCTCTCTCTCCCTCTCTTTCTGCCCTTCCCCAGCTCACACTGTCTCTGTCTCTCAAAATAAATAAATAAACTTAAAAAAAAATCACTGTCTTAGGGCACCTGGGTGGCTCCGTCGGTTGAGTGTTCAACCCTTGATTTGGGCTCAGGTCACAACCCCAGGGTTGCGGGATTGAGCCCTGCATCAGGCTCCACACTGAGCATGGAGCCTACTTGAGATTCTCTCTCCCTCTCTCAAAATAATAATAAGAGTAATAATAATAATAATAAATAAAAACATTAAAAATTTTAAAAAATACTATCTTAACGCTTTCTATGTAATGTGAAGATAAAGTACCAACGTCAAAATATTTCCATATTTCCATTCAGATGTTTGCTGTCTAGACCAGTTTTTTAGGGCAGCTCAGGTGGTTAATAATTTTCTGTTTATTTTGCTTCCCTAGCATGTGTTTTAGGGGCCAGGAAACATTTGGTTAGGTTTTTTCTTTATATTCTTTATTTTATATTCTGGAAATTATTTTGAGATTGGAATTACAAATGGCATGCATACTCTACTGAGTTGGAGCTCACTGGAGTCACCACCTGATGATGTATTGGTCAGCTTCAGAATACAGCTACACCTGCTCTTTCCTATCACTGAGGAAGACATGAAGACTTCAGACAGATTGTTTTTTGAAAGGTATCACTTACAATGGCCCAGTGCTGTGAACCAAAATTTTATGCAGACTGTGCAACCAACAAAGTTGTTTTTAAAAACTGTACATTGAATTTGATATGATATAACTTTTTATATGATGAAAGCTATAGGTTTATATGTTAACCATAGATCATCACAGTTGACTTTAAGATAAGCAAATGTTACCAGTTTAAACTAAGAATCAGTATACCAGCTAGTTATTAAACTAATAAACTATCTCCATTTTGAGTTTTATAGATTGAGGTCTATGGCATAAGAATTTATTTGAAAATAGGGCTAGTTATTTTTCTGAAACAAGCTTGGGAACCATAAGGATCTTCCAAACTCCCCATTGTACAGGAGAGAAAAATGAGGCCTAGAGAGGGGAATTAGTAAGTTCATGGACCAATTTATCAGCAGAGCTGAGAAAAGTGTGGTATCTTCTCTTCTAGATCCACTAAGGTTTTTATTTTAATTTACTGCTTCTCTCCCCTCAACAAGCTCAAAAATAAGTTGGAATTTCCAATTTGCTTCTGAAGTAAAAGTACACAGAGAAGCTCTGTGATATGGCTAACCACAAGTAAATACAATCTTAAACTAAACTAAACTAAACTAAACTAAACTAAACTAAACTATGATACAATACAATACAATACAATACAATACAATACAATACAATAATGTTTTTAAAAATTATAAAAGCTAATTGAGATTCCAGCTCTTCAAACAAGCTTGCCATACCTCTTGCCAGGCTGACACTAGATCACCAGCACAGGTGAACTACCCTGGGGACAGCCACCCAGCAGGCTCAGAGTACACATTTGTCAGTGCCCTCTCATAGAAGGGATCTAGGCTGGCGGGCAGGGGTCAATGTCCCCAGTTTCCTCACCAACTCACTGGTCACCTAAATTCACCCAAACATATTTTGATCTAGATTTATTAACAACAACAACAAAAAGTAGAATGGGGTATGAGGGAAAAGGTCATTTGGTCTCTGAACATGAGAGGGAGTGTCTGGGAGTAAGAAAAGAGAATAAGAGGAGAAATAAAACAACAGCAGTGGCTAATAAAGCTGTATGTATAAGTGGTTCTTCCATGTCCTTGCAGAAATCTCATACCTACTGGTTCTTACCATGTGTGAGAGGTGGCAGGGTGTCGTGACCACAGCCCTGCCAGAGTCAATACACCCAGCCTGTGGGTTGGCTCTGGGACAAAGGGACCTGTGGACTCCCAGCCCATTATGTAAGAGGAGACTAACAATAGCTAAGGTTTAAAAGGTGTCTTTTAGGGCAGTGATTTCGTCTTGCTGAATGTGTTTAGCCACCAGGCAAGGAAGGCAGAAGAGAAGTTGCTGTTTGGTCTGTAGGTCAGAGAAGGTATGGAAATCACTAAAGTCATCTAGATAGTTGACAATAAAACAAGACAAGTCCCCATCTCTCCCAAGTCCCATTAGTGCTTTTTCCACCACAATCACCATTTCTGAGGAGGAAGCTCTAATTGACAAGGAGCTTGAGGATTACCAACCTACAGAATTTATCTGTAGGCCAGAGTGCTTGGGGGAACTTTTGCCAAGCAAGCAAAGAAGGAAAAAATCAACAGAATAACTCCACATCTGAGATGCAGGGTTTTCCCCATGTTCACTGATTTCTCTGTGACCATCCAGGTGGGCTCTGCGTACCACTGGCAACTGGACTCATTGGCTTTTGCTCTGTTCCTGTTCACTTGTTTTATCAAGAAGAAGGCAGTGTGTCAATGCTTTGCAGGACATTAATAAAGATAAGAGAGGCCCCAGCTACCAAACAGAGTTTTCAAAAACCTTCCCCTGGTTTCCCTGGCTGCAGGGCTGCGTGCACAGACACACAGAGCCACTGATGCAGGAACTATTATTACCATCCGATTATTGTCATTGTAATGTCTATTCAACTGCCCCTTTGTAAGTTCCTAGAGGGCAGGGACCGTGTCTTGGGCTCCTTTTCATGAATTCATGCCTTCCTGCTTCCATTCACTCATCCTACAAACATTTATTGAGTGCAGCCCTCACTGCGTCCACACAGTGCCACAGACACAGAAAATATATCACATCCTGTGTGTCCTCAGGAGCACAGCCCTGCCCTGGATGCTAGCCCTCATCCACCCTTCCAGGAATGGAGACCCAGGAATAAAGCACAGGCTGCACCATCTATAGTAGCCTCAAGGCCACAGAGCAACAGGTGGAATCTTCCCCCAGCATCTTTCCTCAGTCCAAACTTCTACAGCATGCCCATGTTCCTTTTATAATAGAAACAGCAATCTAATAAAGTTTATTTTTATACCTAATATTTTTACCTACTATTTTTAAACCTAAAATTCTAGTTTTCTCATCCTTGGCTACCCATTTGAATCACCTGAAGAACGTTGAAATCCTGGTACTAGGTCCTGCTCACAATGGGTCGGATTTCTTGACCCGGGCTTTGGGAGTTTTCAAAGCTTCCCAGGTGATTCTAATGTGTGTCCAAATTGAGAACCACAGTTCAAACTCTAGAGAGGGGAAAGAAAGCTGCAAGCTCAAAGCAGGGATTGGTCTTGGATTTGTTTCTCTGTGAACCAGCCATGTGTTTTGGACCTCAAGATACTGACTCTTCCTGTCCTGATCCCACACTACTCATCTACCCCTTTGTATTTGAGATCTCACTGGGATCCATGCCTTCCTGTATGCTCTTGAGTCAGGATGCCCCCCATTTGCCTGGGGACTCAAGACATGCTGCTGTGCTCTCTGGTCCAGCTAAGGTTCCAGGACTCTGGCCCAACATATGGTTGTCTGCCTCACAGTATGTTCTGGTTCTCAAAAGCCTACTCACCTCCACTCCATGGACTCCAGGACTCCACTCCTTCTCAGCCTGGAATGAAGACCCCTTTTGATCCCCCTCACTGTCAGGTACATGCCACTCCACCTCCTGGTGGCAATGGTGTCCTTTCGGAAGGGGATCCCAATGAGATGTCAGCACATGCAACCATTTGGTGGTTTCAGGAGATGTCAGGAAGGCCTGTGGAGGGCTCCAAAGATCAGTCCTGACAAATGCCAGAGGGTTGCACTCTTGTGCTTAAAGTCCTTCCAAAAGTCGCTTGCACAAAGATGACTCCTAGAACGTGCAAATCAAAATCACCATGAGATCCACTTCACACTCCCTAGGAGGGCCATAATTGTTTTTTTAGAAAAAAGAATACAAGTATTGGTGAGGATGTGGAGAAATTGGAACTCTTGTACATGGCTGGTGGGAAAGTAAAATAGTGCTGCCACCATGGAAGGCAGTTTGGTGACTCCTCAAAAAAAGTTAACGTGGAATTCCCATATGACTCAGCAATTTCACTACAGGCTATATACCCCCCACAAAAATGAAAACGGCTACTCAAAAACATGTACCAGTAAATAATGGCAGCATTATTTATCACATACAAAAGGTGAAAACAGCCCTGATGTCAGCTGAATGGATACATTCATGAATGAATATTATAGAGAGAGAAATAGATGGGGACCACCAATCTTCTAGACCACTCCCACAATTGTTTCCTTTTGCTAAGATATTCCAGAAGTTAAAATCTAAAGAGATTTCCCACCCTCTGTCTCTGCTTTCTGTCCCGGCTTGAAGACTTAGATTTAAGGGCAAGATTGGTTGTGTGGCCGTTTTTAAGGTAACTTGTTTTCTAAATTTCCTCTGGAAAGACAGAGTGAATAGTTGGATTCCTTCAATTGGATCTGTCTGCTCTGAAGAGAAAACTGTTTGTGACATGCCCATGAGCATGATGAAATAAAGGTGGGGAGGTCTGGTGCTAGAATATGAGTACAGACACATGCACTTGAAGATCTCTAAACCCAGATCTATTTTCAACTTCATACTTGAAGCTTCATGGAGCCCCCTGTGCATCTAACTTGGTGTTTGTCTCTTATCAAATCCAGTCCCTTTGGTAGATAGGAAGCTTGCTTGTGTCCTGAGAGTCTGAGTGAGGGCCAGAGATAAGGCAGCTGGGCGGTGACTGGCTCCAGGCCTGAGGTCTCCACCCACTGGTGTGAGGGCTTGAAGGGTGAGTTTCAAGGACAGCATCACAGGGAAGCTGATTCCTATGGCTGCCATTGTGAAGACGTGCTTGACAGTTGTAATTACAGTTGACCCCTGAAAAACACAGGGGTTAAGGGTACCAGCCCCCTACTTACAGCTCTGACTCCCCCAGAACTTAGCCTATGACTGGAAGACTTATGATAACACTTATGATAAACTGTTGATTAAACATATTGTGTATGTTGTATGTACTATGCACTGTGTTCTTACAACACAGTAAGCTAGGGAAAAGAAAATGTTATTAAGGAAATCATAAGGAAGAGAAAATACATTTACAGTTTGTACTGTTTTTATTGGGGAAAAAAAAACCCTCATAGAAGTGTATCCACATAGTTCAGTTCATGTTGTTCAGGGGTCTACTGTGTGTCTACACTGTAACATCTGGAAAACGAACATGGGGACACATTACCTCTGAGCAGAGGAAAGCAAAGCAGGAGAAATTAATTCTGAAAGGAGAATTTTGTTTGATTAAAAAATTGTGTTTACAAAATAAAATCTACAAACTACTTTAATCATCTTCTTACACATCTACTCTAAAGCACAATGGGCAAGCTGACAAGAAAATATATATGTGTTGAACTATATCAAGATCCCAATATCTGACTGTTTTAGATCTACAAAATCATAAAGTTCAAATAGTTCAACCTAACCCTTAGGTAACATAATCAGTAAAGTGTGACATTTAAACAGAAAATCTTTTACTGGGGTATAAAAAGTATATCTGAGAGTTGGAGGGGTTCTAATTTAAGAACAATTAACCAAGAAAGAACATTAAATCAGCAATAGTTACATTTGAACAAATATAGAAATTTCTCCTAAAAGAAGAAAAACCAGGGGAAAGTCAAATGGGCAAGTAAAGCTTTTACACACATCGTGAGTGGTAGGTGGACAGACCGAAAATCCGTACTCCCTTTCAAAACTGTTCTCTGGCAGGAGCCACTCTGTACAAGGACAAACTATTATCAAGAGTGTTGGGAAACTGATCTAATGCACCAAGAAGGTGCAGTGTCACTTGCCGGTGAGCAGACAGCAGACATGCTGGATGGGGCCAGGGTTCAGACAAAGCCTCCTGTTCTGTTCGGTGGGAACAGGTACAAGACAGATGGTTTGTTAAACATTGCCAGCATACTTGAGCAGTGCCATTTGGCGGTCAGAGCCTGGATAATGGTCGCAAGGACATTGTGTAGCCGCGCGTTGGCTAATTTCAACCTAGCTAAAGCTATTGCTTATCTTTGTTGGTTTTGCAAAGATTAAGGCCATTTCTCTGCTTTGAATGCACCACAGCTGCCCAGCAAAGCATTCCTGAAGTTTTGTCTGGATTCCCGCTGCTAAGAGGGGCCAAGCAGAACTTGGCACATGCAGAGACATGTTTTGCTCACTGTTGGAGTTGCTTCTTCTCCAAAGATCTGGCCTTTGCTTTACACTTCTGGGGGGGGGGGTACTCTGGAATAACTGCGGCCTCTGAAATCTGCCTTGTGGGCTTTGAAATGCATCTGCTATGGATTTATATTTCCTATTAGGACTGATTCATTTGCTCCTTTTGTGGAAAAGGGTAAACACCATCGTAAATTCCATCCGGTGAATCATGGGGAGGCCGGGGTTCAAATTTAACGTGTTTGCTTTCGGAAGGGGGCCCTTTGCTTCTTATCTCTATGTACAGAAGAAAATAGAACTCACTCTGGCCCCTGCAGCCAATGGAAATACACCTGGCCTGGTCAGCTGGCGAGGCTGGGCCTCCAACCTGCTGTTCCTCTGTGCTGTTTGCAGACAAAGGGAGAGGACATAATGAAGAGAGGCTGGCCAGGTGGCTGTGCCTACAGCTCCAAACCCAAGAGGTTATGGCCATTATCCAGGTATGTTAGGAAAAAGTGATCCCTTAAACAGTTGGGCATTTCCGACAGCTCAGATGGCTTTATCTTCTTTTATAGGTGGTGTGTGGACACCCCAACTCACTGAATAAGTGCTGTATTTACTTTAGGCAGCCTCCTTGGACTAAATCAGATTGTTTCCAACTATAAAATTGAGATACTGTGCCTAGAAGATAAGCCCTAAAATTACCCTTTTTGATTACATCTACAGAATGAAAGAGAAAGCCAAGAAAAGTTACCCTCCCTCTCATTCTCTGTGTGTCTCTGTCTGTCTGTCTGTCTCTCTCTGTCTCACACACACACACACACACACACACACACACACACTTGACTAGGCCTCAGTGTCTGCACTTAGTATCAGGTACCGTCATAAAGGGTCAACCACTGGCAGCAAAGCACTGCTGACTTTGTGATCATTTCTAACGAGCCTTCCATTTAGAAACTGCAGGACAGGAGACCGTACTAAGAAACAATGTGCTAAATTCTGTGTTACCTTATTTTTTGAATTCAAGAAAGAAGGAGAAAAGCATGGGCTGGGAACATTTAAAAGAGCTTTGTATATCTCCTCAAGTACAAAGAATTGAAATAATAATAACACTGAAGCCATGGCATGTGATGTTCACACGAGACCCCTCTCTTGATTTATTTTACTTTGTTTTTTCCCCTTGACCCTCCCTCTGTATTCTGGCTCCTAAACCACTTGCTCACAAAGGTACCACACAAATGCATTTCATCTGCAAGTTGGGATCTGGGATGACCCTGGAAGGATGTGTGGGGCCCTCTGTGCTGACAGTGTTTGTCTGAGAATGGAAGCACTTCTGTTGATTTCATGTCAACTTCGTTCCTTCGATTCCTCCAGTAAAGGATTGCTATTTTTCTCTTCGCCATTGTCCATTTTACCTAGTTTCTTTTTTAAAATTTTTATCTTTATTTATTTTTGAGAGAGAAAGAGAGACAGAGAGTGAGGGGGAGAGGGGCAGAGAGAGGGAGACAGAATCCAAAGCAGGATCCAGACTCCAAGCTGTCAGCACAGATCCCAATGTGGGGCTTGAACTCACAAACGGGAGATCATGGCCATTGGCCAAGTTGACCAAGTTGGAGGCTTAACAGACTGAGCCACCGAGGTGCTCCTTTTTAACCTAGTTTCAATATGCATTGGTGTATAGAATGTTGCATCTACCTTTTTGTCATCTCACTTTTCAGAGAATCACATTTTAGTAGGGATTTGGGGCTCTCTGTTGATTTCTTACCTCTTTTATGTTCTTGCTTCTTGTTGCTTTGGCTTTATTGTTTTATTTTCTCTCTCTTTTTTTTAATATGCTTAGTGATGCATGTAGGTCTTTGGTTTTCAATATATCCTCTTTGCTGTTAGTATATTCAAAATTATGCAAAATTTTAAGTGCTACTTTAGCTATAGGCCACAACATTTGACATTTGACACTCTCATTCTTGTTGGTTTTTAGATATGTTGTAATACTTCCTTTTTTTTATTTTATTTTTTTTCCAATATATGAAATTTATTGTCAAATTGGTTTCCATACAACACCCAGTGCTCATCCCAAAAGGCGCCCTCCTCAATACCCATCACCCACCCTCCCCTCCCTCCCACCCCCCATCAACCCTCAGTTTGTTCTCAGTTTTTAAGAGTCTCTTATGCTTTGGCTCTCTCCCACTCTAACCTCTTTTTTATTTTTTTCCTTCCCCTCCTCCATGGGTTTCTGTTAAGTTTCTCAGGATCCACATAAGAGTGAAAACATATGGTATCTGTCTTTCTCTGTATGGCTTATTTCACTTAGCATCACACTCTCCAGTTCCATCCACGTTGCTACAAAGGGCCATATTTCGTTCTTTCTCATTGCCATGTAGTACTCCATTGTGTATATAAACCACAATTTCTTTATCCAGTCATCAGTTGATGGACATTTAGGCTCTTTCCATAATTTGGCTATTGTTGAGAGTGCTGCTATATACATTCTAAAATCTCCTTTTAACTAGGGCAGTTGGGTGGTTCAGTTGGTTAAGCATCTGACTTCAGCTCAGGCCATGATCTCATGGCTTGTGAGTTCAAGCCCCGCAGCAAGCTCTGTGTTGACAGTTCAGAGCCTGGAGCCTGCTTTGGATTCTGTGTCTCCTCTCTCTTTGCCCCTCCCTAACTTATGCTCTGTCTCTCTTTCTCTCTGTCTCTCAAAAATAAATAAACATTAAACAAATTTAAAAAAAATAAAATATCCTCTTAACCAATCACTGTGTACTATATGTTATGTTTTACAATTTTTTTTATTTTTATATTTTTTGGGAGAGAATGAGTGCAAGTGGGGGAGGGGCAGAGGGAGAGGGAAGGAGAGAATCTTAAGCAGGCTCCGTGCTTAGTGTGGAGCCTGAGACAGGGCCCAATCTCATGACTTGAGCCAAAATCAAGAGTCTGATACTTAACCAACTGAGCCACCCAGGTGCCCCAGTATATGTTATGTTTTATGGGCCAAGAAGATGTTTGAAGTTTCTTGTTGTTACTCATTTCTTATTTATTTCATTATGATCAGGCAGCACAATCTGTGTATATTTATTATTTGCTTTTTATTGAATCTTCCTTTGTTCTGTGAGAATTGAAATGAATACTCTGTGGGTATATGTTCAATGTATATCTATTAGATCAGTGCTGTCAATAGAGATATAATGCAAGCCATATATATAATTGTATATATTTTCTAGCAGCAATACTAACAAAGTAAACATATGTAGGTGAAAGTTATTTTAATTATATACTTAATTTAACCTAATAGACCAAAAATAGTATAATTTCAGCATATAATCAATATAAAAGTATTAGTGAGATATTTCACATTATTTTTTCTATATTAAGTATTAGAAATCTGGAGTGACTTTTACACTTAGGGTATATCTCAATATAAATACTAAATTCACATCAGATACACTTGATCTGTATTTAGATTTCAACTTACAATTGAAAGCGTGGATTCACATATCCAAGTTGTTGCAAACATTCTTATAAGTTTTCTAATACTTGAATCAAATATCTTTTAAATTTAAGTTTAAATTATTTAAAATTATGTAAGACCTGAAATCACAAAGCCCTATGAGAAAACATAGGCAATAATCTTTTGAACATTTGCCTTTGTAATACACTTATGGATATGTCTCTTAAAACATGAGAAACAAAAGCAAAAATAGACTATCAGGACTACACCAAAATAAAACATCTTTTATACAAAAAAGAAAACCATCAACAAAGTTAAAGGCAATGGGAGTGAAAAGGAGAAGTGAATGGAAGAAGATATTTGCAAATGATGTATCTGATAAGGGGTTAGCATCCAAAATATATAAAGAACTCATACAACTCATCAAAAACAAACAAACAAACACTAAACAATATGATTTAAAAATGGGCAGAGGAGCTAAATAAACATTTTTCTAAGGAAGACCTACAGACAGCCAACAGACACACAAAAAGGTGTTCAACATCACTCATCATCAGGGAAATGCAAATCAAAACCACAATGAGTTATCACCCCACCTGTCAGAATGGCTAATATCAAAAAGACAAGAAATAACAGGTGTTGGTGAGGATGTGGAGAAAAAAGAACCCTTGTGCACAGTTGGTGGGAATGCAAACTGGTGCAAACACTGTGGAAAACAGTATGGAGGCTCTCCAAAAAATTAAAAATAGAAATCCATATGATCCCATAATTCCACTATTGGGTATTTACCCAAAGAGAATGAGAACACTTATTCAAAAAGACATTTGGATTCCTACATTTATTGTAGCATTATTTACAATAACCAAGATATGGAACCAACCCAAGTGTCCATCCATAGACAAATGGATAAAGAAGGTGTGGTATATGTATACAATGGAATATTACTTAGTCACAAAAAAGAATAAAAACTTGTCATTTGAGACAATATGGGTGGACCTAGACAGTATTATGCTAAATGAAGTAAGTCAAACAGAGAAAGACAAATACCATATGATTTCACTTATATGTGGAATCTAAAATCAAAACAAAAGAACAAACAAACAAAAACAAACAGACTCACATACAGAAAACAAAGTGGTGGTTGCCAGAGGGGAGACGGATGGGCTTTTGAGAAAAATAGGTAAGGGGATTAAGAGGTACAAACTTCCAGTTATAAAATAAATAGGGGGCAGAGATGAAAAGCACAGCAAAGAGAATATAGTCAATAATATTGTAATAATGTATGCTGACAGATGGTGACTACACTTACCATGGTGAGCACTAAGTAATGTATAGAATGGTAGAATCTATATGTTGTACATCTGAAACTAAAATAATGTTATATGTCAGTTATACTTCAATTTAAAAATATTTTTAAAAATAGTTAAAATTAATAAATTAGTAGAATTAAAATTCCTTGACTTACTTGAATTACCCATCTTTCAAATACTGAAGAGCCACATGTGTTTTCTGCTACCATATTGGACAACACAGCATTAAATTATGCTTATTACTGGTTTTTGCACATTTCATATCTTTGCTAATTTTTATCTCCTTGATCAGATAGTTTTTATTTTAAAGATACATTGACATCTCTTGCTATAATTGACTATCTATGAAACCTTACATATATTTTCACCCCTGGTTTTTGTTTTTTTTTTTTTTGGTTTTTTTTTCTAGTGCTCTTGTTATATGTAGAGATACACTTCTATTCTCCATGTTCTTAACTGTTCTTTTGTATTTGTCATCTCTAACTTCCTGAGGTCTTTAGAGGTTCTTAATCTGATCTTCTGCTCCCTAATTTGTTCTTCCACTGTATCCCTCCTGCTATTTGGTCCCTCTTCTGAGCTCTTTATTTCAACAATTGAAGTTTGTGTCTGTGTGGTCCTATTTTGTGTTTCCTGATCTCTTTGAGGTTATTTATTAAGCTTCTGACCTACCAGTGCTGTGTTATCCAGTGGAGGTTACTCACTTATCAGGGATGCTCCTAATAAATCTTTTTATTTTCCTTGTGAGACCACCTGCACTTGGCAGCTGCCTTGGTGGATCAGGTGTCCCTTGAAAATGGAACAAGGCCCAGTCCCAGATTCTCCCTACTTCCTGGTGAGGACACAAGTCAGGAATGGTGTCAAAGTGGAGGATTTCAGTGCTTATACTCAGCCAGACCACTTCCAGAGTCACCCACCTTGTACCAGGGGGACTGAGCCACTCTGGAGAACTCCTGGGACCCTACGCTTTTTCCACAGATGTCTCCTTTAAAAATTATCACCAACCTGGCCTAGGTGGGAGCTGGAGAGGAGAGTGTGCTCAGGGGCCAGCCAGTGTGATTCTTCCTGTTATGGCCTCTGCACCCCAGCTGGTCCTGTACTAACACCAGGCTGGTGGGATTGGTTCCCCACCAAGGTGATGGGTAAGCAGTGAACCTCTCCAAGGAAGTGTGGGGAAAGAAAACCACATGATGAGGAAACCCCAACCAACCTCCCTTTGGTACCTGGCCCTCTGACCCTAGGTTGTTGTTTCCCTGATTTACTGAAAGAGTCAACAACCTTCTGTCTCCCATCTGTGGTTCACCATGTTTAAGACCCATCTACATTTTGTTAGTTCTCCATCTGTCCAGAATCTCAGAAAATGATGTTTTAAAATGCACATAAAAGTATTGGTAAAAATGATCAACTTGATATTATTGCATCATTTTGCTATATTTATTTTTATCATGATTCCCAACAAATTCTGGAAATTGAAGTCAGGATCAGAAAGATCTTGCTAAGTTCTTTAACCTTCCCAAACCTCATCAGTGGAATGGGGAAAATAATGGAATCTTCCTCTTTGAGTTTGGGGAGAGTCAATAAAATAATGCACTATGGGGTCCAGCACATAGTAAGTCCTCATTAAATAAGGAAAAAGGGTCCCAACTCTCTGGGCTTTAGATTCCATTGACCCATTGACTTGTTGAAAGGATTAAATGCCTAGCACAATGACCAGTTCAGTAATGCTTCCCTGGATGGGAGGGCGGGTGGGGAGGTGGGAATCTCAGGTAATCAGTGTATCAAGTTCTTAAAGCCATGATAA
Organism: Panthera leo; assembly: GCF_018350215.1. Classification (NCBI taxonomy): domain Eukaryota; kingdom Metazoa; phylum Chordata; class Mammalia; order Carnivora; family Felidae; genus Panthera; species Panthera leo. Next base: position 47,156,947 of record NC_056681.1, read on the forward strand.
TACATGACCTCTCACAGTTCAACTATATTGCTAACGATTTGACAATGCAGAGTAAATATAAAAAAGTGGCACAATTGTTTGACCCAAGGCTATCAGGAAATTTTCCAGGCTAATACCAGCAGTCCTTAATCAATGAACCATGCACACTTACAAATGGGTAGGAGGGAAGAATTGTCAAGGAAAACCCTTCTCCTCATATATTGCTTCTCAACCGATGAAACCATGGTGCCAGGGGAACAGGGTTTCTGACCTAGCCAGATGAATTCTTATGCAAAAACTCTGCTACTCAGGTCTGCTATAAGCCTGGACTCTGGTGTTAGAAGCAATAGGTATCAAGTTGACAACAGTGGTCAGATGCAATGAAGAATTAACAGTTAGATGTATGAGTCACTAGTAGGATTTATGAAGTCTGCTCTAAAAACTATCTCATTTATGGCACTAGAATTTAGAGTTTATTTCCAATCATTTATTCATTACAAAAGCAAGCAAAGTCAATCTTTGATACAAGACCTTTTCCTAAACTGGGATCTGTTTAGAACTATGATGTTCAGTATGGTAGCCATGACCCATATGTGTTATTGAGCACTTGAAGGGCACTTGTCCAAATTGAGATGTGCTATGAGTGTAAAATACACACTAGATTTTGATGACTTACTATGCAAAAAATAATGTAAATTATGTCATTAATATGTTTATATTGATTAACTGCTGACATAAAGTTGGGATATATTAGGTCAAATAAAATACTATTACAACTAGTTTTACCCATTTTTATTTTCTAAAGATTATTTATAGTTTTAGAATTTGGCTGGTTGTATAAATCTCTCTATGCTTATCAAATAAGTATCAAATATTTGCACTTATTTGTTCAATGAAAAGGCGATTTTAACCAAGATTCTAACAAGGGACCATGTTTCTGAGTCATGCCATTTGTAATTGATTCTTAGACACCTAACATGACATTCAAATGTTTTCAAAGAGATTGTACCCATTCATTGATTTATTCAGTTGGTAAAAGCTACTGACCACCTTCTGTATACCAGACACTACTCCTGGCACTCAGTTCTCTGCCACTGTGAGTTTTACATTCCCATGAGCAGAGGCAGTAAGTAAGCAATAAAAGTAAGAAATAAGTGAATTTTAGATCATGCTCAAAGCTTCAGAAAGTCATACTGGAGCAAAGATATGAAGAGGGTGAGGGTGTCAACCACACTGGGAGAACATTCCAGATAGACCAGAGGCCCATAGAACAGGAGCAGATGACCAAGGAGGAGAGTAGTTGATGGTCTCAGTGAGAGAGTGGGGCTGAACCTGTAGGAACTTCTACTTTAATCTCAGGAAGATGGAGAAGTCACTAGAAACAGTTAAGGTGACATGTGGTTTAAACCACCTTACATTTTTAGAGGATGGTCCTTCTTGCTTTGTTGAAAATAAGCTGTAGGGAGGCAATATGAAACCAGTGAGGAGGCTCCTGCAATAATCCAGAAGCAAGGTTGTGGAGGGTCACATTGGTAACAGGTAACAGTGCAGGTGGCGGGAAGTGGCAAGACTCTCTGTGTGTGATCCTGCACTTTGGAGGTGCAACTAACAGGATGTCTTGATGGATTGAGTCTGTGGGGTATAAAAAGAAGAGATGAATCAAGGATGAATCCCAGCTTTTAACCTAAGCACCTGGAAGGACACAACTATTGGGTATCCACTTTTTTGTCAGGCAGTAATTATGCAGGAACTACAAGAATCCAAATGTTCCCTACAATGAAAGACCCACAACAAAGTGGAAAGACAAACACATGCATGTGAGGATACACTGCCACTCCCAAATGATAGTGCATGTGTGAAAGGAAAGAAAGACTACCACTTTAATGCAGCTGTCAGGGGCAGGCAAGTGAGGTTTCAATTTGGTTATTTGGGGATGTATAAAAATTCATCAAACAAAAAAAAAAAAAGAAAGAAGAAGAAAAAGAAGTGAACAACATTCTGAGGTCAAGAAATAGCATGGGCAAAGTCCAATGCTGACAAAGAAGGTGTATTATTATTTGGGGACTTGCAAGTTGGGTGTGGATGGTGGGTTTGCCATGTGAAACAGATCAGCTGGAGGAAAGAGATCTAGAACAGGGGCCTTATGGTGAGGATTTGCACAGAGCTTGGAAGCTTGGACCTTCTATAGGCAGCAGTGAGAGATAAGAATTTTCAACACAGTATAGCACATGGCCAAATTTGTGTTTTCAAAGGATAAATCATGAAAATCTATGAAGAATGCCTTAAAGAGAGGATAAATTAAAGATACACAGAACTGTGAGGAAACTATTAAAATTGCCCAAGGTTTTGTGAAAACTTTTATGGAAGTAAAAGAGGTACTGATTGGGGGGCTTTTTGGAGATTTACCTTATAGAAATCAGTGACCAATTAAAAGGTGGACTTTCCAATATGGAAGAATGAGAATAAAAATGAGCTCTTGGGGTGTTGTTACCAACTGGGATGGAAACACCACAAGGAAGAGAACGATGTTTCAAGCATGCTGAGTTTGAAGTATGTCTTAGTTTGTGTTCCCCCAGAAACTGACTCTGAAAGAGAAATTCATTTATAAGCAGTGTTTGGAAGGTGACCTTGTGAAACTGTAGGGCAGTGGGGAAGCAAACCAGGGAAGGGACAGAACCAACACAAGGTTGTGGAGGTTCCTGCTGTGTTTGTGGGGGTTCAACCTGCTGGGAGAAGCCAAGAGCAAACCTCAGAATCCTCCACCTGGGATAGATGGAGCTGGAGTATTTATTCACCAATACCTAGAGAAGCCTTGATTCCTGACTTCTGTGTGATACCGGAAGCTGAGAGAGCTCTGTGGCAGAAAGGAAGGTGCACCCGGGAGGAAGCTCCCATGTTTTGCTCATGCCAATGGGATGCCAAGTGCAGAGAGGAAGCCCATGGGAAACTGACAGCAGAAGCGAAAAGGTGCCCATTGAGATGTTGAGAAGGATCTGCATGAGGAGATGCCAACACAGACCATACAGAATACAAATCTGAAGTTCCAATAAGAAGTCAAGCAAGAGACAGTGATTTGGGGACTCCAATGTATTTGGCTAATATTTTTTTTTAATTTTTTTTTAACGTTTATTTATTTTTGAGACAGAGAGAGACATAGCATGAATGGGGGAGGGGCAGAGAGAGAGGGAGACACAGAATCGGAAGCAAGCTCCAGGCTCTGAGCCATCAGCCCAGAGCCCGACGCGGGGCTTGAACTCGCGGACCGCGAGATCGTGACCTGAGCTGAAGTCGGACGCTTAACCGACTGAGCCACCCAGGGGCCCCTTATTTGGCTAATATTAACATAAGCTTTTTCAAAGTAGTTTCTTCTCCTTTTATTTTTTTTTTAAATTTTAATGTTTTATTTATTTTTAAGACAGAGAGAGACGGAGCATAAGCTGGGGAGGGGCAGAGAGAGAGAGGGAGACACAGAATCCAAAGCAGGCTCTATGTTAGCACATAGCCCAATGAAGGGCTTGAACTCACGAACTGTGAAATCATGACCTGAGTTGAAGTTGGACACTTAACCAACTGAGCCACCCAGGTGCCCCTCCTTTTATTTTCTAAGTCTTTATTTATTTAAGTAACCTCTACACCCATGTGGGGCTTGAATTTAGACCCTGAGATCAAGAGTGGCCTGCTCCTCTGACTGAGCCAGCCAGGTTCCCCAAAGTAGGTTCTTTCCCAAAAATCCATTCCAGGGAAGACCCTCTCTCTTTAAGACTTAGAGGTACATGCCCCATCTGCCAGGCTCCTGCAGCAGCAACCTGAGTGACAGGCTGGATCCAATTTGTGCTCCAGCTCCCCTCCAGTGATAAAATTCCACTCTTTTGGACAAGCAGCCATGGGATTTTATTCATAACTCTTCTGAGAGGAATATTTTTCTAAGATTTCATGTATAAAAGGTAATTTCACTCTATTACACAAGTAGGTATTGCAATGATTGAAGCCAGCAACTGTTTCATGGGCCAATGTTATAAGCATTCCTGAATTGGAGTTGGAATTTTAGTTTTAGAAGAAAAGCTAAAGAGTTGATAATAGAAATAAAAAGAATAAAGAAAGGTGGGAAACTCCTCCTTTATAGCAGGACAGGAGTACTGAGTGGAAATAAACATATATGTATTTTCCTTTTAGAAAGAAAAACTGCTTCCTGGAGCGGGGAGCTTCCAAAGTGTTTGAAGCACACACATTGAATTCCCAGTCTGTCTTCCATAGCTGTAAGATCCCACTTGTCTAAGAACTACCTTTAAGAGATTATGAATAGAACCTTGGAACCATGTTAGATGCTAGCCTAAGTTCAAATTCCATCTCTTTCCCATCAATAGTGGGATGGGTCATTTGGTCTTTCAAAGTTCCAACTTCCTCATCTGTGCAGTGGCAATAGGCCCACCTCACAAATTTTTCAGGATTAGATGGGATGGAGAGTGGAAACCTGCCAAACACTGAAAAGCTTTCAATAGTATCAAAAGTTTGGTCTAGAATGACATTCACTGCTATCACAACTCCAAATCATCCTTAGCCTTCCATTGGCTCTGGTTGTAGAATGTAGGCCATGGTCTAAAGGTCTGAAGGGTAAAAGGCAGACATCCACCCCAGGGGTCCCCCAGCACCTGGGTCAGAGTGACTCAAACACTAGAGGCCCCACTGGATTCTGTCTTTCATGAAAAACACTGGGCCATTAAGAGACCCTGAGATCCTTTAACTGTATGACCCTAGGTGTTACTCTGCCCCTCTGCATAAAGGAAAGGAATAAATTGGGTGGGTCTAACTCCTCCAGCTCAAGGCTTCTAAGCCTACATTTAAGACTCTGTCCTTGACTAGCCCATACTTTCACCATTCTGGTTGACCAAGACACTGAGGTGATGGGAGCTTCGTGAGCCATTATTTTCCTAATGAATGCTAAGTGTCCATCCTCAGGAACTTCCCAGTTTTCTCAGCCCCTGAGAGTGTGACTCTACGACTCATCCTCAACCTTTCCTTTCAGGTTATCCTGCCTGGGGGACTCTAAAGTGGTTAGAAGGAAGGGGCACCCTGTTCGATGCCACCTCCAAATCTCAGCAGGAAATCTTTAAACTAAATTAGGGTTGACTTCATTTTCAACTCAGAGGGAACTTGCAAATTGGTAAACAAAGAATCTGAATTAAGAATGTAACCCTTTGATTCAGTTCACATCCCTGAGGGCCTACAATAGCCAGAGCCATGCAGGACCCTGGAAGAAGTGATTGGAGTTGAACACTGTCTAGTAAAACAAACCACAGTTTAAAAAAATAAATATCATTTAGGATACAACTAACAGATGCACACTCCCTAGATAACCTTTATGTTTTTATTCATTCTGCCTTCAACTGTAAGACAAGTTTCCACCTTGGTCTTGGAAAGCATATGTTATGTAGAATGATGGTGATTCCGGCAGGCACGATGACTCAGGGACATATGGCATCCCCAAGCTCTTTGTTTACTCTTGTACCTGGGGAGATTAGTCAGCCAGAAGCACAGAATCAGCCTGAATGCCATCTGGCCATTCCCCGGTGCAGGCTGAAGGTGACAATTCAGCCCTACATACCTGGGTCATTGGGCTTGGATAGTTCAAGTGGGAACTTGAAGTTGCAGCCCTGAACTGAAGGCAAGGCTGGTGTCAGAACCATGGTTAGACCATGATTTCTTTTGCAAGGCAAGAGCTGCATTCTGCAGAAGGAAGCCTAGCCTTCAGTGGTGGTTTCAGTTCACTTGGGGTTCCTGTGTGGACCTCTTTCCAGCCCCAAGACACTAGGTGGCTGCCATCACACCTTCTCCTGCTGGTCTACAGACCTTAGGAGTTGGTCTAAGAGTTATAGGTATTCTGTATTCAAAGCTGGTGCTTTGTAAGTGGAATGATTCTAGACTTTGGCCCTGTGTCTGCCTGCTGGTCTTGAGGCCTGGGTAACTTTTTCAATCCCCTTAAATCTTTCTTTGTTGAATGACAATCCTCATAGGGCTGTTGCCTAGGATGAACTTATCTGAGATAAACTATGTAAAGTACCTGGATTTAGGAAGAGTGCAATAAAAGTGAGTGCCCTACCCTTCCCTGGGATTATCAGGTTTTATTCCCCTCTGCCAGAGAGTCCTTGGTGAGCGGAAAGCTGTTATGTTATTTACCTATAATCTTCATGATGAAATTAAGTTCTCATCAAAATGGTGTTGACATCTCATTGGTGTGTCTAGGACACAAAAATAATGATGTGGTGAAAACGAAGTTGAAGCCATTGGCTGAAGGAAGAGATTAGCAAGTCACGTGTGAACAGAAGGAAGCTGGTACTTGGGGCTCCTGGATCCTTCTCTGTGAAGAGTGCAATTGCACCTGAACTTCTGGGAAGATTCTGGAATTTCTGTGGGCCTTCATGGCCCTAGGGCAAAATCCCAGGCCCTGGTATTCCACATTCATCGTGGGGACTCCTTAAATCCATAGAATTGATGGCACTTTCCAGCCAGCCCAGCAGCTCCAGAAGGAGACCCACTTGGCAATGAATTTCCTTACCTATCCCATGTGGACAGCTTCCCCATCGTGGAGCTTGGGACAACATATTGAGTGAAGAAGTTCCAAATTATGAAGGCACCACCACTGGATTTCTACTGGCCTGATGGCTTTTGTTACAGAATTTTCATTTGTTTCTAAGAAGAGACATGTTGCCTTAAAAAGAAAAGACAACAAAACAAAACAAAAATAATTCTCTGCATGGAATAACCACTCACTGCCAGTTCATGCAAGCTCCTGGGTGTTATTCTCACCGCAAAACTTCCCCGGTTCCTGCTATGGGGAAATTGTGACAACATCTGGCCAACTTCAGAGAAATTGATTAGAGCTGGAAGGGTGGACTTTGCTCAGTTATGGTGTTTCAATGAATATTTTCAGGCTTAAGGAACTGACTGTCCAAAAATCAAATTCATTGATTTTTTTCCAAAGGGCAAGTCCAAGCAGATGGCCCTCATTAGAAAAGGTTTCCCCAATGGTTTTCCAGCACTTGCTCTTTATTCTTTACGTTGAACAGATGCTCTTATGGAGGCTGAAAAGAAATGCACACAAATACCCTTAAGTTTGGCTACTGTGGAATATACAGAGGGCAGAGAGCATTTTTCTGTAGAAAAATCTGACTGGTTGTAGAAAGCCAGTTCTCAAAGCTCATGCCCTGAGTGCAGCCTCTCTAGGGGCTTCCACACCTGGTGGACCTTCTGGTTCCAACTTCTAGTATATGTTTCCACACCAGCACAAGGCTGCTGTCACCAGAACAACTCTGTCCCCACAAGATGAGAACAGGCCCCAGAGTCTGGCTGAAGGAGTACTTAACTGCAAAAGCGTAGAAGTTCTTCATATGCACAAAGTGGGACCCGTGGCCCATCAAAGAAGAAAGGGCTTCAGAGCAGGACTGGGTATGGGCCTAGCTAGAGATCAATCTCTTTTGAGATAGTTACACTTCATTTTCCCCAGGCTCGGTTTTTTCATTCATAAAATAGATTAATGGTGCCTCTGTCAGTCAGAAGTGGGCTTTCAGTGTATGTGAAATGTGTTATTTGAGTAAGGATGGAACAGCCTGTGAGATCCAGTGACAATTCCTCCTGCTCCAACCCTGGGGGCACTTTTCTATGTCAGAGGGGAGCAGCAGGTTCAACCTCTAGTTGTGTTCTTGCACATTGATGTCTGTGTCCCTAAGGTGGAAAACTGAAACCCAGAACACTGAGTTGTCCCGGAGAAATCACCATTAATGGTGAAAATCTACATTTGAGCTTCAGGCAAGAACACTGGTCTTTGCTAGTCTCTGGCATGAAACTTGGATGGATGGTGTTGGTGGTTATTTTTCCAGAATGAACCCCTGCCCTCCCAAACTATCCAGATTCTTCTTGGATTCTTCATTCAAGGGAGAAATACAGCATATGCATACACTTGCTTTTTGTGTCTAATTGTTGTCCAAATTAGCCCTACGTGTATAGACAAAGAGAAATTGTGCCTTTAGAAAAGTGTTGGCAATGGATGGAGCTTTTGAATTCCCTTTGTAGCTGGTCTATTATCCTCACATTGGCATTTCTGGTGGCTGGATTACTGCTGAAACATGCTCCTGCCTTTATAGCTTAAAAATATCCAAAGCCACAGATAAGCAAAATCAGGGAGCCAAAAAGGCCATAGAAAACCTGTAATTCATAATTAATTAATTAATTAATTAAGGGGAGGCATTTCTGCAGGAGTGTGGTTCAACTGAGAGCTCAGCACTGATACTACAGTGGCACCTCTCCTACTGTGTGACAATGAGCAGTCCCCTTAACCTCTCTGATCATGTTTCCTCATATATCAATATACAAATAACACCTGGCAACACCTGCCTTGGCTATACCTTAAGGATGTTGAGGATCCAGCAAGAAAACAGAACTGAAGCTATTTTGAAAAATACTAAAGACTGTAAGATATTATAATAAATTTCCATAATTATTAAGTCTAAGGACCACTAGCTGGAAGATGATACACATTTCTCTGTGTGCTGGTTAATTTCTGCTCATCATCTTCAAAGTCATGTATTTGTGCTCAAAAGTGTCCCTGAATCAGTATATGGGTATCTATTATAAAATTCTTTTAACTTTTCTGTATGTTTGAAATTTTTCATAATAAAATGTTGACAGGGGCACCTGGGTGGCTCAGTCAGTTAAGCATCCGACTTTTGATTTTGGCTCAGGTCATGCTTTCATAGTCATGGGATTTAAGCCTCACAGTGTGCTCTGTGCTGAGCATGAAGCCTCCTTGAGATTCTCTCTCCCTCCCTCTGTCCCTCCCCCTCTTGTGTGTGCATGCTCTCTCCCTCTCTCAAATAGTAATTTGAAAAATGCTGACAGATTAAAACTAAAAAACTGTCCTAACTGAAAACTGCAGTCTCACACATGTCTAAAGGCAATGAGTTTAGAGTTTCTGTTTTGGAGGAAAGAGAAGAGAAGAGAAGAGAAGAGAAGAGAAGAGAAGAGAAAGAAGAGAAGAGAAAGAAAAAAAGAAAGGGAAGGGAAGAAAGGAAATGAAAAAAATAAAGGAAAGGAAGAAAAGAGGGAGGGAGGGAGGGAGGGAGGGAGGGAGGGAGGAAGGAAGGAAGGAAAGAAACTGGGGGTATTATTAAATGCAAAACAAAATTTAAAAAGCCATCAATTCTGATCCAGCAAGACATGCTGTAGTTCCTGGATATTCATTACAATCTTATTTATAATAGCATATCATTCTCCAAAAAAATAAAGATGTTTGAATTTGCTATGGCACAGTACTTTGAGGAAATGCTCTACACCCATTAAAACAATAAAAAATGATACAACAGCTTTCTGCCTATTATAGTGCTAACAAGCAACAGAAAGGCAAATTCTTACATGCTTATTACTACCAGGTTAAATAAAAAACAAAAAGAAAGACTAGAAGTAGAGGCACCCAAAAGAGCACGGTGATTGGATGAGGGGGCTAAGAATTCTAGGAAGACGTTTTCTTTTAAGTATTTTTTCTTTGATGTGGTGATAATACATTTCCCTTTTTTTAAAGAATAAAAGATTTTTTTTTATTAATGTCATTTAGTGTAACTCTTTGATTTTGGAAAAAAAAAAAAAAAAAGAAATGGAGGGTTTTGTACAGGGGCCCTCCGGTTGGAACTGCTGGCAAGAGTAACTTTGTTTTGAAAGAAGACCTCATTGGGTTGCCAAATGCATTGTTCACCTGTAGCTGCATCAATGACTTTGAACACAATAGTTGCCAGGTTAAGGGGCACCCGCTGGGCAGCCCTACCCAGTGCTGGTTCAAGTCCATTGTTGCTTCCAGTACTCCTGCAAAGAGATCCTGTCGCCAAGCTTTGAAGTTAGGTTCACAGAGCCTGTTTTCTCTGAGCCTAAAGTTTATGTTGGAGCCAGATTTGGGGATGGTGGACAAGGTGTTCCAAAATGATCCCAAAGATCAGCAAGATCCTCCAGAAATGTGTCAGGAAGAGCTAGGGAGAACGGGCTGGGGTGTTACTGATAAGGACACAGGGCACAGGCAGGACTTTTATTTCAGAAATGGAGCTCTTGATCAAGCCAGCCTTCAGTGAACCAGCCTCTTGGCTTCCACTTAAACTGCCTCTCATAAAAGAGCCATAATTGCCCTTTGTTCTTAGGCAGCGAGAATCAGGGTCACATCTCAGAAGATCACATCTAAAGCTCTGGTTTCCCAACTAGGGCTGGCCAAGGCTGAAAGGTCATAATTCAAGGGCAGCATTGCACTGTGCACTTTGTCCGGGTAGCAGACCTGGGATCCCACCGCTGCCCTGTTCCCAGGTGCATTGCTTGTGGTCTCAAATTCCCAGAGTCTTGGCTCCAGACCCAGTCACTGTAGGGAAAGGTCCTGGGTGCCCATTTTGTTTTAGAGAATCTTAGATTTTTTTTCCAGGCCATTGAGCCCAATGAGGCAACAACAATATATCTTGAAGAACTTCTATGTATAAAGGAGCTAAAGTGGTAGATATAAATACGACCTATTCTTGCCCTCAAGGAATTCGTAGAGATTTAGGCTGTTGGGTGTCACTTCTTACTTGACTTTGCTTCTAGAGACTTTGCCTCATTTAATGCCCACAACAGTCCTGTGACGTTGTTATGACAGCTCTATTGTATTGTGATTATATACATTTTACAGAGAAGGAAACTGAGACATGGGGAAGCAAACACAAGCAGTCTGGCTCCAGAGCCTGAGGTCATAGCCACCTGTACTTCCAAGGGTGCCTCTCTTTAACATCTCTCAGTGACAGATGCCACAGGTATCATTAACTTAGGATGGGGAGGCAATAGCACTTACCCACTTGTTTGGGAGGTTTGCTACTCCAATATGGGCTTTTCAATTGTCAGATCAAGGGTTCAAAGAGTTAAAGTCTTTATTTATTTCAAAATTTCACACACACACACACACACACACACTATATATATATATATATATATATATATATATATACACATATATAAATATGTCTTCATCATCATTAAAATGATGTAAACAAGGGTGCCTGGGTGGCTCAGTCTGTTAAGTATGTCAACTGGGGTCATGATCTCAAGGTTCGTAAGTTCAAGCCCTGAATCAGGGTCTGCGTTGACAGTGCAGAGTCTGCTTGGGATCGATCCTCTGTCTCTGCCCCTCCCCCACTTGCGCTCTCTCTCTCTCTCTCTCTCTCTCTCTCTCAAAATAAATAAACTTAAAAAAAAACAATATAAACAAACTACAGAATGTTTCTTAATTCAAGAAAAGCCATCTTCCTGTAATCTCAATGTCCCAACCCACCCAGAGTGATGTTTTGGGGCTTTCTCTTCGCCTTCTCCCCATCACTTAGCAGGTGCAATAATGCAACATACAACAATTTTCCTCCTTTGTGTTCCTGTCACTTAAATGTTTACCAGGTACAAAGTTGCTCCATCATTTTTATATTCATTGTTTTAACGTATTCCTTCTAGTGGATGGTCAATAATTGACCATTTTCCTATTTTGTAGAACATTCTTCATTATAAATAACATTGTGAAGGGCATCTCTAGGTCTAAAGCATGTTTCACATACCATATTACTTCCCTCACCTGAGTTATCAGAGGTAAATTTACAGAATCAAAAGGTAGGAACATTTTTTTTTTAAATTTTGATACCCACTGCATATTATCCACCAAATTGTACCACAAGGCTGAATGTTTTACTTGTCAACATTTGATCACTTGTGAAGCAGAATTTTGAAGAATGAATTAAGTATATGTGTGAACAAGGATATAGGAGAGTCCAGGCTGAAGGAAGGGAGAGTTTGAAGTTCATGGAACCACTGACAGGTGGTAAGGATGGCCTGGAAGAGGACGCAGGGGGAGGCAGAGGTGGGCTTGATTCTGGAGATAATGGGGAACCCCTCCAAAAGTGCTAAACAGAGTCTCTAGGGTTAGATTTGCAGGTGTGAATTTCTCTGTGGAAGGAAGCAGTGGGGAAGATGGGCAGGGTGGGTGTTGATGAGAAAGCAGAGCTCACAGGGGGCAGACAGGAGGGGCGGGTGTGCTATCTAATAACAAAAGAAAAGGAAGGCTTGAAAAAAGTCTGGAAAGAGGTGCTTAGTGTAGCTTGAACATGAGGCACTGAATATCCAGGGAGAGCTATTGAAGAACTGTACACATGGGTTTGAGCCTGGGGGAGGGGTCTGGAGAAGAGGGCTGGACTTGAGGATCCCCACTGCTCAGGGTAAGCTGAAGTTCTCTGAGTGTTGTGATCACTCAGGAAGTGGTGCCAAAGTGGGTGGAAGGGAAAAGACTGGCAGAAATGCTGACATTTCTGGGACAAGATGGATGACAAAGATTCAGGAAAGGGGGATGAAAATGAGGAGTGGTCTGGAAAATGGAAAGAGACCATGACATGGTACAGCCAGCTCACAGGAAGATTCATTTTATTACTTAATTCTATTCTATTCTATTCTATTTTTTATTATTTTATTTTATTTTATTATTTTATTTTATTATTTTATACTTTATTTTGTTTTACTTTATTTTTAAATAATTTAAAAATATATATCTCATCTGATCCTGGGAGAAATTAAAAAAAAAAAAAGGAAAGGAAGGGAGGGAGGGAGGGAAGGAGTGAGGGAGGGGGGAAGGGAGGAAGGAAGAAAGGAAGGGAGGAAGGAAGGAAAGAAGGGAAGGAGGGTTAACTACATCAATATTGCAGACATCAGCCACCACCCAGGGATTAATACTATTTGATGATTTTACAAACTCCCTGACTCTCAGTTTTCCTGTCTGTAAAATGGAAAATGTCACTCTGCCGTTACAAAATTGTTGTGAGGTGTCGTTGAAAAAAATACAAGTGTGGGGTGCCTGGGTGGCTCAATGGGTTAAGTGTCTGACTTTAGCTCAGGTCATGATCTGCTGGTTTGTGAGTTCGAGCCCTGTGTCGGGCTCTGTGCTGACAGCTGAGAGCCTGGAGCCTGTTTCAGATTCTGTGTCTCCCTCCCTCTCTCTCTGCCTTTCCCCTGCTCTCTCTCTCTCTCTCTCTCTAAAATAAAATAAACATTTAAAAACATTTTAATAAAAGAAAAAATACAAGTGTGACAATTTCCTATAAGCCAGCATTCCCCAAGGTGTATTTTGTAGAACGTTCCTCGGCTTGTGAGCTGTGAGATGGCAGATAAGCGTGTTCACAGTCTGATGGAAAAAGGACACGTGATGTTAGAAAATATTCATCAAGTTTCCGTGGTGCAATTCCTCTCTGCATTTAGTGGACTCACATACATAGTGAGTTTCCAAGACAGAGTTACAGTTTTCTCAAACATGGAATACTTTTCACAGAACACCTTGAGGGATCAGTGCCTGCAAAACCCACTCTGGGAAAGCGAATACATTGGGTACAAGGACACCCACCCTACCAAGCTGGAAGGACTTGGTGTGCTAACATGTTCAGAGTCCCTGGCAGAGTTGGTGGTCAGCGAGCACCCGTTCCTTCCCCACATCAGGCAGAGAAAGCAGGGGAATCATTCTAGAAAACTGGAGCTAAAATGCTTAAAGGAGGGGCCCCTGGGTGGCTCAGTTGGTTAAGTGATCTCATGGCTCATGAGTTCAAGCCCCATGTCAGACTCTGTGCTGACAGCTGGGAACCTGGAACCAGCTTCAGAATCTATATCTCCCTCTCTCTTTGCTCCTTCCTCAATTGTTCTCTCTCTCTCTTTCTCAAATAAATAAACATTAAAAAATGCGTAAAAGGAAGTATAAAAAGGCAATCTGGGACACTACATTCTGCAACCTCTTCTGGGAAGTAATGGTGATGTAGGTTCAAGCACTGGGTCTACTACTTCCTAGCTTTGTGATCTGGCAGGTGTGACTTCACCTTTCTGAGAAAGGATGTAAAGATGAAATCAGATAACTTTGTACGTGTTATTAGTTACTTCCTTCTGTGTAATGAATTACCCCAAAACTTAGTGGCTTAACCAACACACACTTATCCCAGTTTCTGCTGGTAGAAAAGCAGGCGTGGCATAGCTGCTTCTTTGCTCCAGAGTCTCTTATGAGACCACAATCGAGATGTTGGCTAAATTTGGGGTCTCATCTGAAAGCTCAACTGGAACAAGATCTTCTTCCAAGCTCACATGTGTGGTGTTTGATAGGATTCAGTTCCTTTAGGGCCTCGGTTCCTATCCAGCTAGTGGCCCAGAGACCACCCTCAGTTCCTTACCATGAGGCCCTCTCCAACATAGTAGCAGCTTGCCCCACCAAAGCAGACAGAGAGGCTACTGACAAGATGGAGTCACAGTTGGTGTAACTTACATGGAAGAGACATGCCCTCACTGTGCCCATGCTCTGTTTGTCAGGGGCGAGTTACTCAAGGATAGCTATTACACAGGGACACGAATGCCAGGAGCTGAGTCACTGGGGGTCATCTTAGAGATTGCATGCCACATACACAGAAGCATTTGTATATTATAAGTTCATATATAATGTTTGGTTATTTGTACTCTTTTAAAAATTTCTTTAATGTTTATTTATTTTTGAGAGAGAGAGTCAGAGCATGAGCAGGGGAGGGGCAGAAAGAGTGAGACACAGAATCTGAAGCAGGCTCCAGGCTCTGAGCTGTTAGCACAGAGCCTCACATGGGGCTCGAACTCATGAGATGTGAAATCATTACCTGAGCCAAAGTTGGATGCTTAACCAACTGCACCACCCAGGTGCCCCTGGTTTATTCATACTTTTAAAAAAATCATGTTAAAATTGAATATTCAGTGATATTAGCTGATTATCACCTTAGAAAGATAAAATATCTAGGAAACATGCTACTGAGAAAAGACAAAGGAAAAACAACACAGAACACGAGATTCACACATGGCCAGCTATAGGTAATGGTAACCAGCCTCCTAAAATGATCTTAGATCATGAAGGGTCCGGAAAGCCACTGCTCCATGGTTTGGATGCTGGGGGATGAAAGTTCTTAGAATTTTATACCACTAACCACTTTTTTGTTTGTTTATCTTTTGAAAGGCAAAGATAATGAAAACTCATTATTTTCACATTTCACACATAGTAACTCATTTAATCCACAGGACAACCATGTGAATTAGGTTATCTCCATCAATAGATGAGGAAAGTGAGGCACAAAAAAGGTCACTGGATGGAGCCCATCATGCTGTAGCTACTGAGTGGTAAATGGGGGCTTCCAGCCATCTGTGTGACTGCATGCCTACATCTTAACCTCTATATCTTATGGCCTTGTAAGAGTGGGCCTGTAGTGTCTCTGGCCACCTAGTGCAAATTAATATAAGAGAAACCAGGCTCTAGACAAACACTAAAGATTTGGTGGAGGTGGGTAGGATGAGAGGTGGGTGGGCGACAGACAGATTCACTACCATGTGGATTTGCCTAAGGTTCTTGATCGGTTCTGCATATCTGTGGATGTCAGTTGGCCAAAACTGGCTGGGTTCCTGCCATAAATCACAGGGGATCAGGGTCCTGGTTGCTCTGCTGTGAGTGACGATGAATTTCTTGGATTTCCTGAATGGCAAGGTAAGAAAGGAAGATAATTAAACTAAAAAAAAAAAAAAATCTCTAAGAGCCTTTCCCATTATCAAGCGTCCACAAATAAATAAGCCTGAGTCACCTTGAGAGGCAGTGTTGGGGAAGGGGCCATGCCCCAGTTGGTAGAGATCACCATGGACCTTTTTCAGACTGATGATTTGTGAGTGTAGAACAAAGCTTGGAAGCCTGACAACATGAGTGCATGTTCCTGCACTTGGACAAATATCCCCAAATTGAGATATTATGAGGTAAAAGATGTTATTGTGGGGTATCTGGTAGACCCTGATGACCCCCAGAGAAAGGCAGCTTTTCTTCCAGGAAGAAAAGAACAAAAACTATCTTTCTCAGAAAGGAATCCTGGTGGTCACAGGGACAGTCCATGGCTATACTGAGGATATCACAACACTGACAGGTAAGTTTAGAAGGAGCAGTTAGCAGTCACCATGTAACTGAGGAAATTGCTTGGAAGAGGGGCTGAGAAGGTGAGACCCCCAGCCACAATTATTCACCTCCTAAAAAAATGAGAAGGCAGAAGGGGAGGAAACCACCAGTACCTGTGTCATTGTTCTGCTTAACTTTGGGGCCTGCTAATTAATCACTGAGCCAAATTAGCTGGGCCAGGAACAAAGATTGGTGGGGGAAGGGAGTAAAGAACAAAGCACTCTCTAGGGACGTGAGTTCATTCTCCAGGCCCGATATCTGGAAAGCTAACTGGAGAGGCGTCTGCAGCCTGTAGCCCTGGCATCAGGCACCCATGAGGATCCTGCCATAAGATGCTCTCCAAACTTGTCTCAGGAGGAATTCTCCTCAGCACCCTTCAAGAATAATGCAGCCAGCACACATACTCGCGTGTACACACCCATATCACCTTCACCACCATTCTGCCATTTTGAGACACATTCCCTCAATGATTCTAAACATTGCTCTGTCTTCTGGGAGTAAATCCAATCACACCCAGAGATGCAGTGGGATTATTAGAATCTGGAATCAAGGAACACGATCCAAGAGACAAAAGCTTTCTGAGTTCCCCAGCAGCAAAAAGACTGCCTTGATTATAAATCAATGTCTTTTCTCTGGTGTTGATGTCTCTGTGGACAAGAGGAGAGTTTTAAGTTTTATGACCTGAGAAGTTTTCTTCTCTTTTCCTGCCACTGGGAGGACTTCATTCAAGCTCCCCATTTCTGAGTTGTGTGATCCCAGACTAGATGTTCAACCTCTTGGGGCTTCACAATCATTCATATAAGTCAGGATCATCACAGAGATTTGGTGTGTTTGCTGTGGGCACTGAGTCATTACAATGTAGAAGACAAGTCTTATTTTTGACCCTTCATTTTCAAAGCATTTCTGAGATGATTCTCAAAGGCACCCTTCTCTTGCCTTGTCCAGGCAGATAAGTAAGGGTTTTTCACTTCCTTGCCAGCATCCCCAGGCAACCAGCACTTTGAATCACTCAGGATTCTTGAGGATAACTGCCAATATGGCCAAGCCCCTTGGTGTCCAAACCACTGGCCAGCTTACCTCACAAAACAAAGACTAAGAACTTGATTGATTTAAGGTCAACCATCCTCTGTGTACTCTGTACCATGCTTCTCCTCCATTTTGGGACTTGCTGTTAAGGTAGATGTTTCTAGTCACCCCTGTGTGTGCTGAGTCTCTACTTCCCCCCACCCACATTTCCCTCTGTTTCTTGTCCCTCAACTGGACTCCTGGCCTTGGGCCCTTATCCTGCTCCTTCTTGTCTTGCTGGTGACTGCTTGGCTCCCATTTCCAGGTTCCAGTGCTCAGAGCTGACCTCCATTGGAGATTCCATAATTGCAGCTCAGACAATTCAGAAACTCAGACCAGGAAAGGGTCTCAGAGAACAGATTCCATGTCTAACATCTTAGCATAAGAAGTTCTTCTAAACCCAGCTGGCCAGCACAACTTACTGAGTTTCCATTATATTCCAGGCTCTATAGCAAGTCAGGATATTAAAAAAAAATTTAGTAGAACCTCAGTAAAGTCATCCTCCAGTGAAGGATACAAGCACATAGACATGTACACACAGCATGAAGTGGTTGTTCCTCCTGGAGGCTGTTCATTCAGGCTATGAACATCCCCACAACAGGGGCCTCTCTACTTTTTGATAGGGCTTAGTGCATCATCGGGTATTTGTAATTGCTAAAATGTCCTTTCTAATTTTGGGCCCATGTCTCCTCTCTTCTACCTCCACCTATTGAGTTTAGAATTTGAGCCAAGTCAGTCTGTGACCAGACCTCATTCTTACCCCCTGTGTGACCTTTAGCAAGTCTTGCAACCTCAGATTGCTCCACTATAAAGTGAGAATGATGATACTCATCTGGATGTGCTGTATCACATGAGATAGTGTTTTGCCCTATATCCCTGTTTTAAATAGTTATCAGTACAGATGTCTTCTCTGTCTTATTGGAGCTAAGAATTCATTTGGCTGTACTCCCTCAGTTCTCCCTCCCCAACTCCAGCCTCTGCCACCAGCCTCCCTCCACCACCAGAAATGCTAATGTCCTTCTGGTTGTCTAACCCAGTGGACTCTTCTTAGCCTCCCTCTGAAGCTTCAGAAATGGTTCAGCACCCTCTCTTTCATCAAAAAGTCTGCTCACATGGCTTCTATATCACCATGTTCTGGAGAGTCTCTCTCTCTCTCTCTCTCTCTCCCTCTCCCTCTCCCTCTCCCTCTCCCTCTCCCTCTCCCTCTCTTTTTCTGGAAGACTCTTCTCAGTATATGTCATGTCCTCTCTTCCTCAGCCTTTCCTTTATCACCTGTGGCTACTTCCTGGCCCTCCCCCCAGCCCTCTGCCTGTCTCGTAAAAATTGTAGCAGTGAAGACTGTCAAATGCTCTGTCAGATGCTGCTCTAAGCTCTTGCATGTATGTATCCGTTTCATTCCCAAATAAAGTCATACATGCTTGACTTTTAGTTTACAGGTGAGGAAGCTGAGACTCAGAATAGTTAAGAAATGTGCCCAAGGTAGGTCAGTCTGAGAAAGCATGCAAATGTAGGCTGCCTGGTTGTCTCCTGACTAGCCTGTCTCTGAGTGAGTCTGTCCCTGCTAAAGGCTCTGTCTGCCAATCTGTTGGCATATGCCATGTGAGCGTCTCCAGGAAAGATTGTTCTTTTAGGCTCTAGACCTAAATGTTAGCTCTTCACAGGGTTTCTCCACTTGATGGCCCACAGCTACCTCAAGTTGACCATGAACTCATTTTCTTCCCTACAAACCTGTTCCATCCCATCTTCTCTCATCTCACCCAAGTCAGACGCTAAGAAGTCACCTGCCCCTTTGCCTCTCACTTGCCTCTTGCAGCCAACCAGACCGCTAGGGCTGCCTCTTGCATGCTCCTCACTTCTGCCCTCCACTCCATCCCCTCTGGCATTCCCTCACTTCCTGAAGCCTTCATTCCTACCCTGGATTTCTGTAAATCTCCTTCAACTCCTCTCCCTCTCTCCTGTTGGACCTCCTGCAATTTGTTGTCCTGCCTGGTGCCCAAATGCCTCTTCTAAAATTCCCTACTCCTGGCTTCCAACCCTTCCCTGACTAATCATTATGTTGGAGATAACATCCACATTCCTTAGCATGCAATCCCAACCACCTCATCCTCTGTTCCACTACCTTGCCACCAGTCCCTGCTTCACCCTCAGTTCCCAAATCATTGGATGGCTTGAGGTTTGAGGATATCTGTGAAAACAGTGCAGAACAGTCATGGTTACCAGGGGCTACACAAATGTTTCTTGTAATCCCTGCAACTACCTGGGATGAAGAAATTATTGACGTCTCATGAGTGAGGCCACTGGAATTCAAGAAGGCTAAGTCACTTTCCCAGAATTTTCAAAATTAGGTCTGTCTAGCTCAAAAGTCCATGCTCTTCACCACCATGCTCTAGCAAACTGAATGACTACTCAGTGTAGACCACCTTCTATGTCCTCCCTGCCCACCCTCCACCCCCACTCCTCAATTCCAGGTTGGCTGATTCCTTTAGGTCTTAATTTAAGGGTCAGCCTTCTGGAAATCCATGATTGGCCTCTGGTCCCAGGCTGACTCATTATTCTTTTCAATTAAAGATTCCTTCAGGGGCTCCTGGGTGGTTCAGTGGGTTAAACATCTGACTCTTGGTTTCAGCTCAGGTCATGATCTCATAGTTTCATGAGTGCAAACCCCGCTTTGGGCTCTGCACTGGCAGCATGAAGCCTGCTTGGGATTTTCAATCTCTTCCTCTCTCTCTCTCTCTCTCTCTGCCCCTCCCTCCCTCCCTCACGTTGTCTCTGTCTCTCTCAAAATAAATAAATAAACTTTGAAAAAATAAAGATTCCATCATGTATAGGATCCATCCTTGGCTTAATATTATCTCTTTAGAAATATCTCACTGTGGTGACTGGACACATCCTCAATCATATCTCACATAGTTTACACCATACACACACACACACAAGATAACTCCCATGCAAACAACTAGGTTCATCTCCACTAGGCTGGCTACACTGATCAATTTCCAATTCTAAGAGGCTAAGCCTCTTGAGGGCTTGTTATCGTGTTTTGATACCCCAATAATGGATACATGGTGAAACTCAGTGAAGGAAACATGAGTAGATAAATAGTAAGTGGCAAGAAAAATAGCTGGCATTTTCTGAGCACACACAACACCAGGCATTGAGCTAGGTATTTGGCATGGATTATCTTATTTTATTTGTTCCCAATAAAAACTATGAAATGGGGAGTTTTCTTATCCACATTTTATGAATGTGGAAATAAAAATCAGAGAAGTCAAGGAAGTAACTTAAAGTCCACACCTGGAGTGAGAAAGGATAGAGATTTTAAACCAGTTTGGTTGATGTCAGAGTTTGAGTTCTTAACCCTAGCCTGCCTTTGCAAAGACTGAAGACTCTTATTTTTCTTCAGAAGTGATGTTCATTTAGTTTCTTACTCTCCCACTTTTGGGGCTGCTCCCCATCCCCCAACCCCACCTGAGGCCAAACCCATCAAGGTCATTCTCATCCTTCATTCTTATGTCAGTACCTCTCTTTCAAAAATTACACAAAAACTTAAGAACAATTCAAACATAGCTTGACCTGTATGGAAAACAATAGGATTAGTGACTCTTTTGAGCTGGATGTCACGATTTCCACTTATTTTAGCAGCTGAGACACTGTCCACGTTAGAGGAGCATGTCGTTCACCTTCACATCTAGATCTTTTTTCCAAAAACTAAACCAGGCTGCATCAATCTTCCATTTCCTTATGTTGAAGACTCTATTACTGGTAAGGTACATCTTTCACTGAATATTATCTTTGCAAAACAAACAAACAAAGTCACCATGGCAAGTATACATGAATTCAATCCATACCTCATGCCATATATGAAAGGAAACTCAAAAGAAATCATAGACCTAAATGTAAAATTATAACACTTCTAGAAGAAAACACAGCAAAAAATCATTGTGATCTTGGATTAGGCAAATATTTCTTACCTTTGATACCAAAAATACAACACATGAAAGAAGAAATTGAAAAATTGGACTTCACCAAAATGAAAACCTGTTCTTAAAAAGGCACCGTTAAGAAAATGAAAAGAAGGGTGCCTGGCAGGCTCAGCCGGTGGAGTATGTGACTCTTGGTCTTGAGGTTGCTGGTTTGAGCCCCATGTTGAGTATACAGATTACTTAAAAATAAAGTTAAAAAAAAGAAAAAAAGAAAATGAGAATAGAAGCCGCAACTGGGGGAACAATATTTGCAAAACGCATAAACAACTTACTCAGAATACGTTAAAAAAAAAAAAAAAACTTTGAAATTTAATAAAAAGAAAACAAATAATCCGATAAAAAAATCTGAGCACACATTTCACCAAAGAAAATGATTTATGGGCAAGTCCGGATATGATAAGATGCCCAACATCATTTGTCACTAAAGATTTGCAAATTTCAACCACCATGACATACCAATATGCTCATATTAGAATCTGTAAAACATGCCGGCAACACCAAGATGCAGAGCCCTCGTGCACCGCTGCTGGTGTGCCAGCCAGTACAACAACTTTAGAAAACAGTTTCCTAAAACATTAAACACACTTATATGACTATTTACCCAGGAAAAATGAAAACATGTGTTCACACAAAACCTTGTACATGAATGTTTATAAAGTGTTTATTTATAATAACCAAAACTTGAAAACAACATATACATTCTTTAAATGTTGAATGGGTGAACATTGTATGGGATGTCTCTGCAATGGAATACAACACAGCAATAGAAAGGAGCAGACTATTAATACATACAAAAACATGGTTTAATTTCAAATACATTCCCTAAGCAAAAGAGGCCAGACTCAGAAAGTCTACATAAAAGTAATTTCACTTATATGACCTTCTGGAAAAGGCATAACTATATGGGAACAAAACAGATTGCAGAAGGGAGGTTTGACTACAAAGGGCCAAAGGGAAATTTTTGGAGGTGGATCTGTTCTGTGCCTTGATTTTGGTGGCTGTTACATGACTGCACGTAATGACTTTTGTGTCATTGCCATCTCCAATATGGATCCTGCACAGTTGCCACTGCATGGGAGGAAAGACTGGGTGGCACATGGATATTTATGCATAGGTCCAGAAGTGGTTTATGTCATTTTAGCCCATATAATACAATTGATGATCAATTGCAGTCATTGACACTCCTCCACCAAGAGGTGGGACCTACATCCCTTCTCCTTGAAATGGGGTGGATCTTTATAACTATCTCTACCAGTGGAACATGGTAGAAGTGACACTGCAGGATTTCCAAGGCTGGATTGTAAGGGCAGTCTGGCTTTGGCTTGGTTCATTCTCTGTCTCTGAATGTCCACCCTTTCGACTCTAGCCACCATGTTGTGAAGAAGTCCAAACCAAAAGGAGAAGACATGTGTATGCTCCAGTTGACGCCCCAAATCATTCCCCAGCCAGTAGCCAAGATCAACTGCCAAACCTATAAGTGAGGGAGCTTTCAGCCTTCTAGGACAAGCCCTAGACATGACAGAGTAGAAATAAGCTATCCTGCTGTAACTGGGTAAATTCCTGATCTACAAAAATGATAAGAAATAGGGGCACCTGGTGGCTCAGTCAGCTGAGCATACAACTCTTGATTTCAGCTCAGGTCATGATTTCACAGTTTGTGAGATTGAGCCCCACATCAGGCTCTGCACTGGCAGTGGCAGAGCTCATTGTCCCTCTCTTTCTTTCTCTCTCTTAAAATAAATAAACTTTTAAAATGATGAGAAATAATCATTATGGTTATTGCTTTAAGACACTAAGTTTGGGAGTGACTTATGCAGCAATACAGTGAACATCATGCTAGTCTCTGCCACAATTCTCTAGCTTCTCTGCATGCAATTGCTCATTAGGACTCTCAGACAACCAGCTGGGAGAAAAAAAAAATCATCATAACCACTATCACTACTGTCATCCCAACAGCTATTGTATGGATCAGGGTCTTGGCAAGAAACAGAGATGCCACACTGAAAAGAGGAAATTATTAAAGGTGTTTAGGGCAGGGTGTAAGGGAACCTATCAGTGACACACTCAGAATGGCCAAAAATGGGGGGATGCTGCCATCCTAGGCTTCAAAGTGCAACTTGGGGAGTTTTTACTACAGAGTAGGGGACTAGCTGAAAGGGACTGTGACCTTAGAATGGCACCACTTTCACACTGAGACCCAGCAAAGACAACCAGCAGAATGAATACCCAAACTCCCCTCTCACTCTGATTTTCCATTCATATTTCATGTTGGCTGAACCCAAAAGGAAAGCAAAAGGCAAGGGAGCCTGGCTGATGCCGTCCATAGGGGTCAAGCTCCAAGGGGACAGAGTGGGATGACAAAGGTGGAGAGGAAAGGGAATGCAAATGTCCTGCATATTCATCTTCATCAACACCATCTTCACCATCATCATGCTTATACTATTCAAATGCTTCTTGAATTTACAGAATAATTCCCCATACTTTCTCTTGTATCATCCTCAGAAGGTCACCCTTACAGTATCCTCTGAATCTGACAGAGGGCTTGCTACATAAGCGGTGCTGAGTTCAATCCCACAAATATCTCAGAATGCTTACTCTGTTCAAGGCTCTGGGCGTAGAAACATGGGTACAGAGAATAAAACTCCAAGATAAATATGTTGAATATCATTAGAAGGATACAGAGTGTTAGGAAGGCTTGATCTGAAAAGACTAGTGGATGTGGTGGTGCTCAAGGCTGGCCTTTGGTGATGGGCAGATCTCAACAGGTGCTCTTGAAAAGATGGAGAGTTTCCATGTCCTGGGAACCACATGAAGAAAATGTTGAAGGTGAAGAAATAGAAAGTGTCCTCTGGGAACAGGAAATAGTTTCATTTTGCTGGAGCATAGAACTTATGGAGATAAGATGTATGTTATGAGGTTGAAAATACTGAGTGCCAAGGAGGAAGAGAGAAAAAAATAAAATCCCCTCTCTGTTGTCTGTAAATAGTGGCCTCAGCAATGACACAGATAAGCTATTCAATTAAAAAAAAAAAAAAAAAAAAAACCTTTATCTGAGAAGAAGGAGAAGGAGAAGGAGGAGGAGGAGAAGAAGAAGAAGAAGAAGAAGAAGAAGAAGAAGAAGAAGAAGAAGAAGAGGAGGAGGAAGAGGAGGAGGGGCAGGAGGAGGAAGAGGAGGGGGAGGAAGAGGAGGAGGAGAAGGTAGTACTGCTTGCACAAACAGGGCAAGTGTCCACATATGTTTTATAAATAAAAAAATGTTGGAGTACTGAAAGTTTTCTTTCAATTTCAATGTTTAGCATGTACATAAAGTCAGTTTAGAAATGATCTTTCAGAGCAAATTTGGAAAGGGGAAATGTAGCTTGAGAGGTGTCAAAGAAGTAAGGGCTAGAGGGCTCAGACTTGGGTATGTATATGCAAAGATCCACACATCTTCCTGGCTTCACCCACTCAGTCTTCCCTGTGGGCCCCCACACCCACCCCAAGTTGCCTAGGCCAGCGAGGGACATCTTTAGACAGTTCCAGTCCATGCAAACCAGAAGTGTGCCCCACTTAGTGATATTTTTTTAAACCAAGAAATACAAGTACATGGCACACCAAAAGATGCTCAACATCACTTATCACCAGGGAAATGAAAATCAAAGCCATGATGAGATATCATCTCACAGCTGTCACATGTATCCTTAGTAAAAAGACAAAAAATAACTAGTGTTGGTGAGGATGTGGAGAAAAGGGAACCCTCGTGCACTGTTGGTGGGAATGTACACTGGTGCAGCAGTTATGGAAGTTCCTCAAAAAGTTAAAAATAGAATGACCATACGATCCAGCAATTCCACTTCTGAGTATTTATCTAAAGGGAAAAAAACACCAATCCAAAAGATATATGTACTCCTACCTATGTTCATTTCAGCATTGTTTACAATAGCCAAGACATGGAAGCAGCTCCATGTCCACCTATTGAGTGTCCATCAACAGATGAGTGGATAAAGAAAACGTGGCACGTATATATAATGGAATATTACTCAGCCATAGAAAAGAATGAGACCCTACCATTTGCAACAACATGGATGGACCTAGAAGGTTTTATGCTAACTGGAATCACTGAAGCAGAGAAAGACAAATGCTATATGGTTTCACTTACAAATAGAAACTAAAAACAAAAAACAAACAAACAAACAAAACAAACAGAAACAAACACATAGATAACAGAAACAAACTGGTAGTTACCAGAGGGGAAGAAGGGGGAGGGGCAGGTGACCTAGACATAGGGATTAAGAGGTACAAACTTTGGGTTATAAAAAAAGAAAAGAAAAAAGGAAAGGAAAGGAAAGGAAAGGAAAGGAAAGGAAAGGAAAGGAAAGGAAAGGAAAGGAAAGAAGGAAAAGAAAGAAATTTCAAGTACATGATCTGACAAGTGCACTTATTAGGGAAAAAAATGGCACAGCATTTGAAAGTAGGCATCTCCCAGAAAATTTGCTGCCATGAACAGGTTTGTAGGCATCTTTACACCAAAGGCTATGAGGAGAGCTTGGATTTAGGATTGGGTGAAGGGGAGAAGGTCATGAATGAGTCGTTTCCTCAATCATCTTTATTGAACACTTTCTGTTCTCAGCACTCTGCTCAGGACTGCCAGCCATGAGAGGAGCTAGACAGACTCAACCCTAAAATGATTGTATTCTTATCCAAGGAAGGGAAAAACGCCTGTAGAGGAAATTAACCAGTTAGTTGTTATAAGCTCCAATGGCCCAGCACAGTGTCCAACTTCATTTAGGCAGGTGGGCATCCAAGTTGGGTTTATCTTCATTTTAAAATGGGCAAGAGACATTGAACACCTGTTTAAGACTGAATGTGGTACAGGACTAGCTAGCTTAGAGTGATCTTTCCATTACATGCCAAGCTAACAATTTCAGACTATGGACACACCATCTCTGATTTCCAGTAATTGGGTATTGAAACAGGTAGGACTCACCCTTGCCTTGCCTCACCCCAGGCAGGAGGGAGCTGGAAAGTTTCAGAACTGGAGGAAGATGCTGTCTGTGAGGAGGTTAGTGTAGAGTCTGGTAATTGAACTAGTAACTGAGGTCAGATAGAGAATATTGGGGAAATAAATTGAGAATTTCATCTTACAGAGAACAGGAACTCTCTGACGGCCTTGGAGAGATAGGAGCAGGAACAGAGGGGCTTGGAGATGCTTTCCAGATGTGAGGCCACAGAGTGAAAGGTGCTGGGAAATCCAGAAAGGAGGTGAAATAGAGGGGCCTGGACATGAGTGTTGGAGGTAAGGATGGAAACAGAGATGGACGTGAGAGGTGAGGTATTATAAGGAGGAGCTGACAGTAAAGCTGATGTTTTAAGAAACATGGAAGGCGAGCATGAGGGAAAGGATTTATTTTGTGGAAATTCTGGGTATGAGGGGAATGATGTCTAGGGGTGTCAGAAGAAATTTCTGACAAGCATCTGAAGAGGTGAGACTACAGAACTCAGGAGGGAGGCAAGGCTAAAGGCTGGGTGGAGAGTTCTCTACACAAAGATGATGGGGAGCATGTATGGCTTCTTAGATGGAAAAAGTTGAGAGAAAGAAAAAGCAGAGAGCTGAACCCTGGACTCACAGAGGGGCTTCCGTGAACAAACAGGAGGAGGATGAAGAGTTAAGGAAATGATTACAACATCAGAAGAAAACCAGTAGCTGCACCATCATGGAAAGCAAGGAAAAGAGTGTCAAGAAGGAAAAGCTTGGGGCACCTGGGTGACTCAGTTGATTAAGCATCCGACTCTTTGTTTTGGCTCAGGTTATGATCTCACTGTTCATGAGTTCGAGCCCTACACTGAGCTCTGAGCTGACAGTTTGGAGCTGGATTGGAATTCTCTCTGTCTCCGTCTCCTTATGCCCCTACCCCACTGCGCTCTCTCTCTCTCTCTGAAAATAAGTAAACTTATTTTTTTTTTAAAGAAGAAGGAAAAGCTGTTGAAGCCACACTCAGAAAGAGATGACCATTAGGGTTTGTGATTCCAGAGTTGAACAGTGGCATGTGTTCTGGTAGCAAACAAAGCAGTGGGGAATTGGAAAGAACATGAGGAGCAAGCTAATCACAGCATCCCCTACAGAGAACGACTTGGACTAGATCAACAGTCAGAGCTAGGAGGGGCCTTGACAAGAGTCTAGGAGAAGATCATGTGGTCTCAGTGGATAGGCAGATGGCCGCTCAGACTCCAGGCTGTCTCTAATATAAAACTGCTGAGTGATCTCGGGGGCCATAGCTTCATGAATGTGAGCCTCATTTTTTCCCACTTTTTATTTTGGGAATTTTCTTTTTTAACAATTCTAATTTTTAAAGTTTATTTATTTATTTTGAGAGAGAGAGAGAGCTAGCATGCATGAGTGGGTGAGGAGCAGAGAGAGAGGGAGAGAGAATCCCAAGCAGGCTCCAAGCTGTCAGTGGAGAGCCCAATGTGGGGCTCAATCTTGCCAACCATGAGATCATGACCTGAGCTAAAATCAAGAGTTGGATGCTTAACCAACTGAGACACCCAGGTGCCCTTATTTCGGAAATTTTCCAAACATGTTTGAGACAACAGTGTATCATATCACTTCACTCCCAGAGTTACCAACCCATAGCCAATTCTGATTTACCTTTACTCCTCACACGGTGTACCCCAGCTGCCTCATTTGAAAGTTAATTCTACATGTTAAATCACTCCTTCCTTCAATAATATTTTAGTGTTACTCTAAAAGATACATACTTTAAACAGGATAGCCACATGTCATTGCTACATCTAAAAAGTTGACAGTAATTCCTAAGTAGCACATATGTGATTAAATTTCCCTAATTAAAAACCTCATACTACTGCAGGGGCTTGGAGGGGGGTGGAGGAGGGAGTTGTTTTTTGGGTTTTTTTTTTTTTGAAATCAAGGTCCAATTAGCTAACATACATATTCTGTATGTTTGAATCTATAAGTTCTCTCTCTTTTTCTTACTGACAATTTACTTTACAATTTACTTTACAATTTACTTGACAATTTACTTGACAATTTACAATTTCTTTACTGACAATACCCAAATGATGCATTCAGTTTCTTCAGTTCTCTACATTTCTGGGAGCTAGATCCAGAGGTCTGATGTGGCTCATATTTGATTTTTGTCAAAAAAGTTGTTTTCTATTGTATCACATCAGTAGGTACAAGTGTCTTGTGACCTCTCTTTTTATAATGTCCAGATTGATGTGTGGGTCCAGAGCCATCTACCCCACCCATCTATGGTGAATTTCCAATACTTTTCACTACAGTGTCAGGGAAATACAAGTTCTTACTTTCTTACCGAAAATCTAAACTATTTTGAGCAGCAGAAAATTTAAGATTCCATACAAAATAGATCAATACATATAAAAATCAATATTTGTTAAATGAAAAAATATGCATGCTCATATCCAGGAAAAACTATAGTTGATTTTTCTAAGATGAAAGCAATGTTCAGATTGTGGTTTGTCACTGACATTAAAATAATAGGTACAGAATACCTCATAAAAAGTATGATAATTGGGGCGCCTGGGTAGCTCAGTCGGTTGAGCGTCCGACTTCAGCTCAGGTCATGATCTCACAGTCCCGTGAGTTCGAGCCCCACGTCAGGCTCTGTGCTGACAGCTCAGAGCCTGGAGCCTGCTTCAGATTCTGTCTCTCTTCTCTCTCTCTCTCTTTCCCTCTCTCTCTCTCTCTCTCTCTCTGCCCCTACCATGCTCCTGTTCTAGCTCTCTCTGTCTCAAAAATAAATAAATAAAAAAGTATGATAATTGGGTGTCAGCAGCTTGTTCAAGCTGCCCCTCTCTGTAGGCATGGACACAAACTTCTAGAAACTGACTATCAGTCACAACACATGTGGTGTAGAAAGCTGATTTTCCTTGTCATAAAGGGCCTATACGAAGGTGCTGGCAGGGAGAATGGAAAAGCAGTGATAAATGTGACATTACGAAAGAAGAATTAACAGGAGTTGGTAAATAATTAAAGAAAGGGAGAGTTGAGATATTGCCAATACCTTGACCAACTGACTCTCAAGTAACAAAGGAATGTGATTTGGAAATTTCACAAGAGCATGAAAACTGTCTTGCTGGGTTAGGCCAGTGGACATCCCAGATGGTATTGCTCTAACTTTGCAGATAACTGGTGCTCTCAGATAACCCCAGAAATTTCCCTAAGCCATCAGAACCCACCCTTTCATCTCTAGATATTTCTTAGAAAACTACTAATAAATAACAAGTAGGCCCATTACTCAGAGATATTCTAAAATGCTGAGTCATGTGTCAAACAGCATTTTAAGGGAATAAAATATTAACCTGTTTATCTGAAAAATACTCAAATACTTCAGTCCCTATGCAATAAATTGGGTAGGCAAATACACGGGTGGGGGGGGGGAGATGCTGACACCCCTGAACATACAAAGAGTTCTGTAGAATAAGTAAGAATTATGCTTTCTGCTATATGGTGGATGTTATTAATGATGCAGTGCATGACAGAGCCCAGGGGGCAGACAGCTTGAGCACTGAAAAAAGAGGCAGGAGACATGCAGGAGCCCACACCTGGGTCCTGGAGGTAAGGAAGAAGGAAAAAGGAGAACCGACAATGAAACCTAGAAAAAAGGTCTGAGAGAAACCACTCAATCCTGGAGCTGGCCCCAAATGCTTATTGGAAGCAATGTGTTATAATAAATCTTAACGGTTTAATTTAGACTTTCAACGGAAAATTTTCCCAGCCCATCACTGAACCTATATATCAGTGGACATTCCCAGACCAAAAAAAAAGCCTATCTGCCAACCCATTTATACCCATGTTGGTGCAAAATCACCTTTGATGCAGGGCAAGGGTCTCACCCCCTCCCAGCTACCTCACTACGAAGAGACCCAACACAGACGCTGGCACTTGACAAGGAACAGCCACATGGGCATGCAGAACTAGGTGTCTGTTGGGATGGCCATGTAGGCCTGCTGGTATCTGGAAAGAGCCTTCTACAAACAATCAGACCCTCTCAGTGGCCTGCCTGCTGTGGAGGGGCCATGGGCTTTGTCCAGGGGGCCCCTGTGGTCTGACATGGAAGGAATCAGTATTTCCTGGGAACAGAGAATGCCTTAAGGTGACATTTGTCATCTCTTCTCTGTTTAAGAAGTCGGTGGAGGGGCGCCTGGGTGACTCAGTCAGTTAATCATCCGACCTCAGCTCAGGTCATGATCTTGTGGCTCATGAGTTCGAGCCCCGTGTCAGGCTCTGTCCTGACAGCTCAAAACCTGGAGCCTACTTCAGATTCTATGTTTCCCTCTCTCTGCCCCTCCCCCACTCGTGCTCTGTCTCTGCCTCTGTCTCTCTGTCTCTCTCAAAAAATAAATAAACATTAAAACAAACAAACAAAAAAAGAAATCAGTGGAGGTCTCTGGGCTCAGGGTTACATGGCAGGTCATGGCTCCTGTAAGAAAGCAAGCTTTGTACGGTAGAGGCAGCGTTCATAATGCAGGAGACAAGAAGAAAGAAAGTGGCAAATGTGTGCCGAGCTGAGTGAGATCTCAGCACCCTCCCTGGCAGTACTCAAGCCTCACTTGAGACAAATTCTTAAGATAATCATAAAAAACCATAGCAACCTTGTTGATGTTGGGATTTGCACCAGGATTCCAAATCGAGAGGTAGGGCAGGAGAAACAGGTTTGGATTTCTTTCACAGGGCAGGCAAAAGAATGCGAGTCCTTCTCAGTGAAGGTGGAGAGCTGACTGCTGACAGCCCGCTGGCCTTGCTCACACCCAGTTGTGCCCCATGTTTCCGTAACAAGAAATGAGTCCAAAAGGCATCACCGGCATCATTTATTTCCAGGGAACTTTGTGAAGCCAACATTTAATTTTTTTTTAATTTTTTAACATTTTATTTATTTTTGAGACAGGGAGAGACAGAGCATGAACAGGGGAGGGTCAGAGAAAGGGAGACACAGAATCTGAAACAGGCTCCAGGCTCTGAGCTGGCAGCACAGAGCCCGACGCGGGGCTTGAACTCACGGACCGTGAGATCATGACCTGAGCCGAAGTCGGCCGCTTAACCGACTGAGCCACCCAGGCGCCCCTAAAAATTTTTTTAACAATGGTCTGTGAAATTGTTCCATTTTACCCTCTGGCAGAGAGAGAGAGAGAAAGAGAAAGAGAGAGAGAGACTGAGGCCAAAACAGATGGGTTGGCATTTCTAAGCCTTCACCCATGTTACTGGATGGCGAGGTTGAAAATGCCAACCACCCCAGTCAATTCTGCATCAGTGGAAAAAAAGAATAGGATCCTTCTGAGAGCGTATGGCAAGTGAGCTCAGAGGCAGGAGTCTCCAGATTTATGGCAAGAAGGATAAAATGAAGGGGATAGTGAGATGGTTCTCCCACATTGCTTCTCAAACATGGACAGACTGGGCAGCCCCAGCGAGCACCTGGAGATTCGAGGAGGACAGCTCTCTCAGCTGCAAGTGGGAGGTGTGTGTGTGTGGCTTCCTGGGAAGGGGAGTTCAGGAAGCAGGAGTGAGGGACAGGGGACGAGGGGACAGGGAGGAGGATATGCACCACTGGGCTGCTCACCACCATGCCTGTGGAGAGCTGAGGGGATCATTTATCAGAGCTGTTCCCAAAGGAGCAGCTGCCATGAGCAGTAACTTTGTCACATAGGCCAAACAGGGTGGTGCCTCCCAAGGGTAGAAATCAACACTCTGTCAATGCCAAGAGCATCACAGCCCTTGGGGACTGCCCTCCACAGTCAGAGAAGGCATCAAAGGTGATGTGAAGAGTGTGAATCAGTCCCCAAACCCGGGAGGCCACCAAAGTCATCACCCAGCAAACTGTTTTCTTTACAACATTCTGGAAGGCACTCTGACATGCCAGGTTGGCCCTGCAACACTAATCCCCTCCCCTCCCCCTATCTCACCATGCTCTTTGCTGCTTGTCCTCTAGCAGAAAGGAGGAAGGGCCTGCAGGCTGCATACCCTGCAAGCACTGTGAGAGCCTCAGTCCTGTGGCTTCTGAGCCACCTCCCAACCCATCTCTTCTCACTTTTGCCCCTGAGCTCCCAATATCAGGATGCCAAAGGGAGTCTGTTTTGGACACAGAGAATACAGACCGTGTTATTTTCAGAATCGCCCTCCTTGAAGCTGTGAGTCACACTGATGCTTTTTCAGTTCATTTTCTTTAACTCCGGAGGGATGAAGATTATTAGCAGTCCCTTCCCCTCTTAAGCATATTTAGAGGAAGGGATTTCCTCAGGTAACACCCCTAAAATGGAGTCTTCCCAAAGCAGTGTTGACAGTCCACTGAACCACCACAGAGGAAAGGGTAGCAGAGAAAGGGGCACTGGTTCTTTGCGAGGGGGATACGTCCCTTGTGGGGCCGAGGCCAAGGGCAGGGGACACGGTGTCCAAGATCAGAGTGGACTGGCTCTGCCTTACTGCCTGAGTGACCTTAACAGCATGATTTATTTGCCGTGTATAAGATCCATCGCCACATAGGTGGTGCTGAGATCAAGGTCATTGCGCAGCCATTCTCCCGAATATTTCAATCTCCAGTTTTCCCCTCACCTTCTGCCCTTGCCGAAGTTCCATAAGGTGAGTGACTGAAAATTACTACTAGGAGCATTTTCAGGGTGCTTAACATTTAATGCATTTTTTCTAGTTTTTTGGGGGGATCTTTCTTTGGAGTTAGTATTAAAAACACACCTCTGTACAAATTTTTCCCCAGAAGATATATCATTAACATGATTTAGAACAGTCAGATCACAATTCAGATAATTTAGGATGCCCTCACCTTCCAGACCGGTTGCCACCAGTAAAAGTGTTGAGACCCTAGGATATGTTGTTTCTAGCCTTCACTCATTTTTCCTTCCAAGAGCTGCGACAGAGTTAAGTTGCTATTTTGTTTTGTTTCCAACAAGCAAGGCCTCCCCAGTCCTGGAACCTGGGTAGCCGGCATTTTAATTAATGTTAATGCCTGGGCTGACCACCCTACTCTCCTAATGATTTTTAGTAAGGAAAATAAACTAGCAAACTGGAGAAAAGCCATGTATGAGTGTGTGAGCTCCTCTTGGAAATCGAACCCTCAGAGTAGTTAGGCCTTCCTTCACAGGCCTGTTTCCATCCTCACCACCCCTAGTCAATTTGAAAAATTTCAGTTCAATAGAAATCTTTTTTGGGGGGGATATTTCTCCTTTTAATAAAATAAATACTTCTTGGGACTCTGAAGCAACTTAGAGTCTCCATTTTCTTATTACCAGGATCATTTTTATTCTGAGATCAATACTACCAGAATGCGTTAAACCATAATTTCACAACAAAAATGATACATGGCAAATGCCCTCAAATTCCTAGAATCTGGACCTGGAATCAACCTAATATTTAAATCAGCATGGATAACCTTCTGTTGGGTCAAAGTATAGTCACAGTTTCCCCAGAGATATTGTGTTTCTTTATCTTTTCCAGTAATTTTTTTATTCCCCCCTCCCCCCGCCAACCTTCATGGTTAAGCATTTTATCCAGTTTAAACGATGGGGATTTAAATTGCTATTTTAGTGGAAGAGGCTTGATTAAAACCTGTGTCCTCATCAAATTATTGGACAGTGGTTCTTGGGCTCTGTTTACATTAGTGTCAACCTTAATTTAAATTCTGCATAACTATATTTGCTTCGCTAAATGCATTCACCAGGAACACACCACAAATTACTTTGCATTATGAGCAGAGTCTCTTTGTCTATTGCAAAGTGTTTTGAAATTAGCACCATAAGTAACTAGCTGTAAGTGTCACTCGATCTGCTTAATGCCTCATTAATCAAACCCCGTGGCAGCTGGTGTGATGTCCAAGCCTGTCTCATATAAGATCAGTATCACTTGCTCCTTGCTTCTGACCACAGTCTTTTAAACTTGATTCATTATTTGTGCCTTTGCCCTCCACTATGGCATTCCTTCTCCCTCAGAGGCCTTCCAACACGTGCAGCTTTGTGCTGCATACCAGTTGCATGTGCATTATGTGCAAAAATTGGCAATGAAGAACTGTTTTCCTTCTTGTGGAAATCCATGATCTCAAAAGGACAAAAGTCATTTCCCTGAGTTATCCACAATGATTCAGTATGATTTTCAGATCACTCTTAAAATGCGGGTGGGAAAAAATGTCCTTAGACAAGTCAAGAGTTAGAGAGAAGAAACATATTTACCCAAGCAGATTATGATTCTTTCACCTGGTCTCAGTTTCATAAAGGTGGCATACATTGAATCTTAGCACCTAATCAGAAAAAAAAAAAAAAAATGTGTTTGTCCTTTGTTATGTGGTAATATTTCAGTACTAAATACAAAAATTAAAAATCTATGCTTGCAAAAGAAATGCAAAACATCTGGTACTTGATACTTTTATTACAATCTTTATAGAGAAAAAAAGGTTATCCACTCATACATGTTTATACAAAATCATAAGCAAAAATGATATATTTCAAGGAATCTTTTTTTTCATGATTCCATCACATATTTGCAAGTGTTTAAGTAGAACCCTTCCCCCATTTTTACTTCCACTTCCCTGCATCCTATGCAGGGCACAACACACACACACACACACACACACACACACACACACACCTCTTAAATCAAATTTAATACTCACTGACATTAAACTACTTAGCAGCTCTACTGGACAATGGCCACACAGACATTTTACAGGATGCCTTGAGACTGCGTGGGCACATGAGGTGGGCGTTTCCCTGTAGGGGAGCCGGGCCCCCGCTGTGGGGGTGGTGCGTGGCTCTCCACCGCCCACCCCCGGAACGTGCAAACCTCACCAGCGAGTGGCAGAGACGGACAGGTGCGCTCATCTCCCGCGGTGGTGGCACGTGAGGTCAGCTCTCCGCAGAGCACTGTCTCAATGGGAGGCCTTTGGCTTCGTGGCCTTTCCTTCTGACCACCCAGCAGGAAAAATATATAGAAGGGTGTTTTGTTTTGTTTTGTTTTGTTTTGTTTTTTCTGCGAGTTTTGTCAGTGTGAAAAAAAAAAAAAACAGCCTTGAAACTTTGTACTTCCCGCAGGTGGGCTTCTAGCCTGCGAACAATTAATGCAATCATAGTAAACCACGAATTTTCTTGGGTGTTAAACTTCTTGCCTTTTCACCTTATAAAACCATTCAGGCTAAATAAACCTTATTACAATAGAATTAAGCATTGTGGCCTGGTTCCCAAAACCAACATCGGTGGCAAAGCCCACTGAGTCGGAACACACACACGACAAGGCAAACCCCTGTTAGATTTTGACTTTAAAATGAATTTAATGTAAACGGTACTTTGCGCTTATTTTTATATTATTGCCATGTCTACTGTCTCTTATGGCATTTAAAATAGGCTCTGACTTTAAAAGAGCAAATGTGAAAGAACATTTGATTATATTTTAGGTGACATTTACTCTGATTAGAAGTGTAATTTATGGCAATTACAAAAGTACATTTTATGTTCATCTCCCGATCATCCTATTTTTAACTCTGATCCCAGCAACCTGTATTCATTAGGATTCTGAACAAAATAAGTTTGGAGGGGAAGAGTCCAGTGATTTTCAGAAGCGACAGATCATCATTGAATGCAGTGTTTAAATTGACAATTCAAAACTTTCCCCTCTTTCCTGCAGCCAGAGAATTTAAACCTGGTTATTTAAACCAAAAATTCTGCCTCAAAATCCCCCTCTTCCCTTCCCGGGACATACACCTCCTGCATTTCCATTCCCAAAAAGGCAACATTTTGGTCTAGTGACTGGTACAAATCACTGAACCCTTCCATTCAAATGCCCTACAAAGATTGTATCTGATCACAGCCCGGATTTAAGAAAGAAAGGGGAAAAAAATCATGAATCAGATACAAGCAATGTCACAGTCCTTTCTGCCTCGCCCCCTCCCCCACGGGCCCTCCCTCCTTTCGTCCATTCTCTCCCTCACCATCCCCTTGTAAAATAAAAGAGAACCAAGCCTAACCCATTACAGTAAAGGCACCCCGAGATTTAGGGGGATAAGTACAGCCTTACTTAGCTGCAATGCTGCAGCTGTGCTCTTATCTGGCCAAAGGAGACAGGGGATAACAAAAGACCCCAAAGAAGGGACGGGGGGTGCATGGGAAAACCACTACCCCAGCATTGTGGTGCCCTTCTGCTGAGCAAATAGTTCAAACTGTTCATTCCCATCTTCTATTCTCTCCCTGGTACATTGTTTGTGCCCTTGCATTTCATTCTGCAAGGAAGGTTGCTCTCTGGGCCTATAAGCAAACAGTCCAGAAAAGAGCTAGCCAGCCTCTTCTCTTCCCGGGAGAACTAGCATTTTTATTTCGGCTCCAAGCTGTCAAAGACCTGGAGAGTTTATGTCAGTGTCCTGAATTAATTGCTTTAAGCTGGAGCAAGCTCCACGGGCTACCAAATGTCCAGAAGATGTTTATTAATAACATTTCCTCCAGGATTCTGGCTCCAAGCTGTCCCTTGGTGGTGGCCTTTATCTGGCTACCACCCTCTAGCCTCTGGCCTCTTGGTGCTGGGGGAGGGGGGAGTGCTTGCCTTTTTCAGTCATCGTGACAAAATTTAGAATTGTCTGGAGTGGAAAAAATAACCACTTATGGAGAAGGACTTGTATGGTGGACATCTTTGTTCAGGCCCAGAAAGGTCCTGGAGTTACAGAAACTGTGTGTGTGACCCTGAAGTGGGCTGGGGAGAGAATCTGCAAGGATACTCCTTTGCGGAAGCTCATTTAGCCAATACAATTAGCAACCGGAGCAGAATAAATCGCTTCCTTCAACTCCCCTTCCCTACCTCCTCCCCCAAAAGAAAATTCAGTGAGGCTGACATGATGCATTTTGAAGTTTTCCTGGTACAAAAAAAAAAAAAAAGCCTTTTAATAGAATGAAATAATAAACCAATTTATATACCGATATAAGACTAGGATCGTGAGTGCCATTGTGTAATTTTCCACTTGACTTTTCATTATCTACCTGAACAAAATCAATCTATATGTATGGGATCAACATACAATTCCGGAGATAAAAGCTGAAAATAAATGTGCTTTGCATATCCCGGAGATAAAAGACACAGTCCTTCCTACTGCCTTTTCTTCTCCAGCAGATGAATTTATAAAATAAATTGTATGTCAGAGAAAAAAACAAGACATACTTAGTGGTGTATCTTGAGTGTTGACTCCTTTGCTGGAAATATTGATCCCACAAATGAGCAGTGGTTAATAAGTACCCTGCAGACGATATCAGGTCTTTTGCCCTAGTTTACCCAGAGTGCAGTCTGGGTCAATGTTTCTCCCAAACAAATCTCTCCACCTAAAAAAAAAAAAAAAAAAAAAAAAAAAAAAAGGACTTCCCCTATTAACTTGGATTTCAGGCTGAGGACTTCAAGGGCTTTCTGAAGCCTCTCTACAGAGACAAAGCACACTAAAAAATCACATTTTGTTAGAACCTCCACCCCTCCCCATGCAGCTAATGGCCAGCTTGTGAAAGACAGTCTTCAAAAGGACAGGAGAGGTGTGCCTTGGGGTTGACATTTTTTAACTTGAAACAGGTTGAACTCCATCCCTTGTTTGCCCTTCCTCACCCCAATAATTGAAAATGGCACTGAGAACAGTGCAACTGTCTCCACGATGGCCATACCTAAGACCCACAATTCCCTTCCTTTTTGGAATGTGTCATTGTCATCATGGTACCTGTGTGCCATAGTGGGCAGATGGCAGAGGCATTGGTGTGTGTGCCCTGAGCTGTTCGTGTGCCCGTCGGGTTCAGGGCTCCTTGGGGAAAGTGAACCTGTTCTGCCCACCCCAGGGGGCTCACAAAACCTGTTTACATGCTGGCCCCATTCCACTTTCTATGAGGCAGGGACCACAAAATTGTATTAGCCAGCAATGGAAGGCGTGTAAAGGGTGGGTACTAGACCACGTTTCACCCCAAGCAATCACTCTGTCCATGGACTCTTTCTGATCATTGAAAAGTAATGATGTCTTAAGACTCACTTTTAGGCCAGGGATGTATAAAAATTGGCTACTCATCATTATTTACTCATGGTGAGCTTTAGTAGCTTCATGGAAGGTTAAATATCTATTTGGACGACGTGACTGTCATAACTTCAACTTATACTGCAGAACAAGTCAACACTTTCATATTTTAACCATCTTTGTGTTGACATGTTTTTTTTAGAAAATTTTTTTAGCGTTTATTTTTGAGAGGGAGAGAGCACGCATGAGCTGGGGAGGGGCAGAGAAAAAGAGGGAGACACAGAATCCAAAGCAGGCTCCAGGCTCTGAGCTGTCAGCACAGAGCCTGATGCAGGGCTTGAACCCACAAACTGTGAGATCATGACCTGAGCTGATGTTGGACGCTTAACCTACTGAGCCACCCAGACACCCCTGTGTTGACATATTCTAATGCTTCTTGGTCAGGGGGTTTGGTCCAAAGCTACAAGTCTCAATTTTCATATGCTCCCTTCCCTTTATCCCGAGAGCTCCATATTCATGCACAGCACCCATCTGGACTTGGACCATCGCCTCTCTATTAACAGTCTGCTTTTGTGTGTCATTCCTCCGTTGATATTCATTGACAACTCAGAGGAAAGCATCCAGGAGCAATCTGAATCTGACAGCAGAGTTATGGCCTTTTGGGGACACTCTTGTGATGGTCAAAGTTCAGCTTGGGGAGAAGCTCATGTGCTTTCTATCATGTGCTATTAGGAAAACAACATTCTTCCTCCATTTCATCTTTTTGCTCGGGTAGCTGGGAATAAGCAAATCTGGAAAAAACATAAGAATGTGTGGTCAAGGAAAGTCAGGCAGTCATTCTAATTTTGTTTGAAAAGAGAACTACATCCTGATGGCATGTTTTGAAAAGTCTCTATATTCTCATTAGAAAATTGATGGCTTCCATGTCAAAATCTTCAGCCTCAATGAAGTCAATATATATTTTATATATGTTTTAATTACTCCATGATTCGAACACTTAATTGGTATCCTGGAGAACCAGTATAATACATGAACTTCACCCATCGTACAGAAAATCCTTTAGGAATTTTGTACCCCCTGGCGTCCATGAGGAAAAAGAACACATAGGTGTTCCTACTTCCATAGTCATATTTGGTCATGCTGGAAAATGTTATTGCTGAGTGACTTTATAACCACTTTCTTAGTCAGGGACAAGGCTCCATGCAAAAGCAGAATCCTAACAGAGTCAGACCACAATCCATGTTTATAAAATAAATATTTGCTAAATGGAAGAAATGAAGTTTTTTTTAAAGGTATTTTTACTAATTGTGTCAGAGTTAAGCTGTCTTGATGTTATTTCCCAGGGAAGAAGAATGGACAGTTAGAAGTCCAGTAAATATATGTAAATGCATACATTCAGAAAAATAGAATAAGACAAAAAGTTATCAACTTTTACTAGCTCTGGTATTTTAAAAACCACATATCAAGAGTTAAAATCTTTAAAGGAGGAGACAAAGAGTGTAAAAAATTCAGGAATGGGGTGAAAACATGCACACATCAAGTCTTCCAGGCTGGGGGTAAAAATGGAAAAGGACAAGATACCCAGGCTATCTGCACACTGCAGTTACTGAAAGCCTACCAGGACCTGGAAAATAGAAGAAATTATAAATTCATAAGGGCAGGCTGGCTTGATATTACATCTGCCTTGGTATCATAAGCTACCTTATTTTCCCCTCAATAATTGCCTCATTTTCCCCTTCCAGTGTGTGCACAGCATCTTGAAAAATAACCAAATTGAACAGTGCTGTTGAACTCCATCAATGCCAAGAGACACAGTCACAAAGCCTCACTGTGTCCCTTTATACCAGACTTGATGGAGAAATAAGGAACCCATTTTACAGATGAGTAACTAAAATGTCATCCCTACCTTCCCCAGGCCTAGGGTAGGCATTTTGTTTAGTCTTTATAAAGGCCAACTGGGAATGCTTTTCAAAGCTGTTGGTTTTACTTTTGATTTTTGGTGGGCAGTGGAAGGGGGGAATAGGAACTGGATGAAATGTGACCCTAACTCAGAATCTCTTGCACAGGCTTCTAGAACCATCCACTTAACCTCAGAGAAGATTAAAAAAAACCCTCCTGCTGGCTCTCTGAATTGTCAACACCGAAATCCATTCAGAAGAGAGAGAGGGCTAGAAACAGAGCCAGGAGAGGGCTTTGCTATGCCCTAAAGATGCTGCAAACTTACCACAGTACTCACAAATGCCCTCAGGTGGTCCTAGATCAGGACCATTGTTTTTTCAAGAGGAAGAGAAAAATAACTGTCACTTATCTTTGGTGACAGTTTGGATAGTGAATCAAATTTTCATTTTAAACACACGTCACCGTGGAAAAATTACTGGATTATAATACTATAGAATGCTGGAGAGAGCCCAGGCATGCTGTGAAAGACCCATATAATTGCTTCTCTGTCTTCTGATCTACATCAAGTTGTTCCAAAAATTTTTCCAAATGGAGAAATAAATGAAAAATCTATAAAATGAAATTAACATTTGATCCATCACACGCTGCTTTTTGCACAGGGAACTTACAGGGAGGTGGATACATGCTGCAACTTTTCTTGATTTGCAAATGCTTTAAACTTTATTCCTTAAGTATGAACTTATCATTTAACAATAAGAACATGAATACTTACTCATTTTTTTCTGCCATGTTACTGTACACAAAAGCACATAATACCAAAGAGGGAAACAAATTTCTTTTGAAGAAATATGAAAGCAGTTGTTCTGTTACACAATGTGAGTAATAATGGTTTTATGACAAATTCCTTTAAAATAGCACTTAGTATTCTGCCACAGATGGAGAGTCAGACCCTCTGCTTTTCACATGGCTCCAGGCTGCAATGGCAGCAATTGTGTCAAATGGGTTAATATAATGTGGGATCCATTAGAATCGAACAAGGTATTCAAATGTACTTTATTTTTTTCCCCTGAGAAATTCTACAAACTAGAGGTGTGGATTCACACAGCCTAACAGAGAGAAGTTACTTAGATCTCAATTAAGCCATGGTGTGTTTATTAAAAAGGAACTGTCCGTTCTCTGCCCAAATGACGAAATTCCTTGTTGAAAGCATCACTTAAAAGTTCAAAAGAAGTTATTTGTAGCCCAGCCCAGGAATGTGTTTTACTTTCCAATTTACTTACTCTTTTAAAATGGTTAATATTGGCTGTGGACTTGGTAGATAGATCAGGAAAAGCATCAGGGTATCTTTGCACACTGAAATTGTGAAACCAAAGAGTTTTTGTTTTTCTTTAGGGGTAAGGGACAGAGTGAATGGACAGTAGAAAATACACTGGGAGTCTTTTGACTTTGAGGAAAGATAGGCATCCATTTTCAAGGAATTTGAAGAGTGAGAATTCTGGTCCTGAAGAATTTCAATGCCAGCTTTCCTCGAAACTTAAGACTGGTTCAAATAGCAAATACCGAGGTACAATTTATTTACAGTTGTGAGTTTCTTTTTCCTATTGAGTAAGAAAATAATGAAATTAAGGAAGGTGAAGAGAAGAAGAAGGAGGAGGAGGAGGAGGAGGAGGAGGAGGAGGAAGAGACCAAAGAGGAGGATGGGAGATGGGGGGAGGGGAGGAGGGGGAGGAGGAGGAAAGGGAGCAGATTATTAGATATTTTGCTTGACGTCACACGAAGTGATTTCCCATTAATGAAGATATATCGGATTTCACTAATTCAGATATTACTGTTCTAGATAAAAAGTCATGCCATGCCCCCAAACAGGCCTGAGTTGATATGAGATTTTATAAAGATTTTAGGTCACATAAGAGAACTTTCTGGAAACCTATGTCATGGCTGGGCGTGGAGTTAAATAATGTGCTTAATTCCATGTCTATTTTGAGCTAATTTATGTTTACAACTTTCTCCAATTTTTGCCCGCTTTCTGCAGCTCCTGTACGCACACACAGATGGTTACATTCTCATACTGGGCACCCAGAAGGTCACATGCTTTACATCAATGGCAATTAGTTCCCTTTTTAAAATGGAAAATGTCGTTAAGTTCTTGAATAATTCAAGAGTAGAGGTCACAATACAGTGTCCCTTTTGGGGGTCTTTATGGTGCAAATGGCAAAACAAGGCGATCCTATCAGTAAGAGTAGATCTAAGGTTTACAATGTAGCTCTATTTAGTGTGACAGGAAAATTAAATTACACGAGGCACTCATT
Source organism: Panthera leo (assembly GCF_018350215.1). Classification (NCBI taxonomy): domain Eukaryota; kingdom Metazoa; phylum Chordata; class Mammalia; order Carnivora; family Felidae; genus Panthera; species Panthera leo. The sequence goes on from NC_056681.1 coordinate 47,199,167, forward strand.
CATTGTCACCCGTTAACAGGCTTGGGAAAATTGTGGATCCCCAGGGGGCAAATCACTGACAACGTTGGAGGCAAATAAAAATATTTCATTTTAATTGGCTGCTGTTTCCTTTGCTTGGTTTTGAAAATAACAAACATAAACACGCCCCGGACAACTCTCCCTGGAAATAGGATCCCGAATCTCCAAAACACGACCACAACTTATGGGCAGGTTTTAAACTCTGGGGAACATGGGTTGTTTTCTCAGCCATAGTTGAGCTAGTCTTGATCCCTGGAACGGAAATAAAGCTAGTGTTGATCCATGGAAAGGCAATAAAGAGGTAGGCTTCAAATATAAATTGGCTTCTGCTACTCTTCATCCCGCTCCTATCTGGGTTCGTAGGACTGGATTTACTGCATTTCTGCAACAGCCTCTGCCCTTCAAATCTACAAGGGCTGAGCTGGAGGTCCGGAGGGAGGACTGCGTGACGCGGAGGCCACCGGTTGTCTCTGCTCCCCATGGGAGAAAAAGCCAGACCACCCTTGGCCATCCCGGACCTGCCCAGTCTTGGGTGGATGGATGTTCAAACTAGAGGAAGGCAGGTTGGGGAGGGTGGGGAATGAATATCCTCGAGGGTCATCAAATGAGATGAAAGTTTTCCAAGGCCACGCCAGCACAACCTAACCATTGCCGGCATCCCCAGCGTCCCCACAGTCCCTATTAACTCTGTGGGCGCGCCTGCCTGGGTCCGGCTTCCACCCGACCTGGGTCCGGCTTCCACCCGACCTGGGTCCGGCTTCCACCCGACCTGGGTCCGGCTCCCACCCTTGACCCCAGGCCGAGTCCGCGCAGAGCGCCGGGGGCGGTTCCACCTGCACTTCCTGCTGCGCTACTAGGGCTCTGCGGGCTCTCTCCGAACGCGGCCGCATTTGGCATCTACTGGAGAACTGCTGGCGCGCTGGTTTTCTCCCAGGCTGGAGAGAAATGGGGGAGGGGCGGGAGAGGACTAAAGTTTGCAGCACCCAGGCGACTGGGGGTGAGATTGGCCCCATCTGATGGGTTGGCCTCTAAGCGTGTGTTTCCTGCGCTTTAGAACTTGGAAAAAGGCAAGAATGACCCGCCTCCGCACGCCCTGCCACCCCTGCTTATTACTTTTTAGACGTCTCAGTTCTAAAAAGTAGATTTTTGACACTTCCTTTTTTGGTCCTTCTCCATCAAGACCCTGGGAACTCCTGCGTTAGCGAAGCAAAGTGCCACGTTTCCATATTTCAGGCTTCCCCGACGTGGGAAAGCGCAACGAATGAGCGCGAAGGCTCCGGGGCTTGGCCCGCTTCTCCGCAGACCCAGCGGCCCGGTAGCCCCGGCTGCGCCGAGCGTGTGTGGGGCCGGGGCCCCTAGCTCCGCCGCCCGCCGCCCTCCCGGACCAGCGCCAGCAGCGCCCGCAGCGCATAGCTTGGGTGGCTTAGGCTCGGCAGCGGCACTTACAGGGAGAAGAACCTGGCAGCCTATGGTGTGGGGCTCATTTCGGAATGAGCAAACCGGTGCCGCTCAGTTTCTGAAGCACGTCCGACTTTAGTGACACTAAGTGAAGGGAGACAATTTCTAAGAAAAAGTTCTATTTCAGTGTGATTGATGCCAAGGAGGAACGATTGATGGCTGAGCCTCAACACATTTCTAGTAGAATTAAAGAACAAATTTCATACGGCGGGGGAGTGTGGGTGGGGGGGGAATAGAAGGGAGCAATTTAGGGTTTTTCATTTTCTAAACGCTTCAATTTAAGCAAACACTTGGGGTCTCGAGGCCGCTGTAATTCCAAAGACAATTTTCCATGGTTTTAATTTGATTTGCATTTTTCAACTTTGATAATATTCAATTTCATGGCTGAATACACATGTAAACACTGTTAGGTCGTGTTTTTCGCCCCTTGCACCAAACATAATGTCGCTTGTCTCAGCCATGGGAGGTTACATACACCCTGTGTCCCAATATCTGCGAGTGTCTCCTGAATTATTTTTCAAAATTTAGCACGGCTTTGCCTGGGCTCCAGAGGTAGTGAACTATTACAAAATATCTAAACTACTTCCCAGGTGTGGGGGGATCTGCACAAACGTTGCACAAAGGAAAGAGGTAAATAGAACAAATCCCTCTTCTACATAGGATCTATTCTAACTCAGAAACATTTGAAATATATATTTTAACAGTCTTAATCCAAAAATGATCAATATATTTGCTACCCCCAGAAATGTTTTTAGTGTAAATTTCATAGCCAGAAAGCCAAACCTTGAGAAATACAAAGAAATCATCTTTGTAAGCAGAAATTTAATTAGCATCATTGAGCTATTTTATCAAGTATAAAATTTAGAGGCAGAAATGAAGTGGAATTGCATAATTAGCTTTCGTCATAGCCAAGCTGATATTTAACAAAATAGGACTATCGATAACAATGGAGCTAGAATACTGTGAACTGAAGAGTAACACAAGTGGTCGAGGGACCGGCAGTCTGTTATTCTTTCGTTTCCTCAGGACACAGAATAGACCGTACATTGTGCAGAGAAATAGTTGAGCCTCATGAAATATGCAGATGGTTGGCACAAAATAAATATATCAAAACCCAAAATGCATTTTATCCTCCTTCCCAAAATTGTACTAGGAAAAGGGAAGGGGAAAAGAAACAGCATACTTTATTGGTTTGTACCTTGTATAATAAAATAGCAATCTAATTGCAAGAGCTACCCCTTGTTTAAAAAAAAAAAATATTTGCTTAATGTGCAAAATGTTGTGGAACTTTCGATCCACACTTTCGATAGTGGAATACATCCCTATCTTAAGTCCTAAGAATTTACACATTACTATATTTGTTTTCTCCACCACCACCACCCCCCCCCCCCGATTTTTCTAATATTGGAGAGGTCACGGACAAAATTAGGGACTTTAAAAAATAAAAGATATTAGAATTTTGGCATCTTGGGAAGAATAGAACCAGGGATTAGATTTACAAGACTTTTAGAAAGCTTTCTGCTTGAGGCTGGCTAATATTGAAGACCTGTATTTTAAGTTGAGGTGATCTGATTTGAATTTTTTTTCATATGAAAGGCATTCTAAACAAATAAGAAAAGAATTCCATTTTAAATAGTACCAACTTAGGGGAAAAAAAGTTTCTTAATTTTTAAACACACATCCATTGCAGGCCCATTGTGTCTAACACCTTCGGGGAAACTGTGCTTTATCATTTGACTCCTTTTTCTAAGAATTATTGAATTTTAAATGATCATTGTTTAGGATTTGCACTAATCTTTTATATTGTGATGACTGGCAATTATGTCTTTCTATTTATTTTACACAAATAGATGGCAGAGTGCGCACGTTCAACACAATCACTTCAGAGCAAACCTGCTCCCGCAGATAGAACTAAATGAAGGGGACCTAATTAAAACAAATGGTCTATTCAGAGAATGGCAAATTGTGGACAATAGGAAGCATCTTTCTCTTTTTCTACCAGTAATTGAGGCCTAAATGTGGGTCTTGCTAAGAACTGCAGAAGTTTGAGTATCAGAGTAGAGCTTGCCAATTTAATTCGCCTTTACCCCCAAAGAGATCTGTATCCAGGACCGTGTTGCCCAGCCCAGAAGCAGCGCCCCAGCACTGCAGACAGGGAATCCACCCCTCACCCTCAATTTTGTGCAGCTGGGTCTGAGCTGCAACAAGCTCATCAAAGACAACCCGGATCTCAGGGAAGCACCGGGGTGGGGGAAGGGAGGCCACAGAGGCCAAGTCCCTGGCAAGTCTTTTAGCCAGGTGGGGGCTTTCAGAGATGGCAGAGTAAGGGGCCCAAAGGCAAAACCCTTTCTCAAGAGCTTTCGCTACAGACTTAGGAACTCGGGAGACTGTGCCTTTTGGGAGAGATGTGAGTTCTTGGAGAAAGGTGTAGCACTCCCCTACAAAAGACTCAGCAGCTGGAGAGTTAGATGAGGGTGTTCTTAAAGGACCTTGGTCTGACTATCCCTTCCTGATTAACAGGAGCCTGTGGGAGAGGAGGAGTGTATGTGGTGTGTGTGTGTGTGTGTGTGTGTGTGTGTGTGTGTGTGACAGACAGAGAGACAGAGAGAGAGAGAGAGCGAGAAAGAGAGGGATTCAGCTGAATGTAAGACAGAAATCCCGCAGTTACTTTTGGTTGTTTACTGAGCTACGACAAAATCTAAACAGCGCTTTCCACAATCAATGAAGGGATCGCCCTGGGTTCCAGAGTTGAGCTCCCTAAATGAGTCTGGCATTCTGATAACTTCAGGTTAGCACCTGAGATCAGCTCCTTCCCACTGCTCAATGCTGGCAAGAGATAGGGAAGCATCTTGTTCGTGAGCTCTGGGAAGGGAGAGGCAAGAGGGGGATTTAATTGTTTGGCTGCATGAATCGAAATGTCCTTTTAAAGCAAAGAAATCAAGAGAGATTGGCCTTTAATTGGCAAACTGCTGGTGGGAGGGGAGTGGTCATTAAATGGAGGATGGACAAAATATAGATTGGATGTCTGTCCCTACTTGTCCCCATAAACAGCCAGAAGATTGGATGACTGCCCTTTTTGGGCAGTCTCTAGGAAGCTCAGCACTCAACCTGAGAGTGGGTAACTGTCATTCTGGATGCATCGTCCCCCCTCAACCTAACATCGCAATTGTCCAGTTTGGTGTGAAAAGTATGGTTTAATCTAGAACTTTGTGTACTTCCAAGAGTCAGTTATTCCCATGCCCTACACATCATTTTGTGTGGCACTGGCCTTAGAATCCAGTTGTCCAGAGCCTCCCCACAAATCCCAAAATGGAAGATGCTAAGTATACAGGAAACCCCACACCACTAAAAACCATGGACACCCAGGGAACTTATCTTTCAGTAAGTGGAAAAGAAAAGGAGGCCTCCAATCCAAGCCTGTGTCCAGGAGGGCCCTGTTCATTACACATTGTGTCCCCAGGGCCTGGCACAAGCAGGTATCAGCCAGCGTTCCCTGCACATCCATGTACCATGTGCAGCTCAGACGTGAAACTTGGCTGGGGTGTGCTCTCCTCTCAGACTGCAAGCCTACTGAGTGCTGGGTCACATCCTATCCTCCCTCTGTGACAGAAGCAGGCTGGTCCTCCTGGGCCAGCACCCGTTCAGTGGCAAACCTCTGAGGCAGGTGTTTATCTGGATCTGAATTTGTGTATATGTGGACAGCGGGGGCAGGGTGGGGGGAGGAATGCTGTGGGGGCTGGGGCCTTTTGCTATTCTTGCAGCTGGTGCTGGGACGAGGGCAGCCCTGAAGCCCAGCTGTGGGCGGTGCGTGCATTCCAGCTGTGCTGTCACCTGTGCGGTTAGGCCACCAGGTGTGGGTCAGAGGGAGGTCAGAAGCAGGAGTCTCTCAGAACATTCCTGGCCTCTGCTCCAGAATTCTCAGTAAGGAATATGGCTGGCAGGCTACACCTCAAGAAGTAATTGGGCTATGTGCATTATTTAAGCCCGGATGCCAGGTCATTGTTTCTGCCCCTGACATTTTTCCCCCCTCTTCCCCGGCATTTTCTCTTTTTAATCACAGGCTGCTGATTCTCTCCCTTTCTCTTTCCCTCCAGCATTAAGCCAGCCGGCTACAGCAGCTTCAGTGGTGGTGCAGTTGTGGTCCAGTTCTGATTGAACCTCTGGCCAGCTTTGAGAAACCATCGTCACATAGGAATACACTGTGTTGCTCCAAAAGAGAAAATAAGAATCCAGCCTGATCCCAGACATAATGCATCCTAATCCCTTCTAGGATAGCAGGTGGAGTCTCCGCCATCCTTCTTCCTGAGATCTTCCTGTTTCTTATCACCTTTCTCCTAATATTCAGCCTCCCCTCTACCAACAACAGCCCACAGTGAAAAGTTAGGGGTTGTGGAGAAGGCAGGTTTCCTACTGCATTTGAATCAAAGAGGTCTCTGCCCCCCCCCACCCCCCCCCCGCCATAGGAGGCCAAAAGAAGTTGAAAAAAACATAGAATTGCAAGACTTGAGTTCGTTCAGTGGTGAGCTCTGAAATCTGAGCAGTTCCCTAACTTCTCTCCGCCCCAGGTCCACCTCCCATAAATTCTGTCATCTACCAGTAGGATGTGGGGAAGCTTAAATGAAGTCATGTTTATGAAGACACCTAGCACATTGTCTGGCACATGTGGGACCCTACTCAATGGTGGTTGAAGTGAATACAATTGTGATAAAGAAAAGAGGGGTAGGGACTTGGGGGGAGGGGCAGCGGGAGATGAGAAACACCAAGAAGGTAGAATGAAAGGCAAAAGTTTTGCCAAAAAAATGGACTCTTCTGCATAGAGGATGCATTTTCTCAGCTAACAAGCAGTTCAAGTTACAACTTCTGTGTGTGAACAGCTCAGTTCAATGTAATACAGAATCGCAGACTAAATGAAAAATATATAATGGATTGGTCTTTTTTTTTTTGTTTTAAATTCCTTAGATTAGGCTTTAGAAGACAAAGCAAGCAGAAAGTTTGAGCAGATGGTTGCATATTTTTGTACCAGGGGGGTCCACATATTACATCCTGATTTGTCTCCATATAGAAGTTCTTATGATCCAGGTCCTGCCCTAGCTGACATGTCACCCTGTTCCTTCATGGAAAATGACACATAATCATCCTCTGCCCTTCCCAGTACTCCAGCCACCCACTTCATGCCTTAACTCTTCTCAAGCCTTCTCCAGACACTTCTCAGTATTATGTTTCCTCTTCCAATAATATGCTCTTAACATCCATGTCTTCAAATTAGGAATGTGTGTCCTTTTCACATGAGCAAAATTTTCCCAACAAAATCCACTGTATAATTACTTGTGCTTTGTGAAAAAAAGAACAGCTAATGAACTGAGATCGTCTTTCTAATGAAATAACAAGTCAAAACACACACACAATCTTATTTTGATTTGCTGGGGTCATTACCAACCCTGGTCCAAAAACCTTGCTGCTTACTCTTGAACTTTGTGTTTTTACTCTTTTCAGATAAATGAAACAATGGAAGAGCTGATTTACCTGTGAAGGAAGTCTGGTCCTCAACCACTTAAGCAAGCAGAAGCAGAACCCATTCTGCAAGGGGAACTAAACCACAGCAAAGGATCTCTCATTCCGAGGTTCTAACGGCATTGTACTCGAGCATTTCTTCACCCATGTCGGTGATGCTGAAATTTTCCCTCTCAGTTAATTTGATATGTTAAAGTTAAATAAATATGATGTTGCTCGAATGATGTCCTGACATCAGAGGGAATATTACTCCCTCTAATTAGCTTCAAGAGAGGAGTAAACCCCAGGCAGTTACTCTAATGAGAATGTGAGACCTCTAGTTTTGGATGAATGAAAGCAACTTAATTTGTATTGCTTCTTTTAGCATTCCCAGCTATCAGTTGTGTTATCTGACAGTAAAATATCCCTCCTTCTTTGGTGGTGGTGGGAGGGGGGATAGAAAAAGAAGGAGTAGGAGGGGCAAAAGAGGAAGAGGCAGGAGGAGGGGAAGAGTGTAAAGGGTAAGTAGTCAATGCCTTTTAATGGGAACCTGGTGAGGAGGACGGGGCATGTGTGACAGTGACATCTGACCAGTCCACATCTTGCTGGCAATGAGCTCAGAAATCTCAGGAACAATCACTGATGTGAAATATAGGCATGCCGTTGTGAGGATGTGCTGCTCTTTCCACCTGTGCAGGAGAGGGACTTGGGGGGGCCGCTTCTGCAGAGGATATACAAAGAATCTGGAATAAGCCCCAAGGGTGCAGGGGCTGAGGGGGAGGGGAGAATAGGAATCACCTCCAATCTGGCAATAGGGACCAGGACGGAATGACAGCTTGTAAAATAAGCCTCCATCAGTCTCCCAGGAGACAGCCGGCCTCAACTTGGGTGTTCCCCGCTTGTTAGCCTCAATCATAATTGGTCTCTCCTCCCATCCCACGTTGTTGGTTTTCTGTGTGTGGCTTTTGGTGTGAGCGTGTTAGGTCATCAACAAATACAATGGCGGGAGGGGGCAAGGGGGGACACACATGATTGTTTTAAAGAAGAAAGGAGAAAAAGGATAAGAGAGTGGGCAGGAAGGCTGTGAACAGAATGGGGAAGATGCCCCAGGATTTAGGCTTCCGAGGCAACCCCTGGAGAGCTCCGGGGTAGGGCGCTCCCTGGGAGTTTTGTCAATGGGAGAAGAAACCAAGCTTGCCTGGAGGTGGGGACCCCGCTGAGCTCCAGTGGGGACATATATCTATTCCGTGTAATTTGTGTTTGCTTGTCTCTGGAGGTGCCTGCAACATCCTGCCCATATCCGGTGAATCTCATCAAAAAGGAATTTTTCAAAAAATTCCAATCTTTGTGGAATGCCCTAGAAAGGCTGTAGGTCTGAAGTCAAAGGCCTAAAGCACAGCCCAGGGTCCTCTGGGGGCAACCAGGCACACAGGCACGTTCCAATCACCCTTTCTCCATCTCTCTATATTTTTAAAAAGTTTCTCCCAATGTCCTCATGATTTCTTCCCCCTCCACCCCTCATGTCTTCTATTCTTTTCTTAGAGGCAAACCGTTCCTGGGAGTTGAGGTTATGAGAAACTTGTGATCTGTAAAGCTGAGAGTGGTGCAGATACAGCACATGGTTTTTGCTCCAAGGAGGCATGTAAGGTTCTGAAACCTTGACAATTTATTTACTGTAAAACAAAAACAAAAACAAACAAACAAAAAACACCTTTGATGGGGGGGATAGGGAGCAGCAGAAACGTAATGAAATCAGTAGCAAACTTTGGGGAAATTTTCTCTTCTGTTTTCGTTTTTGTTTTAATTTCACTCCACCACCCCTTGGCTGGCCATGGTGCTGTGGCCAAGGCCGGTCTCCACAGTGTCCCTGACCCAGCAAAGGCATTTGGGGTCTGAAATCAAGCTCTTGTGCTACGACAGGGACAGCAAATTTGGGATGGTGCCTCTAAGGCGTGTGTGTTGGGCGCCTCTTCTGGGCGGCAGGACTTGGTACCTACAAGTCCGTGGGCATCAACCGGCACCCACTGTTCTGTGATGTCAGGCCCATGGTGGGTGGGGGGTCCTATTACCTCTTGCAGGGTGAAGATGCACTGCCTGAAAAGGTCCTGACGCTTTCTCCGGACGGTTCTGGTTTATACATTCCAGAAGACTTGTCCCGGCGCACCGGCCTTCAAAGCCGGCAGCCAGTACTTCCAGGCCCTTGATGCTTAGAAGGATGCGCTAGAAAACTAGTTACCCCGAGGTGCCTCCAGGAACCTTCTTGAGCAAACACCTGCCCCGTGCCCTATTAAGCCTCATCTTTAGCTTCTCCTCGCCCCACCCCCACATTAAAAGGCCCCAAAAACACTGAGGACCGGCTTTTCTTTATAAAGCCGGGAGAAGGCGGGCGATAAAGATCAGGCGTTTAAATTGGCCATTTGGAAGATTACATCTCTTCAACTACGGTCTTTCTTTCAAAACTCGCACTGAATCGAGGGCCGTGGCTACTCCGCACCCGGCTCTTCAAGGCCGGGCACTTTTTCATTCGGCCGTGAGTGGGCTGGGCTGGGTGACCGGGCGCCATCAAAGGCCCGAGGGAAGGCCGTGGGGCGACACTCGTCTAATGACAAGTAATTGACGGATTCGAGGCCGCGCATTACCAGCGGAACGGGGAGGCATTAATTATTTAAAAACGATTAGCCTAGCCGTGTGTCCTGCAGGCGTTCCATCTTGTTTAGGGAAGATAACTAGCCGCCAGCCGGAACCGCGGCTTGGAGGGCGGCGGGTGCGCTCCCCAGGCGGCCTCCCGTGCGTGGACAAAGGTGCGCGGTCCCGGACGCCAGGGAAGGCGGGGAGGGGCACCCACACAGAGGTGCCCACATAACTGACCCTGCCAGTTACAGGGATCGATTCCGATTTCTGCCCCTTGGGTCCCGGGATCTGGGGACAGCGGGGAGGACGGAAAGAGCGCTTGTCTCCCCGCCTGGTGAAATACCTAGAAGTCTGCGCGGGCTTCAAACAAGGCGGGATGTCTAGCCCTTTAAAGTAAACACCTCCAGGGGAATGCTAATTTCAGGGGACACCTGGAAGATCCCAGAAGAAAGACGCCTTCTCAGTACCCCATACCCTGGCCTCGATACCCGACGATCCTGCAGTTACAACTGGCAGCTTTGGAACTTCTAGTTTTCCAAGCTGGTGCCTTCCCATAGGCGGGAGAAAGATGCAATTGGTTCTGTGTGGTCCTCCAAACTCCTCTCCTCCCGCACCGCAGCGCGCCCCTACCCGGGGCCAGCGTCTGGGAGAAGGAGGATTAATCGCCCGGTGGCGCGTTTCTCTCTCCACCCTTCCCCCGCTGGGCCCCGCTTGTAACCCCCGAGGCTCCCGAAACTGTCTGCAGCCGTGCGCTTCTGTGCGTAAAGGGCACCCGCCGCTTCTTGCAGCGAGAACGAAAATATACTCCTTTCTCGGGGAAGGCCCTGTCCCAATCCTGCTGCCTCGAGGCGTTGACCCCAATGCTGCCCGGTCTGTGGGCTTCTAGGGAAACGCCTAGACCAGACTAGAACCCCTGCGCGCCCGGGGAAGGCGGGGAGGGCTTCGCCACTCTCGGGCCTCTGCCGATGCAGCCACGGGATACCAGCACGCCGTTTTCCGCTGCCTCCACCCCTGACTCTGGGGCCAAGGGCGTTCCCCCATCCCCTACCCCCTCACTGTCCTTGGGAAACGCGCGTCCGTCGGATCGAATCCTCACCCCGGATGGGCTGCAGGAGCCTGTAGTGGCTTCCCGTAGCTTCGGGGCCCCAACCCAACTCTATGTGCTCAGAGCCCAGATTGAGTCTGTTTGCAGCTCTTCGCCCCGTCGTCCACCCACACTCTGTATTCTCAGAAATCCCCGCACAAATAGGCCACCTTCCAAACTCCAGGGTCTTCACCGACTTAGCTTCTCATTCTCTACCTCCCCACCCCCAACCCCCAGCGTCGGGGCCCTTGGAAAGGAAAGGGGCTGGCTGGGGGAGGGGAGGCGCGCGGAGGGGAATGGGGGGCGGACGCTGCCCAGGGGACCCGGGCGCGGCCCCCGAGTGGGCGCGCTCCCTACCTGTGGTGCGGCGGGCTGGCGGGCGGCGGAGCGTCCAGCGCTCGAAGGGAGGTGGCCGACTGCTCTGAGCCGAGGCATCTCCGCATTTATTTGAGCTCAAACCGAGCGACTGTTGACTTTAGCACACAAAGCAAAGATTTCACTGCCCGCTAGTTTAAAAATGAATATTTTACCAAGATATCGATCAGCGTTATAAAATTCAGTTAAGTACAATGGGATCCTAGCAAAAAAAAAAAAAAAAAAAAAAAAAAAAAGAATAATAAAGGAGGGGGAGGCAATATAATATCTGTGCAAATTTGCTGAAGTGTGACGTGGCATGGAAAGTTTACCCTCCTGGAATTCGGATCTAGAATGTTTTTTTCGGTTGTTTACTGACTTTGTTTATTCACAGATCACGGTTGCTTAAACCGGCGCGCGGATGGCGCAGGGAAAAGGAAGAAAAAGAGAGGGAGGCAAAAAGAAACGCCGCACCCTACTATACTTAGAGTTGGGGAAAGCGGGCGGAGGACACTGTGTGAGCTAGCGAGCCTGGAGCCCGGCTGGGGGAGGGGTCTGAAGCGGGGTGGGGGTGTGTGTGAAAGACCCAAGTAGCGCAGAAAAGCCTCCGAAAGCGCCCGCTCCCCGACATCCTTTTTAAGTATTCGGACAGAACTATATCTTATCGGCCGGGATCAGTGGAGGGGGGAGCACTAAGTAGTTTAAAACGACCCTCACACAATGGGCGTGCGATAGGAAACATAGCAGGTTAGGGCAGCGCTTTCAGCCTCCATTGTCCCCCACTCGGCCCCCGGCCCTGCCTCTGGGCTCCTTCGCCACGGGAGCCTTTTATGTGATAATGAAACACATTTCAGGCCGAGCTCACGACGTGTGTGTCCTTGCCAGGGGGAGAGACGGGCCTGATTGCTGGCTGCGGCCTCCGGATCCCCCCCCCCCACCCCGCCCCAATTTCTCTTCCTTGTGTTCCTCGGGACAATGTGGCATGTTAAAAAGGGATTTGGAGACGGGGGGGGGGGGTGCAAGGGGAGGGCAAACCCACCTCAAGCGCGTGGGAAGGCCAGAGTTTGAGGGAACAGAGACCCTGCAAGGTGGCAGAGGGCGAAGGGAGGTGGTGGGGGGGGGGGGGACCTCAGGGTTGGGGCGAACCTGGGACATTCCACGTTTGGATGGTCAACAAGACCAAAAAATTGGTCCCTGAAAACAGGGCCCTGGGCTGTAAAACTTTGAGACAAAAAATCCCTACTTCAGAAGCCAGCAGAGAGTAATCACCCACAGACCGTAAGCTAGCTGTGCCTGGTATGTCCCTAAGTCTGCAGGGGACACTGGATCCTGCCTTCGCTTGGCCAGCTTGTAGGCGGGCACATGCCCCAGGCAAAGCCAAAGCCGGGTCCCCTTTGAGCCCCCCAGGCTGCGTTTCACCTGTGGGGTTTCCACTTGGGTTGGCTGCCTATTTAGGGCCATCTGTGGGGAGATACAGCAAGATTTGTAGGAATTTATTCTGGGCCTTTCTTTATACTTTTGGATTTTCTTTTAAGGCTCACAAAACACCTCTTCATCCCCTTGGCTCTGTAATCCTGGCTTGCCATGTTGGGCTAACTGGATGCTGTCCAAAGGCGTGGGTTTTTTGGGAAGGAAGGAGGGGTAAGCACATCTGCAAACCCTGGGATCTCACCACTGGCCAGGATCATTTGACAAGCGGGGCAAGATATTCCCCCCCCCCCCTTACCTGAGGGTCATCCCCCAAAATACCTTATTTTAAAAGGGAGATTTGGACCATTATCCGGAGAGATTCCTGTAAACACCAATATCAGGAGAAAGTCTGTTTCTCCAGATGAGGTGCCAGAAGGGGTGGTCCCAGAGGCCTCACTGCTCTCATGCTACAGCTAAGTCTACCAAGGCCATGCAGAACACCTAAGTGAAGAAGAAGGGTGGGATAGGGTCCTGGTGTGTAGACAGAAGCTTGAGGCCGTAGGATCCAGGCAGTTCCAATTCCATAGGAGGGTAAAAGGGGTGCTAGAGACACAGAGATGAAAGAGCTGAGCCAGGAATTTGCAAATCCAATCTGGGTGCACTGACTTGAAGGGAGGCCTAAGATTGGAAATAGAGTAAAAACATGTAAAATCTCGGCCTCTCCCCAGAGAAGTCAGCTCGCTGGGGCCGAACAGACATCAGCATTGCATCTTCACATGGCCTTGATGGGAAATTAAGATATGTAGTTTTGTCCTGAGTTTAAAGATACAGCTGCATCAAACACAGGGAATGGTCCACCTGAGATCTTTGTGTTTCATTGTGTGTAAAGATAAACTCAAAATTCCAAAACTAATCATAAACAATATTGAGTTCTATTTCCTGATGTGTTTGCTGAAGTGTTTAGGGGTAAGTGCACTGATGTCTGAAATTTACTTTGAAATGCGTCTAGATCTATGGCCATAACACCCTGAACGGTGCCTGATCTCCTCTGAAATGCATTTAGAAAAAATAATCTGAATGGACCAATCGAGGTGTCGATAGCTGAACAGATATGTGACATAACAAGTACAGCGAGACAATAGGATCTGGGCAATGGGTACGTGTGTGTTTTCTGTCTGTCCAACTTCAGCATGTCTGAAAGTTTTAATAATAAAATGTTAAAACAGCAACCACCATGGCCCCTCCCTTCACCAAAATGAAATAAAACCTGCAACCAGTCAGGATCTCTTTCCCCCTATTTTTAAGTAATTTCTGGACCTGTTTAATTTTTAAGTCAGGCAAAGGGAAAAAAAAATTTTGAAGATTCAAAGGGTAAAACTGGCAATAACACTTTAATATAGATTTGTGGAACTCTGGCCCTTCCAGCCAGAACACACATTTATAAGCCATAAATAAAACACGCAGAAACCATAAATTAATCAGACCCGAGACCTGGATTTCACCGTGTCAAGAATGGGAATGCATTTTTTTTCTTGGTCATTTACAACAGACCCTTACATAATTTTTTTTTCTTTTTGAACAATAATACAACTTTGCTTCTCTGTTAAAACTACATGGTTTTACACTGAGTCACTCACAAAAGTTTGTGGGATTTTTTTTGTTTTTGTTTTTGTTTTTGTTTTTTTTTTTTTGTTTGTTTTTTAATCAAGTAAGACTTCCCTGCAACAGCAGCAATGGAGGAATAAAGACAACAACAACAACAAAAAATCAGAACTTGCAAATGCTTAAAGAAGCAGGTGTCTACACAGTAGTTGAAACCGGAGGCTCTTTTCACTTTTCTTTCTCTTTTTTCCCCCCTCTTTTTGACTTTTTATCGTTTTGCCTTCCCTCCTTATATAGAATAATAGGTATCAGTGTGGCCCATCTGTTTGGGAGGGAAGAGCTGTTTGGGAGGGAAGGTGAGGGGAGACTGCTGTCCTTGGGATGGGGAGTAATGGAGTTCTTCTCCCGTGGCTCTCTCCAACACCCCTTCCTCAAATTCTCCCCACTTTCTCTCTCTCTTGTCCTTGTCCCCGGCTAGCTGGCTGCAGCCTTCTTCTTAAGAAGAGTTCATTATGGGCCTGGAGTACACTCCCTGGTAGTAGGAGGTGTCTGCGGCCAGGGGCGAGGCATCCAGGCCCGCTTTGTTCGTGACCGGACCCATGGCCAGGCTACCCGGCATAGGGGAACCGTAGCCAGGGTAGTGCATCACCTGTTCGTAGGCTTTGAGGTCCATTTTGTGGGGCTGGTGGTGATGGTGGCTGTGGTGGTGCTGCTGCTCCGAGGACATGAGGTTGTTGATGGAGAAGGGGTGGTTGAAGGCGTAGTGGTGCTCCGGCTTTAGATGGGCTTCGGGTGGCAGGCCTGGGTGATGGGGAGGGCCCAGCAGGTGGGCCGCCTGCTGCTGCTGCTGCCCGGGCGAGGGCGCCGGTTCCGGGGGGCTCAGGGCCGCAGCCGGCGTCCCCTTCAGCTCCCCCAAGGCCCCTCGCTTGTGCTCCTGGCACGGGGAGGCGCTCGAGTGGGGCGACTCGGTGCCCGCCGGAGTCTCGGAGGCCGGCCCGGCGGCCTCCCCGAGCTGACCCTGCGAGGTCTGGGCCCCGGAGGCCGCCTTCTTGCCGCCTCCCGTGGCGCCTGCGGCTTCCTTCAGGGCCAGCTGCTTCTCGCACTTGAAGCGCTTCTGGCGGCGCAGGTAGCAGCCGTTTTCGAACATGTTGCCCGAGTCGGGGTGGAGGGTCCAGAAGGAGCCCTTGCCGGGCTTGTCGGGCGAGCGGGGCACCTTGAGGAAGCAGTCGTTGAAGGACAGCGAGTGGCGGATAGAGTTCTGCCAGCGCTGCTGGTTCTGCCGGTAGAAGGGGAAGAGGTCCATGATCCACTGGTAGATCTCGCTCAGCGTCAGCATCTTGTTGGGGCTCTGCTGGATGGCCATGGTGATGAGCGAGATGTAGGAGTAGGGCGGCTTGGCGTGCGTGTAGCTGCGCCGGTACGTCTTGGGGTCGCGCGCGCGGCTCAGGCCCGCCTGCCCGTACATGGGGCTCATGGAGTTCATGTTGGCGTAAGGGGTCAGGCCGCCCATGGCTCCGGCCGCCTGCCCCCCGAGCGGGCTCAGACTGGGACTCAGGTGCGGCCCCATGCCCGCCACGCCGGCCGCCCCGGCCGAGCCGCCCATGCTAGCCATGGCGCCCGCCCCGGGGGACATACCGGCCAGGGACGGGCTCATGCCCGCGCCCACGTACGACGACATGTTCATGGAGCCGGCACTCATGTTGCCCGAGCCGCTGCCCATGGCGGCCGCGGACATGCTCATGTACGTGTTCATGCCGTTCATCCCCAGGCCGGCGTTCATGTTGCTCACCGAGGAGTAGCCCTGCGGACACAGCCCGAGGAGGGAGGCGCACAGCGTTAGCACCGCGGCTTGAGCGTGCCCTGACCTCCCACCCACCGGGCCAGCCCAGGCCCCCGCCTCCGGGGAGGCCTCTGGGGAGGCCTTCCCTTGCCGGGTCCCGGCCCCAAACACCCAGTGCGTTTCACTCGGAGCGCGCCGGGATCGCCCTCGAGAAGGTGGCGGGCAGGCTGCTGCTGTTTGCGTGTGGCGGGATCCTAGCCCTTCTACGCCTTGCTCAGATTCTAAAACAAGGGTCCCCCGGAGCACCCCTAGGCCAGGCACCCCAAATGCATCTCCTCTCCCCAACTCTCCAGCCAGCATACCGAACCGGCGCCGCGGTCTCGGACGCCACCTCCGACCCTAGCGAACAACCTGTGGGTCACAGCCTAGAACGCCCCAGCGGCCTCAAGCGGGGTTTGTCCCAGGGTTCATCCTTCCTCCCGGGATCCCATCCTTGGCCTCAGGGGAACCGAAACCCAGTGCCTGCGCAGAGTTTGGGGCCAGCTGGAGGCACTGAGTGGAGGGACAGGGAGGGTACACGCGGCTAAGTTTTGCAGCCACAAACTTTCGTTCTCTTTGTCCCTAGTCTTTGAATCTGCCTCTACCTCAACCCCCAATTCCTACCAACCTTTTCCTCTTCAGCTCCCCACCCCCTCGCCGGCCGACCTCCCACCCCTCCCCAGCCGCGCGCTGCCAAACATAACTCTGTTAGGATAGTGCGTGGCTCGGCCACGAAGAGGATTTGGAGGCGCCGCAAGTCAATATTTGATCACAAAGTTAATATTATCTCAAGGCTAACAGTGTGTCGTATAAAAAAGAGACCCATTTGAGTCGAAGGAGGGTGGAAAAGGCGGCTGCCCAGAGCGGCTGGGGGTGGGGGGCGGATGCCGGCAAAGGAAGCTGTCCTGAGGTTGGTGAACTGAGCGAACTCCGCCACCCCACTTCCCCCTGGAAAAGGCGAGTGCCTACCTCGGGCTCGGCATAGTAGCTGCTCCAGTCAGACGGCTCGTGCCCTTCCATCTTCACCGCTCCCAGCATACTGGAAGCCGAGTGCATAGCAGTTTAAAATTTAACAGCCACAACAAACGATCAGCAATCACCCCCCACCCCCACCCTCTTTAAAAAAAAAAAAAAAAAAAAAAAGCCAAGGCACCGTCCCCTCCCTCCCTCTCTCGCGCTCCCTCTCTCCGGCTCCACTCCCTCTCTTTTCCTTGGCCGGCCGGAGGCGGTAGTTGGAATGGGCGGGAGGGGTAAGGCTCAGGAGGAGGGGGCCGAGGATGGGAGGAGGCCCGGATCGGAGCCCCGCTGCAGGGAGCGCCTGCCGCCCGCCGCCGCCGCGCTCGCGGGCTGCCGGGCGGAGGCCGAGGTTGGCAGTGCCGAGCTGCCCAGAGGCGGCGGGAAGCGCGAGGCGCGGGGGCGAGTGGGGGGGGGGGGTGGAGAGAGGGGAGGAGGAGGAAGAGAGGAGGAGGAGGAGGAGGTGGAGGAGGAGGAGGAGGAAGAGGAGGAGGAGGAGGAGGAGGAGGAGGAGGAGTGGACCGCGGAGCGGACAAGTGCCGCAGTGACGTGGGCGGCTGGTGATATAGCGCGGCGCGCCGGCGCGGGCCTCCAATCCCCAGACCCGGGGCAGCCCATTTGAATAATCAGCTCACACCTAGGTGAGAGGGAGACTCCGCCGGCGCCGGCACCTGCCCCTCGGCGCCCGGCGCCCGCCCCACTGCAGCCGCGCCCCGCACCGGTACAGGGCTAGGCGAGCGGGCGAGTGGGCGCACAGACTTTCTACTCCAGCCCCCTTTCCCCCCCCCCCCTACCCCCGAGCCCTCGGGGAGTGCCCGTGGGAGGAGGGACCTGGGAGGAAGCCACCCCGGAGCGGCCCAGCGCTCTGACCCCCGCCGGGTCCCATAGAGCCTGGCTCCTGTTGCGCCTGTCGAAGGGCGCGCCGGGCCTCAGCGCCCCATTGCCCCTCTGCAGAGCCTTAGAAATGCCGCATTTACTCATCTCGGGTTTCTTCGCTCTCAGTGTTCCATTCCCTGTCAAAACGACAAGACGGTGACAGAGCCAATTTGCAAAGCGCTGTCGTATTTAGAAAAACTGTGTACACACCTTGAACTCGCCTGCCGCTGCTCCTGGGAGGCCCCTCCCTGTTACAGTTAAGACTTGGAGCGGCTCCGGAAGGCGCGCGGGGTGCGCCTGGTCCGGCAGCCTCGGCTTTTGCCTCTTCGGAGCCCAGCCTCCGGCGACAGACAGAGGGGCGGCTGGCGGGCAAGAGCACTGTCGGATCGCCTAGCGCAGGGCGCACGCGGCCCCGCCAACTTCAGTCGACGGTTGGGTGACTGCTATTTGTCTCTGACATTCAGGACTCCGTGTTTCAAGGTTACTTTGCAGTCACAACCGAGGTGCCCACAGCATTTCGTAACTAAAACAAACAGGGCAGGAGGTTGAGGTTGAGGCGGGAGGAGAGAGGGGAATAAAGGAATCAATAATGGGACACATGGAATTTACTTCAGGGAGGGTCTCTGTTTTCTCGAAGGGCTGTTTTATAAGAATTAGACGCCTCAAAACCATATACTTGCTTTTTATTTTTCCTCCAGCTTCTGGGTTCAGATTATCATCTGTCCACGGCCAGCCACCAACACCCCAGTGAGCCCAGATTGCAGGGGTTGTGTATTACAGGTGTTTGATGTGGACTTCTTTTCTTGGTTCTGAAAACAGGCTGGGCCATGAGGATCCAATCCTGTGCCCCCCCCCCCCATTAAAGGTAAAGAACAAATAGGAAATAGTGGTTATCTGGCCTACCTGTCCAGAGTGATGGGTAATGATGTCAGAAGACAGGGGCGAGGTGGCAGGCACAGAGCTGAGCACTGAAAATGGAAGGGCTGGGTGAGTGTCAGGCTAGAAGGCCAGCAAGGAAGGACAGTCCGTGTAGGGAAGCCACTCCTTCCCTCTACCCAGGTAATTTAGGCCTGCATAGCTTTGAACCAGATACAACTGAGGGCAGCACCTTTTGTGCTGAACCATGCAAATGGTTTTACCAATTTATAGTGAGAGGGTTAATGAACCCACTGAGCGACTGTAGGGGGTGGGGGAAGAGCAGGATACCCCAAAGCCAAAGTCTGCATTGCTTTGAAAGCCCTGAGCAGCGCTAAGGGATACCGGGAGGGGCAGGCTGGCCCGGTGCACCAGGGAAGTGTGTCATGGGGTGTATGCACATTTAGTGTAGGTGTGCGGTGGGGAGCCAAAGGGACCAGATCCCCAGCATTTCTCACCGGGTCTCAGAGCATGAGGGAGCAATGTGACCGTTCTGCCCAAAGCTTGGGAAAGAGGGGTGCACACTGGCACTCAAAAGATAAGTTATTTGTTTTTTCAAAGCTCTCTGCATAGGCTCAGGGCAGAAATGCAGGCGCGCACACACACGCACACGCACGCACATGCACACACACACACACACATCCCAAAACACAGTCAACCCCACTCCCCACGGGGCGCTTCTCATGTCCAATAGAAAAGTGACGCCCAGACAAACCTCCGAAACGATGACAAACAGCTTTCTCGTGTGTATGGAAGTGAACATTCTAGTTAACCTAATCTGTGCGTGTATGTGTTCCACTTCCCTTTTTCTTTTTACTACTGATCGAAAATATGGTTCTAGAAATTATTCCACGAGCAAAAGGAGCTAGTGGCACGGAGAGAGAAGGTCCTCTGGAGGAAAGGGAACTACCTTCCTAAAGAGCGAACCTTGCAAGTTCTTGCCACAGTTGGTGGGCGGGATCCCGGCTTACCCAGGAACACACGGCACTGGCTTCCGCAGTGACAGGGCGCCCCCTATCCGCCGCGCAGTCCTCGGGCCCGACCCGAACCCTCTTAACCCCCGGAGTCCTAACCCCGAAACCCGGGAACTCGAATGCCCCGGCATCTTTCCCGGCCTCTCCGACACGGGGATGGCATTTCTTTGGAGTTCCCGAGGTTCTGCGCAAACCCAGACCGCCTCCTGCCGGTCGGGTCGGACCTGCGGGTCTGGCACCCTCCCTGAGCGCACCGCCGTTCCGAGGAAGGCGAGGGCGGGCTGCAGTGCCCTTAGGCAGCTTGGAGCCGGGCACAGGCGGCTGCGAGGAAGCAGGAACGTTCACAAAGCTTGGGGTTCGCTTTGCGTCTCCGGCGCGGAGCTCTTTGGAGGCGCTACTTCCCCTGCACACTCATGCTCCTCCCCGGCAGCTTCGGTTTCTAAAGGTTTATTCAGAGCGTCTGGCACGAAAGCCTCAGGCTGGAATGCTGTAAATTGCTCCAGGAGCTTCTCTCCAGGAAAAAAGTTCGCGGGTAACTCGGGTTGAAAACAGATGTTTTCCCTGATACCCCCTTAGTTTAAACCCCTAGGACTGAGATGGGCAAATTTTTCCTTTGCCCGTGTCCTCCCCGTTTCCCATTCTTTTCGTTCGGTGCTGCCCGGTTTCCGTATAAAGCCGCCTGATAACAGACGACTGTGCTTGGGTTAGCATGCTGTTTTTATTCTGGATGCTGCCCCAGCGGATATGACTTGGGCTCAAATCTGGGCCTCCGCTTCTCCTACATTCCTCTAGCAAAACCCCTTTCACCAGGGAACTCTCTCTGGGATATGAAACTAGCCCTTGGGGGAAGGGGATATCAATAAACAGAGTTCAACTTCCCTAAGAAATAACCTGTAAAATAACAGGGGCGGGGTGGTGGTGGTGGTGGTGGTGGTGGTGAAGGGTGGCATTCAGCTCCTCCATACTCCAATTCCTGAAGTCCTGCACAGAATAAATGTCCAGGGCAGGCCTTGCTTTAGGGCATTATCAGGCAGATCTGCAGATGAGATTAAGACAGAGAAGATGGAAAGGTGACTTAGGGAAGTCTTGTGAAAATACACGTTTTAAAAGTAAACTTTTGGGTTGGCAGAAATCAGGTGCCCACACCTCTCTGAATAATATTCACAGAGTGGAATTTTCAGGGTCAGTTTCAGGTCTTCAAAAAGAAAAGGCATATAGTTGTGCCAAAGGTTATAATCATCATTTCACTTTCTGCAGGTGGGTTGTTTCTGAAATTTTATTAAAAAAAAAAAAAAAAAAAGCCTGACCATCAAAATTAGTCTATTTGGTACTGAATACACCCTCAGATACTCTTGCTGTTTTTCCTAGTTCTTTGATGGCCCAAACACTAGTTGTTTACGAGAGAGGTCAATTGGAAAGATAATTAGATCAGAATAAGTTATCTAGGGAGATTTATGTGAAAGATTGAAGAAAAGATTAAGCATGTCCCAGTCTTCGGAAAAAACACAGGAACGTGCTAATAAAAGTGGAAAGAAAGCATTATATAACAGTATAAGTTTAACACACAAGGCACCTGGATACAATGTAATCTTGCTCTCCTTGGCAAGATTTACAGGAAAAGATGGGAAATAAGTAATAATAAATGATGACAAAATAAAATGAGATAAATATGATGTGAATATGATGTCTCTGAGTGGTAGAGTCTTACCTTCAATCTACATCTTTTCAGCACTACAGTTGTGCCATTTTATATCATTATTATATTATTATTAAATTACTTTTTATTATTTTATGGTGAAATATGTAATAAGAATATTAGATCTGATATCATGGAAACTTTAGCAAACTAACTTACACATATTTATTCAGTTCTCACACTTGAAAGGAGATGGGTGAAGCCATCATTAAAGTGGACCAAGGATTTGAGTTCCAAAAAGCAAACTAACATTATTTTTTCTCACCTGTGTCAGAAAATGAGCTGTGCTCTTCCCTGTATTGAGGAAGGGAGAGAAATAATATTCATGTCAGCCACAGATGGTGGCTTCCTAGCATGGAACAGGAGAAGGAGACAGTCCTTGGGGTACTACTAGAATGAATTTGGCACTCAGCTCTCTTTCTGTGCACATAGAATTTGATTGCTGTTTGGGAGGTTGGTGTAGTTATGGATTGTTCATCTTTTATGGTCTTTCTCAGTGATTGGCTTGTGTGCTTGTCAACTTCACTTGCATCTGTGTGGGTCTGAGGAGAAGGCCAGTGCTTTGCCTTTTGGGTCCAGGGTTCGACAAATATTTCTAGTATATACTTAGCATCCTGTCCACCATTCTTGAGTTTTTAAGCACAGTTCTGGTATGTGAGACTATTATAGCAGGTAATTAACATAATTGGAAGAGATAAAAATAAAGAAATGACAACTTTTAGTAGCAATAATAACATGTCAACGTGAGTGAGAATAAACTCCTCTTTGAGGGATGCCTAAATTAGATGGATCTGCATTTGTAGCCCTGGGAGCTATTTCATATATTTGAATGTTATTCTTGGAGGAAATCTCAGTTATTCCTGCCAAAACCGCAAGGAGTAAATGTTGTTAGGGACAGGAGTCATGAAGATTCAGTCACAGACCTGAAGAATCAGACCCTGGGCATTTCTTCTTAGGAATCCTTTTCTACACAGGCAGATAATTTTTTTTTTCTTTTAAGTTTTTAATTCCAGTTAGTTAACATATAGTGTTGTATTAGTTTCAGGTGTACAATATAGTGATTCAACAGTTGCATACATCACCCTGCACTCATCACAAGTGCATTTCTTAATCCTCATCACATATTTCACCCATCCCCCCTACACCCTCTAGTCTGGTAGCCATCAGTTTGTTCTGTATTTCTTGATTTGTCTTTCTCTCTTTTTCCCCTTTGCTCATTTATTTCTTAAATTCCACGTATGAGTGAAGTCATATGGTATTTGTCTTTCTCTGACTGACTTATTTCACTTAGCATTGTACTCTCTAGTTCTATCCATGTCACTGCAAATGGCAAGATTTCATTCTTTTTTATGGCTGAATAATATTCCATTGTATATTTATACACCACATCATCTTTATCCATTCACCAATTGATGAACACTTGGGCTACCTCCATAATTTGGCTGTTTTTTTTTTAATTTTTTTAACGTTTATTTATTTTTGAGATAGAGAGAGACAGAGCATGAATGGGGGAGGGGCAGAGAGAGAGGGAGACACAGAATTGGAAGCAAGCTCCAGGCTCTGAGCCATCAGCCTAGAGCCTGATGCGGGGCTAGAACTCATGGACCGCGAGATCGTGACCTGAGCTGAAGTCGGACGCTTAACCGACTGCGCCACCCAGGGGCCCTTGTTTGTTTGTTTGTTTGTTTGTTTTTTAGTTTATTTATTTATTTTGAGAGAGAGAGAGAGTGAACATGTACATGTGTGAGCAGGGTAGGGACAGAGAGAGAGAGAGAGAGAGAGAGAGAGAAAGAGAGAGGATCCCAAGAGGGCTGTGCACTGAGAGAGAGAGAGAGAGAGAGAGAGAGAGAGAAAGGATCCCAAGAGGGCTGTGCACTGTCAGCGCAGAAGCTGATTCAGGGCTTGAACTCACAGACCATGAGATCCAAGCTGAAATCAAAAGTCAGATGCTCAACTGACTGAGCTACCCACACCCCACCCCCCCATAATTTGGAATTTTGTAAATAATGCTGCTGTAAACATAGGGTGCATGTATCCCTTTGAATTAGTGTTCTTGTATTCTTGGAGTAAATACTCATTACTGTAATCTAGGGTAGTTCTATTTTTAACTTTTTGAGGAACCTCATACTGTCTTCCAAAGTGGCTGCACCAGTTTGCATACCCACCAATAGTGCATGAGGGTTCCTTTTTCTCCACAACCTGGCCAATACCTTTTGTTTCTGGTATTTTTTATGTTAGCCATTCCGACAGGTGACATCAGAGGTGATATCTCATTGTAGTTTTGATTTGCACTTCCCTGATAATGAGTGATGTTGAGCATCTTTTCATAGGTCTGTTGGCCATTTGGATGTCTTATTTGGAGAAATGTCTGTTCATATCTTCTGCCCATTTTTAATTGGATTCTTTGTTTTTTGGGTGTTGAGTTGTACAAGTTCTTTTTCTATTTAGGATACTAACCCTTTATTGGATATGTCATTTGCAAATATCGTCTCCTTTTCTGTAGATTGCGTTTTCATTTTATTGATTGTTTCCTTCACTGTGTGTCTCTCGCATGGTGCCAGCAGAATGGTTCTCTCCTGAGTGCAGCTGGATAAGAGCAATGTGCTGTCCAAATTACCTGTTACAAATTCACCATTTGCAATCTCCCTAGAGTAAGGCATACTAAGGGGTTCTGGCTTTGGAAAGAAGGAGCTGGTGCCAGGGAAATGCTCCTGCTGGGGGTGAGTCCTGGCTTGAGAACTTTGTCCTGGGGGTGTGAGGACAGGGGTTGGCACAGAGAGTACGCAGCCCTCAAGTGTTTGCGATATATGCATCTGTATTCAATGTAGGTTTTACTTCCAAAAGTAATTCTGGAAAGTGGATGGTGGAGCTCTCTGAAAAATGAGAGCTTTATTTTGGAGGGGTAGCGTAACACAGCAACAACAGCAACAGGGACCCACTGGGACTGAGGTAATTGACCAGGTCTGGGACCGCCCCTCAAATTTTTATGTGCATACAAATCCCCTGGGGATCTTGTTAAAATGCAGATTCTGGTTGAGCAGGTCTGGGGAAGAGTTCCAGAGTTTGCAACCTAACAAGCTTCCAGGTGAAGCCAGGTCCCATGACCACAGATGGGTCAGCCCTCTTTTGGAGGCCTATATTCTCACTCAGCAGGCAGTCTGTCTCGAGAGGGATGGGGGGATGTCACTCCATACAAGAACTGGTGTTAAGTCCATCTTCTCCTCTGTCAGTTCACCCCTCGCTGGCCTGTGGCCACACTGACCTGCCCAGCAGACTGGATTCACCTTCCCTGCCCACAGGATTCAGAAGTAGTTGGGTAGCCCTGCTCCAGGCTGAGCCCCACCCCCGCCACTGGGCCTTGTTAGCTCCCTCCACCAGTCCTACACCTCCTCTGTTCAGAAGGGTCTTCCAGAGACAGGGTCCTCCTCCTGGAAAAGACCTAGGCCTTTCATCCTGATGACTGAGAGTGGGAATTTTCATCCACAGAGTTTGACCTGATGCTGAACTGACGCTGCCCGCCAGCGCAGGAGAAAAACAGAACGGCCAGGAGTAATTAAAACTGAAACCATAGACAACACCAAGATGAGTCCCCCTCCTCCCCTCCCCGCCTCCTGCCGCATTAAGAAACACACAGTTTCCCTGGCTTTGCCACTCATGTATTTTTGTATATAATAGGAAACATTTAGGAATTAAAATCTGAGTCTCAAAGGTGAGAGGAATTTAAAAATTCAGGATGTTTCTTTAATGCTTCTTCTATTTGCAATATACACTCCTAATTGGCGCTTAGACCACCTTTCTCCCTTGTGGGAATTTAAATAAGGCATTCATTCTGAAGAGGGCTCCTTCCTCCCAGGTAGGAACTGCTCAAAGAGAGGGAACATATTTTTTCCTGTGGGTCAATTCTTCTTATTCCTCTTGCATTTATAAAAGCACATGGAGAATTAATGTCAACACAATAAGAATTGTAGACCAAGTACTTAATCTACGTTTGATTTGAAAGCAGTGTGGGCTGCAGATAGTGAGGCTGGTGAGGGAATTGTATGAAGCTGCCTGGAATCGGTTATAAAATACACACTGGCTTCGCAACTGTCTCCTTTGCGCCCAGCTGCTCAGCCACCCCAGGGCTTTCCTCTGTCAGCCTGAAGCCCAGGAATATGTATTGTTTTATATCATAAAGGAATTATATGGGCAGCATACTGTTCTTCAAAGGAGTCTACACAAATGGATCTATCGCTTTCAAAATCCTGAGAGGTTAGCTCTTCCCTTTAAGAGTGAAACCTGGTGAATTCATTCCTCTAAGTCTTCAAAATCAAGTGCTAAGTAAATGCTAATGATGGGGACCATCTGGTCTTGGTGGGAGTCCTCTGTGCCTCACAGTTCTCTAGAAATTGGAAAGTGCAGCCTTCTCTCCTCTTCCCTGTTTGTTTTATTCTTTTCTCCCTCTTGACATATTGAATTTAGGAATAGGGAATTTTTTCTTCATGTTTCTTCCTGGAGTTTCCCCATTCCCCCAACTGAAATGGATTTTGGAAAATAGGGAGGTTGTGGAAGGGCTAACATCTGCATCAGGCTCAGGGTTCACACGCAGGCCTGTCTCCGGTGGAAGCTCAAGTTGTCACTGCAGTCATGGGAGTGAGAGACGCTGAGGATCTGCCTCAGGTCCACCAGCCCTTCCATACACACCCAGGCCCTCTGACCCAGATCTTGACCCATTTCCAGTTATGTTCTCTTGCTTCACAAGGGACCTTCCTATAGTGAGATGAGGCAGTTCTCAAAAGCATGGGAGGAATAGGAAATGCTAGAGGAAAAAAGTGTCCAGTTATTGGCACTGTGTGTGTGTGTGTGTGTGTGTGTGTTGTGTACTAACAGCATGCCCAATATCGAAAGTTTTGGGGTGCCTAGATGGTTCAGTCAGTTGAGTGTCTGACTTAAGCTCAGGTCATGATTTCATGGTCTGTGAGTTAGAGCCCTGCATCGGGCTCTGTGCTGACAGCTCAGAGCCTGGAGCCTGTTTTTAATTCTGTGTCCCTCTCTCTCTCAGACCCTCCTCCACTCACGCTCTCTCTCTCTCTCTCTCTCAAATATAAATAACATAAAAAAAATTAAGAAAAGAAAGTCTAGAGGAATGGGGTTAAATAAACATCAACCCAACTTTATTGTGGAATATTATGCAGCTGTTATACAGAATGGCCTAAATGTCTATGAAATCACGTAAATCGTACATCCATTTACATTGAAGGGTTAAATAGTTGCAAAATATGGGTAACTTGATTTAATTTTGATGAAAATAAACCCTGACTCTGTCTGTGCGTAGAAAAGATTTGAAGGTCACACACAAAACTGTTAACAATGACACCCTCAGAAGCTGGGCCTTGGGGATGTTGGGAGAAGAACTCCACTTACCTTTTATATATTCCTCATTTCTTACAATCGTCTCTTTTGGTTTTGTTTTGTTTTATTTTGTTTTTTTGTCATTAAATACTATTAAATGAACAAGCTTCGATAAGTGCAGTTTTGGAGCACCTGGGTGGCTCAGTTGGTTGGGCATCTGACTCTTGATTTCAACTCAGGTTATGATCTCACTGTTCAAGAGTTTGAACCCTAGGGGCACCTGGGTGGCTCAGTCGGCTAAGCGTCCAACTTCGGCTCAGGTCATGATCTCGCGGTCCGTGGGTTCAAGCCCCGCGTCGGGCTGTGTGCTGACAGCTCACAGCCTGGAGCCTGTTTCGGATTCTGTGTCTCCCTCTTTTTCTGACCCTCCCCTGTTCATGCTCTCTCTCTCTCTGTCTCAAAAATAAATAAATGTTATTATTATTATTTTTTTAAAAGAGTTTGAGCCCCGTGTCAGGCTCTGTACTGACAGCTGCTTGGATTCTCTCTCTCTTCTTCTTCTCTCTCTCTCTCTCTCTCTCTCTGCCCCTCCCCCATTCACACATGTGCACACTCCTTTCTCAAAAATAAATAAAATGAGCTTTAAAAAAAGTGAAGTTCTGTCACTGGATAGCTGACAGGCTTCACGCAAGTATTTCTGGTTCTTATTAATGAAGACATACCCTTTTCTGCATGTTGCTTCAGAGAAAATGAAAAAGTATGTTGAAGGAACATAGATTATATTTACAAAAAGAGAATCACACTGGAAACACTCACAGGCCAAGAGAAGTTAGGCAAAAAAAAAAAAAACAAACAAAAAAAAAACAAAACAAAAAACACTGAGATTTAACAAATCTGACCTAATTTAAAAAATTAAAAAGTGGATGTTACAGGGCTGACTTCAACAACCAGCTAGTACTTAAATGGCTGTGGCTCTTAATTGCTTATGGACCTCAGGAAGTGAACAGATCGGAATGCAGGCTGTCTGTGGTTTAGTTTAATTAATATTTATGACTGCAGAAGAAAATTAAATAAGGCAAACGGTGTAATTTCAAACAGCCTGTGGTCACAGTCAGCAGGACTCACTCACAACAAATTCAGAGACAGAAATGAGGGAGCTATGGGAAGGTGTGATTTCAGTTTTCTTCATGGCTCGGATCCATGTTTTAGGCTGCGTGAGATCTCCAGTAGTGGCATCTGGGAATGTCACAGTGACCATTTCCACTCATCTTCTTTGCTCAATTTCTTTATCTTTGTAACTGGTTGTCTGAAGGAAGATTTTCTTATTTGGTGGGGGAGAGGTTATACCCAAAGACGTTAGCTCTGGAACCATCTAAATTGTTCTGTTGGGCACTTCTAGAATGTGTATCTTTCATTTAATGATTCTTTGCAAAGAATGGATGATTTGAATTTTTCCACCTGGTAGCTTAGCACTTATGATGTATTATCAGTTCCTGTGATGGAGAATCTGGAAATTGGTTCACCTCTGTATGCTAATGTTTATTGGATAGATGGTGGGTGGGTGGATGGTGGATGGTGGGCAGATGGATGGATGGTAGATGCTTAGTTGATGCATGGTGGGTGGATGGATGGGTAGATGGAAGAGTGGAGGACTGATGCTATGCAAAGTTAATTTAAAGCTCATACTTTACCTGGAAAGACTGGTTTTGGAGGGATCAAATCAGATTACAACAAATCCTAGCCAAGTCCTTTTCAAATTTCAATTGAGGGCTCATTAAAATGCTGTGACAGCAATATACTCCATTAAGAGTATCATTAAATGAAGGAAAGAAATAGAATAGAATCTCTCAGTACATCTCACATAACAAAGACATGTTCGAAAAACCTGTTTCCATTATAAATGTATGTGTACCTTCTTCAAGATAGAAAATATATTTCTTACTATTGGTTCTCATCCAAAAACTTGAAAAACTGAGTATACTGGGGGCTGAAGACTTGTTAGTACTCCCTTGAAAGAAGCTTCAGATTTCTCATCTGTAAAAACAGAAGAAGAGCAGAATCTACCTTCCTGGACTGGGTGTGGATGAAATCAGTTGAGGCACATGATGATGGCTTAGCCTGCTGCCTGGTATATTGGGAATACCAGTCAATGTTGCTTTTCCTCCCTACATCCTGTGCAGTTTCTCAGCATCATACTGGTGGAAAAGTTCAATGTTTTGCATAGAGAGGTGCTTTATACTACGTTTTAAATTTTCTTCTCTCAACTGTAACCCAAAACAACCCCCTTAGAGGAAAACTATATTTGTTCAAAATGATACCATATGTTTGAAATGATCATTCTGATGTAAACACTGTGCTTAGCTCTGGGCCAAGGACAGGTCCAGGTTTAGCAAATGGGTTCTCCCCTCTTCTGACTCTTCTTAGCAAAAAACTAGAAGTTGAAGGGTCTGCCTCAGCTGAAAAGCAGTCTGAAGCTCCAGTTGGCTTTAATTCCACGGCTTTCTCTTCCTTTGAAAGCTGAATTCAGCATTTCATTTTTCATGCAGACAATAACCCCAACCATTCCCAAACCCTTTACCACATGCTAAAATAATCTCTTTTTCCTCCCTGACCTCTTTCTGAAGTCCAGAAGACCTCAGCTTCCAAATGGTTTTGCAGCTCCCCTCTTTACCTTCAGGGGAATGTCTTGCTCACCATTCTTTCTGATTCCCTTCTTGTTCCCTTAAGCTGTACACTTCCCTGCTCTCCCATCCATAAAGCGGTCTTCCACACAAGTGATGTGCTCTGGGTGCCCCAAAACTGGCAGAAGCCCCCTTCATTCATTTTTCCAGAAGGGTCCTCAGCTGCCATCACCAGGCTGCCACTCCTCTCCCACCAGCTGTTTCAGGCCAGCCTAGGGAATTTGTTCTGGGATAGAATGTTTGCCAATTTCCACCCATTAAATTAAAAAAAAAAAAAAAAAGCAAAACTTTCCACTTGGATTCGTTTCAGGTGACTTGAAAGATCTCATTCTCTTAAGCTGACCAATATAGCCACCTGTTTCATAAGAAAATGAAAACCTTGCTCTTAGAGATAAAAAATTCTCCCCTTTTCCATGGGACCTGGTTAGTTGGCAAGTGGGAGCAGAAGACCCCATGATCAGCAGCTGATTTACTCATTACTTGGAAAGGCAAAATTCAGGCTGGCAAAAAGAAAGCAGGGGCCCATGGTGGTGTGTTGGGAGAGAATTATGCCTTTGTTAACTTTCTTACAGTATTGCTCAGTATTATTCTTTAAAAAAAATTAAGTTTATTTATTTATTTTGAGAGAGAAAATTCATGAGTGCATGTGCACCAGTGGGGGAGGGGCAGAGAGAGGGAGAGAGAGAATCCAGAGTAGGCTCCTCACTGTCAGTGCAGAATCCAACATGGGGCTTGAACTCACAATCCATGAGATCATGACCTGAGCCAAAATCAAGAGTTGGACACTTAACAGATTGAGCCACCCAGGCGCCCCTGCTCAGTGTTATTCTTTTCCTAAAATGGTATTTTAGCACACACATACATATTATATTTCAATTTGCTTTTCCCACACAAAGGTATGTCTTGGCATCCTCCCATGTTAACACATACAGAGCCGTCTCTTATTTTTCACTACAGTTTAATGTATATATTCCACTGATCTTTAGCTAATCTACTACTGCTGGTGTCTCAGGTAAGCTCCCCAGAAGCAGAGGCTGGAGGGCTGGGACTCATGTGCATGTGATTTATTAAGCTAGTGGTCCCAGGTAAGGGATAGGGAAAGGAGGAGTAGGCTAACAAAAAACCATCTCAGGCAAAGCCTCACAGACAGGAGCTGCAGCCTGACTTCACAGGAGAATTTAAAGTATGAGTCCTCCCTCCTATGCTCATCATTGGTTAAGGGACCCCCTGAGGTCTGGTCATACATTCCTAGGCACTTGGAACTCTCTATGGGAGCATATTGAGTGGCTCTCAGAGCCCAAGAGCAGGCTCTTATGGAGCAGCACATGCAAAAGCTTACTGAAAGCCCCACATCAAATAGCAAAAGTGGAAAGAGGGAAGCTGGGTAGTCTACCAATGAATGGTATACATTATGGGAGGAATGCAAATTTTGCTGTATAGAGAGTCCCATGATGAATATTCTTGTACATGTCCATGTGTGCACGTGGCTGTATTTCTCCAGTGCACAAAGAATCTGTAAAGATCCATACCATACTTTTCTGTGGAGATAAAACTGTGCACTGGGGTGAGGGGGATGTTAAAGGGGACTTTGCCCTTTTTTTGATGTGTTTAACTTTTTGCAAGAAGAATGTATCAATGTGTTGTTTTTATATTTAACTTATGCTAAAATATTTCCAAGATCACCAACCAATTAAATACTAGCAATTCTAGTCTAGAGGCTAGTCAAGTGTCTCTGCTCTGAGCCTCTTCCTTTTGGGTGGCAGCCAGAGATAGCAGTGATGAGAACTAATTCTCCATCCCTTGCTTGCAACCTCAGAAATTAGGAATTCCATGACACTGAGGCTCCTGAACATGGCCCTCATTCTTTTCCTGCCCCAAATGTGACAGAAGTGTGCATTAATCTTGGTCTTAGCTCTCATTGGAAGGCACATTTATCCATGTTTTGGGAGCAGCTCTTCCAATATGTATTGGACAAACATGTACTGAATCCCCAGTATGTCTATGGGTCCATAGATCATAGGCACCACAGATATCTTCAAGGAATTCACAGGATTGGGAGTACACCAGAAACAAACTGTAAATAATGCAATGTGTTACTGTAGCAGCAGGCCATGTGCCCCCAAGATAGGAGGAATGTGCTCTTCCTTGAATAGAAAGGCTGGGTGCCTCCTGTCTGAGAAGGTGATATTTAAGTCAAACCCAGGGGGAAGAGGAAGATTTTTTCCCCAGGATGAAAGAACCAAGACTCCTCTAATTGACAGGAAACACCACTGCAGGGGCATGGGCATAGTTCAGCAGGGGGGATTGGGGAGCATCCTGGGAGAAACAGAATGCTGGTGGGAGATGGAAGGGGTTGCCAGAGGAGCTGAAGGCTAAGAAGTTTGGCTTCTTTCCTTGAGATGGGGCATCACCAAGGTTTTGGAATGGTTGTTCTCTCAGCAGGGTAGAGGAAAGTGTGGTGGGACCCAGGATCACTACTCAATTGGCTCTTGTCAGAGAAGAACTGGTTGGTCAGTTGTCAGTCCTTTCAGGGTCACCTTATCTGCAGACATAACCTCCCTTGAGGTCATGGCCCTTCCTGGATGGTCCACATTGAAAACCCGTGGCCTGGCCACCTCAACCCAATTCAAGACAACCCTGAAGGCCACACTAGCTCTGGGGCTCCCTCTGGGGTTGACCAAGGCTGCTTTGGGGCCAGTTTCTCCCCTTCCCACTCCTTCCTCCTCTCCCCACACCAGGCATTGATACTTCATAACCATCGTACATGCCAAGCTCCAACTCAGAGGCTGCCTTCAGTGAACCCAGATGATATAACCACTTAGGAACCTGCAGAACTAATCTGGGTGGAGAGGCTGCATTTCTGGGACCAACATTCTCTCTGGTTTCTATTATGCAGTGATGGACATTGCTTGGTTCTGGAAGGAGAGATCTGCCTCTGGCTTCTGATGGTCTCTCCAGATAACTGCAAACTGATGAGAGCCAGGAAAGCATCAAGTGAAATGAAAATATAGAACTGGGGATCGAAAGGTCTATATTTTAGTTTTGATACCTCCAGAAGTAGATGCAAACATCCAAGTGCAAATAGGGTGTTTGCGCCAGGAAATATTCCGAAAGGTATGCAGAAGTGAGACTAGGAAGGGAAGGTGGCCAATAAGGGACATACATGTCAGCAAGTTAGTTACTGCTAAGGGCAACTGAGGCTTAATCTTGCTGGGACCCTGGGAGACACAGCAAAGCAAGCACCTCAGGGGTCTTCCTACCAAGGGGAGAGGAAGTTGGGGTATTTATACACCAATTCCTGTTAGTCATTGATTAGCAGTGTCTGTTGCTGGGCAGTCTTAACTCTTTAGGCACTTCCAGTCCTTTGTGGGGAAGGTAGGATTCTGCTGCCAGCATATAACAGCAGATGAAAGGTGGGCTTAGGGGGGTTATTTGGGGCTCTGACATCATCCATTTAAGTCCTACTGTCTCCATTTCCTAGTGCCAAGATTTTAGAGGCCTCATCCTAAGTCATAAAACAAGGATAATGATAAGTGTCTCATCATCATTGGGAAGTTTTAAGAATGGAGCCCTGGGTGTTGTATGGAAACCAATTTGACAATAAATTATATTATTAAAAAAAAAGAATGGCTGATAGGGAAGGGGAAAGCAAGTAGACATATAATAATAACATTTATTGCATGCCCTGGATGCCAGAACTGCATTCCCAAGAATGGAGAGGCCAGGAGTCCTCTCCACCTCCTTCAAAAGAGGATCAAACTTCCAAATTTGAATTTTCAGAATCGTGTGTAATCAGTCACCTGCACTCACCAGAAGTTATATTATGCCAACAAGCACTAGAACTATGAACTGTGCTACTCAGAAAAATGCCTCAGAATTCAGTAATATGATTTCTCCACTTCTTAGGGATAACATTTAGGAACAGTGAGGACAATATCAACTAGAGATTTAACAGGATTATGCCTCCACTGCAATGCTTGCTGAGCCACAAGGCCTTTTGGTTACTTGAAGGAAGGAGGTAGAAATGCCAAGTTTGAGCAGAAACACTTGAAAACTAGTCATTTCCACCACTCAGTGGTGCAAGAATCAGCTGAAGTATTGAGTAATGATGAACTTTGTTCCCTATTAAATAGAAGGTAAACTATTGCCTTGCTTCTTGTTTCCTGGTGAGATGATTCACTTGTAGTAAATGGGAACTCAAGATAAAATTATCTCATAATGGAAAATCCTCATAGTGAGGACTGGATATCTAGCTGCTTCCTAAACCCTGAGGCCAGAAAGTACAACGTACTGGGGACTCAAACAGAGTATAGATCACAGAGGAAAACTTACAATTTGACCCTAAACACTTTTGTGCAAAAACTGGGGCTGCGATAATTCCCACTATGTGTGAGAAGGGACATCCTATTTTCAGGGCCATTTCTACAAAGTACTGATGGAATTTCGCCTGTCCTTGCAAGAACTCTCACTCCCCGAGTCTTAGATTTACTTTTAACAGAAAGCCTTTGATTAGATCCCCATGAGGTTAATGGGACTTTACATCAGTCACAAGACTCTTCAGAATTTATCTGGAAATTCCACCCTCTCTTTATTTTTATCACCATCCCAATGGTCTTTCTTATAATTGGGTTTTATGTTCTAGACATTAATCATTTTAATTTTTAAATCTGGATAACATCTGAAGGACTAACTTCCCATTTCCTAATCTCTTTTTGGACAGCACTGAATAATAACTAAAGCTTTAACTTCCTCTGGTTAAAAAAAAATCCACACACACACACAAACTTGAGATGTTTCAGACTTTATGATCTGAGCATAAAAGGAAAGGGCTGAGCCTTTGATTCATATTCTATTCAACCATGAGTATAGCAGTGCTGAAGGGATTTGCATGTTTAAAGGAGTATTCAGAAGAACAACCCACATAATGAATTCTCCAGGGGTCTTCGCAGAGGAATTTGTATTCATCTCATTAGCTGATGTCTGCCGCAGGGTCTGTATTCCCTGGATGAACTGATTGGACACCAGTGCTGAGCAGCAGCCAATCATATGGCGACAGAGCAGAGGCCTCCATCTTGGTTGGACTTGAGAGGGTAGGAAAGGATGAGTTGAATGGCCCCAGGCTACCCCAACAGGTGGACGTGTGTGTGTGTGTGTGTGTGTGTGTGTGTGTGTGTGTGTTTGCACACACGTGTGTACAGTCATTGAGGGGTGGGTGGTGGGGTTGGTTCTTCCCTCAAACAATCTCATTATCAGGAAGCACCCTCATTCTTAGGGTTTGAAAACCCAGAGGTATCCTTTTCCCGATTTTATGTAGGCAATTGCATGGATTATCTCTTTTACTTGTGGGAAAACATGCTGGAAAATGAAATGGGAAAGGGACCTTTGGCCATCATTATTGGTGGGAAATTCTACATTAAAATGTTCCATGGTCTGTACTAAAACTGCAGCGTATCTCCAGTGCCTGGAATAGCTATGGTTGAGTTTATTTAAAATTTTATAAGAAAAGGTGAAAGCACACCACTAGTGCATAGTGAAACCACTGTTTCTCAAAGGGGGTTGTGAGAAGAAGTTGCAATGGGGGCTGGGAAAAACCTCAGCTTTGCCTTAGCTTAACCTTACTCATCAGCATCACCATTTCTCTGCAACTGTGTCAACATGGTGGGCAGGACCTTCTCTGTTAGTCACTATCTTTGATGTCTGGGGATTCCTGCCTCTATCCCCACAGATCCCTCATCAGCCCCCTGCTGAGTGTTCTTTTCCCCCAGGGGCTCTGCCAGTGACCTCTCCTCCCTGAGGCTTAACATCCAATCTAACAGGTGGTCTAGATCAAAGGTTTTCATTGGTTGAGGAGATAAATTGATGGATAGTAGTGGAAAAGAGCAAGGTAGTGTAAAAGAGCAAGAGCTTTAGAATCAATACCTTGACTTGAGTCTCTGATTTCACCACTTATGAGTTGGATAACCTTGGACAGGTTACTTAGCTTCCCTGAGACTCTTACTTCATTTTTCAAGGAAGATAATGGTTATTCCTTTCTCTAAGCATTGTGAAGATCATGGCTGTCATGAGCCAGTGATGGCTCACAGTGACCATACTTGATATATTAATCATGACCTATAAAAATATAGTAAGAGTTCTCTATATGATGGACATTGCCAGTTGTGGAAACAGCTGAATGGATTTTTACTGAATTTGGAAGTAATCTCACCTACAATACAGGCTTCATGGTGCCCAAGAAACTCCCTTTGAGAAGCTCTAAGAGGTGACATTATCCAGGGCAGCTGCAAGACTTGCCTTGCACATCCCATGCAGCCTGCCTTCTTCCAGTAGGAGAAAACCATAGAAGGATATATACGTTTTGAGGATTGTTAATGCTACCTCCAGTAAAACTGGACACTTAGCAAGCTGTTATATCCCCCTCCTCTTTTTCTTCCTTCTTCTTGTCATCATTATGGGTGTGGGGATACTATTGTTTGAGGTAGATATCATGGAGGCAAATCCTACTCTCCCACAGAAGACCCAGTTTTCTGATTCAAGGCAAGCATTTCTGTGTGTGTGTGTGTGTGTGTGTGTGTGTGTGTGTATTTCTAAAACCAGAGAAACAAGCTTTTTATTGGTTCTCTTCTTATCAACACCTTGGGAAAGACATTGGCTGTATTTCCAACTGGAATGACCCAATTCTGCCCCTGCTCTGTCTCTTAGGGACTAGGTGGCCCTGAGTGAGTTGGCTAATTTCACTGAGCCTTGGGAGCTTAACCTTTAAAACAGGGCAAGGACACACATGATCAGAGACTGTCAAGGTGACATGAAATCATAGGATACAGTCTCTGCCCCCTACACTTGTGCTCAGGGACATGGGAAAGTTCAAGCTGAAAGGGTCTGAGAATCCCTCCCATAAACTAGTTACCATTTTTCAAGGATTAGAAAGAGTTTGGCTCTTCCCCAGAGTTTGTTTTCTTCTTTCTCTTTCTTTCTTTCTTTCTTTCTTTCTTTCTTTCTTTCTTTCTTTCTTTCTTTCTTTCTTCTTTCTTTCTTTCTTTCTTTCTTTCTTTCTTTCTTTCTTTCTTTCTTCTTTTCCAAAGGTCACTAATCATAGGAGGGTCAAAGGCACAGTCTAAATCAAAAGGTCCACAAGGGCCCGAGCTTCTACATTTCTGACAAGCTCCCAGGCAATGCCTATCTACCATTTCAGGGACAAGTATTAGAACATGAAAAGGCAAGACCAAAGTGGCCATTAACCTGCTTTGAGGCTTGAAGCTTTTTTTTTTTTGAGTCTTTTCTTGAGTAAGGAAATTATTTTGGAAGCCAAGTTTTGGGGAAAGAGAAAAAGACATTTTAAACTCCAAAACTTCAGGTACATTCCAAGAAGGAGGATGGACAGATTCAGACCCTAGAGCTTTACCATAAGGCAAAGAGAGGTTTCAGGATATGACATAAAACCATTGCCCAACAAACAGCATGTGGCTTCCAGGAGAGTCAGAGGGAGCAGAACAATAGATGAGGCCCTAGCTATTCTTCCTTAGAGCTAAATCTTAAGATGATAGCAGGATATGGAAACATCTAGAAGGGGTTTCTGAGACTCCAAAGATATCTGGGTGCTTGTACCTTTTTCTAACATGGTAAGGCAGTTGTAGAAGAGCATGGAAAGAAGTGGGTTTGGGGTGGCAAGTTCTGACTTGGTGTTTTGAGTCTTCCTTGCCAGAAGGCTGGTGAAGACAGCCAGGCATTCCTGTGGGAGCCATGAGAGGATTTGTACCATGGCTGAGGATGAGATCCATCTTGCCTGCCATTGGGTTGCCAAAGTGAGGAGCGGTGGGACCATGGGGGCAAGAGCTGTTTGGTGAGGAGTTCAAGCTGAACCTGAAGGTGAACATGGCTGAGACTTGGGTTCTGTGGCCCCCACAGGTGAGAGTCAGCCATGTGTGTAGACCTCTATTCCTGATCCAGGTGTGTGCTCTGCAGACACTGCAGCACAGGGAGCTCACAAAGTCCCCTGAGGAAGCTGAGCAGAGCCAGCACTCTGCAGGGGCACCAGGGGTTATTGTGTAGACCAAGTGAGAAGGGATGTCCCTCATCTGGGAGCTAGTCAGACCTAGAGGAGTTCCTGCAGGGAACCAGGGGCCTCCCCAACACCTGAGGATATGTGAGCATTTCTTGAAACTGAAGGCATCTTGGAGAGGCAGAGGGAGAGGGGTAAACAGCTCTGGTGGGAATGTGGCTTTAGAATGGATGGGATAATTAGCTGTCGGAGGCTGCTTACATAGAGGATATGGTGTGACTTTTAATTAGCAGGCTTGCTCAGATTCCCCTCCCCTCCAGTCTTTAGAGGGCATGCAGGTGTAAGGGACTTCAAAGTTGAGTTCAATTATAGGTAATAAAGAAACCACTTGTTCCTTGGCACATGGAAATAGTGATGTATAATGTCAGTTCTACTGCAGAATCATTTAATCAATTAAACAATAAATTAAATGTCACCACTCCCCAAAACCATTTAATTCTTATGTTCTTTCTTCTAGATTATACCTTACACATACATGTTTTACTGAATAGTGATAATAATAAAGGCGATATTTCATTGTCTTTTTAAAATAGGGCGCTGTTATACATATTTCCATGCTTTGCCTAGACTTCTTCATCTTTATTTTTGTATATTCAACGTTGCTGCCATTTACTGAAAAAAAAAATGGCAAATATGTGTGTATATAAGCTTTCGTATACATGGAAATAATAATATGTATATTAGGCATATATGTAACTCTTCCTTTTATGGTGAATGGTGAATCCAGGTAGTAATCAAATAAGTTAGAATGGCTGAGAATTGAAAATTGTTCTTGCTCACCCATATAACAAATACTTACTAAGTGCCTTCTGTTGTAAGGCACAAGAGATATTGTGAGGAACATAGGTGACTGTGAAGTGTGACCCAGTCCTTGCCCTAAGATCTATGCACAAATGTAAAATTGCTCCCAGTACCTGGCAATTTGGGAGGTCAAATGGGAAGTATACAAATTGCTGAAGTAGTTCTGAGGGGAAATTCAGGGAGGCCGCATCTCAGCTGGTTTTGGTGGGAAAGGCGGGAGAATATTCTATTTGAGAGGAATGGTGTGAGCAATAATGGGGAGGTAGGAAAGTCAAGACATGATCTGGAAATAGTGATTAGACAGTAGGATGGGAATATGGGCAGAGCAGAGGGGAAGTGGGGGAGGGAGCTCAGACACTGGTTAGAGTATGCTGGGCCCAAATGCCTGGGCCAGAATCCTGAATTTTATTCAATGGGGAATGGGGAATAACTGTCTTTCTTAAGTGGAGAGGTCATAAGATGAAAATGCTAGGCTGACCAATAGTCAAATTATGGAAAAAGCCCAAATGTCCACCAACTGGTGAATGGATAAAGAAGATGTGGTTTATATATACAATGGAATACTACTTGACAATGACAAAGAATGGAATCTTGCCATTTGCAACAATGTGGATGGAACTGGGGGGTATTATGCTAAGTGAAATAAGTTAGTTAGAGAAAGACAGATATCACATGTTTTCACTCATATATGAAACTTAGGAAACTTAACAGAAGACCATGGGGGAAGGGAAGGGGAAAAAATAGTTTCTAACAGAAAGGGAGGCAAACCATAAGATACTCTTAAATACAGAGAACAAACTGAAGGTTGATGGGGAAAGTCTGGGGGAAATGGGTGATGGGCATTGAAGAGGACACTTGTTGGGATGAGCACTGGGCATTGTATGTGAAATTTGAATCATGGGAATCTACTCCTGAAGCCAAGAGTATACTGTATGCACTGTATGTTAGCTAACTTGACAATAAATTATAATTTAAAAAAAGAAAGTGGTAGGTTGACCCACCAGAAGTATCCAGGATGTAGAGTGATATAGTAGAAATAAAAACCTAGATGGGCATGGCAATAGTCCGAGGCACAGGGCAGCATAGAAGAGGACACAATGGAGCCTGGGAAAAGAGGATGTACAGGTGTATCTCTTTGGATTATTCACCTCAACTCTGGCCTTGGAATCCATTCAGATGAAAGTTCTGCTCTGAGCCTTCTCTCTAGAGCCACTGTGGGAATGAGGTCCCACCATAGTGGTATGTGCTTCCCCATGGAGCTTGTCCAGAACAACAATGTAGAACTTTGGTGGGGACAGAGCAGGGGAAGTAGGATCCCACTTACTTTATCTCTCACTGGTGTTTAGTCCATTGGGACTCACTAGGACACTCAAGATTATTTTTATTTTTCATCTATAGGTCACATGCTCAGAAATCCATAGGCCTATGGGCTATACTGGTTGTTGATAATACTGTACTTGGGTACAATATTTGAAAAGCTTTGTTCACTCTATTTCATTTTTCCCAACAATTCCACACAGTACCCCAGTCCTTAATACCATACAGAAAATTCAACTTGAACCACTTGAAAATGACCTATTTGGTTATATTTGACTCCTGTTCCAATGCCAATTGATCTATCCCTGTAAAAGTGACTGCTGGTGAGCGGTGACAAATGTGAAGCAGAGGCTGTCATTGGGTAATTTTGTAAGCCCTTTTATTTCCACTGATTCAGGGGTGTTTTAAAAAAGAGGAATAGGGCCCCAAATCTCTTGTTGGCTCTCTGTAAGAACCTGTGTGGTTGAACACAAATACTAAATGTTTACAGATTTAGGTCAGTGGAAACTCTCTGAGGGGGTGGATGGAGAGAGAAAAATGCAGCCTGAGGGAGGCAGAATTCTAAGATAGCCCCATGACTTCCACCCACTGGTGTTCATGGCCTGTAGAGTCTGTTCCACTTGAGTGTGGGAGGGACCGGTCACTTGCTTCTAGCCAAAAGAATATGGCAAAGAAAAAAGGGATTTAATAGATGTAATTAAGGTCCAAAATCAACTGACTTTGTGTTAATCAAAAGGAAGTTGATCCCAGGTGAGCCTGACTTCATCAGGGGAGTCTGAAAAGACAGACTGAGCTCTTGCTGACGTCAGAGGCTCTCCCTTGCTTGTTTGAAGAAGTGACCTTCCATGTGATGAGCTGGTCTACACAGGAGGCCACTTGCCAAGGCTCTGTGAACCACAATCTGCTAGTAGGTTGGATCCTTGGGGCAGCTTCAGTCAAAGCTGGAGACAGTGGCTGAGACAGGTCTATAGTTAGTCCTGGGGTGAACAAGGTGAGTGGAGAGATTTCAGGAATCCCTCCTGTTGAAGTGTCTCTAACCTCAGTGGCCCCAGAAATCATCTGGCCACTCGGGCCTGCCCAGTTTTGGGGAACAGTGGAACTATTAGAAGTCCTAGCCCCACCCTGTCCTTTCTTACTCAGGTCTGTCCTTTCTAGATGAATAGGCCCCACAACATCCATTTCCTGATCAATTCTATATTGTAGGTATCCATTCCTATTCTGTGTGGTCCTTATATTTGGGGGATGCTAATGTCTATGTTTGGCTCTGGAAAGAGTCTTGGGGCTCAGGCCTTAGCAAATTAGCTCAAATTTACCTCCTGGCCATGGGAATGAGTTTAGGGGTGGGCTCTGTACTCCCTGTGAGTCTCAGGGGACATGTGCTGGGAGCATCTGGGGAATAAAAAGCAAGCTGTTTTGTTCTTCTGAGAAATGATCTCTGGTCTCCCTCCTGGATGTGGCAGAAGGAACCTATATTTGTAAGGTGCTGGGATCTATTTGCAGCCCTATATGAAGCTGACCACACAGAGGGAAAGCAAGAAAAACAGAATGAATCCAGGGCCTTGACTTTCTTACTGTATCCCTGAATCAAACAAACTCTTCCCTCCCCTAGGCCTCCAGTGATGTGATCCCTAAAGCTCATTCTGGTGTGAACCAGAAGCATTCTGGCTTGGGGGTTGCCTTTCCCAATAAGGGCTTATTTAGGTCAGCTAAAACATTAGTAAAGTAGAACCTTATTGGCAGATTCACCTTTTGCTATGTTTGTGCCTTTCAAAGACCTAACTCACAGCCCAGCAGACCTCACAAGTGCTGGTCAATTTCCCTTCAACCATTGTCAAGTAAAAATGCCCATTTCCAATTTGCAAAATGTCTCTGTTCTAAAAGCCTTTGGTGAGGCTTACACTACGGCAGCATTATTCTTCCTAAAATATCTACACCAGGATTACAGTAATTATAAAGATCACTAAAAAGAAAAAGTTCTGAAACTTTTGGTAATGGGATTTGCATTTGCAAAATGATTTGCAACCAGACCTCCTAGGTAGCACTTCATGGAAATCAAGAAGTGGGTTTTGAATATCCAGGTCATTTTTTTCCCCCAGCACCCAAATTCATAGTAAAATCAACTTTCTAGCTGTCTGGAATCAATGGAGCTAACTGCTCAGAATAGGTCTTCTACAAATGCTGAATAATAATGTGATAAAAGTGAATTCGGCTGAGACATAGTCATATTTAATTAATTGACTTACCTTAATTCTCTAAATCAGTTTTTTGTTTTTTTGTTTTTTTCGTCCAAGAGCCTTCTCAATTCAGTTGTCCTCATCCTGTGGCCACCTTTTGTACTTGCCAAAGCTGCCTCCTCCACCTTAAATAGCTCTGAACCTGCGGCATAAGCCTTTGGGTTGGTTTGAAATGGCAGTATTTTCCCACCCTTTTCTTCATTCAGGATTTTTTTTTCCTTCAAAGGATGCTTTGTGTTTTCTATGTTTCCTTCCCCAGCTTGTATGAATCTAAAATGAATCTGAACTAAAAGTACTTGTTGAGTGGTTATGCTCCCAACTGTAATTTGGAGTCAAGGTATGAATATTTTATACTCAAAGAGTCACTGAAGATTTGTAGGAGGTTTTTAAAAATAAATGAATACACTCATTTTTGTTGGCACAGGTAGTCTATAGCTGGGAGAAAACAAAAATATAGGACAAGCACTCAGTCATTCGTTTTTAAAAAATGAATCTGGATTTGTGTTTGGGGATGATCAGGAGTAAGTGTGGTGAGTACACAGTGTCCTTTGGAGGAAAGAAATACCAAGATGAAGGAAAACTGGGTAGGAAAAAACACAAAGCCACCCAAATGCTCCGATCTCATTTTGAACCCACCCAAATTCTCGAGGTGCAGTTTTAGAAGGTGCTCTTCATGCCCTGGCAGAAATTAGGTGTCGGGCTGGGGAGCCAGTATCCAGATGCCTGTGGCTTCCTTTCACTGCAAAAATAGATTTAAAAAATAATCCAGTCTCTGGCAAAGTCTCTTCCAGGATGAAGAGACTGAGTAGCCCCTTTAATTTCACTGTGTTTGCTATTGCAGTGAGACCACAGCCTTGTGAGCTCATAGGCTACTTCAAAGCTGTTGAACTCAGTTGAAACAGAATATTAATACATATTAACTAAGCATCCCCCCCCCTTTTTTCTTCTATAAATCTGTGAGGTTTGGTCTCTTAATAACATCTATTGGTTTACAGAGAGGGTCCTGTTAAGTAAGTTTGTTGGAGTGGAGCATTAGCTTTAAAGAATTAGAAAGTGGAGAGAAAGTGTTTGGGCTCTTTTAACCTTCAAACATGACCATATTTAGGACAATTACCTGAGAAATGCAAGCTCTCCTTTCCAGAAGATTTCTGTAGAAGGACCTTCCAGCCAAAGTCATCTCTGACATTCACGAAGAGATATACTCAATATATGCTTTTGTTGTGTCTGATGCATATTATTTCTCTTATGACCTAGTCTTACCTCAAGTCAAGTATGTGGGGGCTTGGAGTGAAAAAAAGGAAGTTTCTAGACTTTGATGGGGTGACTAACTACCTGTGGGGTATTTGGGACGTTGCCTTTAGTGAGTCTTCGTGAATGACAACCACTCTTTCTTTTTTCTCCATTCATCCCTAAGGGTTTCACTCCTAATGTCTAACCTCTGTCCTGGATTCTGGATCCTCTAAATGGATTCAACCTATGAGGAGCTTGAAAAATTCAGGTGTATGCAAACCAAAAAAGTCCCACAAACACCAGATACCATTTTTTATCTACTAAATTGGCAAAGGTTTTTAAATGTGTTTAACATGTAATGCTGGTCAAAGTGTGGCTAAAAATGTGGCTTTTTAGATTGGGTATGAGGATAAAGTGCGTGCAACTTTGAAGATAGATCGGCAGTACATCCTGCCCCACAATTTCGCTTCTATTACTTGTCCTATAGCTGTAGAAGTGAGCAAAGATTTACATATTGCATTTGTTGTGATAGCAAAAACATGGACACAACTTATATGCTAATCACCAGGGGACTAATTACACAAACTAAGGTAAATTCATACACATGAATATTAGGCAGCCATGTAAATGATGAGCTAATTTGAATATATAGAAATTGAGAGATCTTTGAGACAATGCTTGAAAAAAAGCAAGAGACAGAAACAGGACAGGTGATCTTTGAACAACTTGGGGGTTGGGGCACTGAGCCCCCCCCCCCTACAGTAAAAAATCCATGTATAACTTTTGACTCCCCCCAAACTTAACTAATAGCCTCCTGTTGACCAGAAGCCTTACAATAACATAAACAATCAATAGACATATTTTGCACGTTATATATATATTATATACTCTACTTACAATAAATAAGCTAGAGAAAGGAAAATATCATCAAGAAAATTGTAAGAGACAATGCATTTACAGTACTGCACTGTAAAAAATCTGTATAAGGGGATGCACATAGTTCAAGCCCATATTGTTCAAGGGTCAACTATGTGTATAATTTAACCCCATTTGCACCAAAAAAAGGTAGACATGGGCATTGTATGTGTGTAGAAAATTTCTGAAAGGACCGTTAAGAAATTGTATTGACTGCCACCCTTCTGGGTATGAAATCAGGGATCTGAGGAGAGAGGAGGGAGAATCTGCTTTTTATCTTATACCCTTTGGTATTACTTTTTTTTTTTTTTTTAATCATTTTGTGTGCAGTCTTTTTTTTTTTTTTTTTTTTTAAGTAAGCAACACACTTTAGCTGTGTCTATGACTGCACCTCTCCTAAATTAATCCTGTTTACACCATTGATGGCCCCACCCCCACTTCAGCCTTTCTGACAACTTCTTTTTGGCTGAATTCCTTAAGCACAGGGGACACATCTTCGCTCTCAGTGTTCCTGTGCTCAGTCCTATCTGGGCTATAAAATATTTTAAATATTCTGTGAAACCTCAGGGGCTGACGGTGCCCCTGACTATATCATTCCCAAGTGATGTTCTCCATATACTGGAGTGATCCTGCTAACCTTCATTAATGCCATTTGTTTTCTATTGCTGCATAATAAATTACCACAAACTTAGTGGCTTAACACAGACACATTTATTGTCTCGCAGTTTCTAGGGTCAGGAGTCCCGGCACAGTTAGCTGATCTCTGCCTTAGGATGGCTCACAAGGCTGAATTCAAGGTGTTGGCTGGGACTGTGATCTAGCTCAAGTTTAGGAGGTTGTTGGTAGAATTTGGTTGCTTGTTGCCCATTGGTTGGAGGGCTTACATTTTTAGCTGGTTGCTGGCCAGAGGCTGTCTCAGGTAACGTGCTTCACC
This sequence comes from Panthera leo, assembly GCF_018350215.1. NCBI lineage: Eukaryota > Metazoa > Chordata > Mammalia > Carnivora > Felidae > Panthera > Panthera leo. The sequence continues at coordinate 47,244,007 of NC_056681.1, forward strand.
AAAGTCAGCAGGGGGAATGTCTGCCAGATGTGGCAATCATAACAAGATCATGGCAGTGACAGCTCATCACCCATCTATTGGTTAGAAGCAAGTCACAGGTTCTGCCCACACTCCAGGGGAGGAAATTATATAAGGGTGTGAATACCAGTAGGTGGGGTCATTGGACCTTAGAGTCTACCACAGTCATCAACTTGTACAGTTGACGTTCGGCTAGCCTAAAAAGGAACTCCATCAGAAAAGTCTTATACCCACAGATGATTCTTCTGATGGTCTCCTTATTTTTCCAGTTACTTACAGCTTCCTTGAGGTTTTTCCAGACCACTTTCCACCCATCCTGTGTTCATTCCTGTATCTCCTTTCTGTCTAGGCTTTGTCTGATGATGACAGCCTGTACTGAAAGATTAATTCTATTATTTTCTCATTTGAGTTCCCCATGTCTAGTCCTATTATTTTCTCATTTGAGTTCCCCATGTCTAGTCCTGAGGGTTGAGAAGTGACTTGGGAGCAGTGGGGGATGGGACTATATAGCAGTTGGTAAATAATCCTGATTCCTCTGCGCTCTGCTTCCCAGCCACTTTCCCACCAGGAGCTGCAGCCAGCCTACTGCACACATCACTGTCCTACTACTCATTCTCTTACTACTCACTACTACTTACTATCACATTTCTTTCTGTCTTCTTCATAAAAGTAATCACCATCTGAAACCCTCTAGTTTGATTGTTTGTTTTCTTGGTAATTATCTGCTGCCCCCGGGGCGTAAGATGCAAGGGTGTAGGGGTCTTGTTTCTGTAGTATCTCCAAGATGGGGAGTGGCTGCCAGCACATGGTAAACATGTAACAAGTATGTGTAGAGTACAATAATTACACTAGTCAGTGCAGACTCAAACGTGCCCTGTGAATCTTTCTTCCTTTTTTTAATCTTTTTTTAAATTTTAATATTTATTTAACTTTGAGAGAGAGAGAGAGAGAGAGAGAGAGAGAGCGAGCGCAGGGGTGGGCGAGGGGCAGAGAGAGAGGGAGACACAGAATCCAAAGCAGGCTCCAGGCTCTGAGCTGTCAGCACAGAGCCTGATGTGGGGCTAGAACCCATGAACTGCGGGATCATGACCTGAGCCAAAGCCAGCCGCCTAACCAACTGAGCCACCCAGGTACCCCTGCCCTGTGAATTTTCTATGTGGAGGAAGCACCATTGCTGCTTTGGCCCTAATCATTTCTCATGCTGATTTCCTAGGTGCCCACTTGGTTGTGAGTCTAAATTTCGCCATCCTAGTGTTACTGACTTTTGCTTTGTAATTCCTAAGCATTCCTCACCCCTCACTCCTCACTGGTCATTGAGCATTACAAGGGCTGGACTAAGACATGGTCCAGTAAGCATTTGGAAACTGCTTCCCAACTCTGGTCTGTGTTGGTCAATGGCTACCAAACGTCAGGCTGTAGCAAAGAAATAGCTGCAAAATATGGATCTTGATAATCTGCCCTCTTCACTTGCATATTTATTGTCATAGGTGATGTAATTATAGATGGAGATTGGTGATGGCAATGATAATAAGAGTAAGAGCTAAACTTTTAAAGTGCTTGCTGTGTGTCAGACTGTTAGCTGTGTGCTTTCTCTGTAGTAGTGCCTCTTTTCTGTCTCGCTGCAGCCCATCAAGAATGGGAGGCAGGATTCATTCCCACTAGGGCATGACCACTTCTGAAAACAACTAACTGGTCAAGTGTAAATGCAGTTTCCAAGCCAGCTTATTAGGAGAATGTCAATGAAAATAATTTTAATAGCATTTTCTGCATTAGGAAGAAGGCTTAATGAAAACACAATTTTCCCATAATTAGATTGAAATAGTTCAGCACTGTATACATAATCTGAAATGATCTTACTTAAGCTCACTAGTACATTGACAAGTCACTATTGTAAGCTTTTAAGAAATGGATTTCTAATATTTGATTTTTCATACTGTTTATTCAAAATTTAATTTTACCATTAAAATTTGCATTATATGACTCATTAAGGCAACACCTTTCTCATTACTGTAACAAGAAGACACGTTCAAACAAAGGCATTTCAAGTGCTTAGGGCTTGCTGAAAGTCCATAGGCTTCCTCTGAGCTGGTCAGTGCTTTTTGCTCGTAGTCAGGGGCGACTTCTCTCCTATTGGTAAGAATGGCAATTTTTTCATCAAATTATGAAGTCCGTTTTCTTATGATATTTTGATTGGCTTCTTCTTTGGAGTCTGTTTCTGAAAAACAATGCTCTCTTTCAACATTTGTGTCCCTGCTCTGGAGTGTTTGTGGCAGGGGATTGGCAGCAGAGAAAGAGGGGGTAGCAGTCTATTAGGAATCTTTCTAATGAAGGAGACAGCATCACTGGCAATGCCGTCCCCAAAGGGACTTGTCCCAGAGTGTCAGGGGGCAGGGATGGTGAGTACCCACTGGGGTATTTTTGCCACTGGATTGGGATGTCCCAGATAGTCATGTATATGGGCTACCTAGACTCTGGTTCAGGTAACGTGACTGAAACATTCCCACAGTCTTGGAGGGATCTTGGGACAGTAACTGATGTGTGCTGGATCAACACTGATCTGGAGTAAGTCAAGACAGGCTTGTGTTTCTGGGCCATGGTCACAAAGGGCTGCTCTCTCAGTTTCTTTGAATGCCAACTTCCTTTTCTATGAATTGAGGGTAAAATGGCAATCTCACCAGGTCTTTGGAGATTTAATATTTAATGAAGGAATTCATACATAATACCACTCCTTGGTACAAGGTAAGAAATAAAGTTGTGGTCCCTCCTTGTCCTGCCATCGTGATCTCCCACCAATTTCTAACACAGACCAGTGCCTCTTCCTATAACTCAAATAAATTTGGGGGTCTGTTAGAAAGGCAAAGGAGTGGCAACATTACCCAATGTGTAGACAACCACATAATCTCCTCAACTTGCAGAAACAAAAGAGAGATAAAGAATCCAGGGTGGGAAAGAGCCTAATTCAAGGGAAAGAAAAGAAAATTCCCCATGGTGAGTCCTCCATGTCACAATTCTCCTCACTAGTGCTTAAGAGCTCTTGCTTTCCCATTACATCCACCCCAGGGTCTGGTCTTCCTTCTTCCTCAATGTTGATTTTTACTAAATGTTGTTTCTGTTGCTGTAAGTGCTCAGACCACAAACCTGAGTCTTATCCTTGCTTTTTTACTTTCCCACATAGTCTATGTCTAATCTACAAGCAAGAACTGTTTGGCTATATCTTCAAATACAACCCATCACCTCCAATGTTGCTTCCATGGTTCAAACAACCATGATTTCTTTGTTAATTCTCAGGACTATTTCAGGAGTTGCTAGGTGGGCTTTCTCCTTCTATGTTTGCACACGACCCACAGCGAAGAGAGAAATTCTTTAAATGTGTATAAATCTGACCCTGCCTCTTCTATCCTTGAAGACTTCCAATGGCTTCCCATTGAACTTAGAATACAATTTCTGCAGAAATGTAGATTTACTGCAGTCCTCAGCACATAAATTATAACTCAAAGGGGAGGTTTCAAATAGAAGTGGGAAAGAGGTCAAAGAAGTTAGTTATATTGGGTCAGAGGAAGTAGAAAGCTTAGCACCACTCACTTTAAGCATAAGCAAGATTAAAAGTGACAAAGCAACTGTGAAAATTAACCTGAACAAAAAAGAAACAGATAAAGAGATGGAGTATGCTTTGTCCATTAGGATACATCTAACTGCAACTATCAAGACATTTGGTTAGAGATGTCTTAAACAAGTGGGGATTTTTCCCTCATATAACAAGTCTGGATGTAGGGAGCTCTTGGCTTGGTTTAAGGCTCATTGACATCAGGGCTCTGGGTCAACAGCTTTACAATTGTCTCAGTCTTTCCCTCATGAGTGCAAACTGACTTGAGGAGCTCAAAGCATCATGTCCTCACAGTGTTCTCAGAGGCAAGACATGGAGGGCAGTGCAGGTCTTGCTCTTATTATTTACCATCTTCTTATTACAGAACATCACTCCTTTCCAGAATGTTCCCAGCAGACCCCAGACTTTACCCTAAGTCTCTTTGGCCAGGACTGTGTTGCAAAACCACTCCAGCCCACTAGTCTAGCACATCTTCCCAGAGATTAAGAATCTCTATTCAAGACTTGAACAAAGTTGGGGTTCTGTAAAAAACCCGTGAAAAAGGAGAACATTGGGTGAGCAGCCACCATGTCTGCACAACATGCCAAAAAGAGAGATGGATAATCCAGTTTGGAAGAAGGCATTATCCAAAAAAGAAGAAGATATTTCCTAGAGGAGAATGCTTCATGTTATTGAGGAACTTATTAAGAACATGAATTAAGGACAAAAAAAGATACTCAATAACTAAATGAAGTTTGGGATCCTAGATTGGCTCCTAGACTAGATAAACCATAGTAATGAGAAAAAGGGTGAGCTTGGGAGGTTAGCTAATAGTATTCTGTTAATTTTGTGATTTTGATTATTGTACTATGATTCTGTAAGACACTGACATTTGGGGAAGCAGGATACAGGGTCGATGGAAATTCTCTGTACTATTTTTGTAACTTTTCAGTAAGTCTGAAACTGTTTCAAAATGAAAATTGAAAAATTAAAAAAAAATTTCAAAATGATGAAAATAAAGAAAAAAGTATGAAATGAAAAGTTTTTTAAAGCTAAGAACAAAAATTGATGAAATAGGCATATTTATAGCACAAATAAAATAGAAGTGACAAGGAATACGACTGACAGAGCTAAAGCTAAGTGACATAGGAAAAAAGCTTGTTCTAATCACAATGAACTATAACTAGATGGTATAAATATTATGGAGGACAAAAATATATACAAGAATCCTACTAATTTCTTCATTTTTCATAGCAGGAGTCAGATAGTATTCAAAGTTGAAATGTAATTACAAAAATAATGTGTATAGGGGTGCCTGGTGGCTTGGTCAGTTAAGCGTCTGACCCTTGATTTTGGCTCAGGTCATGATCTTGAGGTTTGTAAGTTCGAGCTCTGCAAAGGGCTCTGTGCTGACAGCACAGAGCCTGCTCAGATTCCCTCTCTGCCCACCCCTGCCCCAAAATAAATAATTTAAAAAAATTAAAACAATAATGTCTATAATCTCATAGTGAGTTTTTATATTCCTTTTATTTTAACTTTTAGAAGGACTGTGTAGAATTATCACTTCCTGCAGTAGGAAAATATATGAATTTTAACAATTTTTCAGATTGTACCTTACCATCTTTTTCTTTGGTTAGAGTAAAAGTACTTTAATTAATTCCTTTAAAATGCCATAAGTAATATGATGCAATTTTTCTAAAGTCATGTATTTGTCTCTGTCTGGCTATCTATCTTTCTGCCTATCTATTTATCTATGTGTCTATCTGCCTATTTGTCTATCTATCTTCCTGTCTGTCTGCCTATACACAGAGATGGATGTCTTGTGGTGTTTACCAACCTATAGCACTGAGTGTTTGAGCTTGTAGAATTTTGTGGGTTTCTCCTGCCTTCTTTGTCCTGCTCTGAATTTTAAAAATTCAGAAATTTTAAAGTGAGCATGTGTTTTAGTCTTCAAAAAGTCAAAAGAACAGATAGTCTTAAAAAATACCTTATATATTTTGAGTTGGGATAAGTAAAAACATTGTGTGATGCTTGTTTCCCTATGAACAAAACACTAGAATTCTCTTTTTGTCCTCTTTTCTAAATCCTCATGCCTACCACCATGGTTTGTGCACATTTTAAGATCCATAATTGATATGTCCCAGATTTGAGCAGGACATCAGAAAGCAGGGGAATGTCACTGAGAGGAAACAATAATGCAAAATAAGCTTGAATTGAAACACCAATAAATATAAACATTTGCAGTTTATGGGGTGCTTGAGACAAAGTGTTCCTCATGTGCATTCACCTGGAGAAGGGATTGGAACAAAGAAGTCTATAGATACACACTTTTAAAACTGAAAGAGGGAGCCAGCACAGTCCCCAGAATATAGTGGGGGTTTATCAAATGTTGGTTTGTTTTCCCAGCTTGTGGAAGCACCTTGCTTAGGGACACAACATGCTGGTCTATTAAAGACATGGAAGCACATGTGAAATGGATTAGCAGTCATACTAGAGGGGTTCCCTGATACCACTGAGTGATACTCAAAGGGCAGTGGCTACCCTGGAACAAACCAGGGTTTAGAACCTCATTTCCTCACTTCTTAGCAGGCTGCCATTTGTCCTATGTAAGTTGGAGTTAATATTGTGCTGACTCACCTTGTAGGCTGGTTGTGAAGACAAAAGTAAGGTAATAGCCTAGAGGAAACTCTTATAAGTCAGCACTCAGCAACAACTAGTTACTATTAATATCTTAAGAACATTTTCAGCCCAATACTTAATGCCATTGACTGGTTCTTTGTTGCTTCACTGTTTCTTTGGTTTAGATTGAATTTGTTAATCCTTTTGTGCCTCTGTTTCCCCAGTTGTAAACTTGGGATGATGACGTGTTCTGTAGGTATCAAATGCCAAATGTGCACAAATAATCCGTACCAGGAAGCTGAAGTTGGCTCCTGGGTCACTCAGCTGATACCTGGCAGGGTGGCTGACCTTCTCCCCTGTAGAGTTGTTTCCTTATCTCTACAATGGGCACCACCAAGTTGGCCTTCCTTCCCAGGACTGCTTCTTGGCAGAGCTCACAGCTGATGATAAAATACTTGACAAACATGGCGTGCTGAATGGTATCTGGCATTTGAACCAAAGGTGAGGTGTTGATAAGGAGGAGAATGGCGACATATTTCTTATGGACAAAGTGAGCTCTAATGAATACAGTCTTTCTTGGATACCATCATGCAGAGCTATACACTAATAAGATTAACCATAATACTAACTAGCATTTATTGAGACCTTCTTCTATTACAGACAATGGAATACTGGTGGATTTGCCACCACAAGCAGGCCATTGTTCAACAACCCATCATATGATACAATTATTTTCAGTATAATCTTGAAATAAGACAAGTGATATTAATGGTCAGAAAAGAAGGAGACATAGAATACTTTTTATTGAACTTTGCATGTATAATCATGCCAGCAAAAATAATAATAGAACAATAACAACACTACAATGCAAAAAAAAAAAAAAAAGAAGGAACAGATGGATACTTTTTAATTTCATTAATATATTTTTGGGGAAAGTACAAAAGACTAAATTGTACAAGTTTCAGGGAATGATTTATGCATAAAGTGAAGTCATTCTAGAATGTTCTGTTTTTTCAGCTTTATAATCATTTTGCTATTAACCCTTCACCATCTCCATTCACTGTTTAAATGCAAGGGGCAGAGATTAAATTGTGTCCAGGGTAAACTCAAACAATACTGAAGCCTAACAAGCTTATTGTAGGGAGGAGTGCATATAGCTGAGCCCATGCATATCCATGATCAACTGTCTAGTAGGCTGACTGTATCATTTCTATGTAAAATAAAATGTTTAATAAAGTATGGATAATAAAAATGTGCTAATTTGAAGCTCACCTATGTGATAACTCCATAGTAACCATAAAAATTATTTAAAACATGTTTAGACCAGCAGGGATTTTGTTTGTTTTCATTTTTTTCAGGGGTGGGTATTTTATCCCAGACACATTTAGAATTGCCAGTGCATGGGGATAATAATTTCTTGTTGCTCTTAAATTCTCTACAACCCGAGTCCTGTGGTGGCTTGTAGCCTGGTCCCAGGCCTTGCCCTAAGTGCTTGGCATTCATTAACTCATTGAATTTTTGACACCTACTCTTATCATCCCCATTTGACACCTGAGACTCAGAAAGGGCAAGTAACTTGTCCAAGGCCATACAGTTAGTGGCCTGGCCAGTGTGGATTTGCATCCAGGCAATCTCTTTTCTGAGACTGCCATCATGGTCGGGGTGACTGCACTATCTCCAAAAAACACACCTCATGGTTATGTGGAAATAACTCACATTTTCATTGTAGTCTATGTAGCTTTTTCCTTCTTCTTTTTTCTTTTCTCTTTTAGTTCTGAATGCATTTGGAAAAGCAGAAGTTATCTGAATTCCTGGTCTCCAGGGAACTGCTATAGGGACTGACATTTGCAATTCTCTCAAACCACATTTGAGAAGATACATTTCGATTAAGAACCTGTATAAGACAGATGGGGGTGGGGACAAGGGCTGTAAAAGAAACATTCTAAATTCTTCCTCTGAAAAGACTATTAAAAACACAGAAAGCAGGGGATGCTAATAGAAAAGTTCAGAAAGATTTAGCAGGACAACTCAGCAAAATACCCCATAAATGATTACTTTAGGCTCTCTGGGGAAGTTTCTTGCAAGTAAGGGAAGCCATTGAGCTGTTCATATGTTTTTGTTTTTACTCCTGTGAACTAGTCATTAAAATTTCCAGGGAACCTTTGCTTAGGGGCACCTTGGGTAGGGAGAAGAAAAGGGTTTTCTTGTCCATCACTCACACACGTCATCATTTGGGAGCTATAAATCAGGATGTTCAAAAACCTGCTCTTTCCCTGACATAATCCTAACTGTATCCATCACAGGAGTGAAATTAGCTTCCTGTAATTTAGTGCAGTTTTGCTCACATACCTCAAGACAAGCCTCTTCCAGGAAACCATTCCCCAAAAAGGGTGGGCAGCTCAGTCGGTTTTGCTAAGTCCCTTTAAATTCATGACCATCTTTGTAGACCAGGTGTTTAATCATTTTTTCTAGTTCAGGTGTTAAGGACACTGCAAGAAATAATATCAGCTGGATGATTCTGTTGAATATAAAATATACCGGTGATACACAGGGCAGATTGGGTAAGTATAGCCACATAGAAATGAATGGAAAATCACTGATGTTTGGGTGTAATTTTACTCCATTCATGCTGAATGATTCTGATACAACCTCATTTTTTTCCCCTGTGAAAAATATGAGATTCCCCAGTTATATTAAATAATTGATAAACTCATTTCACTTTTTAGCTGTTTTCCTGGGACTCTGTAGAGAGCCACAAGCTCGTGACTCTTCAGCAAAGGTGACAAATGGAACCATTACTCACTCGGTAAATAGCTCTATCGCAGGACAGGCGAATTACCCTTCGTGTCTGCAATCTCACAGGACTGCTCCACCTTCCAAACAAAAAAAGAAAGATGTAAATGCTGCATCAAAGGCATCAGGCATTAGTTCTTTGACAGATAATACTTTTTACATGTTAGGTTTTTGCAATCAATGCCAAGTTGTGGCTTGAGTTGTAAACTGTGCAGATAGTGGGATCACAGGGAGGTTAGAAAAAATAAATGTACAATGAAGAGCTAGAATTTATCTTGAATTAATGACAAAGGCATTTTTTTTTAAAGCCCCAAGTTGGTGAATTAATGAGAGAGAGAAAGAGTGAGTGAGTGAGTGAGTGAGTGAGTGGTTTAAGTCAGTCTGGATCCCAACAGAAACACAGATATCAGATTTTCTTTATATCCATTAAACACAAAACAATAAAGAATTGACAAATCATTTCTCAAAAGATTAGGTGCAACACAAAGGGGGCATCCTGACAGTGGATCTGGTGTGAATACTAGGGATGGTTACCTAGGAGAGTTGGGGAATTTCTCTTCTGGGGCTAGGGTTTAGGGGGTGGGAGTAGGGAGAGAGGGACTCACCTCTAGGTGATTTCTATGCTGTCTTGCCCTAAGTGGTTGAGAAGTATTCAATCTTCCAAGATCCATCCCCTCCTGGGGTTCCAAGATAATAAAGACAGAGCAAACTACTAGTGCCAGGACAGGGTCACATTTTGGCCAAACTGTCTCAATAAGATAGTGTTTGCCTTTCCAGAAGACCTCTAGCTGATATTGTCATCAGGGCAGAGTCGAAGCAATATAAAGTTCTTTTCAAATGATGTTAAATTTAGTATTCACCTAGTGTCATTCTTCAGAGAAGCACATTATGCCCTTCCAAAGGAGCTCATTCATCTTGACAACATTCTTGGTCAGCAGGTATTATTATGATAATACCTTGAGTTTATTTAGCACCCTTTCTCCTTTTCAGGCAAGGTCTAAGCCAGTTGGGCAGTCAGTCAACAACATTTATTGAAGTCTCTTAGTTTGTAGAGCTTGTATTAAATCACTGTCAGACACCAGCCAGCCCTGTCCTCACCACACACTGAATGCACCTCTGGGCTGGCCAGCAGTGAGCCCACACACTTGCCCTGCTCGGAGCTGCACCCCAGCCTGTCTGATTCTCACTCAACAGCTTTTATTTGCTTACATTTACTTAGGGTTGTAGCAAACCTCTCTACATACAAACTTTTGGAGATTTCCCCTCTGCAGATTCTGTCTGGGCCTGACAAGCCACAAATATCCTCTCCAGGGCTCAGGCTGCTTAAAGCTGCCCACGTGGTTAAAAGCAAGAAGACCAAAATTGCCCAGAAATGAAAAAGAGCAAAGTGACAAACTTCACTGAATGTTTCTAACCTAAGAAAAGGAGTAGCTGGCTTTCTGAGAGCTGGGAGTTGGTCCTCCCAAACCTGTTTGCCTGCCCCAGTTGGAGTGGACATTGGACTTTGGCCAAACGGCTCAACTCCCTGCATTTTTCCCAGGACAACAGGAAAGGGCCAAGGCTCTAGGGGAAGGAATATATGTTGTGAAAATTTTCAAATGCCACAGGAAACATGATTGTCCAAAAATTAGAAAATAGTGCAAGGCAAAAAGAAAATAAAAAGCATCACTGATATGCACCAAACTGAGGGGTGACATCCATTTTCGTTTAGATAAAGGCCCACTTACAAATCCAATTTTCTTCTCTGTGTGTGTTTCTTTACGCAAATAAGCTGGTATTATTCAAAATATGACTATTTTGCCTACACATCATCCCGTGAAACCAATGGTCAAATTTTAGAGGCCCCTTTGAACTTCTGTATTTTCCCATACATAGCATTAGATTTCTAAAACTGTGTGCCAAGAAACAGTGGCCTTAACTGAACAACATTCGAGTACCACGTTTTTAAAAATTCGGTTTTAAGGCGAATCATGAAATGCCAAAACAAATTTATTTCTTTGCAAAGATGCATAAATTACTTTATTTTTTGTATTACTTTCAAAATTAAATTTTAATTCATTTTTAACCTAAAGAATATTGTAATTTTGTGTTCTGAGTTGAATCTGTTGGTATCTACCATGAGCTGTGAGTAGCAAAGCTTCCTTCCCCAAAACAGTAGCCTAGATACCAATGTTGTAAGTTCCTCATGTAAAGCACTATGAAGATCCAGGCAGTTCAAAGCTGGTATGGGAACTTCATAAAGTCTTCTGGACCACGGTTTCTTATAGCTGTCCACCTTACTGACTCCAGTGGATAGTCTTGTCCTCATGGTTCAAAATGGTGTCCTTTTGTCATTCTGGGCAGCAGAAAGGAGAAAAGAAGACTTAACTCTCCTGTGAGGTTTTTTTCACACTTTATTAACCTGAATTTAGTCACATGGTCACCACTGGCTGTTAAGGAGTTTGGGACATGTAGCTTTGGACTGAGTGACAAGTTGGACAGATAAGAATTGGGATTTTCCTACTATGGGAGGCCGGGAAATGGATATTAGAGAGCCAACTCCACTGAGTATCCAAAAGTGTAAAAAACTTTGAGTTGGAATATCACCCAATTTTGTTCCTTGTCAGAAAATCAGATTTAAAAATTATTACTGATTGAAATCTACAGAAAATTCCAAAACCTCATTTTAATCCACCTGAATTTATTTCCCTATTCTATTAACAGAATAATCAAAGATGGTGGTGCTCTGGCTCCACGTCTCAGTATTTCAAAGCTCATGGTAGGAAGGAAGCTCCATGGGTAACAGAGATGAGATACAAGCCATCAGTTAGGGACATCTGCCATAAAAGCCTAAGTTGGATGCCTGAGAATTTGGACATCTATGAGCTCCCCTCTTGCTCTGACGACCCCTGAGATCAGCAAAGAAAAAGAAAACTTCTTGGAAATAGTTTTGGTGAAATAAAACCAACATGCAAATAATTTTTGATGTCCATTAGCATGAATCTAGCTTTCCCAGTTTCAGATATTTTTTTTTCAAAATTTTATTTAAATTCTAGTTAGTTAACATATAGTGTAATATTGTTTCAGAAGTAGAATTTAGTGATTTATCACTTACATATAACACCCAGTGCTCATCACAAGTGCCCTTCTTAATACCATCACCCATTTGGTCCATCCCCCACCCACCTCCCTCCATCAACCCTCAGTTTGTTATCTATATTTTTTTAAAAATTGTTTTTAATGTTTATTTATTTTTAATTGTTTTTTAATTTTTTTAAATGTTTATGTGAGTGGGAGACGGGCAGAGAGAGAGGGGAGCACAGAATCCAAAGCAGGATACAGGTTCTGAGCTGTCAACACAGAGTCCTACAGGGGGCTTGAACTCATGAACTGTGAGATCATGTCCTGGGCTGAAGTTGGACCCTTAACCGACTGAGCCACCCAGGTGCCCCCCCGCCCCGTTCTCTATCTTAAAAAGTCTCTTAGGATTTGTTTCCCCCTCTCTCTTTTTTCCCCTTTCCCATATGCTCATCTGTTTTGTTTCTTAAATTCCACATATGAGTGAAATCATATGGTATTTGTCTTTCTTTGACTTTTTGCTTAGCATAATACACTGTAGCTCCATCCATGTCATTGCAAATGGCAAGATTTCATTCTTTTTGATGGATGAGTAATATTCTGTATATATATATATATATATATATATATATATATATATATATATATATATATATATAGTTTGAATCTGTGTTTTTCTACCATTTGGGAAAATACCTAGTAGTGTAATTGCAAGGTTGTAGGGTAGTTCTATTTTTAATTTTTTGAAGAACCTCCACACTGTTTTCCAGAGTGGCTGTACCAGTTTGCATTCCCACCAACAGTTTGAGAAGGTCCATTTTAGGATATTTAATACTGAATTAAAAATATTAATAATTTGGACTTCTATTAATCATATGCAAGCCATAAAGGATACTAAAGCACTAAAATTAGCTTAAATATTTGCTGTTGTTAGAAATAGTATTCAACAACTTTTCCATGTACTTTTTACCCATTTATATTCAGCTTTCTCTTTAGTACAGTGAAAATCTAGGCTTTATTTACTTATTTGTTTATTTATTTATTTAATACATTCATTCATTGGACAAGTCTTTATGGAACACTTTCCATGGGTTACTGATTGGCTTCTTCAAGAAACAGATGTGAGATAGAGTTAATTACAAACAATGCTTATTAAGGAGCACTTGTGGGACCCACCACCTATGGAAGGGAGGGGAGGAAATCTGTAGTAGAGTGTGTCTTTGAGCTGTGATGCAGGTTCAGCCAACCCCAGGGGACTGCTGGGGCTAAACTGATAGGGATCCAGATGTCTAGCCCTCTGTGATTCCACCACCATCAGTCACTGGTCTCCTTGGAAATGACCATGACCTTGGGCTGGTCAGCACTCTGCAGGGTTCCATGGGCATATTTATTATAGCAGCTTAGCTAACCATAAGAGCCAAGCAAAAGTGCATTTGTCTCTCATATGACAGTCCTGATGGGATTAATCTATGTGGTGGTGGTGGTGGTGGTCCCAGTTCTTTCCATCTTGCACTTGTGTCATTCCCAAGGTCATTGTCAACAGCTCCATGGTCAAAGCTCCATTGCTACCGTAGTTACGTTTCAGATAGTAAGAAAGGGAAGGGTACAGCAGAGGAGTACAGTTCACTGTCCTAAGGCCCAGACCCTGAGTGGTGCATATTGTGGCCTCCACTCACATTCCATGCTCAACACCAAGGCACATGGCCAGGCATGGCTGCAAGGGAGGCTGGGAAATGCATCCAGCAAGGCATCCATGTACCTAGTCATAGGTCCATTACTGTGAAAGAAGGGCAAGTGGATCATGGTTGACAATAACAGTCTTTGTGGCAATGGGTCAGCAATTCTACTTCACAGTAGTTCCTGCAGGCATTTTGGACATATGCTACGGGGGTTTCCACCTCACACACTGTAGTTCTTTGCATGTTGTAGGTCTCACTTACACACTGATAGAGCATTGCCTGGAGCTGGTGATCCACCTCACTTGCATCTTGGTATGAATTGGTGAGTTTTAAACTTGCTCTTGCTGAGCTTCTGATTTCATTGGTTTGAGATCTGGCCTGGCCACTGGGGTTTTTAAAGCTCCCCAAATGATTATCTGATACCGCCAATGTTAATAACAGCTGGTTTAGCAAGAAAAATAAATTCTGTATCTGTGTGTGTGTGGGGGGGGGGGCAGGGTGCAACTTTATCCTCATCTTTTGGTTCAAATGAGGAAAGTTAATGGCTCAGGTGAATGAAACATTCATGAAGGCCGAGGGAAGACTTGATTCAGAAATGGGAATGAAGTCACCAGAACAGGGTCTGTCCACTCTTCTATCTGTCCTCTCCTTCTGTCCCCTTGTCCCCCCAACATTCCTCTGTCTTAGCTGTATTTCCTACATATTCTCTCCTTTTCCAGCCTATGATGGTACAGTGCTATCCAGCCAACCTCCTCTTTAGATTTAGTCCAGCAGAAAAATAGAAGGGCATCCTTTTCCCTTTCTTGGTTTATTTCCAATCAAATATGTCATATATACAAAAGAACATATGTGATGTAAATGTACAATTGAAAGAATGATAGCAAAACCGAGTTCTGTCTATCTACCACACAGGTTAGGAAACAACACTATTAACACTTCATAGACCCCATTCTTTGCAACCTGTCACAACACCACCCCCATCACACACAGAGCACCACAAGAAACGTAGCTCATGTGTTGCTTATTTTTAGGCTGTTTTTGACTTTACCTAAATGGACTCATATCATACATATTTTTCTGTGAGTCTTTAACACCAAATGGTATTTCTTAAATTTATTTACATTGGTAAATTGGTAAATTGACATTGGTAAATTGGTAAATGGAAATTATTTTTCCATTGTTGGATGTTGTTATATTGTATGACTTTACCCAACTTACATCCATCTTCCATCCTGTGGACATTTAAGTTTTTGTTCTTACAACTAATGTCACTGCAAACATTCTTATATGAGTTTCTGCAGGGTGTTTAACTAGAGTGGATTTATCGGGATGTAAAATATGAATATCTTCAAGTGGTTTCAGGGTAGGAGAGCTAGCAGAATTGATTTTCAGAGTGTTGCACTACTTTATATTCCCACTAGCAGAATATGAGAGAGCTGCTCTTCCTCACTTCCAGGAGTTAGAAACCTAGAACTTTAAATATTTATTAATCTGTTTGGTACAAATTTTATTTTATTGCGGTTTTAACTTTTATTTTCCTTGTTGCTGGTTTGAGCATCTTTTCTTTGATATTTAATATATTAAAGTTTATTTATTCACATTTATTTTGAATACAAAATACTATATACTTATTAATAGTTAATAATCCTTTTCTATTTCTTTTGAGGAAAGTCTGTTCATGACCTTGACCCCTCTTTTATCTATTACATTTTTCTTTATCTTATTAATTTATATATTTAGGCTACTCTTCCTTTGTCAGTTATATGTGTTGAAAAGATCTTCGCTCAGTAAGCAGTTTGCTGTTATAGAGAAGTATTGAACTCTAATAGATTTGAATTCATGAAATTTTTCTTTAATGATTTTTTTTGTTCTGTTCCAAAAATTCCATATTATGTGGTTGCATCTTCTTCTATAGCTTCTTCTCCATAATTTAAATGTTTGTCATTTTCATTTGGGTGTTTAATTTGGCTATAATTGGTTTTTGTGAGTGATACGTGGGAGGAATTCAAAGTCTCTGCCTAAATGGATATATAGTTTTCTCATCCTATTTATTAAATGATCCAATGGTGGGTGACCAGTTTCATTGTCTATAAAATGAGTATGATACTAGGCCCCATCTGTATTTGTAACTCTTTGCTGTGTAACAAGTTACCCCCAAACTTTGTAGCTTAAAACAGCATCTGTTACCTGACAGATTCTGCAGGTAAGGAATTAGGTTGTCTCTGGTTCAAAGTTCTATCACCAGGCTGCAAGCAAGGTGCCAATGGGGCTGCAGTCTCATCCAAAGTCTCAGGGGAGGATTTCCTTCCAACCTCACTCATGTGGTTCCTCAAGGGCAGCAGCACTAACAGTCTCAGTTATCTCCTGACTGCTGGCCTGAAGTGTCCCTCAGTCATCTGCCACCAAGGCTTCTCCACAGGGCAGTGCACAGTGGCTTCCTTCAGAATAAGTGAGCCACAGCATGAAAGCGGACATCTTAGCATCCACAGTAGCTTGTAACCTAATCTTGGAAGTGGCATCCCATTACTTCTTCCATATTCTCTTCCTCACTAAGCCCAGCCCCTGTTCAAGGAGAAGGAATTCCACAAGAATGCAAATACCAGGAGGTAGAGATCATTAGGAGCCTCCTCATAGGCTGCCTACCACACAGGTTCATGGACCTTTGTGAAAATTCAAGGAGTTAAAATATGGAAAGCATCTGATTAGCTTATGGGATATAGTACTAGGCACTTGAGTTAGTGCTTGCTGCCAGTATTTGGGGCATGGGATAGCCGACACTTGTTTCACAAGCCCAATTTCCATATATCAGTGGGCCAATGTCTAGGCTCCCATAGGTCCACTTGTCTAGTTTTCTATTCCTGTGGCAATATTAAGAATTTTAGGGATGCCTGGCTGGCTCGGTCAGTAGAGTGTATGACTTTGATTTGGAGGTTGTGAGTTCAAGCCCAACATTGGGTATAGAGGTTACATAAGAATAAAAAGAATTTTAGTTACTTTGAATCATAAGCCTTGATAGCTGGAATATCTTTTTTCAGGAGCTTCTTGATTAATCTTGACCTTTTGATTCTTCTTCTGCATGTCAGAGTCTGGTTGCCTTCAGCCCATGTCAGGGCTCTACTTCTCTTCCTGAGAGGGAGGGAAAGCTCAGATTGAGGATATACAATTCCTTTATCAGAAACATGGCAGGGGGTTACCTGGGTGGCTCAGTTGGTTAAATGTCCAACTTCGGCTCAGGTCATGATCTCGCAATTCGTGGGTTCAAGCCCTGCGTCGGGCTCTTGCTGACAGCCCAGAGCCTGGATCCTGCTTAGGATTCAGCATCTCCGTCTCTCTCTCTCTCTCCCTCTCTCTGTTCCTCCCCAGCTCTCACTCTATTTGTCTTTCTCTCTCTCTCTCAAAAATAAATAAACATTAGAAAGAGAGAGAGAGAGAAGAAAGAAAGAGAAAGAAGAAAGAAAGAAAGAAAGAAAGAAAGAAAGAAAGAAAGAAAGATGGCAGGAAGTTCTCCCAATAGAGGGCAGTATGAAAAGGGGCCTCTGTCCCAGCCCCCAGCCCCAAGAAACTATGGGGGACGGTGGCAGCCTATGGGTTCAGGTACCTCCACCCTGCTCCCCAGCAAAGCAGCGACAGAACCTGTGCAGGCAGATGTCAGGGGTGACACAAAATATTAGTGATGTGTGTTGTTCACAGACTCCTCTGGCTTTCTCTTCTCTCTGTTCTCTGTCCCAGTGCCCTGATGCTGCTGGAGGTGCTAATGGCCAGGTGGATGGATGGTGAAGGCTAGAAGAACAATCTCTGGATAATGGACCTGTTCTGAAGAACTGGCTCTAAAATTTTACTGAATTTTAAAATCCCCAAACATAGAGTGTAAGATCCACCTACACACAAAGGAGAATTTCTTTGCAAAGCTTTCTTTTTCCCACCCTGAGAATTGACCCTAGAAAGGACTTCAGTTTTACCCTGTCTGTAAAATCAAAAAGCACTAGAGGACTGGAGATTATGGAATCTGTTTCAGATATTTCTGATAAAACACAAATAGGAGAGCAATTGACATACAACCTCAAATCCTCTTTTGCAAGGACATAAAACCTCAGATAAATGCATAGTAGTTTAGAGGAATCTTAGATTTTCAACTTGCAGATGCTATGTGTATGAACATGAACAGCTGAAATGGAGATTTGTTTTGGAGAAGAAGGACACCCCTCCTAAAACCCAACTTCAGGAAATGGTATTTAAAGCAATGATGTTCTTTATTTTGAACAAAATGTCCTCTGGTCTGTGAAGTTATCTCCACAGTACTAACCATGTATGAGAAGGCATAATAGGGAATTATCACAATTACACTGAATAATATTTGCTCAGCTATTTGAAGAACTCCATAGCTGAATCTTTGCTAATTAGATTCTCCACCTAATGGCTATTCTTAATTCATGAAAAATATTTTCAGAGGATTTAATGATCCGGATAAAACATGAGTACAGTGTCCTATTCACATGTTTAAATGACTCCTCAAAAATTGAAGGGGTTGAGTCTGGAAGATTTATATGACCCAAAACCCATTTGGTCTATCAACATCAGAACCACACCCTCAACTTCTATATTTTTTCTCTGTTCACTAATAGGGGCTAAGCGTGATAAAAAATAATTTTGGAGAAAACAACAAACACTTCTATATACTATTTTATATACCAGTTATAGCAGTCTGAATTTTTAACTAGGTTTGCTGGAGCAAACCAAGGAAGGGAAGGGAATAGAGAAGAGAGATTTTTATATATAATGGTTTTATTTTGTGAAGTCAAGTTTCTTTCTTTAAAAAAGTTTTTTAATGTTTATTCATTTTTGAGAGAGAGAGAGAGTGAGAGCGTGTGCGTGTGGGAGAGAGGGGGGAGGGGCAGATAGAGAGGGAGACACAAAACTCAAAGCAGGCTCTAGGCTCTGAGCTGTCAGCACAGAGACTGATGCAGGACTTGAACTCACGAACCTTGAAATCATGACCTGAGTCGAAGTCAGACGCTTAACCAACTGAGCCAACTAGGCACCCCAAGTCAAGTTTTTTTTTTTTCTTAAACTCTTAGAAACCTGCCTCTATTTGTTCTTCTGGGGTAGAATAAAGAAACCAGGGAATTTCAGACAAGGGCAAAATATTGCCACTGTGCCATAGACGATGGCCTCCCTGGGGTCAGCAGGTGTGTCTTGTAGGTTTCTGTCTCTCTAGAAGCTGCACAGAGAGCTGATGAGGAGCGGCTTAGTGCTGTGCTGCCTTGAGTGGAACTTGAGTGCTCTGCAGAGGTGGCAAAGGTTGTGTGTGTAGCCAAAGAAAAATGGGCCCAGAGAAATGGGTTTCAAGTAGAAAGAAAGAGCTTCTGATAGAGACAAAATTTTCCATTTGTCAGGGCATGGAGCAATAAAATGGGCAGGTGGCTGAGCTGTAATTCTTAACAACGTGCGGATTTTACAAAGGGTAAAGCCTCTTGCTCTGTCCCACTCTGCCCGTGCAGAGGTTAGGAAGGAGGCAAGATGTGTAGGGTTGTACAGGTGTGGCGTGACTGTACCTGCTTTTGTTTCTCCTGGTGTTTCCAGATTGTTTCTTTTTACGAGGCATCTAAGAGAACATTGTGTGGCTGGCATGTGTGCTCTCTATTTCATTTCCAGAACTGATACAATTTTTCTGTCCCTTGACCTTTCAAATACCATCAGTCTTCCAACTTCTCATGCATTTATAAAATGTGTCATCCAAGGCATTTTTATGCTAATGCAGTTGTTAATAGTGCTAGACAGGAAATATTTCGTTCTCCTTCACAGACGATTTGAACCTTCCTCCAAGATAAAATGTTACCACTTAGTTACACACTCACATATCTATATTTTACATAACATATGTGTGTGTGGCTGTGTGTGTGTGTGGTGTATGTGGGTGTTTATATATATTCTGTATTTATGCCTCTATATTTTTTGATTTCTAGAATTTCTGAGTTGAGCTTACAGTTAATAGGCAGTCTTTTAAAAGCCAATGGAGCTAAATATTATGATGGTCAGTTCAGTTTCCTTCCCCCTGGCTGTGAGAAATTTTGTCTTTCAACCTCTATTAGGTAGCTTAATGCCTCATTGCATTGAACTTGTCACCTAGTGACCGTAATAATAAGTTAACCACTGGTTCTAATCTTTTTATCAAACCAAAGAAACTAAGGAAACAGCATCGTTTGATGATTTGATTCAGCCACGTCAACAGGCTGACATGTCTACTAAGACATGGCTGTAGACCGAAGGTGAAGGTGGCCTGTGTGGGATCTTCTTGGTTATTAATCTGGGTGATCTTCCATTCTGTGCATTTATATCTAAACGTATGAGGATGCAGAAGAAAAATAAAGTGAAATACATTTTTGGAGTTGCATTTTATGTGTTAATTGGGGTCCTCTGTAAGCTAAAATTCAGGAAGGCAGCTCGATGTGTTTCCAGCTCCTCTACCCACAAATCTTCACCATAATTATTTGTCCTCTTGCATGCAGCTCTGCATGCTGGAATCGGGGCTGGCATGTTCGGGGTAAATAAAGCAGGGATGCATTTGGCAGGAGCTGTGGTGTGAATACACACTGCAGAAAGGCCAGCTGGGCCCTGCCACCTGCCACTCCTGGTTCTGTTGTTTGCTTGGTTCACCCCTGACTTATGGGGGTGGCTATATTCGCCTGGAGAGAAAATGAAACCTGGAGGGTTTGTGAATTCACCTGGCTCTTTTATTTCTTTTGCGACTTCATTTGCTTCTGTGTATTTTCCCAAACATGCATTTTCAACCCACCATAAACACTGTAGTTATATGTACATTATTAACATTGTTGCAAAACATGCAACAAAGGGTTAGGAGTAGGTTTGGCCTATTAGAACACAGGAACCATCAATTTGACAAATGGAGAGGCAGAAAATACTGAGTGTGATTCCTTGAACATTGCCCCTCTCTTCTGTAAAGCTTGCTCAATTTTTAACCATAGTAAGATTCAAAACGTTCAAAACTGTTTCCACAGGAATACTGTAGGTTGGAGCAGTTAAATTCTGGCTCAGTCAGTCCTAGGTCTGCACTCATGAGCCCTAGGGCTGCAGGGCTGCGGAACTGTAAATGATGTGTCCATGCACAGGTCTGAAATTCTGAGAATTGAGAGCATAACTCTCAAATGCAAATCACTTTCAATACTAAGGAAACTTCCCCTTGGAAGTTTTCATTGAATTACTTGTCTCCGATTCACAGTCTTTGTAAATACTGTATTTATTCTTCATTTGATATTATTTTTAGGCTTTGAACACAGGGAAGAAAGCAGAGACAATTTTATATATGAGTATGTGTGATTTTTTTAAGCAAATAGTTCTATTTCCAGAGAGATTTCAGAAGAAGTTAGCAATGATATGGTTTGGAGTTTCAGGGAGGACCAAAGTAAGCACAGTGAAGGTATCGTGCAGTGCAGGAGGTGAAAACTTGTATATATCAGTGTACGTTGCTATGGAAATGCATGACAGTGTACAGATTCTTACCTATAGTAAGTGCCTTACAGACAGCCTACTCAGTAACTTAGGAAACATGCCTCAGTGAAGATTAATCTGGGATAACCTATAAGCAAAATGAAAAAGGTTTATGAAAAAATATGAAAAGACTAAAAAACAAAATAAATAGCATGCATCTGTTGACTGTTTGCTGTAGCACTCACGTGATCTCCTTGGGTCTGATACCATCGCCTCGCACATTTAGTTAGGTAAACACGATTGCAGAGGCCCAAAGACAGCTCCGGAACCAAACATTTGGCATTAAAAATCAAAGATCACATAATTACTAAAGTGACCCCTTCCAGCTCTGGCTTTATTTTTAAGCACCAGCCTATTGTTTCTTAACAGTTTCATTGGGTATCTCACAAATATTTTATCTCAACAGGTGGGTCTGTATCCACAGAGTACTTCCAGACAATGCTGTTAAAAGCACAGTCTGCCTTCCTTCTGCAGTGTTAAGTGGGCTCCCAGAAGCAGTGCCAGAGATAGACACTCAGATGCTTGGCATTTATTGAGGAAAAATTCTCAGGAGAAGTTAAGCAACTAAGGAAGGGAAGGAGCAAAGCAGAGGTGTGATCTCAGGTACTAAGACAAAGAATAGAGTAGGCTGAAGGGATAGAGAGCAACGTGCTAGGCGGGAGTGATTTTACATAAAGAAGGTCTCCCTGAGAAGGTGATATCGAAGCAGGGACCAGATGGTGTGAATATCTGGGCAGAGAATATTCCAGGCAGAAGACACAACATTTAGAAAAGCCCTGAGGTGAGAGCCTGTTTGGTATGTTCAAGGGCCAGCAAGGAGAGCCGCGGGACTGAAATAGAATGAGCCAGAGAACAATGGGGGGGATGAGACAGGACAAGTGTCCAAGGTGCATCTGGTGCAGACCTGGTTAAGTTGTGGCGGAAGCAGGGTGGAGATGAAATTCCACCCTGAGTGGCCAGAGGCCACGCAATCGCCTGTGTGGTCCTCTACATCTCCAGGTGCTGGTCTTGTCATCTGTAAAATAAGGTAAAGGACCAGATGTTCTCCTAAGCCCTAAAGTTCTATGATTCTAGAATAATTGACCTGGTATGTCATGCCTTATTTCTTCACTTATCTACTGAGAATGAATTGCTATTACACCTGAAGAACAATTAATAAGCCCCATAAATTCTTGCAGAAGAGTCCATAACATTGTAGAAGGATAGGGGAGTTGTTTTAAGGGATTAATCCATTTAACAAGTAAGTTTGAGGTGCTCAATATCTCAGGGATATTGCCCTTATCCTAGACATGGAAGGCAAGTCATAGGCATGGTTTTTATTCCTGCCTTTAGTGTGAGCTGTGGCTCACATCCAATTGTTTGATTTCATGGTTCTGTGGTAGCAGAAAGTATGAGAAGGCAGAGCATTTGGGGCTGCTTTGGGCAGGGTGTGTGGTCAAGTGAAAAGAATAGAAATAATTTATTATTGGGTTTTTAATAGTATAAGAGCATGGAAGCTGATGGAGGAATGAGTGATTAGACCCCCATGCAAAGTGCACCAGGGTAGAATTTAAGAGGAAAGAAACACAAAACATCTCATATAACATTCACCTTTCAATGCAAGATTGCAGCTGAAAGTCAAGATTGGGCTATTTCAAGTTCATGAAATGTTTTTGTAGCATGATCTTTTTTATTGAGATATAATTTGTATACCATAGTTTATCCTTTTGAAGTGTAAATTCAGGGGCACCTAAATTTGGTTAAGTGTCTGACTCTTGGTATTGATCAGGTCATGATCTCATGGTTTGTGGGATGGAGTCCCACAATGGGCTCCTCACTCTCAGTAGGGAGCCTGCTTGGGATTCTCTCTTTCCCTTTCTCTGCCTCTCCCCAACTTGTGCTCTCTCTCTCTCTGTCTCTCAAATAAATAAACTTAAAGAAAATAAAGTGTAAAGTCAGTGGGTTTTCATATATTCACAAGGTTGGGAGACCACTCTCTAATCCCAAAACTTTTCCATCACTCTAAAAATAAGCGTTTTATCTACTAGTAAGGCTTCTACATTCCCTCCCCTCACCCTGCGGAGACCAGGAATCTACTTTGCTTATTCTGAACATTTCATAAAAATGGAATCATACATTATGTAGTTTGTGCCTGGATCCTTTCACTTATTTTTTTCAAGGTACATGCACATTATAGCATGTATCAGTACTCTATTCCATTTTATGGCTGACTAATATTTCATTGTATGTATGGTACAGCATTTTGTTTATCCATTTATCAGTTAATGGGCATTTGAGTTATATCTATCTTTTGGCTACTATGAATAATTTTCCTGTAAATATTTATGTACAAGTATTTGTATGGACATTATTTTAAACTCTTTTCATGTGCATATTGGACATTTATTTATCATCATTAGAAAAATGTCTATTCAAATTCTTTGCCTATTTTTTTTACATTGGGTTAATTGGCTTTTTATTATTGAGTTGTAAGAGTTCTGTAGATATAAGGTCCCTATCAGAGAGATGATTTGTAAATATTTGTTCCCATTTGTGGCTCTCTTTTTACTTTCTTGATACTATTATTTCAGGTAAAAAATGTTTTAATTTTGATGAAGTACATCTATTTATGTATTCTTTTCTTCTTTTTCCTGTTATTTAGGTTTTGAGTTTAAGAAAATATTAACTAATCTAAGGTCACAAAGGCTGACACCTATGTTTTGTTCTAGCATTTTTATACATTTAACATTTTCCTTTGATCCATTGAGTTCTTTGTGTGTGTGTGTGTGTGTGTGTGTGTGTGTGTGTGTGTGTGTGTATGGTGTAAGGTAAGGATCTAGCTTCACTCTTTATGCATGTGACTCTCCTCTGGCTGTCCCATCACCATTTGTTGAAAATACTTTTTTTATTGGTGCATCCGGGTGGTTCAGTCGGTTAAGCATCTGATTTCAATTCAGGCCGTGATTTCACTGTTCATGGATTTGAGCCCTGCATCAGGCTCCATGCTGATGGTGTGAAATCTGCTAGGGATTCTCTCTCTTTCTCTCTCTCTCTGCCCTCCCCCCTCCTCAAAATAAATAAATAAACTTAAAAAAATAAAATACTTTTTTCTTTCCTTATTGAATAGTCTTGCATTTTTGTTGAAAATCAATTGATCATATGCATAAAGGGTTTTTCCAGGACTCTCAATTCTAGTCTATGTGTTTATCCTTTAAAAAATGCCAGATGATCTTGAATACTATAGGTTTTTTAGTCAGTTTTGACATTGGGAAATAAAAGCCTTTCAATTTGTTTTTCTTTTTCAAGATTGTTTTGGCCATTCTGAATACCTTGCATTTCCATAAGAAATTTTTCAGCCTGTCAGTTTTTGAAAAAGAAGAAGAAGAAGAAGAAGAAGAAGAAGAAGAAGAAGAAGAAGAAGAAGAAGAAGAAACACATGGAAAAAATTTAACAAAGGAGTGCAAGCCTTGTACACCAAAAACTAGAAAACAGTGTTGAAGGAAAATGGGAAGACATGCTATGTTTATGGATTGGAACTCAATATTGTTAAGCTAGCAATTTCCCCAAACTGATTTACAGATTAAGCATAATCCCCGTTAAAATTCCTTCTCTCTGAATAACTTTTTAAAAAAGTAATCTCTACATTCAATACAGGGCTTGAACTCACACCCCCAGGATTAAGAGTCGCATGCTCTACTGACTGAGCCAGCTAGATTGCTCCAATGTGTTTTATTTTTTTTGATGCTATTGTAAAAGGAATTGTTTTGTTAATTTTATTTTTAGATTGTTCATTGAGGTGTGTGAAAATACAATTAATTTTTGTATATTGATTTTACATCCTGCAAACTTGCTGAACTCATGTATTTGTTCTGCTAGTATTTTTGTTAATTCTTTGGGATTTTTAAAAAAAATTTTATTAGTTTTATTTATTTTTGAGAGGCAGAGAGAGAGAGCGCACATGTGGGGTAGGGGCAGAGAGAGAGGGAAACACAGAATCGGAACCGGGTACAGGCTCTGAGCTGTCAGCACAGAGCCCAATTTGGGGCCCGAACTCATGAACCGTGAGATCATGACCTGAGCCGAAGTTGGACGCTCAACCGACTGAGCCACCCAGGTGCCCCTTCCTTGGGATTTTTTTTTACATACAAGATCATGTTATCTTCAAATAGAAGCAGTTTTATGTCCTTGTTTCCAAACTGATTGTTTTGTTTTGTTTTTTTAATATATCTTTCTCTTGCCTAATTCTCCTGGTCCAAACTTCCATGCATTATTCCTTAGAAGTGGTGAAAGCAGGCATCCTTGTCTTGTTGTTGATTGTAGGAAAAAGCTTTTAGCCTTTCATCTTAAATATGATATTAAGTGTTTGTTTTTTGAAGATGCCCTTTATTTTGTGGAGGAAGTTCTATTCTATTCCTACTTTGTTGAATGTTTTTTTAATCATGAGAAGGTGTTTGAATTTTTCAAAAAAATTCTGTATCTGTTGAGATGATCACATTATTTTGTCCTGTATTCAGTTATTAAGGTGTACTACCTCGATAGAATTATTTTCTGTTGAACTATCTTTGCATTCCTACGATAAATGCCAGTTGGTCATGATATATAATTTTTTTCATATGCTACTGGATTTCATTTACTAGTGTTTTAAAAAATATTTTTGCATCTATATTCATAAGGCATGTTAGTCAGTAGTATTCTTTTCTTGTGGTATCCCTGTCTGGCTTTGGAATCAGGGTAATGATAACCTCTGGGATGAGGTAGGCAGTATTGCATTTTCATACATTTTTGGAAGAGTTTGTGAAGACTTGGTGCTAATCCTTCTTTAAACATTTGGTAGGATTTAGCAGCAAAGAACTCTG
This sequence comes from Panthera leo, assembly GCF_018350215.1. Lineage (NCBI taxonomy): Eukaryota > Metazoa > Chordata > Mammalia > Carnivora > Felidae > Panthera > Panthera leo. Next base: position 47,270,097 of record NC_056681.1, read on the forward strand.
GTCCTGAGTTCATTTGTTTGCTATTTCAATATTTCTCCTTTATATAGATCTATTCAGATTTTAATTTCTTCTTGAGACATTTTTTGTAGCTTGTGTCTGTTGTCAATTTTAGTTAAGTCATATAATTTATTGGCACATAACTATTTATATTATTCTTTTCTAATCCTTTTTAATTTCAGTAAGGTTTGTAGCAATCTCCCTATTTCATTCCTGATTTGGGTAATATAAGTCTTCTCTTTCCCCCTCCCCCCATGACTAGGTTGCCTAAAAATTAGTCAATTTTGTTGATCTTCTAAAATATCCAATTTTTATTTTCTTATTTTTATGTAATGACTTTCTAGTCTTCATTTCATTTATTTCTGCTTTAACATTTCTTTCTTTCTGCTTGCTTTGAGTTTAATTTGCCCAACTTTTTCTGTATTCTTAAGGTAGAAGGTTGTTGACCTGAGAACTTTCTTCTTTTTTAATGTAGATGTTTATAGCTATAAATTTTCCTTTAAGAACTGTTTTAGCATAATCCTATAAGTTTTAGTTTGTTGTGTTTTTGTTTCCTTTATCCCAAGAAATTTTCCACTTTCCCTTGTGATTATTTTTCTCTTAGGCCATTTGTTATTTAAAAATGCATTGTTTAATTTCCACATATTTGTGGATTTCCCAAGTTTTCTTCTATTGTTGATTTCTAAATTCAGATTGTGGTCAGATAATATACTTTGTACTCCTTCAGTCTCTTTAAATTATTGAGAATTATTTTATGGCTCAATATGTTGTGTATCTTAGAGAATGTTTCATGTGCACTTAAGAAGAATGTGATTTCTGTTGTTGAACATAGTGATCTAAATATGTCTATTAGATATAGTTGGTTTACAGTGTTGTTCAAGTTTTCTATTTCCCTAATCTTCTAATTATGGTTTTAATTATTGCTGTATTATTAAAAATGAAGTATTGATGTCTCAAAATATTATTTTTGAATTGTCTGTTATTCAGTTCTGTTGATTTCTGCCTCACATGCTTGTTAAGTAAATATACATTTATAATTCTTAGATATTCTTGAATGATTGACCTTTTTATAATCATAAAATGTCCTTTGTATCTATTAATAATTTTGTCATAAATCCTATTCCATTTGATATTGATGTAGTTGCTTCATCTGTCTTTTGGTTATATCTTTTTCCATCCATTTAATTTTTTAAGTTTATTTATTTATTTGAGAGAGAGAGAGAGAGAGAAAGAGAGAGAGAGAGAGAGAGAAGTGGGAGGAGGGGCAGAGACAGAATCCCAAGCAGGCTTTGTACTACCAGCTCAGAGCCCAACATGGGGCTTGATCTCATGAACCATGAGATTATGAACTGAGCCAAGAGCTAGAGTCAAAGGCTTAATTGACTGAGTCACCCAGGTGCCCCACCATCCATTTACTTTTAAAAGGTTTTTTTTTGTTTGTTTGTTTGTTTAAGTAATCTCTACACCCAACATGGGGCTCTAACTTACAACCCAGAGATCAAGAGTGTCATGCTCTACCAACTGAGCCAGCCAGGCACCCCTCAATCCCTTTATTTTTAATTCATTTGTGTCTTTGAATACAAAGTTTGTTTCTTTTAGAGAGCACATTATTAGATCAATTTTATCCATTCTTCCAATATCTGCCTTTCTGAAAGGATTAATTCATTCACATTTAATGCTATTATTGATGTAACTGGATTTACATCTGCCATTTTTTTTTTTTTTTTGTCTCATGCCTGTTTTGTTCCTCTCTTCTTCCATTACTTCCATCTTTCATGTAAAATAAATATTTTCTGGTAAACCAATTTAGCTCTCATACCATTTCTTTTGCTGTATTATTTTGAGTTGTTTTCTTAGTGGCTGCCCTGAGGATTACAACTTATAACTTAACTCATAAAGATTTTGTTCAAATTAATATTAACTTAGTTTCAATATTATACAAAACTTTGTCCCTTTATAGCTCCATTCTCCCCCTTCTCCTTTATGCTATTTTTGTCATACAAATTAGATCTTTATATATTTTGCATGCCCCTCAAAACAGATTTATAATTAGTCCCTACTTTAGTTGCCTTTTAAAATAGGAGAGGGGGCGCCTGGGTGACTCAGTCAGTTAAGCATCCGACCTCAGCTCAGGTCATGATCTCATTGCTCATGAGTTCAAGCCCTGCGTCAGGCTCTGTGCTGAAAGCTCAGAGCCTGGAGCCTGCTTCCAGTTCTGTGTGTGTCTCTCTCTCTGCCCCTCTCCCACTCACGCTCTGTTTCTTTCTCTCAAAAATAAAGGTTAAAAAAATTAAAGTAGATAGGAGAGAAAAACACTACAACAAAAAATGTTTGTACTGTCTTTTGTATTTACCTACACAATTACCTTTTCTGGTGCTCTTTGTTTAGTTATGCAGATTTGTTTATTCATTTGGATTTGATGTGTCCTTTTATACCAGCCTTGAGGACTCCCTTGTATTTCTTAAAAGCCTAGAAACAAATTAGGTTTTTGTTTATCTAGGAATGTCTTCATTTAGCCTTTATTTTTTGAAAGATAGTTTTGCTGGATATAGAATTCTTATTTTACATTTTTTTCAACCTTTGAGTGTAATCATACTACCTTCAAGTTTCCATAGTTTCTGATAAGAAATTTGTTGTTAATATCATGAGGATTCCTTATTCACAGTGAATAGTTTCTCTTTTTCTGTTTGAAGAGTCTCTGTCTTTGGATTTTGACAATTTAATTATGATATGTTTAGGTGTAGATCTCTGAGTTCACCATACTTGTTCATTGAGCTTCTTGGAAGTATATATTAATGTATTTCATCAAATTTTGTGAGTTTTGGCCACCATTTTTCCCAACAGTCTTTCTGGAACTTTCTTTTTTCACCTTCTGGGTTTCCCAATATGCATATGTTGGTAGGCCTGATCATGTTCATGTTCAAATCTCTGAGGCTCTGTTCATTTTTATTTATTCTTTTTCTTTCTGTTTGTCTAACTAGGTAATCCCAACTGGCCTATTTTAAACTTTGTTAATTCTTTCCTCTTCCAGCTCAAAATTGTCAATACCTATTTAGTAATTTTTTTTCGTTTTAATTATTTTACTTTTCAACTCTAGAGTTTCTGCTTGGTTCTTTTTTTTTTTCTTTCTACTTCTTTATTGATATTCTCTATTTAGTGGACAACATTTTCATACTTTCCTTCATTAAGAGACATATTTACACAGAGTTTCCTACAGTTCTTTAAACATGTTTAAAATACTTGATTTAATGTTATTTTGTTTTGTTTTGTTTTGGTTTTGGTTTTGGTTTTTTGTTTTAGTTTTTGTTTTGGTGTGTGTGTGTGTGTGTGTGTGTGTGTGTTTGGTCTAATAAATCTAACATTAAACGTCTGGACCAATAAACTTCCCAGGCTTTTGAGGGCATCTGTGTATGTTTTTGGGCATGCCTTCTGTGCTCAGATGGGCAATTTACAGCTGTGACTTAAACTCCATTTCCAACTTGTGCAGAGCTTCAACATCAGCCAAATGTGGGAAATTAGGCCCTTCTCAGGTTTTTCCTGGGCATGTGCTGGTCCTTAAACATGCATGTGCCTTCTGGATTCCCAAGTATATGTGGGAGTTTTCAGAGCCCTTTCTGGGCATTTCATGACCTAGTTATTGCTTTAAGGTTTTTTTGGTCACGTTGTTGTTTGCCTCAACTTTTCTTATTGCCTCATTCAGCTGCAATGTTTAAAATTGTCACTAATTGTTTTTGACAAATGTCTCCAGGGAAAAGTCTTTTTCATTGGTAGACTACTGAGTCAGGATTAATAAAAACAAGCCTGTGAGTATGCTTTTCCAGAGAACTGCCAGAAAAATCAAATAATGATGCTTTTCACGAATGGAGCTTTACAAGAGTTCCAACCCCATTCTGCTTCCTCCTGTGTCTGCTAGGCTGCTGGTATTCACTGTGATTGTGGGGCTGTTAATTTTCAATGTTCCCACAGAGCTGGAAAGATGAGGATGGGAAAGAATCACTTAAAATGCCTCAAAGCTCTCCGTTCTTACTGCAATCAGCTATTTTATCTGAATAAATGCTCCTCACATTGTTCCAAGAATTGGATTCATTTCCATAGTTCAGAATAAGTTTATTCTGATAAGTTTTGCCAGTGTTCTTGATGCTTTTATGGAGGAAAGGATTTTCAGCAGACCTTGCTCCACCATTCCTGCTGACATCACTCTGTAACATATTTTATTAAAAGCATGTTTTCAGACAATTATCTTTTATCCAAGAGTTTTTCATTAGTGGGGAAGCCAGTTGTAGAGGTGGGTAAAGCAGAGGCAAATAGCCCATTTATGGAAGTCACTCAGGATCAACAAGGCTTGGGAAAGAAAAAAAAAAAAACAGATAACAAGTATGTGTAATCATCATGCAGAAACACCAAGTGATTTGGGGAAATAAATGCACAAAATTCCTTCAAGTAACCTAGAAGTTTCTCATTTTGAAAGAAATGAGTGTAGTAATCATACCTATCTTATAAAATAACTAACATTTTCAAAAACTAATAGGGAACATGGATAGGACTTTGGGGTAAATGTACTCAATAGATGTTAATTTTCATTTTATAAAATGAAAAAAAATTAAATAACAAATTCAATAGAAAATAGAATGACAACAAAATTGTTTCCTGATATTTGTAGTTGCATGACTATAAGCTAATGACTTAAGCTATGGGAGAAAAGTCATCTAATAGTCATGGGGTATATTTTAAAATATGTTTCTCAGGATAAGTTGGTGGTCAGTGTACTGAATGAGTGATTCCACACAGCTTGAGATCCTGGAAGTGTTGGGGTTGCAAACTTGTTTGCATAAACCTTAGTTAAAGACTGCTGCAGTACTTCCAGTAGACAAATCAGAACATCATTCGGTCATCATTAAAAGGTTGATGTGGTGAGAGGAAGGATATTTCAGGAATTCCTGGTGGGGTGTTTGGAGTGATAGGCAATGCATAGATGATAGGGAAGAAACATTTAGAGTAAGAAGATGGGTTGGCTGCCATCTTGGTCCAATGGGATGTTAAGGTTTTGGAGTGGATCAAGCTGTCCAACAGCTGTTTCTGCCTTGATCTTGTCCATGTGTTCTAGAGTGGTTATATGACCTCCAACTACCTAAATCTTCTCAATTATAATGTGGGGTGCTTATAATACAATTAGCACCCTGAACTGATTTTAATCAACGTGTTAGAATTAGAGGCTTTTTTTCATTGATGTTCTTTTAGTGACAAAATGTCCTAAGGTGGTTGCTTTTTATGAATTTAAAGAAATAATAGTAACTTCTATTGAAATATTTATTATTCTTATATGTCATGCTGAGAAGCTATGGATAAATTTTTATTAATTTAACACTTAATATATGAAGATTTACCTAAACGAACAATTGTTTGCTTACATAATTAAAATTCAAACAGGATCACTCATGTTCTGCCTTTCACAGAACATTTGGAGGAATGTTTATGATGGATAACTTGCTTTCTCTTGGCCCTCGGCTAATAAAGAGTGAAATAGTAATGCTCAAATGCCCACTTTCAAACGATATGGAGTGTGTTAAATGAAAAGTAAACTGTGCCTTTCCCTTTGGCCCTCCACTGTCTTATTCTTCAGAGGAAGCCCATCCATCACCAGTTTCATAGCTGTTCAGCTTGTTTTTTCTTCACCCACGTATTACAAAGTTTGTCTTTCATACCACACAGACATAGATACACACTTTTACTCAAACACCACACCCTATATTTTGCTTCTTAAATAAAAATATAATCATATTATACACTAACACCAGCCTCAGACCTCTGCAGTGCTTCTACATATTACTCAGAATAAAAGCTGGAGTCCTTATAACAGCTTACAAAGCCCTATAAGATCTGCACCTCCTCCCCATCTGGCCTCATCACTGTTTCCATGCTTAATTCATCTTTATACATGGTGAACTCTGTGCTGTTCCTCAAACACATTGAACATACTCTTACCTAGGGCCTACTCTCTCAAATATAAATAAACATTTAAAAATAATTTCTAAATTAGAAAGGATGAATCAGGTTGCTATTTTCTTTTGTTTTTATTGTCCTTTTGATTGAGGTAGCCATAAACTTGACCCAATTTCCAACTAGGTGCTAAACTGAGGGTGTGACAGTGACTAAACCAGAGATGAATCCATGGATTTAAGGAAAAAGGATGAATCACTAAACATGAAGGCAATTGATCCACCCAGGGCTGAGGAGAAGATGCCAGGGGAAGTGCTCAAGAATGCCAGGCCCCAGAGAAAGGAGATATTAAAGGTGTCGATTAAATATTGAAATTAGTTTGAAACTGAGTACACTAGTGAAGATTTGCTGTAAGATCAGTGTTGTTTCGCCCTTAAAATATGGAATAATTCACTGGAGAAACAGTGAGGGTTTGCAGTGCTTTTACAGAAAGGTTTTTAATAATGGATGCAATTTCTTTAATGAAAACATAGGACTATTTGCATGTTCTATTTCCTTTTATATCAGTTTTTAAATATCACATTCACAAAGGAATTCAACCATTTTATCTAAATTGTCAAATGTACCAGGAAAGGTTGTTTATAATAACCCCCTATCTTTTAACTATTTATAGGGTCTGCACTCACATCCTTTTTTTCATTTCTGATATTATATTGGTTTATTCTTTTATTTTTGGTCTGTATTCCTAGGGATTGATTCCTTTTATTAATCTACTTAAAGAACTAGGTTTTGGCTTTGTCTATTTTCTTGAATTATACTTTTAAGAATCCCCAGATCCTCAGTAGTTGACACAATGATTCTGTCATTGCAAGACTATGGAAAGCAGAAAGATTGAAGAAATGCCTCTAGAGAAGAACAAGGAGAAAAAAAATTCACAACTCAGATAAAACTATATCCACTCATCCTATTTCCTCAGAGCAGAGGCAACAGAGAGAAAGTACATCACAGATGTTTAATACAAGTAACAAAAATATGATTTATATAAACATTATCCTGGTTAAATTATGAACTTACACTATTTCTCTGGTTCTTTGGGCCTCTTTTATGAGATTTAGATCAATGCTTCCCAAACTTTTCATAAGGGAGAACATGTGGAAGAGATGGGAATCCACAGTAACTCCTCTCCTTTCCACATTTTTTTTTTTTTGCACTTTGATTACTGAGAGGGTTAAGAGTCTGGGCCCTGCAGTCATTTCTCCTGGGTTGGTCAGCTACTTTCTAACTGTGTGACATTGGAGGGCCAACACACTGAAGTTTAGAAACAAGTACATGGATAGTATTTCTGGGTAAAAATTCTTCAGTTTTAGTTCAGACCATTTGAGTGTTTCAGAGATCCACAATATTCCCTTTCCCATAGACAATGCTGATATTCTTTTTAAATAAGGCTTAATATTGACATAGGCAAGGAAATTTAAGTTGGTACAGGGCCAGGAGCTCCCCTATTTATACATAGCAATCTGATCTCCTTGTGTGGAGGTGACAAGGTATAATTTCAAGTCTGATTTTAAATTTCACCTATTTCAAAGATCATAAAATAGTTGAAAGGTTGCTACTGAATAAGTCATTTATTTCACATAGAGCATTTGGCCAATGAAATGCTGTTTAACACATACCTTTAAGGTGATAGTTTTTCAAGCTGATATCAGGGAGCAGAGCACTACAAGATGTTCAGTCAAAAAAAGATTTTCATGGTCAAATATGTTTCTGAAGCGCAGTTCTCAATGTCTACCTTGGATGTTCTCAAACTTTAGTATATCTATCTCTGAAGAATTGTACAGAAAAATTGGAAAAATAGTGTAGTGACCCAGTGTAGTCTAGAGATCCAGAAATAAGGCTTCACTTGCAAGTAATTATTGGGGAGGTGATGCCATGGAGAGAGGAGAGGAGGAGACAGGGAAGGGACAGAAGATAGAACGCATGCTATTGAGCATATCTCTGCTGAGGAGCTCAGTCTGGCTGGAGACCTCTGAGGAACAGTATAGACAACCTCAGTGAGTAAGAATGGTGTGCTGGCTATCCTTCCCTCCAATACATCGTTGACCATGAGATGTTCTTGTGGCTTTTCCAACCTGCTCTGTGCAAGCTGAGAGAGAGTCCCCAGGCAGCAGTATGTTGTAAGCCTGCACTGGACAGATGGATGCTGCAGAGATGCATGTGGGTACCACTATCTCTGTTACACTCAACATTTCTCAAATTTGACCATACAATGACATTTCCCTCTCCATCCCTTATGGATTTCCCCCCTTCTTTTCATAATAACGACTAGCATCATATTGAACCAAAGTTTTGTAGAATACACTGGGAAATTTTAGTTTTAGATTATGGTTTTCCCCTCCTTTCCCTATTCAGATATACATCATAAGCAGGAAATGAGGGGTTAGTAACACTTGGTTTTATAAAAGAATGTCTTATGGGGGAGAATTAATTTGAAATTCTTTTATCAGTCCCCCATGGCTCAGAACCTTAGTTGAAATGCTTCTCTTAGAGAATGTCTTATGTTATTGCCTGTTCCCATTACTGTGGTTGTGTAACAAGTCACCCCAAAACTTGGTAGCTCAAAACAATGATATAGATTAAACTCAGTGGATCAGGGACTCAGATGGCATGGTGGAGATGACTCACCTCTGTTCCTTGGTGTTAGAGCCTCAGATGGAAAATCAAAAGTCTCTCACTCATATTTTTGATATGTCCGTAATGAAGGCCTCCTCTGTGTGTCCATCTCCTACACACCTTCCAGCATGGATGTCTCAAGGTAGACAGACTTCCTACATGGACTGTCAGGGCTTCTGAGGGGCAGGTCCTGAGAGAAAGAATCAGGTGGAATCATATAACTTTTTATTACCTTGTCTCAGAAGCCATGCTTCATCCCTTCCACCATATTCTGTCTGTCAAAATAGTTATGCAAGTGCCCAGGTGTAGAGGGAGGGAACACAGAGCTCACTTCTCACAGAGAAGTGGTAGCATTGCATTGGAAGAACAGCATGTGGAAGGAGAGGTGCAAGAAGGCAGCCATCTCTGGGAAACACAACCCTCCACACTGTCCCGGAATGTCAGCAGGTGGTGAGATGCACCTCTCTGTCACTTAGGGAAACTGCTCCCACATCTGTTTCTGTGCAACCCAAAGAGAAGATTCTATGCAACCCAAAGAGAAGACATTCTTCCTCTTTGCTCCTTGAGTCCTTGGGGTGCCTCATTCATTGTTTCATCTCCAGCACCTGGGGTAATGCTGCATCCAGCACATGCTAAGTAAAGTGTTTTGAATGTATGAGTGCATTGCCTCTCATTTTATTTTAACATTGCTTATTAGGAGAAAGCAGGAGAAGAAGAAACACAAATGTCACCCCATGGGACTCAGTGGGAGAGCTGATGCCACCTTTTCCCTTAGTGTTTGTCGTTCCCCATGACATCCCATGGAGCAGGTGCCATCAGTACTCTCATTTTATGGACGGGGGCTTTTACAACTAAAAAGCCCAAATGCCATGGCCAAAAGCACACAGGTGGTATGGGGTTTGGGAAGCAGGTCTTCCTGCAGAAGGGTCCAAACACTCCCATCACTTACCCATCCTTTAGGAAGATGAAGCACAGCCCTACATGCTTTTATTTTAAACCCTAGCCCTCTGGCCTGCTCTAGATGAATGGTACAGAGGTGTCAGAGAGGCTGGTTGAGTCCCTTCCACTCCCCACTGGGTGGGAAACTCCTGCCCTATGAAGCCAATTCCTGCCTTTTCTTCATATGACATATATTGAGTCTTAACCATGCATTTTAACATTCAGGAACTTGGCTTTTAGTGTTTTGCTCAGATAGCAAGTTAATTTCCCTGGAGCTGAAGCGACTTGTTCTGCCAACGTATTTTTGGTCCCCAGGAAAAGAAAGGCCACCCCTTCACTGTGTGAGTCATGGCCTGTAAACAATCATGAGACATCTGAGTTCCCCTCATGGTTTGTATCCCAGACTGAAGACTTCATCTTCCCAATGGGTACTTTTTTTTTTTAAGATCGAAGGAGTTTTATGAGATTTAGGAATTTTATAGCTTTAGGCTAAGTAAGATCAAGCACTAAGAGTTCCATTTAAAGTTTTCAAGAGAATCCTTAGGTAGGGCTCATAAATTCTGGAACAAGGCAGCCACAGATTCCAGCAGAACTGATCTACTCGTAACTCCCCATGAAACCTTCTCCCTGGTGAGCTTTGGAAAATATTTGCTGCCCACAGCCTGGGGTGACGGCAAACATTCCTGCGCAGGCCTGGTGTCGGGGCGCCATGGTGTGGCACAGCTGTGACCGCTCCGGTTGGTGTCCGGCTTGTGGCCTGTCACAGGGTGTTTACCTGAGAATGAATGTGAGAGCCACAGGGCCAGTCTTGCGTCTCGCGGGCAGAGGGAACTGTGCACAGCTATTTTAAAGCAGAGGGCTGTACATCTTGTCCATGGCCTGCTGCTCACAAGGACAAACAGGGCTCACCTAACGAGGGGACATTCTCCAAACAAACCCCGTTACACTTCAAGAGTTGCTTTCAGACTGAAAAGAAAAGGGGACAAAAGGGTCTTACATGCGCCTACGGTAAAGAGAGCACACAATTCTGGAGGCAGAGGCCAGCCGCCTGCACATTCCTGTCACTGTGGGGACTGCTTCGAGACAGAATTGGGTGGTGGTGCACAAGTGCACATTCATGTACATGTGCACACACTCCGACACAGATACACACACCACTATGCAGAAGTGTTCACACTTGCATGTACACACGGAGACACTAATACACACATTCACACAAATATATGCACAAAGTCACATACATTCATGAACGTACACTGTCACACATGTGCACACAAATGTAAACACACATACATGGTAGACATGAACAGAAATAAACACACTCTCACACATGCACGCTCACACACACAGACAACTCACCAACACTGGCACAGTTACATGCCTGCACTCAGCTTACAGATTTACACACATACGATCATTCTCACACACACTCACTCATGCCCCACCGCACACCCACATAAACATCCGTACACACATCTCCTCATGCAAATACACCGTCCTGCACCACGGTCTTGCAAATGTGCACAGTCTCATCACACAGACACTCATGCATGTACAGCTCCCACTCAAATACACAAGTGTGGTGTCTCTGGTTCCTTTGAAAGTTTTTGCCATCTGCAGTTTGGTGGGTGTCTTCACCCCTGGGGGGCTGATCTTGGGCCCAGCTGACCTCATGTACCTGCTGATGCCTATCGGAGTTTGGATCAAAAGGGATTTCTACTTTCTCCCTCCCGTGTCCTCAGCATGAAGGACAATGACTTCTGTGGTACTTTACAGACCAACAGAGTGCCTCAGGTAGATTCTCCTTGGTTGGTTGAAACCTCATGGTCAGGTTCATGGACTGTCAGAAGTTAGTGAGCAATTTTGCATTTTCCTGTTTGATTACCTGTATTTTGTTAGCTGAAGTTTATCTTATGCAAACTGGTCATCTCTCTGCATCCTTTCCACCTTTCCAGGTGTTTTCTTGTGATGCCCACAATGACACAGTGAAATAACTCACTGAATGAGTCACCAGCTCTTCTGTAACCTCAACTTGGCTTGAAAAATGCAAATCCGGTAACTACGGCATGAGTCTTATCCCAGACAGCACTGGTCTACCATATATTAACATGGCTCTGGGTATGGATGGTGAGCCAGGTGACATTTCCTCTATTATCTGGAAAATGAATGTATTTTTGGACATTTAAATTATTGTTAGTACCCAGAATATTACAATAATTTTATTAAAATAAAAAAGCATTAATACCTCTTCTTTTGCCAGTCAAATAATTTTAACATTCTCATATAATTCCTTTCAGTCCTTATTCATATGGTCATATAATAATGTAAGTGAAGTTTTATGAAGAATCCACATTAGATCTCTTCTTTGAATCCCTGGTTCTAACCCTCATTCTCTAGAATAATCAGACACCCTTCTATGTCAATTCTAGTGTCATCAGAGCAGGCAGTAAATTGAAAAAATTAGAAAGGAGGACTATGCAAAAATCACACGTGTGTGTGTGTGTGTGTGTGTGTGTGTGTGATAAAATACAGGAATATAAATTTACCATCTTAATCACTGTTTTAATGTTTATTTTTGAGAGAGAAAGAATGTGTGCATGTGAATGGGGGAGGGCCAGAGGGTGAAGGAGAGAGAGAATCCTAAGCAGGCTCCATGCTCAGTGCCAAGCCCAACGTGGGGCTCAATCCCACAAACCATGAGATCATGACCTGAGCTGAAATCAAGAGTCAAACACTTAACCCAACTGAGCCACCCAGGTACCTCTATCCTAGTCATTTTTAAAGGTACAGTTCAGAGGCATTAAGTATATTCACATTTGTGTATAACCACTCATTTCTAGAACATTTTCATGTTGCAAAACTGAAACTCTGTACCCATGAAACAATAATTCCATGTCTGTCACTTCCCCCAGCTTCTGGGAGCCATGATTGCCCTATTCTAGAAGATTTTATAAGTGGAATTATACAATATTTGTTGTTTTATGACTGGATTATTTCAATCTCCATAATGTCTTCAGTGTCCATCCATGTTGTAGCGTGTATCAGAATTTCTTTCCCTTTTAAAGCTGAGTAATATTCCTTTGCATGTGTAAATCACATTTTGCTTAGCCATTCACCTATGATGGACACTTGGGTTGTTTTCACCTTTTGGCTGTTGTGAACATGCTGCTGTGAACATTGGTGTATAGAGTCTCTTAAAAATAAAATCACCTAATAACTAGATTTATTGACAAGTTGACACTTACTTCAGAGTCTTAGTTTCCTTATCTGTAAAGTGAGATCACCAAGGTGACATGGTGAATAAGTGGGGGGCCATAATCTTATACCAAGTTCTGTCTAAGCCTCAGGAAGAACAGTTCTACATCGGGACCCAGAAGGCACATAAGCTTATTCCTGAGCATCTCTTAGCTCTCAGCCCACCCTCAGCTGGGCATCCTTTGGCATTCAATGGGTTTTCCAAGTGGATTCCCAGAAAGAGGCAGATCCCATGAGCTCATTCTCAGCAGGCCAACAAGTACCAGTTGGTGTGAGCTGAGTGAATGTCAAACTTCTCCAAGGAATTTCTCAGACATAGTCACAGACACAGACACACACACACAGACACACACACAGATACACACACACACACACACACCCCTCAACAACTGGGATACCATAGAGACAGTGGAGAAGCACTAGAGTTAGACAATGTCTCACCTCTGACAAAACTCAAGAGCTGTTGACCTCATTGTCGTGGGGTGCTATTGAGTGAATGAAGTGTTTATTATGTCAAGATCCCACCATAAGTAAGAATATTTATTTCTTTTTTTGCCATGTTGATGGCTCTAACTTTACATATGGATATTCTTTTTGGAAGAAGTATTGTTTACATCTAAAGGCATGAAATTAGGGAAGGAAAGCATGTAGAAAATAGGAACATGCATGCAAACATGAATACTGTTTTATTGTCCTTCAGCAAAAGGCCACAGAAAGGAAATAAATTAACCTTTGGAAAATGCAGAAGGCAAAACTCACATACCCTCCTCTGATCTCTCTTTCTAGCTCCTGCTCCTTTCTCCAAGAACCTAGGAGAAAGGAGGAAGAAGGAGGGAACTTTCCATTCTCCTAGGAATCAAAAGGCAGAATGTCAGGTCCCCACAGCTAAAACAATTGGCTCTGCCTCCCCTGCCTGGACTTCCCTCCTCTGCCCTGGAGTCCAGAGTCTGCTGGGAGAGAGAACCATTTGGGTGGGGTCCAACAAGGGTGCCTTTCATCCCTGCCCTGCTAACTCCTGCCATTGGGATTATGATTACAATGCCTGGCCTCCTCTCAGCAATTGATAGTTGATTTGGGGCGGGGGAAGTGGAGCCTGGACACAAACGTATTGAAGAAGCCCACACTGTGATTTTAACATGCAGCCAGTATTAAGATCCACTTACTAGATGAGAGGAAACCCAGAAGGCCCACTGGGAAGAGCACCCTATACTTGTGAGGTGGGGTGGGGAGGGGTCCTTGACAAATTTTGCAAGTTCAGCTCTCCTCTAACTCACAACTCGGACTCATAGCCAAATAGATTCCTGTCCCCAGTGGACAAGATCTCATGAAAGCGAACCAGCCTATTTCCTATGGAAGCAAACCTATATACATTGGTGACAAAGTAATTTTAAATTCTTTCTTTTCTTTCTTTCTTTCTTTTTTTTTTGAAGTGGATAACAATCAGGATCATAAAATCATCCCCTAGCATGAAAGCATTAGCCCTGACACGCATTAGCATATCACATCTTCTTATGTTGTTCTGGGACCTTATTTTAAGCATCAACACGCTGGGTCCATGTGGTATCAGTGAAGTGTGTAGTGGGAGTTTGCAGTTCTGTTCTCCCCTCCACTCAGTCTCTCCACGTGACTACCTATAAGATTGGGCATCAGTACTGGAGTTCATGCCCATCTACTGGGATGAGAAATGAAGGAACTTGAGCTCTACTGACAAAAATCTTTTTTCCTCCCCCTACCTCATTCTGAAGAGTCACATTTCATACCTGGAGCTGGACAGCTGAAGACAATAAAAAATGAGTAAAAACCAACTCACACAAGGAAAGAGTGCTTGAGAGATATTTAGACTCAATCATTCTTGGCTGAGTTTTCTCAGCACTCAATGGCTTAGAGCCATGTCTGAAGTCATGATAGCAAAGGCTGGAAGAGATTTATTGTGATAAGAGAATGTACTCTAAGGGGTACTGGGCTACATCTTCCAGAACTTTCATGCTAGTATTTTGGAAATCCCCCCCCCCCCCGCCAAGGATTAATTAGAGCAAGTACTACAACAATGACGATAGTGACAGATGATTACGTCTACCACTGCACTTTATTTTCATTATCTGATTTAAGATTTCAGTGAAGATAACAAGACCATGATATTGTCTCCACTTTATTGATGAGGAAATGGAAGCCGAGGGAGATTAATTCATTTGCTTAATGTAACACAGCAGCTCAATTCCAGCTGTGGATTCCAGTCCAAGTCTATATGATTTGAAGCCATGTGACTGGCAACAAGAACTGTCAATGATCATTTCTTCATTAAGGTATTTCCTACTATGCATTGGCACTGCCACTACCCACCCAGTCTGACCGCCTTCTCCTGTAACAGTCCATTTTTCACAGTGGTATTGGATGCATTGTTCCCAAACACACATTTACCAGTACAGTCTGCAATTCAATGCCTTTCTCTGTGTCTATGGGATAAGGTCCTGGGTATATCACCCACAGCCCTCTATAGTAATTCCCCGGGAAAAACAATCCAAGCAGGTACACATTCCCAACCTTGGGCCTTTGTTTCCCTCAGCCCCTCCTGAAACCCTTGCTCCTTGTTACTTATTGAGCTCCTGCTTGTCCTGCATGGGGGCTGTGTAAGATAATCACAATCCTGTACTCTGGAGTCAGCCAGACCCTGGGTCATTCATTAGCTCTTCAATGGGAGAGATGTCACAGCTGCAAAAATGTGGCTATGGGGTCATGAATGCAACATAGTAAATGTAAAGGACAGAGGATGGTTGATGTTCAATAAACTAGTGTTTTTTATTTTTATTTTTTAACATTTATTCATTTCTGAGACAGAGAGAGACAGAGCATGAACGGGGGAGGGTCAGAGAGAGAGGGAGACACAGAATCTGAAACAGGCTCCAGGCTCTGAGCAGTCAGCACAGAACCCGACGCGGGGCTCGAGCTCACATACCGCGAGATCGTGACCTGAGCCAAAGTCGGACGCTTAACGACTGAGCCACCCAGGCGCCCCTAAACTAGTGTTTTTTAAATAGTGAGTCACATCTGATTAGTGGATTGAGGCCAGAATTTTTTTTTAATGTTGCCTTGGATTCTATCCCTCAAAGCCTGGCCCAAGCTCTTTCATGCTTGTCTCCATTTAAATGTTCTCCCTTTGCCTCCCCTCCTCCCACACTTGCTCTGAAATTCCTAGAAACTTCTAGTTGGGATCTCAAGTAGAAAATCCCCTTTTCAAAATGCTTCAACTGTGGAGTGAATGAACTGTAAATCCTTGAAAACAATTTCCTGACTGTTTTCATGCTTTTTCAGACAAAGTGTTAGGTACATAGCTGGTTGTATAAGAACAGTCTGGCCACTGATTCATCAGTTGGAATTGAAACAAGCTCTGGAAGATGACTCTGGGCAATGCTGGGCTGCGTGATTAAGAGAAGGCTCAGATGCTTGGTACTAACACAACTAATGCAACACACAACAGACTGCAGAACCTTCCACGCCAACAGTGAATGAGGACTACTGGCCAAATGACACATCTTGGCGTGAAAGCCGGACTGTTCACTTTGTTGCATTTTATACCAAAGAAATACAAATGATAGCATCCGTCAAGGTAGTAATTTCCCAGCCTATGGGGTGGGGGCAGAGGATCCCTGGGGAGAAGCAGAATTATTCTCAGGAACATGGAGCATGGCTTTTGGGCTAAGGAAACAATGTGCTGCCTACCCAAGGTGCATTCCACTGAATTTAGGATAGTGTGGATTGTGATGCTTACCAGTATTTATGCACTGCTAGAAAATAAACACTGACATTAAAGTATTAGCAAAATGGCTAAGATGTTGTCAATTGTCAAGGACATGCCAATATCATAGGCACTACTGTACAAAAGAAAAAGCATGTTTTAAGACTGATGAAGTATTGTAAGCACTGTTTTTCAAGTTAACATAGACATCTTGTTAAAGCAGATTAGTAAAGTTCAAATTTATTTTAAAATGTTGCAGAACATGGGGCGCCTGGGTGGCTCAGTCTGTTGAGCATCTGACTTCGGCTCAGGTCATGATCTTGCGGTTTGTGAGTTCGAGCCCCGTATCGGGCTCTGTGCTGACAGCTCAGAGCCTGGAGCCTGATTTGGGTTCTGTGTCTCCTTCTCTCTCTGCCCATCCCCCGCTTGTGCCCTGTCTCTCTCTGTCTCTCAAAAATAAATAAATAAATGTAAATTACAAAAATGTAGAACTCGTGATAACATTTTCTTTTTCTCCATGGTTGCTAAAAATACAACTATCCAGAGTTTTGACCTTTCAAAAGGCCTTCATTCCCAATAATGTTTCTCCCTGCCTCCTTTCTGGGGGTTCCTGTGAAAAATCATTAACTCCTGGGGAGCAGATAAAGGTTCTGAAGAAGGTCGCAAAGGAGCTGCTAATTATACACAATTAGCAAAGGGTGGGATCTGTTAGGAAGTGTGGCTACATCAGCTCTTACTTGTTAGCCTCCAAAGGGAATGAACACATTTTCCACAAAAATCACAGAATACAACAAAATGTACTAAGAAACATTACATTTGGAGAAGTGCATTGGCATAAGTTTGCAAATATTAAACTATTTCTTTAAACAAGCAGTTCTGTCAGGTTTCCTTCAAAGCACACCCTCACATCACTTACCATATTTAAATCTGATTAGACCAAGTCTGACCAGAATATCCATTTGGGATACTTCTGTTTCTGTGACTATTCCAGTATGCGATGGATATTCAGAAAGTGCTTTACAAAACAGGCCACCCAGAAGTCTTTGAGGTCACATGGATACTTTTGCAAAGCCACTCAAAACTCTTAACGAACATGGCTTGTATTTTTACAACCTAGTTGTGGAGATCTGAATGGCTGAGTCTGAAATGTTGACGTAGCTGATAAACAGTGAAAGGTCAGAGCATTTACCAGTTGCAAAGTGACATGTCAGCAGTGACACAAACATGTGAAAAGATCAGTGCCAGATGGTTTGAGAGGATTTTATAGAAGTCTCGGCCTCATAGATTTAGTGATGTTTAGGATGCCAGCTCATAAGTTTACATTCTAGCTCTTTAAATAAGATGGTGGGCATATCTGTTTCCTTGTTCACCTCTACATTTATACCACTGCCCTGCCGAGACACCCCTTCCTCCTTGGTCAGACAGCCTTACTGGTGTGAACCCAGAAGGCATCTGCATCTTCATGATGGCTTCTTGACTCCTTCTACGAGATCAGGGTCTCAGAACCCGGAAGATCAACTTCGTGGTTCTTATTACCAGATATGTTCTCTTGAGTCTGCTCTGGACCAGAATGGACAAGAAGCCAAGTATTGGGAGAGGTGGCTGCTTACAATCATTGAGTATATTTGGGAAGCTCTGCCTGGGCCTCATCTGAAAAGGGAGCTTCAAAAGCCTGGAGGAGAAAATAATTCTATCCTTGCTTTTCTTTTCAGTCCTATTTCTCTGAAGGCTTGAATAGGCCCCACAGACACACACACATACCCCCTTTTCAGTCTAACACCCCAGAATAATTAAGACTCTGGTCTCTTGACTTCATTGACCTCAGATTTTTACTAAATTTGTCAGAAAGACAATTTTACCTGATGTATTTTGTAACTTGCCAGAAAGATGTGGTAAATGGTTTCTTTGAACTGAAATTCTTGAAGGCAAAGAATTATTGAAGACACAGGTCTGCTTCAGGATCCTCTGGCTAGAAGTCATCAGACTCAGCAACGCTAGCTAGCAGTCTGCCCCACGTGACACTCCACTGGCTGTTTCTCAGCGATTAGGGAAGTGAATTCCCCTAAAACCAAGATAAATCTAAATGCGAACATCCATTGACTGGAGTTTGTTGAGTGTCTGCTACAAATACAGCTTGTGGTAGGCACCTGGTCCTGAGGACTAGTCCTAACTGATGGAGTCAGAATCAGCCCACTTGACCACTTAGAGCATCAGGACTGCCTCGGATGAAGGAGTGCAAGAGACTCTCATCCCACGAGATGTATTCAAAGAACCAACAAGAGGTTGCTCCCAGAGTGTGCTAATTTTTGTACTCTTTCCTTTTATTGGGGAAGCGGAATTTTAGCATTTATTTCTTGGGTTTCTAAATGATTATGGAGCTCCTGGAATGTACAAGCCAGTGTTAAAAGCAAAATGAATGCTGTCCCTGAATTGCAGCTCTGGGAATGTCCGAGGTGCCAACTGAGAAGAATGTGCGTGACACAGATGTCTGCACATCTGGAAACAGAATCCATTTTACAGTGTGACCAATGTCGGCTTGCACATGGCAGCTCCCAGATTGAGATCTAGGGTCCCCCTGATCCCACATGGGCTCACATTGTGTGCTTCTCCCCTGACCAGCTAGTGCGGGTTGGGGGGGGGGTGGGGTGGGTTGGGGGGTGGGAAGCAAGGAGAGTGCTGTGTTCTCAGCCCTCTGTGCAGCTGTCTGCCCAGGTCCTGACTGCCTCCTCTCTGCACATGATGTGGCACTCCCTGTGAGACACCCCATTTGCCTTGGGCAGCATCCTCACCTCCTGTCTGGTTATGGTCTCTTTCTCATGTTAAATCATAAGATGCAATCCATCTCTGGTGTTTGTGAATTTGTTTCGCTTTACAAAATCTGGGCGAGTGTCCTCCTTTATTCTCTGTCATTGGCCATTTCTAGATTGATGTTGAAAGTCCAAATCTTCTTTCCTGTCATCTCTGACTACAGAGGAATTGAGCCCTGTGCAAAGTACCAGCAGTGAGAGACACACACAGTACACATTCCTGCCGCGCTCCCACATGTAGCTCTTGGGGCTCCTTGGAAAAGAGGGACATTGTTTCCCACGGAAACAGTCACTGGCTTATGAACCGACTCTGGCTTTGGTGCCCAGGGCAGATCTCTAATTTGTACTATTTACGAGGCTCCAGCATGACACATCCGTGAGCTTCTGGCCACCAACAGCTCCTGGCCCTGTGGCCAGACCCAGTGGGGTTGGCCTTTACCTGCCATGCTTTAGGTGGGGCAGGCAGATCAGCAGTGGAGCCCAGAGATTCGGAGAGTCCCTACATTATCACCTCATCAGTTCCCTGGGGCCTCAGACAAACAGGGCCTTCCCAGTCAAGGAAATAATGCTCCCCTTGTGATGCAAAACCCCCTGCAGGGACCGAGAGGCACTTCCTGGCCTCACTTTGAGCGCAGCTGTCTGCAATTCCTCCTGCAAAGTACTGGCGTTTGGGTGGGCCAGGCTGGGCTCAGGTGGGCAAACAGTCATTTTGAAGGGAGACCCACGTGGCCAGGGATGTGTATTCACCCCCTCAGGAAGTGTCCAGGCTCCATGCTGCTCTGCGTGGCATAGAGATGCAGATGCCCTCTCAGCTTCCCGATTTCAAAGCCAGAGCTGGTTGGAGACTATTCAGAGCTTCACACCTGGGAAGGACTCCTTCCAGAAGGAAAGATTTTCATGGACTTTTCAGGGAAGTTGGCTGAACTCTGGCTCTGAGTCTCTTCAAGGAAAGCATCATTTTGGGGGTGGGGGGGGGGGAACAGGAGGGTCTGAGGGCTTTTGAGACCCCATCTCAGCAGTGACTGCTGCTTTTGACAATTTAAGGTGTACTTCCTAATTTCCTTAGTGACCATTTGTGTTTGAGGGGTCCGTCTCTGCTCCTTCCACCTTTTACTATGTACACTAATTACGAACAAAACAAAACAGGGGTTCCTGGGTGGCTCAGTGGGTTAAGCATCCAACTTCATCTCAGATCATGATCTCCTGATTTGTGAGTTTAAGCCCCATGTTGGGCTCTGTGCTGACAGCTCAGAGCCTGGAGCCTGCTTCAGATCCTGTGTCTCCCTCTCTTTCTGCCCCTCCCTGGCTTGTGCTCTCTCTTTCAACAATAAATTTAAAATATTAAAAAATTTAAAAATAAATAAAAACAAACAAAACACAACAAAAACTTATATCTTGCCACTATGATCTGCAATATCCTGCTGTAGTCCCTTATTATGTAAGAACCAAATGGAAGCTGATTTCCTCAGTAACACCTACTCAGTCTGCAGGCCCAGTCCAAACAGCACTTCTTCAAGGGTCTCCCCACTGTCTGGCCCCACAAAATGTTCATTCCTCCCACTCTGCAGACACTTGTGTATCACACAAAGCAGAACCAGGTTGGGTTTGCCCGCTGCTGGTTCGTGATGGCTAATTTAGCGCCATACATTGTAGGTCCTTTGTATTTGAATCTTGTTCTGCCTGTTACACATTTTTTTTTTCATCATGTAGTATTATTTATTTTTTTAAATTTACATCCAAGTTAGTTAGCATATAGAGCAATGATGATTTCAGGAGTAGAATCCAGTGATTCATCCCCGATATATAACACCTAGTGCTCATCCTAAGTGCCCTCCTTAATGCCCCTTGCCCATTTAGCCCACCCCCCCACAACCTCTCCAAGCAACCTTCAGCCCTCAATTTGTTCTCTATATTTAAGAGTCTCTTATGTTTTGTCTCACTCCCTGTTATTACTTTGTTTTTGCTTCCTTTCCCTTATGTTCGTCTGTTTTGTATCTTAAATTCCATATATGCCTGTTACAAATTTTTTAAAGACTCTCAACAGGATTTTTTCTGCTGCCAGGCTCACACATACCCGGTGCCCTCATCCTCCTCATCAACCCTAATGCCTCTTGACCCCTGGCCCCTGATTTCCACTCCAAAAGAGCCATATCTTAGATGTTCTTGGAAATTCAACTTGTCTTTCTCCTTGCAAACTTTTCTAATAACTATAGACAATGTTTTTTCTATTTTATTATGTCTTTTTGTTGGTTACCATGTTGTACAAATTAGTCCAAGCCTCTGGTCTAGTTTTCAATTGTCTGTATCAAACAATTTTCTACTCTCATATCTTGGCAACAAATATTAGAAAAATGTATAAATGTGCATGTACAAGAAAATAGACGCTGCATTATTTCCAATTTATTAGTGCAGATGCCAAATCTATTCAATTGAAACATAATCCCCCAGTGGGGAGAAATGGTGGTTTATTTTTCTTTTGTGGCTGTTATCTCTTAACCTTCTTTCAGGAATACATCATAAACTAATTTTTTTTAATATGTTTGTGTGTTGGTTTTTATACAGGAAGGGATTCTAGCATGCAATCAAATTCTTTACCAAAACTCCATTTCTTTAATGTTTATTTATTTTTGAGAGAGGGGGAGAGCAGAGAAGGGGCAGAGAGAGGAAGACGCCCAGCAGGCTCCAGGCTCTGAGCTGTCAGCACAGACCCAGATGTGGGGCTTGAACTCAGAAACCATGAGATCATGACCTGAATCTAAGTCAGTCACCTACCCGACTGAGCCATCCAGGTGCCCCCCAAAACTCCATATTGACTAGATGTCTTTGATTCCCTAGTCTGGATATGACACGATCTTCCCATGTGATGCTGTTAATATGCTATTATGGAGAAGAGAGCATTCATTGGTGGCAATCTATGTGAAACTACATTTCCCAGGTTCTCTTGTAGTTAGATGTGATCACATGACTGGGTTCCACAAATGAAATGTCAGCAGAATGGATGGATACCATTTTCCAGGCCTGCTGTGTAAAACTGCCTCATGTGTAATCCTTTTTCCCTTCCTCTGTTGGTTGGATGTCCATACTTAGGGTGGCCTTGGAAATTACATGCTGAAGATGACTGAGTCACGGTGTGGAGCAGAGCACTTTCTGTACCCAATTCTGTCTTTCCTCCATCACCTGTCAGGATGACTTGGTTTGGACTTCATGTGAGTGAGAAATGACCTTCAGTTGCATTATGCCAAGATCACAGCAGTTGGTACTTGTGGTAATTAAATACATTGTGGGGACCCTGAGAGCACAGCCAGTAGAGAAACCATACCCTCTTCTAGGCACTGATTTGAATGTTCAAAATGTCCTTGCGTTTTATGCTATCCCATAGAAATTCTTGCCTTTTGTTATCAATGGGGTGAATAGCATTTTAGGATGTCAGAACTACATTTAGGATTTTATGTTTATAAGAATTTGCTGATCATATAGTTCAATTGCTTATTTTCAGTCTTGAGATGAAGCTCTTCTGTATAATTTAGTTTGGCTATCAAAAAGGAACAAAAAGAAAAGAGAGAGAAATTTTACTTCCTTATTCAAGAGCTAAAATATTCTTACCTGTAGCTTGTGTGGTGCTATTTCTAACCATTGTCACCTCGTTCATTTGAACTATCCATTCCTCTTAGGCCCAAATTCTCTGCAGGGACTGAGGGACAGATCAGAGGGAGGAAGATGTGAGTCTGAGGGGGAGGTTCTATTTGGCCCCACAGCTGGTGTCAAATCTTATGATCTGTTCGCTGCCCGCCCCCCCCCCCCCCGCCGCCAAATAATTTCATGGGACAGGTGTGTTTTTAGCTAGTGCTTCGGGATATAGATTGGCTTCTAAAAGAATTAAATTACTAACTGATCCTGGTAGTTCAGTGGAACCTCTAGACAAAATTGTCAATCAATGAACATGTCCCTAACACCTTGAAAAAGCAAGGCAGTTTGCTAAGTTCTGAGGGAGTTTCAGAGGCTGTCAGTCAATGTGATTTCCAGCTCAGGGACACTACAATCAGGGTTAAAGACACAAATAAGTAGCCTGGGTGCTGTATTAGATAGCTTCTGCTGTATAAGAAACCAAGTCAAATGTAGAGGCTTAAAGCAACAAACATTACTTATTTGTCAGGTTCTCTCAGTTCCTGGACAGTTTTTCCAGCCTGGACAAGCTCAGCTGGAGTTGTCTTGTCTAGGATGGTCTCACTCACATGTCTGGCTTAATGTCACCTGGGACAATAGCCATGTGTCTCTCATTCTCCAGTAGGACAACACAGTCTTTTTCCTTTGGTGGCAGAAGTATTCTGAGTATCAAAAGAGACCAAGCTGCATGAAAGGACACAATCAGCAGAGTGGAAAGGCAATGTACAGAATGGGAGGAAGTATTTAAAAGTCATGTATCTGATAAGAGATTAACAGCCAGAACATGTAGAGAACTCTGACAATTAGACAACCAAAAAACAAACAACCCAACTAAAAACCAGACAAAGGACTTAAATAGACATTTCCCAGAGATAGACACATAGCCAGTAAGTATACAAAAAGATGGCCAACATCACAAATGATTAGAGGAGTACAAATGAAAACTTTGATGAAATATCACCTCATATCCGTTAGGATGAATACTATCAAAAAAGAACATGGCAAATGTTGGTGAGGATGCAGAAAAATTGGAACCCCTGTACGCTTCTGGTAGAAATGTAAACTGATGTAACTGCTATGGAAAAAAGTATGGCAGTTCTTCAAAAATTAAAAATCAGGGCCCCTGGGTGGCTCAGTCAGTTAAGCATCCAACTCTTGATTTCCACTTAGGTTATGATCTCATGGTTCATGAGTTCGAACCCTGTGTCAGGCTCTGCACTGACAGTGAAGAGCCTGCTTGGGACTCTCTCTCTCTTTCTCTCTCTCTCTGCTGCTCCCCTGCTCCATCTCTCTCTCTCAAAATAAATAAATAAACAAAAAAATTAAAAATCAAATTACCACATAATCCTGCAATGTTACTTCTATGTATATGCCCAAAATAATTGAAAGCTGGACTCAAAGAGGTATGTGGACACTGATGTTCATAGCAGCATTACTCATGATAACCAAAAGATGGAAGCAACCCAAATGTCCACCAACAGGTGAACAGATGAACAAATTGTGGCATATACATACAAAGGAATTATTCAACCTTGAAAAGAAATGATATTCTGACAGCTGCTACAACTGGATGAACATTATGTGAAATTAAATAAACCAGTTACAGAGGATAGATACTGTATGAGTCAAACTCAAAGAAACAAAAGGGTAGAAGGATGATGGCCAGGGGCTGGGGAGAGGGGAATGAAAATTACTGTTTAGTGGGCACAGAATTTCCGTTCTGCAAAAGGAAAGAGTTCTGGAGATTGGATGCACAACAATGAGAATGTACTTAACACTACTGAACTGTACATTTTAAAATGGTCAAGATGGAGAGGGGGCCTGGGTGGCTCAGTTGGTTGAGTATTCAATTCTTGATTTTGGCTCAGGTCAGGATCCCAGGGTCATGGGATTGAGCCCTGCATCAGGCTCTGAGTTGAGCGTGGAGCCGAAGATTCTCTCTTTGTCTTTCTATCTCTCTCTTCCCCTGTCCCTCTCTCCCTGTTGCATGTGTGCTCTTTCTCTGAAATAAAAATAATAATAATAATAAAAATGGCCAAGATGGTTAAGTGTTATGCTGCATGTGTTTTACTATATGCAGGGAGGTTTGTGTCTGTCGAGGCTCCCGCAACTCACGACCCCTTTGGATTTCTTCTATTGTTTCTGAACACCTGCCCCAGTGTCCTAGACCTTTTCCTCACAGCACTGACACTCGTCTTTGGAGGACAACTCTAAGGCCGCTGGAGTTGCAGACGCCAAGGGACAGTCTGTGGGTCGTGTGTTCAAGGCAACTCTGTCATGCTAGTCTAGACCACAATCCCAGGCCTAGACAATGTTCTGAATGATGGATTTGCCACAGAAGGAGAGGGGACCTAGGACACCACCTCTCTGTGTCCTCTATAGTGTTTATAAATGGTAAAACCAGGTAAAAAAAAAAACAAAAAACAAAAAACAAGAAAAGGGTGAAAGAAGGGAGATCACCAAGAAAGCAGCATCAGCCAGTGGCAAGGAGAGAGGGTGTGGGAAGCAGCGGTGCCTGGCAGCCCACCCTGTCCTCCGTGTGGCGTGCATCTGAAAGAGCTTCTGCTGGATCACCTCCCTGAAAGACTTTCTGGGATGTGATAACTTCCCGAGAGCCTCCGATGGTTACCTCTGGATTTTTTAGCTTTATCATCAAGGCCCTCTGTGGGCTCCACTGACTTCAGCATCCTCTTCCATGAGTTCTTTCTTACACACAGAATTGTCCCAGTGTTTCCAATTTGCACCTTACCTATCTTCCAACAGGCTTTTGTTCATCCACTTCTGCTCAGAAAATTCACAAGAACAGTGTATCAGTTAGCTATCATTGCAGAACAAAATGCCCTAATGTCAGTGGCTCAGTAGAGAAATCACTTAGTTTCGCACATAGGTCTCCTCCACGTGTGTATCAGGTAGTTCTTTGATCTGGGCTGGGCTTTGCTGGACATTCTGCTCCAGACTGTCTTGGCTGAAGGAGTGTTGCTTCTCAGCACAGGTGTGGGTTGACAAGTGTGGCCGCCCCACATGTGTTCACTCTGGCTAAAGAGGCAGCAGCAACCCCAGTGGGGAGTAGGGGAGGGAACTCCTCTCATGTCAGTGGCAGAAACATAAGAAAGAAAGTAGAAACACAGAAGGACCCTTAGTCCTAGGCTCCACACTGGAAAACTATCCCTTCTTCTTTCAGGATCTTGGTCAAACCAAGCTGCATGTTCAAGTGCCAAGTCAAAGTGGCAAATGTTTCCCACTCACCTCATGTAGGCAAGGGTGTGGAAATAGAAGGGACAAAGATTTAGGGCTGACAATGCAATCTGCCACAAGTGGTGAGATGGTAATAACAGCAGCAAAACAGTAGTACTCCAGGCAGTAACAGATCTTTGAAAGAACTTACCACATATCAGCTCCTGGAATTACTGGGTTAAGAAAATCGTTAATCCTCATCGCTGCCCTACAAGACAGAAATTCCTATTTCTGACCGGAAATGAGATTCCTCACAGTTCTTATACTCCCCTAAAGACACATAGTTATTAAATGACAGGGTCTGGGATCTGAGCCCAAGATTTGAAACCTGAGGTTCGATTCCAAAGCCCCATCTAGGGTAAAATCTTACCTCCCCTTCAAAATTCTTTTTCAAATGTTGACTTCTTCATGAGCCATCTCTCTCTCTCTCTCTCTAAAGTTTATTTAAGAGAGAGAGAGAGTGAGAGAAAAAAAATGGGGCAGGGGCAGAGAGAAAGGGAGGCAGAGGATCTGAAGCAGGCTCTGTACTGACAGCAGAAAGCTCAATGTGGGGCTTGAACCCACGAACCGTGAGATCATGACCTGAGCCGAAGTCAGACATTTAACCTACTGAGCCACCCAGGCATTCCACCATGAGCCATTTCTTAATCTAGCATTGTGTTTGTTATGCCTGCACATTACATTACATGGCATTGCGAATACAGATTTTCATTCTAAACTGTGCTTTCCCATTGGTGGGTGTTTTAATGGAATTTGGTCCAGTAGAATTTTGCAACAAGCAAATGGGTGACACACCAAAGACTATGCACAAAAACACAATACTGAAAGTCCAAGAGAAATGCAGTTACTTTTCACATGTTATGTTATTTGTCAAATGAAGAGGTCCTTTTGCATGACTGGAACGTGTCCACCATTTTCTTTGTCTCGATATTAGAGGTAAAGAGCCAAGGATAGCCGAGCATGAAGTGCTTATGTAAGGTCATTGGGAAATCATCACAAGTACCAAATAATGCTGATGTTCAGCCAAGGGGGCTCTCCTGGACTCCTGGCCACCCCAAATAGAACATACTTTCTCACAAGTGAGAGTATTGCCGCCTTTTGTTGAAGTGAGATCTAATTCACACCCTTGGGAGAGGACTAGCACAGCCAAAATTTATTGGGCCCACCTGGTGATCCTGAACATTCTATTTGGACAAGTTGCATACTTTTTGAACTTACGCTCTTGAAAAATTCTTTTAGAAATGTCAAGGTGACTGGTGTATTAAAAAAATGAGCCAGAGCAAACAAGGATGACATTCTTCTAATTCTTTTCCTGCTAGGTCATTTTCTCCTTAACATCTAGCTCTGTGTGCCATCATCCTCTATAATAGACCGCCAACCTACTCAGAGGTCCACACTTGAGGGAAATTGTAAGGTAGGTGCAGTTTTTAATCGGTTGACCCAGGTGCCCCTTCACCTTTTCTCACCAAACCTCCAGCTGATGCTCAGACTTAATGGCTTATAAAATGAGAAAATCATGCTGGCAGCTTACCTGTGTGGCACCTTCAAAGAACAAGAGCACAAATCACTAATGATGGCCTCATACATGGGCCACTGGGGTGGGGATGCCCATCTCCTTTTCACTACATCTCTCCAACAACTGCCAGTTTGGCTGCTCTCCATGTCCGTGTATCACCAGATTTGCAAGGAGTTTGGTAAATAAGAAATTCCACTATGGGGCTGAAATTTGGAAGTTGGTTTTGGTGAGGTTTTTGTTTTGTTTTGTTTTGTTTTGTTTTTGTTTTTGTTTTTCAGTGAAAGTGTCTATGCATCACATGGATAAAGCTGGTGATCTGAGTCTTTTGTAATCAGGTTGAATCATATACATTTGCCACTGTTTGACTGCTTTTGGTCTACAGAAATAATTATTCTGTATGGTTTCACTAATCGCTTGTTTCTATGACTCAGAGGTTAAGAAGAAAAGAGAGAGACACAGGCATAGCTGACTTTTCAGAAAATATGTTTTCTGGAACAGTCCCTAAATCCAATTTCTGTATATTGAATGCTATTTCTCCCTCATGCATAGCAAAATCAGTCATTTCTTCAGAAAATTATTGCTCCCCAGATGTTACAAAATAAAATTTAAGAGAGAAATTAACATAAAAGAATGATAGAAAATCAGAATGTGAGGGGCGCCCAGGTGGCTCAGTCGGTTAAGCATCCAACTTCAGCTCAGGTCATGATTTCACAGTTCGTGGGCTCGAGACCCACATCGGGATCTCTGTTGTCAGTGCAGATCCTGCTTCAGATCCTCTGTCTCCCTCTCTCTCTCTCTGCCCCTCCCCCACTTGCGCTCTCTCTCTCTCTCTCTCTCTCTCTCTCTCTCTCAAAAATAAATAAAGAAAATCTTAATGCGAACTAGTCATCATTTCTCAAACCCTGAACACGAAGTCTAATTTTTAGCGGTGGCAACATTATCTAAGGAAAAACAATCATTGTTTAATTAAGAGAACCTGTTGCATGGAAACAGCACCTTCCCACATATTTATAGGATAAATTGATGTCTGGGGTTCAAGCTCAAGTTCAAATGAGAATTTACAATTTTTTCGTTTCCCTTTTCCTGATAACACAGAACATGTAAGCTGGCATTTCCCCACAGTTGCAGAACTTCACTGGTCATTAAATCTCTGTCATTAAGTGTGGCCAGGCACCAGCCTAGGTTAGGGACAGCCTTATAATGAGCCAGTGAGAGAGAAATGGCTAAAACTTAACCATAATGGCTCATCAATACCAAAAGTCCGGCCAGTAGTCGAGACATATTTGTGGGGTGTTTTTTTTTTTTAATATAATAGCTTTCTCAGACTGTGTCTTTGGGTGTGTCAAATTGTGACAGATCCTAAGTAGTAAGTAACACATAGACTATGAGGAAAAACTTGTCATTATATGGTTGTTTTTTTTTTTTTTTTTTTTGCTTTTGAGTACTTCATTCTTTCACATGTTGTTAGAATTGATTGATCCATAAAAATAATGGAACTGTAGTTAATTAGTTCTTTTTTTTTTTCAACGTTTTATTTATTTTTGGGACAGAGAGAGACAGAGCATGAACGGGGGAGGGACAGAGAGAGAGGGAGACACAGAATCGGAAACAGGCTCCAGGCTCTGAGCTATCAGCCCAGAGCCCGACGCGGGGCTCGAACTCACGGACCGTGAGATCGTGACCTGGCTGAAGTCGGACGCTTAACCGACTGCGCCACCCAGGCGCCCCTGGAACTGTAGTTAAAATAAATAAATAAATTCCCAAAAGAAACAGAAACCTCAAAAATGACAAAGACGGGGCTCCTGAGTGGCTCGGTCAGTTAAGCGTCTGACTTTGGCTCAGGTCATGATCTCACGGTTTGTGGATTCGAGCCTTGCATTGGGCTCTGTGTTGACAGTTCAGAGCCTTGAGCCTGCTTTGGGTTCTGTGTCTCCTTCTCTCTGTCCCTCCTCTGCTCATGCTGTCTGCATCTCAAAATAAATAAACATAAAAAAAATTTAAAAAAAAGAGAAAATGGCAAAGATGACATAACAAAAGATAGTCCGTCATTCTTAACAGCAAATGAGACAGAAAAGCATGCAAATACATGTTTCAATTCTTAAATTCAACACAGACAATTTAGTTTCACCCACAACACCATCTATCATGGTAGATTCATGTAGGTAATTTAAATTTATCCGGCTTAAACTCTTGTTTGTAATAGATTTATGTGGCTGTCATCCATTGTTTAGAAGCTATGTTCATTACAAGTTTATTCCTATCTTACTTTCACGGGGCATATGTGATATAACAACACAAATTGCATGAACATTTTTTACTTTACAAAGCTTGGTGCTCTTTCCAGGTTTGGTGAACACTAGTGAAGAATGACAACTCTGAACTTAGCTCTGTTTTTCCCAGCTGGGTCCTAACACCAAAGAAATAGCTGGAATTGAAACAATTAATACATGTACTAAGAGTATAGAGGAGGACAAGGCCAGGGCCCCTCCGCCAGCAGTGACAAACAGGAGCTCTGTCTGTGCGGCCAGCAAGAAAGGGGAGGCAGCAAGAAAGGGGCACGAGCAGACTTTCTGGCCTCTGCAAGGGGCAGAACAGGTTCATGGCCAGCACTGGCTTCCATGACAGACACCAGCATGTGCATCTAGGGCTCCTGTAGGCTGGGTTTCGGAGAACCAAAGGGAAAGTGTATTCATGAGTCTCAGGATTCTGGAGTTGGGCAGAGGGGTGCTATCCTCCGTGTAGGCACCTGCACTCTGTCCGGCATGGTCTACAGAAATGAATCATGCATCTGGATTAACTGGGAGAGGTCAGAGGCCTTAATTTCCAGACAACCCCTCAACCCCAATGTGTTCTGACTTACACCACTTAGAAACACCTTCTTTGCAAAACTGAGAACCTTGTGTCCTTGGCTAAGTCCATGTGGAAGCCACAGTCCACATTTAGTGGGCCATGCTTTTGGCTGGACACAGCCAGGGATGTAGCCCTTTTGCAGGAAAATATGAACTGTGGAATTTCTTGGTGGGTCAGACCAAAACCTCAAGTGAAATTCTGGATAAAGTAACACATTACGTCAGGGGTTGGCAAACTGTGATCCGTGGGCCAATTCTAGTCCATTGCCTATTTTTGTAAAAATGTTTTATTGGTGGGGTGCCTGGGTGGCTCAGTAGGTTGAACGTCCAGCTCTTTATTTTGGCTCAGGTCATGATCCCAGGGTCATGGGATTGAGCCTCATGTCGGGCTCCATGCTGAACGTGGAGACTCATTAAGATTCTTTCCCTCTGCCCTGATCACATTTTCTCTCTCTCTAAACAAACAAGCAAAAACAAAACAATAAGTTTTATTGCTACAGGGCCACATGGCCACCCCTATTTGTCTTCATTTTTTCTGTAGCTACCTTCCTGCTATAATCACAAATGACTAGTCACTACAGAGACCTATGGCCTGCTTAGCCTAAACGATTTCCTTTTTGGCCCTTTACAGATGTTTTCTGGCCTCTACATTACAAGAATAAAAGGAAAATAACCCCTTTCCAGGAGACCCTGGGAAGGTCCCTGGACAATCACAGTGCTCTCATACATTCCAGTCCTGCTCTGGCTCCCAGGTCATGAGGCAAGTCAAAACCTCTTTGAACTCTCCTTGCCAAAAAATTTTAGACTTTGCAAAATGAATGGGAGCAACTGAGGGACCCCTTTTTCCTAGAGGTTATGAGGTGGTCAACTATGTGGACTACAGGGCTAGTAGGCCAAGGTCAAATGCCTCCTGCATGGGTTACTAGCTGAGGGAACCCAGGCAATCTCCAGACCCTCCCACTCTGTGCCATGGTTTCCTTCTGTGTGAGATGAGGATAAAAAAAATGCCTATCTAGGGGCGCCTGGGTGGCGCAGTCGGTTAAGCGTCCGACTTCAGCCAGGTCACGATCTCGCGGTCCGTGAGTTCGAGCCCCGCGTCAGGCTCTGGGCTGACGGCTCTGAGCCTGGAGCCTGTTTCCGATTCTGTGTCTCCCTCTCTCTCTGCCCCTCCCCCGTTCATGCTCTGTCTCTCTCTGTCCCAAAAATAAATAAAAAAACGTTGAAAAAAAAAAAAAAAAGAAAAGAAAAATGCCTATCTCACCAGGTTTTTATAGGGAGGAAATAAGAAGTTCAGAGTGAAGTACTCAGAACCTGGCCTGACACATATTCAGTGTTCAGTAGACAAAAGGGTTTCTGAGTTGGGAGGACATCAGAAGGGCACTGTTGTTACCGTCCATCAGAAGAGGAGGTTGAAGTCTAGCGAGATAAGGTGACTCTCACAGGGTAACCCCCTCTGTCTGTGAGGTGAGAATTTTCTCTCTCCCATTTTACAGATGGGGGAACAGAGAAACAAAACAACCTGGAGGTTCTGGAACTCTGACTTGTCCAGCACCTTGTCCAGCTCATAGGAGGCCCGTCCAAGCCCTCCACTGCTGCTCCACAGATCTCCAAGTATGGATCCACTTGGGAGGCATGCAGCACTCTGGGGACCTGGGACAGAGGCGTTCTGGAGGAATTCAAGTAGAAAGTGCTTCCGGCACAAATTCTCCAGCTGGATTAACTGGGAAGAGCCGCTTCTTCCCTGACTGTGCCTCTTCTCTTGGGTCTGGCATTGCAATGGGTCCATCTAGTGGTCAAAGGCAAGAATTTCCAAACTTCAGGCCTCTGAAAAGCAATACAGAGAAGCCTTCTAGTTAGTCTATGTCCAGTCTTGCTGACTGCCATCTCAGCAGGCAAAGGGACAGGCACACTGGCCAGATGCTGGCCTTGGGGCTACTTGACAGTGGACATGTTTGCGAATGTACTGCGGAAGAAGGACATTCACAGTGACCAGTGCTCCCTCCTCAGACAGGTGCTTACCATTTTGGAGCCTCTGTATCCCAGTTCAACCAGAGGCAATTTTGTCCCCAATCGGACATTTGATGATGTCTGGAGACGTGTTTGCTTGTCATGATTGGAAGATTTTACTGACATCCAGTGGGTAGAGAAGAGGGATGGTACTAATACCCTGCAGTGCACACGACAGCCCCCATGACAAAGAACAACACAGGCCCGGATGTTGATAGCATCACCTGCTGTTAAGAAACCCAGCTGTGTCCTCCTAACAAATGAGACTGGCACATGAGTAGGTTGGAGGGCCGAGTGAGGCTGTGTATGCTTGGAGTCTTTGCATATGTTATCCCTTCTGCCCAAATTTCTCTTCCATCCTCCTTACTCTCTTATCTCACATTTTCCCTTCATATCTCAGCTCAAGGGTAGGTATGCAGGGAAGCTCATCTGGTCCCCTCTGCCTCTTTGTGTCTGTCTGGTCTCTTCACAGGCAGACTTGAGACAAGGATTTGGGAGATGTTTATTTAAGAGGTTATCCTAGGACACACCTGTAGGGGGTGAGGAAGAGCCAGCAACAGTGGGGGGCGGGCAATGAAGGGCAGGTTAGTGAACAGTTATTGGCCAGGCAGCTGAGGCTTTATTTCTAGGGAGGGGAGTGCAGGCTCATGTCAAGAGAGCTTTGGAACCATTCCCTCCAGGAAGAGGGAGCTGGGGTATTTGTCCTCCAATTTCCATCTCTCACGGGGCAAGGGCTAATTCTGTGCATTGCCCCACACCGGTAGCCTCCTGGCATTATCTGGTCTGCACACTAAAGGGCAGCCAAGCTTGCACACTCTCACCCTGGTCCTCAAAACCTGATGTTCACTTACCTCAGCTGAAGCTGATGAGCACCCAGCAGGTTGGGGAGCTGTGATATTGTCACGGAGGCAATTCTAGCTCCTTGTTCTCTGTGGCCGCATTGTTAGTGCTTTGGAAACCTAACATTGTTACATCACATCCCCAGCTAGACTGGGCTTAGTTTGCTTAGTAAGAAAAGCAATATTTTTGTTGAATTTCACATTTTCTATCAAGTAATGAATTAACCTTTGTGAAATCGCAAAGGGGATCACAGTAGGAAAATGAAGCCATAGCCTGTCCGAGCTAGTTATAGCGCACAAGCCATCAGAGAGGCGGAGGGGGAAAGTGGGTAAAGAAGTGGAATGTATATATAATACAAAAGCATTCAGTACTGACTCCAAACATGGGATAACCAGGTGGGAATAAAATGGGTCAGCTCACCATCTCAATGTGGAGGGATTCTGTTGCGCATGGAATTAGTTCTGACTTAATGAGCTGGATTCTAGGAGACTTGAACCTACCCTCATCCTGTTGTTACGGGGACTCCTCTCAGCCTTTAACTGCAGAGGACTAACTGTTAAGTCTGTCTGTATATGAGTGGCTAAGACAAGGTTGTCAAGAGGCTTATAGCTCTCCATCTTTAGTGACACAGACACATTTCTGACTAATTAGGTAAATAGTAAACGACAAGGTAGGCTGGCTGAGGATGTAGAAAATCATGCTGATGTCAGGTGGGATGACTAATGTTCCTGATATCATTTGCTCAAGTTTTTCCCATTTTGTGAAAAGTGGATAATCTGATAAACATTTATTAAACACCTAATATGGCCATCCATGCCTTGAGGGCTGAATGTCTGGACTTGAGCAGGAAGGACAGATGTCTGGTGCGTGTGCAACATCTCCCCTCCCCACCTCTCCTCTGCACTGTAGGGAACTGCATTTCCCAGGGTCCCTTGCATTTCGGGTGAGTTCAACCAATGGGAGGCACTGGCAGAGACTGGCTGGTGCAGGAGGGCAAGTCTCCCTGTCTCTTCCTGCTTCCTGTGGCATCTCCTGCAGTGGACTTCTCACCCATGACTTCAAGTCTTACGAAATGCAGTCTCTCTATCTGTGCTCCCTGTTGCGCCTGGCCGAGAACTTGGGCTCTGATAGCCCTATATTCTCTCTTGGCCACTCCTGTGCTGCTGTGAAGAATGGTATCAACTTCTTGGTGTTGTTAATATCTGGATTTGTTACAGTTTCTTGTGTGACTCCTCTGGCTCTTCAGTCCCTTGTGTAATAAAATGCCCATATTAAATTGAAATACCCAGTGTGGTCTCTGTTTTCTTGGAGATTCTGCCTTCTCATCTAAATATGTCATATCTTGTCCCTCTCACTGGGTTTCAGACTCTCCAGCCTCCTTGATGTTCTAAGATGCTTATTTTCTTCTTACCCCAGGGCCTTTGCACTTGCTTTCCCCCTGCATTGTATCGTTGCTTTGGCTCTCTCTGTGGCTGGCACCTTCTCATTCTTGAGATTTCAGATAAAATGTTACCTTCTCAGTGGCCTTGACTGACAACCTTGTCTGTAGCAGTCTCTTAACTCCACCCCCACTGCAAGTTACTCAACTTTCTCTCAGGTGGCCTTGTTTATTTCTTTCAAATCATGTATCACCATCTGTAATGGTTTTATTTACTTGTTTGTACAGTTATTTATGATCTCCCTACTAGAACATAGCTTCCTATTCCCAACATTTAGCCCCGTGACTGACACAGAGTAGACATTGGGGGAAAAAAAAGTTGAATGAGTGAATACATAAATGAGTGTTTTGAAATAGTTTAAACCCAGAACAAAGTTCAAAGCAAATGAGTTACAAAAATGGTGGATTTCTTTATCATTTTTGGAGATAAGTTTGGGGCAAGGGGACATAAGTGTTAGAGTTTGTGAATTCACCTACTGAGAGTGGAAAGGATCCTCACAGACACTCCTCTTGAGTTGGGCCAGGGCTGTGTTTAAATAGGGAGGGCAGTGTTTCTCTGCCTTTTAGCACATGGCTTTCTCTGGGCTAGCATCCTGGACAGGCACTGTCTGGATGGCAGTAGCTACCCTCCTGTCAATGCTTTAAGGGTTACAAACATCTCACTGCAAAGCCATGACATGCTTCTTGTCAGTTGGGTGGTTGATCCAATCTGTATCCTATCAGCCTGCCCGAGTTCACCTTCACCAAGGAGGGACAGTGCCCAGGAAATAGGCACCTTCCCATCCTCAGCCCCTGCTCCCCTCTTCTTCTCTGCCCTGAGGCTTCTCCCCCACTGCTATAGGAGCTTGCATCATTACCAAGGGGTTGGGTGTGAGGTGTGAGTTGTGAGGTAGGATGGGGTAGGACTGGGTGACAAATGCTATAGCTCCAACTCTCTGGAGGGACGATGCCCAGGTGTGGCCAGCATGCTTTCTCAAACAGGATTGGGACGCCCGTGCCCAGAGTGGCCACCTGCTCACTAGTAGCCTGCTCATGCCCTTCCTCTCCTTCCCTGTCTCACTTCCCTTCTCCCTCATTTGGGCTGGGACCACATCTCAAATAACCTCCTGCACCAAATTCATTATCTCCAAAGTGAGCAGAGACCCTAATCCCCATTTTCTTAGCTCCCTGCAAGGATTCATTTCTGTGGAAATGGTGGGTAGACAGTGAGTGATTAGCTGTCCTGGCCCCCGCTGCTTGCTATCTTCTGCACAAATAATTGGCCCCTGGAGAGTTTGTCCATGTCTGGACCTCTGCAGCAGTGTTACTCGGGAGCTGGCAAGAAATGCAGAGCTCAGGCCCCATGCAGAGCTGAGAATCAGAACCTTGGGGGTGTGCTTAGCACGGGGAGCTGGCCAGCCCCCAGGGGCTCCCGTCTTGCCGCAGTCTGGAAAGCAGTGCTCTAAAGACAACTAATCAGATCTGGATGTGCAGGTCACAGGCAGATTGTTCTGCTTCTAGCTACTGGGGGAGCGTTCGGATCACTGATGAGTAGCAGTGCATGATGGTTAGGTGCCCTTGTGCATAGTGATTTCTTCTTAGCAGGTAGCTGAAGTGATTCTTGATGTCCCAGAGCAGATGCTAGGAAGAGCAAAGGCTTGGGAACCAGAGGCCCTGATGGAGCGAGTGGCGGCCCCATCAATGCTCTGAATATCCCAATGATACTTCACCAGTCTGTGCATACCACCCCCAGACGTTTCCACTTTCAACGCCAGGACCTGTGTCTCCTTTGCTGGTCTTGCTTTTCTGGGGAGCTGGGATAGCCCTCACCTTGTAATGGTTGGGTGCAAGCATGAATGAGTTGCTAGAAGGGCTCACAGGACTCGGAAAAGCCATCATATTCATAGTTAACGTTTCATCACTCAGGGGGGTGCAGGGGTGCAGGAGAGCCCCAGGTGACTGTCCCAGTGGCACTGTATGGATGGTGCTTACTCCCCCAGTGATGATGTATGGAGGATTTGCTGACAAGGGAGGCTCACCTGAGCCTTGGGTGTTAGTGGGGGTGGGTCACACAGACATGGGTGATTGCCCAGGTGGCTGACCTTAATCTCCAGCCTCCCAGAGATCAAGCTGATACTCTGGCCCAAGGCCCCCACCATAAATCACATAGACTGTCTGGTGTGGCCCAAGGACCCCAGGTGAACAAAGGCACTTTTACCAGGCAGGACATTCCAGGGCCTAAAAGTCACTTTTTAGTTGCTGAGAAAGCGCCAAATCTTTCTTCAAGCAAGCTCAATCCTCTACTGCACATCAGGCACACATCCTCCGGCTTCTGTGGAAGGGATCTTGGAGGTGTGACCATCATGACCCTGTCTCCAGAGCTTCCTTTGGGCCTGAGCCAACACTACCCTCATGGGACCCAGCTCAGCACCACCCCTGGCTCAGCTCCTTCCTTGCCCCATTTCCCTTCCCCTCGCCCTCCCCCTTTTTGAGCTCTGGGAACATTTCCTAACAGGTCCCCCATGTACAAATCCACTTCTAGGCATCCCCAAATAAGATCCCGTAAGAATCTGTTGAGTTCTAAACTTCCTAATTTTCTGTATTTCTTGATCCTTCTTGTGTGACTCACCATGGCTCTGAAAGCTGAGGGCACACACTCTCTTCACACCTCACTCCTGCAGGTATAACTCAGTTGGACTGACAGTGATAACACTTTTCACCTGCTGTTGATCCCATCCTGCTCACACAGGCCACTGCTTCCTGTGACCTTCCCACACTGACATCTTTCCACAAGTCCCCCAGGGGGCTTGGTCCCATGTGGTCACCAACATCCTCTGTACTGGTCATTTCTGCTGGGTGCCACTCCTGTATCCCTCTGTACCTGCTGACCTGGGCCTGCAGCCTCACACTGTATTCTGCATGTTTGAAGCTGAGTCAGCCATGGAATGTCAAAGGCTGCCTCTTTTCTCTCTGGTGGGTGTCTGCCTGTTACAGGCAACCCAGTTACAGAGTCTTGCCCAGCTTGTGAACAGGCTTCTATAGTTCCTCCTTGAGTCTGGCCTTCTCCCCAGTGCCAGCCATGTGTGCCATTCAGACTCTGATGGTGGGCCCATCTCTTTTCCACCCTTCTGCCAAA
This sequence comes from Panthera leo, assembly GCF_018350215.1. Classification (NCBI taxonomy): domain Eukaryota; kingdom Metazoa; phylum Chordata; class Mammalia; order Carnivora; family Felidae; genus Panthera; species Panthera leo. The sequence continues at coordinate 47,308,097 of NC_056681.1, forward strand.
TACTTCTTCAAAGTCCCTGGAGGGGACCAGGTATTGTCTAAAACTGAGATCTTCAAAACACAAGGTTTGCACAACTCTCTGCCCTTCTTCCTTTTAAAAAAATATGTTTATTCATTTATTTTGAGAGAGATAGAAGGAATGAGCAGGAGAGAGGCAGAGAGAGAGGGAGGGAGAGTATCCCAAGCAGGCTCTGTGCTGTCAGCACAGATCCTGATGGGGGGCCTGAACTCACAACCCGTGAGATCATGACCTGAGCCAAAGTCTGGCGCTGAACCAACTGAGCCACCCACGTGCCCCTACCTTCCTTCTTATGTCATGTTTCCCTGCCCGCCCCCCCCAATCTGGCTCCTAGCCCTGTGCTGGGCAGTGTGTATCAGACCTCTGCTCGCTCCTCCCAGCAGTGAGGTCTTCCTTGGGCAGCTTCTGCTTGCACAAGGATCTCTTGCTGTCTTCTTTTGGAATTACAACCCCACCTTGCGTGTGTGCTGCTTTAGAGTCAAATTCCCTTCAATCCCGGGAAATGCAGAGAGCAGGACCATCCTTGACTTGATGGTGAGAAGACAACCCGGGTCAGACAGGTGGGAGTCTTGACGTAGGAGCTTCCTGGGGCTGCTGTAACAAGCACCCCGGCTGTGGGGGACCTCAAAACAGCAGAAATGTACTGACTCACAGTTCTGGAGGCCAGAAGTCCAAATTCAAGGTGTCGGCAGGGTCACTCTCCTTCCAAAACCTGTAGGGGAGAGTCTGTCTTTGCCTTTTCCAGGCTTCTGGTGGTTTCCATCAATCAGCATCTCTTGGCTTGTAAGGCATGGCTCCAGTCTCTGCCTTCATTTACACATGCTGTTCTTGCCACCTCGTGGCCATCTTGTAGCAAAGACACCAGTCACCTTGGATCAGGGGCCCACTCTACTCCAATATGAGCTCCTCTTAACTAATTACTTTTGTGGTCACCTCACTTCCAAATAACCATTCTCATGTTCTGTTGATTAGGACTTCAATATACCTTTTTCAGGGAGACACAATTCAACTGGTAACACTTGCCTAAGGTCATAAAGCTGATGACGGGAGGTTAAGTTTCGGGGGTGAGAACATTACTGCCTGAGTCCAAAAGTGTGCATCGTCTGATGCTGGGATGATGTAGGTACCAGTGGCTTCTGAGGTATGCAACCACTGAGGGGAAACCCTTCTTGGTGACCAAAAATGTATGCCATTATCATACGTCATATCAATTAAAGTTTGGTCAGGAAAACAGCCCACACCAGAGGGCCATGGAAGGAATTCAATATAGGGAACTAATTACAGTGTGTTGGAGTAGCCGACAGGTCAGTCAGCATCGCAGAAATCAATGGCAGCTGCTCATCAGACTACAGCCGGAGGAGCCACGGCACAAAGTGGTGTTAGCAGAACCAGGGCCGGGGTGTTCCAGGGGCTACTGGACCTAGATGGGGCCGTTCTGGTCCCTACCAGACGTCAGAGGTCAGAGGTTGTGAGGAGGGGAGAAATACCCCAGCTGTTCCCTTCCAGTTAGCTTATCTCTTGACAGAGTTCCCCTTGGCAAAACCTAAATGGAAGAAACCGAAATGGCAAGAAAACCGAGAAATGTGGTTCCCAGGGGAAAACCATGGAATGAATCTGAGAACAAACATCTATATTTTGTAACCACTTGTAAAAAAAAGGGGGGGGGATTGAAAAAAACAATATGAACTTAGTGGTACTTTGGATGATTAAACACACACACACACACACACACACACACACACACACACAGCTGTATACACATACCAACCATAGTGCAAATGTGTGAGGGATGTATTATTTGTCCAGTTCACTATCAAAAGCTTGGTAGGTGTGTGATGAGGCCCTGGCATTAATTTTGGGTCTCTCTATCCTTCCCCAGGTGGGCCGCCAGCAGTTTGGTGCTTTCTGTACTGGGAGAGTAAACAGCCAGAACACCTCACCCTACCAGCTGGAGATGATGCCTAGAACAGAAAGTATAATCCCCTTATGTGTACATGGCATTGGCTGCCTTTGAAAACCTGACAAGCTCTTTTAACTATTGTGGACCCTTTTGGCGCTAAGCTGGTAAATAGGGAAGTCTGATTAATTCTGTCCACATGCCTGAGAAATCGTACTCATTCTGTGGGCTGTCCTTTGGCCACGGTGGCTGCGGAGCCTAGCACCGTGTAAGTGTGAGTCCGGTTGCTGTCCCCGGCCTTCTACCTTTCTGCTGCCCCTTCTTGTGACTGTAACATGTCACCACCTGGGAGGAACAAGGAAGCGTGCTAGATTTTGTAAACCAGCATACAGCACAGGTGAGAAGGCAAGGACACCTTTCCCAGGCCATCCCTAGGGGGCTCTTTGGACATGGGTGTCATTTTCTTTTTGGGCTACAGTTAAACCACATACTTTCCAGGCTGTCCAGCAGCTCTGAGTTTCCAGGAACCACCTGCAGAGCTGGTGAATGGTAAATTAAAGCGCCTCACATTTTGTCTGTTTCAAATACTGTCTTATCCTCAGCCCTGGGAGAGAAGCCTGGCACATGGTAGGACTGCCATATGACCTTGGGGTTGGGATAAACCTTGGTGTCTGGCCCAGGCAGTCTCGTATTTGGCTCATTCCCTCATATAGGCACAGAACTTGCAGCCAGATGGCTGGTGGGGATGGAGTGACTGATGGACCCCCTTTCCCCCACCACCCCGACAAAATCTCCAAGACTTAAGTGCTGGTTATCTGACTGGCAGAGATAATTACAAGCTCCCAACTTTGATTTCCTGGAGTCCCACATGATCAGCCTAGAGACCCCGCACAGAGAGCTGGAAGGCCGCAGAGGAAGACCTTTGTTCAGACCAGTGCTAACCTGCTTTCTTACTCTACCACGTGACTTCTTAGCACATAAATTTGCACGAGCTGCCGACCAGACCATGTGTCCTACACTTACCAACATGTCAGCAAGAGCTTCATAGAGCACGATTAGTTAAAACTGCTGCTGCCATCTCTCCACCGGACACTGACCAGGCAGGAGGTCGTGGCCCAGGTGAAAGGTACTCCTGCCTTTTGCTCCTCGTTGCTCCCGAAGCCCCAGTTTCTGGGGAGTGCCATTGAGGTTTGCTTAATGTAAGGCATTATCATTTAGGTGATCTATGCCAATAAAGCAATGCCAGCTGTGTAGAAGCAGGTTGAAGATAAATAATGTTTAATGAGGAATGCTTTTGTTAAGCTCCCTGCTGTTCAGCTGCCTGCACCAGCTGCAGTTAAGCACAATGAGCAGCAGAGGGCAGCATAGGACGCTGTTGTGTGGCGGTCCAGCTCCCCACACCCCCAGGCCAGAAAGCTCGCTGGAGCTTGCTTAAGCCAGTACCAACATATCCACTGGGTATTTAGTTGGATAGAGTCCCTGGTGACCCACAGGTCAGGCCTGATAAAGAAGTTCGCTGTGTGAACAGCCGCTAACTCCGACCGATGGGAGTGTTCCGGTACCCTACCCACATGTCGGGGCATGGAGCACTGTCGGCGACCTTAGCTGCGGTTATGGTTGAGAGGCTTCCCTATCCCTCCTACAACTGCTGAGAGCACCTTGGGTGCTTGTTGTTTTGAAGATGAAGAATCTTATCCGAGAATTCCCTGATCTCTGAATTGCTCACCTAGAAGGCCAATGTCCTTCCTGGACCTGCTCCCCCGGTGCCCTCTGTGATTTGAGATGGCTGGGTATGATCAGATTGACCGACCGCCTCCCTCACCCCCATCATCAGCACTGAGATAAGCACTGTGAAAATACCCCCAAGATGCAGAAAAGATGGAGTCGGGGTGCGGGTCCTTGGAAAGAAGGGTACACAGCAGCCTAGGCAGAAAGTGAGTCACATTTTGAACAACCTCCATTTGGGTTTTTCCCAGGCTTTATTGAGTTACAATTGACAAATAAAATTTCATATACTTAACGTGTACAATGTGATGCTTTGATATACATATACATTATGAAATGATTATCATAATCAAGTTAATTACCACATCCATCATCTCATATAGTTTATCTTTTCCTTTCTTTGTAGTGGAAATGCTAATGCTTGAGATTGACTCTCTTAGCACATTTCTATTCTGTTAGCAGCCTTCAGGTACACAAGCCAGTATCGTTAACTAAAATCACAGTGTTGTACTTATTCATCTTATAACTGAAAGTCTCTACCTTCGACAAGCATCTCTCTACAATTCCCCCAAACCCCAGTCCTTGGTAACCACCCTTCCACTCCATGTTTCTGTGAAATTGGCTTTTTTTAAAAAATTAATGTTTATTTATTTTGAGAAAGAGATGGAGAGAGAGAGAGGCAGAGACAGAGGGTGAGAGAGAATCCTAAGCCGGCTCCACGCTGTCAGCACAGAGTCTGATGTGTGTCCCAAACTCACAAACAGTGAGATCATGACCTGAGCTGAAACCAAGAGTCAGCAGCTTAACTGACTGAGCCACCCAGATGCTCCAGGATCAGCTTTTTAAAAATAGATTTTACATGTGAGTGGATCATACGGTATTTGTCTTTCTCTGCCTGGCTTACCTCACTTAGCATAACGCTTCCAGGTTCAACCGTGTTGTTACAAGTGGCAGGATCTTCTTGCTTCATGGTTGAATACTATTCCATTATATATATGTATATATACTACATCTTCTTCATGCATTCATCTGTTGATGGACCCTTAGGCTATTTCCATATCTCATCTACTGTGAATAAAGACTTCTTGTTTTTTTTTTTTTCCCTTTATGTTTATTTATATATTTTTTGGTAATTTCTACATCCAACCTGGGTCTCGAATTCACGACTCAAGATCAAGAGTTTCTCGTTCTTCTGACTGAGCCAGCCAGGCACACCCATTTTTTTTTTTTTTTTCTGAAGATGCCACTGCCCTTGGCTTTGGGTATTGATGTTACTAATGACCTACAGAGCACACAAGTATCAATGGGACCCTGGTTCCTTACAGAAGCCCACAACTCAGCCAAGCTATTTTATTTCCCCTTCCAGACTTAATATTTTTCATGTTGACTCCCTTTCTGCAGCTTGTCCAGGCTTCCTCTCTGACCCGAAGGAGAGCCTGCCTGGTCCCTACCTCCATGACCCTCTTTTGCTGGCTGAGCTGCCATGCAGATGCTTTCCTGTTCTTCCCAACCCTTCCCATGCACTGTGGCCACCCTGCACCAGAGCTGCAAAATGGTGCCTCAGAAGCTCATTGGCTTAGAGTAAGATCAGTCTTGATGCTGGTCTTGGAGCCAAGGAAGAGGCTTGCAGACTCATTTCCTGGGTCAGATGTCCTGTCCTACACCTCAACTCCTCATCACCCTGTTCTTGCCCAGGGTCCCACCCTCACTGGTTCCATTCTGTCCAGGTCATAGGTAATGCCCCTTGATGCTTGGCCCAGGACATGCTCCTACTTCCCACGGTGTTCCATTTACAGAACTGATGTGGCTGCCAGCTGAGGAGGAGGGGGAAGTTTCAACTTCTCCTTTTGAGACTTCTGGTTCCTAGGAACTCACAGAATGTCTTGAGCCAAGGTCTCTGCAGCAGAGGCCGGATGGAAGGTGGACCCCAGATCCAGGGAGAAGGACGCCAGTGGAGGCCACAGTGGGAGGTGGGGATTCTGAAGCTCCTCACTGAACACCTCTGTCTATGCTTTCTTCGCAAAGTAATTCCAAAAATCTCTAGGCCATCCTATCTTCTGTCTTCAAGCAAATAAACTCTTGAGTTAAATAGTTCAGGTTAGTTTTCCATCTTTGATCCCCTTATGTCACTTTTTGGACACAAGCTTCCCTGAGACGTTACTCTGCAGGTTCTATGTCATCATGGTGCCCACGGCACAGCTTGAGCATTGTCTCAGCCCCCTCAGTAAATGCAGGAATTGTCAAATGCTCACTCCCTCCTAAACAGTGGGGAATAGCCGTGCTGGTTCAAGAGTGCACCAGAAATGCAGAGCAATTGAGATGCTTAAAGATATGAATCCCAGGAAATATTCCATTAAAAATGGCACATTCTAAGGCGGCTCAAGCTCAAAATAAATGAAAAGTTCAGGCTGGGATAATCCCACCAAGCTATTCAAGAAGAAAGCTATTTCCAGATCGACCACACCTGACCTCTGGCTTTGTTTTGCTGCAGCAGGCAGAGCTAGGCAGCAGGAAGAAAGGGGGGGTGGATCTGATAGTATTTCAGCCCAAGTCCTTTGCCCACGTTATTTCTGAAGCAAGAACCGTCACCTGCTGCTGCCTTACCACCTTCCTTCAGATCACTTGCCCTCATTTTAGGCCAGTGCTGTTTAACCAAACTTCCTGTCATAGTAGAATAATCCTGATCTGCATTGTGCAATATGGTAGCCATCTGCCACATGTGGCTATTTAGCACTTGAAATGTGGTTACCGCAACTAGGGAAGTAACTTTTAAACTTTATTTAATGGTAATTAACTTAAATATAAAAATAAAAATGGAAATAGCCATGCACAGCTGACTGTCATAATGGAGGGCACTGTTCTGGATCATTAAAGATCCTGGCATGCTATCATTGTCTCCAATATTACATCTGCATTAATCCTTGATGATTTCAATGTGCTCATATGTGACCCTTTCCTTAAGTTGGCCTTTCCGTTCTTTTCCCCGCCAGTTTTATAAGATGTAATTGACAGGTAACATTATGTAAATTCAAGGAATGCAAAGTGGTGGTTTCATACATTTATATTTTTGCAACATGATTACCACCACAGCATTACCTAACACCGCCATCCCATCACATAATTATCATTTTCTTTCTATGGTGAGAACATTTAAGATCCACTCTGTCAGCAACATTCAAGTATATAACAGTATTATTCGCTATAATCACAATGCTATACATTAGATTCCCAGCACCTATTAATGTTATAAATGAAAATTTCAGCCCATGTGTGCCCCTTTTCTGCCACACCCCAGCCTCTGATAACCACCTCTGAACTCTCTGTTTCTTTGAGTTTGGCTTTTTTTAGATTCCACATATAAGTGAAATCATATAGTACCTGTCTTTCTGTGTCTGCTTAGCTCACTTATACCATCAGGATCCATCCAAGTGCCACAAATGGCAGGATTTCATTATTTCCCATGGCTGAATAATATGCCATTGTAGGTATATAGCACATTGTGTTTATCCATTCATCCTTCAGTGGGTACTTCTGCGTTTCCCATGTCAATCATGAATAATGCTACAATGAACATAGGGGTGCACATATCTCTTCGGAACCTGATTTAATTTTCTTCAGATAAGTCCGTAGACTGGATTTCCTGGATAATATAGTATTTCTATTTTTAATTTTTTGAGGAGATTCCATACTGTTTTCCACAGTGGCTGCACCATTTACATTCCCACCAGCAGTATAAAGGGGTTCGCTTTTCTCCACATCCACACCAATAATTATTTTCTCTTACCTTTTTGATGACCTTGGCCTTTCAGTTCTTGATCCCCTGTCCCACACTGGTCTTGTCCTCCACTTACTTTCAACAGTTTGCTCAAGACATTGTTTCATTTGCAATAACTATAGCCCTTCCATCATCTTATTTTCAAACACCCCACTTTCTGATGACCAAACCCTATATTCCCAGTTTAGTCTCTCTAGAATTCCAAGCCCAGCAATCTTTCAGACCCACTGGGACATTAATTCCATTGATCCTACCACCTTGCTGGTACCTTATTTTACCTTGTTGGTTCTAAGTATTCTGGTAATTATTATACTTTTATTAAGCATTGTTCAAATACAGGTAAGTTAAGTTAGGAGAGAGCTTGATCCCCTAGGATCTTGCTTTTAAGTGAGGCCAGAGCAGCCTAATTTTGCCCCACTATTGAGGCAACACCCTTCCGAGCCCTTGAGTGGTGCCCTGTGTGTTATGAGGCTTTCTATTCTGGGGTGCTCTCCTCATGCTCAAGTACACTCAGCTAAAGACCTAAGGGGACCCTCTGCAGCTCTCTAGAGTTCCCTCTCTCAGCAGCAATCCTCTCTGGGGCTCTTCTCTGCGACTCCAGCTGCTGTGGGCTCCCCAGACACCCTGTACCATCTCCTCATCTCCGGGAAGATGCCAGGCTCTTCTAGGGCCCCCTTTTCTGTGCTGCCACCTGGACTCTATCCAGGCAGTAAGCTGGGCAATTATAGATGCAATCTGTTTGTTTCTCATTTCTCAGAGATTCTTGCCAGTGCTGCCTGTTTTCCAGTGTCTAAACACCATTGTTTGAGAATATATCTATATCTATATCTATATCTATATCTATCTATCATCTATATCTATATCATCTATATCTATATCTATTGGAAGGGAGGAGGTCCAATTTTTTAGTTGTTTAAGATGGGAGGGTAAATCTTGGCCAGCAGCAGAAATCCTCATTTCCCCTCTTTCTCACACCCCTCCTTACTCAGCTCAGACCTCATGCTCAATCACTATTGACATCACCCTGCTCTTTTCTTCTTCTATTTCAACAAATCACAGTGCTGGTAAAATCCAGATCTCTGCCAACTTCTTGTCTGCTTCTGCAGATGACCATGCCTGCATAGAAACACCCATCATGGCGGCAGCTCTGTCTTAAATTCATGGCCATGGACCCCTGTGGACCTTTCATGCTGCCTGACAAGCACATTGTCTGTCTCTAATCCAATCTCTAAATGACCATGCCCAGCCTTCTCTTCAAACCATGAATATTTCCACCACCATCCACTCTCTCTTAGCTTACAACTTTATTGGAAAAATGTAAGCCACCAGAGAAGTTTCAAAGACAGCCCCTGCCATCTTCACTGACCCACACTCCCCTGCACTCACTCTGCCTCTGGCCTCTCCCAAAGATGACCACACTCCCTTCACTAACCTACCTTTCCCTCTGTGAACATGGCCTCAGCCTTCTCATTTCAAAGGACTTTGTTGTGGTGGTTCTACTTTCTCTCTCCCACATCATTGGCTTTCCATTGGAATATTCTCATTACTCAATGAATGCGTCATTGTTTCCTTTATCTTAGAGGAACTCATGATCCTGCTTCCTCTCCCAGTTTCTGTATCACTTCTTTGTTCCCCATTTGAAGCAAAACTCAATGAAAAACCTCACTCACTGTCACTAATCCATCTCTCCCCATTTTTTTCTTGATCCCGCTCTAATCAGGCTTTAGCCGCTGATATGAACCTAAAAATGCTCCCATCAAGGTAATTGTGACCTCCATGTTGCTAAAGCCAAAGGTCAATTCTCAGTTCTCATGCCACTGACCCACAAGCAGCATTGACTTCATGGGTACTCTTTTCTCTTTGTGACGTTTTCTGCCATGGCTCTCAGGATACCACATTTATTTGGGTTTTTTTTTGTTTGTTTGTTTTTTGTTTTGTTTTGTTTTCAGTCACCTTTCTGGTTTCTCCTCTTGTCCATGACCTTGTTAGTGGAATGCCTCCATTTCAATCCTTTATCCTCTCTCTTCTTTACCAATACTCTCCCTTTGGTGATCCTATACTGTTCTGCTTCTTTCTACACCATCCCTAGGCTGTGATACCACTCCCTCATGTATATCTTTAACTCAGACTCTTCTTCCAAACTCAAGACTCATACAACCAACTGCCTATACCACATTTCTACTTAGATGTCTAAGGGACATCTCCAGCTCATCATGGCTGAAGTAGAATTCTTTTCCAGTCATCTAGTGTCTTCCTAACTGGTTTCCTTGCCTCTCTCCATGTTCCCTCATAATCTCTTCTCAACATGGCAATTGGAATAAGAAACCTTTTTATTTATTTATTTATTTTTTTTTAATATTTTTTTTTATTTTTTAATATATGAAATTTACTGTCAAATTGGTTTCCATACAACGCCCAGTGCTCATCCCAAAAGGTGCCCTCCTCAATACCCATCACCCACCCTGCCCTCCCTCCCACCCCCCATCAACCCTCAGTTTGTTCTCAGTTTTTAACAGTCTCTTATGCTTTGGCTCTCTCCCACTCTAACCTCTTTTTTTTTTTTTTTTTTTTTTTTCCTTCCCCTCCCCCATGGGTTTCTGTTATGTTTCTCAGGATCCACATAAGAGTGAAACCATATGGTATCTGTCTTTCTCTGTATGGCTAATTTCACTTAGCATCACACTCTCCAGTTCCATCCATGTTGCTACAAAAGGCCATATTTCATTCTTTCTCATTGCCACGTAGTATTCCATTGTGTATATAAACCACAATTTCTTTATCCATTCATCAGTTGATGGACATTTAGGCTCTTTCCATAATTTGGCTATTGTTGAGAGTGCTGCTATAAACATTGGGGTACAAGTGCCCCTATGCATCAGTACTCCTGTATCCCTTGGATAAATTCCTAGCAGTGTTATTGCTGGGTCATAGGGTAGGTCTATTTTTAATTTTCTGAGGAATCTCCACACTGCTTTCCAGAGCGGCTGCACCAATTTGCATTCCCACCAACAGTGCAAGAGGGTTCCTGTTTCTCCACATCCTCTCCAGCATCTATAGTCTCCTGATTTCTTCATTTTGGCCACTCTGACTGGCATGAGGTGATATCTGAGTGTGGTTTTGATTTGTATTTCCCTGATAAGGAGCGACGTTGAACATCTTTTCATGTGCCTGTTGGCCATCCGGATGTCTTCTTTAGAGAAGTGTCTATTCATGTTTTCTGCCCATTTCTTCACTGGGTTATTTGTTTTTCGGGTGTGGAGTTTGATGAGCTCTTTATAGATTTTGGATACTAGCCCTTTGTCCGATGTGTCATTTGCAAATATCTTTTCCCATTCCGTTGGTTGCCTTTTAGTTTTGTTGGTTGTTTCCTTTGCTGTGCAGAAGCTTTTTATCTTCATAAGGTCCCAGTAATTCACTTTTGCTTTTAATTCCCTTGCCTTTGGGGATGTGCCGAGTAAGAGATTGCTACGGCTGAGGTCAGAGAGGTCTTTTCCTGCTTTCTCCTCTAAGGTTTTGATGGTTTCCTGTCTCACATTCAGGTCCTTTATCCATTTTGAGTTTCTTTTTGTGAATGGTGTGAGAAAGTGGTCTAGTTTCAACCTTCTGCATGTTGCTGTCCAGTTCTCCCAGCACCATTTGTTAAAGAGACTGTCTTTTTTCCATTGGATGTTCTTTCCTGCTTTGTCAAAGATGAGTTGGCCATACGTTTGTGGGTCTAGTTCTGGGGTTTCTATTCTATTCCATTGGTCTATGTGTCTGTTTTTATGCCAATACCATGCTGTCTTGATGATGACAGCTTTGTAGTAGAGGCTAAAGTCTGGGATTGTGATGCCTCCTTCTTTGGTCTTCTTCTTCAAAATTACTTTGGCTATTCGGGGCCTTTTGTGGTTCCATATGAATTTCAGGATTGCTTGTTGTAGCTTCGAGAAGAATGCTGGTGCAATTTTGATTGGGATTGCATTGAATGTGTAGATAGCTTTGGGTAGTATTGACATTTTGACAATATTTATTCTTCCAATCCATGAGCAGGGAATGTCTTTCCATTTCTTTATATCTTCTTCAATTACCTGCATAAGCTTTCTATAGTTTTCAGCATACAGATCTTTTACATCTTTGGTTAGATTTATTCCTAGGTATTTTATGCTTCTTGGTGCAATTGTGAATGGGATCAGTTTCTTCATTTGTCTTTCTGTTGCTTCATTGTTAGTGTATAAGAATGCAACTGATTTCTGCACATTGATTTTGTATCCTGCAACTTTGCTGAATTCATATATCAGTTCTAGCAGACTTTTGGTGGAGTCTATCGGATTTTCCATGTATAATATCATGTCATCTGCAAAAAGCGAAAGCTTGACCTCATCTTTGCCAATTTTGATGCCTTTGATTTCCTTTTGTTCTCTGATTGCTGATGCTAGAACTTCCAGCACTATATTAAACAACAGCGGTGACAGTGGGCATCCCTGTCGTGTTCCTGATCTCAGGGAAAAAGCTCTCAGTTTTTCCCCGTTGAGGATGCTGTTAGCTGTGGGCTTTTCATAAATGGCCTTTATGATCTTTAAGTATGTTCCTTCTATCCCGACTTTCTCAAGGGTTTTTATTAAGAAAGGGTGCTGGATTTTGTCAAAGGCCTTTTCTGCATCGATTGACAAGATCATATGGTTCTTCTCTTTTTTTTTGTTAATGTGATGTATCACGTTGATCGATTTGCGAATGTTGAACCAGCCCTGCATCCCAGGAATGAATCCCACTTGATCATGATGAATAATTCTTTTTAGATGCTGTTGAATTCGATTTGCTAGTATCTTATTGAGAATTTTTGCATCCATATTCATCAGAGATATTGGCCTGTAGTTCTCTTTTTTTACTGGGTCTCTGTCTGGTTTAGGAATCAAAGTAATACTGGCTTCATAGAATGAGTCTGGAAGTTTTCCTTCCCTTTCTATTTCTTGGAATAGCTTGAGGAGGATAGGTATTATCTCTGCTTTAAACGTCTGGTAGAACTCCCCTGGGAAGCCATCTGGTCCTGGACTCTTATTTGTTGGGAGATTTTTGATAACCGATTCAATTTCTTCGCTGGTTATGGGTCTGTTCAAGCTTTCTATTTCCTCCTGATTGAGTTTTGGAAGAGTGTGGGTGTTTAGGAATTTGTCCATTTCTTCCAGGTTGTCCAATTTGTTGGCATATAATTTTTCATAGTATTCCCTGATAATTGTTTGTATCTCTGAGGGATTGGTTGTAATAATTCCATTTTCATTCATGATTTTATCTATTTGGGTCATCTCCCTTTTCTTTTTGAGAAGCCTGGCTAGAGGTTTGTCAATTTTGTTTATTTTTTCAAAAAACCAACTCTTGGTTTCGTTGATCTGCTCTACAGTTTTTTTAGATTCTATATTGTTTATTTCTGCTCTGATCTTTATGATTTCTCTTCTTCTGCTGGGTTTAGGCTGCCTTTGCTGTTCTCCTTCTATTTCCTTTAGGTGTGCTGTTAGATTTTGTATTTGGGATTTTTCTTGTTTCTTGAGATAGGCCTGGATTGCAATGTATTTTCCTCTCAGGGCTGCCTTCGCTGCGTCCCAAAGCGTTTGGATTGTTGTATTTTCATTTTCGTTTGTTTCCATATATTTTTTAATTTCTTCTCTAATTGCCTGGTTGACCCAGTCATTCGTTAGTAGCGTGTTCTTTAACCTCCATGCTTTTGGAGGTTTTCCAGACTTTTTCCTGTGGTTGATTTCAAGCTTCATAGCATTGTGGTCTGAAAGTATGCATGGTATAATTTCAATTCTTGTAAACTTGTGAAGGGCTGTTTTGTGACCCAGTATATGATCTATCTTGGAGAATGTTCCATGTGCACTCGAGAAGAAAGTATATTCTGTTGCTTTGGAATGCAGAGTTCTAAATATATCTGTCAAGTCCATCTGAGCCAATGTATCATTCAGGGCCCTTGTTTCTTTATTGACTGTGTGTCTAGATGATCTATCCATTTCTGTAAGTGGGGTGTTAAAGTCCCCTGCAATGATCACATTCTTATCCATAAGGTTGCTTATGTTTATGAGTAATTGTTTTATATATCTGGGGGCTCCGGTATTTGGCGCATAGACATTTATAATAGTTAGCTCTTCCTGATGGATAGACCCTGTGATTATTATATAATGCCCTTCTTCATCTCTTGTTACAGCCTTTAATTTAAAGTCTAGTTTGTCTGATATAAGTATGGCTACTCCAGCTTTCTTTTGGCTTCCAGTAGCATGATAAATAGTTCTCCATCCCCTCACTCTCAATCTAAAGGTGTCCTCAGATCTAAAATGAGTCTCTTGTAGACAGCAAATAGATGGGTCTTGTTTTTTTATCCATTCTGATACCCTATGTCTTTTAGTTGGCGCATTTAATCCATTTACATTCAGTGTTATTATAGAAAGATACGGGTTTAGAGTCATTGTGATGTCTGTACGTTTTATGCTTGTAGTGATGTCTCTGGTACTTTGCCTCACAGGATCCCCCTTAGGATCTCTTGTAGGGCTGGTTTCGTGGTGACAAATTCCTTCAGTTTTTGTTTGTTTGGGAAGACCTTTATCTCTCCTTCTATTCTAAATGACAGACTTGCTGGATAAAGGATTCTCGGCTGCATATTTTTTCTGTTTAGCACACTGTAGATATCGTACCAAGCCTTTCTGGCCTGCCAAGTTTCAAAGGAGAGATCAGTCACGAGTCTTATAGGTCTCCCTTTATATGTGAGGGCACGTTTATCCCTTGCTGCTTTCAGAATTTTCTCTTTATCCTTGTATTTTGCCAGTTTCACTATGATATGTCGTGCAGAAGATCGATTCAAGTTACGTCTGAAGGGAGTTCTCTGTGCCTCTTGGATTTCAATGCCTTTTTCCTTCCCCAGCTCAGGGAAGTTCTCAGCTATAATTTCTTCAAGTACCCCTTCAGCACCTTTCCCTCTCTCTTCCTCCTCTGGGATACCAATTATGCGTATATTATTTCTTTTTAGTGTATCACTTAGTTCTCTAATTTTCCCCTCATACTCCTGAATTTTTTTATCTCTCTTTCTTTCATCTTCCTCTTTCTCCATAACTTTATCTTCTAGTTCACCTATTCTCTCCTCTGACTCTTCAAGCCGAGCCGTCGTGGTTTCCATTTTGTTTTGCATTTCGTTTAAAGCGTTTTTCAACTCCTCGTGACTGTTCCTTAGTCCCTTGATCTCTGTGGCAAGAGATTCTCTGCTGTCCTGTATACTGTTTTCAAGCCCAGCGATTAATTTTATGACTATTATTCTAAATTCACTTTCTGTTATATTATTTAAATCCTTTTTGATCAGTTCATTAGCTGTTGTTATTTCCTGGAGATTCTTCTGAGGGGAATTCTTCCGTTTGGTCATTTTGGATAGTTCCTGGAGTGGTGAGGACCTGCAGGGCACTTCCCCTGTGCTGTGGTGTATAACTGGAGTTGGTGGGCGGGGCCGCAGTCCGACCTGATGTCTGCCCCCAGCCCACTGCTGGGGACACAGTCAGACTGGTGTGTGCCTTCTCTTCCACTCTCCTAGGGGTGGGATTCACTGTGGGGTGGCGTGGCCCGTCTGGGCTACTTGCACACTGCCAGGCTTGTGGTGCTGGGGATCTGGCGTATTAGCTGGGGTGGGTAGGCAAGGTGCACGGGGGCTGGAGGGGCAGGCTTAGCTCTCTTCTCCTTAGGTGATCCACTTCAGGAGGGGCCCTGTGGCAGCGGGAGGGAGTCAGATCCGCTGCCGGAGGTTTGGCTCCGCAGAAGCACAGAGTTGGGTGTTTGCGCTGCTCGAGCAAGTTCCCTGGCAGGAACTGGTTCCCTTAGGGATTTTGGCTGGGGGATGGGCAGGGGAGATGGCGCTGGCGAGCGCCTTTGTTCCCCACCAAACTGAGCTCTGTCGTCAGGGGGTTCAGCAGCTCTCCCTCCCTTTGTCCTCCAGCCTTCCCGCTTTCCGAGCAGAGCTGTTAACTTCTGACCTCCCAGACGCTAAGTCGCGCTTGCTGTTGGAACACAGTCCGTCAGGCCCCTCCACTTTTGCCAGCCAGACTCGGGGGCTCTGCTTGGCCGGCGAGCCGCCCCTCCGCCCCGGCTGCCTCCCGCCAGTCCGTGGAGCGCGCACCGCCTCGCCGCCCTTCCTACCCTCTTCCGTGGGCCTCTGGTCTGCGCTTGACTCCGGAGACTCCGTTCTGCTAATCCTCTGGTGGTTTTCTGTGTTCTTTAGGCAGGTGTAGGTGGAATCTAAGTGATCAGCAGGACACGCGGTGAGCCCAGCGTCCTCCTACGCCGCCATCTTCCTGGACCAAGAAACCTTTTTAAAGTTTAGATCACCAGAATTACTCCTTTGCCAACAACTTCAGTGCCTCCATTTTATTCAGAATAAGAGACAAAGTCCTTGCCATGGCCTATAGCCTGATGATTTGGGTCCGGTGGATTCTTTACTCTGGCTCCTATGCCTTCTTTTTGCTCAGTTTGTCGTGGTTGCACTGGCCTCTGTGCTCTCTGACACATGCAGTCATGCTCCCTGCCTAAGGCCTTGGCATGAGCTATTCCTGCCCATAACACTCCCCCCGCCTCCATTTATTAGCCTGGCTCACCACTCCTTCACCTACTTCAGGTCTTTGCTTAAATGCCACCTTCTCAATGAGGTAAAACCTGACCATTTCACTGAACTCTGCAACTACCCTGCTTCTTATGCTCTGCCCCAGCTCCACTCTGCTCCCTGCCATTTTCTAGATAATTCACTTGTTCATTATGTCTCCATTGCTTGTTTCTGATGGCTAAGATATAAGCTCAATGGGGTTACAGAATCTGGTTTTGTTCACTAATGTTTTCATGTGCACAGAACATCATTAGCACTTGCAGACACTTCAATATGTGTTAAATAAATATTGGTCGCAATTCCTAATTCCCTTTGTCCAAGTGTGTGTGTGTGTGTGTGTGTGTGTGCCTGCATTTCTATCATTCATAGTTTCCTGCTATTTATTTTAATATGATTTGGCCTGGACAGAAGTACTGGGGTGAAGAGAAAGAGAATTCCATTTCAATGGCTTTAGACCCTGAACCTAATTTCATTTTGAAATCGTCATGCTAAAGAGGCTGGGTTTAAGAGCAGTGATGATAATGTCCCACCTTCTCTGAACCAAGATATCACGAATGCCACCTCTAAGTAGGATGGAAATAATTTGTACCGCTCTTGCCATAAAAGTGTCAGTGAGCACTGATTGTCTATCCCCCCTCCGCCCTTTGGATCGTGGTACTGTCAGTGTTTTCTCCAGTATGACTGCTACACTGTCACATCATTTGAACACCAGTCTGATTACCTCTTGGCTTTTGAATTATAAGCTCAGTCTTCTAGCTCTCTGCTCAGCTTCCACTTGACAGTTAATGGAAATGAGTTGTGTTTCCTGGTCTGGACTATACATTACTCTCTGAGTGTTTCCCATCTTTATTTAACAAAGGTGAATGTTAAAAGGCTTGGCTCTGTACTTCACAGGTGAGACCTGTGCACCCAAAGGCATCACCTCTTTTGCATTATCCCAGTTACCATGGGTGCAACTATGTATATGCACATGCACCAGCCCCATGAGGCCATGGGCAACCTTAGGACAAGATTCTTTGAGGCAAGTTTGTAGGAACTAGACCCAGCACATACCTGGTCCAGCACAAGTGAGAAACTATTGCATAATGAACTGGTGGTGGCCAATTTAGCAGTGGTGGTACAGTCAATGCTTTGATATAAACTGTACACAGTTATGGAAGCAATGCCCCATGATTGGCTAGCACCTTTGCCATAATGATTTCGCTGCTTATTCTCCTTGTTAGATTTCCCTCTTTCCATCATATGAATTAGAGAATTCAGTTTATTCTCTCCTTGACAGAAGGAGTTCAGAGCCCTTCTAAACTTAAATAGCCATGTAATTTATCATGGGCAATTTGTCTTCTAGAGTCTTTTTTTTTTATGCCAGTATAGTTAACATTCAGTGTTATATTCGTTTCAGGTGTACAATATAGTAATTCAACACTTCCATACATCACCCGTACTCATCATGACAAATGCACTCCTTTATCTCCTTCACCTATTTCACCCATCCCCCGCCTCTGGTAACCATCAGTTTGTTCTCTACAGTTAAGAGTCTGTTTTTATATACTGCAAGTTTGCTGAATTCATGTATCAGTTCTAGCAGCTTTTTGGTGGAGTATTTCAGATTTTCCATATAGAGTATCATGTCATCTGTGAAAAGTGAAAGTTTGACTTCTTCTTTGCCAATTTGGATGCCTTTTATTTCATTTTGTTGTCTGATTGCTGAGCTTAGGACTTCCAACACTATGTTAAACAACAGTGGGGAGAGTTGACATCCCAGTTGTGTTCCTAATCTGAGGGGGAAAGCTGTCAGTTTTACCCATTGAGGATGATATTAGCTGTGGGCCTTTTATATATGGCTTTTATGATGTTAAGGAATATTCCTTGTATCCCAGCTTTCTTGAGGGTTTTTTTTATTAAGAAAGGATGCTGTATTTTGGCCAAATGTTTTTCCTGCATCTATGGACAGGATCATATGGTTCTTATCCTTTCTTCTATTAATGTGATGCATCACATTGATTGATTTGCAAATCCTGCAGCCCAGGAATGAATCCCACTTGATCATGGTGAATAATTCTTTTAATATACTATTGAATTTCATTTACTAGTATCTTGTTGAGAATTTTTGCATCCATGTTCATCAGGGATATTGGCCTGTAATTATGTTTTTAGTGGGGTCTTTATCTGGTTTGGGAATTAAGGTAATGCTGGCTTCATAGAATGAGTCAGGAAGCTTTCCTTCCATTTCTTTTTTTTGGAACAGCTTGAGAATAGGTATTAACTCTGCTTTAAATGTCTGCTAGAATTCCCTTAGAAATTGCTTGCATTTCTATACATCAGTAATGAAGCAACAGAAAGAGAAATCAAGAAATTGATCCCATTTACAATTGCACCAAGAACCATAAAATGCCTAGGAATAAACCTAATCAAAGATGTAAAAGATCTGTATGCTGAAAACTATAGAAAATTTATGAAATAAATTGAGGAAGACACAAGGAAATGGAAAAATATTCCATCCTTATGGATTGGAAAAACAAATATTGTTAAAATATCAATACTACACAAAGCAATCTACACATTCAGTGCAATCCCAATCAACATTGCACTGGCATTCTTTTCAGAGCTAGAACAAACAATCCTAAAATTTGTATGGAACCACAAAAGACCCCAAATAGCCACATTAGCGTTGAAAAAGAAAACCAAAGCTGGAGACATCACAATCCCAGACTTTAACCTGTACTACAAAGCTGTAATCATCAAGACAGTATAGTCTTGACATGGAAACAGACACATAGACCAATGGAATAGAATAAATAATCCAGAATTGGACACATAAATGTATGGCCAACTAATCTTTGACAAAGCAGAAAAGAATATCCAATGGAAAACAAGACAGTCTCTTTAGCAAATGGTGCTGGGAGAACTGGACAGAAACATGCAGAAGAATGAAACTGGACCAATTTTTTTTTATTGAAAAAAATTTTTAATGTTTTTATTTATTTTTGACAGAGAGAAACAGAGCATGAGTAGGGGAGGGGCAGAGAGAGAGGGAGACACAGAATCCAAAGCAGGCTCCAGGCTCTGAGCTGTCAGCACAGAGCCCAATGCGGGGTTTGGAGTCACAGACCACGAGATCATGACCTGAGCCAAAGTCGGACACTCAACAAACTGAGCCACCCAGGCACCCCTAAACTGGACCACTTTCCTAAACTATACACAAAAATAAACTCATAATGGATGAAAGACCCAAATGTGAGACAGGAAACCATCAAAATCCTTGGGGAGAAAGCAGGCAAAAACCTCTTTCACTTCAACTGCAGCAACTTCTTATTCGACACATCTCCAAAGGCAAGGGAAATAAAAGCAAAAATGAACTATTGGGACCTCATCAAGATAAAAAGTTTCTTCATAGCAAAGGAAACAATCAACAAAACTAAATAGCAACTGGTGGAATGGGAGAAGATATTTGCAAATGACATATCAGATAAAGGGTTGGTATCCAAAATGTATAAAGAACTTACCAAACTCAGCACCCAAAAGACAAATAATCCAGTGAAGAAGAAAGAAGACATGAATAGACACTTCTCCAAAGAAGACATCCAAATGACCAACAGAGACGTGAAAATATGCTCAATATGATTCATCATCAGGGAAATACAAATCAAAACCACATTGGAATACCACTTCACACTGATCAGAATGGCTAAAATTAACAACTCAGGAAATAACAGATGATGGCAAGGATGTGGAGAAATTGGAACCCTCTTTCACTATTGGTGGGAAGCCAAACTGGTGCAGCCTCTCTGGAAAACAGTATGGAGCTTCCCCCAAAAATTAAAAATAGAACTACTCTACGATTCAGCAATAGCACTTCTAGGAATTTATACAAAAGTGCTGATTCAAAGGGGCACAAGTACCCCAATGGTTATAGCTACGCTATCAACAATAGCTAAGTGTCCATCAACTGATGAATGGAGAAAGAAGATGTGGTTTACATATACAATGGAATGCTACTTGGCAATGAGAAAGAATAAAATCTTGTCATTTGCAACAATGTGGATAGAACTGGAGGGTATTATGCTAAGTGAAATAAGTCAGTCAGAGAAAAACAAATATCATGTTTTCACTCATATATGTAATTTGAGAAATTTAACAGAAGACCACGGGGAAAGGGAAGGGGGAAAAAGTTTCAAACAGAGGGGGAGGCAAATCATAAGAGACTCTTAAATATAGAGAACAAACTGAGCGTTGATGGGGGGCAGGGGAAGGGAAAAATGGGTGAAGGACATTGAAGAGGGCATTTGTTGGGATGAGCACCAGGTGTTGTATGTAAGCAATGAATAATGGGAATCCTGAAACCAAGAGCACACTGTATACACTGTATGTTAGCTAACTTGACAATAAATTATATTTAGAAAAAATTAAATAATTAGAAGTCCATTTCTAGATCTCTCTTTTTCCTTCGCTCATTTGTTTCTTTTTAATTTTTTTTAAATGTTTATTCATTTTTAAGATAGAGACAATGAGCAGGGGAAAAGCAGAGAGAGGGACAGAGGATCCAAAGTTGACTCTGTCCTGACAGCAGTGAGCCTGATGTGGGGCTCGAACTCACAAACCATGAGATCATGACCTGAGCTGAAGTCAGAGGCTCAACCAATTGAGCCACTCAGGTGTGCCTGATTTGTTTTGTTTCTTGATTTCATACGGTATTTGTTTTTCTCTGATGGACTTATTTCACTTAGCATTATACTCTCTAGCTCCAAGTATATCATTACAAATAGCAAGATTTCATTCCCTTTTTAGGGCTGCATAACATTCCAGTGTGTGTGAGGGGGGGGGTGTGGGCGTGAATGTGACATCTTCTTCATCCATTCAATTGAAGAGCACTTGGGCTGCTTCCATAATTTGGCTATTGTATATAATCCTGCTATCAACATAGAGGTGCATGTATTCCTTTGAATTAGTGTTGTTGTATTGTTGGGGTAAATACCCTGTAGTTAGATTCCTGGGTTGAAGGGTAGTTCTATTTTTAACTTTTTGAGGACCCTCCATACTGTTCTCCGGAGTGACTGCACCAGTTTTCATTCCCACCAATAGTGCATGAGTATTCCTTTTTCTCCACTTCCTTGACAACACACATTGTTTCTTGTATTGTTGATTTTAGTTATTCTGACAGCTGTGAGGTGACATAACCTTATAGTTTTGATTTGCATTTCCTTGAAGATGAGTGATTTTGAGCATCTTTTCATCTGGATGTCTTCTTTGGAGAAATGTCTGTTCATGTCTTCTGCTTTTTAAATTAGATTACTTGGCTTGGAGTTGTTGAGTTGTATGATTTCTTTATATATTTTGTCTTCCAGAGTCTTGAAGGTCAGTATTATAAATACTTTCTTTCTGTGGTGAAGATTGGACCCCAAAGTGTCTAACTAAATCAGAGTAGGAGCAGCTGCAGGGTGCAGTGGGAAAAGTGGGACCTCTGGTCCATGCAGGCACCTTTGATAGGCATATTAGTGCATGCATGTGTATGTGTGGGCATATGCATGTTGCATGCATGTGCATATCCATGCACATGTGCATGTGTGTCTGTGTGTTCAGGTATTTGAAAAGAGCAAAGGGATAATTACATCTGAGTAGCTGGGCAGGGCCCCCTTGTTTTTTTGGGAGAGACTGCCACTTGAGACCGAGTGTGTAGGGGAAGGGGTTGGTAATGCTAGCACCAGCAGCTGCTTTTAATAATGCTGCTTACCTCTGCTGATAAATATGCTTGTCAAAATAAAAGGGAAATGGAAATGCCCCCCAGCACTGGGAGTGTGACAGGATTGGCCGACCCATCCAGCCTCAGATTAATTACTATGCTCTCATCTCCTCTCTTGGGCTTCAGATACAATAGAGGATAATGGAGGAGACATGCACACAGATCTGTCTCTCTTGCCCCTTCTATATCCAGCTGGGCCCAGAGCCAGCTGTGCTCTGCTGGCATTCAGTTCCTAAAGGGGTTGGAGCCCCATTCTTTCTCAGCCAAAACTCCCCAAAGGTGTCGGCAGTTTGCAGAAAATCCAGGAATCTCTGTGAGCTTCATCAAGAAGGGCACCAGAGACCAATGCAATTTTCCACCTTAAAACAAAAGCAAGTGGAACCTGGGATAGATTTGGGTTTGCTCCACCCAGAAGGAAAGTGATTGACTTAGCTCAGGGAAGAGATTGCCCACAGCCCAGAGAATGGATGGGGCCCCAAGGAGGGGAGAGTGTAGACTGAAATGGTTTCGACACTTTGGTCTGCATAGGTGAGTGTTGAATTGCACTACATTGTACATAATATGGAAATAGTTATTCTCATGGCACCCCAGAATCACCCTAGAAAGTTTCAAAGGAATTCATTTCTTTCAGCTCCAAAACCAGTTTTTGAACTTTGGGGAAGAGGTAGTTCAATGCAATGTTTTCACCAAATGAAAGCTTCCTTCTTCTCCTAGATATACACAGAGATGTTATTTCTACCTCTCCTCTGGTTGGGGGCACATGACCAGTGGAATGTGGGTACAAGTGATATAACATGATCCCCAACTTCCCGTGAGGGCTCTGTGTTCTTTCTTCCATCACTGCAGACAGTCTTGTGCAGACTCTTGAGTAGGGTAGAGATGCAAGGTGGGAGGACTCTGGGTCCTTAAATGACTGTGGAGCAGAGCTACCCCTCCCCTGCTGGGCGCTCCATTGACCCAGACTGGGAGGCAGACAAGACCCAGTGCATGAGGCCTAAGGCAGCCATGGCAAGGTACCACAAACTGG
Organism: Panthera leo; assembly: GCF_018350215.1. NCBI lineage: Eukaryota > Metazoa > Chordata > Mammalia > Carnivora > Felidae > Panthera > Panthera leo. The sequence continues at coordinate 47,330,878 of NC_056681.1, forward strand.
GTTTGCCTAAAATAATAGAAATATATCTTCTCACATTTGCTCTGGGCCATGTTTATTGTCTGTGAAGTCTCTAGGGGAGGATGCTTCTTTGCCCGTTTTTGGCTTCTGGTGGTTGTGGCAATCCTTGGCATTCCTTGATTTGTAGCTGGCCACTGGAACCTTAGTTTGTTTATCACATGATGCTCTCCTTTTGTGTATTTCTAGGGTGTCTGAGTTTCCATCTGCTCACAGACATGAGTCATGGATTAGAACCCACCTTAGTTCAATATGACTCCATCTTAACTTGATTTATATCTGAAAGGAACTGTTTCCAAATAAGGTCATATTCATAGATACCAGGAGTTAAGGCTTAAACGTATCTTTTTGGGGGACTCAATTCAACCCACTATCTAAATCTTGGATCTTGTTTGTTATAGCAGCTGGTATTATCTTCTCTGACTAATACAAGTCTGGTATTGATCCCAGCTAAGAACTTTCTCCAGAAAGCCCTTTCTAACCTCTGTCCCTAAATATAGACCATCTGCTACTTTCATAGGGCACTCTCCACATTGTTTTAAACTTCCCTTATTATACCATTTATCATGCTGAGCTATAATGTCTGATTTACTTAGGTAAGTAAGCTTCTTGTCTCTTTTCACGCTATTCATGTCCTAGAGGCAGAACTTTCTTGTTCTTCATTATTTCACCTATCCCTAGTTCATAATACGTTCCTTAATAAATTATTTTCAGGTAAACAAATGGAAGATACAGGGGTATGGATACTCTGGCACAAGCAGCATTAGGCTGACTTTCTGCCTTCAGGGTTGTTTCAGTCTCTAATGGTCTCTTTGTTGCCAAATCCATTAATTTGGTATCACTTTCCTTGTCTTTCTTGTATCACAGCTGATGCCCTTGAACATCCCCACATATTAATGATGCTTTAAGAATCCGGCTTCCTTGGGTTCCTGGCTCTCAGGTTATCATCAGTTCCATCTTGAAAACTACTTCTTTTTCATTTCTATTTGTACCCCTTGCTTATTACCTCAAACCTCACACTTTAACAGAAAGTGTTTCTTTCACTGACTCCATGGGTAGACATGCTTAGTTGAATTGAGTTGAATTGCTTAATACAGCTCCCAGTCCAAACCTGCTTCACAGGGGCCACTTACAGCAACCAAGTGGTCTCATGTAGGCCTGAAACTTACCTGCTCCTCCCCATTTTTTCCCCAGAATTATCACATCTCAGAATGTTCGCTAAGAGGTGTTCCCCACAGACCATCAGGAGCCCTCAGCGATGGCAAGAACCAAAAGATCACCTTGTTCACTAAGCACTGCCTATTAAAAAAAAAAAAAAAAAAAAAAAAAAAAAAAAACTTAAAAAACTAGGCTTTATTTTTTAGAACAGTTTTAGGTTCACAACAAAATTTAACTGAAAGTACAGAGTTTCCATACACCTTCTGCCCTCACATATGTACAGCATCCCCCACTGTTATGGATTTAATGGTTGTATCTCCCCAGAATTCTTATGTTGAAACCTGATATTCCAATTTGATGGTATTAAGAAGTGGTGCCTTTGGAAGTAATTAGGATTAAATGAGGTCTTGAGGGTGGAGCCTTCACAAATAATAATACTATTTTATTTTATTTTATTTTATTTTATTTTTTTAATTTTTTAATATATGAGATTTATTGTCAAATTGGTTTCCATACAACACCTAGTGCTCATCCCAAAGATGCCCTCTTCAATACCCACCACCCCGCCTCCCCCCCTACCACCCACCCCCATCAACCTTCAGTTTGTTCTCAGGTTTTAGGAGTCTCTTATGCTTTGGCTCTCTCCCACTCTAACCTCTTTTTTTTCCCCCTTCCCCTCCCCCATGGGGTTTCTGTTAAGTTTCTCAGGATCCACATAAGAGTGAAAACATATGGTATCTGTCTTTTTCTGTATGACTTATTTCACTTAGCATCACACTCTCCAGTTCCATCCACGTTGCTACAAAGGGTCATATTTCATGCTTTCTCACTGCCACGTAGTACTCCATTGTGTATATAAACCACAATTTCTTTATCCATTCATCAGTTGATGGGCATTTCGGCTCTTTCCATAATTTGGCTATTGTTGAGAGTGCTGCTATAAGCATTGGGGTACAAGTGCCCCTATGCATCAGTACTCCTGTATCCCTTGGGTAAATTCCTAGCAGTGCTACTGCTGGGTTATAGGGTAGGTCTATTTTTAATTTTTTTGAGGAACCTCCACACTGTTTTCCAGAGCGGCTGCACCAGTTTTCATTCCCACCAACAGTACAAGAGGGTTCCCGTCTTTCCACATCCTCTCCAGCATCTATAGTCTCCTGATTTGTTCATTTTGGCTACTCTGACTGGCGTGAGGTGATATCTCAGTGTGGTTTTGATTTGTATTTCCCTGATGAGGAGCGAAGTTGAGCATCTTTTCATGTGCCTGTTGGCCATCCGGATGTCTTTTTTTTTTTTTTTTTTTTTTTTTTTTTAAATTTTATTTTTTAATATATGAAATTTACTGTCAAAGTGGTTTCCATACAACACCCAGTGCTCATCCCAAAAGGTGCCCTCCTCAATACCCATCACCCACCCTGCCCTCCCTCCCACCCTGCCCTCCCTCCCACCCCCCATCAACCCTCAGTTTGTTCTCAGTTTTTAACAGTCTCTAATGCTTTGGCTCTCTCCCACTCTAACCTCTTTTTTTTTTTTTTCCTTCCCCTCCCCCATGGGTTTCTGTTATGTTTCTCAGGATCCACATAAGAGTGAAACCATATGGTATCTGTCTTTCTCTGTATGGCTTATTTCACTTAGCATCACACTCTCCAGTTCCATCCATGTTGCTACAAAAGGCCATATTTCATTTTTTCTCATTGCCACGTAGTATTCCATTGTGTATATAAACCACAATTTCTTTATCCATTCATCAGTTGATGGACATTTAGGCTCTTTCCATAATTTGGCTATTGTTGAGAGTGCCGCTATAAACATTGGGGTACAGGTGCCCCTATGCATCAGTACTCCTGTATCCCTTGGATAAATTCCTAGCAGTGCTATTGCTGGGTCATAGGGTAGGTCTATTTTTAATTTTCTGAGGAACCTCCACACTGCTTTCCAGAGCGGCTGCACCAATTTGCATTCCCACCAACAGTGCAAGAGGGTTCCCGTTTCTCCACATCCTCTCCAGCATCTATAGTCTCCTGATTTCTTCATTTTGGCCACTCTGACTGGCATGAGGTGATATCTGAGTGTGGTTTTGATTTGTATTTCCCTGATAAGGAGCGACGTTGAACATCTTTTCATGTGCCTGTTGGCCATCCGGATGTCTTCTTTAGAGAAGTGTCTATTCATGTTTTCTGCCCATTTCTTCACTGGGTTATTTGTTTTTCGGGTGTGGAGTTTGATGAGCTCTTTATAGATTTTGGATACTAGCCCTTTGTCCGTTGTGTCATTTGCAAATATCTTTTCCCATTCCGTTGGTTGCCTTTTAGTTTTGTTGGTTGTTTCCTTTGCTGTGCAGAAGCTTTTTATCTTCATAAGGTCCCAGTAATTCACTTTTGCTTTTAATTCCCTTGCCTTTGGGGATGTGCCGAGTAAGAGATGTCTTCTTTAGAGAAGTGTCTATTCATGTTTTCTGCCCATTTCTCACTGGATTATTTGTTTTTTGGGTGTGGAGTTTGGTGAGCTCTTTATAGATTTTGGATACTGGCCCTTTGTCTGATATGTCATTTGCAAATATCTTTTCCCATTCCATTGGTTGCCTTTTAGTTTTGTTGATTGTTTCCTTTGCTGTGCAGAAGCTTTTTATCTTCATGAGGTCCCAAAAGTTCATTTTTGCTTTTAATTCCCTTGCCTTTGGGGATGTGTCAAGTAAGAAATTGCTGTGGCTGAGGTCAGAGAGGTCTTTTCCTGCTTTCTTCTCTAGGGTTTTGATGGTTTCCTGTCTCACATTCAGGTCCTTTATCCATTTTGAATTTATTTTTGTGAATTGTGTGAGAAAGTGGTCTAGTTTCAACCTTCTGCATGTTGCTGTCCAGTTCTCCCAGCACCATTTATTAAAGAGACTGTCTTTTTTCCATTGGATGTTCTTTCCTGCTTTGTCAAAGATGAGTTGGCCATACGTTTGTGGGTCTAGTTCTGGGGTTTCTATTCTATTCCATTGGTCTATGTGTCTGTTTTTATGCCAATACCATGCTGTCTTGATGATGACAGCTTTGTAGTAGAGGCTAAAGTCTGGGATTGTGATGCCTCCTTCTTTGGTCTTCTTCTTCAAAATTACTTTGGCTATTCGGGGCCTTTTGTGGTTCCATATGAATTTCAGGATTGCTTGTTGTAGCTTCGAGAAGAATGCTGGTGCAATTTTGATTGGGATTGCATTGAATGTGTAGATAGCTTTGGGTAGTATTGACATTTTGACAATATTTATTCTTCCAATCCATGAGCAGGGAATGTTTTTCCATTTCTTTATATCTTCTCCAATTTCCTTCATAAGCTTTCTATAGTTTTCAGCATACAGATCTTTTACATCTTTGGTTAGATTTATTCCTAGGTGTTTTATGCTTCTTGGTGCAAATGTAAATGGGATCAGTTTCTTTATTTGTCTTCTGTTGCTTCATTATTAGTGTATAAGAATGCAACTGATTTCTGTACATTGATTTTGTATCCTGCAACTTTGCTGAATTCATATATCAGTTCTAGCAGACTTTTGGTGGAGTCTATCGGATTTTCCATGTATAGTATCATGTCATCTGCAAAAAGTGAAAGCTTGACTTCATCTTTGCCAATTTTGATGCCTTTGATTTCCTTTTGTTGTCTGATTGCCGATGCTAGCACTTCCAACACTATGTTAAACAATAGCGTTGAGAGTGGACATCCCTGTCGTGTTACTGATCTCAGGGAAAAAGCTCTCAGTTTTTCCCCATTGAGGATGATGTTAGCTATGGGCTTTTCATAAATGGCTTTTATGATGTTTAAGTATGATCCTTCTATCCCAACTTTCTCGAGGGTTTTTATTAAGAAAGGTGCTGAATTTTGTCAAATGCTTTTTCTGCATCGAATGACAGGATCATATGGTTCTTTTCTTTTTTTAATGTGATGTATAACGTTGATTGATTTGTGAATGTTGAACCAGCCCTGCATCCCAGGAATGAATCCCACTTGATCATGGTGAATAATTCTTTTTAGATGCTGTTGAATTCGATTTGCTAGTATCTTATTGAGAATTTTTGCATCCATATTCATCAGGGATATTGGCTTGTAATTCTCTTTTTTTACTGGGTCTCTGTCTGGTTTAGGAATCAAAGTAATACTGGCTTCATAGAATGAGTCTGGAAGTTTTCCTTCCCTTTCTATTTCTTGGAATAGCTTGAGAAGGATAGGTATTATTTCTGCTTTAAACGTCTGGTAAAACTCCCCTGGGAAGCCATCTGGTCCTGGACTCTTATTTGTTGCAAGATTTTTGATAACTGATTCAATTTCTTTGCTGGTTATGGGTCTGTTCAAGCTTTCTATTTCCTCCTGATTGAGTTTTGGAAGTGTGTGGGTGTTTAGGAATTTGTCCATTTCTTCCAGGTTGTCCAGTTTGTTGGCATATAATTTTTCATAGTATTCCCTGATAATTGCTTCTATTTCTGAGGGATTGGTTGTAATAATTCCATTTTCATTCATGATTTTATCTATTTGGGTCATCTCCCTTTTCTTTTTGAGAAGCCTGGCTAAAGGTTTGTCAATTTAGTTTATTTTTTCAAAAAACGAACTCTTGGTTTTGTTGATCTGCTCTACAGTTTTGTTTTTTTGTTTTTTTGGGGTTTTTTTTTGTTTTTTTTTTTTTTTTTAGATCTATAGTGCTTATTTCTTCTCTGATCTTTATTATTTCTCTTCTTCTTGGTTTAGGGTGTCTTTGCTGTTCTGCTTCTATTTCCTTTAGGTGTGCTGTTAGATTTTGTATTTGGGATTTTTGTTGCTTCTTGAGATAGGCCTGGATTGCAATGTATTTTCCTCTCAGGACTGCCTTCGCTGCATCCCCAAACAATTGGATTATTTTATTTTCATTTTCATTTGTTTCCATATATTTTTAAATTTCTTCTCTAATTGCCTGGTTGACCCATTTATTCTTTAGTAGGGTGTTCTTTAACCTCCATGCTTTTGGAGGTTTTCCAGACTTTTTCTTGTGGTTGATTTCAAGCTTCATCGCATTGTGGTCTGAAAGTATGCATGGTATGGTTTCAGTTCTTGTATACTTATGAAGGGCTGTTTTGTGACCCAGTATGTGATCTATCTTGGAGAATGTTCCATGTGCACTTGAGAAGAAAGTATATTCTGTTGCTTTGGGATGCAGAGTTCTAAATATACCTGTCAAGTCCATCTGATCCAATGTATCATTCAGGGCCCTTGTTTCTTTATTGATCGTGTGTCTAGATGATCGATCCATTGTTGTAAGTGGGGTATTAAAGTCGCCTGCAATTACCACATTCTTATCAATAAGGTTGCTTATGTTTGTGAGTAATTGTTTTATATATATTGGGGGCTCCGGTATTCGGCGCATAGACATTTGTAATTGTTAGCTCTTCCTGATGGATAGACCCTGTAATTATTATATAATGCCCGTCTTCATCTCTTGTTACAGCCTTTAATTTAAAGTCTAGTTTGTCTGATATAAGTATGGCTACTCCATCTTTCTTTTGACTTCCAGTAACATGATAAATAGTTATCCATCCCCTCACTTTCAATCTGAAGGTGTCCTCAGTCTAAAATGAGTCTCTTGTAGACAGCAAATAGATGGGTCTTGTTTTTTTACCCATTCTGTTACCCTATGTCTTTTGGTTGGCGCATTTAGTCCATTTACGTTCAGTGTTATTATAGAAAGCTATGGGTTTAGAGTCATTGTGATGTCTGTAGGTTTCATGCTTGTAGTGATGTCTCTGGTACTTTGTCTCGCAGGATCCCCCTTAGGATCTCTTGTAGGGCTGGTGTAGTGGTGATGAATTCCTTCAGTTTTTGTTTGTTTGGGAAGACCTTTATCTCTCCTTCTATTCTAAATGACAGATTTGCTGGATAAAGGATTCTCGGCTGCATATTTTTTCTGTTCATCCCATTGAAGATTTCCTGCCATTCCTTTCTTGCCTGCCAAGTTTCAGTAAAGAGATCCGTTACGAGTCTTATCAGTCTCCCTTTATATGTTAGAGCACGTTTATCCCTAGCTGCTTTCAGAATTCTCTCTTTATCCTTGTATTTTGCCAGTTTCACTATGATATGTCATGCAGAAGATGGATTCAAGTTATGTCTGAAGGGACTTCTCTGTGCCTCTTGGATTTCAATGCCTTTTTCCTTCCCCAGATCAGGAAAGTTCTCAGCTATTATTTCTTCAAGTACACCTTCAGCACCTTTCCCTCTCTCTTCCTCCTCTGGAATACCACTTATGCGTATATTATTTCTCTTTAGTGCATCACTTAGTTCTCTAATTTTCCCCTCATACTCCTGGATTTTTTTTATCTCTCTTTTTCTCATCTTCTTCTTTTACCATAATTGTATCTTCTAGTTCACCTATTCTCTCCTCTGCCTCTTAAATCCAAGCTGTGGTAGTCTCCATTTTATTTTACAGCTCATTAATAGCATTTATTAGCTCTTCCTGGCTGTTCCTGAGTCCCTTGAACTGTGTAGCAATAGATTCTCTGCTGTCGTTTATACTGTTTTCAAGCCCAGCGATTGATTTTATGACTATTATTCAACATCACTTTCTGTTATATTGTTTAAATCGTTTTTGATCCGTTCGTTAGCTGTCACTATTTCCTGGAGATTCATTTGAGGGGAATTCTTCCTTTTTGTAATTTTGGATAGTCCCTGGAGTGGCACGGAACTGCAGGGCTCTTCCTCTGTGCTGTCTGAAGTAGCTTGCGTTGGTGGGCGGGGCCGCAGTCAGACCAGATGTCTGCCCCCAGCCCACCGCTGGTGCAACAGTCAGACTGGTGTGTACCTTCTCTTCCCCTCTCCTAGGTGTGGGATTCACTGTGGTGTGGCCTGGTCCATCTGGGCTACTTGCACACTGCCAGATTTGTGGTGCTGGGTATCTGGCGTATTAGCTGGGGTGGATAAGCAAGGTGCACAGGGGAGGGAGGGGCAGGCTCAGCTCATTTATCCTTCAGTGATCCGCTTCAGGAGGGTCCCTACAGCACCGGGAAGGAGTCAGACCCACTGCTTGAGGGATGGATCTGCAGAAGCACAGAGCTGGGTGTTTGCGCAATGCAAGCAAGTTCCCTGACAGGAACTAGTTCCCTTTGGGATTTTGGCTGGGGGATGAGCGAGGGAGATGGCACTGGGAGCACCTTTGTTCCCCGCCAAGCTGAGCTCTGTCGTCTTTCCGGGGCTTAACAACTCTCCCTCCTGTTGTCCTCCAGCCCTCCCACTCTCCCAGCAGAGCTGTCAGCTTATAACCTTCCAGATGTTAAGTCCTGCTTGCTCTCCAAACACAGTCCGTCTGGCCCCTCCGCTTTTGCAAGCCAGACTTGGGGGCTCTGCTTTGCTGGCAGGCTGCCCCTCTGCCCCGGCTCCCTCCCGCCAGTCCGTGGAACGCGCACTGCCTCTCTGCCCTCCCTACCCTCTTCCGTGGGCCTCTCGTCTACACTTGGCTCCAGAGAATCCGTTCTGCTAGTCTTCTGGTGGTTTTCTGGGTTATTTAGGCAGGTGTGGGTGGAATCTAAGTGATCAGCAGGAAGCAGTCATGGTAATGCTTTTATAAGAGTCACTAGAGAGCTTGCTTCCTCTATCTGCTCCCTGCTATATGAAGATAAAGTCAGTAGTTTGCAGCCCAGAAGAGAGCTTTCATCAGAAATCAGCAATGCTGGTACCCTAATCCTGGACTTCTGGCCTCCAGAACTGTAAGAAATAAATTGTGGGTGTTTATAAGTCACCCAGTCTATGGTAATTTATGGTTATGGTAGCCTGAATGGACTAAGTCACTCACTATCAATCCCCCCACTAGTGTGGTCCATTTGTTAGAATGAACTTGCATTGATACATCATCATCACCCAAAATCCATAGTTTTCATATATTGTTTCCATTCCATTCCATTCCTTTCTACAGGTTTTGACAAGTGCATAGTTACATTTATCCACCATTATAGTATCATACAGAATGGTTTCTTCCCTGCCCTAAAATTTTTCTGCCATCTACCTATTTTTCCCTCCCTCCCCTTCAACCCTTGGCAATCACTGAAATTTTTACTGTCTCTATAGTGTTATCTTTTCCAGAATGTCATATAGTTGGAGTTGTATAGAATGTAGCCATTTCATGTTAGCTTCTTTCACTTAATACTGTGCATTTAGGATCTTCCATATCTTCTTATGGCTTGTAAGTTCATTACTTTTCTAGCATTGAAAAGTACTCCATTGTCTAGATGTACCACAGTTTAATTATCCATTCACCTACTAGAAGATGTCTTGATTGATTAATAGTTTGGAAATTATAGGGGCGCCTGGGTGGCTCAGTCAGATAAGCATCTGACTCTTGATTTTGGCTCAGGTCATGATCTCATGGTTCATGAGATCAAGCCCCACATCAGACTCTGCCCTGACATCTTGGTGCCTGCTCAGAATTCTTTCTCCCTCCCTCCCCCACCGCTCTCTCTCTCTCTCTGCCCCTCCCTTGCTCTCAAAATAAATAACTAAACTTAAAAAAAAAAAGAAATACCATATGATTCAAAAATTCCACTATTGGATATTTACCTAAAGAAAATAAAAACACTAATTTGAAAAGATATATATATACAACCCCATATTTATTGCAGCATTATTTGTAACAGCTAAGATATGGAAGCAACCCAAGGTTCCATCAATAGATGCATAGATAAAGAAGAGGTAGTATATATGTAAAATGGAATATTATCCCATCTTTAAAAGGAATAAAACCTGGCCATTTGCAACAACATGGATGGACCTATAAGGCATTATGCTAAGTGAAATAAGTCAGACAGAGAAAGACAAATAGCACATGAATTCATTCAATGTCTTCAATAGATAGAAATCTATTAGGATTTTCTATTTCTTCTTCTTATTTTTATTTTTTTATTTTTTTTAGAAAGAGAGAGAGAGAGAAGGGTAGGGGGAGAGGGAGAGGGAAAGGAAGAGAGAAAACTTTAAGCAGGCTCCATGCGCAATGCAGAGCCCAACATGGGGCTCAATCTCATGACTGTGAGATCATGACCTGAGCCAAAATCAAGAGTCAGATGCTTAACTGACTGAGCCACCCTGGTGTCCCAATTTTCTACTTTTTTGTGTGTGACTTTGGCAGATTGTGTTGTTCAAGGAATTGGTCCATTTTATCTAGGGAATAAAATGTGAACATAGAGTTGTTTATAGTATCCCTTTACTATCCTTTTAATGTCAATAGGATCTCTAGTTACATCTCTTTTTTCATTTCTGATATTAGAAATGTGTATCTTCTCTCTCCCTCTTTCTCTTCTTAATTAACTTGACTAGAGCCTTATCAATTTTATTGATCTTCTCAAATAAACACATTTTATTTTTGTTGACTTTCTCTACTGATTTTCTATTTTCAATTTCATTGATTTTTGCTCTAACTTGTAGTATTTATTTTCTTTTATGTTGGATTAGTTTGCTTTTTTCTCTCTAGTTTCCTAAAGTGGAAGTTTGATTTCATGTCTATTTTCTTTTCTAATATAGCACTCAATGTTTAAATTCTCCTTTTAGCTCTGCTTTCACTGTCTCTCACAGATGTTGATAAGGTATCATTTTCACTTAGGTCAAAATATTTCTAAGTTTATCTTGAGATTTCTTCTTTGACCCATATGTTATTTACAAATACGTTGTTTAATCTCCACATATTTCAGAATTTTTCAGTTATCTGTCTGTTAATGACTTCTTATTTAAGGCCTTGTGCATAATATTTGGAGTAATGTAGTAGGTAAGAAATGCAGTGGGTAAGAGATGAAGCCCACTGACCCTGACCACAGATTCTCTGAATGAAACATAACTTCTGAACATGATAACTCTATTAAGTGTCTATTGTTGCATGACCAGTTGAGTAAAACAACTTCAAAACTCAGTTGAGTAAAACAATAAATATTCATTATCTCTATAAGCCAGGAATCCAGGTGTGGCTTAGTTGGGTGTCTCTGACTCAGAGTCTGTCATGAAACTGCAGTCAAATTGTGGGCCAGTGCTGTGTCTCATCTGAAAATGCAATGAGGCAGGTGTGGGTGGAGCTTACTCATTTGTTGTTGACAGGGTTGGCCCCTTGTTACATAGGACTCCCCCTAGGGCTGCCTTAATATAGGCAGCTGGCTCACCCAGGGTGAATGATCCAAGAGAGAAAGGGTGAGAGAACCCAAGAAGGAAGTCACAATCTTTTTACAACTTACTGTTGAAAGTGATACCCCACCACTTTTTCTGTATTCTGTTTATTAGAAGTAAGTCAACAAGTCCAGCTATACTCACAAGGAAGTTGTTGCACAGGGATGAGAACATCAATGACAGCCATTTTAGAGGTTGCCAGCCACAAAGAACATATGTCTGTTTGCGCAGATCATCTCAGTCAATATCTTTATGCATCTGTCTTGGTTTGGCCCCTCCTTTTTCTCTTTTGCTTTCCTTCCATTCCCCATATGTTTTTACAATGCTATCCAAAACCCATCAGTTGGGGCCAAGAAAGTCTGATAAAAAGTTGAGAGACAAACTATTTACATAGTCAAAAACACTCTCCTCACTATACATACTTATTACAAGGGGGGAAATAGTAATTTTATAGTGGAGAAGTCTGGCAGACAGCACCTCAATTAGTTAAATAAAGTTAACATTGCCAGCAATAGGACAAGTTAAAATCACATTCTGCTTCATAGGATGCAATGAGAACATAGCATCACTTATGTGAGGTTCCTGTCAAAGATGGGTACCCTGCCTTTAATTACGAGGTAACATTAGACTTATACAAACTGGTAAATATTCTAAAGCCTGTGCTATTCAAAATGTCAGCGTCATAAAAGTCAAGGAGAGACCATGGAACTTTTCCAGATTGCAGGCAACTAAAACAACACAGTGACTAAATGTAACATGTGGTTCTGAACTGGATCCTATTTCTATAAACGTCATTATGGGGACAATTGGTGAAGCCTGAGTGGAGGCTGATGACTAGATGGGGTGGGGTACCGATGTTAATTTCTCGATATTAATGGTTCCACTGTGGCTAGTTAGGAGAACATCCTTGACTGTAGGACAGACATTGCCATATTCAGGAGGGATGGGCATCACATCAGCAACTTACTCTTAAATGGTTTCAGGGGGAAAAAAAAGAGCTCTTTGTTCAGTACTTGTAACCTTTCTGTAAGTTTGAAATTTCTTCAAAATGTAATGTTTGAAATCCCCAATTAGGATATAAAATTATATGACTATCCCACTTATGGATATAAGGTTTCCTCTAAAAGCGCACTTTCCAGACTTGTTAAGCCCATAAATACTAACTCATCCTTTTGGTTATGTCTTTTCCTTGGGATGAAAATCTTCTCCAAAGCAACACTGAGGACACAGCCTTAGGACTAAGCTTGGAAATGCCAAATCTAATTAAACTCTTCTAAGCACAGGAATTAGGGGAGCAAAAAATACATCTCACATTTGGAAAGAATGTACATCAAGGAAAAGATGGAAAATGTTGCATTGCCCATCAAATCTTTAAGATTTTGGTTCAGTTTAAAAATAGAAATCCTGGGGTGCCTGGATGGCTCAGTTGGTAGACATGTGACTCTTGATCTCAGAGTCAAATTCAAGCCCTATGTTGAGATTACTTAAAAACAAACAAACAAACAAACAAACAAACAAAATAGAAGTAGAAATCCCAATTCTTTGTGAGACTCTACAAATTAAATTACTCTCATGTATTTTTATATTTAGTCTATGAAATGGAAACAAAAAAGATTTTGTATATACTACCAAACAACCTGCCAATTATCATCACCAAAACCTTTTATTGACATAAGCTCTCAAGATTATGAAGACAAAAGTAGGTGTCACAGTCAGCAAGGATTCATGGGACAAACAGGAGGGGCATCTAAAGCATCATGGACCTTGGAATAATGATTTTCTAGAACAACAGAAATGCTGAAACCCAGATACATGACAATGGATGGAGGAATAGAAGAAATATAAAGAAATGAACAAAAATCTGCACTTCTGTGAAACTGCTATAAAAACAATCCAATATGGGGTGCCTGGGTGGCTCAGTCAGTTGGACGGCCGACTTTGGGTCAGGTCATGATCTCATGGCTTGTGAGTTCGAGCCCTGCATTGGGCTCTGTGCTGACAGCCCAGAGCCTGGAGCCTGCTTCAGATTCTGTGTCTCCCTCTCTCTCTCTGACCCTCCCCTGCTCACACTCTGTCTTTCTCTCCTTCAAAAATAAACATAAAAAAAACAATACTTCCATAGATGCGAATGGTTTGGGAAAATAATTGGAAAGAATACAAAAATGTCGGGGTGGGGGAGGGAGTGAAGTTTCTGAGTACTAGAATCTCTTGGGTTTGAGACCACAAGGCACTTCAGGACTTCAGAGAGGGTGGTGGGGTTTCATGCTTCCACTCCTCTCATTTGTGGCCAGGACTTCTGGCTCTCTGTTTCTCTCACTGCATGTAGCACTCTCCCTTCCCTCTGACTTCCACACATCCAAATAGGCCATTTTTAGTCTTCATGGATAAGAAGCATGAAGGTCAGATGCAACATTCCTTCATTTGATATAATCAAAGACATACCCTCTTCAAATCTAAAATATTTGACACACTCTACAGCCTAGGCTCTGTTGATTCTGGAAACTACACCAAACACTGTTTTAAGACATGAGATATTTCTTCTCTATCTAGGGGTCACTCTTTGTTCTTTTCATATTTTCCCCTGAAGCTGTTGAACTTATTTCTTAAGCTCTGCAATCTCATCTGTGATGATTCATATCCTAAGCAATCTTTCCTTTTTCATACATTTCTTAAGTTATATTTTCAAGGATTGTCTATATCCGAAGTCGTGAAGTTTATCGGCACAACATTAACCATCATATTGCCTGTTGATTCTTATGGTGTTTACAGGATCTATAGCATTGTTCTCTCTTTCATTCCTGATGTTGGGGACTAGAGTGGCCTCCTTTTTTTTTCCTTTTATTTTAAAATTAATTAATTAATTAATTATGGGGGGAGGGGCAGAGAGAAAGGGGGACAGAGCGTCTGAAGCCGGCTTTGCCCTGACAGCAGTGAGCCCTATGTGGGTTTGAACTCACAAACTGTGAGATCACGACCTGAGCTGAAGTCTCAACCAACTGAACCACCAAGGTGCCCCACCTCCTTTTTTCTTGACCAGTCCAGCTACAACCTCATCCTTCAACATTTTAAGTTCCTGTTTAATTCAGACCATCTCTGTCCTTTTGCTTCTCTTGAAATGCAAGTTGCTTAGCAGCCAGTGAATTCATAGGACCGGTTGGGGACAGAGTTAGAGGAGGAGGTGTTGGTGCAGGCAAGGTCAGAGGTAGCATCTATGGAAGGTGGGGAGACTGATAAGGAGAGAGTTCCATGACTCAGAAGCTGGGTGGGTGCAGAACAGCAGTGCAAAATAGCCACAGTTACCCACCCTTCCGCAGTTATTACGAGTTATTACAGAGATACTTCCTGGTAATGTATTGTCAAGGACCATTTCCCAGCACATTCTGCCGAGGCCTGAGGAACTGACCACTTGTGCTCTCCAGCTGTACATTAAATTCACAGGAGTGTCCAGAATGTGGAACTATACATATATAGAGTGTATGTTTCTCTGTAACTGGGAAGGAAGAGACACACAACAAGACTTCAGAGAGAGCAAAAAGTCTACATTTACCAAGCTCTGTTTATGTAAGCCAAAGTTTCCTTTGACATGTTTGCATGATATGGGTGATTTTTGGTTTCCAATTCTCCACAGAAGCATGTATTATCCATTATTTAATAAGAAAAACACATATGTCTATATGTGCTACAGCTTGGTGAACTAGAAGAGGTAAACAGTAAAGAAAAATACCAATAAAATGAGTTGTTGATAATAGAAATAAATAATAAAAAACTAAGACCAAGCTGACAACCAATATAGAGCAAAATATGAAAGCCTAAGCTTCTTTTTATAAGATACGAAGCACTTCCCTTTGGCCTCAGATCAGACCCAGAATAGAACGTTGCCTGTACTCTCAAGCAAAAGCAGGGAGTCTTACATCTTAGCTCTGTTTTTCCAGTGATCACATCCTCACTTGGGTTATGTAGTTGACACCACATCAGTAAAATCTAGAGACGTTCGCTGACCTTCAGTAGAGATTCATGGTGGATCATAGTGCGTTTGTTTAAAATTGAGAATACTAAATAGGCAAAAGAGTATTTATCCAGTGTGGAGCATTTGTCCATTGTGATCCAGGAAAGACTCAAGCTCCTTCAGCTTAGCAATATGGGTACAGAGGAGGGACCATCCTCTCCACACCAACCCCCCCACCCCGCCCCGCCCTGTAGTCTCAATTTGGCCATTTGCAATTCAAGAATCCTTTGTCCCTGGTTCCCCAAATGGCAATTCTGAAGAGGATTAAGCAATGCTCCAAGGTACTCCCTCATTAACTGCTCGGTGCTCACCTGTTTTCAGAGGTAAAGCTATTTATTTTACAATGTTTTATTCCAGGTCTTTCTAGAGTCACCCATGTGTTAATATTCGTGCACAATCTTCTCTATTTTTATTTCCTGCACATCTTTCCTCCAGTCAGGGAAGTGTGGTCTATGGTTACAGCTCCCACAAGGACCCACAGCTTCCTGATTCATAGCAGAAGAGATGTAAACATCTTCATCTGGAAAAAGCATAGAGCAGAGATGCCCAGGGGAGTAGAGAGGTATAGGGATGGTGAGCTAATAATAACCTGCGGCGTTCTGTTCAAGGACACGGGAAGCCAGGGTGGAGACTGTGATAAGCCAAGGTGAATATGTAACAATCCCAGGGCAGTCCCTTAGAGGAAGACTTAGCTCCTGGGACCCCAGGGGAGATGCTTCCTGCCAGCCTTGGGAAGCATGCTTCAGAAAGCCGTGGCAGTCTCTGCTTGCTTTCCAGATCAGATGTGCTGGGAGGGACAGGCAGGCTGGGGAGGGGCTGTGGTCACATCATCTCATATAACCACTGCACACCTCACAGCACGATGAGGTGAAACTAGACTTTGTTTTAAAATCAAATTGAATTTAATTTTTTGTTTGTTTTTCTCTTTTGAACCTTTCCCCAAACCAGATCAAAAACAAACCAACAAACTTGTTTGTTGGTTTGTTTTTTAATAAAAGGAAAATTACCTAAGAAACACAGAATGGAAAATAGTGCCATAAACCCCTGCACCCATGGTCAACATGGCTCCAACCTGTGTGCTCCATGCCATCCACACCCCTCCGCCCAGACACCACTGGATTATTTTGAGGCAAAGCCCAAATATCACACCATTTCAGCCTTCAAGATGAATCCCAACAGATAAAGGCATACATAACACATCCTGAGATGTCATTATGTATATATGTAAAACATAAGAATTACTTAACATGGCATAGTATCAAGTCAGTACTGTCATCTCCTGAATGTCCTTTGTTAAACCAATATCCAAACAGGTTCTGCATATTACATTAGACTAACAAATCTCCTGTCTCTTTTTTTTTAACTGAGGCTTAAAATACATGCTGTCAAGTATGCTGATTTTAATTGTATGATTTAATGAATGTCTTAGATACATGTCTCGAGCCACATAACCACCACTCAGATCAAGTTGAAGGGCATTTCCAGCTTCCCACTCCCTCCTGCTCCTTCCTGTCAGCCCAGAACCTATATTCTGGCTTCTTTTAATACAGGTTCATCTGCAGGGTATTCAGGTTCATATAAACAGAATCATACACATGATATGTGCTCTTTTCTGTCTCACTTCTTTTGCTTAGTGTCATGTCTATGAGATTCACCTGTGTTGTTGTTTAGTTTGGTTTTGTGTGCCTGTACCCTTCTATGGGTGAGTGCCCAATTTGCATTTATATTGACTTGGGTTGTTTCTACACCTTCACTATTATTAATAATGCTGCTATGAATATCTTTGTCCATCTTTTCTAGGACATAGGCACTCCTCTGTGTGATGTCTGGAGAGAAGGGAAGGTGTGGTTCAGCTTTTGGAAATACTTCCAAGTAATTTTGCAAAGTGTATGAATTCCAGTTGGCCCATGTCCTTATAAACACTTGGTATTTATTTACTTTTAACCCATTTGGATATGTATCAGTATTCTATTGGGGCTTTCATTTACATTTTCCTGGTGACTAGTGATTTTGAGCATCTTTATATTTTCCTGATGACTAATGATGTTGCACATCATTATTAGCTATTTGAGCATATTATTTTGTGAAATACTTATCTAGATACTGTTGCCCATTTTTTTTAAAAAGTTGCTGAAGAATTTATATAACAGCTTTTCTCCTCAAATATCATGAGAACAATTCATCCACAGTGGACTGGAACAGAATGAATGGGTGAGGAGTGGACAGTTTAAGAGAGGAAGAATAGAGGAGCACCTGGGTAGCTCAGTTGGTTAAGTGTCTGATTTCATCTCAGGTCATGATCTCACGGTTCGTGAGTTTGAGCCCCACATTGGGCTCTGTGCTGACAGCTCAGAGCCTGGAGCCTGCTTCACATTCTCTGTCTCCCTCTCTCTCTCTCCATCCCTCCCCTGATCTCTCTCTCTTTCTCTCTCTCAAAAATAAATAAACATTAAAAAAAATTTTAAAGAGAGGAAGAATAGACACTAAGCACAGTAAAAATGTTAATAATGCTAACCATCTCTAAGTCCTTTTACCATACTTAGAGAAGATGGTTAAGCAATGGGTCTCTTGCTTTCCAAAGGAAACCCATTTTTGAACACACGATGAACATAAAAATAAGAAACCAGAGTGACTCAGTGACTGGTAAGTGTATTGGAAAAATCTAATGACTATTGGAAAGATACTATACCAGTGGATGGTAGTGGACATTAAAGGGGCACCTGGCTGGCTCAGTTGGTGTAGCATGTGACCTCTTGATCTCAGGGTCATGAGTTTGAGTCCCATGTAGGGTGTAGTGATTACTTACATAAATAAATAAAAATAAAAATAAGTAATGGACATTAAATAAAAAAGAAGAGTTAAAATTTGGAGAAGGCCATTGTGGCTATGTAAAATCTGTTCTTTGAAAAATAGAACATACTCTATTCTCTCTGTGCTATAACAAGGCTCACAGCAATACATGACATAAAATAGTCTTATTAAAAATATTTATTTTTATTTTATTTTTTATTTTATTTTTTATTATGAAATTTATTGTCCAATTGGTTTCCATGAAATTTATTGTCCAATTGATGTCCAGTGCTCATCCCAACAGGTGCCCTCCTCAATACCCATCACCCACCCACCCCTCCCTCACACCCCCATAAACCCTCAATTTGTTCTCAGTTTTCAGGAGTCTTTTATGTTTTGGCTCCCTCCCTCTCTAACCATTTTTTTCTTCCCCTCCTCCATGGTCTTCTGTTAAGTTTCTCAGGATCCACATAGTAGTGAAAACATATGGAATCTGTCCTTCTCTGTATGACTTATTTCACTTAGCATAACGCTCTCCAGTTCCATCCATGTTGCTACAAAAGGCCATATTTCATTCTTTCTCATTGCCACGTAGTATTCCATTGTGTATATAAACCACAATTTCTTTATCCATTCGTCAGTTGATGGACATTTAGGCTCTTTCCATAATTTAGCTATTGTTGAGAGTGCTACTATAAACATTGGGGTACAAGTGCCCCTATGCATCAGTACTCCTGTATCCCTTGGGTAAATTCCTAGCAGTGCTACTGCTGGATCATAGGGTAGGTCTATTTTTAATTTTTTGAGGAAACTCCACACTGTTTTCCAGAGCGGCTGCACCAGTTTTCATTCCCACCAACAGTGCAAGAGGGTTCCCGTTTCTCCAATTTGACAATATATTTCATAATAATAATAATAATTATATATATATATATATATATTTATTCTTATTTATTTTATATTTATTATTATATCTCTAATATATATATTTAGAGAAGTCCCCATGAATCTCTTCATGATGATCTTTTTGTTTATAAATTGCCAGTGATCATTTCCTTAAGTTTGCTGTCTTATCAACCTCACTGGGCATGCCCCTGTGAACCCCTGTAATCTGCCCTGCCTCTTCTGTAGCTGACTTTGTAGCCCAGCAGAGGGCTGGTCCCCGTGGGTGTGGAACTTCCTGCCCTGGGGACCTTGCCTTTCCTGAAGGAAAAGTGAGGCCTTCTGGAGGGGAAGCAAGAGGCTCTCACAGCTGTTGAAATGCCTCACTCCCAAGAACATCCGTGCAGGGGGAACCAGGCTAAGGAGGCTTCAAGAAGGCACCTGACAGGCCAGTCCACTGTGGCATTGCAGCCGTAGCCATCCTAGGACAGTGCCAGCCTCAGCTCAGTCTGACCGGCAGCACATTCGGGCCTGGCTGAATGGGGTGCCCAGCTGCAGCTCAGGACCACCCAGGGGCTTGGCTCTGAGGCCTAGAAAGAACACCTGACTGGTGTGGTTGCTCTAGCGTGTGATTCGCTGTGGTAGGCACTAGGTTGTGGCTTGCAGAGTGTGGAGAGAAAAGAAGTGGGTTCAGAGAGGAGAAAGGGCTTAGGATGTGAAAAGGAAGTCACCAGAAGAGTCCACAGGGGGTGTGTCACAAGCAGCAACCTTTGGACCTCGGGGCAATAGCCTTACCTATGAGGTAACAGGTGGGTGCTGGGTCCAGGGATGCCTTGCGGAAGAGAACGTGAAGGCGTGGGGCAGAGTGTGGGCTCTGGATCAGATGGCCTTTTCCTGGGCCCCATGATCCTCAGCAAGATACTGAACATGCAGCTCAGCTTCCGTTAGTGATATGCTCAGAAGCTGAACCACTGAAGGGTGAGGCTCAGCAGCACATGGCTCAGAGAAGGTGCTGGATAAACAGGAGACCCTGTTGATCACTCGATGGATCAGGCAGCTGGTAAGAAATGACCCCAGTGCTTCCTGATGGCAGTTTTCTTTTATAGGAAAACCTCCCTCACTGGCTTGACACCCCGTGGGCTCCATCAGGTGTGGGTCCAAGAGCAGACTCACCCACACCTGCTGTCAGTTGGCTGGACATGCTGGTGCATGCAGGGGAGATCTGGAGCTTAGAGTGGGGAGTGTGGGGGGTGGGGTGGGGGGACATCGAAAACACTGGCATGAAATAAGTCTGGCTTGGGGCTTCATATCAACAAAGGCAAGGGGATAAACAATTCTAGCTAAGACCTATGAACCACTATATCTTTCTTATAAATTATTTTTTAAAATACCCAGTCACTTGGGGCACCTGGGTGGCTCAGTCGGTTAAGCATCTGATGCTTGATTTTTGGCTCAGGTCATGATCTCACGGTTTGGGGGATTGAGCCCTGCACAGGGCTCTGTGCTAACAGTATGGAGCCTGCTTGGGATTTCTCTCTCCTTCTCTCTCTGTCCCTCCCCTACTCGTGTTATCTCTCTCACTCTCACTCAAAAAAAAAAAATAAAATAAACATGAATAAAATAAAATAAAATAATAAAATAAAATAGTAAAATAAAATACCCAGTCACTCAATTATTTGGCAATCCAACTAGCATGGTTGATTTGGTATTAAATTTTTTAAAAAGTTTTTTTTCCTTATTATTTAGTAAGAATATGCATACATTCTATGTATGTATAGGCATCTTGTAAAGATACTTTATTATTATGTACATATAGATATAGATAAAAGTATAGGTAGAGGTACAGATAGAGGTACAGGTAAACACATAGAAAAGCTGGGAAGGGGAATACTCACTCTAGCATAGGAAAGGAGGATTGAAATTAGGTTTGTTTGAAAGGGGAATTCAACCTTGTCAAATGTTTAATGTTCACAGGGTGAATGTATGCGTGCATTACATGTGTAACCAAAAACCAATTTAAATTAGATATTTCCTTTTGGGAAAACAAAATACAAGATTTTAAGAAGACTATGGCACAAGGGGCTCCTGGGTGGCGCAGTCGGTTAAGCGTCCGACTTCAGCCAGGTCACGATCTCGCGGTCCGGTCCGTGAGTTCGAGCCCCGCGTCAGGCTCTGGGCTGATGGCTCGGAGCCTGGAGCCTGTTTCCGATTCTGTGTCTCCCTCTCTCTCTGCCCCTCCCCCGTTCATGCTCTGCCTCTCTCTGTCCCAAAAATGAATAAAAAAAAAAAAACGTTGAAAAAAAAATAAAAAAAATAAAAAAAAAAAGAAGACTATGGCACAACTTGAATAAGAGAATTATTCAGACTTTGAAGATTTTATGTGATTTCTTGGTTGATGTGTATCTTCCCATTCATTCATTAACTCATTCATGTTATCAGCCTCACTTAATTCTGCAAATTATTTGAAGTTGCTTATAAAATTTTCTACATACAGACCTTATAATACAACATCAAAATAAAACTAAGAATATTTTATATATGTATATGTGTGTGTGTGTGAGATATATGTCTATCTGCAAATAAAAATATGGCAGATGTCACAGGTGTCAGTAGGCACTGGCTCAGCTTTGAGTTTGAGCTTCCTGGGAGTTGAAAAACAGCCTTCTTTTCTGATATTTACCACAAAAAAACACACATAGTTTCATATGAAGAGTAACCTTTTTTCCCAAACAGAATTCAATGTGGAGTTTATTTAAAGGACCCTGATATCAACTTCACTGGGTAGAAAAATGAGCAATATCTTCCTACGGTTTTCAAAGCTCATTGATTATATTTAAATGGATGGTTCATTTAGGATGGTGGATCTCAACCCCCTAAGTTGTAATCCCTTCTGTTTATAACAAATATTTTATAGCATCTCTTGTTCTATCAGGAAACGAGATTAATAGGTAATAATGTATAACCCACTGACCTTCATAACTGCTCTAAGTGTAATATTAAAGACAATAAAGACCGTGACATGTAATAAAGGATTAGTTCTATAGGTATGTGCTGCTATATTAATACACAAGACAAGAAAGCAGTCTATGCACTAAGCAGAGGAACTCATCAGGCATCATGCCACCAACTGGTTCCATCAGCTTCCTGAGCAAGGTGAGTAGTGTTTTGTTTTTGTGTGTTTTTTCCAAACACACAACATTGAAAACATTGAAAAACTCTGGGTCAAGTTGTGAAAGACTACAAGGTCATCTCTTCTCCATTTACACAACACTAGATACCCTGGAAAACTCAATGTGTATTAAAACTGTGACAAATACCTTATTTTTCTTTGTAAGCCAGATTTAGGTTTTGGATAAAATTATTATAAACCACTTTCTTGCCTACAAAAATATTCTGGGGGACACCTCCAAGTTGTGTGGGACCTGGCCCAGATGCTTATTGATGTTGGACTTCCTCATGCATTGAAAAGCATTTGACAACCATGGAGTCCTCTCACTAAAGCCAGTGATACCTCCACTGCCAAAAACACTTCCAGAAATTTCCAAAACACTCCCTGGAAAGAAGTACTGTTCCAATGATAGAACTAACTGAAGATCTTAGATTAAAGTCCCCCAAAAGCCAATGGAGCTGTGTGCAGGGGTGAATGTGGGGCATGGTTCCAGGGAAAAGGAGGGGGCATCATTGTGAGCCACAGACTTGGTTCTGCTGGGACCTCCTAAGAGGAGTAAGAAAGTCATGAATCACTGGCTGGAAAGAGAGTAGGCAGAAGCATTTACCTACTAATTCTTAGCTCCAGTGTTGCCTTAAGGTGCTAAGATTTACACACTTCCAGGCCCACCTCTACACAAGCTGAGGGTGCTCACCCCTAGGGCACTGGGACACCGTCACTGGGAAGTTAGCCCACACAGGACTGTGCACTCTTGTAGCAGGAGGTTGAAGGCATGTGGGCCATGGTGTGGAAAGCTTTCTGTTCATCCAGGATGAAACCACTTTGTGCAGGCTTGGGACAAGCCACTTAGTTGGGCTAATGTGCAAACCTGGAACATTTCAGACCTGTATCAACACAAAGCCAAGACCACAGACACTGGAATAAATCCTGGCCATATCTTTGAAGGCAGAGGGTTGGTCCATTTGATAAGTCAACTTTCTGATTCCCACCTTCCTGGCAAGTGGGCCTTCATTTCCTGCCCCCTTGTCAACCTCCAATCCTGAAGATAAATACATTCCCCAAATTGCTTCCAATGGAACATGAACCTTTGCACCAGAATGTCACTTCTGACCTGCTAGTTAATGTGGGATATGGCTGGCCTATGGTTTAAAGTAAAGGCATGGCATCTTTTCTCACACCAGAGTGTTTTGGACTCAGATATCCGTGGATACCAGAAAGAGTTTATGCAACTTCAGCTCCAGCCTTGAGTCCTGGACCTCAGAGTAAGTTCCTGACACTCTCCCCGTGGAGCTGCTGAGATACTTCACGTGGCCCTGGGTGCCCACATCTCCTGGACCAGAGTGAAATACACTCCCTGAAGATTTGATCCTCTTCATCTACGCTCTGAAAAGACAAGGAAAGTCTGTCTGTCTTGAGGTGACGTAGGCTTTCTGGGTGGCAGTCTCCCTGTTTGACCTTGGTGCTCAGCAGAGGCAGAGGCTGATGACTGTCCACAGAGTGAAAACGTGTGTGTCCCTACAGCAGTGATGTGCCATTCCCTCCAGACACCTTTGAAACCTCTCAGTTACACTCAGCAAACTTCTGTTGGGCAGTATGTAAGCTCACATCCTCTTATAACAGACCCTGAGTTATCCCGGGGCCTGGGAGAGGACTGCAATGAAGAAAAGGTAAGGAATGCTCTCCTATGAACTCATTACACTGTGGGGAGCAGGGCTCAGATCCCAGGGACACACCGAGAACCAGGTCAGCCCCTCTACCAGAGACACAGAGGATGAAAGGATGAGAATATTCATTCACAGGCTTTTGTCCCCATTGACATGGAGGGTTGCCTTGAGGGATGTTGGTCCCCTCATACTGCAGCCACCAGCATGGCAAATGGTGCCACAGTCATGTAACTAGTTTTTAGCAGAACTACTGTCTGCCAGAATTCTCTTGCATAACTATGGCATTATGCACTTGCTCTTTATTGAGTGCATGCCATGTGCTTAGAGAATGTGATTTTTGCCATGACATTTTTACAGAAGAGAAGATGCATGCAGCCTATCCTTTCAGGTCTGTCATCTGAAAAATGGCAGGTAAGAGCATCGAGAGGCACTGGAGGGATGCTGGGCTTCCTAGTCTCCTGCTCCCCAATGCCCCTGAAACCTGGGACAGGAAATCTTGAAGGCCAGTGTGTGCCTAGTGGGGACCTCCTGCAGCTCAGTCACTGATACTCCTGGGGATGTTCCTTCCTTGCAATGTCCCTTACCTTAACTCTGAGTGAAGCAGGGACATCCTTGGCTCCAAGCGTGCCTCTGACCAGAAGGGTGTTCCAGACTGTTCTCCCTACTATTCCCACACACTCAAATTTAGCCTGTCCTTCCAGCCATTCCATCTTTTCTTTGTGAGAGATGCAGCTTCAGAATGAAGAGTGTGGCCTGGTGTGACACCATGTTAGCCAAGTTCTGGACTGAAAGCAGATGCTGCAGAAAACCGAGTAATGGAGACAAGTCTAATGAAAAGGTTATTAACGAATTGTAGGCAGGGTGCAGGGATGTCCATCATGGACCTCCAAGACCTCAGGGGTCAGGCGGATGCTGCTACCATGCTAAATGGGAAGGGACAGGGGAGGCAGGAGCTACCCGGACCCCAATGGGGATATTTGTGCCAGAGAAAGGAGCTTGTGGTGGGGCTGCAGCCTCCATGGCGAAACAGAGTCATGGACAATCTGTGGCTTAGAAGGCAGAGCACCTTGGAAATTGTTTCTAGTTGCACAATTTTTCACTTCTGTTTCTTCGTCCCTTCCAGGGGTTTCTTAAACTTTGCTTTACCCTTTAATAAATCCTCATCTGCTACCACTGGCCAGAGTGGATTTCTGTTGTCTGCCACTAAGAATCTGGATGGATGCATTGTGTTTACACATTTACATACATTATCCAATGTGATTCATGCAACAAACCCAATGAAGTGATAACCCCCTACACACAAACCCCCAGGAAGAAGGGAAGACGTGGAGGCTACAAGACAGTTATTGTAGGCACCATCAGCAGCCTGCCCATGTTCCTTCCATTCTCGGGTTTATGTGCCAAAAGCTGCTTCCAAGAACACCTCTGCCTGCAGGATTATCAGGGCCTGGGTACATAGCAGGCCAGGAGGCCTGGAAGCTCAATACCCGGGGAGCTGATAGATAAATACTAGTTTCCTACTACTGGGAAGAGGATCACTCTGAAGCATGCTCCACACACTGTGCCAGTGTGCCTCTGTGGGACTGATTGCTCATAATGGTAAGCTGCTCAATGATACATCCTGTTATATTTCTACCCTTCCCTGTATCACTTCCCCACTCTCGCACTGAGGACTCTTGGGATCCCCTCTCAAATAAATTAATTAAAAAAAATCTCTTCTCTAATGTTTATTCATTTTGACAGACAGAGAGACAGCATGAGGTGGGGAGGGGCAGAGAGAGAGGGAGACACAGAATCCAAAGCAGGCTCCAGGCTCCGAGCTGTCTGCATAAAGCCTGATGCAGGGCTCAAACTCACGAGCTGTGAGATCATGACCTGAGCCAAAGTAGGACGCTCAACGCACTGAGCAACCCAGGTGCCCCTCCTCTCAAATAAGTTATTGTACTTAATCCTTGTTCCAGGGTGGTAATTCAACCTGAGACAGGAAGAAACTTCTCCAACATCACCTAGCTAGTGCCGGAGTATGGATATCTCCGTTCTGTCCTATAATGCAACTCATGCTACTGGGTAAGTGTAGATAATGCATGGCATTATTCATTGGCAGACCTATAACCCCAGTGTATTGGACTTCACATGGGAATATGATTGCTAATTTGTCAAATTTGTCTGATTTTATGCCTCAGAGCTCTAGCAGGGGAATCATGCTTGAAGATTCTCACAGCAGGAAAAGGCCAAGGGGAGTTGAAGAAGGGGATGATGAACAAAAGGAAAATAATGAGGGCAGCATCATGGTGGAGGAGGAAGATGGCAGCCACACTGGAAAGAGATTCCCTCCCCTTTCAGAGATTTGGGTATCTAGACAGTGAGTGTCCAGTGGTCCGGGAAGGGTGTAAATGACAAAAACAAAAGCAAAAACAAAAACCACGCAAAACATAAAAAAGCCTATGTACTTCTTGATAATACTATCCTTGGTTATTTATGGACACATTATGGATGTCTCTGAATGAGTGGAAGCATCATGTATAAATGATTAACTCCTCAATAGCAGATACCAAAGAGACAAAAAGAAGAGAAAAGAGAGCAGGTGTTTGGAATGACTGTGTGAACAGTGTCTGAGTTAATTACAACTTTGTCACTGCTTTTTTGTGCTCTTAAAATTTATACCTTTTAGTTACTGAACCTTGTTCAGACACTATTTGGATTTTTGAGTTTCTGCTAATCATATTGATAACAGGTATATTCTATAAGTAAAAAGCAAAAGCAAAAACAAAAGAAAACAATTCTGTTTTATCAGTGTTGTGATGCGAGGGCTCTAAATCCATTAGCAACAAAATAACTTACCAATCACCTTTTTTATTGTGACAAAATATGCATAGCATAAAACTTACCACCTTAACTATTTTTAAGTGTACAGTTTTGTGGCATTAAGTACATTCACATTATTGTGTAAATATCACCATCACCATCTCCAGAACTTTTAGCATCTTCCAGCTCTAAAGCACAATACCTCCCCAATCCCCACTGCCTTCAGTCCCTGACAACCATCATTCCATTTTCTATAAATTTGGTTACTCTAGGTATCTCATATAAGTGAAATCATATGGTATTTGTCCTTACCAATCACTTTTGGCTGATGTACAATTTCAGGATTTTTTGTTTTATTCCTACGTAACAAATAATCTCTTATTTGTATGTATTCATAACATGTTGATATCGAAATGAACCTTCAAATCAGTGGTTCAGAAATAAAAGGTGTACAGATTGGAAAGGAAGCAATAAAACTGTCTTTATTGCAGATGACATGGTTTTCAGTGCAGTAAAACACACACACAAACAATACAAAACAAAACACCCACCACCACCAACAACAAAAACAATGCCTGTTGATAGTAGGGAAGGTTGTGCATGTATAGTTGCAGATGATATATGGGACCTCTCTGTACTTTCCTATAAATTTTGTTGTGATCCTAAAACTTTACGTGACAGCATTCCAACCTATGCTTCAAGTTTTCTACATGCAAAAATTCCAAAATCAATGTCTGCCCTCTGACCTAGATTCATATACTCAACTCTCTGTGTATGACGATGGGGAGAACGGGTATGGTGCCCCAAACAGAACACTCCAGAAGTGTTCCCCAAACTTATCTAGAGTCTCTTTCATCTTTGCCAACAACATCTCAACTTTATCCATTTTGGCTCAAAACAAAATTCTAGCAACCTTCCTGAATTCTCTCCTTCTCTCACACCAGTAAGTCTTCCTTAGTGTACAGATACAGATATCCTGAATCCACCACTTTTGAGAATTCCTGATGCTTTTGTTTAAGCTTTTAGAATGTCTTGCCCTGGACAAGTCTGTAGCCTCCTAACTGGTCCCCTGTGTTTGGTTCCTTGACTTGGATCTTTCATTCTCCACCCATAGCCATGGTATTTTTTTTTAAAAGCATAAACCATGTTACTTTGTCCTACTTTACACTTTCCAACAACATCCCATACTTCTTAGAATACAGTCCAAGCATCCAAGCACCTTAACAGGGCTTGCTCACCCTACTTGATCTAGCTCTTGCTCACCCTTCCCACCCTGTCTCCTCATGCTCTATCACCACGTTTCAGCCTCAGTTGGCTTCTGACACAACAAAGCCATACATACTTTTAAACCTGATACTACTTATTTCTTTCCCAAATTTTGCATATTGGGCTCCTTCACATGATTCAGATATTAGCAGAAATGTAAACTCATCAGAGAAGCCATTAGTTTAAAGTCATTACCCAAACATAGACACTTTTCTCTATTTAAACTTTCTGGATAGTCTTTTTCATTTATTCATTCATTCATCCATTCATTCATTCATTCATTCTCTATCCATACACATGTACACACACACATACACACATTTGTTTTTTCCATGTTCATTGTCTGTCTTGTTCACTGCTGTATCTTTGGTGCTAAGAATACTGTCTGGCACACAGTGAACCCTCAATAAGTAATTTTTAAATGTATAAATGAATAACACAATGGAGTCACAGAATAAGGTGAGAGCCTAGGACCCTCGATTCTTTGCACCTATACTACTCCCCAAAGAGGAAGAATGCTAATTCCATGACCTCTACAGCCCAGATTCAAATAGAAATATGTAAGTTCTGGTGTTCAAGAGAGGTGTAGGGCCACTCTACACACACAACAGGATCTTATCAGTGTCAGATGACCAAGAGTTCAGGTGATTTTCATTTTAGAAATGAATCATATCTTGGATACAAGCTTATTTATTCATAGAAAAAAGTTAGTTTTTATACTCTAATGATGCCTTAGGTACACTTCTAAACAAACAAATGACAATTTGTTATTTTATTCAGTAACTCATTTTTCAACACTGCCAGGTAAGCAGATTGAAGACATGCTCACAATTCTGAGATTGTGTGAACGTGGGAAGCAGGGCTGCCATTACTTAGTATTCTAAACCCTTCTCAGCTTCAGATTTATCACCTTATACTCCCTAGAAAGGCATCTGAGATTCTGGACAGACACAGGCATGTGATAAGTATGGCTTGCTCTTTGCTTTTCCCTTATTTGAGACAGGAATTCATTCCCTGGCTGGATGCCATCAGTTACTCATTCTGTGCATTACATTAAACTTCATGGAATAGAAATGAAATTTTTATGGAAGTGTTTATAGAACATGAATGCTAAAAGCCCCACTTATATCTCATAGGTGTCAAACATCATACAGCTATACCAGTCTCACTGAAATGGATAGGTCTTCCTGGCATCACCAGACATCTGCAATGGGATGTCCTTCTATAAAAGGAAAGCTTCTGAAGACAACTGTAATCAGGCTCAGTTACCTTTTCTGTGCTTACTACTGTTTTTTTTTCCCTTTTATAAATTATTCAGTGTCTCTTATCTGGTGATGATTACCTAATGGACTTGTCATTATTTTGTCTTACTGCATAATTGTGGGAGTTAAAAAGAAAAAGAAAAAGAAATTGCTCTTTGAAACTTCCTCTACATCCCTAATATCCACAGTGCATTAGCTTGTCTGAAAATCTATAAGCACAGACTACAACCCTAAATGGCACCTGATACTTATGTAATAGATTCTCTTTTGTTTAAGTAGGATATATTTGGGAAAACTTTGGTGGCTTTTCAATGATGAAATTAAGGGTAATTTTCATGTCTCTTTTTCTGAAATGTCCTGAGTAATAATGAGAATGATAATATATCACCTTAGCCTCATGTCCTTTGATTTTCAAGCCGGGTACATGTGCTATTTTTACTTAATAGGGAGGAAAATAAGGATGGGAACATGATTTTCACCTGGTTCATAGCATAGAAACGACAGGTGTGGAGCTCACATTCAGATTCTCTGACTTCCAGTTGAATATACTCTGTTTTCATGGATTTAGTAGTTCAGCTGGTGTCTAATGGGCCAGAATGGATCCCCCTACCTCTCACTTTATCTACTCATGAATAGATCTGACAGATGTGTTTGGGCAAAGCACTCAGAGTCAAGATCTCTGGCAACCCTCCCCACAATCTTACCCAATTGCTTGCTAACTTTATTTCTGATTGAGAAATTTCTTCCTTTGATTTGTAGTTTTGCTTCCTTTTTTATAATAAAAATGTTCTGGGGAAAGGTCATATATATGGTCTTATCAGTCATCTACATGGTAACATAAAGTTAATTCACTGGATTTCTTCCTGAGAGGAAGCTGAAGGAGGGCAAGAATGGAAGGACCCTGATGCCTTTGTGTGTGTGTGTGTGTGTGTGTGTGTGTGTTTGCGCGTGCACACACACGCGCATGTGCACATAGGCAGAGAGAGAGAGAGAGAGAGTCATAGGTAACTGGTAATGAGAAGATAAAGTTTTGTCAAAACCAGTATCCAGCTGGTCACCTCTTCTGTCCCAGGAATACAACTTGGAGCTAGCTGCTTGATTAAACTTTAAATTTTTCTTTCAATGGTTTGAGCATGTCAGATGGATATATCTTGATATCTTGGAAAGTTCCATTAGTTAATGTCAGATACGCCATGGAACACAAAGATTGAAATACTAGAAAGTGTCGTTTCAGATAAGGATTAGGTTTGTTTGCTTTCCTCTTGATTCACTTTGGTTTATTATCAATCTTCCCAGACCCGCTAACCCTACTCAGGCAGGCTGTGCAGGTGAAGGACAGACATCAGAAGTGGACAAAGGCAGCAGAAATGTTGCTAGTTTGTCTGAGATATGGATTGCTGTTTTGTCAAGCTCCAGTCTCTGTATGAGGGTTAGCACCTTTAGGACTACATTCTAAGGGCTGATTCTAGATCATTTCTTACTCACCCCTCATGTAGAATCCATCACTTACAGAGTCCTACGGATTCTTCTTCCAAAGGAATTCTTTTCATGACTCTTACCTCTGGCACTACATTGGAAATGTCATGTATCATTCTTCATAATTTTTCTCCTGGATAACTGCCAGGCTCTTCCCACAATGCAGATGCCCCTCCTGTGAGATTCTTTTCCAAGTGAGATGCCTCCAGGAAGAAAAGACCCATCAGACCACAAGCTCATTATGAGGTAGGGACAAAATCAGAAAGTAGTTGACAGCAACAAAGTATAGGAATGGTATCTTGAACAGATTCTTGGTAGAGAAATTTAGGCTTCCCGGAGGGAGAGGAAAATATACACTTATAGGAACAGTGAGAAACAGAACAAGAAAATGGTAATTCATCTACCAGTTTACCAAAACCAGTACAAAGGGCTAACATAATTTTCTGAGAAATTTAGGAAAACAATCTATTTTTTCTAGGTCTAAATGGCTGGCTTATCGTCCAGGAACCTACTTTCATCACTGCTTCTCAACCAGTCTGGATACTGGGGGCAGCTTTCCAAATCAGATCACAAGATAAACATTTGCATGAGATGAAAACCAGCATGCTTATCTGTGAAGCTAAAACTAGTTTCATAGCTGAGCTTCAGTTTCTCCTTTGGAGGTGGTCACTGATCACCATTTACATCAACTGGAACTTTTCTGGAAACTACACACCACAAAAATTCTTACAAAAACCTACCCGAGATGCAATCGTTATGACATAAAGGCAGCCAACACTCAACTAGAAGCTTTCGATAATTCCAAATAGAAGGAACAATCCAGGTCCTGCCTTGAATTGTCAACTTTATCTTAGTGTTTACAAACCTATACTGGTGAACAATTTCAAATCTACCTTTATAGGTTTCAAAAATTTTGGAGTGTGTGATAATTTAAAATATGTCCACAACTTCTTCAATATTCCTCTCTTTGAGAGGTAGACCTTATTGCCATTCCTCTTGAGTGTGGCCTGGACTCAATGACTCACTTCTAACAAATAATATAAGGCATACGTAAGTGGATGTGTTATTTTCAAGGGTAGGTCTTAAAGACCTTGTGTTTCCACCTTGCTCTGTCTGTGTCTTGGATCACTCATGCAAGGGGGAAGCCAGTTGCCATGTTGTGTAGACACTCAATGCAGCCCTACATGAAGACTCACATGGCACAAGAAATGAGCTTTCTGTCCAACAGACAGAGAAGAACTAAGGCCTCCTGCCAATAGGCATGGGAATGTGCTATCCTGGAAGGAGATATCCCAACCCCAGCCAGACCTTCAGAAACTATAGCCCAATCAATATCTTACTGAATCCTCTAGAAAGGCTTTGAGCTAGAATGACCCAGGCAAGCTACTCTCAAATTTTTGACCCTCAGAAATTATGTGAAGAAACAATTGTATTAACAACAACTAACAATTAATAATAAAATAATTGTTACTTTAAGATGCTAAGTTTTGGTGTAGTTTATTACCGTGCAGTAGATAACTAACACAGAGGGCAATATATACAATCAGCAGTGTCTGTCCCTTTGTTTCTTGAGGCCTAAGTGACGGATCCCCAGTGTTATTAGACCCCGTGTTTTGGTGTCTGGATTTAGAAACTTGTGTTTTTTCTACCTTCTGTTCTCATATTTTCCAGAAGTGCCTATATTTAACCCTCTTCAATAGCCACTTTGAATGTGCCACTTTTTCCCCACTAGATCCTCATCAGAATATTGGCCACGTAAAGTCTGCAAGAGCTCCAGAAAGCAGTGGTAGTATTGTCTGTGTTATTGGTACCCCTAGTGCAGCTATGCCTGCTAGGTCTGATGGTGCTATTCAGGGCTGCCAGCACTGGCTTGTTTCAAAGCAAAGCCAGGTCCCAGGGTCTGAGACCTTCACTTGTATTACAAGTTCTTTATCCTTGACACTGATAGATATGTAGCATGTGACCTTCTCCATGTCACCCCTTGATTTTGATACAGCTTCCCTCACTGTGGGACTGGAAATAAGTCATTAGGGACTGGCTGGAGAAGAGCAGAGGGATGGACATTTAGAATAACCCTGAAGCACATTTGTTTGCTCAGGAGGCTTCCTGGGATCTCATGTTGACAGTTCCCAGTAGTGCTTCACTGCACCAGGGGTGCTTATAAATTCCTGAATCCTGGTGTGAACAAAGTTTGGGTTCATCTGGACCTTTGCTACAAAAATCTAGAAATTGAGGTGGAAGATTTAACTTGAGTATACAACAGGATCTGTGAGTCATTATTCCTGTAAAGATTTTTAATTAAAAAAAAATTTAATTCAAAAAATTTATTTTAATACTTTTTTATTTATTTTTGAAAGAGAGAGGGAGAAAATGAGTGGGAGGGGGCAGAGAGAGAGCAGAGAGAGGGAGACAGAGAATCTGATGCAGGCTTTGCGCTGTTAGCCCAATGTGGGGCTCGAACCTGCAAACTGTGTGAGAGCATGACCTGAGCCAAAGTCAGATGCTCGACTGACTGAGCCACCCGGGCACCCCTCCTGTAAAGATTTTAACAGAAACTCAGAGAGTAAAATATAAGGAATCAAATGTCAGACTAGGTCCCCAAACAGGATGTAAATATAAGACATGGTATCAAGAAATGGCAATCAGTGCTAGGGTCCAAAACCCCACCAGGAAGTCACACAGCCCATGAGCTGCTGAGTGTGCCCCTTCCTGAGGTTGGAGCTATGTCTGTCCCCCTGACTTTCTTTCCAACCGCAATAGTTTCTTTCTTCCAGAATATTCCATATCTTGAAGTGGAGAACCTGCTCTATGTTTGGAAATGCTTGCACAAATGTCTCAATTCTAGCAAGACTTCATTTTTTAGATGCCATGAGGATGATAAAAATAAAGTTCTAGAAACAGATGAACTTGTTTGTGGAGACAGTCCTGAAGAGGGGATGCGTTTTAGATAATGTTTCACAGGGCTTTTCAAGGAGCTCGGGAGCTTGTCAACCTTTGTTTTTCTTGGTTTCATTTGTGAAAAATGAGGGTGCTCTTTAAATCTCCTAACACTGTCAGAAACACTAAATCCAAAGGATATAGCTGCATTCTTTGCTTTACTGCAAGGCAGAGAGGTTTTTCTGTCTTAAGCTCATCGCTGCTTCTTTATTAAACTGGCAAAATGTCTGAAATGAGGGGCAAGGGACGTGATTCTTTGAACTTCAGTAGCTGTGGCTTCAGTCACAACTTGTATTTCCTGGCTTTAATTATTAATGGAAAATCTTAGTTTGAATATACCAAACACATTCTTTGAATCGATTGTGCTGATAAAAGTCAATGAGCATGTTCTGAGTGCCAGGCCCAGTGGGAATTTCTCTGTCACATCTGACCTTTCTGAAGTTTTCCCCCTGTGGACTACCTGCTCCTGCAGGCCTGAGTTCTGTAGCCTGGTGTCTCTCTTTTTTAGGGAATGTGGGCTGTCTTGCTGAGCACCCTTCATTGTGTTCACTGAATCTCACCCACCTTGAATGTCAGTTGCCTTCTGGCTCCGTGGGAGGCTGGGCTGCTGGCTGTATTGTGTATCTCTTCTTTACCATTCACAGGCCACACACCCCCCCACACCTGTGCTTTTAACCCTTCATACCCCGATGACCCACAGGGACACACCTCTCACCTGGCCTGGGAACACCCACTCCAAGTCTAGGGGACAACCCCTAGAGGTCCCCTAGGTCACTCAGAGTGGAGCTCTAACCTAGCCATCGAATTGGTTGTATCAGGTGAATCTGGGGACTGGAGGGTCTCACATACTACCTCCACACCAGCCCTCAACCACTTGCTCAATGGAAACCACTCCCCCCCAGCCACATCTGCCTTCTTCTTATCTCGTGTAAACCTGAAGGATCTCAGCCATTCCTGGACTAGTCTTTGGCATGGTCTCTGTTGTACCCACCATGGAAGATTTGCAACCATCCATAAAAGATTGGCAACTGCCCTGTTGCCAGCTCAGACCACACAGACACCCTGAGGTTTGGATCCAACCACCATCCCTGGACTCCAATGGGCTTAGGGACTCGAGCTATACCACAGAATCCAGAAGTTGGCTTCTTAGAGGCTTCCTGGAGGAATCAGGTAACTTATAAGACCCAGGGCAGGGTGGGAGGTCAGGTAACTCTCCATGGAACAGAAGTTGACCAGCGAGACAAAAGAGGTAGAGAGGATCCACACCATAAATCCCTCTCCCTTCCTGTCCTTAAAGGCCATTCTGAGGCCAAACGGTTCTACCTATTCAGACCAGTAGTTGCTATTTGTGACTCAGCCACCAGACATTCCTGATCCACTCTGCAATGCATTACCTGACTTCCACCTTTCTCCTTCTCTGTCTTCATTTTCTCTCTCTCTTGCTGCCTTGGGATTGCACCTCCTGAAAAGCCTGGTTTATAAGCTTAGCCTAGGTGTCTGAGCAAACCGAGTCCAAGGTGAAGACATTGGTGTTCTTTCACTAAACCAAATAAATCCCAATCACATAGGGTCCTAATCAAGAAACCTGGGAAGTGTCCAGTCTTCTCCTTTTTCTGCTTTTCATGCCCATCAACCACTAAACAACCTTTTGTCCTAATTCTGAAACATCTTGGAAGTCTCTTGTCTCTTTCATTATCACGTTCCTCCTTAGATCAGCTCCTTGCTGTTATTAACTTGGTCACTCACCAGACCCTCTTGTTATTTAAAAAAAAAAATGTGTTTATTGTGTTTGTTTTACAAAGTTTTTAATTTTAATTCCAGTATAGTTAACATATGGGGTTATATTAATTTCAGGTGTACAATATAGTGATTCAAGAGTTCTATACAATA
This sequence comes from Panthera leo, assembly GCF_018350215.1. Classification (NCBI taxonomy): domain Eukaryota; kingdom Metazoa; phylum Chordata; class Mammalia; order Carnivora; family Felidae; genus Panthera; species Panthera leo. The sequence continues at coordinate 47,366,326 of NC_056681.1, forward strand.
CTCAGTTGTCATCATGATAAGTGTACTCTTTAATCCTTGTTACCTATTTCATCCCCATCCCCACCTTCCCTCTGATAAGCATCAGTTTGTTTTCTATAGTTAAGAGTCTATTTCTTGGTTTCTCTCTCTTTTTTTCTTTTGCTTATTTGTTTGTTTCTTAAATTCTACATCTGAGTGAAATCATATGGTATTTGTCTTTCTCTGACTAACTTTGCTTAGTATTATACTCTCTAGCTCCATCCATGTCTTTGCAAATGGCAAGATTTTATTCTTTTCTTACAGCTGAGTAATACTCCATTGTGTATACACACCACATCTTCTTAATCCATTCATCTGTTGATGATCACTTGCGCTGTTTCCATATCTTGGTTATTATAAATAATACTGCTATAAACAAGGGGTATAAGTATCCCTTTGAATTTGTTTTTGTATTTTTTGGCAAATACCCAGTAGTTAAATTACTGGACTGTGGGGTAGTTTTAATTTTAATTTTTTGAGGCAGTTTCACACTTTTTTACACAGTAGCTGCATCGGTTTTCATTCCCACCAACAGTGCACGAGGGTTGCTCCCCTTTCTCCACATCCTCGCCAATACTTGTTCTTTCTTGTGTTTTTGATTTTAGCCATTCTGACAGGTGTGAGGTGATATCACACTGCAGTTTTAATTTGCATTTCCTTAATGATCAGTGATGTCGAGCATCTTCTCATGTATCTTTTGGCCATTTATATATCTTCTTTGGAGAAATCAGACCCTCTTATGGGTCTGGCTGCTCTATCATTGCAGCCTCCAGATCATCCTCACACACATTCCCAAGATGGGTCTTGGAAAATGCAAACCCAACCGTCTTCTTTCCTGCTTTCAGCCTTCCATTGGCTCCATCATTGTCCTTGAGGATAGAATTCATAATTTTTAGGATGAAAGTCTTTAAGAACCATGCACTTCAGCCCTAACTTCTGACAACTACATCCAACCCCACATCTTTCATACTCCAGCAGCAGGAAGTGCCTACAATTCCCATAGCACACCATGCTCTTTTATGTTTAGTTGGGTTCTCAAGAGCAGACGCTGAGATGGAAATTGGGGTGAAAGATACATATCAGGGATAAGACTGCCAGATAAAATATACGGTGCCCCATTAAATTGAGTTTCTAATAAAAAGAGAATAATTATTTTAGTATAGGTATGTCCCATGCAATATTTGGTATATGCTTATATACAAAAATTCAATTGTTTATCTGAAATCCAAATTTAACTGGACACTCTGTATTTTTATTTGCCAACCTGGCAACCCTAAGTGGGGATCAACACCTGTGAAGGGAAGAAGGAGGAAGCAGGATTGGGTAGATGAAGAACTTGAATGGAATGTAGGACTGGCAAAGCTACGACCAACATCACAGGGAGCTGAGGAGCCACTGTTACCTGTCACAATATCCAGAATTAGAACAAAACAGTTAGGCCTTTATACCTCTGTCTCACACACTCACAGGTGCAAAGCCCCCAGGAGTAGCCTGGCATTGGCAGAATGGCTCTCTGCCCCTGAGGCAGACCATGAAAGAGCAGACGGCTGTAGGCCACCTGATGATCACACTTCCTTGTGGGCTTTCAGGTCTTTCCCTGAAGGAAGATTGAGTGGTACATCTTTGCCTTTAGCGTACTTAGTCTTTGTTGTTTTTTTTTTTTGTTTTTTTTTTCTTGAATATCTTCCCTGTTTTCCCATCTGGTCTATTCAGTCATTTAAAACACAGAGGTCACTTGTTTGACTCCATCTGCACCTTACATATAATGAATCACTCCATTTTCTCTGTTACCTTTGGATATGGTTCCCCTATTTCTCTTCGTTGTCACTGTCTTCCCATTCTGTCTTCCCTGTCAGATGGCTAAGCTTATGCATAGACTCTACTTTATTAAGAGTCTTTATTAAGAAACTATTTATTGAAGGGAATCACGAGGCAGGTAGTACATCAGACATTGGGATACTACTGTGAGCAAAAGCAGCTCATTTCAGCTCACACTGATCTCAGAATCCAAGGGGGGAATGCCCTCAATTTAATTAATAAGCATCTATATTAAGTATTAGGATGTGTGTCTTAGCTTGAGTTGCCCCAGAAGCAGACTCTGAGGTAAGGGCTTGGATGCAATAGTATTTGGAAGATGATCTCTGGACACTTTGATAAGTGAACAAGGGAGTGAGATAGGAAAGGGAAGGTGGCCAGCACAGGGAAGTGGAGGAAGTGTCATAACTGGCTTAGATGGTGTTTCCTCTTACTCTTCAGTGAGGGAGAACTGGACGTTGCAAGAAGGACCCACTATACATACCTTGGTATTTTGCTGTTTCATTGATGATGAACTAGGCTTTTCTGTGAGGACAATCCCTTAAGGGGTACAAATAACAAAGACTTGTTTCTCACTCACGTTGTGTGTCCAGTGTGAGGTGGGTTTTTTTGCTCATTGTAGTCACTGAAGGACTTAGGATGACCCAGTTTCCATCTCCTGGGGTGCCAGAGGCTGCATCCCTACAGGTGCTTCCATATCATAGGAGCAGGGAAATGGGCTCAGTGAATCACACAGCAGACCTTAAGGCTACAGACCAGAAGTGATATGTCATGTTCTGCTCACACTACACTGACCAAAGCAAGTCATTTGGCCTTGTCAAATGCCAAAGAGGTCACTCAAATTCTACCCTAAGATATGCCCAGAAGAAAATAAAGAATATTTTTAATGAGCTCCCATAACTATTAAAATCTATTCTCTGACCACTAAATATTTGGTCCTCATTCCTCCCTGCATTTTTCTCCCAACAGAGACTAGAAATTCCATGAACATGGCAGTGATAATACAGAACTGGGAACCCCAGAGGGGACTGGTGGCCTGAGGGTCACCCATTTGCTCCCTTGACTAGTTTTGACCTTGATGGGATGCAAGGGGATGAGCTGGACTCTCAAGTACCTTCTGCAGCCAGTGGAGGAACCAGAGCCTGCAGCTACTATAGTTCACTCACTCATGATAAAGACCTCAGTAGAGGTCTTAGTCTCCAGATAATTCTCTAGAAAAGAATAGAAATGGCATTCCTATTCTCAATTTGAAAAATTATGCAGAAAAATTTTCTGAGTCTTTAATTCACAAAAAGAAATTACCCCCCAAACCTGGCTCAGTCCTGAGTGTGGAAACAGACAGGAAGCAAGCCCTGGAAGAGAGAAATCCCAGCCACCTATAAACCTCAAGAGTAACCTTAGATGACTGAGCCCAGGCACTGGCTGTGAAATAAGCTACAGCAGAGGTGGCTGGCTGTGCCTGTATCTATCCTCCCTCCACCTCTCTGCTCCTCTCTCAGGATGAACAGAAGTGACCATGCCAGGGATTGAGAGCTCTGCCTGTTCCCCACATGGCTAAGTGGAGCTGGGCTCACTGATTCCACATTAGTCTCCATCCATCGTTGGTGAAAAGCTCTGATGACTCTCATATTGTTTTCCACCTTTCTCAATTAAACTTTCTGCTGAAGGAGACAACAATCTTGCTCTTCCAAAGACCTCAGAGTGGAATATTTTTTGGGTTATGTGTCATTGTTGCTGATGTAATCAGATTCATGATTTGGGTAGACCCTGGTGCTTGCCTTTTGTGACTAGGTTATGATACATAGCAGAAAAACAAAGATTCCTTTAATTTTCTCAAGTTCCAGGAATGTGGAAACAATCACAACTATGGGCAATCAGGGAAACCAGAACCCACTAGTCTTGGTGTGGCTGGAACACTTCTTCCAGAGGATGCACAGGAAATTTGCATTTTCCAGGTTCCATTTCATCTGCTGATTTAAGCACTTGACAAAATGAGCTTGAAATGTTAGCAAAATTCAAACCCAGTTGAAGGATGAGAGTGGTTTCTCATAAAGCAGTAACTTGTTCTGGCTCCTTGTTTTGGCCAAGAACGAGAAGGGCACTTCAGCCAGATTTTCCTTTAGCAGTTCATAAAAACTTGACCATGTGTAATAATGGTTGGCATTCCCATAGCACATTTGAGTTTTCAAAGTGCTCATACATTTATTGTTTCAACTGTGGTTCCTAACAATTGGTTGCAAATGAGGAAATTCAAGGTTAGCCAGAGCCAGTGACTTTCCTCAGGTCACAGAGCTAATAACTGTCAGACTGCTGTCTGGGATCCAGAGATGGCTGTGTCCTCCTGGTGTTCTTTCCTCTCATGGCAGAACATTGAACAGAGACCCATGATAGTCCAAAGATGGGGAGAGTTGACCAGGTGTAAGGAGAGGTGGTGACCACCCTATGCAGGATGAGTTCAAAGGGAACCTCAAACAATTTCTGCAACTAACAGCCACCTTCAAATGGTACATATAAAAAACCAGAAAAGCAAAAAAGGTAAAAATAAAAACACACACACACACACACACACAAAAAAAAAAAAAAAAAAAAAAAAAACAATAGACAGACAAGGCTAAGCATGAGACCGGGGGATGTGGCCAAAAATTCAGCTATACCACATAGTTATGGTATAAGGATTAAATGAGATGATGTTATACAAAACCTCCATAAATACTGTTTTTTTCCACATGCCTCTTGGGATCAAAGGTCGGTGATGAACACCAAGCAACCATTAGAGCTATTGACTCCATTCATAGTACAGAGTTTGGCCTTAGCTACTTCACTTAAATTCCTACCAATGACTTTCATGTGCCTTTCTGGTCTTTCAGCTCTGCAGCAAACTTCTGTTTCCAGAATGAGATCCCTGATGGCTTTCTTTCTTGGACAGCCCTTTTCTCATGACCCAGAGTCTTGTCCCTGATACTTTTTCATGGAAACAGGATTCCCAGAGGGAAAGACCTGGATGGAAGAAAAGCAAGAGAGAGTGTCAAGTTCTCACCCTTTGTGCCTGTCCATACTTCCTATTCCTGCCCAAAGTGTCTTTTCCCATCTGGGAAGCCCTGACTGATTGGGGAGCCAGAGAGAAAAGGCCCCTCAGATCACAACTGCCCCATGATTTAAATTGGCTGTGCTGAGCTCCCAGGCAAGCTGAGGGAGAGGCCCATGCAGGCCAGAGCCAGTGGCAAGGGTTGCAGTGACAGTCAACTTCCAAAGTCAGCTTGACCTCCTTGACTCACAAGGAAGGAACCCAAGAAAGGGAATTGGTGTTCAGGAACCTTCTAGAAGGCCAGGGTCACATTTGCTATGGCTAGTCACCCTGAATGTGGATGTGCTCATGAGTAGAGAGCATCTATTTGGGGTAGACACACTCAATGCCTGCCTTCAGGATCTCAGCATCTTCTAAGAAAATGTAGTTTCAGCCTTAGGTGCAGTGTCTTTGAAACAAACTGGGATGTCAGACCCCTTCCCTCCAATTCTCTTCACCAGGTCTGTGCTGGGATCTTGGTTTCTCTCACCTTTCCACATGTGTTGCCAAAGATGCTGCTTCTTACCTAGGCAGGAAAGAAGGAAGAAGATGGAGGGCTCAGCTGGTTTCAGCCTGTGGTCCCAAGTTGAAAATTATTTCCTTAGGGCCATGTTGCCTAAAAGAAACATAACACAGACACATATATAATTTTAATTTTTCTGATGCCCCATTAAAAAATGAAATAATTTCAATAGATTGTATTTAACCTGCTATATCAAAAATATTGTCATTTCAGTGTTTAATCAGTATAAAACAGTCATTAATTAGATACTTTATGTTCTTTTTTCATACAAACTCTTCAAAACCTGGTGTGTATTGCACAGCACATATCGATTTGGAGCAGCCACATTTCAAGTGCACAGTAGCCACAGGTGGCTTGTGGCTCTCAACAGGACAGCACTGTCTTAGACTACTGTTTTCTTCCACAGGTGGTCATTGATTCCTTGTAATAATCCTGAATTAACTTATGTTCATAGAAGATTTACCATTTATCAAAGAGTCTTCAACCCATTTGATTGCATTTGAGTCACTATTATTTATTTATTTGAGAGAGAGGAAGAGAGAGAGAGAGCAAGCTCACAAGTGGGGGATGGGGCAGAGGGAGAAAGATAATCTCAAGCAGGCTCTACACAGACCCTGATGTGGGACTTGATCCCACAACCTGAGCCAAAATCAAGAGTCAGACCCTCAACCAACTGAGTCACCCAGGTGTCCCATGAGCCACTATTGGCAGCAGAAACTGAAGCAGAAAAATGTGTCATCTGGGCAACTGGTAGCAGAGTTAGGCCACCCGATTTCTGGTTTGGTGGACATCCTGCCCTGAGTTCACCTGGAGTGGGGAAGGAGAGGTAAAAAGTCAAGGTGGCTAGGAGGCTGTAAGAGATAGGTCAGACCTGTCTGTGAACATACTAAAACCCACTGATTATACATGTCTAGTGGGTGAATTGTATGGTAGGGGAATTGTATCTCCATAAAACTGTTGAGAGAGAGAGAGAGGGAGGAAGGGAAAGGCCAACTGAGTGGACTTTTGCTTTTCAGGAGCCCAAGTGTGAGGGAGGAGGGGGTCTGCTGATGACACCATTGTCCTTCACTGTAAATCATTGTATTGTCAAATTACGTTAGCCAAGGGAAATGAACATTTTCTATAGGCAAAGTGAGGTGCCCCCAAGATTCTGAAATAAATCATCCCCAGAATTTGCATTATAAATGATAAAATCAGCAACTGAAAGGTAAATACACCATATACATACATATATATATGTATATACATGTGTGTATATATATATGTATATGATGTATTTACCTTTCAGTAAATGTGTATACCTTTCAGTATACATGTGTGTGTGTATATATATATATATATATATATGTATATATATATATATATATATATATATATATATATACCTAAAAGGTACAGAGGACCCCCACTTGTGCAGAAGGCTGGCACAGCTGAGGAAGGCTGTGCCAACCAGAACCACCTGGGAAGGTCTGCCTTCCTCACTGCTGTCTCCTGGGTGTGTGGCCCAGACCTGGGAACATCTGGCCCCCTCAGAGAGTATCTGTTGAGTGAATACCAAGAGCAGAGGGTGCCAAGAACAAGGATTTGCCCCTCTGGGACTGGGAGCAGGAATGTCTCCAAGTTGGGTCTGTATTCATCTTACTTTAGCCTGATGTCAACAAACATCAGTGCCCAGGGGCCTCTGGTAATTCATGGGTCTTCCCTGCCCTTATTAAAGGGAGAGAATGGACAGATGACATACTGTCCTATGCTTTGAAGTATTGCACTTCCTCCCTGGGTTAGGGATTCATTGGCATACAGATTAGTACTTTTGTCTATTTGTGTCTGTCTGTCTGATTTTTGTTGTGGTGATCACTTTTAGTTGAGCTGTCATCCCTGAGCATGAATGACATGGAACCCTGAAAAAGTGACATCTAGCCTGGCCAGATGAGCCACCTCCCCTAGGAGACCACTGGGGTCTACTTGACTCTCTGGGAAGCTCCTGGAGTTATTTCCATGCCTTAATTCCAGTGCCCAGTGACTTTACTGGAAAAGCACAACTTCGAAAGAATTTCTGAATCATATCCCACAAGTAAGAAAGTGCAATGCAAGGATAAAAATCCACAGATGGAGAGACTGCTGTTGAACACATGACCTCAGATACTGAGATGCAGATGGCTGTGCCTAAGCCTGGCCCTGTGCCTGTGCACCCCCAGCCTGCCTGTGAAAGGCCCCCATCAACCCACTGTGTATCACATTGTGTGTCACCCTGGGGGTCAGGGAAGGGAGTGGTGCTTACTCTCCTGGATACACTCAGCACCAAACCTTCCATTCAATGCAAAGGGTGGGGGCAAGTGGGAAGCAGGAAGTGCCACAGGCCAGCAGCACCTAGATACATAGCCGGGGAGGCCCTGGCGCTGAATGCCCTACACCAGGCGGTTCCAGGAAATTCCAAGCCAGCCAATCTAACTGGCTTTTCAAAGCAGTTAAGCTGCTATTTTAAGGGCTGTGTTGAGGGGAAATAGCTCAACAAAAGCAAAACAATTGTATCTGAGAAGGAAGGTCAGAGTGGGCTCAACAACCCCCTTTCCACTTTCTGGGATGCAGCCAGAAGCCCTGGGCTGGGCTGTCACTCTGACACCCTCCTGACAACTGTCCAAAAGTTTGAGGTACCTCAGAGTGCCTGAGACAAACCTTGGGCTCCCTGGACCAACAACACAACAGAGCAGACTCTCTGTGCTCCTTTGGGTCATCTGAAGTCTCTCCTCCCACCTTGAGCTGGTAGGTCTGCCCCTCTGCCGGCACCACCTCTATACCTAGGTCTATGGAGCAGACATTCCGGACCCCATGGGGACTCACTTCCCTGCCATGTCCAGGAGGATGGCTCTGATCTCAGGGTCATGGTTACCCTGTCCTATTGGCAGGCCTGCCAGTGTGAGGTCTGGTCCTCTGCTGGAGTCACTCTGTGTCACTCATCCTTCCTACTGGCTCTTTCCTCAATTGTAAAATGAGTTCAGGGGTGAATAATACTCCATCACCTTCCAGTGCTCCCATACCATTCCTGGGATCCAGGGTGTCACTCCCAGCTCCCACTTGTAGTGTCACCTGGGTGCCAGTGACAGGCTGCAGGCATGGAGCAGGAAACTGCAGGAGTATACATCCAAGGCTTATTTCCCATCTGATTCCGTGGGTACCCATGCTTCTTCAAGACATTCAAGCCCCAAGTGTCTATTAGTGGCTCAAGGGAGCTCCTGAAGGCTTTGCTTATGGATGGGTTGGGCAACTTATGGAAATGAGACCAAGATGAACACGGGGTACGGATTCTAGAAAAGCACAGCCTGACCCTACCATGGGGGATGGTTAGGAAGAGATGCTTAGAAAATCTTGTGGGAGTTCTGGGGATTCCCTGAGCTGGGGCTGGCACCACATGGTCTCTTCAAGGATACCTTTGCATCAGAAAAGTGATACTGTGGCCACTTACAGTCATGTGTCCTTGGAGAAGCCACTTAGTTTCCCTAAGCTATGATGTCCTCATTTGTCTATCCCTCTGAGGTTGCCATAAGCAGGGTCATGGGTGGGCTTCCTTTCTTTTTGATGGGTGTTCTGTTCATACTGAGCAGAGAGACTGATGGGGTTGTCCCCCTGAATTCTATTGCACTGGCTTGGCACTGGCTCGGCACTGGCTCCAGAGGAGAAGCAAGGGGGCTCTCCTGCTCAAGGCAGACTCCTGGTCCCAGTCTCCCACCACGTGGATGGAGGCGGGGATGTGCCAGCAAAGTGTTACTGATTGTCCGAGTTTGTGAAAAGAATATTAAGAAAAGCTAAGTTCCATGAAGAAGATAGTGATAAATTAAAAAAAAAAAAAAAACTTAAAATAAGGGCACATGGGTGGCTCAAACAGTTATGTGCCCAACTCTTGATTTCAGCTCAGGGCATGATCTCATGGTTTGTGAGTTTGAGTCTTGCATCAGGCTCTGCGCTGATGGCACAGCGCCTGCTTGAGATTCTCTTCCTCTCTCTGCCCCTCCCCTGCTCATGAACTCTCGCTCTCTCTCTCTCTCTCTCACCCCGAGTCGGGCTCTGCACTGACAGCACCTACTTGGGATTCTCTTCTCTCTCCCTCTGTTCCTGCTCTTCCCTTGCTCATTCTCTCTCTCTCTCTCTCTCTCAAAATAAATAAACTTTAAAAAATTAAAAAAAAAAAGAGAGAAGAAAAGAAAAAGAAGGAAAGAAAAGAGAAGGAAAGAAAAGCCAGGCTCATATCCTGGGAGGATTTGACATTTTAAAGGAAAGGATTTGCGCCCTAGGAAAGTGGCTCACAGATGTTCTGCCCTCAGGACTACATGAGGAAGAAAAAACATGCAAAACAAAGGAACTGATTGCCTCAGTAATGTTGAAAATTGCAGATCACTTTCAAAGAGGCAAATGGATCTTTCGGGTGGCTGGGTGACAATACAAATACAAGTAGTTATTGTGTTCTGGAAAAGCTAACATCAGGGTCTCATCATTTTCCTCTGACTTTCTTGGTGCCCTGGCTCTCCTGTGCCTCCAGTGCTCACAGAGAGCTTGCTTAATGATGTCCCGAACAGGAGGCATGACCCAGGCTGCCTAAACACAAGGTGTTTGTTTTGGTCAGAGATAACTCACACTGTGCTCTGACTTAGAATGAACCCTTCAGAGGGATGTGAATACATCATGGTGTGTGGGAACAGAGCTGATTGGAAATTTGAGAGCAAGCTTCTTTCTGAAAGTCTGGTGAACTGGCCTGAACGGAACCTTGTATCTTCAACCAGGAAAGCAAACTGGGATAAGAGAAAGTTTACTTCAACTGGGAACACCTGTGTTGGTTGATTCAGCAATATACCCAGCTAATCTGGGAACCCAGATTCTTAACACGATGATATCATAGTGTTCAAAAGAAGCAAGAAGGGGCACGTGAGCAGCTCAGTCGATTAAATGTCCAACTCTTGTTTTTGGGTCAGGTCATGATCTCACAGTTTGTGAGTTTGAGCCCTGCATCAGGCTCCATGCTGATGGCACAGGGCCTGCTGGAGATTCTCTCTCTCTCTCTGCCCCTCCCCTTCTCATTCTCTCTCTGTCTTTCTCTCTCTCAAAATAAATAAATAAAACTTAAAAAAAAAAAAAAAGAAGTAGGAACAGCTGTTGGCTCAATGGACAAATAGATACTAGTGTTGGTGAGGTGGCCTGCTGTCAGGCAGCAGCTGAGAAAATCCTCATTGGCTACCAATGGTGGAAGACTGACCTCTTCTACAACCATGGGAGCAGAGCCCACCTCAAACCCCATGAAGACAGAACACCCCTGGCAAGGAGTGCTCTCTTGGGACCAGCCCAAGTGGGGAGCTGCTTTGGAAGCCACAAAACTGAAGGAGGGGTGATCTGAAACATCCCAAGGGAAGCAGGTGGAATTTGAAGCTAGACAACTTGAAGTTGGAGGAGGGGTGCATTCAAAAGAATGAAAGAATATGAGAGAGAAAGAGAGCAGAGTGCAAAAGAGTGCATAGAGACACTGTCCTCCTAATGCCCAAGTCATGATGTCCTCTGTTCCAGGGTCATATAAAGGAACAGTAGAGCAGATAAGGCAGGACTGTGGCCTTCCCCCATCATTCTGCTCACTGACAGCTCCCTGATTTGTCTGAATGACATTTATTTATTTTTTATTTTTCTAAAGTTTAATTATTTATTTTGAGATTAAGATAGAGAGACAGAACGAGGGAACAGGGGAGGGGCAGAGAGAGAGGGAGAGAGAATCCCAAGTAGGTTCCATGCTGTCAGTGCAGAGACTGATGTGGAGATCAATCCCACCAACTGTGAGATCATGACCTGAGCCAAAAGCATGAGGTCTATGCTTAACTGACTGAGCCACCCAGGTGCCCCGTATGACATTTAAAGATTTAGCATTATGTGCTGGGATCTGGCATACAGGAAGCTTCATTCCGTATATTCCATATATCTTCTCATTTAATCCTGTTTCACCCTCACAAATAGTGCAAGACCAGCACTATTTCCATAAGATCAGAGAAGTTAAATAATTTATTCTAGGCCACACACCCTGTGAGTGGAAGAACTAAGTTTTAAGCTTCCTTCTTGGTGATCCAAACCTCCCCCTTCCACCAGGCCAAGCACTTCTTACCTGAGGGCAGGGACCCTCCCTCAACCCTCTCAGAGGTACCTCCCTCAGTACTTGCACCATCAACTCAGACTGGTTTCTGTGGTCCAAGCAGGTCAGAGGAAGGCCTCAGGCCCATGTGGAGGATTAAAGATGGCACAAATTCTTAGACATTCCGTGTCTCACCCCTTGAGTCTGAGAGGTGGAGAGGTGGAGTCCGTGTCCTCTTCCCTTGAGTCTGGTGGACCTTATGGAATCACTGTGGAAAAAGTGAGGCTGTAGACCTCAACGCCAAGTAAAAGGAATCTTTGCTCTTTGCCCTTGGTCTCTTGGAGCACTCAGTTTCTGGACATCGCTCTGGTAACATCCCATGTAGACCCAGTCCCTATGCTGTGATGTGGAGAAGTGCACATCAGTACTTGGGTTTATAGCTGCAGCTGAGCTCCCATCCAACAGCCAGTATCATCTGCTAGACAATGAGTCAACCTGAATGTCCTGTCCTGGTAGCAATGGAAGCCCCAGCAGATGTCTGATAATAACCATTTGAGAGATTCTAAGTGAGGACTTCCCAATTGAGCTCATCTTGAATCTCTGACACTCAAACTGTGAGCAAAATAAAATGGCTGTTTTAAGTGACCTGCATTTGAGGGTAGGTAATTCATTTTATAGCAGTAGATAACCACAAGGGTGCCTCTATGAACACCTGGGTCCAGATGAGCTGCACGTAGGGCATGTGGGTGTCACGTGATAAAGAAGCATCAGAAGTGGCCAGCCTTGCCTGCTCCACTCAGATAGTCTAAGGGATTCCTCTGGACAATGCTACCCAGCATATGCTTTCAAACTCATAACTAGTGAACTTCAAAAAAAAAAAAAAGAGTTTTGGAGCAAACTTTTAATTGGCAAGTGGTAAACTTATCTCTGAGAGAACAAAGAAGGGCAGCAGGATCCGGGAACAGAGATGAGCTCAGAAGCCATTCAGATGGATTTCTGAGACATACAGAAAACCAGGGATGGCAGGAGCAGAAAATAGAGGTCAGAAAAGCAATACTGTTCGTGTCGATGTGAATGGCGGGATGACATTTCGCTGTTATTGTTAACTGCATTTCTCATTTCCCCAGCCAGCTTGTTTCAGGATTTGAGCTCTCCTGGGACAGGGTTCCCATGAGTCATTGTCCCCAAGGTGAAGAAATGGGTCTCTCTTCTGAAAATCATCTCGCCATTTAGTGAGCTGCCTGAAAGTTGGAGTTTCTGCCCCAGCCCCTATAAGTATCCATAGATTGGGGTGTGCACTTCAATATGTCAAGTCTTGTCTCCAAACATGGTTTAGCATAAATCTGATCTAAAACAGCACAGCTATGTTTTGAAAATTGCTCATGTGAATTCCCCAAACCTCCAGATTACTCAAACTTCATCTTAGTGTCTTGAAATGCAACTTGCTGGTCCCTCCAGCTGCTGAAAACAGTTGGATTTTGTGCTTTGGCTCCGAATTTGGGAAGAATAACATCTTTAAGACCAAAGTCAAGCCCCAGGACCTTGTCTAGAGGAAAGTGAAAACCAAGGCTTGTACAAGCCTTGTTCTGTGTGGGAACAACTCCCTTCCTATGTGGGCCAGGACACCTCTTTTTGCCCTGCAAGAAGCATGGGGGAGGAAGGGGGGGAAGGAACAAAATAATGGGTGAGAGGGGCTTTGCTTTTATTTCCTACATTCCAGCAGGCCAAATATCCAGCTTGGGACTGAGCTCAGTATTGCTGGGTAAACAGCCTGACTTAGTCCCTGCTTTTTAGCCAGTGGAAAAGAATAGTTTGGTATTTTGTTTGTACAGGGAAGAGAATGGCTTGACAAGATCAAAGATACTGAATTGTGACATTTGTAGATACACAACCAAATAAAGAAAAGGAGAAAAATTATTCTGTATGTTGAAGGAAAGCCATAAATGGGTTATATTGGAAATAGTACTTGAAAATTGTAAAATCTGTCCATATGTAAAGAAGTACCAAAAAAAAAAAAAAAAGGAATAAGCATGAGTTTGAATTTGGCCACAATTTAGGCCATCTCAGGATGCTGATGGGATCAGGAGGGAGATTTCCATTCAGAAACTGAAGGTTAGGTGTTCAGATGCTGAAGATAGTTTCATGTAGGGAAAAACTGTGGTGCAAAGGACCTCTGTTGGGGAGGGAAGCAGGAACAGACAAAATGTGGGACTCATAATCTAGACCACAGTTGCCAATCTATGGACCAAGTCAGGCTACACCCACTGGTCTCTACACTGTTGCTGCTTTCCTGCTACAAAGACAGCAGTGAGAGGTTACAGCAGAGTCCCTGTGACCCATGAAACATCAAAATATTTATTATGTGGCCCTTTAGAGGAAATGTTTGCAAGCCTTAGTGTAGAAAGTCACAAAGGCACTCACCTTGATATCACTTACCTTGCCGTTGTCCCCAAATTGTGTTAGGTTGGGTTCTGCATGATTGCTAGTATGATGAAAAATGTGAATACATACATGTATATAGACACATATAGACACACAGACACATACATACATATATATACACACATGCAAACATACTTGTATGCATGCATACACACATATGTAGATACAATAAAATAAAGAGACAGAAAGAAAAGGACAAGACTGAATCATGGGATTATGGAGAGCAGAGGTAGATCAAGGGTAGATCAAGGTAGATCAACATGACAGTTGTGGCATACTTTTCTGTTGGCTGTAAGATACTTTGCTCCCTGTTTCCCTTTACTTGATCCTGTATTTACAATTTTTTTAAATGCTCTGTTTATTTTGAGAGAGAGAGCATGAGTGGAGAAGGGGCAGAGAGAAAGGAAGACAAAGAATCCGAAGAGGATCCAGGCTCTGAGCTGTCAGCACAGAGCCCAACGCAGGGCTTGAACCCACGAACCATGAGATCATGACCTGAGCCAAAGTTGGACACTCAACCAACTGATCCACCTAGGCACACCCTGTATTTTTAAATATAAGGATAATAACAAGGCTAATAAAGAGTTGATGATAGAACCTTCTTTTCCTATTCTCTAAAACCACGAAATACACACCAAAACAAACAGAGGATCAAGAATGAAGACAGAGGCTAACCTTCTCTGTTGCCCAGAAAGATTTTTAGTCAAGTTAAGGTTCGTTTGGGTACCAGACAGGCAAAGGAAGAAGAGCCATCCTGTGTTTGCATATTTTCAAATAGAAGTAATTGGCAAATGTTCTATAGCTAGATAGTTACTTATTCTACCAGTTGCAAAATTTACAGATATCTATACCAAACATCCCTTTTCTTTCCTCTTTTCTCTTCTCTCTTTTCCTTTCCTTTTTGTTCCTTTCCTCTTTTTTGTTCCTTTTCCTTTCCTTTTTGTTCCTTTCCTTATCTTTCTTCTTTCTTTCTTTCTTTCTTTCTTTCTTTCTTTCTTTCTTTCTTTCTTTCTTTCTCTCTCTTTCAGAGTAAGCACATATCTAGATGCAACATGGAAACACATTTGTCTAGTAGACTAGGAGGGAAAATGAGAAGCTCTGAGGAAAGAGGAGAAGGTTCTTATAGACATCAATGAACAGTTTATTTCCCCACAGCCCTTGGGATACCAAGAAAAAAAAATCATCTATGAAAAAGAAGCTAAATGAATAAAAGTGAGAATAACCTTCAGAAGAGAAGGGGATTAGGACACTTCACCTTGGGAAGTAGGTATTTTGAGTAGAGTATGACAGAAGAATTAAAGAATTGAGGACTCACCCCCATCCATGAGAAAAGAGGAGTGTTGACGTGTGGGGGAGAAAGGGATGGAAGTGTCTGGGAGAAAAGAAAGATGTCTTGAAGAGCTGACATAAAGTTTCTTCATTGAACATTTCATAATTCCTGTTTGGGGAGAGAATACTGGCTTGAATGGATGGGTTACTGGTTCAATATGCCAGTTTGTGTATTTGCAATAAGATGCATTTTATAGAAAATTGAGTTTATCATGAAAAGCTGGACATTCTTTCCTTGTTGTGGAGTTTTAGAACCACTAGTCACATTTCACTAAAGAGTAGGGTGGAGTGTGGTGGGCATTCTTGATAATGGTGACTAGCATCCATAGGATGCCTACTGTGTGCCAGGACCCTTTGTATATTTTTTCAAATGTTTACCACAACCTTTCAGAGTAGTTTATTGTCCCGACTTTACTGTCCATTTAAGAAGCTATGCAATTTGCTTAAGATCAGCCACCAGAAATACCAATGTTGAATTTTGAACCCTGATCTATCCAGATCCTATGCCATGTTCTAGCCACCATACCAGTTGTCCCCCAATACCAGTCTGTGTACAATCCCATACCCTATGCCAGAGATTTTGATTCAGCAGGAGTTGTTTGGTTGGGCTCCCTCACAAAGAAAATCTTAGATGATAAGGATCTGAGTGCAAATGGTTTATTGGAAAATGGTCCCAGGAATAGCACTAGGGGCGTGGGGAAAAGGGACACAAAAAGGAAAACAACAACAACAATAACAACAACAACAAAGGGAGCATTCGTGAGCAGATTACTCTGGGCAACTGGAGTTCGATCCTGCTGAAGAATCTGGGAGATGGTAGAGGATATGACTGAGAATGGTCCCTTTCTGAGGAATAAGAGCACATGGACACTTCCATCAACTGTCATTGGCTGAATGACAAATCTGGGGCATTAACTCCTAGGCACATTTGGATTCCTCTGAATGTGATCCAGGTGTGCTCCCCAAGTAGAGGAGGCCTCAAACAGAGGGATACAGGTGTTTGGTGTAAAAGAAGCCATCTGTGACCCAGAGGTGAATGGGAAAGATACAAAATATCAACTGCAGCATTAAATGGGGCTGAATATTTTGTATTTTATTTTATTTTATTTTATATGTTATTTTATATGTTATTTTATATGTTATTTTATATGTTATTTTATTTTATTTTATTTTAATTTAATTTAATTTATTTTATTTTGAGGGGAGGTAGTTAGAGAGAGAGTGACAGAGAAAATCCCAAGCTGAGCATGTAGGCTGACACAGGGCTTGATCTCACCTGAGCTGAAATCAAGAGTTGGATGCTCAACCAACTGAGCCACCCAGGTGCCCCAAGAACCTGTAATTTTAAAAAGCTCTCTAGTTTTAAGCAAATAGTGTCAGGAAAATTGGATATCCACTTGCAAAAAGATGAAACAACATTTAGTCAATGTATTACTTCTTCAAAAATATATATTTAACATTTTTTGACTCCTTGTGTTTGGGACAATTTGGTTTCCCAGAATCAAGTAATTGTTTGAATTTTAAATTGTCCCCTCTTAAACTTTATTTCTACCACATTTTAGGCTCCCTGAAGAGTGTCTGCATCCCCTCTGTGCATGTGGGAAATGGTGCTTGGAATATGAGGGGTACACTGAAATCATAGGCCCAGGCGATGTTTCCAGTGCCCTTGGGTGGGGCACTAACTGGAAGCTGGTCAAGCAAAGCTTCAAAATAGATGAGTAAATCCCAGGAAAATGTCAAATGGAAAATTTGTGTGATCTGGATAATCTTGTAGGAAACCTTTAGATGATAAAGATCTGAGTGCAAGTGGTTTATTGGGAGGTGATCCCAGGGAGCACCACTAGGAGAGTGCGGAAATGGGACAGGAAAAGAAAACAAACTAAGATGTGGATGTCACACTTGATGTCAGACAATGCTATTTACTTTGCCTCCAAATAAAAGGAGGCGGCCCCTCCACCTGCACCATCACTCCAAAAGTGAAGTTGGATCTTTACCTTATACCACATACAAAGATTAACTCAAATGGATCAAAAACCTAAACATATGAGCTACAATTATAAAGCTCTTAGAAGAAAACATAGGAGAAAAGCATCATGAGATTGGATTTGGCAATGACTTTTCCACATAACAATAAAAGCATAGACAACAATAGAAAAAAATAGATGAATTGGACTACATCAAACTTGAAAGCTTCTGTGCATCAAAGGGCACAATTCAACAGAATGAAAGTCAAGCCACTGAATGGGAGAAAATACTTGCAAACTATGTATTCGTTTAAGGATTAACATCCAGAATATATAAAGAACTCCTTCAACTCAACAACAAAAAGGCAAACAACCTGATTAATTTGAGAAAAAGGCTTGAATGGACATTTCTCTAAAGAGGATATACCAGTGACCAATAAGCACATAAAAAGGTGTGCAGCATCACTACTCATTATGGAAATGTAAATCAAAACCATATTGAGATACCACCTCATGCCCATGAGGTTGGCTACCATCAAAAATAAAATAAAATAAAATAAAATAACAAAAAGTAACAAATGTTACATTTTCCTGATCAGAAAACTGAGGCTTAGAGGATATGTGTATTGTTAAATGATATACATTAAAACATTCAAGAATTTGAGCATATATTGATTTGAGTTGGGCAGCACGAAGCCAAAGTAGTTAGGAGCACTCCACCGACAGGAGCTAAGGGAGAGGTTTTTATAGAGAGGAATTAAAAGCTAAGCAAGGAGATTATTTGATTGGCTATAACTTAAGTGGTTGCCTTTATTTGGGAAAGCCTAGTTGGCTTTGTTCTTTGGTTTTCATTTTCTCACATTCAAGTGCATTCATTCTCACCTGAGTTTTGGTTAGTTATGTAGGCTTAAGGCATTGGAGGTTTCTCAGTCTAAAGGTCTCCTTATTTTATTACTTTAACAGTATTATGCTTAAGGTCCCAAAACTACTAGGTCATAAAATCAGAGAAGTGTTACTTTTGTGATCCTCAACCTCTTCCTTGGCCATGTCATACACCCTTCTGGAAACATGGGGAGCCATGTTCCATTGCAGATGACAGGGAAAGCTGCAAGGTATTACTATAGCATTAGATTTTCTAGAATAAAATATTAAATTCTATTTTAATGATATTCAGCTTGTGATAAGACTACACAAATAGCATAAAGAAGGAAAAATTGTAATAACCCCACTTGAAACTAGAACCTTCTTCTAAGAAGGGAGGTACAAACGTATGCTCCAAGAAAGATTGGGATCTCTTCCTCAAGAGGAGGCAAAGTCAGCACTTGATAAATATTTGCAGAATTCTTCCAACTTCAAAGCCTCCTTATGAGGATTGGAAAAAATCAAGGCAGTGCAGAAGAAATAGTTTGATCGAAGAATTAGCTTAACCACATTTCTCTGATGCTGGGAGCTGTCACACTCAAAGCAGGATTTTCTGGCAACTGTTCCAGTAATGTTTTACTGAAAAAGAAGAAATCTGAAGGATAAGAGCAAAGAGGTGAAATGAGATAATACAGAATGCTTCACAAACACAGAAAAGGACTTGCTTGTAGAAGATAAGCAAACCTGAGCCTTTTTGGGAGGGTGGGAACAATGTGTTTTTATTCTGTGGATGCCATCCTGGAAGATAGCTCATCCTGTAGATGGTAAGGGCCTAGTTTATTCTTTGTTTGAAATGATAATTTTGGTTGCTGTATATAGAATGGTGAAGAGGGGAGAGAAGTAAGGAGGCCTACTAAAGAAGCAGCTTCAATAGCAAGATGTGACCTTGGGTTTCCCTAGGATGGAAGCAGCAGATGAAGAAAAGTGGTCAGGTGTGAGGTACGGGCCAAAGGTAAGATCACTGGATTTAATATGGAGGCTGAGGACGAAGGGAAGCCTGCCAGTGTAGGTTTTGGCTCCAGCCACTGGGTAAATTTGGGTGAATGGGAAAAAGGCACTGAGTCAGGGGCCAGTAAAGGCAAGCTCAGCTTGGATATGTTGAATTTGAATTTGTCCAGAAGATAAGCAGTTTGGCTACATTCTGATGCTTGGCTTTGGTACCCTGAAATAGGTTTTCTTCACACACAAAAATGGAAGAATACAGGGCCGTTTTAGATTTGAGAAGCTAAGTTGCATCAACTCTTCAGAAGAGGTAGAGCAATATGAAAATGTAAGCTATCATATATATCAGAAAAGGAACATATTAGTTGTCAATTAGTAGGTAGAAATGCCGGTTCCCAAAGACAGTGACCTAAGCTGTGGAAACTGGCAACCAGGTGTAAGCATGGTATGAGAAACCTCCCACCCCTACAGCAAACACAATTATGTGTGTGAATGGTGTGTGTGTGTGTGTGTTATTGTGAGTATGCATGTGTGTGCATGTGTGTGTGTGTGTTCAATTCAACACAGGAGTAATGAGAAAATGGGAAAGGAATGGGGTTCAAACTTCTAAAATGGAAGCTAAAGTGGGACTCCTGGGGTGGCTTAGTCAGTTAAGGTTCTGACTCTTGATCTTGGTTCAAGTCATGATCTCACAATTCCTGAGTTCAAGCCCTGCATTGGGCTTTGCACTGATAGTGCAGAGGCTGCTTGGGATTCTCTCTCTCTCTCTCTCTGTCTCTCTCTCTCCCTTGTTCTCTCTCTCTCTCTCTCTCTCTCTCTCTCTCAAAAATAAATAAACTTTGAAGAAAATGAAAGCTAAAGAGATAATACCAGGTTTTGGTGAGTGATGAGTGTGTATAAAATTCTTTGCCCCTCTGATCTGAGTCAGCAGGGTCAGTGTGCAGGATCACGTAAAAGACCATACTTCAGAGAGGGAGGATTTTCTTGTGGACATCCAAGAAACATTGGCCATGAAGACTGTGGGAGTAAAAGGAAATGATAAATGGATTAAAAGTCCTGAAAGGCAAGCAGTGACGTGAGCTCTTCCAAGAGGAATGGCAAATTACGTAAGTTTGATAAAATAGCTCTGCACATTTCCATCCTGTTGTGGAGCATAAGGGCAACTAATGAATTCTGAAGGAGAAGTTCACTGGTGAGTCAAGGGGCATGGAGACCTAGGGATGGATGTTTACCTTTTTTGTCAAGCTCCTCTCAAACGTGCCCTTTTATCTTTCCCTGGAGAGCTTCACTCCCTGACCTCAGGGGTAGGAACACCCTGGCTCTGGGGAGTAGACTGAGGTGCACTAGAGGCCTGAGCAGGGTGACTTGAGGCATTCCCCATGATTTTTCTACTAGTAGCTTGTAGAGAAGAGCTACCAGTCCCCAGAGATACAGGGGTGACAATTCCACTTGCCAGTACTTCAAGCTCAGATTCAGTCATCCCACTGGTGAGAAACAAGTCAAGTGATTGGTTAGCTATCAGTGTGTAACAAGTCATCCAGATCATTAGCAGCTTGAAACAACTGGATTCTTGTCTTTGTTTCTATTTTATTGTGTTCAGTGGATCTTCTGCTGGACTTTCTTTGGCTCCCTCCTGAGGCTGCATTCAGCTGGTTGTTGGGCCAAGCAAGCTGATGGTGGGAACGTCCTCAGCACTCATGCCCAGGCACAGAGCTTAAGGAGCCTCTGCTTGCATCATGTTACCTGATGCATGGTTGGCCAAAGCAAGTCACATACATAGCCAAAGTCAGAGTGTGAGTGAACAGTGGAGGCACAATAGATTGGGGACCATCATTGTGACAATTTATTGCACAGAGTTTCAGACACTCCTAGTAGCATCAGAGTCCATGGCTCTGGAGGTCTTTTATGTGTTTACCATCATTCAAAAGATCCCTGACTAATGAAGACCACCAGACACCAGAGATTATTCTCACCCACTAGAGCAGGAAAAATTTTCTATCCAGAAATATAGGCAAGATCAGAGTATTTTATTAATTCAATCTGCAGTTAGGTGTTTACTGAGAAGCTATCATAACCCTGTGTAGAATAAAAAGAAAGGTTATATACTCTTCTAGGCTTGCATCTCCTGGGGGGAAAAAGCCATTCACATAAATATGGGTTAAAATACAATCTAACTATATGAGGCACCATGAGGCAAAAAATACCTATCTTTCATTGAACATGTATCATGTGTTTTCACAACCTTTCATAGTAGTTGTGATGCTACCCTGCTCAGAAACAAAGACTTGAAGCTCAGAGAATATATGCAACTGGGAAGAATGGATGAAATAAAATGCATTCAAGTAATGAATGGTTATGGAGGATAAGACTGGCCAGAGAAGTCATCATATAGAAGAGGATATATTATCTGTACTTGTTTTTAATGCTTAAATCTTTTATTTACTGGTTTTCAAGGTACAGAATTTGTACAGTTAATAAAATATCATGTTAAATTACTATATTGTACACTTGAAACTAATATAAAACTGGATACTAACTAACTGGAATTAAAATAAAAAATTAAAAGTTGTATCATATTATCTACACTTTTAACTTCTGTAAGTTGGTGATTTATCATTGGCCACTACCTCTTCCCAAGTGTCTTAGTCCAGGCAGGATGCTATAACAAAAATACCACAGACCAGGTGGCTTATAAACAACATAAATTTGTTCCTCATTGCTCTGATGGCTGGGAAGTCCAAGGTAAAGGCACCAGCAGATTTGGTGTCTGGCGAGAGCCTGTTTTCTGGTTCATAGGAAACTGGCACCTCACATGATGGAAGGGTAAGGGACTTCTTGGGGTCTTTCTCATGAGGCATTAGTCCCATTCATAAGTGCTCTACCCTCATGAGCTTGTCATCTTCCAAAGGCCCCACCTCCAAAACTATAACAGTGGAGATTAGGTTACAACATATGAATTTTGGGAGGATACAAGCATTCTGTGTATGACACTCAGTAAACTCTGGCTCATCCAAAAACCTCTGGAGACTTTAGATAGCCCCACACTATAAGATCTAACTGTTACAGTGAACATGGATTTCATGGTGGCACCATTTTCAAACTTCAGTAGCCATCCCAAGCCTGCTTACTCTGCCTCGCTCCTTCCTTTCCATGAAAATGCAATAAGGATACTTGCCCTATAGTTCTCTCCCACTCCCTTCCTTATGATAAACACAGGTGCTTCCCTGAGTGGCCCTGAGATATTTCTCACTGGAAATATAATAAATCCTTTAAATGTTCCTGGTCTCTCTTTTTATTGGTCTGTGTCCTGTCCTACTATACCTCATCCAAGCTAATATGCTTGAAACTAAGGCAGAACTTTCTACCTTGAAAAATCCCATAAGCAGGGATGACCTCACCTCATCCAGCTCTATGATGAGGTTCAACTATAGTGGATGGGGCAGTTGTGAATCTCCAAGGAGCCTTGCAGTGCAGTGAGCTTCTGTGGGGTGAAGAGTGGATCTGTTAGCCCCTGAAGCCATGTGTGAGAGGTAGAACTATCATATCGACCCTGAGAGCTTCCCACTGTAGACTTCCCAATCAGATTTCCCATCCTACCCTCCATACAGCATCTCAGAATTATAGGGCATTATTGATACATAATAAAATTATAATGAGCCCCTTGTTAGAAAATGTGGCCAGTAAAAAGAACCCTCCTTGGAAAGCTGTTGTAAGCAGCCAATGTTAATGATGTATCTTCAACAGCTTACAAGTAGGAATTGTTCATTTTCCAGGCTTAACCTGTGTATTTGGTTGATGACTGTAGGTCATTTGACTAATTTGGCCATTTGATAGTTGACTTTCCCTAACATCTATGAGATGGAAGCTGGTCTGGGCTTCGCTATGGTCCAAACACACATGTTGAATCAGAAATGAGGATACTTTTCAACAAGGGTCATGAAGAGATGCTCTTTCCTTTAGCATACCACAATACAACAAGTACCAGAGGGATTTCACAAGGCCATTGGGACCAATCCCTATAGAAGAACAAGTGAAGGTCTTGAAAGCTCATGACAGGTGTTTGCTTCACTCTGATTCTGATTCTTGTGGCAGAGCTACACTGCTGAAATGGACTGAATAAGCTCAGAAAACTCTCCAAACACTTCACCTACTCAACAGTCTTTTGGCTAATATAGTAGGATCCAAGGTTTTTAATTCACTTTGTGTAGACAGACCTTTGATGAAAAAGTCAGCCAATTTTCACCATGCTTCATTGGAAAACCTCTTTGCATAGTCCATTAAAACTTACCTTGACTTTAATCCTGTAAAGATTTCTGACCTTCAGTGAGCTGGACCATAACCTTAAAGTTACTTCTGCCAAACAAATTTGAAAGCAAAAGACTTTTGGATGGGACAGTAGCAACAACTGATCAAATCCAGAAAGTTGATCTGTGTTCCACAAAGCCTTGGCTCCCAGGGCTGAAAATCATGTGAATGATTAGGAATTAAGAACAGTCTGGGAGCCTCTCATTCCCCTGAGGCAGAGATTTCTCTTAAACTATCATGCAAAACAAATGCACCATAGTATGAGCAGACAGCTGTGGGGATATTAACATGGTTGAAAGCATGTGTGCTTCAAATTTTTATGACTGCCGAACCATCCTGATGAAGTCCACATCAATTTACTCACTCGAAGAGCATCTCTCTCTTCATTATCACTGGGTATTACTTCTGCCAAGTTGAACATCAGAAAATGGTGTTCCATTGTTGTTACTTGGTTTCCTTTAATCCTGAGTGAAATTGATCATTTTAAAATGTTTTTTATAAGCCATATGTATTTATTTTCTTGTACATAGCTTTTATACCCATTATCCATCTTCTTTACGAGTTTTGAGATTTTTCTTATTAAGTTATGTGAGCTTTTTATACATTAAGACAAGAAAATATTTCTGTGTTATAATTATTTTTCTCAATTCATCATTTGCCTCCGGAATTTGTTAATGATTTTATTTTTGAGTAATCATATGCACTGATTATTTTTTCAATGAATTTGAGAATTTGTGTTCTTAGAAAAATAATAAATTTACCCACACTTTGATACTGTATTTTCATTATGGCAAAATCTTTGATTTCTCTAGAATTTCCATTGGAAGGAGTGAGGTAAGAATCTACGGATATGATCATATCTTCTGTCTCCCAAATTTAACCAGTTTACTTTCTTGGCCTATGGCTATGTGCTGTATATTAAGAAGTTTTAAGATGTTAGAAAATTTATCATAGCACTTGTCCAAGCTGTATGATTCCTTTAATTTGCCAGTGATGCAAAATTTCTACTCTTCAAGCTGTGATTTCTGCATTCACAACTATAACTGTACTTGGTTTCTAGTATCCTTGTCCATGCTGTCATATTTGCTTTCTGCTTTTTGCTCCAAGATTATTTTTTTATGGAGTCTAATTAAAATCTTATTTTTTACTTACCAACTGGAGACATTTTCTGCTGACCCTACATTGTGAAAGAACAAAGGCATCACACTAGTTTGCACAGCCTTGTACCTTCTCCTGGATTTTGTCACTTGCACATTTGTTTAGGCCTTTCTAAATTTAAACAACTTATCTAAATTCACTTGAAATAATTTAGTGGTTCTACTATCTTTGGCTGTATAACAAATCATTCTAAAACTAATGGCTTACCATGTCATTAATATTTTACTATTTCTGATAAGTTTCTGCATGTCAAGAATTCAGACAAAGCAGTGAGAATAGCTCATTTCTGCTCCATGCTATTTGCAGCCTCAACTGGAGGACTCAAAGCCTGGGGTCTGGAATCATACAAAAACTCCTTCATTCTTATGTCTGGTGGTTGATGCTGATATCAGTTGAGGGCCCCACAGAAACTGTTAGCTGAAATACCTCCATATGGCCTCTGTCTGCAGTCTGGGCTTCCTTGTATCATGGTGGCTGGTTTCCAGAAGTGAGAACAGGACACAGACAGAAAAGGAGATATATAAAGAACAGAAATAGAGATAGATGGATAGATAGGTGATAGGTAGGTAGGTAGATAGATAGATGATAGATAGATAGATAGATAGATATGGATAGATAGAGAGTAGGGGTACCAAGCTGAGGATGTATCCTTTTGATATAGTCTGGGAAGCCAGATGACATCATTTCTGCCACTTTATTAATCAGCAGTGAGTCACTAAGTCCAGTCCACATTCAAGGGGAGAGGACCTAGACTCCACCTTAATGTGAAGAGTGTCAAAGAATATGCACACATTAAAATATTCTTTCAAAACCACTGCAATGGTTCTTAGGCTGAAGGCCTTAGGATAATGATCAAGATCAGTGTTGTGTCCTGCAGGCTTTGCATGCATGACCCCTGCCCATCTTGCTAGCCTCATCTTTGATCATGCTTTCCTGCTCTCCTTCCAGCATATCCCACTGGCCTTTCAGATCCTGGTACTGGCACTGCACTGTGTATAGCACGCTTCTCTGCATGGAACCCTCTTTTTCCCACTTTACTGAGCAACTCATGGTAACCTTTCAGTTATCAGTTAATCTGTCACTTCCCTAAGGAAGTGACCTCTCTAACAGGGCTGATTTCCTTTTGCTATCCCCTCTTTTGGTGCTGTCTCTCCTTCATAGGCTCAGCTCAAGTGACATTTTCATTGCACTCTGTGACTGTGTGTCTCCCTTGCTAGATAGTAAGCTTCTTAGAAACCACCCACTGCTATTCACCAGTACTGTCAGCATGTAGCACACACTCAAAACTTAGTGGACACTTGCTACATATTTTCTGAATTAATCTATCTCTTGATATATAAACATTAGTCAGTATATATTTTCTCCACAAATAAAAGCATGGTAATTAACACACTTGTACATCCTTCCACTCTACATTTTTTTTACTTCTGATTATTTGTTGGAGAATATATTCCACATTCATCCTTTTGGCCGGGTATTGCTCTACTTTCTTTGAATATTGAGTTTTACTTAAAATTCAGATGGGTCTGTGTTCACCACTGATGCTTCTGTTATGATGCTTCCTTTCATCTTTCATCTTCTGGTAGTCTTCATTTTGTCCACAAGTGTATTTAAAATGGGCTATGGATTCCATATTCTCTACTTTCTTTCTTTTGTTTTTTAAGTTTATTTATTTTGAGAGAGAGAGTGAGAGAGCATAAGCAGGGAAGGGGCAGAGAGAGAGGGGGAGAGAGAGAATCCCAAGCAGGCTCTGTGCTGTCAGTGCAAAGCCCTATGTGGGGCTCATGAACTGAGAGATCATGACCTGAGCCAAAATCAAGAGTTGGATATTTAACTGACAGAGCCACCCAGGCTCCCTTGCCAGTTGTTTCTATACCCAACCAAGAAATTGCTGGAAAGAATATTTTGGGGTTATACTTTCTTTCCCTCATCATTCTATAGATGCCACACTGTGAGGCAGTTCAGTGGTGGTTTGGAAATCAGATCCTGGGTCTGGCTACCTGGTTTAGTAGCTTTCTCATCTACTAACTGCACAGTGTTGGGCAAGCTAATGAGTGTCTTCATTCCTTAGTTTCCTCATCTGTAATGGAGCCTTAGTAGTGTCAAACAGAGTCACAGCAGGACAGAGATAGCACAATTGAATTGGTAATTCCAGGAGAGTTTCATAAGGTACACTTACAAAGTGCGGCTGCTAATTGTGGGGCTCCTTTCCCTGCCCCCAGATGCGAGTGAATGATGGGAAGGAGCAGTTACTAAATCCAGAGACAAAGATGACCATGTGGGCAGGACCTCTTCACAGGAGCTGAAACAGGTCAAGGGGCCAACCAGCAGGGAGGAAGCTGGGAGGAAGGTAACTTGCCACTCTCGCTCTATGATTCCATGTGGTACTCTCCATTGGACAATCCCAACTGCCCCCAGAGAAGGCTTCTGGGAGCCAACTTAACATCACGTTGGCAGTGTGTAACTGGCCACAGAGAGTCTACACCACAGGCATCAGCAAATATTACATATCAGGGCCTTTTTATTGGAGTTCCTCTTGTTAAACATTTGCCAGCCCTCTACTTCCTCTGGAACAGAAATCAGGGTGGAGATGGGTGGAGAGTGGATCTGGCTGGGCAAAAATAAAAGGATACTTGGCACGAGGTCCCTAAGTATTAAGTGAAAGAACACATATCGGTTATCTGGCATGGCGCCCCATACTCTGTATGCACACGATGATATTAACTGTCGCTGGCATCTTCTGAAACTCAGTGTTGAAGTGGAGAAGTTGCAGGGCAGTCTGATTTTTCTTCTAATTCTCTAACTCTTCCTGGAAGCTTCCAGTCCCTTTCTTCCTCCTCTACTTGCCAGCGGGAGATTCAGTCTTGGTGATTTTCTGTATCAGATTTTCAGGAACACATTGTATCCTTTCCTCTGCCTGTTTATTTTTCTTCTATTTTGGGGACTTGCTCTATTTTGTTTATTGTTTCTTCTGCTTGTGTTCCATGTCTTTGTTTTCTTAGCATGATTACCTGGTGGCTTTTATGTGTATTCACTATGCTTAGCTCCAGAAATTCTTTCAGGTGAGCAATAGTGTGTTCAGCCATGTCAGATCTATTCAGGGTGCCTTAAATATCTTTGTTAGTTTTTTTTTTTTTTTTTTAATGGCCTTAAATTTGTTTTCTTGACTTTGATGTATTTTTGGCATCTCATTCTGTTGTTTAGTCAGGTAAACTTTGTGCACTTGTGTTATCAAATGCAAGTCCTTATTGAGATGCTCCCTGGCACAAACTATTTCCAGATATTTTTCCCAGAACATATTCATGACTTTTGCATGTTATTTTTCCCATCCTCTTTAATCAACTGTGTTTCCATACTATTTTATGTTCATCTTGCTCATGTTTTACATCCACAGCTGTCAGAACCACCACTTTACTTAATTTAACAGTAATACATTCCACTGACTCCTCTCCATTCACCTGACTGTAGTCGGTGTTCCCTGGTAGAGCTGAGTTTGGTGATTGATATTGTGTCTTCCATCTTCTCCTCTGTACTTTGAGGGCAGGAGTGGATGGGCAGAGGCCATCTGGAGCAGCACCTCCCTCACACCTGGATAAGAGAGGCCTGGCCACAGGTGTAGGCAGCCCCACTTTCCCCAATTTTACAAAGCAATTAATAGTTTGAAGAGCAGAGGGTGCCTCTGTCACTTGGGTTTTGTCACTCAGTCCTAGAGCAAGGGAACTTACAATTTTGTTCCTCATCCTCCTGACTCACACCAGTCAGCCCCAGGGAAATGCTTCTTGTCTCTTGGCCTTGTCTCATGTCTGCAAAACAAATGCAACTATGTCTAGATGCCAGGAAGGCTTATGGGCTGTGCTTTGACCAGTGTTGGGTATGAAACCTCCTTTGGAGGCAATAGGATCTGACCAGTGAGAGGGAGAGCTTAAGAAGAAGAGGGGTGAATGGCTGGAGTTACCAAGTCCTTCTTTTCAGCCAGATGCCATGGCACCTGCACAATGAGTGGGGCTCTGATAGTGTCAGAACCATCCTTCCGCTTTTCCTTGTGTTCCAGTGTGAGGTTCTCAAGGCACTCACAAGTGTGCACATCTCTTGTGATGTATGCCTGTGGCTGCTAAGAAAAATGGGCAATGTGAGGCAATTATTACTACCTTTGATTTGTATATGCATTGGTCTGTGTGACCTTAGAAAATGCTTACATTGATACCAAAATGGCCAATGGATGCTAGACCTGCAAGTAGTTTCATTGTTATGAGAATTTCTACTTTTAAGTAAATACAATAGAAAATTATTTATTTATTGAAATGTTTTTTTGAAAATTTAATATCTAAGATTATTACTTATATGTTCTTCTTGTAATTTTAATTTAAAAATTTTTGATGTTACTTCAATTTATACTTTTGATAAAAATGCATTCAAGTTTTGGTCATTTAAGATTTTAATTCGGTTGAATATTATTTTTAATCTAAGTCTAGGCTTTTCAACTTTGGTATATAGATCTTTGGGGCCAGATGATCCTTTACTCTTGGGGCTGTTGTGTGTGTACAGGATGTTTAGCAGCATCTCTGGTGTCTACCCACTGTATGTCAATAACAATTCTTCCCCATAATGATTTATGAATTACGTAGGTCTAAATTTTCTTACTCACCTAATCATCACTGACAGAACATTCAGATGCTTGCAATCATTCAGGTATCTTGGATATTTTGCCAACTTTCAGTCATACAGAAGTCAAGGGCTTGCTGATAACTCTGATTTGCTTTTATGAAGGTATATGAATCAAGGCAGGTGATGGAACATATTTGACAACATACTAATTAGATACCTTTGTTTGTATATTATGAATACATGGGCATAGAGGCTGTGGTCTGTCATTTGCCCTGGGTCCTTAAAGTGTTGGAAATAAACCTGCCCCCAGGAGAGCAGCCTTGATTGGGAGCCCTGGACTCTGCTTTTGTTCCTTGTGTTTTACTAGAAGCCTTGAAACTGTTCTCTCAACTTCTTGGAATGCATATTCTAATTTCATGGGAGGTTCTCTGTGCTTCAGATTGATTCTCCAGTCCTGGGGAGAGCCCTGCACACCTATCAGGGGTCCCTGAATCTGTGTTTACTTTGCCTACCTTACACTGACCTCTGAGTAAGCACTTCATCTACTCAGGGGAGGAGCTGGTTACCAATCTGTATTATTATATCCTGGGTGCCCCTGTTGTTTCAGAGGACATTGTCTGATGGAGTTTCTCTTGATAGTATGTTTTGCTAATGTACTGTTTGTGACTGAAGATTCTTATCTATAACTATTTATGGTTTAATCTTCCCCTTTCCTCCCAATCTGGAAAAAAACAAGAATGTGTGCCTCAGCAGAATTGCAACACACGTTTTGGGTGGGACCTCTGCTTTAGGGATGATTTCCAAGCATAATCTCCATTTTCCCTGTTAAGAACATTTTGTCAATAATCTTCTTCCCCAGCAGAAGACTTCTCTGAAGAGTAATGTCAGAGCTGTGCTAACCATGGACATGCACATCTGTTGAGCATGCAGATTCTTGCAATCTTTTGTTCTTTGACTGACTTCCATTTTGTTAATAATATGGCTTGAAGCAAATGTTTCCCCCTTTAAAAAGAATTGAGGTCTTGGGCTTGAGCCTGCTGTGTGAGTGTGTGTGTGTGTGTGTGTGTGTGTGTGTGTGTGATAGTTTTTACCCATTTAATGATGATGATGACATTAAGTTTTAGAGGAAAGAAGATTTTGAAATCTGGTCTTACCCTCCTACTTTACATAGAAGTTCCAGGTTTTAATTGGTAAATATTAGAAGTATCAGTCTATAGTTTTTCAAAAATTTCTTTTTAACATTCATCTATTTTTGAGGGAGAGAGATAGAGACAGAGTGCAAGCAGGGGAGGGGCAGAGAGAGAGAGGGAGACAGAATCTGAAGCAGTCTCCAGGCTTTGAGCTGTCAGCATAGAGCCAGACGCAGGGCTCGATCTCAGAAACCATGAGATCATGACCTGAGCCGAAGACAGACACTTAACCGACTGAGCCACACAGGTGTCCCTCTATATTTGTTTTTAGTCAATTATTTAAAAAAAACTATTATTTCAAACTATTAAATCTAGTTTTCCATATCAGTTTTTCCTGAGTGTATGGTTTCATGGTGATTAAATGGGAAAACTGTAATACATTGTTAGAGATTACTGCACTAACCGGTAAAAATTCGGCTTAGCGGAGGACATTTACTGACATGGACAACACTCATGTCATATTGATAGAGAAAAAAGTATACAAAACAGTATAATAATATGGTGACATTTTTGTAATGCTATACATTTATATACATTCATATAAAATGTATATGTTGAAATATTAACACAAATCGTCTCTGAGTAATGAAATTTTAAGGGATTTTTGTTACTTTTTAAAATTTGAGCTTTTTTATTTCTCAAATTTAATGTACTGAACATGGGTTAGTCTTTTTTTAAGTTTTAATAATATATTTTATTTAACCAATATATCCAAAGTATTATCATTTCAACATGTAGTCAAAACTTATTCATGAGATATTTATGCTTTTTTTCCAAAATCCAGTGAGTACTTTATACTCATAGCACATCTCATTTCAGACTAGTCACATTCAAATGCTCATTAGCCATGTGTGGCTGGATAGTGACTACTGTTTCAGAGACCACAAATCTATATTAATGATTTTATGAGTGAAACTAGAAATTCTATTTAAATGCTTTTCAAAATCACATCAGTGTTATCTATTAACATTTCTGTGCTATTAAAAATAAGACAAATATGATATGTTACATTTTCATACATGATGAATAAGTACAGTATGTTTCAACCAAGTAAAATAGATTAATTAAGTATGCAAACAAGGAATGGAGAGACAGTTATTTACTCAAAACTAAAACTTATGTAAGGAAAATGGAATTACAGGTGATCTTTTTTCTTTAAAAAATTTCCTTTGTTATTATGTACTTTTTTTCAAAAAGGTTATTTATTTTGAGAGAGAGCATGAGAGAGCATGTGCACATCAGTAGGGGAGGGGCAGAGAGAGAGGGAGAGAGAATCCAGGCAGAGCCCAACTTGGGGTTCAAACCCATGAACTGTGTGAGATCACTACCTGAGCTGAGATCAAGAGTCAGATGCTCAACTAAATGAGCCACCAAGGCACCCCTATTATTATGCACTTTCAATTAAAAGTCACTTGTCTGAGGACTTGCTTGCTTACCACCTGAACTTCAGTTGGAGAGAGAGTGTCATAAAGGAATTCCAGCCCCATCACTGAGCTCCGAAGAGTCTGAAGGAGTAAGAGGACTTAAGTGACTCCCATTCAGGGCTGGGAACCTCCAGATTCCCCTACATTATACCAATGATCACTAACTACCTCAGGGGGCTATAGCTGAGGCAAATGCATTACTTTGCTATGAGAAGCAATCCTAAGGGTTCTTTACCTTGCATTCTTTTCGTGGGAGGAGCGAAGTGACAGAGCCTCTCTACACTGTCTTACCATACCTTAAGGAACTGATGATATTCCTTGTTGACCCTCATGGAATTGTGTGGGGTGGGTCCTGCAGCGTTGCAATCTTGAATGACTCCAAGAAGCTTTGTTCAGATAGAGATGTGAATGGTGCCCCCAGGAGTTGTGCAATGTAGCATCCCAAAAAGACCTGTTAGTCATTCTCTCTCAAGTTAGATATTATTGAGGGGCTCAGCTAAGCAAACTGTTTTTGACAACCTTGGAGAGCTGTAGGAACTATCAAATATCTGGGGAACTGTTTTTAGGATATCCTTCACATCTAAGCTGCTTTTGGAGGCAAACTTATCTTCACTGCAAGATCAAGTAGACTGGTGGACACCCAATCATTCTTCCCATTATTTTAGTTTTTTAATTTAAATTTAATTTAATTTTTAGGTAATGTGGCTAAACTCATATGTAGCTCAAACTTATGACCCTGAGATTGAGAATCGCATACTTCACTGACTGAGCCAGTTAGGTGACTCCCCTCTTTATTTTAATCTCTTTTCCTTTCCTCCTCCTTCTTTTACTTCTTCCTAAACAGAATCAACTCCTCCCATATTGATGGCAGCCAGTTTCTTGGAATGGGTACACACAAGCACACGCGCGCACACACACACACACACTTCACACACACACACACACACACACACACACACACACACTTCAAATCATCACATTATACACTTTAAATATATACAATTTTATTTGTTAATTATACATCAATAAAGATGGGGATAATTGCAAATAGAAAAAAAGAAGGTTAATTACTCAGCCCGTCAACCTTCTGCCACACACATGTCCTTCTAATGTGCAATTCTGGATTTCCTACCTATTTTCTTCACTCTCTGGACTAAGCTATGAGCGCTAGGGAAATTTTACATCAGTACTGATGGTCAATATTATAAATGCGTATATGATTTGCTGAGCCCCTGATGCTGCTTAACTCTCCTTCTACTTAATTTAACAAATACTCTTTTTTCACAAATCAGAAAAAAAAATGCTCAAAATAATGGTCTAATACAGTCTCTACTCCTCCATACTGAAATTAAACTCTTATATTCATATTTCTGCCTTACTACTCTACCGACACTCTCAAAGGCCACAAATGAGCTTTTAATTCCATTACTAAAAACTTACATCAAAGTCACTACCTGTAAGAGACCGTTTTTGTATAAAATCTCAAGAAACCTGAAAGTTATATGAATGTTAAAGGGACAAAATCCCAGGCACCTGGGAGGCTCAGTCGGTTAAGTGTCCGACTTTGGCTCGGGTCATGATCTCATGGTTTGTGAGTTCAAGCCCCACATCAGGATCTGTGCTGACAGCTCAGCTGGAGCCTGCTTTGGATTCTGTGTCTCCCTCTCTCTCTGCCCCTTCTCTGGTTGTGCTCTGTCTCTCTCCTTTCATCATTGTCTTTTGTTGTAGATTCCTTCCTTTCATTTAAACTGAGGTGATTCAATTTTTTCCTCTTTCCATTGGATGGTTCACGTTTGTGCTCTTGTTCTTTAGAGCTTGCAGGAGAAGCAAATGGGCTCATTTGACAAGTTCCATTTATTGGAGAATAAGTTGTAATACTTTTCTTCCTTGTGATTTTTGAAGAATCAAATGATTCTGTTTCTAACAGATGATCCAATTTCAGTGATCTCTTAACAGGCATTTCGACATTCAGGAGAGCACCACTGCAGGATAAAAGGAACTGAACAACATCTTCCTAAAGCAGAGAAACTCCAGAGGGAAACACTGGAGTCTGAAAAGCATGGGCCGGGTTAGTCTTAACATTAGAAAAAAAATTGTTTGTAAGACAAAGACAAACTACATATCATAGCTCGAGAAGAGAACATCAACACTCTATTCTAACAACCTCTACTGATGGAAGGTACTGGAACCAGCTCCCTGCTTGTGATCTGATGGCTACATGGAGAGGACAAACTCACATTCAGATCACTCCCAGCCCTACTCTTTCACGTTATGATTACTGCCCAGTGATAAAAGGACCGTTTTCTTTCAGTATGTGCTGGTGGTGCTGATGCACTTCTCATTTTCATTGACCTAAAACCAGTAGAAACAAAGCAGCACTATTTCCAGGTGGACATCTTGCTTCCCAGGCAGAAGAATTCAGACAATCTGTGGATTTTCAATGCTACTTGAATTACCCAGATTGGTATTTATTTGTTTAGGATTTATACCTCCGGTCTCCACATGTTATTCCCATTAGGGAATTACCTAGATAATTGTGCAGCTGTGCAGACTTCTCCCCAAAGGTCATAAGCTTTAGTCCCACCATCGGGAAACATGTGTTTCTCGTCCTCAGGAAGGATTGTTCTTGGCTTTGAATTCCAGTACTTAGCACTTGTAAAATTGAGATAAAGCACATTGGCAGCTTTGAGACTTCTGTGAGCCAACAACTGAGACTGGACTTTGGCAAGGCTAAACCACTACATGCATTCTGGAATTCCACTTGGTATTCTCTCTAAAAAGGCTTCACACCACTCACCTGGGGTTTTTAAAGCATCTTGGGCCATCCATCTGCTTTGCAGCCCTACAGAGATGTTTACTTCTCACCCACGCATTCACAGTGAGTCAGAAGGTCCTGGGGCTGGAAAGTGGACTTTCCTGAAGCATCCAAGAAATCCCAGGGTGTAGGCCCCATTTCAGGGCTTGGCCAAAGGCTCTGGGGCCATACAGCTCTGCTTTCATGATGAACTGACCTCCTCAACTCCAAACATGTGCTCCCAAGTGAAGGCAGTGTGCCCTCAGATGTCCTGCCCACTCTTCAATCTTGCCTTTGGATTCATTGCTTAGGAATGGGGTAGGGTTTTTAAAAGATGTTGGAGAAGAGTATAATCTACATACAATAAAACATATGATTCTTTGGTGTTGATTGGATGAGTTTTATCCGTTGTATATGCCTATGTATAATTACCATATAGTACAAGATATAAAAGATTCATATTACCCTAGATGGTTCCTTGTGCTTCTTCCCTATGAAGAACCCTCTGCTCTAACCCAAGGCAACCAGTCTTAATTCCACAACTAATGAATTAATTTTGCCAGTTCTACAACTTCATATAAATAGAATTATACAATATATGTTAGGCTTCTTTCACTTAGCATATCCATAATATTTGTCCAAGTTGTTGTGTGTATCAGCAATTCATTCCTTTTTACTGTTGAGTAAAAGTCTATTAATATATCCTTTTGATGGGCATTTGGGTGGCTTGTACTTTGGGGCTATTATGAATAAGGCTACTATGAACATTCTTGTACAAGACTTATTGTGGATATATGTTTTTATTTTACTTGTGTAAATCCCTAACAGTGGAATTACTGGGTTGATGTATGCTTAACTTTATAAGAAACAGAATGGGGTTATTTTAAAACTTGAAATTTCAAGTATACTCAGGGCCTATACAAGGAAATGATTCCTTGGTCATTTAGCCCAACCTCTTTAATTATGGAAAGAGCCTAAATGTCCATCAACTGATGAATGGATAAAGAAATTGTGGTTTATATATACAATGGAATACTACTTGGCAATAAGAAAGAATGAAATCTGGCCATTTGTAGCAACATGGATGGAACTGGAGAGTGTTATGCTAAGTGAAATAAGTCATACAGAGAAAGACAGATACCATGTGTTTTCACTCTTATGTGGATCCTGAGAAACTTAACAGACCATGGGGGAGGGGAAAGGGAAGAAAAGTTAGAGAGGGAGGGAGGAAAACCATAAAACACTCTTAAAAACTGAGAACAAACTGAGGGTTGATGGGGGGTGGGAGGGAGGGGAAAGTGGGTGATGGGCATTGAGGAGGGCACCTGTTAGGATGAGCACTGGGTGTTGTATG
The DNA here is from genome assembly GCF_018350215.1 of Panthera leo. Classification (NCBI taxonomy): domain Eukaryota; kingdom Metazoa; phylum Chordata; class Mammalia; order Carnivora; family Felidae; genus Panthera; species Panthera leo. The sequence continues at coordinate 47,402,271 of NC_056681.1, forward strand.
GAAACCAATCTGACAATAAATTTCATATTAAAAAAAAAAAAAAGTAAATGAGATAAGGGTTACAAGACTCTCTCCCAAGGCTGTAGGTCCAATAAATAGCAAAGCAGGGACCCAATCCCACTCTTAAGACTTTATGCTTCCTTAGGGAGGAATATCAGAAAATCCTATCTGTTCCCACTTGTGAGGTAGGAATTATTTTTAAATGGATGAGCTCATTTACTTTCCTTGACTCAGAATGAAGAAAATGTAACCATTGATGACTTTATTGAATCCATGCAGGACCATATAACCAAGGATTTTCATGGTATTATGTTATAGCCATAGAAAGTGATGGATATAGGGTGAAGCTACACTGTTTTGAGGACACGTCTTGGAATTAAATTTCCCCTAATACATGGTATTGATTGGGTTTTATGTCTTGCTGAGAAAATAAATGTTGATAACTTTTGACTTAGTAATAGTAATCCCACTTCTAGAAACTTCTCTTAAGGACATAAACACAAAAGTATGGGAGATTTATGTAAGATGTCTGCATTGTTTATAACATCAGAAGAAATATCAAATTAAATCATTATAAATTTGTGTAATAGATTATCATGCTGCTACAAAAAATGTTACACAAATGTTATATTATATATTGCGGTAAAATTGTATAAACATACTTATATCTACAGTATGCTTAGAAACAGTCTAAGGGAGAATTAGCAAAAAATAATAATAAGCAAAATAGCTTACTAAAGTATCTTTGATGATGAGATGGAGGATGACCTTTCTGTTTTTTTCCTCATTTTTCTGTACTTTCTAATATTTTGACACTTGTTTACTGGACACTCATTCTATGGTAGGCACACTGCCAGGTGCTCGGGATGCAGTAGGTGCTAAAGCAGAGCCTGGACTCCATGAAATTTGCCTTCTGGGGAAAGAGACAATAAGTCATTAAAAGAGTGGTATATATTGTGTACTTAGATGGGGACAAGCATTTTGCAGAAAAATTAAGCAAAGCAGAGTGACTTGGGGGGCTGATGGAAGCAGAGGTAAAGGTCATCATTTTAAGCAAAGAGGTGAGAAAAAGTTTTACTAAGAGGGTGATGTTTCCACCAGGACGTGAAGAGGGTAGGGTGTGACCTCTACAGACATCTGAGGGAAGAATGTCCTGGATACAGGACCCTCAGGAGACCGCTTGTCCATTAAGGCTGGAGCACAGTGAGTGGGGTGTAGAAGAAAGGGAGACTAAGCTCAGAGGACAAGACCTTGGTCTCATAGGGAGACTTTGGCTTTGGTCCTAAGTGAAACAAATGCCTCAGGGGAATGGTAGCAGAGGAGTTACCCGCAGCAGGCTATATCCCTGAGGCCCTTCTGGCTTCCATGTGGAGGATGCACAAGATAGGAGTGACAGGGAGGCAAGGCAGGAGATGATGGAGCCCTGGGCGGTCATACTGGGGGTCTGATTCTGGTATATTTTCACAACTAAGTCAACAGATTTTGTTGCCAGATTAAATATGATTATGAAAAGAAGACCCAAAAATGACTCTGAGATTTTTTTAGGTGAACGCCTGAAGAATGAGATAGTGACAATGAAAAAGAGGAAGATAGACACGGAGGGGGCATCTGAGCAGTTCTGATTTGGAAATGTTAAGTTTAAGTGTCCAGTGGACGTCCAAGTGAGGGTCTGCATAGTCAATCAGATATATAAGTCTTGAGCTCAAGGGAGAGTGCAGCCTGGTGATGCAAATGTGGGGTTTGCTAGGGTATAGATGGTTTTCAAAGTCAGGAGACTGGATGGGATCACATGAAGAGTGAGTATGGTTAGAAGAAAAAAGCTGGCAATGGGAAGAAAAGGGAAAAACCTATGAGCCAAACTGGGAAGGGGAACCAAGAGGCTGAATGCTAAGTGTGGGAAGTATTTAATGGGTAGGGTGTAATCGACTGCATCTGGTAATGTTAACAGGTCAAAATGTGAGGACAAGGCCCTGACCATGCATTTAGTAGTGTGGGCATCATCAGCTGTTTTGCCTCTAGTACCTAATGCAGTGCCTGGCACTCAAGAGGTATGGGATATTTGACCGAATTGCAGGGGCATCTGAACTTGACTCATAGACTCTTGACTTGAGCATGCTCCAAAGAAAATGAGTGAAGAAAATGAGATTTATTTTAAAGAGGATCAAGGAAATGAAGTGGTACCTGGAAAGGAATATAGAGCTAAGACAGGGATTTCTCAGATGGGAGAAATGACAGGATGATTACATGATGCTGGGAATGACTCAGCAGAAGAAGAACTAAAAATATTCTACCAGTAACCATAGCAAATTATAATCTAACAGATTGCCAAGGCAAAGACATCCTAACCAGCATAAGACAAGAATGCAAGCTCAACAAGACAAGGCATGACAGTGTGAGCGGGTCAATAGTACTGAGAGGTGCAGTTTCCTGAATTCTGACCTTGGCTCTGCTCCTGACTTGCTGTGAACCCTGGATAGGTCATTTAGCTTCTCTGTGTCTCCGTTTCTTTAAGTATACAATGAAGGGTTGAGATCAGGCCCTTCCAACTCTCACATCCTGTAGTAACTCATTAAGCCCCCCCCCCCCCCAGTAGGCTGTCAGTTTTTCACCATCACTGTGCAATCCAGAACCAAGGTAATGCAAGTTCATATCCATATTCTAAGTGTGTAACTAAAGTGCTGGTCTTAAACAGGAAAAGAGTTGAAGGCCTCTGTACTCAGTTGGGACACAAATCTTTGGAAGCAGCAAAGTTTTACACAACATCCTACACAGTTTTCATAAAGATCTGAGATCAACATCATATGAAATGCAAATGTCAACTTTTGAGCCCCAAAGAGTTCAGAATGGGGTGAGGTCAGGTGAATGTCCAACTGGTGAACAAAGGCAAGGCTGAGATTTAAAGGGCTCTTGTCTTGGAGTTATCAGAACTCTCTCCAAGAAACATTCATGGTTGATGTATGTTCTAATATGAGTAAAGAAAGATGGAGTTGAGGGGGAGGGGAAGACAACGGCTAAGAGACTCATTACCTTTCATGAATGGAAAGGTTGAATGGAAAAAGGATCACTTTTATTATAGCTTTTCTATTGTTACTTGGCACTTAATACATTGTAACTAACGTTTAATTTACTGATTTACTTACTGCTGCATGATCTTGAACAAGCCTCCTAACTTCTTCGAGAATCACGTCTCTCACTTCTAAAAGAGGCATCATATGAATGCAAAACAGGATTTTAGAAAAGATTAAAGTTTGGTGATTTGTATAAAAAAGCACTTTGGGAACTTTCAGGGCCATAGTACTCTAGCTCCATCTTTCAACAAATATTGATTATTCTAGGTGTTGGTTTTTATTAATGCAAACTGGAAACTTTGAATGAAGTTTAACCATAATTTGGCTTATTAAGTTTATTTACTTAGTGAGAGAGAGAGAGAGAGAGAGAGAGAGATCACGAACTGTGGAGGAGTAGAGAGAGAGGGAAAAAGAATACCAAGCAGGCTCCACATTGTCAATGCAGAGCCCAATGTGGAGCTCCATCCCATAAACCATGAGATCGTGACCTGAGCTGAAAACAAGAGTTGAACACTTAACCAACTGGTGCACCCAGGTATTCCAACCATAAGTTTGGTTTAGAATTAGACACAAAAGTAACCAAATGGAAGCTCTCTGTATGTGGATCTAGAAAACAATTTTGAAACTCCATCAATAGAACATGTCAACCTGGGACATCTCTGCAAAGAGCTTCATCTTTTTGGGGTGGAATACCATGCATTTCTCTGGGTATCAGGTTCAGAATTACCCTACTGGTGGACCAGTTGTCAGATACTTCTTGGAGTATCCCAAGTTACTCTCCCCATCGTTGCCATTTGAAGAGGGAACCACATTATGAAAGAACTCCCTTGATCCTGCTTTTTGGTCCACTTCCCTGAAACTTTTGTTCTGGCCCCTGTATCATGTAGAGAAAAATATGTACCTTTTCTGATGTGTACCTGATATTTCTCTATTCTATGAACTTGTTTTGGTGCAAAGCTTATAGAACAAAAGTTTAAGATTCAAATATAGGCCAAAAAATATTTACCAATATTTTAAAGACACTTGACAGCTCCTTTGAAAAAAAAAAAAAAAAAAAAAAAAAAAAATATATATATATATATATATATATATATATATATATATATATAAAGTGTACCAATTCTTCCCAACTTCTCATTAATTATAAGTTGATTATTCCAGGTATTATTCTAATCAAGTCCAGCCAATTTCTATAAAAGTTGAACATTTCTAACAGCAAGTATATATATATATATATACACATATATATACACATATATATATACACACATATATATACACATATATATACACATATATATGCACATATATATACATATATATATATGTATACGTATATACATATGTATATGTATACATATATATGTATATATATATACAGCAAGTATATATATATATATATATATGTGTGTATATATATATATATATATATATATATATATATGTATATATAAAGTGTACCAATTCTTCCCAACTTCTCATTAATTATAAGTTGATTATTCCAGGTATTATTCTAATCAAGTCCAGCCAATTTCTATAAAAGTTGAGCATTTCTAACAGCAAGTATATTTAAGAGTTCAACTGAATAATATCAAATAATTTTTAGATACCCACTTTGTGAATATGAGTTAATAGGCAGAGTACATTTCTGAAACTTTCTCTGAACTCTCTCATTAAGATTATTTACTTAATATGTGAGAATTTACCAAATGACTTTAAGGACAATTTGACTTTTTTCTAGGTGGGATAGGGAGAAAAACCAAGAAAACTTATTCTGCATCATCTCTATGCCACTTCTTAGAGACATCACTGGGGACATTTATATTCTTCCAAAGTCTCTCCTTCCTTCCCAGTACACATCCCTTTTATCCTTTGATACCTAGCTAAATAACTCAGCTTAAAAATTATTATCTCATTCATTAACTCAGAAAGTTTTACAGAGCACATCCTATGTTCTAAGTGCCATGTTAGAATGGGGATCAAGATAGCATATACATGGTCAGGGCAGCAGGCAATGATGTCACAGCTTGCTGTCTTAAAGTAAGTTTGAGAGGGGAGAGAATTGTAAGATACCTTGGGGAGCTGAAGACTAGGGAGAGTGATATTGAGCTCAAAACCTGAAAGATATGCTGGAATTCATGAGGGAATTTGGACCTGTAAGATGTAGAGTGGGGACAGGGCTTAGATGTGCAAAGGCTCCAGTGTAAAGGCAAGCCAGCACATGCCTGCCACTGCATGGAGCCATTGGTGTAGCCACTTTGGGGTCTGATTTGGAATGTGAGGACAGGTGACCGGGAAGTGGGCAGGGACAGATTCTGGGAGCCCCAAAGGCCATATTAAAGAGACTGAAGTATCCTGAGAAAAAGAAATCAGAGAGGAATAAAGCAGGATGTGGTCACCATAATTCAGACAAAGGTTGGGAAAAACAATCTAGTGGTGGTAGTGGCAGAAATGAATACGGAGAAAACTAACTGATTTAAGAGCTACAGAATAGAATTGCCACAGCTTGGGGATGGATTGGTCATATTCATGCCTCGGGTATTGGGGACCATTCATAGGAAGGGGCAGTTTAATGGTCCAAGATGCTGTGTTCTGCGATGACCATTTTAAATTGGATGTACCTGTGGGTAATAACACTGACCCGGTGGGTAAGACAAGCGATTGTGTTGTCTTATTTGTCACAGTACCTGCACCCTGTCCAAGCCAGCAGTCATCCACAGCTATTAATTTTAAATTTTTTTTTTGTTAACGTTTATTTATTTTTGAGACAGAAAGAGACAGAGCATGAACGGGGGAGGAGCAGAGAGAGAGGGAGACACAGAATCGGAAGCAGGCTCCAGGCTCTGGGCCATCAGCCCAGACCCCGACGCGGGGCTCGAACTCACGGACCGTGAGATCGTGACCTGAGCTGAAGTCGGACGCTCAACCGACTGAGCCACCCAGGCGCCCCCACAGCTATTAATTTTAAATGAGTAAATGAATGGATGAATCCAGGTGAATATGGTTTGCTGACATTTTTATACAGTTTTATATAGAGAGATCTAAGCCTGGCATGAGAGCTGTGGGAAGCCTCAGGAGTCAACATCACTGAGAGGGTGTGTGTGTGTGAAAAGAAAAGACAAACATAAACAGAGATTAGAGATTGACATTGAAGGGGTCAGCATAGGAAGGGGAAGAGGCAGAGTGAGAGGGGAAGCTAGAGGTGGGGGAGGAGAACCAGGAGTCAGAGAATCCCAAATGCTTCAGAGAGGACACTGAAGGTAAAAACTGAGAGGGGCCATTAGGTTTAGTAATACAGACATTGTGATGATCTTTGTGGAAATTGGTTAGGATAAGGTTAACAGAGTCTTGTACTTCAGATCTGCCTTTGTATCCATGACTACGGACAGCAAGTAGCCATCTGTTATAGAAACAATGTGAAAGGAGTAGCCAAACCTCTTTAACACATCACATTTTAGAGGGAGAGCAAGAGAGAGGAACACATAATTTGTCTCTTGCACCTCTGTCTTAAGCTAATGCAATTGCCTCTGGCTTTCCAGAGGAACCAAGCAGCTCCCATGTTTCTGAGAAAAGGCAAAGCCAGGTAGAAGTCCAGAGGGCACAGTTGGGCATGTTTTTTTAGTTAATTTTTTTGTAGTTGAATAATGTTGGCAAAATTGTTTCCAAGTCACTCAAACACAGATTGAGAAGCTGAGTATTTTGCTGATGGGTAGCAGTCTGCTGTGATGACATCACATGACTTCTGTCACCATTTAAAAGATAAAGCAAGTGGTTAATTCTATGCATATTGAAAAATATGCTTCTCCTCAAAAAAAAAAATGAAGTATGGAGAAATACAATTGGTTCTAACCTAGAGACTCTTTGGCAAACTTGATAATCTAAGTTAGTGGCTTCCTAGTGCAGCCTTAAAAATAAAATAGTACAGAAAAAAATTCCATTCTTAACTAGCATTTATCTTTATCTTTTTGCCTAATTGTATTTTTTTTTTAATGATGAACAGGATTAGCTCTAGAGAAGTGACATGTAAATGTAGTAGAAAAACAATGCCAGGATTTGGAACGATACCATATGTCTGAACCAGAATCATTTCCAAAAAATTCTCTTCTGTGACTTCCTATATTTCTTTGTTTCTGGGCTGTATAAGAGAATGTTTTTGTAAGAGCAAATATGTAAAATGAAACAGGAATGACTATTGGCTGACCTAGGAATTTTCTCCCAGCAAGTGAACGCGCTGGGACTTCAGACTTCTTTAACTAAACCGAGTGCTACACCATGAGATCATGAAGCCAATTAAAAATGTGTTGTATGATCACTGTGTCAAGTCTCCTCATCTCTCCTGAGATACAATGGTGGAATAAAAGGGGAAAAATAAGCACATGTTGAAGTAGAACCATTTCTTCTGTGATGCAAAGCAGAAAACCAGAATAGTACTGAGTGGGTGCAGAACCACAGGATCTCTGAAGTTGAGAACAGGATGACGCCTTGGGGATTCATCAAAGTATATTCTCCTGTTAAGGCTGCTTGATGCTACACCAACATGATTCACAGTCCTGCATCAAATTGATAGTGGTCATTAATCAACACAAACATTCTTCTTCAATTTTATTTTCCCAAATAAATATTTCTTGAAATACTTTACCTTTTGGCTTCCATGATTCATGATCTTCACATTACTCTGCCCTCTCTTGTTACTCCATCTCATCTCATTTCTTGCCCTCTCTTTCTATGTCTCCTAAATGCAGAATAGTTCCCCCACTCTTCCTGGCTGACCTCATCCAGTCCATTGGTTTAATACCATATAAATGGTTGATGAATTCGCAACCTATCTCTCTGATATTGCCTCTTCCTTGCATACTTTATATATAAAGATGTGGATGTTATCTTTGATGTCAAAAAATCTGGCTTACTTTACCTCCAGACAGATGTGAAACTGGCCACTTCATCTGTACCACTGATTGAAGACCTCATCATTTCCCACTTGTGTGACTAAGTAGATTCCAACTTCTGCTTCTTGACTCTTCACAATACAATCTCCCCTGCAGCAGCAGAGTAAACTCTTGATAATAGAAATCAATCTGAAATCTACCAATGACTTCTTCTAAAACATAAAATAAATCCTAACACCATTCCCTCAGGATATGCTCCTCTCTGTGCCCCCCCACCACCTCATCTCAGACCACTCTTTGATTCTACACTCTGGCAATGCTAATGTGCCCTCAAACCTGGGACATGCCCTGTGCCAGGCTTGTTTCAGCCTCCAAGTCTTTGCATGAATGGTTCTCTCTACTTGCCATGCTTTTTCTCAGTGTGTGGTATTCTAGCACAGTCACTCAGAATCAGCTTAAAGATGACTTCAGAAAGACCTTCTAGAGTTGTCCCTTCCATCATGGGCCTCTGTTTCAGTCTCTGCCCAAACCTTATTTTCCCAATGTTCAGTTATGTATTGATTTGCTAAGATCTATCTGCAAGGGGGTCTACTGTATGAAGAGGTGCCTTGTTTCCTATAGGGTGTAGGACAGACCTTATTGTATAGCTCTATAAATATTTGTTGAATAATTGATTGACCTGATATCCCTCATGGACCCTGCTTCTTGGGGCTTACCCAAATAAAATGTTGAAGACTTGGACTTAATTCAATATGACCGTTAAAATTCCAAGAAGTTGGAATAAATATCAAGTTACTTTTGAAGGTGTTTTCTCTAATTTAATAAATGAATCTCAGACTTGTGTTTCTGAGCAGAAGTCATTCCAAATTTCAAACTGATTCCATTTTTTATTTGCACTCCTATCCTACCTCTCACTTCATGTATCTGAGAGTCGAGAAAATCCATCAACTCTGAAATTGGCTTTCTTTTCCTCTTCATCACTCATAGAAGTGATGAATACAAATTATTTTGATGAAAAATGATGCAGTATAAAAAAGCATTTCTCCCCAACATACTGTTATTACCAATTTGACTGAATTTAACCTTTAATCATGCATTAAATCAAGTTTATTGAAGTATGTGATAAAGGGCAGATTAGTGCTCGCCTGGCCCAGTGATGGGGTGAAGGTTGACTGCAAACTCCAAAAATGCTTTCTGAGGTTATGGAAATGTTAGTTTTATTGGGGTGGTATTTAGACGACTGTAATGCATTTGTCAAAACTTATCCAACTGTATACTTAAAATGTATACTTTTATTGTATGCAAATTATACCTTAATAAAGGTAATTTTTTTTAATCTATAAAAATTACTCTATATCAAGAACTCTTCCCAGTATCTTATGTTGATTAATATCTCAGAACTAGTACATTACACAGCATGTATTTGAACAGAGTTGCTCAGCTACAGACAAATCATGATCTTAATCCTATATAAAACTGTCACCTAAGAAGTCTTTTTTTTTTTCTATTTGAGTCAGAAAAAAATATTTCTTTATCTTAATCCATATGTATAGTTTTCACCTGGATATATTTCCTGAATAAAGTATCTGTCTTAGCTTGGTTTCCCATAAAAGCAGAACCTAAGCTAAGGATTTGGATATAAGTGGTTAATTTGGGATGAGATCCCAGTGAACCCAAATTTGGTATGGGAATGGGAATGTGAGACAGGGCGGGAACAGAAGACACCATATGGTAAGTTGAAGATCAGTGACCATACCAGGCACATGGGCTCAGTCTTGGGGGACACCTCCGGGAGAAGGTGTAGGACACACCTGGGAGTTGTCCCACCTGAAAGAGGAGGAGGAGGGAACATTTATCTAGACTCCACTCACCGAAGTCGGCTCCTGGGACAGAAACTCTACTGAAATTTCCTTTTTCCCAGCTCATAAAGCTGAGCATGCTTTGGGAACAGAAAAGGCTGTCAGGGAATGAATCAAAGCCACTTGTACTAAGAAGCTGCTAGGCTTTGGTACAGGGACATAGTGGGTGCTAAGAGGTTGTGGTGAACCAGGATCATGACTGTTAAATCTCTCTACTTGCATATGAAAAACCCATGCAAAGCTTTCCTGTTTGGGGTTTCATTTGTTCTCCTTTCTCTACTATAATGGTTGATTAACTCTCTGTGGTGTTTTTATTACTTTAAATTAAGATGCCAACATTAATCATAGTCAAAGGTAATGACTTACACTAATTATATTTATAAAATCCTTATGTTTACATGAGAATGTCACTTTAATTTATTAAGCTCCATTACAGACCAGATACCAAAATCAAGTGCTTTATTGGCTTAATTGTCAAAGCAAACCCAGGCTGAGGATGAGAACTAAGGATGAGGAACTAAGATTTTGGAAGTTTAAGGAATTGCCCAGGTTTTGGAATTGGCAAACATGGCCAGAGTCCAAAGCCAGGCTGCCTTTGCTCAAGCTCTCAACCACTGGTCTCTGTGCTTGTTCTAATGTTCAACACAGAAGCACACTACTACTTCCCCAGTGAGCATCCCAATCTCAAAACCAGAATATCCATGATGTACACAAAGACAATGTCAGTGGGCATGAAATCAGAGCAAAGACAGAGTGCTTAGAGAAACTCAAAATGTGTGAAAGCAACTTACATAAATCCTGTCAAGACTCTCTCCCAATGTTTACAAGGAAAAATTCATTTTCTTCTCTGATAATATAACAAAGGAATTAGCCAATACCACAACCAATTATAATAAGGATTGTTTTTAGCATACAAATCACAGAGAACTTACTCAAACATTAGCTTTTAGAGGGAGTAGGTTCTGAGGAATTGGGGCCTGGCACTAATCACATGTGCTATAAACAACTCAGTATCCCAACCAGTGGACACTCACAGTATTTATTCTCTTCAAACCTCCTGCTCTATCCAACACTGTTGGCCAACTCATTTATCTTCACATTTTTGCTCAGTGGTCCCCATGGCACCATATTGTCTTTGATTTTTCTTCTCTCACTCTACCTATGTATAATATAATAGCAGGACTGGATAATTGGTCCAGAGAAGTGGAGGGGGTGTGTGTGTGTGGGATAATTCTGTTGTTATAACTCTTTTCCTTTCTTTTTTGTTTACTATACTTTGCAATGATTCTCCTTTCCATCCTGGGATACACAATTAATTGTCCCCCTTCCCTGATTCGCTTTCCCATCCTCTTCTTGTATTTCCTGGAATCATTCAAACAAGTCACTTACACTGCTTACACTAGCCTAAGATAGTGTATCAACACTACAAAATCAAGTATACCTTATCCCAACTCCACAAATAGATTTTCAGGTTCCTGAGGGCAGGGCCCAGCTTTGAAAAGGTTGTGCCATCCATATGTAGCCTAGAGCACCATACAGTAGATCCACAAGTGATCCTGTGATTTTATTAAAAGCTCTGTGAATTAGAACATTACATTTTTTTCACAGCACTTTGGGTTAAAATACAACATCTAATAGACCACACCAGCAGGAGAAGCCTGCTGTGGGAATAGTGGTCATGAACTGGTTCTTGGTCACAATCCCATCTGAAAGAGAACGGCATCCCAGGTGGGTGGTATGAATGACCCAGGGAAGAGATGGCAGCCCTAGAGTATATTATTGAGGGAACCACAGAGGTGGCTGTAGGGCACTAAGAAACTTTTACTGTTTTTCTTTTTGCATGGGCTGCTGAACAACTCAAATCCAAATTCAGTGGCTCATTTCTAGCAAAGCGTTGACTGTATTCCATGTATTTTTCTACCTCATTTCCAGTTGTTGCTTATTTCCCCCTCTATCCTATATATTCCATTCCTTTTCTTATTGGTTTTTATCCTGGATATGGTATGATAAAAGGAGCCCCTGTTCCTGTGTGTTGTTGAGAATATGGGTTCCCCAGAAAGGAGGGAGTGTCAGGTCCCAGGACTGCTGAGAGGCAGCGTTGGGACTCATTTCTGGATCATTGACCCACATCACTGGACTGGTTTCTGCCACGCCCAAGGGTCCATTTTCTGCCTGCTTGGCAATTCCACCTAATCTGAACAGGGATTTGAGCTTGAGAACACGTGCAAAGAATGACATTCACATGCAATTCAGTCAATGTTAGAAGTCTTAGAACAATCTGGGTGGCCTGTGATTTCACGGTCAGCTCTCTTTTGAGAGCTTAATGCTTTCCAGCTGTGGCCTCTGAATGCCCAGCCTCTAGAAAGCCACAGATTGATGGATCCTGGGCTTCAAGATCCATACTTGGCACCAAATTTTCAAAGGAGGGATGCTGGAAATAACTGCCCTCACAAATTGGGAGAGACACTTAGGGACACTGCAATAGTAAATGTTGCCTGTAACTCATTATCAAATTTTAATTGTATTCTTTTTTTAAAGGAGGCTACATGCTCAACATGGGGTTCAAACTCATGACCCCGATATCAACACTCGCATGCTGTACCTGACTGAGCCAGCTAGGTGCCCTCCCATAATCAAGATTTAGAAAAAGGAAACTCTTTTTACTAATGAGAATTAAGTCTCTTCTAAGTCTTTTCACTTTTCTTTCCTCAAGGCTAATGTTATGAACACTGACAATATGACCTGTGCCATTTAATGAGTATGTTCTAAAATTCTTTTTTCTGTCCCCGGAAGGTACCTTCTTATTCACATCATTTATAGCCTGCTTTACAAGTATTTTGACATATCGGGTGGTTTGAATATTCCTTAATATGCAACATTACTTTTTAAAAAATTTGTTCTTCCTAAGGGCACCTGGATGGTTCATTTGGTTGAGCATCCTATTCTTGATTTTGGCTCAGGTTATTATCCCAGGGTCATGGGATCCAGCCTTGTGTTGGGCTCTGCACTGAGCATGGAGCCTTCTTGAGATCCTCTCTCTCTCTTTCTTTCTCTCTCTCTCTCTCTCTCTCTCTCTTTCTCTCTCCTGCTGCCCCTCCCCCCACTCATGCTTTCTCTCTCTCTAAAAAATAATTTAAAAAAACATTAAAAATCTATTATTCCTTATTGATGTGGCCTGATACCATCATCAAAGAGCTGATTGATTTTCATATTGATAAGTTATACTTGGAAGTAATACTGACTTGTTGGTCCTAAGTTACTTCAACTGTAAGATTGGAAGTAGGCAGGAGCCCAGTTGCAAACAGAGAAAGGAGTTTTGATTTATTCCAGGAGAGATGGTCATTTTGTGATAGGGGAAGGAAGGGATCCAATCTGTGATTCCATAAGTCAAGTTGACTCCCATAACTCCTGTGGGTAAATGGAATGACTGGTGCAAACCAGAGCAGAAGCCAGGAAACAAAGTGGGAAGTCAGTGCATGGAAGAAAGTGTAGTGGCTGGGAGATGAATGGCAGCACAAGGTAGAGAGAAACATGCAGCTTAACAGGACCAACTAGCTATAAGACATTTCCTAATAGAAGTCACAGAATGTCCAGACTCCATAGGAATCTGGACAGTAGCCAGCCTAATCTCATTTTGTAGTTCTAGGCACAAGTGAAGGAGCAGGAGATGACAGGAGGGAAGAGAGAGGGAGGGAATGGGGAGAAAGGAGGTAGAGAGGGAGACAGAGAAAAGAAGAGGGAACAAGAGAGGGAGAAGTAATGGGAGGGAAGAGGAAGGAAGTGAGTAAAGGAAGAGAGGGGAAAGGGGGAAGAGAAGAAGAAAGGAATGGGGAAGAGTGGGAAGAGAACAGAGAAGGGAGCAGAATCCTGAACTCAGAAGGACTTTGCAGACTGGCAAAGCCTCAACCCTCTCACTGAAGGCTCAGAGGTTTGGCGGCTTGCTCAAGCTCACACAGCTGCCCAGAAGCACACTCATGATTCAGTATTTGGTCTGATGTGAATTTCACGACAGTCCAATAAGTCACATTCCCCATGGCTTACTTTGTGTTAATACTAGAATTGTTTGTGTGTGCCTGGAATATACATTAGCTGACAAGAAAGGAGAAGACCTGCAAGGGTGTCAGATGGCAGAGGAAAAGAGACTTGACGTAGAAGCAGATCTGATGAGACTTTATGCAGAATCCTGGTTTGGGATAACACCAAGGAAGACTCAAGCCAGAAACAAAGACCATGTTTCTTATCCTCTTCAACCTACAAGGAAAAGGAACCCATGTTAGTGGAGGGTTTGCCATCTGCAAGCCAGCAGAGATTCATACACATTGCCTCATTCTAAGGCCAGAAATGTGAGGTCCTATAACTTTCTTCCTGATGACATGGCTAGTAGCAAATTTGAAAGATAAAACTTTAAAAGAGGTGAGGCATGCCTGTGGAAAATGAAAGGAGGGAGTTTGTTCAGAGTGTAGAGGCAAATGGAGGCAGAATCAGAAGGGGGAGCTCCCTGTTGCATGATCTTCCCTTACAGAGAGGCTGGGCCTTGCCTCTCTTTTATGCCAAGTCTGGCACATGAGGATTTCAAAGCCAGCTCAGATGGGAGTATTTGAGTTTCAATAATGAGAGGGTTCAAATGGCCTGTGAAGTACAAAGACAGCATATTTTGAATCCCACTGCATCATGGGATGACATCCAGGTGAGATTTAAATACAAACGGAATGAAACCAGGGCAACTCTGTGATGAAAAGGGAATTCAGCCTATGGGATAGTGGGATCAACTCAGTAAGTTTCTCACAAAACACCCTTGTGGCATCATAAACTGGCTCCCAAGAAGCAGGTGGGAAGGATCACTGACCATTGACAGCTCCTAAGCATAGGCAGAGCCCACCCCCTTTTCCCCAAGTGGGAAATCACTATGCTTTGTGGTATAATTTGATGGGATGATTTTTATCTGGACAGGTCACCCTGGCCTCAGATCTGAGATCTCAAAAAGTCAGGAACAGTCCTATCCTGCTGTTAGACAGAAATCATTATGTTTGATCCACATGGTCAGTTTGACAAACCTACTCAATTCTTTATTTTTTTATTTTTTTATATTTTTATTTTTTAATATATGAAATTTACTGTCAAATTGGTTTCCATACAACACCCAGTGCTCATCCCAAAAGGTGCCCTCCTCAATGCCCATCACCCACCCTGCCCTCCCTCCCACCCCCCATCAACCCTCAGTTTGGTCTCAGTTTTTAACAGTCTCTTATGCTTTGGCTCTCTCCCACTCTAACCTCTTTTTTTTTTTTTCCTTCCCCTCCCCCATGGGTTTCTGTTACGTTTCTCAGGATCCACATAAGAGTGAAACCATATGGTATCTGTCTTTCTCTGTATGGCTTACTTCACTTAGCATCACACTCTCCAGTTCCATCCATGTTGCTACAAAAGGCCATATTTCATTTTTTCTCATTGCCACGTAGTATTCCATTGTGTATATAAGCCACAATTTCTTTATCCATTCATCAGTTGATGGACATTTAGGCTCTTTCCATAATTTGGCTATTGTTGAGAGTGCTGCTATAAACATTGGGGTACAAGTGCCCCTATGCATCAGCACTCCTGTATCCCTTGGATAAATTCCTAGCAGTGCTATTGCTGGGTCATAGGGTAGGTCTATTTTTAATTTTCTGAGGAACCTCCACACTTCTTTCCAGAGTGGCTGCACCAATTTGCATCCCACCAACAGTGCAAGAGGGTTCCTGTTTCTCCACATCCTCTCCAGCATCTATAGTCCCCTGATTTCTTCATTTTGGCCACTCTGACTGGCGTGAAGTGGTATCTGAGTGTGGTTTTGATTTGTATTTCCCTGATAAGGAGCGACGTTGAACATCTTTTCATGTGCCTGTTGGCCATCCGGATGTCTTCTTTAGAGAAGTATCTATTCATCTTTTCTGCCCATTTCTTCACTGGGTTATTTGTTTTTCGGGTGTGGAGTTTGATGAGCTCTTTATAGATTTTGGATACTAGCCCTTTGTCCGATGTGTCATTTGCAAATATCTTTTCCCATTCCGTTGGTTGCCTTTTAGTTTTGTTGGTTGTTTCCTTTGCTGTGCAGAAGCTTTTTATCTTCATAAGGTCCCAGTAATTCACTTTTGCTTTTAATTCCCTTGCCTTTGGGGATGTGCCGAGTAAGAGATTGCTACGGCTGAGGTCAGAGAGGTCTTTTCCTGCTTTCTCCTCTAAGGTTTTGATGGTTTTCTGTCTCACATTCAAGTCCTTTACCCATTTTGAGTTTATTTTTGTGAATGGTGTGAGAAAGTGGTCTAGTTTCAACCTTCTGCATGTTGCTGTCCAGTTCTCCCAGCACCATTTGTTAAAGAGACTGTCTTTTTTCCATTGGATGTTCTTTCCTGCTTTGTCAAAGATGAGTTGGCCATACGTTTGTGGGTCTAGTTCTGGGGTTTCTATTCTATTCCATTGGTCTATGTGTCTGTTTTTATGCCAATACCATGCTGTCTTGATGATGACAGCTTTGTAGTAGACGCTAAAGTCTGGGATTGTGATGCCTCCTGCTTTGGTCTTCTTCTTCAAAATTACTTTGGCTATTCGGGGCCTTTTGTGGTTCCATATGAATTTTAGGATTGCTTGTTCTAGTTTCGAGAAGAATGCTGGTGCAATTTTGATTGGGATTGCATTGAATGTGTAGATAGCTTTGGGTAGTATTGACATTTTGACAATATTTATTCTTCTAATCCATGAGCAGGGAATGTCTTTCCATTTCTTTATATCTTCTTCAATTACCTGCATAAGCTTTCTATAGTTTTCAGCATACAGATCTTTTACATTTTTGGTTAGATTTATTCCTAGGTATTTTATGCTTCTTGGTGCAATTGTGAATGGGATCAGTTTCTTCATTTGTCTTTCTGTTGCTTCATTGTTAGTGTATAAGAATGCAACTGATTTCTGCACGTTGATTTTGTATCCTGCAACTTTGCTGAATTCATGTATCAGTTCTAGCAGACTTTTGGTGGAGTCTATCGGATTTTCCATGTATAATATCATGTCATCTGCAAAAAGCGAAAGCTTGACTTCATCTTTGCCAATTTTGATGCCTTTGATTTCCTTTTGTTGTCTGATTGCTGATGCTAGAACTTCCAGCACTATATTAAACAACAGCGGTGAGAGTGGGCATCCCTGTCGTGTTCCTGATCTCAGGGAAAAAGCTCTCAGTTTTTCCCCGTTGAGGATGATGTTAGCTGTGGGCTTTTCATAAATGGCCTTTATGATCTTTAAGTATGTTCCTTCTATCCCGACTTTCTCAAGGGTTTTTATTAAGAAAGGGTGCTGGATTTTGTCAAAGGCCTTTTCTGCATCGATTGACAGGATCATATGGTTCTTCTCTTTTTTTTTGTTAATGTGATGTATCACGTTGATCGATTTGCGAATGTTGAACCAGCCCTGCATCCCAGGAATGAATCCCACTTGATCATGGTGAATAATTCTTTTTAGATGCTGTTGAATTCGATTTGCTAGTATCTTATTGAGAATTTTTGCATCCATATTCATCAGAGATATTGGCCTGTAGTTCTCTTTTTTTACTGGGTCTCTGTCTGGTTTAGGAATCAAAGTAATACTGGCTTCATAGAATGAGTCTGGAAGTTTTCCTTCCCTTTCTATTTCTTGGAATAGCTTGAGAAGGATACGTATTATCTCTGCTTTAAACGTCTGGTAGAACTCCCCTGGGAAGCCATCTGGTCCTGGACTCTTATTTGTTGGGAGATTTTTGATAACCGATTCAATTTCTTCGCTGGTTATGGGTCTGTTCAAGCTTTCTATTTCCTCCTGATTGAGTTTTGGAAGAGTGTGGGTGTTTAGGAATTTGTCCATTTCTTCCAGGTTGTCCAATTTGTTGGCATATAATTTTTCATAGTATTCCCTGATAATTGTTTGTATCTCTGAGGGATTGGTTGTAAAAATTCCATTTTCATTCATGATTTTATCTATTTGGGTCATCTCCCTTTTCTTTTTGAGAAGCCTGGCTAGAGGTTTGTCAATTTTGTTTATTTTTTTCAAAAAACCAACTCTTGGTTTCGTTGATCTGCTCTATAGTTTTTTTAGATTCTATATTGTTTATTTCTGCTCTGATCTTTATGATTTCTCTTCTTCTGCTGGGTTTAGGCTGCCTTTGCTGTTCTGCTTCTATTTCCTTTAGGTGTGCTGTTAGATTTTGTATTTGGGATTTTTCTTGTTTCTTGAGATAGGCCTGGATTGCAATGTATTTTCCTCTCAGGACTGCCTTCGCTGCATCCCAAAGCGTTTGGATTGTTGTATTTTCATTTTCGTTTGTTTCCATATATTTTTTAATTTCTTCTCTAATTGCCTGGTTGACCTACTCATTCGTTAGTAGGGTGTTCTTTAACCTCCATGCTTTTGGAGGTTTTCCAGACTTTTTCCTGTGGTTGATTTCAAGCTTCATCGCATTGTGGTCTGAAAGTATGCATGGTATAATTTCAATTCTTGTAAACTTATGAAGGGCTGTTTTGTGACCCAGTATATGATCTATCTTGGAGAATGTTCCATGTGCACTCGAGAAGAAAGTATATTCTGTTGCTTTGGGATGCAGAGTTCTAAATATATCTGTCAAGTCCATCTGAGCCAATGTATCATTCAGGGCCCTTGTTTCTTTATTGACTGTGTGTCTAGATGATCTATCCATTTCTGTAAGTGGGGTGTTAAAGTCCCCTGCAATGACCACATTCTTATCCATAAGGTTGCTTATGTTTATGAGTAATTGTTTTATATATCTGGGGGCTCCGGTATTCGGCGCATAGACATTTATAATAGTTAGCTCTTCCTGATGGATAGACCCTGTGATTATTATATAATGCCCTTCTTCATCTCTTGTTACAGCCTTTAATTTAAAGTCTAGTTTGTCTGATAGAAGTATGGCTACTCCAGCTTTCTTTTGGCTTCCAGTAGCATGATAAATAGTTCTCCATCCCCTCACTCTCAATCTAAAGGTGTCCTCAGATCTAAAATGAGTCTCTTGTAGACAGCAAATAGATGGGTCTTATTTTTTTATCCATTCTGATACCCTATGTCTTTTAGTTGGCGCATTTAATCCATTTACATTCAGTGTTATTATAGAAAGATACAGGTTTAGAGTCATTGTGATGTCTGTATGTTTTATGCTTGTAGTGATGTCTCTGGTACTTTGTCTCACAGGATCCCCCTTAGGATCTCTTGTAGGGCTGGTTTCGTGGTGACAAATTCCCTCAGTTTTTGTTTGTTTGGGAAGACCTTTATCTTTCCTTCTATTCTAAATGACAGACTTGCTGGATAAAGGATTCTTGGCTGCATATTTTTTCTGTTTAGCACACTGTAGATATCGTGCCAAGCCTTTCTGGCCTGCCAAGTTTCAAAGGAGAGATCAGTCACGAGTCTTATAGGTCTCCCTTTATATGTGAGGGCACGTTTATCCCTTGCTGCTTTCAGAATTTTCTCTTTATCCTTGTATTTTGCCAGTTTCACTATGATATGTCGTGCAGAAGATCGATTCAAGTTACGTCTGAAGGGAGTTCTCTGTGCCTCTTGGATTTCAATGCCTTTTTCCTTCCCCAGTTCAGGGAAGTTCTCAGCTATAATTTCTTCAAGTACCCCTTCAGCACCTTTCCCTCTCTCTTCCTCCTCTGGGATACCAATTATGCGTATATTATTTCTTTTTAGTGTATCACTTAGTTCTCTAATTTTCCCCTCATACTCCTGGATTTTTTTATCTCTCTTTCTTTCAGCTTCCTCTTTCTCCATAACTTTATCTTCTAGTTCGCCTATTCTCTCCTCTGCCTCTTCAAGCCGAGCTGTCGTGGTTTCCATTTTGTTTTGCATTTCGTTTAAAGCGTTTTTCAGCTCCTCGTGACTGGTCCTTAGTCCCTTGATCTCTGTGGCAAGAGATTCTCTGCTGTCCTGTATACTGTTTTCAAGCCCAGCAATTAATTTTATGACTATTATTCTAAATTCACTTTCTGTTATATTATTTAAATCCTTTTTGATCAGTTCATTAGCTGTTGTTATTTCCTGGAGATTCTTCTGAGGGGAATTCTTCCGTTTGGTCATTTTGGATAGTCCCTGGAGTGGTGAGGACCTGCAGGGCACTTCCCCTGTGCTGTGGTGTATAACTGGAGTTGGTGGGCGGGGCCGCAGTCAGACCTGATGTCTGCCCCCACGCCACCGCTGGGGTCACAGTCAGACTGGTGTGTGCCTTCTCTTCTCCTCTCCTAGGGGCGGGATTCACTGTGGGGTGGCATGGCCCGTCTGGGCTACTTGCACACTGCCAGCGTTGTGGTGCTGGGGATCTGGCGTATTAGCTGGGGTGGGTAGGCAAGGTGCACGGGGGCTGGAGGGGCAGGCTTAGCTCACTTCTCCTTAGGTGATCCACTTCAGGAGGGGCCCTGTGGCAGCGGGAGGGAGTCAGATCCGCTGCCGGAGGTTTGGCTCTGCAGATGCACAGAGTTTGGTGTTTGCGCTGAGTGAGCAAGTTCCCTGGCAGGAACTGGTTCCCTTTGGGATTTTGGCTGGGGGATGGGCGGGGGAGATGGCGCTGGTGAGCGCCTTTGTTCCCCGCCAAGCTGAGCTCTGCCATCAGGGGGCTCAGCAGCTCTCCCTCCCTTTGTCCTCCAGCCTTCCCGCTTTCTGAGCAGAGCTTTTAACTTATGACCTCCCAGACGCTAAGTCGCGCTTGCTGTTGCAACACAGTCCGTCCGGCCCCTCCGCTTTTGCCAGCCAGACTCGGGGGCTCTGCTTGGCCAGCGAGCCGCCCCTCAGCCCCGGCTCCCTCCCGCCAGTCTGTGGAGCGCGCACCGCCTCGCAGCCCTTCCTACCCTCTTCCGTGGGCCTCTCGTCTGCGCTTGGCTCCGGAGACTCCGTTCTGCTAATCCTCTGGTGGTTTTCTGGGTTCTTTAGGCAGGTGTAGATGGAATCTAAGTGATCAGCAGGACGCGCGGTGAGCCCAGCGTCCTCCTACGCCGCCATCTTCCGGACTCCCCAAACCTACTCAATTCTAAAACTTCCCAATGTTTCTGTCTAGTGTGATGTGGTAATTGAGGGGATTACAGCAAGGCCAACCCTCCCTCTGCTGCTCCCCAATGCTGTGTAACCTCCATGGCGTCTGCCCCCTCCCTGCTAGTGCCTATTCTCCTTTCCCGCAGATAGGTGGGAGATGGCACTTGATTGCATCTGCCACATACTAACTGCACCCGCCAAATATAGGTTGTGTGAATTTCTTTTACTTACCTACTTATTTATTTATTTATTTAGAGAGAACATGAGCAGGGGAGGGGAAGAGAGAGGGAGAGAGAGCATCCCAAGCTGGCTCTGTACTGTCAGTGTGGAGCCTGATGTGGGGCTTGAAGTAAAAAACTGTGAGATTGTGACCTAAACTGATGTCAAGAGTTGGATGCTTAACTGACTGAGCCACCCAGGTGCCCCTCCTTGTAGTGTGAATTTCAAATGTGTTTCACAGACACTGGGTTTGTGCAATGGAATCTGAAGTCAAGGGTTGTTTAGAACACCTTTACTGTTAAAGCTTATTTCTTAGAATATTTTCTTTCTATGTATGTGTGCTGGTTTCTTTGCTAGCTTGGTTTCATGGAGACCCACCTGAAATCATTTTAGGCCCCAGTGTCTGAGTCCCAAATCTTTTCAAAGTTTCCAACTTCTCCAGAATGTAAAAGTTTCTCAGAATTATGGGGTTACGTTTCAGAAATAGGAAAATATTGCAAAGCTATGTAGAGTTGCAACTGCTCCACCAAGAGTAGATAAAGGACTGATTGAATCATTTTAAGGCTAAACAGACTCATGGAAATTTCCTGCATGCCCATGAAGCAATGGAGCCACGGTGACCCAAGACACAGACTAGTAGTGAAGAGAAATGTTTGTACATATCTGTAGAAGTTACTGGAGCAGAAGGAGAAAATTAGGAAGTTTCCTCAAAGTTGGCTGCTTAGCTCCATGTTGGGGTGAAATCTACATGCAGACTCACCAAGTCCTACTGAAAATGGGGGAAGGGGACATGTAACATAGAACAGGGCTGGTTGACCTTCAATTATCTTTTGTAATTTGGGGTGAGTCTGTGAGGCAGTCAGTCAGAACTCTGATGTGAGTGGCCAACTAGTTGTGTGCTCTGCCTAGAGGGAGCTATGTGTACCCATTTACACTGGAGTCTTGTGAACAAGAGGCTTTATCTTTTGTGGGTGAAGGGAAGCTGTCACTAACATGGAACCTGATACATTAGACAGCTCAAGAGAGTTGGGGCAGATGCAGAATGAGAGATTGACAGGCTGAGATGAGGATGTGTGACTCAGATGAAGGGTCCAGAACCAAGTGGTGAACAGACAGGACCTGCTGAAATCACACAAAAGGGACTGGATAAAGGCATATTTCAGCTGCAAGAACTACTACAGGTTGACAAGCAACTCCAGAGAGTAAAGTAACAGAGTAGGGAGAATCTGAGGTCGGGGCCTGGGGTAGCACCATGGATAGCTTCCCTGGGCACAGTTGTCTGAAACAAGATGTTAAGGATCCTGAAGCTCTGACTGGGCCAGGCTGGCAAGACTATGATTGATTAATGATGTCTGCCATGGACATGGAGGTTATGTAGTGTAATGTTTGCAACATGTTTGCCTTTGTTAATTTAAGTCTGATCTTCATGCACCAGAAGGCGTGTATGTCAACCAATTTGCACCTGAAGGATTTAGGTCTCTGAAATAGACAGGGATACTCTCCTGTGTGCTCATTATTCTTTCCATCAACCTCTTCCCTCCAAATCCCAGTGATACTCTCCTGAGTATGTCTTCTTAGGGTCAGGGGAGGTTCCTGAGAGTTTGAAAGTCCACTTTCCCTAGTTAGTGACCTTCAGATGCTGCTGCTTGGAACTGAGTAACCATGGTACCCTTTCTAACTCCAGAGCTCAACTACAGAGCTCAACCTGGACTATGGTTCTGGAAAACTCTGTGCCTTCTATTCACCCTTGACTAGAGATCATAGGCAGCACATGACCATCATGTAGAAATGCCATCTCTTAAAGACCCCAGTCCACTTAAACTACTTCCTATCCCATTGTGTAAGGCTTTCTATGACCTCCAGGACCCTGCATGGATGCCACAACCGTGGGGCATGCAAGCTGGGGATGTCACACATAGAAGTATTTTTCTGAACATTAGCAATGTATTTTTGATTCTGACACACATCATATGAAGACTTCTGTACTGTGGAAATGTGACATGACCACACTCAGAGCAAGTCTATTACTGGGGAATGTAGAACTCCTTGGCCTGGAAACACCCACAGTATTTTAGCCTGTAAAAGCATTTACAAGCCAAACATAGGACTCTTTGTTCCTGTGTTACCCCGTCCATGCAGATAGTGAGACTTCCAGGTTGGGCCAGGATCCTCCCTTTCCTTCCTGCCATCACCTTGAATCTTAGCCCATGGTATTCAAACACAGTTGAATTTCTTGGCTACCCCAGGCAACCAAAGTGATAGGATTTTTTCTTGAGGACCTGCTTCCTTAGTTCTCCTGTCTATAGTGTTATACTCCAGAGACCCTAACCCAGCCTTCACCACCAGCAACCAGCAACACCACACAGGACATGTTTACTTTCAAAATGGCCCTCTTTCAATAATTTCTTCATCTTTATCTGACTGTTTCATCTGAAGTGCCTAGTGGTTTTGTGCTGGTTGCTGGGAGAGCAACTACTAACTGTTCACCCTGAGGAGCTAATGACAGAAGGTGTAACATCTCCCAGGACTTCAAATTCCAGAAAGGAAAGTGAAGAAGAAATAAATTACTAATGATGAATTTTCCAGTTCAATGGCACTTGAGTGTGAAAAGATTTCTTCACTCCTCTCCCACTGCACACATAGAGACCTCAGTTACATGCTGTAGACTTGAATACTTAAGCCCTAATGTTTTCTGAATGCCTTCCCTGTGTCAGGCCTCCATTTGGGCCTATTTGTTCAGTCAATAATCTTAATCCCTGTGAGGTAGGTGTTATCATTCTTATTTTACAAATGAAACAGGTGCATTTCAGCGGAACTAAATGGCTTCTACCAAGTCACACAGCTACTGGGTGGCAGAATTAGCTTCCACACTCAGATTTCTGATGCAAAAACCAGTGATGATTTTATGTTACTATTGTGGTATTAATGGAAATTCCACCCTTCTATATAGATCTGCCTTCACCACCTGGTGCTCTTTCCCCAGATCTCTGTCCTACCCAGTGAGGAGACTGGCAGAAGTTAAGCTTTACTCATTTCAGATGGCTAATTCCTGGACCATATACCAAACTCTTGGTTGTCGACCTCAAAGCATCGTGGACCTGGCGCAGTGAAGGAACTAAGAAAAAGAGATGACAGTATAGCAAGGCACAGGGGACCCCGAGCCAACAACCCGAAGCATCAAGATTTATTGTACATCTTCTTATATACGTTTTCACGAAAAATAGATCAGCAATGATTAACAACAGAAGTTTAGCAAAACATGTCAACAATGTATATCTGATTCAGCTATCGTACGTATCTTGCGTATGAGAGCAGTCTTGCAGATACATATGTTCCGATAAGAATCTTTATGATAGAAGCAAAGACAAAGAAGGGAGTGAATGCATTGTGCTATATACAGCTGGCTTCCTTAAGCAAAACGTCCCTATCTGCGTACTAAAGAACAGACCACATTTTCCAAGGGCAATTCACTCAAGTCCTTTCAGTATGTTTTGACCTTACATTCTCGAGTTTTCTCAGAGATCTTGGAGCACAAATGAATATGCACCTATGGTCACTGTGGTGTTCTGTTTCCCACACTTGGTGAATGTTTGCTCAGTAAATTAAAAAAAGCAAAACAAAGCTAGAATACAGTTAGCAAACATGTATTAGTTTCTTGTGGCTGTTCTAACAAATTACCATCCGTCTTGTGACTTAAAACAACAGAAATGTATTCTCTCACAGTTCTGGAGACCAGAAATTCAAAATCAGTTTCACTGAGACTAAGTTAACATGTTGGCAGGGTCGTGTTACCTCCAAAAGTTCTTGGAGATAACTTCCCTCTTCCAGCTTCTGGTGGCTCCTGGCATTCCTTGGCCCATGGCCACATCACACCAATCTCTGCCTTTGTGGTCACATGCCTCCTTTTCTATGTGTATTTCAAATCTCCCCCGTTTGTCTCTTACAAGAATACCTGTGATTGCACTGGAGGCCCATCCAGATTATCTAGGATTATCTCCCTATGTCAAGATCATTATTTACATTTGCAAGGACTCTACCATATAAGATTGCACACACAATTTATGGAAGTAGACATCTGTATTCAGACTGCCATACACACAGATCAAGCCTTTAGAGGCCTTTGTTTGAGGCTGGGAGTGCTGGTCCAGTTACTAATAAGGTTATTGTTCACACCGGAAGAGAGGTGGATGATGATCTCATTCCTTTCAGAGAGATGGACATGCCACAAGTCAGCTGCCCTGGCCTTCAACAGGAGTGGCCTCCCTGCATTCATGAGAAAAAGCTCTATTCAGGATTTCTTCACCACTTCTCAGTGGGGTGGGATGGGACAATAATCTCAGGTCTCCAAGGCCTCAATTCCCTCATCTATAATATAGGAATATAAAAGTACCAAACACCCAGCTTGGTCATGAGGATTACATGACAGGGACCATACGTCTAGGATATGCAGAACGCTAGTTACTTTTCTTGATCTTATGGTTGGCTAAGTCTCGTGGGAGCTCTGTGGAGGAATCCATGCTTTTCAAAAATTTCTTAATTCATTCCCAATTTCTTACCGGTATCTCTGGCTGGTCAATGGCCCAAGAGTAAAGGGAAATGAAAGGTCAATGAAACATCCTTTTGTACTCACATTTGTCTTTTAATAACTTTGGATTTATTCAGACAAATTCAGTTGATCATGCAAGATGTTTTCCTCCTCACTGGAAGCCAAGTAGGTACTAAAATAAGGAAGGAAGTCTGCTTTCAAAACTTGTAAGTGACCTCTGAGAGAAATATTGAACTTTGGTGTGCTTCAGCCATGTAGCCAAAAAAGGCATGGATTATTTTCTTTTGCAACATTAATTGTTCCCCTTTTGTGGGCCAAAGTTGGAGTTTTCTTCCTTAGTGGAAAAGATAATTTGACAGGTCAGATTTTGTTGAAACTAACTAAATAAAAGGAGATGAAATCCTTCACTGTCGAATTAAGAATTTAAAATTATTTCCTAGCTACAACCAGCACTTCCCTCTCTCTATTTCTGTCAGAGTGGCAAATAAACAGTTCCTTCAGACGTCACTGATGTCACCTAGAGGAGAAGGTCTCTGTGCAGACTTGCCATCATCATTAAGTGTCGTCAGGTACTTAATTAGTCCCCAGTTTCAGAAGCACCAGCAGGCATGGAACAGCTGCTGGTGCCCCACCCCTATTGTTGCCTTAGTGCCTCGTGTCCTCATTGACCACAACCTGGCATTGCGGATATCTGTGTGTGTCTGCATGTTTGTGGTAGACAGGAATGCCATTCCCAGGTCTTTAGTCATGGGGTTGTGCACCACCTCTCTCCCAAAGGAGTGAGTGAGGTACCTTTTCCCATTCTCAGGTTGCTGGGTTTGGCCAACAGAGTAGATTTAAACCCAATATGCAGTCTGCAAGTGAACTCAGCTGAACTTAGCCAAACCCAGCCGAGAAGAGTCAAAACCTTGGCCAACCTACAGGTCTGTGAGTGAGGAAAAGAAATGTGTGCCATTCTAGTCACTGAGATTTTGAGGTTCTTAGTTGTGTGGCAAAACATGACTAACAGTCTTCCTTCATTATACTGTGGTTGTCTTAAGAAGAGGTGCTGCAAATATTCACCAGGCACAAGGAATAGATCGGACACAGACAGTCATTAAATGAAGCAAGGAATGACATTTATTTGTATTCAAAATCTTCTTTCCTTTAATGAATGGCATGAGACTGTGACACATGGTCCCAGCAGAGCTGGTAAAATGTGAGCTAAAACTATGCCAAGAGATGGCATGTGATCAGGCGTAGTTCCTTACATAACCTCATATTCACCCAGTCACACATACTCAGAACTCCTATTTGATTCCCAGTTAAATCTGTGATTCCCATTTCTGTTTCCAGTTCCATCCTTCAATTGGGCTCAAAGTTGGGGCATAATCGGTGGCTGCAGCTGTGAGGTGTGCTGGGACTTGTGGAAGTGGTAGGGACAGGGGCCAGGCCAGGAAGACCACAAGAGACAAGGGGGATGGACTGCCTGTTGGCAGGCATTCCAAGTTGGTGTTGGGGGCGGGGGGTAAAAGAGCTATAGCTGGGTGACCATTATGGTAGGCTTAAGAGTAAGCAGGGCCAGTTCTTCCACACAAGTGGGTAGAATCACGTGGTTCAGGAAGGGGCATATGGGCAGGCTGTGGCTGTCTACATTAGAGTAGGTCCCCAGGTGCACACTGGGTGACATTACATGAAGGAAGAAGAGACGCAGTCATTCACTGGAGAAAGGAGCTCAAAAGTTTGTGAGGAGTAATAGAGGAGGCAGAGGCCCACTCTAAAAGCCCAGAAACCTAGCAAGAAACAAGAGTTGTCAGTAGAAGCCCAGGAAGTGGCCTGGATAAATCTCATGGGAAGAGGAGGATGTGGTTGGGGGACATGGCTCAGAGGACACTGTAAGCCCCAGGATGGTGTGGACCACAGCTAGCCATGGCACTGGCCTAACCTCAGCCCCATTGTTTCTCACTGGCCCCAGAGGACATAAGACCAAGTGGACAGGTCAGGCTCAGGGGAGGAGGGTCTTTCTCAGCCCAGGCAGGGTACCTGGGGATCCAATGTCTGTGGAACCCTGAGAGCTGACATCTATGAACTGGCTCCTGCCTGTGCCATTCAATCCCTCCCCAAAACTCTCCATCCTCGCTATTGTCTCCTTCTGCACCCTCTTGGCCTTCTTCATTGCACTTACCATGCTTAATCACTCTATACTCATCCATCATCTCACCCCACATACTAAGCTCTTGTGAGGGTCACAATTTTTGTCACTATTACAGTCTCAGAGACTGACATGCAGCCTGATTCAAGGCAAACTCTTAAAAAAATATTGGTACAGTGGAAAAAGAATGAATGAAGAAGTAAGGAAAATCAAGGCAAATATACAAAAAAAAAAAAAAAGAAGAAGAAGAAGAAAGGAAAGAAAACAGGATCACATTTGTGTTTATGGAGTTTGTGACCTATTCATGCCCTCCCCCTCCTGCTATCCAGAAGACACAGTGACAGAATCACTACACCTGGTTATGAGCCAAGAACTGCATTCCACTGCTACCTCTTCCTGGGTTTTTCTAATCCAGCAGAGTTGTGGTTTTTGCATTTTTTAATGGGAAGCAGTCACAACTTTTTGGAGTAACAAATAAAATAATGGATGAAAAGTGCAGAATCTGTCACATGGTCAGAGATAAATAAATGCTGATTTTTTTCCTTTCTTCTGGACTCAGTACAATGCTTAATTTTGGCTTGCAAGAAACAGAATTCAACTTTAAGCAAACTTTAACAGCAGGGAAGATTTTATGAGCAAGGTCCTGGGAGTGTCTCATGAAGTCCAAGGAGCCACTGGAAAACCATATGTAGGAGGGGCAGCCTGGAGCATGAGCAAAGGGACTCCAAGGCTTCACTAGAACACTGCCTTCATCCCCTGCTTGTTCTGTCATGGCCAATGGATTGGAGTCTAGAAGAATGAACATAGAGGCCAAAAGCCCCCTCCCAGGAGAGGAGATGGTCATAGTCAAGAGACAAAGATAGGGTATGGACAGACAAAGCCAAAGTTTTAATTATGTATACCTTTCCATGTCACTTCCTCCATGAGGTGGGTCCCTGAATCCATAGCTAGTGATCTTGGTTATTTCCCCTGGCACTATTTTCTCCTTCACTTTAGGCACTTATACCAATGCTTATAATTTGGAACATGTATATATCTGTTGTGCTTCCCCCAACTCAGCATCTCTTAATGCAGGAGCCCTGCTCGATTACCCCCTTATATATCCACAACAAGTAAGTGACCGGGACATCATAAGCACCCATTTGTATGTGCTTGTAATTGCCGTATGCAAACAGGAACAGGAGATTAAATGCTCCAAGGTGTATGAAATGAAACCCTACTTCTTGGTGATTCACTTTCTTGATCATTGGAGCCCCCAGAATTGAAGATGATCAATGTATTCATTCATGTAGGGTCATGTTGCATGCCTGCTCTACACCAGACACTATGTTAGGTCAGACCCCTGTTTCCTTGATATGCAGACTATAGTGGAGGCTCAAAGGTGTTCTTTATAGGAGATAGAGCTACTCCAACCTATTTGACATGGCAGTTGAATATAAATTTTATTCTATGTTTTCCAGAAATTTAGTAAGTGTTTCTTACTTCAGTATAGTACTAGTAATAGAAGAACTTGCCTAGTCCAGCCCTTAAAGAACAATTAATCCCTTATGTTTTACTCTGGCCTTTAGATATTGTCTCATTTCAAATTGTTCAATTATATTATTTTCCAAGAGTTTAGCCAAATACACACACAAAAAATTGCTGGTTTGGTAATTGAATGCCGGAAACTGAGAAGTCCTAGAAATCTTATTTTAGAAGACTTTGGATGGCATATTTTTCTGAGGGGCTATCATTTGACAATAAATGAATATTTCATTGGATCTGTTGGAAATGTTTTTTTTTGAAAGTTAATTCATGGGTTTAGTCTCCTGCTGGTTTTCCCCCCATTTCAGAGTTCAGGAGTTATGTTGGATTCAGCTTTTCCACTCCTGGAAAGAACTCTCTAAATTAGAAAAACAAGGCACATTTTTTTTTCTTAATGGAAAAAAAACCCTAATGGTTACCTACATTTTTGCTACAAATGAGAATCAATAAGAATGAACTAAATGTTGACAAACTAAGGGTATATTCTGTATAGGAGTTACCCTGTCCCTGCAACTTACTCCTCACAGGGCATGAAATGTGCAAGCCTGCTTATTTCTGATCAGGTAAATTGTGAACAGTCTTTATTCTGTGATTTGTAAGCCTACAGTCTTTGAAATAGACAATCAAGTATAGAACATGTCCAAGTGCCGTATAATCCTCCCCCATATCCCAAGGCAGAAGCACACAGTGCTACCACATATGTGATAGGCAACATGAGTTATTGCTTTGAGCATAGGATGGATAGATAGACAGTCCAGAGATTGAGCACCAAGCTCTCAAAACATTATACAGTCACAAATGGGGTAAGTCAAAATTGTCTACCACTTGATAGGATGCAGGAACTCATATCTCTTTGGGAATATTCCTGCCAATGATGCATAGTCTAAATCCAATCCCAAGGAAATAGCAAACAAATCAAAACTGGGGTGTATTCTACAATATAACTGAAACCAGTCCCCTTCAAAAGCATCCAGGTCATGCAAGTCAAGGGAAGACCAAAGGGAGGTCAAATGGAAGACAGCTCACAGTACAAGGCAGATAAAAGCAGCCCATGATTCTGATCTAAATGGTTTTTCTACCAAAATTGTTACTGAGACTACTGGAGACTTTTGAGTGGGGTCTTGGGATAAGGAGGCATATCATGTCAGTGTGATTTCCTGATTCTGATGGTTTCATGGTGGCTCTGAGTATAATGCAGGTGGTTAAGGCACCAGGTCTGCAACTGACTCAAACGGTTCAGGAGTAAAGGTCTGAATTTTGTACTTGAAGCTTCTCTGGATCTTTAAGATTGTTTTTAAATTTAAAAACTATGTTGAGGCCTTCTGAGACCACCCTTCCCCACACTGATAACCCTCCCCCTCCACCACTGTACACCATGACCTCACCAATTGATAGACAAAGCATGGTATGGCAGGCTACTAACATCAACTTAGCACCAGCCCACTTCTTCTGTCTTTTTAGTTAGGCTGGATATTACCCTTTCTAACCATCCACTTGTTGCTACTAATTAATTTCTAAATATCTTTCCTTAAACAACCCAGTGATTTTTATCATTGGAAAGCCAGCACTTTGAAGCACAAAAACATCAGCCGTGAAATGATGCACAGAGATACCAGACCTAGCAGATTGTGTTCAAATCTCTTGCTTTGCAGGTAAGGACGTGGAGACAGACACAGAGCAACAGTCAGCAGCCTGGACTCAGCCTTAGCAATCTCTCTCAAGGGCCAGCACACTCACCAATATGGTTTTCCTGCATTTCTCCTGTGGGACAGGCCCTTAGTACTGATCATTGGCAGGGCTTAGGAGCTGCACTCTTGTGCTAAGCACTAAGACAGCATTTTCAAGGTTTCAGGTGAGCCACTAGGGTACTAATGGAAATAGGTGGGAGAGAGTAAAAGGGCAAAGAGAAATGGAATATATTTTGGTTACTTTTCCTTTCAGTTAGTTGTAATGGGAGTCTGTGCTGTGAGAGGTCCAGAGAGAGTGGTTCCTGGAAAGGGTGACTTCGTGGTTAAGAGTCTGAACGTCAGATTTAGGTTTCACCATAAATACGTTTCCAGTGAATAACGAGTTCCATGCATCCCGCTGGGATGGACCTCAGCAGCACACAGGGAGGGAGGATTTTGTACCCAATCCTAAAGATCAATGCACCAAATGCTGCAAAGGTAGGCAGAGGAGGAGAGCAAATTCAGGTGTGCATGCCAACAACCCAGTGTGTGACATTATTATAAAATCCAAAAACAATGACCCAATAAGCAAATAGCAATGTACATTGGGAAACAAAAGGCATACATGTTGATCTGTTCTGTAGTAACATAAAAACTACATTTTAACATAAATGTGGAAATGGGGGCACCTGGGTGACTCAGTCAGTTGAGCATCTGACTCTTGATTTCAGCTCAGGTCATGATCTTGCGGTTGGTGAGATGATGCCCTGGGTTGGGCTTTGTGCTGATATTGCAGAGCCTGCTTGGGATTCTCTCTCTCCCTCCTTCTCTGCTGCTTTGCTGCTCTCTCTCTCTCTCTCTCTCTCTCTCTGAATAAATCAACATTTAAAATAAATGTGGAAATGAAAACAGGGCAGACTAAAAATTCTTTGTCAGAGATAATGTTCTCCCAAGAAGCTGCACATCATCAAGGTAAACATCAAAACAGCCCTTTACTTGAAAACAAGTTCCAGGGTATCTGAGTCCAGCAGCAGAAAATTCTAAGAGCATGTTGGATGCCATAGGGAGGCAGGCAGTGGGGCCGAAGGAAGAAACTCGCTGCTGTGCCATCTTTGCAAGAAGTGTGCTCTTACCGCGGCCGAAGGAGAAACAACCAGAATTGGGGAAGCCCCCTAGTGCTGCTGGTTTGAGTCCACTGAGAAGGAGGGAAGGGGAAAGCACCACACACACAAAGGGGAGCTTTGCCTGCTTGTCCAGAGTAGAGATGGCAAAGGAGTACATTCAGAGCAAGAAACTAAAACCGAGTTTCCTCACTCCACACGGCTGTCAGGCAGCAGCACAGCAAGCAGAGCAGCAAGCAGCAGGCGCCAGAGGAACATCCCTCAGTCCTGAAGGACAGTCTGGGGGGGTGCAGCCCAGTGCCCACCATCATAAACAATGTGACCAAAGCAAGCGCATTTGAAACAATGAAACAAAGCCATCTACTTTTGTCTGTGGAGAAAATGTGTATAGATTTATCCGAGGTGGAAGCTGATGCCTCAACAATACCTTCTGCACACAAAACAACCAAAAAGCTGACAAAAATGACTTGAGTGCAGATCAGATCTCACGGAGAAACCTGACTGGTGTCTGGATGAGTTGCTCACTGGGTAAAATGGGAGAGTTCAGCCAGGTAGTCCAAGAAGGATGGCCCAGTGTGCACACTAGGACCTTGTACACATGACTAAACAGAGAGAGGGAGGTAACAGTTTTGTGGGGTGGAATTAGACTGCTTCATTCTCTACTCATAAACAAGATCTCCACGGGTTTGGGAATGACGCCATGGTCTCTGGACACCACTGAGTCCTACTGAGAATTGTGGAAACGCAGTCCCAACTTCAAAATGCTTTCATCTACATAATGCCTTGTACTGTGTGTTCTTTAAAAGAAGGGGAATAGAATCGCCCCTAATTTGAAAGACACCAAAAAAAACAAGGGGACCAATTAGGATAAAATCTGGCTTTGCGTAAGTATTGTGCACAAAGGAAGGATAAATAAAAAGGCAAGGGAGTTTATGAGCTGTCCAGCAGCTGTAGCTCACTTTGATGAGCCAAGAAAAGAATTTAAGGAATATGAACCAGTTATTAGAGGAAAACACTGCATCAGCTTTAGTTAGCAAGAATGAAAAGTTGGCTAAAAAACAGAGAGGAATAAACATTCAAATGGGCCCTCATTAGTGCTTGGATCAAGTCTATAGCATTCGAAGGTCTTTTGAAACCTACAGGGAAAAAAATGAAAGATAAATAGGAAAGGGGAAGAGCATGATCCAATTGAGATCATGTTTATTGAGATGATTTACAATGATTTAAATGCACACTCCATTAAAAAAGAGGCCTGAGCAGGATTTTAAAAATATCTTTTGTACATGCTTTGAGTTCAAGTGCAGAAAGACTGTACCAGTGTCACAATTTCAGGGACAATGGATTTTATTTTCATGGTTCCAACTAAGTTTATTAATATCTATAAACAAGACATGAAGAATATAGATAGGACAGCATAAAAGTAATCCTAAAATGTGTGAAGGGTAAGGGAAGGGACATCTGTTAAGATATAGGCCTGGTTGCTTTAAAAGACAGCGGATAGAGGTGCCTAGCAGCTCAGTCGGCTAAGTGTCTGACCCTTGGTTTCAGTTCAGGTCATGATCTCAAAGTTTGTGGGTTTGAGCTCTGCATTGGGCACCGTGCTAACAGCATGGATCCTTCTTAGGATTCTCTCTCCCTCTATCTCCTGCCCCTCCCCATTCAGGCACATGAGCTCTCTCTCTCTCACACACACACAAAATAAATAAATAAAACTTAAAAAAAAAAGACAGCAAATGTTAGAGGAGCTTAAATAAAATAGAAGTTTATTTCTCTCTCACATAGAAGTCCACATGGGTAGGTGGTTCAGTGGAGTAGAATGGCTTTGGTCCCCAAATAGTCCCAAATGAACTAGACATTGTGTGGCCTTTCTCTACCGTGCTCTGGGCTCTGCCTTCATCTTCGTGGCTGAAGATGGCTCACCATGACCATGTCTGATTTCCAAGCTGTGGGAAGGAGATGGAGGAATCTGCAGGTGGACAGATTCCTTTCACACAGATACCAAGGGCTTGTATTTATCGCTTCTGCTCACAGCCCAGAGGACTGCTTATTCATAGGGTCACATGCAGTCACCAGAGTCTGAGAAATGTGGTCTTGAGCTGGGAAACCATGTGCTAACACTGGGATAGAGGTGGAAATGGAAACTGGGAGACAATTGGCAGTCCTCATACTCACGTTCCTTTCTGTGTCTCATTCCACTGGCCCCCAAGGTTATCCCTCCACTGCATGCTCAAAACTGGTCCAGCATTGCCTTATTTGCATTCAAGCCAGTGGGAAGGGAAGTAGAACATGCAGGGCAAGGAGCTTCCTTTGAAGGATGAGACGTGAAAGAAGCCCATGATATTTCTGTTCTATCCCATTTGCCAGACATAGTCTCATGGCCACATTGAGCTGCAAGAGAGGCTGGGAAATGTCTGGGTGTGGTGGTGTGTAAGGATTCTATGAATAAAAGGAAGAAAGAGAGAATGGATATAGGGAGACAAGTTACAGTCTCAAATACAAATAATATAAAATGTAATTGTTGAGAGCCAGTTCCTCTTCAGTATCTTTGTAAGATACCAGCAAATTATCTCAGGTCCTTATAGACTAAAGGTGTTTGTGATTATGAAGGATCTTTAGTAATCCAGTGAGACTGTCAGGCTCTCCAGCTTGAAAACATTTTGCGTGTTCTTAAAAATAATGATTTCTATTAGAAACAATTTCTCACTCAAATGACATTTTCAGCAATTTTGTTTGAATCGAGGAGGCTTAAAAGTACTGTGCAAATCTAGAAGGCTTCTCCAAGCTGTGTTTTACCTATGTCCTGTGAAATGATTTTGGAAAACAGATACATAACCTCTACCTCTTGACAGTTTCATGGACTGCATTGCACACTGAAGTTTTACAAGTCCTGCAGGAAAGAATCTGCTTCACTTTCTTAACCCAACATGTGCTAAATTTATTTGATCACTGAGCCCCCCATTGCAATGAACTTTTTACTTTTCTATGCAGTTCACGCTTCATGGGACACATTTTCAGAAACATTTTCTAGCATGGTAGAAACAAGCAATGATGGGGCACCTGGGTGACACAGTTGGTTAAGCATCTGATTCTTGATTTTGGCTCAGGTCATGATCTCACGATTGGTAGGTTCGAGCCCCACTTTGGGCTCTGCTCTGACAGCGTGGGACCTGCTTGGGATTCTCTCTTTCTCCTTCTCTCTCTGTCCCCCCCCCCCCCCGAAATAAATAACTAAACATTATTTAAAAGAAAATAAATAAACAATGATAAGAAACAAGCAAAGTGGTGATTAACAAGCAATATACACAGTGCTTAATCTACCACCTATCACAAGGAAAACTGAATCGCCAAGGATAAGAACTGGCTGATTGATTGTGAGACTCTAAGCACCTCACCTAGCTCTTTGGTTCTCGACTTTCTCATTATGATAAGAGAGAATTTGGACAGATTACACCTAATTCTAGGGATTATAGAACATACCCTTCCTTTACCTATCACTGTGTGCTGATAGATTCATGCTTTCAATAGTTCTTCAGAGGCAAGAACTAAATCTGTCTTCCACTGTAATGCAGCATCTTCCCCAGAATAGGCTCTGAGTGAGGGAGTGAATGAAGGGATGGAATGAATCCTAATAGAACAGGTGACCTGGTCCCCTTAGGGAAATGACGGATTATTGGTGCCTCACAGAGGAAGCTACCCAGGTGAGAAATATCAGTTGACTTGGTAACTCAGCTAGAAAGTGACAGGAAAGGGCAAGGACTCCAGGTGCCTTCCCAAGCACCTTGCTCTTCCTCCCACATCCCAGTTTCTCACACAGCGTGGGGTCCAGCTACATTCTGGAGGCAAAGACAGGTCAGGACACAAAGGCTATACATCAAATTATTTGCAAAAGCAAATAGCAAATTTTTCTCCATTGCTATTTGGAGCAGAATCCAGTTCTGATGAGAAATCTCTATCCTGTCATGGGAAAATGGTCATTAGAATGTTAAGAAAAAACAAGATTCGAATCTTTGGATGGTGCATGCCATTCAAGCCTGTAAAAAACCAAAGCAAAGCAAATTTGTGTAGACATAGTGATGAGAAAACTGCAAGAAAACATATTGACATGCTAATAATTTTTATCACTGAAAATAAGGTGACTTTCATTATTGTCATCACTGTTTTGTTACTGGAATCAGTAAACTGACCACACCAATGCATGTTTACCAGTGATGTGACTGTCACATTTAATTTTTACCTCAAATCCACTGGTCCTGGGCTCCCAGTGGAAGTCTTTATAGCCCACTTGGCTGTCACCTCTCACTGACTGCAGACTGTCTCCAGCAAGGAGGATCTCTGCTTGCAGAGCCAGACTGAAGGAACTTACAGCCAGAAGGCTCTGCAGACCACACCCCACCATCTTTCCTGGGAGGGATCAGGGGACCTCCGCATCAATCACAATGCCTGAGGACCCAAAGCCCCCAAAGCCAGGCCCACCACACACACAATGGAGATACTCTAAAGTCTCTCACCCCCAGGGTAACAGACAAGCCACAAAGCCAGGGGTTCCAAATATAGGCACATTCTGTCTTTTGCTAGAAGCGGTTGCCTTGCACAGCAGAGAAATGACATCACTGAACTTAGGTTTCCAGGTTATCGCAAGCACATGCTCTAACACAAACTGATTTTAATGGTATCTTTTGTGGAGCTGACAGAATATTTGCCTGAAGGCCATTTGAATGTTCACACTTAAAATATGCCTTGGTCTTTTTGGCTTTATATCAGATAGGGAATAGCAGGCACATTCTTCCCAAGAGTCTCTTCACTGAACAAATGAGGCAGTGAGGGGAACAGTTGCTATCATTTTACGTTTCAGCAGAAGAGTAAGAAAACCCTGAAGTTAATCAGGGAGGGCTGTGTGTGTGTGTGTGTGTGTGTGTGGTGCCCATGCTCCATGAGGTCCCAAAAACATTTAAAAATGAACAAAAACAAAGTAAGGATTTACCTTGAGCAACACTTTATTAATTTTTTAAGTGTATTTATGTATTTTGAGAGAGAGTGTGTGTGTGTGTGTGTGTGTGCAAATGGAGGAGGGTCAGAGAGACAGGGCAACAGAGAATCTCAAGCAGGTTCCATGCTGGCAGCACAGAGCCCTACTCGGGGCTCCATCTCATGAAACATGAGACCACGACCTGAGCCTACATTAAAAGTCAGATGCTTAACCGACTGCGCCATCCAGGCGCCCCTGCCTTGAACAACTCTTTAAAAACACATTGATTTTCTTTATGGTGACTCTGAATAACATCATTTGGAGGTTATGCATAAAGTCTAATAAAACATGTGGCCTGCAGGACCAAGCAGACCCCCATCCTGCAGAGCCTCCTTGGTGCCCTCCTGACCCTGGCATAAGCCATGTGTACTGGTGAAGGAAAGGACTGTGTGAGCTTCCAGCTGCTGTGAGCAGATGGCAGGCAGAGGATGGCAACAAGGGACTCTGTGGGAGAGTTCTCAGGCATTCTGACTCTGGGCATGTTGGCAGGGTATTTCCCGCCCTCCCTGGGCTGACGCATATCTGCTTAGAGGGAAGAAGGCAGACTAGATTGCATGATATGGACAATGTGGGCTTGACTGCACTGATCTCTTGAGGCTGGAATTTTCCCTTTCGGCATGGGTAGGTCCGAATGCTAACCCTCCCACAGTACCAGAGCCAGAGGCCCGCCTGCTGCAGACAGCCCGGGAGCCCCATTCATGGGAGAAAGCTTTCCCGAATCCCCAAGTGTGAGATTCAATTAGCCTGACTGGAGTTACAGACCACAACAGTCACTCCCCCTTCTGCCCTGCAGACCCCAGTTTGCCATTCTATCTGGTAACCACGTGGCCGCACATCAAGTTCACGGCAATGGCTCAGAAAATTCTGTGGGAGGCAGAGCCACAGGACATGCTAACTGCTGGGCCTGGCATCCCAGAGCCAGTCTCACAGGAGGAAACGGCCTCTGAAAGAAGGGGAATCAGGCTGCTCGTAGGGGGCACGTCGGCAGTGATGAGGAGCACTGTGAGCAGGTGAGGGTTTGCAGACCCCAGGGAAGTCATGTTCTAGGACCATAAGCGTGCAGTCTGGAGCAGGTCCTGTCTGGGAGACCCTGGCCAACAAGAGCGTGCCCAGGCCCTGCAGCTAAGGAGGGGAACGCACAACGTGGGCAGAGGAATGATCTATAAACACATTTGTGAGAAAGTAAAACTCTCAGCTCGCCTCTCTCCTTTCCTATCTCCCGGCACGCATACTCTATGCAATTACTGGCCTTCAGCTTGGCAGGCTGTCTTTAAACTTGCATCCCAAGCAAATCCTCCCCTGAAGCTGCTACCCAATTTAGCATGTGTCTCATCTGAATCTCAAGACGCTAGTTCTGTTTTGATAGACGAATAGGAGCAGTATTTTTGGCAGTTCTGCTAATTCATCTGTGTTAAAGCCAAGGCAGCCTTCCCCACTGCCACTTTCCCAGGGATTTCTTCACTTTCCCTCTCGTGCCCCTTCAGTGAGGCCCTTGGGGTGCGAGGCTGAGTCACGGGTGACAGAGCGATCCAGAGACTCTCTACCTGTCCCTCCAATGGGGAACATTCTGAATAATGATGGAGGTTGTATTTTTGTACACAGTGAGACTCAGGCCTCTGGTATGACTGGTTTGACAATCCCAGAGAAGCCCGGGTCTGGAAAGATCACACGGTTGGGATCCCAGCACCTTGGGTGGCTCAGGTCATGGTAAATGCCTCAGAACCCTCCATTAATGATAACATGGCTTTTATGGCAACTGAGGGATCCTGTACAACCTGGTCTGCATTGCTTTGAGGGGGTTGGAGAAGTAAATGGATACAAACATGAGTCTGAGTCATTTTTACATAAGCTTCAGATGTGGGGGCAGTTGCAGCTGGAGTATGAGCTCATCTACTTTTCCTCCTCGGAGTGCTGCCGTCTTCCCCTCTGCCCCAGCTGCCTCCTCAAGTAAACCCACAGAACACAGTGCAGGTCCACAAAACGTGTGTGGAGCACTCTTCCTCACTGGGCTGGGCTGCATTATGCCTTCCCTGGACACAGTGGTGTGTCTAACCTCAGCTTCCTGGTTCCAGGCAATTCCCCCCTCTCAGAGCCTCTAAAAGCATTATAGTGAAGGTCCATCCCTCAGGGCTCAACTGTCTGATACAAGAAGGGGGGCGTGAGTCAGGGAAACTGCTGGACATACTGCTGCCTCTGTCCTCCCTGTCAAGGACATCTAGAATCCACCCTTGTGCTCTCTGCCACTGAACCAGGACATGGCCTCAGGCTCTGAGAAGAACCCCTGGAGCAAATGCCCGTGCAGAAGCCTCTTTGCCATTTCTCTCTGGGAGCAGAGAAGAGAGCCCTGTAGGCTGTGGTAGTCTGGGAAGTCTTCCTGGAAGAGGAAAACTGTTTTGGGATTAAAGAACGGGTGAACCTGAGAATGTCCTGAAGAGATTGGTGTGGGCAACCTGATTTGGGTCCGCCAGAGGGCCGCTGGAGCCAACTGGAGGTCTGCTCTTTTCTCCCATTTGTTGCGAAAACCAGGCATCAGGGTATAAGGAGAATATATGTTTGGGGGTATAGGAACCAAATGATTTGCTTCCTGGATTTTCATGTTTAACCCTGTAGCAGCATCTTTGCAGGTCAGAAAGAAAGGAAAGGCACTAGCCATATCCCTCTGCCCCCAGAGGTTGCCTGCAGAGACCCCTATGTCTACAGAGGACTCAGTGTGTGTCTGTCCCAGGCTGTTTGTTCTCCTGCCTCTAGAGGGGGTGGGCTAAGGTAATGGCGACCTGCCTCCCAGGAGCAAAGCACATGCCATGAGGGTGGGAGTTGGTGGGTGAAAACCCCAACTTCCCCCTCCCCCTACGGGACAATGGTAAGGGTTGTAATCGGCAGGGTGTTTCTGAAGGCCTGGGCAGGATGGAGCCTTGGTTGCCCACAAACATAAATCACCTGTCCCCAGCGTGAGCTGCAGTCTGTTCTTTAGGGGGAACACAAACTAAGATTGTGGATGAGGAGGATCCCTTCTCAATTTCCCCTGGGATGAAGGCAGGAGGAACTTTGAGGACAAAGGCAGAGCTTGGACATAACCAAACACCACACCAAGGCCTTCCCTGGGATCTCCTCTGAGGGTGCAGCTGATTCTGAGGCAGAGGAGAATGAGCTGTTTGCCTTCTGAATCACTCCTGGATCTTCTGTCCTGGGCTTCTGAGGGCCTGTTGGGCTGTACTGTGGCAAGCTTTTGCTCCTTCAGGACGTTGCTGGAAAGGGGACAGGACAAGTGCTCTGGGGACACCGGAGAAGGAGCCGGCTTTCCTCTCCTGGACCACCATGGCCAGATACTTGGTACTCCAGGTGGGGTTTCTCTTATTCAGATTCTCAGCTCCTCATTCAAATCTAAAAAGAAGACTTCTCACAGTAAGGATGCACTGGGGGAGTTTTTGGTCAAGGCCTTAGACCTGTGGCCCTCTGCCCTGAGGGCCATGTTATAAAACTAGCCAAAAATGTCCAGGCCATGAGATATAAAGGAAGATAGGGAGCTGTTCCAGGTTCAAGGATGCCAAAGAGATGGTCACAAGAGGCAACAAGGCCCAAGGGCTTCTCTGTCATGGGGACATTGTTGGCACAATTGGTGAGGTCTATAAAAGGTCTGTAGATTAGATAATAGGTTTGTATTGGTCTTAATTGGTCTTTTTGAAGTGAGAGAATGTTCTTGTTTTGGGGGGACACATATTGAAGTATTTCAGGACATGGGAGGGAAGGCACAGAGAGACAGAGGGAGGGAGAGAGGCGCTCACGCCTCAAGGGGGAACACAGGGAACACTCAGGAATCACCCTCCACTGAGAGGCATGAAAACAGACCCAAGTACCAACAGCAGTGGAGTGGTGGGAGCCAGATTTTAGTTTTTAAATTGCTTATGAATAGGCTCTGCAAGTCCCAGGAGATAAATGCCCTCCACCCCCCAAGTGGGGTTTCTGACCCCGGACTGAGTATGTTATAGTTTCCTGCCCTCTGGGCAGCAGGGAGCGTGAGTGGGCATAGAGTGGAGAACACTCCATTTTATTTTTGGTCTTATGAACCTTTACTGAAACCCCACAGGCCTGCAAGAGGGACTCCCTGGCACCACGCAATGGTTGTCATGGCTTAGAGCCCCGCTCCTCTCCTCCAGGACACACACTGACTCAGACTTTGGGGAATTTGGTCATTCCCTGTCGAGAGGTCAAGGTCAGAGCAAAGGCAATGAGTGGCTTGGGTCTGAGGAGAACTCCATTCTTCCCCACCAAGCGGCTTCCTTCTGAAATGCCCTCATGAGGGCTTGAAAGAAGTCAAAGTACAAGCCCTCAGCAGGGCCACTGCTTGAGCTCACTAAGGAAACAAGGCCCATGCTTTCCAAATGAACCCCAGAAGGTGCGGGCACACTTCCCACAGAAGTTACTGTCCCCTCCCATGTGGTATGGAGACCCCACCAAGGACGCTGGGTGACCCAACCCCATGGTGCTCATGCTCAGTGAGCAAAGAGCAGCCCCTGAGCCTGACTTCCAGCTTACTCAGACCAGGTCAATGAATGCATCCCCACACAAGCCCTGTGGCCCTAAAATCAGTGACTGGACCCCACCAGAGGGTTGATGGTAATTTGTACCTTGTGATTCCTCCAAAGACCTGGTTGTCCCCCTTTGGTAAGTATAGGTTACCCTTGATGACAGGGCCAAACATCCTAGGGCATGTTCGTTCTAATCCTGTTAGTGACAAAGGCATAATCCATCTGCCTTCTGGAGATTGCAAGCTTCCAGGTCTGGGGGGCATGGTCTGTGGAAAGAGGACATGTTCATTACCCAGAGTCATGAGAACCTCAGAGAAGATGGCCCTGTGGGTGGCACAGGCCCTCAGGGCCACACTGGACATGCTACTTGTCCCC
Organism: Panthera leo; assembly: GCF_018350215.1. Classification (NCBI taxonomy): domain Eukaryota; kingdom Metazoa; phylum Chordata; class Mammalia; order Carnivora; family Felidae; genus Panthera; species Panthera leo. The sequence goes on from NC_056681.1 coordinate 47,444,256, forward strand.
ACCTGCCTACTACAGCCATTATGGACTGTTTACCATGGGACCAGAGCCTTGCCATTTTGCCTCAGTTTGCCTCTCTGTAAAATGGGTATAATGATAGCATGGACCTGGCGGGGCTGTTGTGAGTATGGGATACATTTATTCATGTGAAGACTCTGGAGATGTGCTGAGTGTCAGGTGTGTGCCCACACTTGTCCTGCCGGGAGGTGCGCATGCCCAGCCAGCCCCTTCCCTGGAGGGAGGCAGCAGTTTGAGCCCATCCATGGAAGCTGTTTGTGGATTCTCAAGGGAATGACGTAGCAGGGGCTGCCTCATCATCCCTGAAGACTAACCACCTGCCCCCAAGCCAATGGAAACAAGCCTGTGCCCCCTGCCACAGTGGAAACTGAGTTTTGGGATAATGTGGGGTCGGCTCTCACCACACTACTACTGGGCCAGAGCCCATCCTCTGGGTTTTATGCTGGGGAACCTGAGAGTTGTGAGTTGCTTTCTGCCATTCCCTTCCTTCTTAACTCCATGGCTTGCCAGAGAAGGTGCAGATCCCCCCATACACAGCAGGGGAACCTTGTGTGACATGCTCTCTGACACCACCCAGTCCCTGGGTCCCCCAGGCACTCAGAGCTCCCTCACCTTTTCTAACACATCAGATAGTACCCAAGAATATGTGTGAACTGTGTTCCCTCATCTCCCTCAAAAACTTCTGTCACCCTAGATGTAGCTCATGTTCTTTCCATGGGTACTTACTCCTGCCTCTTAGCATCCCTATAATGTTGGTGCTAAATAGAGGTAGGGTGTTAAAATGCTCCTTGATTCCTGGTCCACAGTTGTGCAGCAATGTCCTAAAGGTCCCGTAGGTCTTTCATCAACATTGCCCTTACTCTGGTGCTTTTGGCAGGGGGGCAGTGAGTGATGCTCCCCCCCTCCAAGTCTTGGCTCTCTGAGCTGTCTTATGTGGGTAGAACGCAGGCTAGAAACTGCTCCCTTTTGTTCTGAGACAACAGGAGGTTGGCATAGGTGACAACACAAGATTATCTTTGTATTAATGCACTTTACAAAATCTATTCTCGGGGCACCTGGGTGGCTCAGTCAGTTAAGCATCTGACTCTTGATTTCAGCTTAGGTCACGATCTCACAGATCATGGGATTGAGCCTCGAGTTGACCCTTGCTGGGATTCTCTTTCTTCCTCTCTCTCTCTCTGTCCCTCCCCTACTTGCACTCTCAAAAATAAACAAAAATTTTTAAAAAAGATTCTCTCTCCCTCTGCCACCCCCAACAAACACGCATGCACACACACACACACACACACACACACACACACTCTCTCTCTCTCTCTCTCTCTCTCTTTCTCTTTCTCTCTCTCTTAAAAGAAAATAAAATCTATTTCCAGTCCAGTTATGAAAATAATTTTTAAGAGCTGGATGCCCCCTCCCTGGTCCAGGGAAGACAGAACTGCCAAGTGAGCAGAGTTTCCCTTAACCTCCAGTGCCCAGGTCTGGTCTGGCCCCAAACCCCAGCCTCCATCCCTTCCCTCTATTTGCTAATTCTAGATGGTACTGTCTTTCCCCCAGTCACCTCTGCAGACACTGTGTCTTCCCTGGTCTTCCTCCAGGCTTCTCCTCTAGTCTCCTGGTCTACACCTTCCTCTAGGCTTCTACTCTGCCCAGAAGGCTCCATCCCACTTCCCACTCTGCAACCATGCCCATCCTGTGAGGTGGACCTCCCATGTGCAGTCCATGCCAACAATGTTGGAGCTAATCTTTAAACCATGGCTGCCCTTTCCTCCCTCCCTCCCTTCATTCTTTCATTCTATCTTTCTTTTTTCTTCCCCTTTCTTCTTCCTTCAGAAAACACTTGTTGGGCCCTCAGGTGGGCCAAGTACGTGCTGAGCACAAAGAGACATGATTGGAGCCCTATCCTGTGGCACTTGTGGCTCAGCTGGAAACGAAGCCACATGCAGCCAGACGTGGATGACACACATCACACAGAGAAGAAGCTAAACGTGGCCAGTGGGATGAAGGAAAAAAACCAGGTAATATGTAATCACAGGACATGATTTAGTCTGAGGGTCAGGGGTTTCTGGGAGGAAGGGACAGTTCAAGGAAGGCCCTGGAGGATGTGTACTGGTTAAATATTCAATGGGGAGGGGAGGTCTTGAGGATAGACGATCCTTGCACATTTCTTCAATTCATTCATTCAGTCATTCATTTACTCATTTAATCACAGGGCGATGCTTGCTATACGCCAGGGCCGACCAGATGCTGGTGAGACAGAGCCAGTGAACTCTGCCAGGAACATTGGAGGGCCGACTAGAGGCTGGTAAGACAGAGCCGGTGAACTCTACACTGGTGTATGGTGATGTTGGAGAGGGGGGTCAGACTTTGCTGTGTCTCACAGGCCAGGCTAAGGGTTGGGGTCTTGATAGGAAGCAGAGTAGAAAGACATTCAGTGGTTTTAAGTATGGTCTTTCCAAGATTAGATTTATGTTTTGAAAAATATTTCCATGAGTTGAGTTCCCGAAGGGCAGAACCTGAGATGGTGAACGTGTGCAGGGAAATTTTCAGGATCTTGGGTCTTGGATACTAGGATCTGGGGTCAACAACAAGGGAAGGAAGGGAAGGGAATGCCGCAAAATTGGGTGGAGGAGCTGGGCTGTGGGGCCAGCCCCATAGGGAGCTCTAGACCTGGAATGCCCTTCAGAGTTGTTCCACACAGGGACTCTCACATGCCGCCCATCAGTCATTGGATGGAGGCTGTGCACACGGGGCTGTGACTCCGGGTGGGGCAGCTGTCAGCAGACGGGTCTGGAAGGGCCTGACAGCGGCTCCAGCAGCAGTGGTAATAAGTCCTGTACTTTCTCAGGGGAATCTGGCCAGTGCATCCCAGCATCCTCTGCAGACACTGACATTATAACTCTACCAGCCTCGTCTCCTTTCTGACCATTTGTTTATCTGTGGTCACTAAATTTTCGTGTAACATTTAATTATTGGTTGGCCTTCCCTCTCCTCCCACCCTTTAAATTTATTTCTCCTTCAGACTATGTATCATCTGTTAGGCCAAACCATGGAATCCAGCCTACGGACCCCCATAACTCCTCAGTGACTGACACATTACAGTTCTGATCAAAGGACCCAGATGACAGTTTGCAAACCCAGACTAACACAGAGCCACAACCTTTGGAAGTAGTTGCTTGCAATTACTTATCAAATGATGGATGAGCCACAAACTCTAGCAATTTTCTAGTAAGTGATGGGCTTTTTTATAGCGTACTCTCCCTATAAACTGGAAAAAAATCTGGTGTAGGATCCTGAGTTGATCTACCAGGCCCTGAAATTCCATTTTCCTAGGTGTCTCCCTGCCCTCCTCCTCCAGCTCCCTGACCCAGGCCCCTGGTCCCCCACCTCTCCTCCATTCATGATGTTGTGCTGGACTTCCAGGAGAGCCATAAATGCAATGCTAGAAAAATAGAAAACTTAACAGGACAGTGTACAGTCAGCAGATAACGAGTATATCAGGACCAAAATGTACAAAATATCCTTCCCCCAGGCAATTAATTCAGGATATCACCTTCCAGGAAATACTTCTCTTTCAGGAGCTGATAAATACCACCCTGTTCCTCCCCTATGTGCTCCAATAATCATTAAATGGGAATTTATAGTTTTTTGCGCATGCTGTGGCAATAGCATACTTCCATATTGTCACATTAGAGTCACTTATTTTTTTGTCTCTCTTAAGCTGAGAGCTTCTCTTTCCCTTGACCTGTTCTGAGACCCAGCATATGACCAGCAAACAAGTCCTCGACACAGCAAGGTTCAGAGAGGCTCCCAGGAGAGGGCAATGCTCATCCCCATGGGATTGGTGTTCAGTGGGCGTTCTCAAGCCCTGTGACTCTGAAGGATGTCTGTATAAGGGAATTTGGGACAGGAGACCACAGCAGAGATGGTCAGTTTCTGCCCACATGCCATGGCTGTTATTGTTTCCAAACATGTGGATGGCTTCCTGCTCCAGCAACCAGACTCTACCTGTTGGCTTCCTCTGGCTGCCGGCAGGCTGAGGCATCTATGCCAGGTGCAGGCCACAAAGGACCAAGACTTAATGCCCCTGGGGATAGTCCTCTATCATTTATTAGTGGGAACCATGGTTAAATAAGATTCTCTGCCCCTTGAGTGGGACAGCTCTGTGGCACATGTTTTGAACTCTTCACCCCAGACCCCATGATGGATTAAATTCCAGTTGCCCACAGTGAAGACTTGCTTGTCCCCACCCCCTATTATCTTCCGTGTCTCACTTCCCCACACCCTGCTGCTGCTCCTGGGATCAACTCGCAGATAAACCAAGACCTGCCTCTAGGGGAGCCTAGTCCAAGACACAGGCTGCCCTCTGACATTTTTGCATGGCCTGGAAATGTTGATCTGACATCATCTGTGCAGAAAACTAGAGATCTCCATGCACGTCTCACCCACATTCCATCCACAGACTCCCACTTCATGAACTGCCACTTGGTCACTCCAGACTATTATTCCCACTTCCATAAGGAAAACATACAAAATGCACCCTCTGTCTTAACGCCTATCCGCACTACCTTATTCCCTAAGGTGTAAACTACAGGTGGGCAGGCACATCGTTTCTGCATCAGATCTGTACTAAGTGCATCTGTGGGCTGCTAGGTACATATGGCCACATTCTTATGCATAATAAAATCTGATAGCACATACTAGTCCATTACCATGAAGCAGCTTAATTTTTTACTGAACTCAGTGGCTTAAAACATTTATAATGTGTCTAAATAAAAACAGAATAAGGAACAGACTTTGACTACCTGGAATGTTTTGAAAGAACATCTAAGTAAGCAGCCAGAGAAAGGGGCTCAGGAGAGGAAAGTGTTTAGAAAGTATTCACAAGAAATCCAGCAGGTGTCATTCCAGCTCCTGAACCTGAAAACACTCTGATAAATGCTGGGGGCTGCCTGAAGGATAGCTCTGCCTGGGGCAGACTGGAGGGACCCTGGGTCTCGGGACACTAACCATTTTGTCTGTCACGCTGCTAGCACAGTTCACACAGGCAGGATGAGGGCTGAGAGTCAGCTCCTGGCTCCTATTTTCTGCTGATGTCAGGATTTCCTTGCTCAGTAAACTGAATGTAGATCTTTAGATTGCTGAAAATTAGACCTAGGTGGAAGGTCAAGGCACCAGGGTCATTTAGCCTTGAGAAAAGAAGGTTGATGGGTGATCGGATGACATTTTCCAATAGGAAAAGCCTTATTGTACAGATGGTGACCAGCTGTTCCTTTCATGGAGGCAGGGTAGACATGGGGATTAGGTTTAGACAAAGATTGCTCAGATCGGAGTCTCTATTGGCACTGGAGGGAGAACCCACGGGAACCTGTAATCTCCTTTCTGAGAGATGTGGGCTAATGAATAAGACTATTTCTTGTCTATCTTTTAGCCTTTGTTAATAGAGTGTTCTCTGAGACAGACCCTAGTGTTTTATGGAAGCTTATTGCAGTGTGTTGGGAAATACTTATTAAATAGAGGCTTTGAGGTTACATATGTGCATGTTAAATTCAGGAAATCTGCATGATTGTGAATGTGTATGAAGATATGAGGGACAAAATCAGCACTTTCTCCTCTTCTATCTCTGAATTGCACCTGGTTTCCATCCTTAGTGACCCCTTTCACCCTAATTATGCCTGTATGTTTTAATATCTTTGTGAGTCCCTCTTTTCCCTTTATGACTTTTAAAACAACCAGAGGGCAAGACTTAACAAAGCTAGGCCATGCCTGTGGGAGTCCCTGTGTCCCATGGTGTCAGTAAGTGCTCACAGCTGCTAGATACTTATTAACAACTTTCATTTTATAATAGCCCCTGAGGAGAAAGCTCACCAAAATTGTAACAAAAGCACGTTTGCCATATTTACAACACTACCTAGCATACAGTAGGGTCATTTTAAATTGTACCCCAATAAAGTAAGTTCATATAGGATATGATATGAAATTTATAATATAAAGTTTATTCTGCAGAACACATTTAACAACAGACATAAGATTGTTTGGATACAATGTCTCCAGTCGCCTCTCCTCTCTGCTGAAAGGGTCACAGCTGGACTTCCTTGAGAATAGAGGCACATAATCTGTTTCACTTTGCTACTATGCTCTTCAACAGTTGTTGAAGACACCCACTGTAATGTTAGCTTTTCAACAAAATAGAGAAGGAAGTTAAAGAAAATTACTTTTATTGCTTAAAAACAAGAGTATAAATTGGTATTAGAAGGAAAAAAAACAAAACATAAGGGCAGTTTTAGTTTTAGTGGGTATTAAAAAGGTTTTTATTTTATTTTATTTTATTTTAATTTACATCCAAATTAATTAGCATATAGTGCAACAAAAAGGTTTTTTTTTTTTTTAATAATTTAAAAAAAGAGTGAGGAAAAATAAACTAGCAGAAGGCCAAGTGAGCACATCAGCCTCACCTGTGATATGATAAAGATAGGTTAAATGTTAAAGACTCAAAGTATAATTTTGTAGTTCATAGCTTAAAACCATATGTTCCATTAGATCACTCAGTATTTTTCTCATTAATCTGTTTTTTTTTTTTTTTTTTGCTTCAATAAGAACATGTTTCTTTTTCTTTTTCCCAGTATCCAAAACTTCTAAGTATACCCATGGATTTTTTTTTTAAGTTTCTCCTGAAACCTGTGTCAGAGAAAACTAGGACAAAGAAATTGCTCACAATTCTATGACCACACATGAATATCTTAGAAGGGATGGCTGTGCTGTGTTCTTTTACCAGCTATGGGGGTTTCAAAACAATCCAGCAGCAGAACAATAACCGAGAAAATCAACTCTCAGCTACCATCTGTCCTCTCCAAGCTCAGATTTTGTGAATATCTAGTTTAGAGAATCAACACAAGCAAGCCAGTGTCTTTATGCAATTTACTTGAAAGCAAAAATAGCAAACATTTCAGTTAATATTTTTCAAATAATGTTTATTTTATATGAGTCTTCAGCTCATGATTTGCCAGTGCTTATTCTGAAGGCAGCGTGGAGCAGAGCTCAGTTTTCTATTGGTGAAATGCCCACAGCAGTCAAGGCAGGGCTTTTAAGAAGGGCTAAACCATCTTCTCCCACAAACTGAGCCCTTAGCACCTCGTTATTGGCTAGCACTGTTTCTAGCTGTATAGCACAGAAACCTAAGACTTTATTCTCTCAGCACTGAAAGCTAAAGAGATTTTGTCAATTTGGAAGGAAATAAACAAACATGAACCTCTAACGTGGCTTCCCTAAAAACACAAAAATACTGTATTCCTTGATCACCACAGACTTTACAGGGTTTGAAACACTAGCAAATGATATCCATTATACTGTGAACATCAAGATCAAGATGGAAGCAGCTCAAAATTTTATTCCATGTGATTTATGCCCTTGTTGGTTGGATTCTTAAGATCTCACACAGCAGGTTTTGGTGTTGATAAAGTCAGTGTTTATTTTGACTTGACTTTCTGCCCTGGGGGGAGGGTGCCTTCTGAGAAGCAGCAGGATTTGGTTTAAACCCCTCATTTTACCCACCTTCAAAATGCAAACAAGGGGCTGTTTTTCCTTTCCTTTTGTCCAGCAGCTGTGAATTTGTCTCTAAGGCTCTGTTTAGCTTACTTTCGAGAAACCACATATGTACTTGGCTTCATTCTCCCGCAAGACTGAACTGTTGTTAGCACAAAACATATAAATTGAGAGATTAATTTTCTTTGAGAAGACTCAACTAAAGTACCAAATCTCCTGATAAGAATAATCTTTAAAAATCTAATAAGCCATTTACAAAAGTCAGAAAAACCACACCAGAAGGGCCAGCATTTTGTTTTTAGTAAAAAAATGCCCTGGAGCCAGCAGTGGGAGACTTCCAAAGGGCTCCCTTTATCCAGAAGGATAATATGTCTTGTTTTGTGGCAACAGGATCACCCACTTTTCCAAACCTTCATGAAATGGCAGAAAATGGCTTTTCTAAAGTAAACCCCAGAGCATTGTCTGTTTACCAAATTACCAGTAGACCTATAGAAGGGATTTGGACAAAGAGCAGTGTCATGTTCCATGACCCAGAAACGGAAAATACTGCCTTTTAAATACATGATGTGGTCTGCTTTGTGAAGTGGTCTGCTTCCACTAAAATTCTTCTCTGTCCATATCATGGCTCATATATGAAGTGTAGGAGAATGTCAACCTGCATGATGGGTCATGGTAGAGCTAAGGACCTTGCACCTGGCAGTTTATTTGCCAAATGCCTTAAATAACTAAACTCTTGTATTTGAAAAATAACTCCCTTAGGGGTACACTGACAGGCAGCAGATACTAGGTTTCTGAAGTGTAACATACACCAATGGTTGGAAGGTGCCTCCCTTTCTCTAGCACAGCGACTCCATCCCCAGCATTCTTTCCCCATATTGGGGCCCTTTCACTTCCTGGTTCTTCCCTCAGTTGCCCCCAGCCCCTTCCTGTTATCTGTCTCCTCCTGCTTCTCCTTCCCTCCCCTTCTATCCCTACCTGGAAAGTAGGGTAGCTGTAACCCACTTCTGTGGAGGGTGCAGACAACACTAGAAACTAGGGACCTCTTCTGGCACGTGCCGGTGGGACTGGGAGATGAGGTCAGCCCCAGAACCACTGCCAGGAGCTTCCGGTGGATTTTATGGTGGTTCTGAGCTGTGACCTGAGCAAAGCTGGATGTCAGAAGTGCCCTTAACTGAGGATGTTGGAAGGCCAGAGTGTTCTTTGAATTTGAAGTGGTCTTATTAATTATTCAACCAGGAAAATAGTTTCATAAACCTGGCCACCCTGAACCAAGCAGTGCAGACAGGGCCTGGTGAGCAGGAAGTAGCACCTGGGATCAGAAAGAGCCCAGGAATGGAAGGTAGACAGGGGCGCTGTCTCTAACTCCCTCTCTGAAGACATTATTGACAAGAAGGAAATGATGCATGAGATCCTGAGAAAGAATTTCAGAGAAGTAAAAATGTAATACAAACATAAGGCCCACTTCCAGAATTGTTGCTGCGGCCAAGGCCAATGGTGGGGCTGAGGCCAAGGGTCAGAAGGCTTTGGCTTTGTAAGAATCACAGACATCAGTCACAATGTGACTGGGGGTGTGACCTTAGGCCAATGAGGGCTAAGCCTCTCAGCACAGTGCATGGCATAGAGTAGGCACTTAATGTGTGTCCATGGGACACACGAAGAGCCATAAGGCAAGGGTAGCAGCCTGCACTTTGTGTGCACCGTACACATACACGGATTCCACTCAATGGAGGAGAACATGAGATTGCACCAAGTTTGTTAATCAAGCCACATACAGGAGGAATTATATCGAGATTATCCAGACCACAGGCCCATCATATCCTCATCAACATTGAACAACAGCTGACTTTTATCAAGTGCAAGCTGTGGCACATGTGTGCCGTATCATGTAATTGGCAGAATGGGATCATGGAGTCCAGGGATGCAGTTTGTCATAACAGGGGGGTATGATCAGATATGCTAGTCTCACTTCCCACATCCACTCAGGCAGTGTGATCCATAGGGGAACCTCTGTGAGGAAATGGCAGGACCAGCTGCTCAGGGGGAAGCAAGGAGGCCAGCACCTGTGTCCAGAGAACAGGTCAGGAATGGAGGAAACAGATGGAAGAGTCTCTCTCAGATGCAAGCAGGAAGAAAATGCACATGCACACACCCACACACAGTCTCAGCTCATGTGACCATAGGTACCTCCTCTGACTTTCCTAGGCAGCACACATCTCTGGTGACCTGATAGCCATGAAGTGTCGGGAAAGGAGAATTGGATGTGGGCACTGTTACTAGTTCTGGCTCTGCCTAGGTTCTCTTCTATGACCTTGGGTCAAGGTTTCATAGTGATTGCTCAGGATTCAACTACTCATTCCCTGAATTTTACAGATGAGGAGACCACACATGAGCTGGAATCGGTTTCTCTTCTAACATCTTGTGAACCGTGTCATTATACATGGTGTGGATCAAGAGGGCACGGAGCTTGTGGCAACAATCCTGTGGGGGACCTGACAGCCACCTTGCTTTGTGATAACTGCTTATTTCACTCTTCCTCTTTGTGTTGTGAGTCACAACTCATTTTCTCACTCCCCCAGGCATTTCAGGTGCACAAGTGAGGTTGAAAAGACCTACCAAACCAGGACTGGGGATAAGTCTGATGCTCTTTGTTCTTAGTGGACCACAGTGGCTGAAAGGAAGTACCTGTGGGGTTCTCTGCAGGGATGGACAGAGCATGGAGGACTAGAAAGAACACCAGTGTAGGTTGAATTGTGTGTCCCAAAAAGATATGTTGGGAGTCCTAATCCCTTGTGTTTCATCTTATTTGGAAATAGGGTTTTTCCAGGTGGGCCCAATCCAATATGACCAGTGTCTATAAAAGGGGGGATTTAGACACAGACAGACACACGCACAGGAAAGACAACATGCAGACACAAGGAGAAGGTAGCCATGTGACCTGAGCAATGCACCTGCTAGCTGAGCAATTCCCAGGATCGCCAATGAACACCAGAAGCTGGAACAAGCAAGGAAGGATTCTCCCCATTGGAGGGACAATTGCCCTGCCTAGCCTTGATTTTAGACTTCTGGCCTCCAGAGCTGTGAGAGAATAAATTTCTGGTGTTCTAAGCCTTCTTGTTTGTGGTATTTGTAACGAGCTAATATAGGTAGGTCTTTCTGAGTGTGTGTCCAACCCCAGTAGCTCTGTGCTGGCAAATCTAGGATAGTGGCCAGCACCCAAAGCAGCTTCAAGGAACAAAGATACCACAGGACATGGGCTCAGCTGCACCTCTCTGGTTTGGGGGAGCACAACTCATGCAACTCAAGGACAGCACAGGGCTTATGGATCGAGTGGGCAAGAAAGATTCAGGCCTCTTCAGCACCAGCCAACACAACCACATTCTGCCAGTGGGCTGGTGGCCGAGCCAGCCCCGTATTCTGATTCCCTGTACTGCGGCAACAGTGCATCTCCAGCTTGGGTTAATGTCCTCTATTAATTATTACATTTTGGGGTGACTTCCTAAAATATTGTATAATACTAATTCATACTTTCTCTCTTTCTCTCAAACATGCACACACACACACACACACACACACATATACACACGCACACACACACACACACACTCACACATTTACACGGAAAGCATGGTGGGGTAGAAATAACTTTTGAGTTAGAGTCAAAAGACTCCTACTCCATTTCTGGCCCAGCACTGGCCCCTCACATGCTGTGTTACCACAGGGAAGGGACTTAGCACCACTGGGCTGGTTCCTCATTTGTAAATGTGAGAAATACCCCTTGGGATTGGTTTGAGATTTAAATAGATTTACACACATAAAACAGGCAACACAATTTGTTTAAGGGAGCTGTCCTGCATAATATGATGAACACCAATCATTAGTGAAGAGACCTGGGTTCAAGTTGCTTGCAAGTTGTGCAAGCTTAGCAAAATTACCTCACCTCTCAAACAAGGGTAAACACAATATTTGGGGATTAAATAAGATACATATTGTGAAAGCACTTTGGAAACTATGATATAAACTTATATGAGCTGTGTCCTTTTTTAGTTACTATACCATTATCATGTACAATATTCTTAATTTTACTTACACTTATTCAGCAACAACTCGATTTCAAAGCAAAAAGACATACCTTAATGGGAGAGAAGGCAGCATATTTTGGGGAAGTTGGAGGACTATAAAATATACATGATGTGATTCTTGGAGTTTTGTAGTTTATTTTTGCTTCAACATGTATAAGGGTGCACAGGTCAAAGGGTTTCAGAACAATTTTGGCTTTAGCATTGAACTCCTGTTAAATCAAGATTCCTAAGCAGTTAGCAGTCTCTGGTCTTTGCAGGATCCTTAATTTCCTCCAGGTTTATGTAGTACCTATCAAATAAAGTACACTTGACATCGAAGTTTGTAAAGAAGCTCATTTACTTGGATTCTAGGCTTTAAAGCAAACATTAACATGGCATAATCTTCCAATCTCCTCTTTCATCCTTCAGTGACAGGGACCATGTTGGAAGTGCAGCCCATGAACTTGGATTCAGGATCAACAGATGAAATAACATGAGCTCTTTATAGATGAATGGAGCCGTGTTTACCATGTGCATTTTTCAGGCAGGCATGAAGAGCATGATTTGGTCTTAGCTGGTGTCATGTGAATTGTGCCAAATATTCCTAGGACAATGCTTTGATTTTGCCCTGGGAATGTAGGATTTTAGTGCTCTGCTCCAGAAATGTGGGGAGTTAGATGTGAGTCAACATTCAACCACCTCCCCATTTGTTTCTTCTTCACTTCTCCTTCCACACACTTCTGACCAACATGTAACTTGTGACTAAGATCCCTGAACATACCAGGTGTACATCTCAATCTAGATATTTATAATTATGTTTACGACAAGGACACCAATGCAAGACAAAGGTGTTATAAGCAGAGAAGTGTATATGAGAGAAGAAACATTTCCTGAGCACTACCTGAGTGTACAAGCATGATTTGACCCACACACTTAGGGTGCAGGAATATCACATCTCTGTATTGGTCAAAACCAAATGAAATCCAGTTCTTGTACAATATTTTCATTTTCCAAGGTCCACTCTTTGTCCTTGGGATTGTTCATGAGTCCCAGGAGTCCAAGGTCCTGGAAGGGGCTTTCAGTCTGTGGTTGTCATAGTAGCTGATTCCATGGAAGTGAGTCCTACTGGACCCACTTCCTGCCAGGACCAATCAGACATGGCTCATGATCTCTGCAACCATCCTGACCATGGCAGGGTTGGGGGGCAGCCTGGAGTGTTCCCAGGACTGTGGTCTCTTCCCAGTTCCCCTCTGGCTATACAGCTTCCCTGATACCTTTTCTTTGTCAGGCTTCACTAACACAAAATGTAGCAACTTTCCTTGGGCCCTGGGACCCTAGGCATTCCAACACAGCAAACACTGTTAATCTCATACCATGTGCAGAGACTGAGCCTTATTGTAATGACAGTGAGAGTGGGGAAACCCCCCTCTGAGTGGTCCACAGGGATAAAAAGCAAAATAGCAGTGAAGGACTTCTGGTTTTAGCTCCAACATGAAAAACTCAGAAATTGTCACTCCCACCTTCACAACAAGGAAAAGAAATAATAATAATAATAATAATAATAATAATAATAAACTAAACAAACCAAAAACCAATGACATTTCTTGGACCCATCAAAGAACCAAAATCACAGAGTAAGCCCAGCATTCCAAATACTGGACAGACAGGCACATCCAGAAAGTCACAGCAGGGGCTCTTCATCTGGAGCAGATGATACTAGAGCCATTAACTGGTAGGGACATTTAAATGATTTTGATGAACTGCCGAAGGCTGAATGTGGACCAGCATTGAGAGTGAGAAACTCCTGGAGGAACGCACTCTCAGTGAGGTCCCCATACTTTTTGTTGGTTTTGCCTCCAGAAACCCCATCAGATGATTTCAGTGAAGAGCCAAAACAAACAAACAAACAAACAAATAAACAAACAAAAAACCCTTCTTGTTTCTGATGGGGAGTAAGAAAAAAGCAGTCAATTTGAAATACATACAAGGCATACCTGGTAGTATTGTGCTTCGCAGACACTGCAGTTTTTATAAATTAAAGGTTTGTAACAACCCTACCTCGAGCAAGTCTATCTATACCATTTTTCCAACTCACATCATGTCTCTGTGTCACATTTTGATAATTCTTACAGTATTTCATACTTATTTATTATTGCTGTATTTGTGACAATGATCCCTGATCAGTGATTATGGCTCACTCAAAGCTCAGATGATGGTTAACATTTTTTAGCAACTAAGTATTTTTTTTTATTTTTTAAAGTTTATTTATTTTGAGAGAGAGATAGAGAGAAAGCATGAGCAAGGGAGGGGCAGAGAGAGAGGGAGAGAGAGAATCCCAAGCAGAATCCACACTGTCAGCTTGGAGCCTGAAGCAGGCTTGAACTCATGAACAATGAGATCATGACCTGAGCTGAAACCAAATGTTGGATGCGTTAACAACCGAACAACCCAGGTGCCGCACTACGAAGTATTTTTTAAATTAATGTACGTACATTGTTTTTTCTAGATATAAAACTATTGCACACTTAATAGACTACAATATAGTGTTAAATAATTTTTGTATGCACTGGGAAACCAAAAAAAATCATTTGACTCTCTTTATGGTGATATTCACTTTCTTGCAGTGGTCTGGAAGCAAACCACATCTCCAAATTATGCCTGACACCAAAACCTTATCCATAATAAAAGCCAGCTCAACAGAAGAAAATACCTTACCAAAATATTGTCCAATCTGAGAGAAGGGAAATCACCCAACTCCAGCCCCTGGTAAACTTCCAGTCTCATCTAAGGCAGAAAAAAATTAAGACACAATTATGTGGAGCCCAGGGCCACAGACCCACTAAAAGTCTGAGCCTAATCACATGATTACAAAGTGCTTCTTCTTCCCCTGACATACCAACAGGGCTCTAGTGCAATAACAGTGGGTTTCATCTAGAAGAACTGCATAACATGGACTCTATTTAAGAAGGAGTTCTTGAGGGACCTGGGTAGTTAAGTTGATTGAGCATCTGACTCTTGATTTCAGCTTAGATCCTGATTCCAGGATCATGGGATCAAACCCCACGTCAGGCTCTGTGCTGAGCAAGGAACCTGCCTACCTCTGTCCCTACTCTCATGCTCTCTCTCTCCCTCTCAAAAAAAAAAAAAAAAAGTTCTTAAGTAGACCCAAGACAACAAGGAGATTAAAAACAAGGACATTATAGCAATTTGAGACCAATGATCCACATTTACATCAAACATTAAGCACAGCCTACTTCCTAGCCATATTTATATAAAATGCCACACTAAAGTTTTATTTAACCTAGTTCCAACTACCTAATAATACATCATGTCTGATATCCAACAAAAAAAATTACAAGGTATGCTAAAAGACAAGAAAAACCACAGATTTGGGGCTTATTAAATCAGGGAAATTAAAATAAAAATGGTTAATACGTTAAGGGCTCTAATGGAAAAACTCAACAACATACACAAACAGATGGATAAAGTAAGCAGAAAGGTGAAAAATCTAAGACGGAGTCCAATGAAAATGTTAGAAATCACAAACACTGTAATAGAAATGAAAAATGTTTTTGATGTGTCTATTAGTAGACTGGATGTGGCTGCAAAAAAAAAAAAAAATCAGTGAACTTGAAGACATGTCACCAGAAACTCCCCAAACTGAAAAGCATAGAGATAAAAGAATGAAAAATAAAACAAAACAAAAGAATATCCAAGACCTATGAGGCAAATAAAAAGATGTAACGTGTAATTGGAATACCAGAACAAGAAAGAAAGAATGCAGCAGAAGACCTATTTGAAGTATTATAGGTGAGAATTTTCTACATCTATGAAATTAAGCAGTTTTCAAAAATGTCTTGTTTTTAAGTTTATTTTTATTTATTTTGAGAGAGGTACAGAGCCAGCAGGGGAGGGACAAAGAAAGAAAGAAAGAGACAGAATCCTAAGCAGGCTCCACAGCATCAGCACAGAGCCTGACACAGGGCTTGAACTCATGAACCATGAGATCATGGCTTGAGCTGGAATCAAGAGTTGGATGATTAACTGACTAAGCCACCTAGGTGACCCTCAAAAACGTCTTTTTGAAATAACTTTCCACTAAGAAGATGGGAGTCACCTAACACTGGGTGCTGCCTCATATTTGGACATAAATGATTAGGATTCCTCCTTGGTGCCCACATCCACCCTGGGCATGACTTTATCAATATGGACAAAATATGTTTGTGAGCATCTCTTCTCATTAGCTGCAAAATTCTTTAATGTCAGACTCAGCATAAACAGAAGCAGAACTGGGTTTGCTCATCCATCCCTCACTCTTTCTCTTGTCCATGATATCATCTAGCCATTCATTAATGTGTTGGTTTATCCATTCTTTCAACACACACTGTGACCTGTCATCATCCCTGAGGCACTTGGTGCTGGATGCTGAGGGTATGAAGAGTAAGCCAGGGAGACAAGATCCAAGCCCTTTGGAGCTGACATCCCTGTGTGAGAGCTAAAAAAACAACTTATAAAAACACCAACCAAAAAGTAAACAAGCCAATGCATAATAAGATAACGTAGCACTCTGCAATTAGCACTCTGCAAATAAAAATTAAAAAATGGGATAATTGAGGGGAACCTGAGTGTCTCAGTCAGTTAAGCATTTGACTTTTGATTTTGGCTCAGGTCATGATCATGGTTCATGGGATGGAGCCCTATCTTGGGCTCTGTGCTGAAAGTGCAGAGCCTGCTTGGGATTCTCTCTCTCCCTTGCTCTCTGCCATTCCACTGCTGGTACATGTGCTCTCTCTGTCTCTCAAAATAAATAAATTTTAAAAATGGGAGAGGGCACCTGGTGGTTAAGTCAGTTAGGCCTACAACTTTGGCTCAGGTGGTTCATGAGTTTAAGCCCCATGTCCATCACTCTGCTGTCAGCATAGAGCCTGCTTCCGATCCTCTGTCCCCCTCTCTCTCTGCACCTCCCCTCCCCTGCTTCCCTGCTCTCTCTCTCTCTCTCTCTCTCTCAAAAATAAACATTAAAAAAATGGGAGAATTGAGATAAGGATAAGTGACTGAGCAGGGTGGGGTGGCAGGAGGGTACCTGCAGTCAGATGGTCTGAGAAGGCCTCTCTGTGGATGGCCTGTTTAGGCTGAGGCCAGAAGACTGAGAAGGTTTGAGCAGCACAGAGATGAATAGCATTTCAGGAAGCGAGTGCAGCATGTGCAATGGCCCTGCGGTATGAAACAGTTGGGTGTGTTAAGGAAGACAACAAAGGGCAGCATGCAGAAGAGCAATGGCCAGGGTTGGGTCAATGGAATGGACACAAAGGAGCCCAAGACTGCACTGTCAGCATCTAGAAGCTGTCACAGAGTTAGGTATCTCTGTGGCTCCTGCTGTAATGATTCTCATATACCTACCTGTGCATTTTCAGAACTATGTCCCAAATTTTGAGAAACATGAAAGAACATTTTAAGGTTTAGAATTCAACCCATTGAAAGTATTTATTCAACTCTGGACCTTCTGGAAGCATGCAGCTGTCTTTGGCCCAGTTCAGGGTTTAAAACTAGAAGATCTGCTTCCTGAGTCCACAAACCCACTCTTGGTGGCTGCCTAAGTGGGTGGCTAAATATGTTGGTGCCAACCTCCAAAGTGACAAATAACTCAAAACCCTAACACTCCTTCCCACTTCCTTCTCTGCTTCATCAAGGAGGGCCATGGGCAAGGATGGCACTGGCCATGACATTCAGGCAGGTGCTCTCTGTGCCCTCCTGTAAGTACTAGCACTTAGGCTTCCTGGGGATCCCTTGCATTTGGTACACAGGCAAGTATTCACTCTGTAGTCCACTCCTGTGGACTTTGTTTGTCCAGTGTCTGAGAAAGGCCAGTCCTGTCTTGTGGTTACATGTACCTTAAATGTGTGTCCTTATCCCTGTTTTGAAGCTGCAAATGAACCAGAGTGTGGCAAGCCCTAGGGACAATCACTCTTTCTCTTCCTCTGTGAGATGGTCTTGGTCAAAGGCTTCTCACCTCATTTTGCCATTGGAATGGAAACACAAGTAAAACCACATGTTCTGATTCATGAAGACAGGGTCCAGGAGCCACCCTGCCTGAGCTCAACCCTACCTGAAGGAACACAAAGGTCTTTGTGGCTCAGAGGTAATTCAGTCCAGTTCAAGAGAGTTATGGGTTAAGAACTGAAGTCTTAACTGGTAACAAAGGGGATGCATTTACCTAACTTTTGTCTTCTCTGCAACTATGGAGCCGAAGGAGAGATTGCATTTTGTGTGTCATTTATGGAGTAGAAGCAGCACTGGGGAGAGGTGGTGCAACCTCAGGGGGTTCTTGGTGCAGTTTTACAGGTATGCAACCAAGAACCTTCTCTGATACCTCCACCCCCCCCCCAATACTCTATCCATCTCTAAATCCAAATACTTCTGTGTCCTAAGTAACTCTTCCATCTGTCCCATGCATACCACACCCATAGCAACTTTCCAGCCAAAGTTGCAATGATTCCTTACTTGGACCACAGAACATTCCAAAGGGAACACATTCCCTCCTCCATCTAAGTTCGGGGGTTTCTTGGTTTCCTATTGTGCCTAAGCTAAAAACAGAAGTCTTCAATGTGGATGACCATTTGGATATAACCATCCTTCCTCACCAGTGTGGGACCCCTCACTCTGTCCCCTCTTTCTCAGTGCCAGCCACACTGGCTTATAAGCCCTGGAGCACTCCATATTATCTCCTGTTACAGAGCCTTTACACATGCTGTTTCTTCTACCTGGAATACTCCCTTCTGTATCCTATCCAAGACAAACATCTCAGCCCAGCTTAATCTTACATATTTTAGGAGCTCAATCCTAAGATTCACTTCCTCAAGTGGACTGGACTCTGTCCAGTACATGTACTCTACTTCAGTTTAGATAGGTTTCATTCCCATCACATACACATAAAAATTGAATTGATATTTGTCTCCATGAGAACAAGGGCCTCTTCTGTCTTGGTTTATGTTGTGCCCCCAGGGCCTGGGATAGTGCCAAGCTATGGTAGGAACACAATAAAATATGTGTGGAATGAATCAACAATGAATGAATGGGGGAATGAATGAATGGATGAGCTCTTGAGTCCTACACATTCTCTCTTCTCTCTCTCTTTCTCTATCGGGCTGAATGACAAATATGGTAACCAAAACTGCTAAGAACTAAAAGGGCCAGAAATCACACTGAGTGGATTATGAGCTACAAGACATGGAGAAAACATCCAGCAAATATCTAGTAAAGACAGGGTGGCTGAAAGTGGTCACAGCTCCTGGCTCTTGTCTGAACATTGCACAAATCTAAAATGTATAAGTGGCATGGTGTCAAGAGTTCAGTTTTTTTGTAGGTTACTATGCCATGTGGTAACATTTCCAGACTACTGGGCTCTGTGGATAGATTACAGCTTTCCTGGTATTCTCTTGGCATTATTGGTAGGAAGGGAGGACAGGCTGGTGGTGACTGGGTGGTTGTTTGGAGGGTTCCATGGTGGGCAAAACTATGACTGAGACCAGCCTGGAGGTGTGGTGGGTTCACGTGTCCCATCCAGCAAATTTGCATTTCCCCATAAAAAAATACAATTGTGGAGTTGATGGATAAGGGAAAACTGTCTCTCCACTCACAATCTTTCTGACACTAAATGTGTGAGTTTTCCCAAACCAAGGAATTCTCCAGTTCTCTGCAGATACCAACTGGCTGTCCTACAATGTAATTCAATTCTGACATCAAGTACCTGGAGTTAACACAGACCTCACAGGTTAAAATTTCAGTCCCATTGTAATCGAACCAATGTGACTTTATTCCTTGCTGAGTCAGAAACTACACCATGTGGGTTGCTGCAAAATGGCTTCCAAATCTGTGACTCCCCCAAAGAAGGTGAATGGATTGTTTTGTTTAGGAATGGGATGAATATTTCAATAGGAAAGCCTTGTCATTGTATGTAGAGGTAGGCATAAGGTTGTGCATGCACCTTGAGGCAACATGCCTATACAAAAACATGTGCATGCCTATATGTAAATGAGGCTGAAGCTCCTCCTCAGGTAGAGCTTTTCATATTATAATAAGGTCAAGATAATTGCCCATCATCCCAGGGGTCACTGCATGGTCCATCTGCACAGGTGCAAGTTGGGGGTTTAACTCAGGTCTGGGTGGTCTGGGCTGGCGGGAGGTCTTGTCAGAGCAATCACTGTCACCAGAGGGGTGGTTCAGGGTTTCATCTGCCTGAGTTAAGAGGTAAGCAAAAAAGAAGAGCTTAAGGAAAAATGTAAGACAAAAGTTAATGAATACAAGCAGATGTACAAAGGTCAGGTCTTAAGGTGTACTTTGTGACACCATAGGACTGTCCCTCACTTCAGATGCCAATTGCAAGTAGTGGGTCCCCAGATTATCCATACTTCTGTCCAACTTAGCTAGAAATGGGGGATTCCCATGACCTCCTCTTCTGGTTTGATAATATTCTATAACAGCTCACAGAACTGAAGGAAACACTTTACTCACTGTTTCTGGTTTATGATAAAAGATATTATAAAACATACAAATCATGTTAAAAAGAAAACCACAGGCCAAAAATGGCATCACTTAAGTTAAGGCACCAAGTCAGTAGACTAAGACTTAATAACTACCCTGATTACAGTTTCAACCTCCCCATAAATGCAGTCTTAAATGCTCAGTCAGGAATTTTCTCATCAACAATAAGATAATATATCCCATGGACTTCTCCATCCCCCAGTGGAAGATGAGGGGACCTGCTAAGACCTTTGTGTCCTAAAATGAAGGCAACATCACCTGAAATAATCTTTTTTCCATGTTTATGATTTCTTTGTTCTGCCTTTAAAAACTTTTCCCTTTCTGTAGTCCATTTGGAGCTCCTCTCTACTGTCTAGACAGGATGCTTCCTGATTCATGAATAGGTTAATAAAACCAAGTAGATCTTTTAAAATTTATTTGGTTGAATTTTTGTTGTTTAACAAAATAAACAGCCAGATGAGGAGGTACATACATTGAGGTTGGGAAGGTTCCTGAGCTCAGGACATTCTGTTTCTGTAGAGTTTGGGGTATGTTTGGGGTATGTCTCACTCCCAGCACATAGGTATGCTCACCAACCCAGAAACTCTGAATCTCATTGTGTAGGATTTTTATAGAGGTTCCAGTACATAGGCATGTTTGACTAAATCATTGCCCATTCATGATTCACTCACTCCCTTGCCCATCTCCTCTACGAGGAGGCTGGAGGACAGAGCTGAAAATTCTAACCCTCTGACAACCAACCAGCATCGTTCAGTAGTCACCACTTCATTAGTGTAAACTCAGATATGGTTGAAAGGGGCTATTACAAATAACCAAAGATATTCCTCTCACCTCCATCACCCAGTATATTCCAAATATTTTAGCAGCTCTTGTGCTAGAAACCAGGGACAAGGACCAAATATAAATTTTGTATTATATTAAGGTATCCCTTGGGAGAGACTGGGTTAGGACCCTTCATTTTTAAGAAACAACCACCTTGTGGTATTAAGTAAAAATGGATGTATGTCTCTGAACCCTATGTCACACCTGATAATGGGTCAGAACCAAATGCTTTCTTGGACTTCCTTCTGCACATCTCACACATTCTCTGTGATCTTAGAAATCTTGGTGGGTATAGGATCATGAACCTGTTTCCATTATTTAGGGGATCACTCAGATTGACTAGGAACCTGAATTCAATCCCAAATTTCCAGAACAAGACCCTGATTAGTCTAGCTGAGTGAGGTGTACTTGGAGTCCAATTAACCATGGTTGGCATGGAGAGGTTATAATGAAATGAAATGTAGGGTGGCTGAGGCACGCCCCTGGATGTTTGTGGAGGATCAATCCACTAGTGGCATGCTGGACAAACATCCCAAGAGATACCTACAGTACTACCTACATCTTTGGAATGAAAGTGTGATACTACATGATCAACAGGATTCATAGGAGTAGGAAACTCAAAGTGAGGAACACTGCCCTTTGGTTACATGCCATCTGGCTTGTTTCACCTCACATCATGGGTACATTATCCACAGCACAAGACTGGAAGTTCTTGTGGTAAGAAACTACATTGTCTGGTGTTCTAGTAAATACTGAATATTCTATTGAGGCTCAAAAATAAGCAACAATGACATCAACACCATGGCTTTTTCATTACTGATACTAGTATGGAAGCTATCCCTCATGTCTTATGTAATCCCTAAGTAATCAAAACAAGGTACAACCTAGTTGGAAAACCCATTTGTTTCGCTGTTGGGGAATGTTGTAATGTGGAGAAGTTAGGCAAATGAGAAGGGCTTATGTAAGGTTTTTTTTTTTTTTTTTTTTTTAATATAAGTAGGGAATATCAGGCCTTCTCCAGCCCTCCTCTTCTTTTATTTGCCTGCAAATTAGATTTAATGAGCCTAGCAGAGGCCATGGGCATCTGCACCTCTTTTGATTGAGGATAGCACCAGTCCATAAGCCTGAGAAGCAATGACAAGTTACCAGAAATCTAAACTAAGTCTTAATTATCAGCAATTTAAAGATGTCATTGGGGTGCTTGGGTAGTCAGTTGGTTGAACTTCTGACTCTTGATTTTGACTCAGATCATGTCCCAGGGTTGTGGGATGGAACCTTGCTTCTGGCTCTGCACTGACAGTGAAGCTTGCTTGGGATTATTTTTTTCTCCCTCTGCCCCTCTCCTGCTTGTGTTCTTTCACTTTCTAAGATTAAAAAATAATAATAATAAAAATAAAGTTGTGGTGTCACAACATGACAGCAGTTGGGCAGGAAGCTATAGTGGAGAAGGGGAAGTCATACCATATGCACTATGTCCTACACCTGTCCACATGACCCCTGTTGTCCCAACAACAGCCCCTCAGGCATTAAACTAGGTCATGGAGCAGCAGGTAACCACTGAGCCACTTAATGCAAGATGTCATGAGAGATGTGCATTTTGTATGGTCCTAGCACAAAAATAGATGCAGACCAATGGGACAGAATTGAAAACTCAGAAATAAACTCTCACATATATGGTCAACTAATATTTGACAAGGGAGCCAAGAATACTCAGTGGGGAAAGGATAGTCTCTTCCATAAATGGTGCAGAGTAAACTTGAATTCACATGCAGGAGAATGAAATTGGACCTCTGTCTTACACTGTGCACAAAAATTCACTCAAAATGCATTAAAGACTCAAATAAGACCTAAAACCATAAAATTCATAGAAAAAAACATCAGGAAAACCTCATTGGTATGGGTGTTGGCAAAAAATCTTTTGGACTTGGTATTAAAAGCACAAGCAACAAAAACAAAATTTAACAAGTGGGACTGAATCAAACTGAAAAATCTTCACAGCAAGAGAAACAAGCAAGAGAATGAAGACAGAGCCTATGGCATGGGAGAAAATATTTGCAAGCCCTACCTCCGATATGGGGTTAATATCCAAAATACATAAAGAATTGCAAAAAAACAAAATCCTCTCCCTAAAAATGGACTAGATAAGCATTTTTTTCCAAAAAAGGTATAAAAATGGTTAACAGGTGCTTGGGACAATTTTTCTATCAGTGGTGTGGAGACTGCATGCACATTGGAGAAAGATGTTTATTGTCTGCCAAATAGCAACAACAAAAATCTGACGTAACTTTTTCAACAAACAGAAGGCCAGGCAAGGTTGGCTTATTTACAGGACCAGAGGGCTTCTGGCCAGATCTTCTGGAAGCTCAGGAGCAGTGCTGAAGCCCGAGGAGATGAACAGGAAAGGGCTGACTCGGTGTGTGCATGGCCATGGAATTGTATCCTGAGCTTCACTAAGGAGGAGTCATGTTTCCTGAAACAGCCCGTCCCCATTATGACCCAAAGGAAAAGGGTGTGATCAATATCCTCTTGGAAAAGGATGGGAAAATGGCACACTTCCCTGCACTCACACTCGTTTTTTCTGGCTCAGCAAGAAAAAGCCAGCCCTCCCAGCCTCTGCTTACATCTGTGTTCATGAAGGAGGACATTACTAGTATACCTTTTATCTTCAAGGAAAATTCCAGGACTTACCAAGTAGGTGTAAAAAATTATATTTTAAGGCAGATACACTCTGGTTCTGAGACTCTTGATGTCTAAATTTTAAACAATTTCCTCAATTCTCTCTCACACCCGAAGCAAATGTAAAACAGTAGAGTCTTGGCAGAAAAGTGGTCAGAGAATGTATTCTGTTAGGTCTAGATAAACTGCAAGTGCTTAACTGAAGGAATGTGAGTTCAGGATTTTTCTGGGTTCAGACAGATAATTAAGGATTGAAAGGGCTCTGGGATTTGGTTTATTTGTTCACCAACAGCTAATGATAATTAACAAGAAGCATATGAACAGCAGCATTTGTTCAAACCATTCGTCCTTTCCTTTGCTTTTTAAAAAATATTTTATTTTTAAGCAATCTCTATACCCAATGTGGGGCCATAGCTCAAGACCCGGAGATCAGAGATCTAGGGTTGCATACTCTACTGACTGTGCCAGCTGGGTGCCCCACCATATCTCCTTTCTAAAAGGTTTAAGTCTTACCATCTTTGAGGACATCCTACCTATCTACAGGATACTTACAAAGCGAGAGTTAACTGAGCACAATAGTTTTCTTCATAATATCACAAGTATCCATTTCCCCATAATGCTAAACTCTCTGATGCCTACTCCTTGTCCTTAATGATGGCCAAGCCCATCAATTACATTTCCAGTCATTGTCCACATCCGAGACCCTGCAGAGCTGTTGATTCTAGTGCACAGTAACTAGTGCATAGATCAGCCACAATGTGTACTTGCATCTAAGGCAACAATTCAGGCTCGGCTCATCAATTTCTTTTAGGCCAATTATACTTTGGTTTTCAAATCTGCTGTAGGAAAATGTTGCCTTCCAGATGGAAACACTGCACCAGCTATAGCTATCAATATCTGAGTCTTTGGGGTTTGTAGTGAAATACACATTCAGTGCTGAACACCTCAAATCTGCAAAGAATGTAGAAGCAAGGCTCCTGGCTTCAAACATGGTGATAATAAGAATCCTTGTTGGAGGTGCAGACACTCAGGTCAGGGCCCTGCCATGCCTTTTCCTGGAAAACCAAAGACCTCAAGAGACACACGACCAGGGCAGGACTCATGAATCTATGACTCTGAGCTCCTTTACACAATTCAGTTTCCTGGCGCCTGCATGAAGAATCCAAACATTAAAATCACTATTGTCCCCTTCTAATTAGACAGAATCCCGGACATGAGTAGGCTTTGAAAAAATGAGATTCTACAAAGGCGTCTGCTTACCTGTTTCTGTATAGTCTGGATACTAGCGTCCTTGTTATAATACTCAGGAGAGGAAAAAAACAAGTCACATATTCTTCCATTTGGAGTAGTTTGTATTTAACAGAGCATTACTGAGCTTGGACTATGGAAAGGAAACTACTGTATTCTCTCTGATTCAAGTACACGCCCTTCACCCTTTTCCCATCATATTCTTCATGTTCGTGAATTGAGTTGCAAAGTTTACATGTAATATCAGTCTCCTTTCTTTAAAAAAAAAATGAAAAAACAGGGAAAGAAAAAGCCCTGCTGCTAAGTTGATTTTTTATCTTTCATTTAACAGTGTCCAAGTTAGGGAAATGTGTGCCATGTACTTGTGGCTGTACAATTAATTTAAAGACAAATATATATAATAACTGGAAAAGGTGACTAATGGGTTCTGTCATAAGCATTCTGTTTTCCTAGATGAGGGAAATTTTCCTGTTCTCAATCATTCTGTCTTTTCCTTATTTTTGGTTCTACTCTTGTTCTCATCTATTTTTCTTGGCCCCACCTGATCTTTAATTTTTCATTCTTTTATCTTTTAAAAAATTTTGTAATGTTTAATTATTTATTTTGAGAGAGAGAGAGAGAAAGCACAAGCAAGAGGGGTAAAGGCAGAGAGAGAGAGAGGGAGAGAGAGAATCCTGAGCAGGCTCCACACTGTCAGCACAGAGCCCAACTTGGGGCTTGATCTCATGAACCGTGAGAATATGACTCGAGCCAGTATCAAGAATTGGACACATCAGTCACTGAACCACCCAGGCACCGCCCAACCTGATCTTATCTGGACTGTCACATTGCTGTTTTAAGACCCTTCTTATTATTTGCAAAAAAAAAAAAAAAAGTTCTTATTCTTTGACTATGATTATGCTCAGCATCCACTTTGAGGAAAACAAATTTTTAACTAATTTTCTCAATGGTTTGATCATGTCTAATGCCCTTAAAAATGCTAGCTGCCTATAAACATTTCTGGAATTGTCTTCTTCAGATGGTTTGCTTGAACCTAAAGTCAGTTCCCAAACCTGAAGACTGTTGAACTCTTGCTTAAACTTTTGCTACAATATTTGCCATGATCCTTGTTATAGATGAAGTGTTTTTATATTTTTTGAAGCAAAGGGGGACAAACTGGCTGGATCTTGAGCTGAAAATGAATCTTATGATGGGCAAGACTGTGAGTGTCTGGCTATTTCCCATGTAATACCATTGACCCTCTCCCCATTGCCTTTCCACTGCCACCCCCCCGCCAACTCAGTTCCAGTTATATATCTGTCCTGGAAACATTGCTACTGAATAATTTCCCTCAAATTGGATAGCCACTCAACTATATATAAATATATAAAATATACTATATATATATATATATATATATATATATATACACACACACACACATATATACATATATAATTAAAGTAACTGTCTTATGTTGGACACCATAGGGATCATCAGGATATCAAATGACACACAGGTTGTTTTTGCTTTACTTTGTTCTGGTTTTGAGTGTAAAGACTCTGATCCCATTAGGCCATTTATGTATTTATTCCACAAGTACATGTTATATGCACAAGGGTTCTTAGGGCATTGTAGAAAAACAAAGGGAAAAAAAAGGCCATGATTCTCTGAACGCTAATTGGTACCTGGTCTTTTATTAACCAGATGTGATGGTATGAATATTTATGTCCTCCCCCACAGGACTCACAAGCTGCAATCCTAAATGTGATGGTACTAAGACGTGGGGCTTTTGGGAGGTACAGGGGTCATGAGAGCGGAGCCCTCATGAATGGGATTAGTGCTTTTATTTTTTTAATGTTTTAATTAATTTATTTTTAAAAGAGAGAGAGAGAGAGAGAAAGTGGGGGAGGGGCACAGGGAGAGGGAGAGAGAGAATCCCAAGCAGGCTCCACTGTCAGCACAGAGCCCTACATGGGGCTCAGTCTCATGACCATGAGATCATAACCTGAACTGAAATCAAGAGTCAGATGCTGAACCTACTGAGCCACTCAGGTGCCCTGGGTTAGTATTTTTTATAAAAGAGACCCCACAGAGTTCCCTAGCCCCTTCCACCACACAAAGACACAGTAAAAAGATAGCCGCCTATGAACCAGGAAGGGGGCCCTCACCAGAACCTGACCATACAGGCACCTTGATCTTGGTCTTTCAGGCTCCAGCACTGTGAGAAGTAAATGTCTGTTATTTAAAGGTCTGTGGTACTTTGTTATAGAATCTCAAATGGACTAAGACTTTCAGATCCCTCTACTAAGACAATATGCTCATCCCCTAGATGCTGGATATGTTTGTTGCTAATATTTCACAGGTTCCTATACTTCCCAAACTGCCTTTAGCCCACAGTTTTCCCTTGTCCTGAAATATCTGGAAGGTTAAAAAGCTAATGGCTGTCAGCAACAGGAATTCAATATCTAGGAATAAATTTAACTAAGGAGGTGAAAGAAAACTTAATATCATTTTGAAACTATAAGATATCAAGGAAGGAAACTTAAGAAGATCCAAATAAATGGAAAGACATTCTATGATCATGGATTGGAAGAATTAATATTGTTAAAATGTCCATACTACCCAAAGCAATAAACAGATCCAATTCAATCTCTATCAAAATTCTAATGGACTTTTTCACAGAAATATAATAAACAATCCTAAAATTTATATGGAACTACAAAAGACTCTGACTAGCCAAAGAAATCTTAAGAAAGAAGGACAAAGCTGGAGGCACCATGTTCCTTTGTAATAAACTATATTACAAAGCTATAATAATTAACACAGTTTGGTATTGGCATAAAAACACATACATAGATCAATGGAACAAAATAGACAGCCCACAAATAAACCTGCACATTATGGTAAATTAATTTACAACAAAGGAGCCAAGAATATACAATGTGGAAAAGATGGTCTCTTCAATAAGTGGTGTTGGGAAAATTAGATCACCACATACAAAAGAAGAACACTGGACCACTATCTTACACTATACATAAAAAATAATGAAAAATGGATTAAAGTCTTGACAGTAAGACATGAAACCATAAAAATCCTAGAAGAAAATATAGGCAGTAAGCTCCCTGACATAACTTTTGTTGAGAATTTTTGACTCTAACACCAAAAACAAACAAATAAATAAATAAATAAATAAGTGGAACTACACCAAACTAAAAATCTTCTATACAGTAAAGGAAACCTTCAACAAAATGAAAAGGCAACCTATTGAATGAGAGAAAATAAAAACAAATCATATATGTGATAAGCTCACACTCAAAATATACAAAGAATTCATACAATGCAATAGCAAAAAGACAATCTGATGAAAAAATGGGTAGAAGATCTGAGCATATATTTTTCCCAAAGAAGACATACAGATGGCCAACAGGTACATGAAAAATGCTCAGAATCACTAATCATCAAGGAAATGTAAATCAAAACCCCAATATCACCTCACATCTGTTAGAATGGCTATTAATGAAAAGACAATAAATAACAAGTGTTTGTGAGGATGTGGAGAAAGGGAACCCTTGTGCACTATTGGCAGGAATGTATGTTATATTTATATAATCACTATGGAAAATGTATGGGGGTTTCTAAAAAAAATTAAAAATAGAACTACCATATGATCCAGGAGTTCTACTTCTGGGTATGTATTCAAAGAAAACAAAAACACCAATTTGAAAAGATACATACACCTCCATGCTTATTGCAGAATTATTTACAATAGCCAGGATATGGAAACAACATAAGTGTCTACTGATAAATAAGTAAATAAAGAAGTTATATATATATATATAAAGTTATATATATGTACATATATATGTACACATATATAAAAGAAGTTATATATATGTGTGTATATATATAACACTTCTATATACATATATATGTACATATATATGTATATATACATACATACACACACAATGGAATATTACTCATCCATAAGAAAAATAAAACTTGCTATTTGGGGCAACAGGGATGGACTTCGATGGCATTATACTATGTGATATAAGTCAGTAAGAGAAAGACAAATATTGTACAATCTCTTATATGTGGAAACTTACAAAAAAACCCACAAGCTTTGAGATACAGAGAACAGATTAGTTGTTGCAAGGTGAGGGAAGCAGGGAGTGGCAGTGGAAGAAGTGAAGGCATTTTTCAAAAATTTTTTTAATGTTTATTATTTATTTTTGAGAGACAGAGTGAGAGCAAGGAAGGGGCAGAGAGAGAGGGAGACACAGAATCTGAAGCAGGCTCCAGTTTCTGAGCTGTCAGCACAGAGCTCGACATGGGGCTTGAACTCACAGACTGTGAGATCATGACCTGAGTCGAAGTCAGACGCTTAACCGACTGAGCCATCCACGCACCCCAGTTTTTTTAATTTAAATACATTAATGAAATTAAAAATAGGTTCCAAAGATTTGATTTAATTTTATTTTAAATTGGTACAATCCATAGTCAATTGTCTTAAATTCCTGCCTCTTACTGCTCAGTAATTATTTGCATTTATTATTATTATTTAAGAATTTCCATATGCAGGGGCACCTGGGTGGCTGAGTCAGTTAAGTGTCCAACTTCTGTTCAGGTCATGATCTCATGGTCCGTGAGTTTGAACCCTGCATCAGGCTCTGTGCTGACAGCTCAGAAACTGTGAGATTCTGTGAGATATATGTGTCCCTGCCCCCTTCCTCTGCCTCTCTCCTGCTCATGCTCTGACTCGCTCTGTTTCTCAAAGATAAATGAATGTAAAAAAAAAAAAAAAAGAACTTCTATGTACACAAGACCTAATGATTATATACTAGTGAATAATGTTGGGTTTGTTTGTTATCCACTTGGTTTCTTATCCTAAAAAGACTAAATTTTTTGGTCTGACATGGAAAGAACTTGAAAGTTATCACTCCTGGGGCACCTGGGTGGCTCAGTTATTTAGGTGTCCAACTCTTGGTTACACCTCAAGTCATTATCTCAAGGATCATGTGTTTGAGCCCTGCATTGGACTCCGTGATTATGGCATGGAGCTACTTAGGATTATCTTTCTCTGCTCTTCACCCACATGTGCATTCTTGCGCCTGTGTACTCTGCCTCTCTCTCATAAACTTAATAAACTTAATAAAAAAATAAAGTTATCACTCCTTCCCTCAACAAGAAAAAAGCTAAGCAAACTGAAAGTCAACTCTCTTCTTAGATTCATCAGAGAATTGATGTCACAGGGTAAACCACTTCCCCCAAAACTGTGGAGACAGGGAAATACAGAATCACAGCTTACTGGAAGCAGAAACCACCAGTAGGAAAACTTAATCAGTAATTGACTAATTGCTGAAGAGTGAATGTGAGCTCCTGGGGACCCAACCTTGAGGGGGCCCCACACTTTTATGAATTTTACCTCCAGGAACTCTAACCAGTTTCTCAGGGTGAAGATCAAAGAAAACTTCTTTTCAATAAGAGGAGAAATATTTGAAGTAATAATGGCTGAGAGTTTTCTGAGTTAAATGTTAGACACCAGTCACAGAACCAGGAAGCCCAGAGAACACCAAGATAGATAACACCAAAAAAAAGAAATCTGCACTTAGGCATATTATATTCATTAATGCAGGTTTCCGTGTGAACACAAGTTTTCAACTTACTGGCTAACTACCCAGAAGCATAATTGGTGGATGGTATGGTAAGCCTATGTTAGTTTTGTAAGAAAATACCATTCTATCTTTCAAATTTACAATTTTGCATTCCCACCTGCTGTGAATGAGAGGTCTTCTTATTCCACATTCTCACCAGCATCTGGTACTATCACTATTTTGGATTTCAGCCAGTCTAATAAGTATGTATTATAGCATCTTATTGTGGTATCTAATTGTTGTTTTAATTTATAATTCTGTAATGTGCATTTTGAGCATCTTTTCATATACTTATGTACCATCTGTATATCATTTTTGGTGAGGTGTCTGATGAGATATTTTGTTTTCCTTTTTGAGTTTTAAAAGTGCTTTGCATATGTTGTATACAAGTTCTTTAACAGACAGTTGTTGTGTAAATATTGTTCTTCCAGTCTTCCAGTGGCTTGACTTTTCAATCTTTTAATAGAGTCTTTCATAGAGCTGAAGTTTTTAATTTTAAGTCCAACCTATTAAGTTTTTTCTTTCACAAAAAAATCATTGCCAACAGGTCTGACTGATATTATAATTACCAAGAATAGTTCACCCTACATTTTCCCCT
This sequence comes from Panthera leo, assembly GCF_018350215.1. Classification (NCBI taxonomy): domain Eukaryota; kingdom Metazoa; phylum Chordata; class Mammalia; order Carnivora; family Felidae; genus Panthera; species Panthera leo. Next base: position 47,475,389 of record NC_056681.1, read on the forward strand.
ACACTATCTTCTGAGAATTTTACAGTTCTCCTTTTGCATCTACATCTACAGTCATTTTGAGTTAATTTTTGTGAAAGGTCTAATGTCTGTGTCTAGATTTTTTTTGGGGGAGGCATGTGAATGACCAGTTATTTCAACACCATTTTTTGAAAAGACTATTGACTTGCCTTTGGCCCTTCACATAAATCAGTTGATTTTATTTATGAGGGTATATTTCTGGGTTCTGTATCCTATTCCGTTGATCTATTTGGTTATTCTGTCACCAATATTATACTGTCTTGATAACTGTAACTTTGTAGTAACTCTTAAAATCAGAAAATATTAGCCTATATAAACTCTAGAATAAGTGTGTTGATATCTACAAAGCAGCTGTCTAAAAATTTGATTTGAATTGTATTGAATGTATAAACCAAATTGTGAAGAATGAATATCTTAACAATGTTAAGTTTCCTACTCATGGACATGAAATACCTCTCCATTTCTTTAGATCTTCTTTGATTTCTTTCATCAACATTTTAATGGTTTTCTTCATATAGATCTTGTACATGTTTTATTATATGTATTCATAGTGCTCTGTTGTTAGAAGAATTCTCCATTTCTGAAAGAAATATTGAAAACTATAGTTTTAGAAATATGTCATAAAAATAGTTGCACAGCCCCATTTCATAAAAATTTAATTTGCCAAGGGCACCTGGGTGGCTCAGTCAATTGAGCATCCAACTCTTGATTTCAGCTCAGGCCATGATTTCATGGTTCGTGAGTTCAAGTCATGCATCAGGCTCTGCCCTGAGTGCAGCATGTGCTTGGGATTCTCTATCTCTCCCTCCTCTCTCTGCCCCTCCCCCACCCATCTCTCTCTCTTTCAAAACAAATAAACTTTAAAAAATTAAAAAAATATCATACTAATATTATTTCATTATTGACTCATCAATTGTGAGAAATATGTCACACTCATGCAAGATGTCGATAAACAAGAAAACTGCAGGAGAGGGGAGGGAGGATGTGGGAATTCTCTCTACTTTCTGCGCAATTTCTTTTGTAAACCTAAACTTTTTCAAAAATTAAAATACATTATTTTTTTAAATCACCCAATCATTTCTAGCAGCTTTATTTGAGAATAGGATGTTTAACCTAAAACTTATTTTTTATTTGAAACAAACTCCAATTGCTATATAATCCTTTCTTTGCTAAGATCACTTCTTGCCTCTCTATTTTTCTGAAAACAATAAAAATAAAAAAAAAATAAATACATACATACGTACGTACATACATAGAAGTTCGGTGTGGCTCAGGTGGTTGAGCATCTGGTTCTTGATTTTGGTTCAGGTCATGATCCCAGGTTTGTGGGATTCAGTCCTGTATCAGGCTGTGCTGAGTGTGGAGCCTACTTAAGATTCTCTTTCTCTCTCTCTCTCTCTCTCTCTCTCTCTGCCCCACTCCCCCTCTTGCTCTCTCTCTCTCTCTCTCTCTCAAAAAATAAAAAAAAAAATATATATAATTTTTTAAAAGATCACTTCTTGATTTATAAGTTGCAATAACAAAACAACCACAAGACATAAAAATAGAAAGACCTACTCTTATTTTTCAGGCCAATTCCCATTGAATAATATAGCAACAACAACAACAAAAATAAATGGGCATCATTTATGCAAAAGCTTATATGATTTATAGCTCTAAGCCCACAGAAAATGTGACTTATTATATGAGCCAACATGCTCCTTGGAGACAAATCACTGAATTTTAAGTGGTGACCTACTTCTATTGCTTTATAGTGGGTTCAACAGGAACAGTTTCTCATACAGATGCCTTCACACACTGCTCTCTTCTTCCCTGCCACTCCACCCGCTCCTCTGCCCACTCTGGGCTGCTGCAGCTATCGGTAGCAGGAGTGGGAATGTCTAATTATAACCATAGAAAGTGGTTGGCAGCAGAGTTACAGTCCACCCAGCAGTGTGGCTTTGGTGGTACAAGAGGACTCAAAGCTGACGCCAACTTTATTTACTTACGTCTCAAAGTTCAAAACAGCACACAGGGAGGAATTATCACTACTGGCATGGGGAAGGGTCATTGTGAAAGTCTCTAAGCTCGTCTCTTTTAGCCATTTCCCCACAACCTGCACCCCTCCCCACGCACAACTGCCTCATGTGTACAGACAATTGGGTCTACCAGAGTGCTCAGTTCAATGCCCAGCAGCAGTGCCCCCACTGGCCCATGCGTGCCCCTGGCTTGCCTTCACTGACTAATTGTTTGATTAATGAATTCATTGTTTTGCACTTTATTCCTATTGCCACTATTTTTCTCCTTCCTCAGGAGACATATGGTTAGTAAATGTCCTTGTGTGCATACATATCTTTGAATGGGCATAGACTTTTTTTTTCCTTTCTATTTTTTTATTATTACAATGCCAAAAGGTCTCGTGAAACAAAATCATCCCCAAAGGGAGCCTGGAATGAAGCTACTTGCAATTGATGACCTTTCCAGGACTGCTTAAGAGGGGCACATGGGGACATAGAGTGGGCATCCTGCACAGGTGGGGGAAGCCACCAGCTGTGGTCAGGACTTAGAGACAATTTGCCTCCAGACCAGGTTAAAACCTGGGAGTCATGTTTAATTTGGAATGGGGTGAAATTTTCTAAGAAGTGAACTGGTCTATTGACCTTAAAATGAGATTCTTGTAGAGTGGCAGAGTATTCAACCCCAAAATATGCGCTTTGGCGTAAAAATTATTTTGAGCTGAAAGCACTTAAAAAGTAGCAGTTGCAAGAAGGGCACCTTCACCTTGTTTTCCTTACAAATTAAAAAATTCCCATGTGAAACATGCCATTCCTGTACAAGAAGGAAAGTAACATTCCTATCATTAAGGATGAGAAGTCGAAACCTGGAGAATTCTATACAAACAGACCTTGTTAAAAATAATTATCTTCCTTTAGCCTCCGCACATAGCTTAGTTATTTTCCCACAATTGCCTCTCTTTACTCAATTACTGTAAAATCATGCAGGTTTTGCTGTTTCTGTGAGTCTTCATTCCTTATGAGGTTCCTGTGTCACGTAAAACCTGTATAAATTTGTATGCTATTCTACAATCAACCTGTTTATCATTTCAACTTTCAGGTCCAGCCACCCAAACTCTAAGAGGGTAGAGGAATAATTTTGCCTCCCCTACATTCTCAAATGATAAGTAGGAGACTGGAATGCTATTTTTTTTAATATGAAATTTATTGTCAAATTGGTTTCCGTACAATACCCAGTGCTCATCCCAACAGGTGCCCTGTTATTTTTAAAGGTCTTTTCTGCCTTCTCCCTCACCACCCCTGTTTCTTGATATAACCCTTTGACAAGTAATGGCTTCATTCAAGATCATAGCTGACCTAATATGGTCAGAGGAAGAATCCTATTCAGAGTTCAGGCTCTTTCCAATTACACTGCACCTCATCACTAGGATGTGGTAGTATAGAATCATGAGAGGGACATGCCTGAAACACAGAGCTTACATGGACAGGATCAGAATTCAGGCTGGTGGAATGTCTGATAGATCTGGGCATTTGATTATCAATACCCTCCAAGCAAGTGGTTTTGGAGCAAAAAGGGAATTATTTTCTCACCAGAAGCTAGGAGAAAAGGTATCTAGCCAATGTAAGTATACTGAGGCTGAGATTACTTTGCAGAGAAAACATTGACCAAAGGATAGTTTAATTGAGGAAATGCATACCAGCATCACTTAGGCCAGTTAGAATCTGGAGCTATTCTAAAACCTGAGTCCTATATGTAAGAGGGTAAAATCGAACCATTATCTGCCCACTTTCTTTCTGTTTTTAAAGGTGGTCAAATGAGTAGGCATAGGAAAAAAACAAATATCCACAGGAAGTGGAGAGAAGAGCAAATCTTAGAAGGAAGCACAGTGGTGATATTAGCCAAATCCTAGTTGCTGGGACCAAGGTGGAGATAGCAAGTCAGATGGCAGCTGCAATGGAAGCTTCTGGAAGCTTCTGGATCCTTAGAATAACAACAGACATCCCATGCTTATGTCTGCTCTAACAAATTACCACACACCATGTCTTAACATAGCACATTGCATACTTGTAGTTCAGAGGTACAAAATGGGTCTCACTGGCCTAATATGAAGACAGCAGCAGGACCGCATTCCTTTTTGAAGGCTCTGGGAGAGAATTCTTTCCCTTGGCATTTCTGGCCTCTAGAGGCCTCCCACATTTCTTGGCCCACAGCACTCTTTCCTCATCTTTGAAGCCAGAAAAACTGGGTTGAGGTCTTCTCAGGCTGCATTACTCTGACCTGCTTTCTTTTATGCATTTAAGGACTCTTGTATTTACACTGGGTTCACCTAGATGACCCAGGATAATCTTCATATTGTTAGCAATCTTCATTCCATCTGCTACCCACGTTCTTCATTGTCATGGAACATAACATATTTACCGGATTTGGAGGTTAGTGTGTGGACATCTCTGGGGGTTCATTATTCTGCCTTCCACAAAGCCCTTTAAAAACATTATTCTGCCTTCCACAAAGCCCTTTAAAAACTAACAGTTGAGCTAACTGGATGTCTGTAACACCCAAACAGGGATCTAGTTTGATCTGGTATGGTGAAGAAGAGAATACAGGTGTTTTAAAAGTCAGCCTAACTAAAACAAAGTGGGGAAGTAGCAGGGGCACTAAGTTTTTCCTGAGCCCTACCACCAAAAGCAGCCCGCCAGCATTTTGTTTTTTCCTATAGGATCAGGTAAGTATCAGGTAAGTATTTTCCCAGCGTGGCTATTAAAATAGAATGAGCTGAAACTCAGGGTACTAGACAGTGGGCCCGAAGTGACCAGTGTGTCCCTGTCAATTAATAACAGAGAGCTGAACCACTATTTAAGGTGGAGGTAGGATAGGCTGGGCCAGTTTGGCTTAGGGACTAAAACCCACCAGAACTATGTCTATATGGTTGTTTCTAAGGGAGAGTGGGGGTGGTAGGGAGGAATATGGGGTAACACATGGGGTAGACATAGAAACAGGATCCAGGGAATGTCAGAGCTAACCGAAACAAGTACCACCTCCTCAATTGTTGTCTTAAGTTGGTAACTCCAGAAACAGACTTTGAAACAAATACTTGAGTGTGAGAAGTTTTTGTTGGAGGTGATTCTAGCAAGCACTGCTAGGGGAGGGGGAAGTGTGGTATGAAGGGGGACAGCCAGTGTATGTACATCAGTAAGCAGGTCACTCTGTGAGGACCAGGGACTTTATCCAGTGGGGACATCTGGAAGATTGGATAGAACATGCCTCAGAGTTATGTCATATGAAGGTAAGGAAGCAAGACATTTATCATTGATTGAAGTCTCCTCCCAGGGGCATTATTTTCTTTACATTTGGTCTGCTATCCATACGTGCTGAACATGCCTCTTTGGCCAGAAGAAGCAGGACCTTGTAGCCTGGAGCATTATGTATGAATGCTAAATATTGAGAAAATGAGAGCAAGACACCAATAGCATCTGTTCCAAGGATAGAAGGAGGAAAGAAGGGACACAATGGGATATCTTCAGGGTAGGCAGGGTTATAGGTGTGTTATAGGCACAGAGGTTTCTAGATAGAAGGACTTGGGTTTGTCTCTAGAAACCTTTTTAAAGGTCTGGCCCAGTATAGCATGCACATATGAATACCTAGATGCTCTTTATATTTGTCTTCCTTGCACAGATACTATATAAAAATAGAGACTGAACAAAAAGGCACACTGTCATGTCTCTCCTGGGAGACTATGTATGGAACCTTCCCCTGCAAACAGAGTCTGGGAGTTTTTATGCTAACGACTCCTCGTTATTGATCCCTGGAAAGAGAAATGGAGAAAGACGTTCAGGGATGAGATGTAAGCTGCCATCAGACTAAGCAATGTAGGACAGAAGAGCACGATATTGACCTTTTGCAGAGAAGTCTAAGAGAAGCTCAATTGTCTGAAATCAATGACTTGTAATAGTACATTAAGGAGGTGCTTATTAAGAGCATGATATCAGAATCCTACAGCACTTAATAATGTTTAAGCCCCCATTTTTGTAGTCCAGAAGGAATTTGGCCAGTATAGACTTCCCAATATGTGTTAAAGGAGATTAGTACATTTCAGCTTGACTTCAAAAGACCTTGGACTGTTGCTAAGGAGTCAGAAGCTTGCACTGGTTGCTAAGAAGTCAGGAGTCAGTATTAAGTAGAGGACTTGGGGAGTGCCCTTGGCTGATGAGAGCTAAGACACAAATTGCCTTCATTTCCCTGTTGGGTTTTAGCAATTTATAAAGAGGTCTGGAGGCAAAAGAAAAGGTTAATGATGATATGAAATATATAGCAGCATTTGTTTACTCAGATGAGGTAATTATTTTCCGTGGTACCAGAAAAATAAAAGCAAAGTCCTTCGGATGTCTGGTGTCCCAGAGAGAATAGTTTAAAGTTGTCGTTGGACAAGAGTCAGTTCTCTTGAACCCCCATTCATACATTGGATACACAGGGTCCCAGCCTGGAGAGAGTGTTGGGCCTGAAAGTATATCTACTATTAACAATGGCCTCAAGCCACCAATTATAAGAGACTCAAAAATGTCTTAAGTGTTTCTGTAGATTTTCAGAAGACTATTAGATTAATAACCTCACAAAAGTTAGAGCAGGGTTTCACTTGGAAGCTTGAATACTTCCAACAAGAAAGAGAAGGACCGTGGGAGAAGCAATGCCCATTATCATCAACTGGCCTCAATTCTTCAATTATAAGGAATTTTAAAGTGCCTTAGGAAATTTTATCAGAGTTTTAGAGAAGAATATTTTCAGGTTGGTAATCTAAACATCTATGTAAAGCAGGTTTTCTTATGAAACCTGCCTCAGTGAGGTGGAGAAAGCCAATAGACAGCAAGTTCCTAAGGCATTAAGGAGTCTGAGATGGGGCTTCTGGCCTTATAAGCAGGTATGCAGAGCTCTGGCAGATGGTCCAGTGTAGGCCTGTCTGGGCACTTGATGGCCCTGACAAGGCTTTCATTACCCATGTAGAAATCACCTCTATTGGTCTCAAAAGACATAAGAGGGATCAAAGTAAACATCAGCCGGGATTGTTCTGAGCATGAGGCTTTGTGTCATATTCAAAACTTAGAAGTTCTGGGCATCAATGAATAGTTCCAAGAGCCCATGTTTGAGGTGTCTTTTTGGTCAGAATAACCATAATACATGTTCCTTAGTGCTGCTCATGCTGCAGTGGTTGACTGGTGAGGGGCTGCATTGGCTGAACTGCATGCAGTCAGTGGTTATTGGAGGTTAGTTTCCAACAACAAAATGTGGGTCACCTGCCTTTGGGCAGATCCATATGCAGACTGCCAAGATTATACCCCAAGAGAAGGTCTGGGCAATTTGGGACTTGAGTGGACAAGCTCCTGAGGAACATATGACCAAGAATAAGAAGGAGCTAAACTCTCTCCTCCCTCTCAGGCAGTGCCCCAAAGAGCTCTCCATTAGTACTGGGGGAGTCTTCCACATTTTCTCAAGCTTGGGATGACCCTGAATCAGGGGAGATAATAAGAAGGATAGGTCAGGGGTTCCTGGGTTGAAGTGTCCAGGATTATGTCCAAGCACATCAGAATCCCACTGCACTATTAGAGCCAACCAGAACTCATTGAACATGTCTTCTGCCACATGTCCCCAAGCCCAGTACACAAGCAGCAGAATCCATTGTGTTACTCCCAGAGGAGCATTCTACACAGATGTCTGTAATCTGCTAGTGGTGAGCAATCAACTATGGTTTCAACGGTGGACTAAAACTCTCTGTGATAAAATGTACAAAATTGCTGGAAGAATATTCTAAAACACACTTTTATTTTTTTTTCAATATATGAAATTTATTGTCAAAATGGTTTCCATACAACACCCAGTGCTCATCCCAAAAGGTGCCCTCCTCAACCCCATCACCCACCCTCCCCTCCCTCCCCCCTCACTCCCACCCCCCCATCAACCCTCAGTTTGTTCTCAGTTTTTAAGAGTCTCTTATGCTTTGGCTGTCTCCCACTCTAACCTATTTTTTTTTCCTTCCCCTCCCCCATGGGTTTCTGTTAAGTTTCTCAACATCCACATAAGAGTGAAAACATATGGTATCTGTCTTTCTATGTATGGCTTATTTCACTTAGCATCACACTCTCCAGTTCCATCCACGTTGCTACAAAAGGCCATATTTCATTCTTTCTCATTGCCACGTAGTATTCCATTGTGTATATAAACCACAATTTCTTTATCCATTCATCAGTGGATGGACATTAAGTATCTTTCCATAATTTGGCTATTGTTGAGAGTGCTGCTATAAACATTGGGATACAAGTGCCCCTATGCATCAGTACTCCTGTATCCCTTGGGTAAATTCCTAGCAGTGCTATTGCTGGATCATAGGGTAGGTCTATTTTTAATTTTTTGAGGAACCTCCACACTGTTTTCCAGAGTGGCTGCACCAATTTGCATTCCCACCAACAGTGCCAGAGTGTTCCCGTTTCTCCACATCCTCTCCAGCATCTATAGTCTCCTGATTTGTTCATTTTGGCCATTCTGACTGGTGTGAGGTGATATCTGAGTGTGGTTTTGATTTGTATTTCCCTGATGAGGAGCGACATTGAGCATCTTTTCATGTGCCTGTTGGCCATCTGGATGTCTTCTTTAGAGAAATGTCTATTCATCTTTTCTGCCCGTTTCTTCACTGGGTTATTTGTTTTTTGGGTGTGGAGTTTGGTGAGCTCTTTATAGATTCTGGATAGATCTTTATAGATCCCTTTGTCCGATATGTCATTTGCAAATATCTTTTCCCATTCCGTTGGTTGCCTTTTAGTTTTGTTGGTTGTTTCCTTTGCTGTGCAGAAGCTTTTTATCTTCATAAGGTCCCAGTAGTTCATTTTTGCTTTTAATTCCCTTGCCTTTGGGGATGTGTCAAGTAAGAAATTGCTACGAATGAGGTATAGAGGTCTTTTCCTGCTTTCTCCTCTAGGGTTTTGATGGTTTCCTGTCTCACATTTAGGTCCTTTATCCATTTTGAGTTTATTTTTGTGAATGGTGTGAGAAAGTGGTCTAGTTTCAACCTTCTGCATGTTGCTGTCCAGTTCTCCCAGCACCATTTGTTAAAGAGACTGTCTTTTTTCCATTGGATGTTCTTTCCTACTTTGTCAAAGATTAGTTGGCCATATGTTTGTGGGTCTAGTTCTGGGTTTCTATTCTATTCCATTGGTCTATGTGTCTGTTTTTGTGCCAATACCATGCTGTCTTGATGATTACAGCTTTGTAGTACAGGCTAAAGTCTGGGATTGTGATGCCTCCTGCTTTGGTCTTCTTCAAAATTTCTTTGGCTATTCGGGGCCTTTTGTGGTTCCATATGAATTTTAGGATTGCTTGTTCTAGTTTCGAGAAGAATGCTGGTGCAATTTTGATTGGGATTGCATTGAATGTGTAGATAGCTTTGGGTAGTATTGACATTTTGACAATATTTATTCTTCCAATCCATGAGCACGGAATGTTTTCCCATTTCTTTATATCTCCTTCAATTTCCTTCATAAGCTTTCTATAATTTTCAGCATACAGATCTTTTACATCTTTGGTTAGATATATTCCTAGGTATTTTATGCTTCTTGGTGCAATTGTGAACGGGATTGGTTTCTTTATTTGTCTTTCTGTTGCTTCATTGTTAGTGTATCAGAATGCAACTGATTTCTGTACACTGATTTTGTATCCTGCAATTTTGCTGAATTCATGTATCATTTCTAGCAGACTTTTGGTGGAGTCTGTTGGATTTTCCATGTATAATATCATGTCATCTGCAAAAAGTGAAAGCTTGACTTCATCTTTGCCAATTGTGATGTCTTTGATTTCCTTTGTTGTCTGACTGATGATGCTAGAACTTCCAACACTATTTGAAACAACAGCAGTGAGAGTGGACATCCCTGTCGTGTTCCTGATCTCAGGGAAAAGGCTCTCAGTTTTTCCCCATTGAGGATGATGTTAGCTGTGGGCTTTTCATAAATGGCTTTTATGATGTGTAAGTATGTTCCTTCTATCCTGACTTTCTCGAGGGTTTTTATTAAGAAATGTTGCTGAATTTTGTCAAAGGCCTTTTCTGCATCGATTGACAGGATCATATGGTTCTTATCTTTTCTTTTATTAATGTGATGTATCATGTTGATTGATTTGCGAATGTTGAACCAGCCCTGCAGCCCAGGAATGAATCCCACTTGATCATGGTGAAGAATTCTTTTTATATGCTGTTGAATTCGATTTGCTAGTATCTAATTGAGAATTTTTGCATCCATATTCATCAGGGATATTGGCTTGTAGTTCTCTTTTTTTACTGGGTCTCTGTCTGGTTTAGGAATCAAAGTAATGTTGGCTTCATAGAATGAGTCTGGAAGTTTTCCTTCCCTTTCTATTTCTTGGAATAGCTTGAGAAGGATAGGTATTATCTCTGCTTTAAACGTCTGGTAGAACTCCCCTGGGAAGCCATCTGGTCCTGGACTCTTATTTGTTGCAAGATTTTTGATAACTGATTCAATTTCTTTGCTGGTTATGGGTCTGTTCAAGCTTTCTATTTCCTCCTGATTGAGTTTTGGAAGTGTGTGGGTGTTTAGGAATTTGTCCATTTCTTCCAGGTTGTCCAGTTTGTTGGCATATAATTTTTCACAGTATTCCCTGATAATTGCTTGTATCTCTGAGGGATTGGTTGTAATAATTCCACTTTCATTCATGATGTTATCTATTTGGGTCATCTCCCTTTTCTTTTTGAGAAGCCTGGCTAGAGGTTTATCAATTTAGTTTATTTTTTCAAAAAACCAACTCTTGGTTTTGTTGATCTGCTCTACAGTTTTTTAGATTCTATATTGTTTATTTCTGCTCTGATCTTTATTATTTCTCTTCTTCTGCTGGGTTTAGGGTGTCTTTGCTGTTCTCCTATTTCCTTTAGGTGTGCTGTTAGATTTTGTATTTGGGAGTTTTCTTGTTTCTTGAGATAGGCCTGGATTGCAATGTATTTTCCTCTCAGGACTGCCTTTGCTGCATCCCAAAGCGTTTGGATTGTTGTATTTTCATTTTCATTTGTTTCTCTATATATTTTTTTTTAATTTCTTCTCTAATTGCCTGGTTGACCCACTCAGTCTTTAGTAAGGTGTTCTTTAACCTTCATGCTTTTGGAGGTTTTCCAGACTTTTTCTTGTGGTTGATTTCAAGCTTCATCGCATTGTGGTCTGAAAGTATGCATGGTATAATTTCAATTCTTGCAAACTTATGAAGGGCTGTTTTGTGACCCAGTATGTGATCTATCTTGGAGAATGTTCCATGTGCACTCAAGAAGAAATATATTCTGTTGCTTTGGAATGCAGAGTTCTAAATATATCTGTCAAGTTCATCTGATCCAATGTATCATTCAGGGCCCTTGTTTCTTTATTGACTGTGTGTCTAGATGATCTATCCATTTCTGTAAGTGGACTATTAAAGTCCCCTGCAATTACCACATTCTTATCAATAAGGTTGCTTATGTTTGTGAGTAATTGTTTTATATATTTGGGGTCTCCCGTATTCGGCACATAGACATTTGTAATTGTTAGCTGTTCCTGATGGATGGACCCTGTAATGATTATATAATTCCTTTCTTCATCTCTTGTTGCAGCCTTTAATTTAAAGGCTAGTTTGTCTGATATAAGTATGGCTACTCCAACTTTCTTTTGACTTCCAGTAGCATGAAAAATAATTCTCCATCCCCTCACTCTCTATCTGAAGGTTTCCTCAGGTCTAAAATGAGTCTCTTGTAGACAGCAAATAGATGGGTCTTGTTTTTTTATCCATTCTGATACCCTATGTCTTTTGGTTGGCGCATTTAGTCCACATTCAGTGTTATTATAGAAAGATATGGGTTTAGAGTCATTGTGATGTCTGTGTGTTTCATGCTTGTAGCGATGTCTCTGGCACCTTGTCTCACAGGATCCCCGTTAGGATCTCTTGTAGGGCTGGTTTAGTGGTGACAAATTCCCTCAGTTTTTGTTTGTTTGGGAAGACCTTTATCTCTCCTTCTATTCTAAATGACAGACTTGCTGGATAAAGGATTCTCGGCTGCATATTTTTTTTCTGTTCATCCCATTGAAGATTTCCTGCCATTCCTTTCTGGCCTGCCAAGTTTCAGTAAAGAGATCCGTCACGAGTCTTATCAGTCTCCCTTTATATGTTAGAGCACGTTTATCCCTAGTGAAGGGAGTTCTCTGTGCCTCTTGGATTTCAATGCCTGTTTCCTTCCCCAGATCAGGGAAGTTCTCAGCTATTATTTCTTCAAGTACACCCTCAGCACCTTTCCCTCTGTCTTCCTCCTCTGGAATACCAATTATGCATATATTATTTCTCTTTAGTGCATCACTTAGTTCTCTAATTTTCCCCTCATACTCCTGGATTTTTTTATCTCTCTTTTTCTCAGCTTCTTCTTTTGCCATAATTTTATCTTCTAGTTCACCTATTCTCTCCTCTGTCTCTTCATTCTGAGCCGTGGTCATTTCCATTTTATTTTGCAGCTCATTTATCGCATTTTTAGCTCCTCCTGACTATTCCTTAGTCCCTTGATCTCTGTAGCAATAGATTCTCTGCTGTCTCTGCTGTCCTCTATAGAGGACATTCTCTGCTGTCCTCTCTTAATCGCCCAGCAATTAATTTTATGACTATTATTCTAAATTCACTTCCTGTTATATTGTTTAAATCCTTTTTGATCAGTTCATTAGCTGTTGTTATTTCCTGGAGATTCTTTTGAGGGGAATTCTTCCCTTTGGTCATTTTGGATAGTTTCTGGAGTGGTGCAGAACTGCACGGCACTTCCCCTGTGATCTTGAATAACTTGCATTGGTGGGTGGGGCCGCAGTGAGACCTGATGTCTGTCCCCAGCCCACCGCTGGGGCCACAGTCAGACTGGTGTGTGCCTACTCTTTCCCTCTCCTAGGGGTGGGATTCACTGTGGTGTGGCGTGGCCTGTCTGGGCTACTTGCACACTACCAGGCTTGTGATGCTGGGGATCTGGCGTATTAACTGGGGTAGATAGGCAAGGTGCACGGGGTGGGAGGGGCAGGCTCAGCTCGCTTCTCCTTCGTGATCCACTTTGGGAGGGGCCCTGTAGCAGCGGGAGGGAATCAGGCCCGCCACCGGAGGTGTGGGTCCGCAGAAGCACAGCACTGGGTGTTTGCATGGTGCAAGCAAGTTCCCTGGCAGAAACTGGTTTCCTTTGGGATTTTGGCTGGGGGATGGGTGAGGGAGATGGCACTGGCGAGTGCCTTTTTTCCCAGCCAAACTGAGCTCTGTCGTCCTGGGGCTCAGCAACTCTCCCTCCCATTGTCCTCCTGCCTTCCCGCTCTCCAAGCAGAGCTATTAACTTATAACCTTTCAGATGTTAAGTCCCGCTCACTGTCCGAACACACCTCGCTTTTGCAAGCCAGACTTGGGGTCTCTGCTTTGCAGTGGGCCACCGCTCAACCCCGGCTCCCTCCAGCCAGTCCGTGTAGCATGCACCGCCTTGCTACCCTTCCTACCCTCTTCCGTGGGCCTCTCGTCTGCGCTTGGCTCCAGTGACTCCATTCTGCTAGTCTTCTGGCATTTTTCTGGGTTATTTAGGCAGGTGTAGGTGGAATCTAAGTGATCAGCAGAACGCGGTGAACCCAGTGTCCTCCTATGCCACCATATTCCTCTCAATCCTAAAACACACTTTTAAAGGCATGACAGCTTTTGCAAGAAAGTTAAGGGCAGGGGCAACCAGGTGGCTCAGTCAGTTAAGCCACCTACTCTTGATTTTGGCTCGGGTCATGATCTCACATTTTGTGAGATCAAGCTCCATTTGGGGCTCCACACTGAAGCATGGAGGCTGCTTAGGATTGTCTCTCTCTCCCTCTCCTTGTTCATGCTCTCTCTCTCTCTCTCTCTCTCTGAAAATAAATAAATAAATGTGAAAAAAGAAAGGGTAATACTCTGATGTCAGAAATGAGATGAGCTCAGGAGTCCCAGAAGAGTAGCAGGTACTAAAGCCTTCAGCTGACTTGGGAAGTCTATTTTTCATAGGAAGCCCAGACCTTCTGGTTTTAACAGCTGCAAGTATTGGGGACCGCTCCTTGGAGACAGAGAACAAAGTGGGAAAGTTGACTTTCCAGATACTGAAGGATTATAAAGCCATAGTAATTTGAGTGAGGTTTCAGCATGGAGAGAAACCAACCAGTGGAGCAGAATGAAGAGCAAAGACTCAGACCCACACATGTATTTGAGGAACATTCTGGGACAATTGCATATCCATGTGGAGAACAAGTATGCACACCTGCCTCACACCATGCACCTTGGTGCAATAAAAATTTAAATATAAAAGCAAAATGTTACACTTTTAGAAGTACCTGTAAGAGCGTATCCCTGGGGCTTCAAGGTCAGAAAGTAAAACATGAACCAAAGGAACTATAGTGAAACATTCATGTTCCCTAAAATGGAGAGCTGTTCTTCATCAAAAGATATAAAAGAAAAAGTGTCATACAAATAAATGGCAATGGAGTAAGGGAAGAGGGGAGGGGAGAGAGAGAGAGAGAGAGAGAGAGAGAGAGAGAGAGACTGAATTCAATAAATAATAAAAAGAGGAAACAGATCCAAGGGGAAAAGTTGGCAAAGGTATAGATTGGCATTTCACCCATGAAGAAACACAAATGGCCAGGAAACATTGAAAATGCTCAACATCATTAGTTACCAGGGAAAAACATGAATACAGTGCATTATACGCATGCACTGGCAAAGTTAAGATGCTTGATCAGACCCGATGTCTGGCAGGGGCTGAAGAGCAGCATGGAACAAAACAACAGCACAACAAATTTATGATTAGATTCTAATTTATGACAGTTTTGCATTATCTGGTAAAGTAAAGTTGCACATACTTTGGCACTGAGCAATTTCAGATGGGGTCAACTACGCTGGTGCAACTCTGGTCCATGTGCACCAGGATATGTGTTTAAGATTGCTCACAGGGCCACTCTTCTAATGGCAGAAGCCTTGGGAAGGACCAAAACATCCACTGACAGGAGAATGTACAATTACCTTCAGGGTGGCAGCTACCTCTGGGGGTGAGGCATGGGTCAGGTCCAGGTGGTACACCTGGCAGGTAATGATCTTTTTCTTAAATTGGGAGGTGGGTATGCAGGCTCATTTCTGGGCTTTATGACATATATGTGCATATTATAGTCATATGTGTCAAACATTTCACAGTTTAAAAAAAAGTTATTTAGAAACATCTAATCCAGGCTCATCAGAGGGGGTCTTGGCCGGTGGGGGACCAAGAGTCAGAGTGCTAAGCTCCTGTGTGAGAATTATCTTTTACTTATAATGGAAGCCCAGCCTAAGTAGGCAGCTCAAGGATCATTTTCCCACTGGAGTTACTTTCTTTGGAACTTAAAGTTTGAAGCCCAAGTAACTTC
The DNA here is from genome assembly GCF_018350215.1 of Panthera leo. Taxonomy (NCBI): domain Eukaryota; kingdom Metazoa; phylum Chordata; class Mammalia; order Carnivora; family Felidae; genus Panthera; species Panthera leo. The sequence continues at coordinate 47,490,823 of NC_056681.1, forward strand.
TGTGTTCTGTTGTCTACAAGCACACTTAACCTGGGATCAGAAGGCACACACCAAAGCACAGGTACTTCTTGGCTCAGTGACTCTTATCACCTGTGGGATGTCAAGGATTACAGGAATTTAGCTCACAAAAATCTAGAAATCCAGATTTGTTCTCTGTCTCAGCCATGAAGACCCACCCTAAGGGTATTTCCTTAATCAGAAGGCTGGGGACACTTCCTCTGGGCATATGAGACAGTGGAGTCAGCCTCCAATCCCTCCTGGGCTGATGCCTCTGCAGGGATGCCTCAGTGACTTTAGGTGCATGCCCATCTTGATCCAGTGGGGGAGGTGAGCAGCCCACTCAGTCTCAGCCTCCCTTGCCTGGCTCTTGGGAAGCTGGAGGATTATGCCCACTCATGCTTGCTGCTTTCTCTGCTTATCTCAAATAATCCTCAGGAGAAAGGTTTGGACAGAAAAGTTTGGTCTTTGTCATCTTCATGATAATACCTGATATTGCAGAGTTTCTTTTGTGGACACAAAAACAATTACTAGGAAGAAAAAAATATGATGGGGGGTGACATTGGTGTGTTCACTCTTGACCCCCAATTTACTTAGCTTACTTCTATTCCAAGGGTGTCTCCATCCCTTGCCCACCCTCAACACACACACACACATTCATATACAAACATGCCCATACACACAGAGCCTCAGAGCTAGACATACATCACTCACTTTAGAAAGAAAACACTCAAGATCCTTGACTCTTAAGTTAAAATTCTCACCCTGGGTGGAAGAAGAGGGGACAAAGTAAAATCTCTAAGTCCAAGTGCCCCAAAGTCTTCATGTCTGCTCCATCTGAGTCCTCAGAGGGCACATGAAGTTTTTCAAGGTCTGGCTACCTCACTCCTCCTGCCTCGCCTCCTGTTGCCCTGTACCTGCTGTTTGTATGTCAGCCTTGTTTTCCATTCCTTCATCTTTTGTCTTACCTTGGAGTCTCCCACAAATAGATCCCTCCAGAAGTCCAGAACATTCTCCTCCTTTCTCTAGCCCTCATCCCTACAACACAACACCACATAGCTTTAGTTTCCCTTTATCTTTTACTTTGTTCTCAGCCCACCTCTCTCTGAGAATTAAAAACTCATTTGGCCCAAGCTGGTGAAATCTGAAGTGCCTCAACTGTGTTACTTATGTAAATACATGCCTGCTACAACACACTGTGCCTTTGGAACTCCAAGTATTCCCTGGTGTCGCTACCCCACATGATCCCAGGGGAGGCTGTTGGGATCCAAGGTTGCTGAGTGAAGCAATCAGGATGGTTGCAACCTGTCACTTTGCCAGACTAGAAACTAAGACACTATTTCCCAGTTGCTTTCCATGCAGGTCACCTTGCCAGAACTCCCTGGCACTGGAGTTGAGAGAGTAGGAAGCCCTTTTACAAATGCAAATTAGGCAAGTTAGGAAGGAGACCCCAGGGCATGCAGTAGCAATGACCAAGCCATTCCCATTTTAGTTAAGTTGCTCTGAGACAATCATTATCACATTCTCCAGTCTTATTCTACCGTGATGGGCACATGATCAGCCATGCAACACGACAGCTATCTGTTCCTCTGCAAAGGCTGACATGGAGTGTGAAATACACTTCCAGTAAGTACAGGGAATATATCTCTAGGAGCTTGTGGTTTCTATCTGCAGAGATGGACACTAGTTTCTCCTTCCTCCATGAAACAAAACACAAATGGCAAAGAATTCACTTTTCTGAGCTCCTATCTTTGTAAACACTGACATTGGTTTACAACAGGGATGGGCCAAGAACTTCAGAAACCTCAGGAATCAGTCTTTGGAGTTAGAGTGTCATTTTATGCTAAATCCATATTTGCTGTTCTCTTCACCTGTTCGTTAATTGTTTGTTCATGTTCATGGTTATTTTTTTTTTTTGCCTTCTGAAGTGGCACAGAGCCCATGAATACCCTTTTGTAAAGACAGCTCTTCCAATCACTGAGTTTTTCATAACTCCCATGACTATCTCCCTTTCTGAGAAAAAATATTTTGTTTCTTTGGTCATTCTTTATGGGAATTGTTTCTTAGATTGTTTACCAGTTTATTTGTGATGGCTTTCAAAAGGTGCAATACCCCAACTCTCCAATGTGCCCTAGGTGTGACTGAGGAGCAGGTGTTCCCTCAAAACACTATGTGTGACAACATGCCAATCTGGTTTATGACATGGCAACCATGCATGTTTGGATTTGCTTTCCTTGTTCACCCATTGAATGTGTTTCTGCTCTTATCTGAGCCGCCAGGGTTTCCAGATCAGTGTCCAGGTAAAAGAGAAAATAAGGTGAAACAAAATATCATGGGGTCCTGCATAAGCCCCCACCACATGCTCTAAAATTCTTCTTTCTCAATTATTCCTGGGTCCATGTTGACTCCATCCCATTGAACTCCTTCCATGGGACTCCTTTCCATTGAACTTCATTGCAGCATTCCATATCAAATCAGTACTTCAAGTGAAATTTAGATCAAAGGGTGCAAGCTTTCACGCTGACATCCACACAGTGTATCCCAGGATGTGAATATGAAGTTTTCTGGGTTTAATAGAAACACTTGGTTTAGAATCACTTTTTGCATGGGCACAGCTTGAGAAAATCAGTGTCCAATAATCACATGTAAGTCACATTTTTCAGGGCATATGAAGAAAATTGCTTTCACAGAAATAAGATAAGACACTTTGCCACCAATTACTCCAATCTTGCCCCTGGGAAAATTTTCACTCCTGCATTCACAGCAGAGAAAGATGGGTAGAGAGAATTGTGAGGATCTCTAAATGGGGGACGTCTATCTTCTTTCTGCCAGGACAAGCCCCTGCTTGTTGTAGAAGGAGGAGAGCATTGTCTTAGTTCGAGTTTTCCCAGAAGCCAACTCTGAGACACAGGTTAGAGTACAAATAGTTTCTTGGAAGTTGGTGACAGGAAGTACTGGTAGGAATGCAGGGAGGAGACTGAGAAGGAAAAGCAGCCAATGGACTGTCACTCTCAAGGGAATCAACATGCTGGGGAAACTAGGGCTTGGTCCCGTTTGAGAAATATGGGAGCCCGGCTGCACCTGTACCTTGGAGCTATCCCACCTGAGAGGGGAGGAGGCTGGGATATTTATCCACCACCTCCACTAGTCATTGTCTTGAGGATGGCCCCTGGGCACTACTAATTGCTTCCAGCACTTCTAGCCTGTCTGCTTGGGCAGAGCAAGTTCTGGTGGGCCAGAGGAAGCAGTCAGGCAAAGAAACACAGATGCTGGTAGTGGGAAGGCAGATGTGCTTGTCTGGATTTATTTGTCAGGGAGACACTGAAAAACAAACTGAGTTCACAAGCTACTGTGGGGATGAAAGGAGAGAGTACCTGTCATAGGTCGCTCTTGAGGGAGCAAGCAACTAAGTGATGAGTGTCCTGCTCGTTGTCTGCTTACCTGCTAAATGGCAAGGGCCAGAGGTCTGTATCTTTTTCAGAACAGAAATGATTATTCCTGCCTGATTCTTGGTACATTTTCTTTCTTCATCCCTTATTTCAAAAACACCTCAGAATTCCTTGCCAAAGCCACACTAATCCCATTTGCATCATTGCAAAGATGGTAAGATATCAATCTTAAAGATTTTGGTCTGTCACAGTCTAATTGCCTTAACCATCTAACCTATCATAATGCTTTTGCATTATTATTTTTTTAAACAGTTTTCTCTTCTCTTCCTAACTTTTGATATAATGCTAAGATCACTACACTGCTAAAGTGTAAGATTGCTAAGTTTGTCAACCAAGCCCCAAAGGAACGTGAGAAGAACAGGTTGTCTTATATAAATTGAACAAGAACTAAAAGAAATGCGAGGGAAAAGAATTTCTTCACTCTAATAAAAAATTCCAAACTTTTGAAAATGGCAAGGTCAGTACAAAAGATATAGATCAGGACTTTAGCTGGGCAATTTGAAATTGCCTTAAGGTAAAGCAGCACAAAATCCTTATCTCTCTGTGTGCGTGTGTGTGTGTGTGTGCGTGTGTGTGTTGGGCTTATTTCATCTTTCAACTGTCTTCCAAGATCATTTACACAGTTTGAAAGAAGACAAAAACCCCTTCCAACAGCCTGTTTTTTTTTTTTCTCTTCCAGATGTGTCAGAAGCAGAGGCTTGAAGAACTCTGCCATTAGGTATAAACATTATTGATTTGTCAGCCACTGCAAAACTCAAATAATACTCTTTCTGTTTCTAATTGGTAATGTTTATATTTAGCTAAAAGGATTTTATGGAAATGATGAGGACATTCTAATCCAAGGACAGATTATGGGATTGTCTTTATTCTCCATGCTTCTCATCAGCTATATTAACCTTGTTCTGTTTTTAATGGTGGGGAGTATGGAGTTCTGGGTAACTGGATTTCCTGATTAATTGTACACTAAAAGCGAAATTATATTAAATATCCTTCAAGATGAAAACTCATCTGAAGAAAATTTGATTCTTCCTCAGTGATCCAGAAATGTTTATAATTAAGACCAACAATTATGCAAATGAATTTTTAGATGTTTGCTTATCTGAATGATGATGTGGACTCTGGATGAGTTGTTTCCGATTGGTGGATCATGGAAAGGCCATAGATAACATGTTCTGATTTTGGTCTCCTCAAAGACTATGCATTATTTATAGGTTGTCTTTAATTATACATGCTTTTTATGATTCACAACATCATTCCTCTTAATTTTCCATAGTAATTATCAGTGAAGGGCCTGATGCATATTTACCACAAGCATTATATTATCATGATCTACTCTGGAAAGAAAAAGGTAGTAAAAGCAAAGGAAATCTCTTTAGTTTTCCACACCATGGAAGTCAAATTCCTCCCTGTCACAGTGACTGTTTGTTTCTTTGATATTGACATTATTATCAAACCCATTGGATCCCTGACCCATCCAAATCAGTGAGGGCTCATAAATCAGGCCTTCAAGATTTCTCAGTCTTTGATTAGAGCCTATCTGTGTTTTCACTGCATCTTCTTAGCCCAAGTTCCGAAGTGAAGCTGTCTTTGCGTGTGGTTTCCATTAGGTCCCAAGATGATGGACATTTCAGCTCCACCCTGAGGGCTCTGTGGCTTGGGCACATCACTCCACTGTCCATTCATTTCTTCCTGGAAGTATTTTTGTGGGAATTAAATATGATGATACCTAAACAGCACTTGGGATATCAGTATTACTTTCCATTACAGTAAAGAGTCTTATATTGGCTTCCCTAATATACCCCAGAAGTATACCCTAAGATAAGGATATGGGAGTAAGTGCCCTATTTGGGAGGTAGTCCCAGGAACCCAGGGTAGGGGGGGTAGGGAAGTGAGACCACACAGGGGAGAAAGTCATTTCAGGTGAGTTGATGAGCAGGTTATATCTGCAAGCAGCTGAGCTCAGTCCTGATGGGGACCTCCGAGAAAGTAAGAAGGACATGCTTCAGAGTAGTCCCATCTGATACTTGAGAAAGTTGGATTTTTATTTTATAAGTTCTATCCACAACAGATTGAGAGCTATTTCCTAGGGCACTAACTCCCCAGCACTTCTGACCTGACCCATGCTGTGTACATGGGTCTGAGATCTGTATACATCTGAGGGCTGAGCACACCCAAGAGCAAGACCTTAGGCAGAGTCCCAGGTGCCTGTGGTAGGAAGAAGTAAGTGTTCATGGAACACTTACTTGGTTGGTGAATGCCAACGCAAAAATTGGAACCATCTGGAAGGCTCATTAACACTCACACTATAAGTCCTCTTCCTCAGATGTTCTGATCTAGTAGCTCTGGGGAAGAGCCGAAAGTTTGCCCTTCTGATATTTCCTAATATTAGGTGGTACTGATGATCCTGGTCCAGGAACCAATTTTTGTGAACCACTGGCCTAGTAGACAAATGTGGGATTTTAATGGTGTCTGCTATAGAGAGTGTCCTGGTAAAATCTTCAGAGTGACTTGTCTGTGTTGTGAGCAGTGGATGAAACTCAGGGAGGAGAGAGAGGGAAGTGAACTGATAGAACATCTCTTTTCTGTCTGCTGTACAACATACAGTGTCTTGGCACAGTGATCAGCTCTACATCTCCATTCCTGAATGTCATCTTCATTTTTAATGGAGAAAAACATCCAGATTTTGAAAATCATGAAGGACATGATGAGTCTTAATCTTTTCCTACAGAAAAGTGAGAGACAATGGCCCTGAGTATGACACCCTCTCGTGGGTGTGCCCAAATTTTGATAACAATCTCTCAAATGTTGAGTACTGATAAAACACTGTAATTATTCATGGTCAAATACAAGAATATCTTAAGAAGTACTTCAGTAAGAAAGAAACTGGTCAGTGTTTATTCTCAATTCTGGTCATTCTATCCTTTGCCAACCATTCAAGCAAATATAAAGGAAGGTCCAGGGGTAAGATGTCAGACAATATCCACAACTTCTCTGTGCATCTGCTAGCATGACTCCCTGTGGCAAGTGGGCAAGTGGTCCTTGTGTCAAGCCCATAGCACTGAATTCAGGGATAGCCTTGAGTCACATTGTATAAGCATGGGTTGTCTACTGAGACATGTATTCTTGTAATCATGTATGTCTAATCTAGCTCTGCCATTGACAGGCAGCACTCAGCACAGGAATAGTGGCTGGCATCTTGGGCTCAGAAAGATGGCTTCCTGGATTGTATTAGCCTCATGTGTGTGAGGCAAGATCTGAGGGGGCAGCTGAGTTTCAGAAATCTCCCTCATCTACAGCTGTGTGTTTGTTGGTGAGGGCTTTTGTGAGGGTGAGGTTACAAGAACATTAAACTTCCATCTGTCACTGGAAAATAGTTCTTCTGGGCATCAGGACAAACTCTTTTCTGTGTGAGAAGTGTAAGGTACTGTCTCTCAGCTCTACATCCTTTGAACTTATTCTTGGCACTTATTAACATGGTTGCTGGGCAGGGAATAGTGTCATTATAGTGATATCTAAAAATAGCTCTAAGTTTCATAAAATAAATAATTTCCAAGCTTTGACACTTTTTGTATTAGTTGTAATTGCTTTTGACACATTTCCCATCCGATTGAAATGTGCAGGTGTGTAATGGGACCCATGCCCCACTGGCCTAAACCAGTGACAGGAGCAAGTGTTTCAGTGAGAATGGTTCAGCACTCTTCTCAGTAATATGTATCTCCAGTTGAGATTAAATAGAATATATCCCAATCTCTTTATGAAAACAGTGAGAAAGCAGAGGCACTAAAATGTTAAGGATTGCCCCAAGAGCACCAGGATAATTAGCAGGAACTACAATGGAAATCAGATTCCAAGTTTCACTGTTTCCCATATAAGTCCAGCCAGCCAGTCTCAAAATTTCAGACTCTTCTGACTTTTTCCTCCCTTTCTTCCCCTAAATATAGTTGTCCATGTCCTGTCATCATGTCTTTTTTGAATTCTCTCTCATAAAATTCCCCAGGCCCACTGCTATCACTTTTAGACGTTCACTCATTCCTTTACTTTAACTTCAACTGTCACCCAACTTGTCTTCATGGTGGCCATCTTTACGCCCTCCAACCCACCCTCTGTTCTACTTCCAGACTAGATTTCGCCCACACATCACTATGTATTCTTCTTTTGTAAAGTAAGGCCGTTCCTAAGTTACAGAGGTAAACAGTTAAAAGACATTTCTAAATAAATGAGGCCACTGTAGGTATCTCACCCATGTCACTTCCATTCCCAACCATGTTGATGGTTTCCAACTGTGAGTCCCAATGACTCAGTCTGTGGCTATCTCTGGTTGAGAAGGATATTCTTCCTGATGCAGGGCAAGCAGGAAGCACTAGGAGCTTAGGGTTTAGGGAGCAGCTCTCAACCAGTGTTGTGCGGGAGATGGTGGAACTTACCTCAACTCTCTCATTCTTCTGTTTCTTTCTAACGTCTCCGGTGGGAATTAACTGCATTTCCTCACAGTGAAAACCTGCATGAGAGCACACCTGTATTGATTCCCTTCTCTTCCTCTCTTTTTTTCCCCCCATTTTCCAGCTGGTGATTCTTGGAACCACCTCCCAGATGAACAGCTTTCACTCAAGTTCTTATCTCAGGGTGTGCCTGGGTGGCTTAGTTGGTTGAGTGTCTGACTTTGGCTCAGGTCATGATCTCATGGTTTGTGAATTCAAGCCCATATTGGGCTCTGCTGCTGTCAGCATGGATCCTGCTCTGGATCCTTTGTCCCCCTCTCTCTCTGCCTCTCCCCTGATTGTGCACTCTCTCAAAAATAAATAAATTAAAAAAAAAACAAAAAACAAAAAACCTCTTGTGTCAGAATCTGTGTTTGTGGGAAATAAAATGGACCATGGCTAAGGCCTGGGACCAGGGAAAGAAAGCCAAGATGATACCTGAAAGTAGGGAGGAGTTAGCCCACTGAAACAATGAGAGATGTTGGAGGACCTTTTTATTTTTATTTTATTTTTTAATATATGAAATTTACTGTCAAATTGGTTTCCATACAACACCCAGTGCTCATCCCAAAAGGTGCCCTCCTCAATACCCATCACCCACCCTGTGGAGGACCTTTTTAAAGACCTGGGGAGGAGTGAGCATGAATCATTTGAGGAAAACTAAGAGAATTTCCTGGAAAGCAACCTCCTACAGTTTTGCTCCAGGACAAGGTACAGAGAAGTGAAAAGTGAAAGTCTGGTGAAGTGTTGAGCAGGAACTTGGAAAGAGCTATGTTCTTTATGTGGAGGGAAATGGGAGGTCATAGAAGAGGTTCACACAGGAAAGGGACATGATCATATTGGCAGTTTTGAAGGATTTCCGTCTCCAGTCTGGATGACAGATTGGTGTAGGGGCAAAACTGGAGGCAGAGGCAACTAGGAAGCTGCTACAGTTATTCAGGCAAGAGATGATGGATACAATAAATGGATGGGTCTGAAGGATATGTAGCAAGTGGAGACAAAAGGATTTGGCTTGATGAGAGGTGGTGGTTGGGGAGAAGGAAGAATCCAGGATGATCCTAGAATGGGGGCTCAAGAAAGTAGGTGGACAGTGCTTTCACTCGCTGAATGAGGGGATAGTGCAGGGGGATTTGTGGGGGAAGAAGATGGTGGGTTCAGTTTGGGGTTTGTCATATTTGATCTTTAAGTAGCAATGTTTCTATTTGACATGTAAGTAGGAATGTTGATTAGACAATGAGATTATATGGGTCTGAAGTTTTGTAGAAGGGAATGAGAATGGAAATAATTAGCATAGAGTACTAAATGAAGACCTACAAATGGGTGAAATGTTTCGGGGAAACATTATTATTTATTTGAGGGAGAGTGAGAAGACACAAGTGCCAAGATATTGACAAGAACAACAACATTTTATAGGTGAGTAGCAGTCAACAAAGGAAGCTAAGTGGGAATGGACTAGAAGGATGGGCAGAAAATGAGGAAAATGGAACAAAGGACAAGGGAATAAACTATGATGTAGAGGAAGAAGTTGAACTAAGAGCTGAAAGCTCTCTGTTGGATTCCACAGTGAATAGGCCTTTTGTGATTTGGGGAGAACAATTTCCACTAAGTGTCAGGGACCCCAGATGGCTGCCAAGTAACTAAGACAAGAATATAAAGTGGGTAAGGCAGGTGTAGACAACTCTTTCTAAAAATCTGACCGGGAAGAGGCTAAAGGAAATAGAGAACAGAGGAAGATGTTGGCTTTTAAACAGTGAGAAATTAAATCTGTGTTTGACAATGACCATTACAGGAACATAGAAAGTTGCTGTAGTGACAAGTGTGGAGCCTGGTGGATTCAATTTCTAGAGGAACATAAAAAAGATGGGTCTAAAATTATGAGTCTGGGGGGCCCCTGGGTGGTTCAGTCAGTTAAGCATCTAACTTTGGCTCAGGTCATGATCTCACGGTTCATGAGTTTGAGCCCCACGTCAGGCTCTGTGCTGACATCTCAGAGCCTGGAACCTGCTTCTGATTCTGTGTCTCCCTCTCTCTTCCCCTCCCCCACTTGCAGTCTGTCTCACTCTGTCTCTCAAAAATAACTAAACATTAAAAAATTAAAAAAATAAAATTATGAGTTTGTCTTACAAGAGAACTGTTGGCTGATCTGAGAATCATCAGCACAGTAATGATGCTGGAGAGTGAGTTGGATGGGAAGAGAAACTTTAGGGGAGGCAAACTTTTTCTTCTAAACTCTTAGAATCTCTGTTGGGCCGAGGACTAAGTTAACAGAAGACAGATCAACAGGAGAAAAACATACACATTTTATTTTTCACATGTGCCTGGGGCCTTCACAGGAAAATGAAGACCCAAAAAGTATTTCAGCCTATGGGCTTGTATACTAGTTTGGACAAAGAGTAATAATTGTAAAAACAAACAAACTGGATGGGGAGGCTAAAGGAAGATGAAGATTATTTTAATATGGGTTGTTTTTTACACATTTCTCTCAGCCTGACTCCGTATCACTGGTGATAAGAATGTTCTTATTCTTATAATAAGGTGATAAGGTTTATTGCCTGCTTTCAGAAAGAAAAGGGAGGTCAGAGTGCTCCTCCTACATTTGCTATTTCTCATGTGCTTTTAGTTCAAAGTGATTTTTTATCAGAGTTGGCATATTTTGGGGTGGTGTGTTCTTCTATCCTGTAAAACCCTAGTTTAAGAAAATGTCCCCCACAGTGTAAGAATACAGAACAATATACTTAGCAATACTTATTTATTCAAAATTATCACTGGTGCCAGACACTGTGCTGAGTTTGGGATAACTTAAGAAAGAACAGAAAGAAAAAATTCTACATAAACTGAGAATGAAGAGCTAGGGATGCTAAAAGAAGCCTGTAGGGAAGAAACATATTCCAAATGAGTGGTTCATGGCATCATGTAGACTCAAGGATGTTCATCTTTGTAGGTCTTCAGAGTAGAACCCAATATGTTCATTGCCTTTATGACCTCACCTTTATTTTCACCTCACCTTTATGACCTGTAGAGTCCTCTTCTTGTTTCAATTTTGCTTCCTGTTTCAATTTTGGTCCTCAAATGCTATGCCTCTGACTTCTGCCCAAGAGAGAAACCACTAATTTGAATTATGTGGTCTGCACAGGTGTCCAAGGCCACACTAATCAGCATGCAGGCACTCCATCATTCCTCTCCCTTGTTACACCTTTCCATCAAGAGCTCTTAGCAACCCTCATCATCTCACCAACTCACAGGGAACAATTCCCTTGTTTTACTTTCTAGACTAATCTGGTAGGACTAAACTCAATTATCAACTTCCTGTTTCTGTAACCATCAACACCACAAAGACTTGCTATTGTAACCTGTTACAGTAATGACTACTATTTACATTAAGACCATAATGGAAACAATTGAGCACATACAGTTAATGCCAGGAGTGGAGGTGGGAATAGGGAGAGTCTAACTAGAATGTGACTTTTTTTTTAAACTTTATTGATTTATTTTTGATAAAGACAGAGAGAGAGAGAGAGAGAGAGAGAGAGAGAGAGAGAGAGAGAGAGAGAGAATCCCAAACAGGCTCTGCACTGTTAGCACAGAGCCCAACCCAGGACTCAAACCCACAAACCATGTGATCATGACCTGAGCTGAAATCAAGAGTCAAACGCTTAATCAACTGAGCCACCTAGGCATCCCAGAAGTGGAATGTGTCTTGAGGGTGACCAGTGTCCAACAATTGCTTTCTCATTAAGTCAGCAGGAACTATTTCCAAAGACAACTCTTGTCACAGAGAGATATGCTAGTTGACCTTCACCTTGTTTCTTTGTCTTGTGTCTTCTGATTTCCTGAAAAAGTTGATTACTTACATTTGCTGGAGTTTGACTGTGATTTTACAGTACACCATTCGAAAAATGAATTCCCTCAAAAATGTGTTCTTAAATCAAATGCGTAGCTATTATACGTCTGAGCTTAAGATGAGCTCTGCCCTGCGTGATGAAAATGTATTTCTATGGTCTAAGAAACTGCCATTTTGGGGAGAAAAGAATAAAGAATAATATGCTTAGCAGGATTTATTTATTCAAAATTACTATTGGTGCCAGACATTGTGCTCTGTCTGGGGATGTGGGGGAAAGGATAAATATGAATACAATCTCTCTGCATCCTCAAGGAATTCATCCACTGTCAGGGAGAGAGATTTATTTAAAAACTCACAATACAGTTCAATCTCTGCTATAATAGAGCTCCACATACACTATTTTTTTGGAGAAGGTACTAAAGTGCTATCGATTTATTAATAATCAAGATCATATTTTAGATGAGAAACCATCAGAGATTGTAAGAAACATATTTCAGTATGAAAAATAGCTGTTTTTTTAATTTCCAATGTTTATTTATTTATTTTGAGACACACACACACACACACACACACACACACACAATGAAGGGGGGAGGGACAGAGAGAGAGAGGGAGACAGAATCAGACGCAGGCTCCAGGCTCTGAGCTGTCAGCACAGAGCCTGACACAGGCTGTGATACCATGACCTGAGCTGAAGTTGGACCCTTAACTGACTTAGCTATGCAGGTGCCCTGAAAATTAGCTGTTTTGATAGGTTTTTCTAATGTTTCTATTATTGAGAATATATTATGTGCAAAAGCCTGTGTAAGATTCTTTGGAATAAAAAATATAGTAAGTTATCTTAATCACTAAGAAACACAAAATAAGAGTTCACCATAAAAATAAACTACATTTTAAGTTGGTCCTATAATATTGCTTTAAGAATCAAAGGAATATGAAAAACATCACAAGTTGTCTGAGTCTTAGATCACACACTGCATTCACTAATTAATAACTTTTTATTATGTAATAATTATAGATTTACAGATAATAATTGTAAAGGCAGTACAAAGACTTTTGTTACCTACTTTTCCCTCATAGCTACTTCTTACATTTCTATGGTACATTTTTCAGAACTAAGAAATTAACCCTGGCATATTACTATTAACATTTTTTAGTTGATTTTCACAAGGCATTTTTTCCCATTAATATTATTTTTATACTACAGGATCCAAGCTACAATCTCCCATTGGATTTAGTGTTCTATCTCCTTAGTTTAAGACTATCTTTTTTTGGGGGGTGCCTGGGTGGCTCAGTCGGTTGAGCGTCCGACTTCGGCTCAGGTCATGATCTCACGGTCCGTGAGTTTGAGCCCCGCGTCGGGCTCTGTGCTGACAGCTCAGAGCCTGGAGCCTGCTTCGGATTCTGTGTCTCCCTCTCTCTCTGACCCTCCCCCATTCATGCTCTGTCTCTCTGTCTCAAAAATAAATTAAAAAAAATATTTAAAAAATTTTAAAAAAAAGACTATCTTTTTATGACCTACATAATTTTGAGTATACTGTTCTGGCTACCCAGACTCTAATTCAATTTGGGTTTTCTAATATTTTGCTCATCATTATAGCAAAGCATCACATAACATTTAAAACATCATAGCATTTATGTTAGCTCATCGGGGTGGGTTTTGAAGAATAATATTACAGAGGTGTGGTATCCTTTTTATCACATAATATCAGGGGGTGACTGATATAAATATGACTTATCACTGGTGCTGTTAACGTTGATTATTTTGTTAAAGTGGTGTCTGCCAGCTTCTTCCACTCTAAAGTTACTATTTTCCCTTTCTGTGATCCTCTTTGGAAGTGAGTCACTGATCCTCTTTGGAAGTGAGTCACTAAGTTCAGCCCACATGTGAATGAAAGGAAAGGATTAAGTTCTACCTTCTGGAAGGGAAACTGTGTTCATATATTTGGAATTCATTCATAAGGAAAGTTTGTCTCTTCTCCTTATTCAATATACATATTTTTAAAATATCATTATGGTCTTAACTGTATTTATTTTATGCTTTGAGTAATAATCCAACACTGCATTATTTATAAAGTTTTATCAGAATATAGATTGGGAACTGCTTACTTGTCCCATTGGGGAGTTGGGAGGTCTATGTCTCAAGGGAAGTGCTATCAGAAAAGGCAGGAAGGAAGAAGAGCAATACAAGCTAAGAGGAAACCAGTCCTAATTACTTCAAATAGCTTTACAGTTTGCTTTGATTTTTGCTTTCCTTCTTGAGACCTTGGGCTTCCTTTTCAGTGTTAACCTGTTGTTAAAGAGCACATGATATACAGCTAGATCTAGTTCTACATTTAATGGGACTTTACACAAAAAAGAAAAGTGACAAAGTGGCTTCCAGAAAGATTAGATGACTTACCTGAGGTCTACAGACTAGTTAAGGACAGAGCTGAAGGGATATCAAGATGAATGTGTCTTTTTGCCCATTGATCTAAGGGACAGACACCTTATTAGACAGGATAATGCACACCACTCTGGGGCTCCAAGACAGCCATCTTGAATTCATCTTCTTCCTGATATTCACACGTTTCATTGCTTTATCTTTCAAAAAGGATCACCTGAATCTCCCTGTGTGTGTTATGTCCCCTGGTCCCACATGTATATGCATGTGTGTGTATATGCCTGTGCATATATTCTGAGTGTTCCTCAGGATCCTCAAAATCAGTAACTGAATTCATTGTCTTCCTACAAACTTCTTGCTCCTCTTCTAGTATCCTCTATCTTGGTCAGTGATGCAATCACCCACCCGAGCTCCCAAGCAAGAAATCTTAATGACATTTTTGTTTACTAGTCACTGCGCTTTCCTCCATTATGTATCAAGAAGTTCTGTTGATTCTATTTCTTAAACTTTGTACAAATCTATCACCATTTCTCCATCCCTAGAGACAATGTCCAGGAGAGTCCCTCACCACCTTTCATCTCCACCTTTCATCTCCACCTTTCATCTCCTTTATTGGGTTATGACTCAAAGATCTTGTGTTTTTCCACTGCATTCATTGTTCACTGCACAGACACCAAGGTGTCTCATATAAATCCCAAGCCAATCATGTCACTTTGTTCTTGGTGGCATATGGTGACTCCCTAATGCCTAAAAGAATAAGATTAACAATAAAACAAAATTTTCATGCCGCTAAAATGTCCTCTGCTTGGTAATTCTTTAAAACTTACTATCTATATCTTCATTCCTCTATGTCCTTTCCTCTTCCTTGAATTCTCACCCCTTTTGAAAAACGTACTTATACTCTAAGACATTTTTCCTCCTAGAGTGACCTGCCAACCAGCAGTATCAACATCACCTAGGAACTTGTTAGAAATACAGAATGTTAAGCTCAACTTTGATCATTGATTAAGAATCAGAATTTTAATGGCATCCCAAGGTGATTCTCAAGCAAGCTGAAGATAAAGGAAAACTACAGTAAGACGTCTCAATTTCCATCTTCCCAAGAAAGTCTTTCCTGATATGCCCTTCACCTTTGTCAGGTGCCTGTCTCCCTGATCTCTACCTACTTCAATGTTGTGTTGGAATTATTTGTCAATAGAGAAAAGAGGTTTCATGTTCATCTTTGCATCCTCACAGCTCACTTGTATCCTCAGGGATCACTTTATTTCATCCCATAAATAACTACTAAGCACCTGTGATAGTCCAGTCACAGCACGAGGTGAAGAGGATGTCATTGGTGCCATTCCTGCTTATAGTCTGGGCATGAAGATGATGTTCATCAAAGAGAAACAGAGACTTTAATGATAGTCTTGCCAAATTATCTGAGACCCAAGTGTTGGAACTTCAAGGAGCAGATAAACATTCGTTGACCTCAGATGTGTCCCAGGGCTCCACAGTGACATGATTATATCTGTTCAAGGTCACCATTCACATACATAAATTCAAAACAGAGAAAACAAAGGTGTGGAGTTAATGATAATATTACTTACTCAGTCACCAAGTAGCTAGGACTGTACGCAGAAATTTTCATTCTTGGAAAAGTTTTTACAGTTACAGCTCCTAACCTGTTGTTTGATTGCCCTTTTCAGAACCCCTGCCACCTGATTTCTCATTCTTTATTTAAATACTGCCATAGTCAGAGAAATCTTCACACTCATAAGCAATCCATGACATCATCAGCTCTGACAGCTGACTTCCTCTTTATTGATTGAGTTGATAAGTTTATCTGTGCCTATTTTTAGCTCCCTGGATAGTCTCCTTGCCTTGAGTAACCCTCATGTTCTCCCTACTCACTACTTCCCAGCTGGTATACCTTATATGATTATCCCATCAAGGATTCTTCATCAAGAGGTTAATGCTGAAGGCAAGTGAGTTGCATCTCATTTAGAATCTCTGAATGACAGGCCACAGTCAGCCCACCTGAGGGGCAAGGAAGTTCAGGTATCCTCCATAACCCACCCAACATTGGTCAGAGGCTGTTTTAGGGGGCATATTGATTCTCTGGTGCTTCTGGTTTGCTCTATGGGAAAAATGAGTGTGTTCTACAGTGAGAACAAGTGCAGAGTAGGGAGCCTTCGAATGTAGAAATGAGTGCTGAGAAGGTATGAGCAAGAAACCAGCAATATCTGCTACAAAGAGGAGTGAGAGGGAGGGTGTGCATTCAGGTGTGCTTGTCAAAATAAAGACCTTGGCCACTGGAGAGCTGAAATATCAAAATAGATAGATAGGTAGATAGATAGATAAATAAATAAATACATTTTACAGTGTTTCCTTTAAGGAAACACAGTGAATAGTCTATAATCTACAAAAACAGTGAAGATAGCAGAGTAGCAGATATTTTTTATCAGATGTTGCCAAGACAACTCTAGCTGTTTCTATGCTGTCTTTGGAATGGCCTCACTCATAGCCAAGGCAACCCAAGTAACATAGCCAGAAAATCTGGAGAAAAATCCCTTCCATCTCTTTCCTTTCTCCAGAGGGTGCTCATGCTACCACCAGCTGCCCAGCTGCCCAGTCATGCCAAGTATCTGAGGAGCTGCTACTCACAGAATAAAGGAACATGGAGTCAATGGAATCCCTTGGTCAAGGTCCACCTGCACTATTTCTTATTCCTTAAACCTTACAAGAATCACCTCCACCCTCAGAGTGCCCCTGCCTTCTCTGAAGGTGTTTTCATGAAGACCAAGGCAATAAAGACAAGGATACTATTCTGAGCACAAAACCTACTCTCTTTTTCATTCAGAAATAATCTTTCAGGAATTCATAATCCCTTATGAAGGTGGTAGCAGCAAGGCTCCTAAACTCAGGGCACTAGCTGTGTGGGAAAGACTTTTATTTTATCTATAAATGTGATCTGTTAGGTGTAAGCCCCCTAGAATGCCTCTAATTAGGTGGGTAGCTTTTTGGTCTCTCCAAACACCTAGGAAGGGACCTCCATTTTTAGACATGGAGGACTGGGAGAGTGGAGTACAGCAGCCAAAAGAGAAGAAAGTTCTAGCTAATTAACTATGAGCTGGAGAGGGAAAGAAGTAGTGAGAAAGTTGGGGAAAATGGTGATTTTAACTATTAGAAGCTAAATTAAATTAAATTAAATTTTTTAAGAGGGAAAAAACCCTGTAAATGTTAGATGGCTATATAAGGAAGTAGTTTGTTCTGGGTTGTTTTAAGATACATTCTTTATCCAGGGCCCTGTAACAAACCTTAAAAAAAGTACGGTGACATTTTTTTATCTCAAACTAGTAAAATGAGTCTAGCCACAGTGACATTTTTCCAGTTGGCACAATCATGAATCACTCCTTTCTCAAAGGACTTAATTAATGTCAGTGCAAGAGCCTCTCTATTCTCCCCATATTTATCATTCAGAAATAAAATCTGTTTACTTACTATGCATGCCAAAGAATAGATTAAACTGATAAGGACAATTCTAAGATTAACAAGTGCAATTTACTTGTCAGAGGCATTTTATCATTTCACTGAGTCTTTCCCTCCACAGGAAAGTTGTGTGTTGATATTTTGCAACAGAGACCAGACTGGGTCCAGCTGTAAATCAGTATTTCTCTGTTGGTGGGGTAGACTGGGGGATGCCCTTCCAGCTCTTCTGCTACTACCAAAGCAGAAAAATAAGAAAGGACCTCTCCTTATACTCTCTAAGTTAAAGAAAGCTTTAAGTATATTGCTATAGTAAAAAGGACCACAAAAGGAAATAAAAAAAAATATTAGAGGGGCAAAAATAGGGACATAAAATCTATAGACACTATCTATGTTTCTTAAATGAAGGCATAAGTATACATATTATTTGTAACTATAGCATATGAATCATAATGACAGCTAGACAAACTAAAAATATACTATAAATCCTCCAAATTACCAGAAGGCAAATACATGTACGTGAAAAGAGAGAGAGAGAGAGAGAGAGAAGGAGGGAGAGGGAGAGAGAGAGGAAAAGAGGCAGGGAGAGAAGGAGGGAGGAAAATGGAGGTGGGGGGAAGGAGGGAAGAGAGAAGGAGAGCAAATTAAAAAAAATGTAAGGCAATTCCTAAAGTAAATAAGGGAAATGGACAGTATATTGAAAATTAAGCTAATGACACATAAAAGATAAAATGTAATGTTCAATCAGTACATTTAGATGAAGTAACACTAATAAATGAAGGTAGGATAAACATACCTATTTGACAAAAGACTTGCAGAATGAGGTACATATAAAAGGAACAAATACAAACAGAATGGGCAAAGACTTACCAGGCCAATGCTAATGAAAAGAAAGCTAGACATCACAATAATATTAGACAAGCATGGGGCTAACACATAAAGTGATAATCTGTATTAGAGCAAAAGGGATAGCAAATGTTAATGTATGGTACCACCCACAGTGATACGCAGCTGCATGTTACATACCCATTAACAAAGAAAAAAACCCATAAAGCATAGCTCTAGACACTTCTAGAGTAAATCAACAACAACAACAACAACAACAACAAACCAGAAGTAGTAAGAAATTAACTTACTCTTATGATATCATGATTGATTGAGTGGATATGAATTTACAATGAATTAAGGAGGTAGAGCAGTTGTTCTGAGCTAGCCTCAGCATGCCCTGGTGAGCTTGTTCAGTGGTTTACAAACCACTGAGCCCCACCCCAAACTTTCTGCTTCAGTTAGGCTGGTATTCTGGCTGGTATTCTGGTATTCTGCCCAGTGGTAATTCAGTGAAAAACTAATAAATAAATAAATAAATAAATAAATAAACAAATAAAACAAAACATACATATGTATATATCTGAGAAAAAAATAGTTCCACTGAAAGGTGTGGAATCATGAAGACAAGGTTGATTCAACAAAAAACTGGTAGCAGAAATCTCCAGGAAGGAAGAAGTTTTAGGCTGGTGGTTCCCCCAACCTGGATTCTTCTAAGAGAACCCAGAGGGGACTGCTGTAGAGCCTGGAGGTAACTGTAGCCCCATTGTGAAAACAGCAAGTTCTGGGGGTTCAGAGAAGTGACAACGTCTGCAGATGATTCCCCTAGCACAGAAAGGAAATTCGGTACCCAAGTCTGTCTATTTTCAAAATTTAGGCACGTTTCATCCCACTTGGGAGATAAGGAGGAAGAGTCCCACTCCTCTCTTGGTCTTACATCTCCTCAGCTTCTGTGGTGGTGAATTTTTCCTTGAAGCATAACTTCTGTTTCTGTCCTCATTAATTTTTTTTTTTTTTTTAGTTTGGTATCTGACCACATACCAAGTACTTTACACGCATTCTTCTACAGAATAGCTTTGCAAGGCACATTTATTATCCACATTTGATGGATGAGGTCTCTGAGGTCGGTGAGGTTAACTGGATGCAGTGAGTGCTGATGAGGGGCTTGAATCCCTATCTAACTTGATCCAACACCAGTGTATTTCAGGGCTACAAGATACTTCCCTCTTCCCATCTCATTTTCCTTCTGGTCTACTAACGTCCTTTCTTTTCTGCCATTTGGCTCCTTCTCTTAGCAAGGAAGGGTGGGGCTAGTCAGCTTTTTCTTCTTTTATTTTTTTTTCCTTTTTTCCTGGTTCTTTCCCAGGAAGCAGTCAAGTCCATACAAGTCTTAGTCAAAATAGCCTCCCATGGTCACATTCCACTATATGCTTAAACTCCTCTTACTTCTTGACATTTTGCTCTGGATGTCATCAGAATAGTCAGTTATTGACAGTCATGATATCCCACATGGTGTCCTCACATGGCTTGCCATGCCCTAGGGCCTGATTCTCAGTTATGAAAGTCTCCAAAAATGGCAGCATCTTAGGCAAGAAACAAGTCTCACTAGTTCTTCCTAATTCTTGTTTTTTTTTATTTTTTTATTTTTTAAAATTTACATCCAGACTAATTAGCATATAGTGAAACAATTATTTCAGGAGTAGATTCCTTAATGCCCCTTACACATTTAGCCCATACCCCCTCCACAACCCCTCCAGCAACCCTCAGTTAGTTCTCCATATTTATGAGTCTCTTCTGTTTTGTCCCCCTCCCTGTTTTGATATTATTTTTGTTTCCCTTCCCTTATGTTCATCTGTTTTGTCTCTTAACGTCCTCATATGAGTGAAGTCATATGATTTTTGTCTTTCTCTGACTAATTTCACTTAGTATAATACCCTCCAGTTCCATCCACGTAGTTGCAAATGGCAAGATTTCATTCTTTTTGTTTGCCCAGTAATACTCCATTGTGTGTGTGTGTGTGTATACCACATCTTCTTTATCCATTAATCCATCGAGGGATATTTGGGCTCTTTCCATACTTTGGCTATTGTTGACAGTGCTGCTATAAACATGGGGGTGCATTTTTCCCTTTGAAGCAGCATACCTGCATCCCGTGGATAAATGCCTAGTAGTGTGATTGTTGGGTCATAGGGTAATTCTATTTTTATTTTTTTGAGGAACCTCCATACTGTTTTCCAGAGTGGCTGCACCAGCTTGCATTCCCACCAACAATGCAAACGAGATCCTCTTTCTCCGCATCCTTGCCAACGTCTGTTGCCTGAGTTGTTAATGTTGTGGTTTTGATTTGTATTTCCCTGATGATGAGTGATGTTGAGAATTTTTTTCATGTGTTGGTTGGCCATCTGGATATCTTCCTTGGAGAAGTGTCTATTCATGTCTTTCACCTGTTTATTCACTGGATTATTTGTTTTTTGGGTGTTGAGTTTGATAAGATCTTTATGGATTTTGGATACTAACCCTTTATCTGATATGTCATTTGCAAATATCTTCTCCCATTCGGTCAATTGCCTTTTAGTTTTGCTGATTGTTTCTTTCACTGTGCCGAAGCTTTTTGTTTTGATGAGGTCCCACTAATTCATTTTTGCTTTTGTTTCCCTTGCTTCTGGAGACGTGTTGAGAAAGAAGTTGCTATGGGCAAAATCAAAGAGGTTTTTGCCTGCTTTCTCCTCAAGGATTTTGATGGCTTCATGTCTTACACTTAGGTCTTTCATCCATTTTGAGTTTATTTTGTGTATGGTGTAAGAAGTGGTCCAGGTTCATTCTTCTGCATGTCACTGTCCAGTTTTCCCAGCACTACTTGCTGAAGAGACCGTCTTTATTCCGTTGGATATTCTTCCCTGCTTTGTCAAAGATTAGTTGGCCATAGGTTTGTGGGTCCATTTCTGGGTTTCCTATTCTATTCCATTGATCTGAGTGTCTGTTCTTGTGCCAGTACCATACTGTTTTGATGATTACAGCTTTGTAGTATAGGTTGAAGTCTGGGATTGTGATGCCTCCTGCTTTGGTTTTCTTTTTCAAGATTGTTATGGCTATTCAGGATCTTTTATGGTTCCATACAAATTTTAGGATTATTTCTTCTAGCTTTGTGAAGAATGCTGGTGTTACTTTCATAGGGATTGCATTGCATATGTAGATTGCTTCAGGTAGTATTGACATTTTAACAATATTTCTTCATCCTATCCAGGAGCATGGAATCTTTATGCATTTTTTTTGTGTCTTCTTCAATTTCTTTCATAAGCTTTCTATAGTTTTCAGTGTATAGATTTTTCACCTCTTTGGTTAGATTTTTTCCTAGGTATTTTATGGTTTTTTGTGCAACTGTAAATTGGATTGATTCCTTGATTTCTCTTTCTGTCACTTCATTGTTGCTGTATAGTAATTCAACCGATTTCTGTGCGTTGATTTTATATCCTGCAACTTTGCTGAATTCATGAATCAGTTCTAGCAGTTTTTTGGTGGAATCTTTTGGGCTTTCCATATAGAGTATCATGTCATCTGCAAAGAGTGAAAGTTTGATCTCCTCCTGGCTGATTTTGATACCTTTTATTTCTTTGTGTTGTCTGATTGCAGAGGCTAAGACTTCCAATACTATGTTGAATAACAGTGGTGAGAGCGGATATCCCTGTCTTGTTCCTGACCTTAGGGGGAAAGCTCTCAGTTTTCCCCCATTGAGGATGGTATTAGCATTGGGTCTTTCATATATGGCTTTTATGCTCTTGAGGTACGATCCTTCTATCCTGACTTTCTTGAGGGTTTTTAATCAAGAAAGGATGCTGTATTTTGTCAAATGCTTTCTCTGCATAGCAATCCAGGCCTTCCTAAAGAAGGAAGAAAGATCTCAGATACACAACCTAACCTAATGCCTTAAGGAGCTGGAAAAAGAACAGCAAATAAAACCCAAAACCACCAGAAGACATGAAATAATAAAGATTAAAGCAGAAATTAATGTTATTGAAACAAACAACAAAACCCCAGTAAAACAGATCAATGAAACCAGAAGATGGTTCTTTGAAAGAATTAACAAAATTGAGAAACCATTAGCCAGTTTGATCAAAAAGAAAAAGGAAAGGACCCAAAGAAATAAAATAAAGAAAGAGGAGAGATCACAACCAACACAACAGAAATAAAAACAATAATAAGAGAATATTATGAGCAATTATATGCCAATAAAATGGGTAATCTGGAAGAAATGGACAAATTCCTAGAAACATATACACTACCAAAACTGAAACAGGAAGAAATTGAAAATTTGAACAGATGCATAACCAGTAAGGAAATAGAATTAGTAGTCAAAACTCTACCAAAAAACAAGAGTCCAGGGCCAGATGGCTTTCCAGGGGAATTCTACCAAACATTTAAGGAAGAGTTAACACCTATTCTCTTGAAACTGTTCCAAAAATAGAAATGGAGGGAAAAGTTCCAAACTCTTTCTATGAAGCCAGCATTACCTTGATTCCAAAACCAGACAGACCACACTAAAAAGGAGAACTATAGACCAATTTCCCTGATGAACATAGACGCAAAAATCCTCAAAAGATATTAGCCAACCAGATCCAACAATACATTAAAAACAAATTATTCACCATGACCAAGTGGGATTTTTACCTGGGATACAGGGCTGGTTCAATATCTGCAAAACAATTAATGTGATTCATCACATCAATAGTTCTTCCTAATTCTTAAACTTAGAAATCATTTGTCTTTAAGGTGCTTTTGAATTTTCCATGTTGACCTGATAACTTAACTCTCAGAATTTTGAAGACACTATGCTACCATCTTTGTCTGCCTGTCCTGTTGATTAGAAGGCAACTTCAAAAGAAGTGTATCAGACCAAGAAATCTAATCCAAACCCTGATTTCAGCACTATCAGAGCAGCCAAGTGAGGGTGGTCTCCAGGAGCCCTCCCTTGCTAGACATTCTGATAGTTCACCAGTGCCCTCTGGGAATGCAATGTTGGACTCAATCCTGAAGTCTGGAAAACTCTAGACTTTAAAAAGATAGTCATACTCCAAAAATTCAGATAGCAAAACAAACAGGATTGAAGAGCCTGAGGACATTCCCTTATTTTCCAACAATTTCCAAAGTGTTTTCAGCTGAACAAAACCCCAAACACATTTTGTAAAGCCCTTCCCCTTTAAAAATGTTAAATCCACATGTCAAACTAAGAGAAATCATCTACATATGAAGCTGATTCATTCATTATTAACTAATGTGAAGCTTGGTAAAGAGTAAATTGATGGTCAAGAAGCCTCTTTTGGTGGCCTGAGGACTTCTTTGCTCTAGATTGTCCGCCCAAAGAAGGAGAATGAAAAGAGTGGACTGTAGACTCCTTACCTGAATTAATATCTTCCGTTGGCCAAGCTCTTGTCCCTTTACATCATCAATGAAGCATACATAATTACCAGAAAACAGTGGCTGTGAGTAGGATGAACATTGGGTCATATAAGTCCCCTTGCCCATTCACCACACCCTTAAAGAATGGCTCTCAAATCTTTGCCTTGCCTCCAACCATGATCCTGGTTGAAAGACATGAACTTTTCTCTCCTAATTATCTCAGCAGCTGACTTTCTGGTCTTATTGACTGCCCTTCTGCCCCTGTTTAACCCACACCTTCCAACTATCCCTCTGTTTTTAAATGATATTGTCAATAATGTTACTTCTATGCTCAGGAATAACTTCTGACATCTCTCTCACCAGAAATCTTTACAGTCTCTGTGTTATTTTACACTGCTAACTCTAATACCTCCTTCCACACACCAACAGAGCAGCCGTAGCTAACTTGGCCTTTTTAAAAACATGCTATTTTATCCCTCTTCTTGATCTCTTCTTCCTTCATCGCTGTCTCTGAAATTATTTTCTCTAAAGACCCATGTAAATAACACCTTTTCTGTGAAGCTATCCGGATTTTTAACTTATATTTTAAAATAATTTTAGATATATAGGACCATGCAAAAGTAATACAGAGTCCCTGTACTATTTCCCCATCTTTCCTTAATGCCAAAAATCTTACCTAACCGTAGTACATGTATCAAAACCAAGATATTCATGTTGGTGCAATACCATTAAATAAACTAAGAATGAATTTGAATTTCACCGGATTGCTAGTCTTTCCACAGGTGTCTTTTTTTCCTCTTCTGGGGTCCAATCCAATATCTCACTTTACATGTAATTGTTGTGTTTCTTTGATCTTCTGAAAACTGTGATGGTTCCATAGTCTTTCTCTTCATGCCCTTGACATCTGTAATGAGCATTCATCATTTATTTTGATGAATGTCCTATAGTTTGGGATTGTCTGAAGTTTTGCAAAGCTATGTGTGATTTCCCCACATTGGATATAATTATTTATCCTCTATGCTCCTCTAGCAGTTATTCCTCACAGGTGCACTGACCGCTTGTCTACTCCAGTACCACTGAGGAGAATGACTGTTTTATTCATTGGCTCTCCCTGATACATATCATCTTAATAGTCAATATATGCCAGTCAAACCACTGAGTGAATGAATAAATTAATGATGAGCAAAAAGTAAACAAAACAAAACACCAGAAACTTTTCAATAGAAAACAAGGTTATTTTTAAAAAGGGGGGGGGGGGAAGGCGATAGTCTCACAGAAGGCCAAAATAGTAGTTGCTTTTACTGACATCTCAGGAAAATGAAATTTCAAGAGGAGATGGTTTCTGTGAACGGAAATAAATGGATGTCCAAGAACTTAGACTCCTCTTCTGAAAGATCCAGAGTACATTCTTGGCTCAATGCTTTAGTGCCTTTGGTTGTACCACTTGAGTGTCTACCAATATTCTTCCTCACAGAACAGATGGAACACTGTGTCCTGCTAAATTTGTGTTTCTCCAAAGAAGTAAGTCTTATAGAGCATCTCAGTTGACTGCTAACTGTGTATGTGACATTCAAAAGATTAGTAATATAAAGAACAAAAAGTATAGATTCTTCACCTCAACTCCAAGTATATAAATGTCATGCAGTAAAGAACCTTTCTTACTCAAAGTTATCATGCTTATTTTACTTTTTTTTTTCAGACAAGAGTTTATGAAATGAAGTGTTGAGAGAAACAGGACATTCTTAGGATCACCATTGATAGAATGTGAGACACCTATTCAGTAAATATTTATTGATTGCCCGCATGTGCAAGATGGTTGTGGAAGGGGCAAAGAGCCGCCAGGGAATTTCAGATATCATGAGTTTCTGGAATTTGTGTTTATTTAGGGAAATATGATTCCCAGAACATTATAATTCTCAGTGATTATCATTAGTCCCAAACTGCCCATGCTTTACACAACTAGTCTAACACATACTTCCCTTCCTTTTACTTCAGATTCCCTACACTTTATCTCATGCCTAATAGCTCAGGAGAGAGCTCCACCCAGAACTCCATTATTTTACATCTTTCTTTTTTTTTTAATTAAGCTTTTTTTTATTATGAAATTTATTGTCAAATTGGTATCCATACAACACCCAGTGCTCATCCCAACAGGTGCCCTCCTCAATACCCATGACCCACCCACCCCTCCCTCCCACCCCCCATAAACCCTCAATTTGTTCTCAGTTTTTAGGAGTCTCTTATGTTTTGGCTCCCTCCCTCTCTAACCATTTTTTTTCTTCCCTTCCCACATGGTCTTCTGTTAAGTTTCTCAGGATCCACATAGGAGTGAAGACATATGGAATCAGTCCTTCTCTGTATGACTTATAACACTCTCCAGCTCCATCCATGTTGCTACAAAAGGCCATATTTCATTATTTCTCATTGCCAAGTAGTATTCCATTGTGTGTATAAACCACAATTTCTTTATCCATTCATTAGTTGATGGACATTAAGTCTCTTTCCATAATGTGGCTATTGTTGAGAGTGCTGCTATAAACATTGGGGTACAAGTGCCCCTATGCATCAGCACTCCTGTATCCCTTGGGTAGACTCCTAGCAGTGCTATTGCTGAGTCATAGGGTAGATCTATTTTTAATTTTTTTTTTTAATTTTTTTTTTCAACGTTTTTTTTTTATTTATTTTTGGGACAGAGAGAGACAGAGCATGAACGGGGGAGGGGCAGAGAGAGAGGGAGACACAGAATCGGAAACAGGCTCCAGGCTCTGAGCCATCAGCCCAGAGCCTGACGCGGGGCTCGAACTCACGGACCGCGAGATCGTGACCTGGCTGAAGTCGGACGCTTAACCGACTGCGCCACCCAGGCGCCCCTATTTTTAATTTTTTGAGGAACCTCCACACTGTTTTCCAGAGCGGCTGCACCAGTTTTCATTCCCACCAACAGTGCAAGAGGGTTCCCGTTTTTCCACATCCTCTTCAGCATGTATAGTCTCCTGTTTTGTTCATTTTGGCCACTCTGACTGGCATGAGGTGATATCTGAGTGTGGTTTTGATTTGTATTTCCCTGATGAGGAGCGACATTGAGCATCTATTCATGTGCCTGTTGGCCATCTGGATGTCTTCTTTAGAGAAGTGTCTATTCATGTTTTCTGCCCATTTCTTCACTGGATTATCTGTTTTTTGGGTGTGGAGTTTGGTGAGCTCTTTATAGATTTTGAATACTAGCCCACTGTCTGATATGTCAATTGCAAATATGCTTTCCCATTCTGTTGGTTGCCTTTTACTTTTGTTGATTGTTTCCTTTGCTGTGCAGAAGCTTTTTATCTTCATGAGGTCCCAATAGTTCATTTTTGCTTTTAATTCCCTTGCCTTTGGGATGTGTCAAGTAAGAAATTGCTGCAGCTGAGGTCAGAGAGGTTTTTTCCTGCTTTCTCCTCTAGGGTTTTGATGGTTTCCTGTCTCACATTTAGGTCCTTTATCCATTTTGAGTTTATTTTTGTGAATGGTGTAAGAAAGTGGTCTAGTTTCATCCTTCCACATGTTGCTGTCCAGTTCTCCCAGCACCATTTGTTAAAGAGACTGTCTTTTTTCTATTGGATATTCTTTCCTGCTTTGTCAAAGATGAGTTGGCCATACTTTTGTGGGTCTAGTTCTGGGGTTTCTATTCTATTCCATTGGTCTATGTGTCTGTTTTTGTGCCAATACCATGCTGTCTTGATGATTACAACTTTGTAGTAGAGGCTAAAGTCTGGGATTGTGATGCCTCCTGCTTTGGTCTTCTTCAAAATTTCTTTGGCTATTCAGGGCTGTTTGTAGTTCCATACAAATTTTAGGATTTCTTGTTCTAGCTTTGAGAAGAATGCTGGTGCAATTTTGATTGGGATTGCATTGAATGTGTAGATAGCTTTGGGTAGTATTGACATTTTGACAATATTTATTCTTCCAATCCATGAGCAGGGAATGTTTTTCCATTTCTTTATATCTCCTTCAATTTCCTTCATAAGCTTTCTATAGTTTTCAGCATACAGATCTTTTACATCTTTCGTCAGGTTTATTCCTAGGTATTTTATGATTCTTGGTGCAATTGTGAACAGGATCAGTTTATTTGTCTTTCTGTTGCTTCATTATTAGTGTATAAGAATGCAACTGACTTCTCTACATTGATTTTGTATTCTGCACCTTTGCTAAATTTATGTGTCATTTCTAGCAGACTTTTGGTGGAGTCTATCAGATTTTCCATGTATAGTATCATGTCATCTGCAAAAAGTGAAAGCTTAACTTCATCTTTGCCAGTTTTGATGCCTTTGATTTCCTTTTGTTGTCTGATTGCTGATGCTAGAACTTCCAACACTATGTGAAACAACAGCGGTGAGAGTGGACATCTCTGTTGTGTTCCTGATCTCAGGGAGAAAGCTCTCAGTATTTCCCCATTGAGGATGATATCAGCTGTGGACTTTTCATAAAGGGTTTTTATGATGTTTAAGTATGTTTCTTCTATCCTGACTTTCTCGAGGGTTTTCATTAAGAAAGGATGCTGAATTTTGTCAAATGCTTTTTCTGCATCGATTGACAGGATCACATGGTTCTTTTCTTTTATTAATGTGATGTATCACATTGATTGATTTGCGAATGTTGAACCAGCCCTGCAGCCCAGGAATGAATCCCACTTGATCATGGTGAAGAATTCTTTTTATATGCTGTTGAATTCGATTTGCTAGTATCTAATTGAGAATTTTTGCATCCATATTCATCAGGGATATTGGCCTGTAGTTCTCTTCTTTTACTGGGTCTCTGCCTGGTTTAGGAATCAAAGTAATGCTGGCTTCATAGAATGAGTCTGGAAGTTTTCCTTCCCTTTCTATTTCTTGGAATAGCTTGAGAAGGATAGGTATTATTTCTGCTTGAAAAGTCTGGTAGAACTCCCCTGGGAAGCCATCTGGTCCTGGACTCTTTTATTTGTTGGGAGATTTTTGATAACCGATTCAATTTCTTCGCTGGCTATGGGTCTGTTCAAGCTTTCTATTTCTTCTTGTTTGGGTTTCGGAAGTGTGTGGGTGTTTAGGAATTTATCCATTTCTTCCAGGTTGTCCAGTTTGTTGGCATATAATTTTTCATAGTATTCTCTGATAATTGCTTATATGTCTGAGGGATTGGTTGTAATAATTCCATTTTCATTCATGATTTTATCTATTTGGGTCATCTCCCTTTTCTTTTTGGGAAGCCTGGCTAGAGGTTTATCAATTTTGTTTCTTTTTTCAAAAAAACACCTCTTGGTTTCATTGATCTGCTCTACGGTTTTTTTAGATTCTATATTGTTTATTTCTGCTCTGATCTTTATTATTTATCTTCTTCTGCTGGATTTGGGGTGTCTTTGCTCTTCTGCTTCTATTTCCCTTAGGTGTGCTGTTAGATTTTGTATTTGGGAGTTTTCTTGTTTCTCGAGATAGGTCTGGATTGCAATGCATTTTCCTCTCAGGACTGCCTTTGCTGCATCCCAAAGTGTTTGGATTGTTGTGTTTTCATTTTCGTTTGTTCCCATATATTTTTTAATTTCTTCTCTAATTGCCTGGTTGACCCATTCATTCTTTAGTAAGGTGTTCTTTAACCTTCATGCTTTTGGAGGTTTTCCAGACTTTTTCTTGTGGTTGATTTCAAGCTTCATCGCATTGTGGTCTGAAAGTATGTATGGTATGATCTCAATTCTTGTATACTTATGAAGGGCTGTTTTGTGACACAGTATGTGATTTATCTTGGCGAAGGTTCCATGTGCACTCGAGAAGAAAGTATACTCTGTTGCTTTGGAAAGCAGAGTTCTAAATACATCTATCAAGTCCATCTGATCCAGTGTATCATTCAGGGTCTCTGTTTCTTTATTGATCCTGTGTCTAGATGATCTATCCAATGTTGTAAGTGGAGTATTAAAGTCCCCTGCAATTACCACATTCTTATCAATAAGTTTGCTTATGTTTGTGAGTAATTGTTTTATATATTTGGGGGCTCCTGTATTTGGCACATAGACATTTATAATTGTTAGCTCTTCCTGATGGATAGACCCTGTAATTATTATATAATGCCCTTCTTCATCTCTTGTTACAGCCTTTAATTTGAAGTCTAGTTTGTCTGATATAAGTATGGCTACTCCATCTTTCTTTTGACTTCCAGTAGCCTGATAGATAGTTTTCCATCCCCTCACTTTCAATCTGAAGGTGTCCTCAGGTCTAAAATAAATCTCTTGTAGACAGCAAATAGATGGGTCTTGGTTTTTTATCCATTCTGATACCCTATGTCTTTTGGTTGGCGCATTTAGTCCATTTACATTCAGTGTTATTATGGATAGATATGGGTTTAGAGTCATTGTGATGTCTGTAGGTTTCATGCTTGCAGTGATGTCTCTGGTATTTTGTCTCATAGGATCCCCCTTAGGATCTCTTGTAGGGCTGGTTTAGTGGTGATGAATTCCTTTAGTTTTTGTTTGTTTGGGAAGACCTTTATCTCTCCTTCTATTCTAAATGACAGACTTGCTGGATAAAGGATTCTCGGCTGCATATTTTTTTTCTGTTTATCCCTTTGAAGATTTCCTGAAATTCCTTTCTGGCCTGCCAAGTTTCAGTAGACAGATCTGTGATGAGTCTTATCGGTCTCTCTTTATATGTTAGAGCATGTTTATCCCTAGCTGCTTTCAGAATTCTCTCTTTATCCTTGTATTTGCCAGTTTCACTATGATAGGTCATGCAGAAGATCGATTCAAGTTACATCTGAAGGGAGTTCTCTGTGCCTCTTGGATTTCAATGCCTTTTTCCTTCCCCAGTTCAGGGAAGTTCTCAGCTATTATTTCTTCAAGTACACCCTCAGCTCCTTTCCCTCTCTCTTCCTCCTCTGGAATCCCAATTATGCATACATTATTTTGCTTAATTATGTCACTTAGTTCTCTAAGTCTCCCCTCATACTCCTGGATTTTTTTATCTCTCTTTTTCTCAGCTTCTTCTCTTTCCATAATTTTATCTTCTAATATACCTATTCTGTCCTCTGCCTCTTCAATCCGAGCTGTGGTCATCTCCATTTTATTTTGCAGCTCATTTATAGCATTTTTTAGCTGCTCCTGACTGTTTCTTAGTCCCTTGATCTCTGTAGCAATAGATTCTCTGCTGTCCTCTATACTTTTTTCAAGCCCAGCAATTAATTTTATGACTATTATCTTAAATTCATTTTCTGCTATATTGCTTAAATGGTTTTGATCAGTTCGTTAGCTGTCGCTACTTCCTGGAGTGTCTTTTGAGGAGAATTCCTCTGTTTCATCATTTTGGATAATCCCTGGAGTGGCATGGAACTGCAGGGTCTTCCTCTGTGCTGTCTGGAATAACTTGCGTTGGTGGGTGGGGCCGCAGTCAGACCTGATGTCTGCCCCAGCCCACCACTGGGGCCACAGTCAGACTGTTGTGTAACTTCTCATCCCCTCTCCCAGGGGCAGGACTCACTGCGAGTGGTGTGGCCTTTGTCTGGGCTACTTGCACATTGCCAGGTTTGTGGTGCTGCTTCAATGGGATCTGGAGTATTAGCCGGGGTTGATCCGCAAGGTGCACAGTGGCGGGAGGGGCAGGCTCAGCTCGCTTTGCCTTCAGTGGTCCACTTTGGAAGGGGCCCTTGTGGCACCGGGAGGGAGGCAGACCTGTCAGAGGGATCGATCTGCAGAAGCACAGTGTTGGGTGTTTGCGTGGTGCAAGCAACTTCCATGACAGGAACTGGCTCCTTTTCGGATTTTGGCTAGGGGATGGGCGAGGGAGACAGCACTTCCCAGCGCCTTTGTTCCCTGCCAAGCTGAGCTCTGTCCTCCAGGGCTCAACAACTCTCCCTCCCACCCCCCAGCAGAGCTGTTGACTTATAACATTCCAGATGTTAAGTCCCACTGGCTGTCAGAACACACTCCGTCTTGCCCCTCTGCTTTTGCAAGCCAGACTTGGGGGCTCTGCCTTGCCGGGTGGACTGGCTGCCCCTCCACCACCCTGGCTCCCTCCCACCAGTCCGTTTAGCGCCCACAGCCTCTCCGCCCTTCCTACCCTCTTCTGTGGGCCTCTCGTCTACGCTTGGCTCCAGAGAGTCCATTCTGCTAGTCTTCTGGTGGTTATCGGGGTAAATTAGACAGATGTGGGTGGAATCTAAGCAATCAGCAGGATGCAGTGAGCCCAGTGTCCTCCTTTGCCACCATCTTCTTAATTCTATTTTACATCTTTCTATGAGCATGTCCATGGAGTTTGGATTTACATAGAAGTGCTCTTGCCTTATATGGAGTTTGGCATTAGAAATTTCTATTGACCATACTGGCCATTAGGTCATCCCATTTTTTTTTAAATCCAAGGAAATGATTTTTCTAAGAACTGAAATACTTGGAGAAGACTTTGTCTCTCCTAACAAAATAACCTAATTTATTTTATTATAAGGAAAGCTTTGCAACCCATTTTTTTTCTTTTTTCTGCTTTGGATACTATGAAATTTGGGTACTCTTCATGCTTGAAGAGACATCCATTTTGGGGGCAAAATTTATCTTCACTATTGCCTCCTTCCTAATTACCATGATCAATAATAAAAGACTAAGTTTTTAAAATTTATTTTAATAGTATAAATTTTTGTTGTTGCTGTTATGTTGTTTCTAGTCTTTTCTGGGAGTAGGTAGTATGCATAAATAGAAAAATGATAGATGATGACAGATAGATAGATAGATCTAATTAGTTATGAAGATCGGAAGAATTAGCCATATAGTTGACTTTTATTGGCAGAACACAGAGAATATTTTGAAAATCCATTTTCAAACAATGTTAGCAAACCATCATGCTCCAAACTCAGATCAGAATTACTCTGTAAACTTTTATTTGCTATAAAAACTGGAAGAAAGCTTTCGAATTATGATCCAGTTTTCCAAATCAAGACGTTCTTCTCTGAAGTACTGTGGGAAAGATTTAGCTGAACATCCTAACTAATACAGTCTGGTGAGACCAAGTGTAAATTCACAATTTATACCAAGAAGCTTCCAGAAACAGTAGAATAATACCGCCAAAGAGATAGAAGGAATCTTCAGGGGCACAAACTGATGAGTTTTGCTTTATACTCATGTATATCAAATACAGCTGAAAAACAGACCATAAAAGAATGTGCATGTTTATAAACTAAGAAGTTTCCACTTTGTCTAACCTCTGATGAAACCAGAGGCCTTAGGAGGCTTTGTTTTCTGGAGAAGTCATAAAACTTTCAGATGTCTTGTTCTTTCAGAAATGGTCTTCCAGTTATTGACAGGGAACACATTTATTATTCTAGCTTGAAACCCAAAGACACTCCAAATCCATATAAAAACTTATAAGAGTCTCCCACACCCCTGAGTTCTCATATGATGTGGAATGTTTATGTATGTTTGCACCTATTAAGGCGCTAAAATGAGGCTCACTCCATGTTGAAGACCATCGATGAAATTTAATAATATAATCATAAAAGCTTATATAGTCATAATATAAAATTACTATTTACAAAGTAATAGCTTAAGTCTATAAAATAGAGAACAGTTCAGTTTCATTTTCCTCCATATTTCCTTCATATTTATTCTCTGAAAAATATTTCTGTGTGTGTGTGTGTGTGTATGTGCATAACAAATTATATCTACCTCAAATAAGACATATCATGTTAAACAAATGCACGCTTGTGGAGAACCTAGCTACTGCCTTGGCTGTGCTTGGAACATCCCCATCACTTTGCTAGTAAATATGCTGTTGCTGTGGTTTCCCATCAATATCCATGATCATGTTGGTTTCTGACAGTGATGGATTGAAAAATGTTGACCACTTCTTTTTCTTTTTCTTTTTTTTTTTTTTTTTTTTTTTTAATTTATTTTTGGGACAGAGAGAGACAGAGCATGAACGGGGGAGGGGCAGAGAGAGAGGGAGACACAGAATCGGAAACAGGCTCCAGGCTCCGAGCCATCAGCCCAGAGCCCGACGCGGGGCTCGAACTCACGGACCGCGAGATCGTGACCTGGCTGAAGTCGGCCGCCTAACCGACTGCGCCACCCAGGCGCCCCGACCACTTCTTTTTCTTGAATGAAACTCTATTTGGCAAGAGTATAAATTCTTTTAATATAATGTTAGATGTATTAATATTTGATTATTTTATTTTTGCCTTTGTATTCATCTGTAAAATTGGCTACTAGTTTTCTCCTCCTCCTCCTCCTCCTCTTTCTACTTCTTTTTCAATTGCCTTATTCAGAATGGTTTTGCAACCAGTTCATATTCTCTTAAAATGTATTTTTCTGAGGCAGTTTATTTTATAAACACATTATCTATTCCTTAAAAATTAGGTGTTATTATTATACAACAGCATTTGGGTGTGGGGCCTTTTGAAAGGATAGATTTGAGAAACTTTACATTTTCTTTAATTTTTTTAATGTTTATTCATTTTTGAGAGACAGACCTTGAGCAGGGAGGGACAGAGAGAGAGGGAGACACAGAATCTGAAGCAGGCTCCAGGTTCTGAGCCATCAGCACAGAGCCCAACACCAGTCTCAAACTCACAAACCGTGAGATCATGACCTGAGCCGAAGCTGGACACTTAATGGGCTGAGCCACCCAGGTGCCCCATAAAGTTTCTTTTCTTTTTTAAGTTTATTTCTTTATTTTGAGATAGAGAGAGGCAGAGAGAGGGGGAGAGAGAGAATCTCAAGCAGGCCAGGCACTGTCAGTGTGGAGCCTGATGCATGGTTTGAAATCATGAACTGTGAGATCATGACCTGAGCCAAAATCAAGACACAGATGCTTAACTGACTGAGCCACCCAGGTGCCCCAAGAAACCTTAGTTTCTATTATGGTAGTGGATCAATCACTGTTTAATCTTTTATTTGCTAATGTGTGTAATCTGTGGGAAAAAGCATCACATTCATCAAGATTTTAAAGTGTTTTGGATGAAATCTATACAGCATCTGCTCTTAAAATTTTATTATCTGTCTTTACCTTTCTCTTCTCTTCCATAGTGTTTCACTTTGTGGATCTTCATGTTTTTCTTGAGCTGTACATGAGATTGATTTGTTTTGTATATACTATAAATGTGTGTGTGTGTGTGTGTGTGTGTGTGTGTGTGTGGTTACTATGAGGACATCTTAAAGTTATAATAATCTATTTTAAACTGGTAACCACTTAACTGTAATCACATAAAAAAACTTTAATTCTCCATACTTTTGCCTTTCCCACTTTATGTTATCCATGTCATAATTTACATCTTTATTTATTGTGTCCCTATTAAGTTTATAATTACTTTTATGCTTTTTAAAAGTTATTTATCATTTGTTTCTCTGTTTATTCTGTAGATATATATTTCATATATTTTATGTTTTTGTCCTTTAAATCTTATAAAAGAATTTAAAGTGGACTTATGAATGAAAATTGCAATAATACAGACAATACAAAAAAACAGTTGGTTCATATATTTACCTTTCCCAGAGAACTTTACATTTTCATACAGCTTAAAATAACTAGCATCTTTTTGTTTTGATTTGAAGGACTCCCTTTAGCATTTCTTTTACAGCAAGTCTGGTGGTTATGAACTCCCTCAGCTTTGGTTTATCTGGGAATGGTTTAATTTCTCCCTTACTTTTGAAGGACAGTTTTTCCAGATAATATATTTTCATTTGGCAGTTGTCTGTCTTCTTTCATACCTTTAAATGTCTCATTCCACTGACTTCTAGTCTACAAGATTTCTGTTGAAAAATCTGCCTACTACCTTATAAATACTACCTTGTAGGTAGCAAGTTACTTTTATCTTGCTCTTTTTAATATTTAGTGTTTGTCTTTGACTTTCTACATTTTGATTATAATGTATTTCAGTGTGGTCTCTTCAGATTATCCTACTTGGACTTAATTTAACTTCTTGTATTTGTGTATCCATTTCTTTTCTCTAATTTGAGAAACTTTCAGTCATTATATCTTTAAACAAGCTTTCTATCCCCTCTTCTTCTTCTTCTTCTTCTTCTTCTTCTTCTTCTGCGATTCCCATAATACATACATTGATCAGCTTATGGTTTTCCATAAATTCTCTAGGCTGTGTTCATTTTACATTTTTTTTCTCTTAGTCCTCAGTATCAATACTTTCAAATGACCTATCTTCATGTTCACTGATTTTTCTATACCTATTTAAGTCTGCTATTGAACTCTTTTAGTTTTTTGTTGTTGTTTTTTTTTTTTTGGTCCATTCCCACCCCCACCCTTTATTCAGTTATTGCATTTTTCAGCTCTAGAATTTATGTTTGTTATTCTAAAAATTGTCTATTTCTCTGTTGATATTCTCATTTTGTTTATATATCATTTTCTTAATTTTGTTTAGTTTTCTGTTGTATTCTCCTTTAACTCAATGAGCATATTTAAGAGAGTTATTTAAAAATATTTTTAAGAGAATCAGAAACCTGTATTTCTTTACAATCAGTTTCTGGGCTTTATTCTGTTCCTTAGAAGGAGCACTATTTTTCTGTTTCTTTGTATGTCTTGTGATTTTTTAAATTTTTTAAATTTTAATTATTATTATTTTTATTAATATAACTTATTGTCAAATTGGCTTACATACAACACCAAGTGCTCATCCTAACAAGTGCCCTCTTCAATGCCCATCACCCATTTTCCCCTCTCCCCCACCCCTCCTTCCACCCTCAGTTTGTTCTCTGTATTTAAGAGTGTCTTGTGGTTTGCCTCCCTCCCTCTCTGTAACTATTTTTCCCCTTTGCTTTCCCCATAGACTTCTGTTAAGCTTCTCAAGATCCACATATGAGTGAAAACATATGGTATCTGTCCTTCTCTGACTGACTTATTTCACTCAGCAATGTGGATGATTATTTTTTAAATGAACATTTGAAAAACAGATACACATCTCAATCTTTGGGAACTGGCTCCATGCAGATCTTAACTAATTAGTCTAGTGTAAAGGGTCTGGGTCCTCTCAAATATAAAGGTCCTCAAGTTTTTTCCTAGGCCTCTGTACATGCTTTTGTTCCGGTTCCCTTCCCCTCACATATAGCCAAGTTTTTAAATCACGTAATTTCCATAATAGTCTCATCCCTGCTTCTTCTTAGGGACTTAGCTAGAATTCTTCTGCCTGTAATTTCACCCAGGTGCCCATGAGTCTGAAGTCGTTTTGTTCCATGGAACTTTCCATTGCTTTCCACAGCCTCCAACTTAATGTCAAATCTATGCCACAGTCCCCTCAGTGCTCCAAGTCAAGCCAGACAGAAACCAATCCACTGAGCAACCCCCAAACAAGCCAGAATGTTGCAATCAAGTTCTACTCTTTTCTTTCAAACCCAAGGAAGGAGGTGGGGATTGAGCAGCCTCTTCCTAATATAACTGCACTGGGGTGGAGGTAGGGTAAGATCAAGCAAAGTGCCACAAAATTTCCTACTATTATAAATGTGGCTTTTTCTTGGTTATGCATTTGCTTTGCTGCTGCAGCTGCTGATTAACTGATCTCTGGAGTTCTCACAAAGGTATTTTTTCCATATGTCATGTTTATTCAGTGTTTCCATGTGAAAATGAGGGCCTAGAGCTTTCTGATCTGATATTTTTTTTTCTGTTGTCACTCTGAGGTAATTTTTAATATGTAAAATCCCCATTTGATAAGTTGCTCAACTATTCTCATTAGATATAGAGATATATCTATATATTATATAGATA
Source organism: Panthera leo (assembly GCF_018350215.1). Lineage (NCBI taxonomy): Eukaryota > Metazoa > Chordata > Mammalia > Carnivora > Felidae > Panthera > Panthera leo. The sequence goes on from NC_056681.1 coordinate 47,528,346, forward strand.
TAATTAAGGTCTACACAAAGTTTCAAACAGAAATATGTCTAAGCTGGATAGAACCTTACCACACCTTAATAATCAGGATTCTGATGCCCCAAGTGGGTAAAATCAACCAAGATTTTCAAGCACATTGATATTTATCAAGGCCAATGTGTAGGAGTTGTCTGATTCAGATATAGAGTAGATGGAGACATTTCTCAGAATCTTGAGTATGTTTTGCTGTTGTTGAGCTGGACAAGTATCTCAACAGACACAATGTTCCCTATACTCCTGGGTACTTTTAAATTTACAGCAATTTGTGTTTCTCAGAAAACTTTTTGCTTTTAATGATATCTCAAAGAATATCAACAGAAATCTCTCTGGGTTACAGTGGGTCTATTTTATTCTTTACATTGTTCCTACTTCTGGAGGGCAGATTTTTAAAAATGTTTTATCTTTCTCTTCACTCTTACATAAAACTTTTGTAGCAGGTCCAGTTTGGTAGATCACTCAGAAAAAGCTCAGGCACATTCTAGTCAAACTGCTGGAGAGTGACTGACTTTGTCTTCTGCTCAATAAATGCCTCAAAACTCATTACCTTCTGCAGGTTTCATACAAATGCAATTAAAAATTTAGAATGTAGTGTGTCTCTCTTTGCCTGCTTATTTCTCTGCCTCATAAAACACTGGTTGGGACATAAGCACTAATTGAAGGATTTTTTTTTTCACTGTCCTTAAGTGGGTCCCCCCCCGCCCCGTCAAGGACTCACAGCAAGTGGTTAATTGGGGAAGGGGGTGACCCTGGGAAAGGAAGTCCACAATTAGGGGACTGAAAAATTGAACCAGGGAAGGGGAAAAAGCCAATAAAAGCATGCCTTATTGAACAGGTTACTGCTCTGGGCAACTGGAACTCAATCCCCTGCGGTTATCTGGGAGAATAAGTAGAAGGCATCATATCCAAAATACAAGGAGGTTGGGTGCTGTCCATCAACTTCTCTCAGTCACTGACTGTCAGTGACATCTCTTGAGGAATATTAACTTGCCAGTATTTCTGGCTTCTCCTATAAGTGGGAGCAGGCTTAGTCAGCTAGAAATGGTTCAGTGGCCAGGAGTCTCAAGTGTATGCAGTTGGCATTCTTAGCATCTGGTCTGCACAATGTAGGATGATGAATGTGGGAGGGTATGTATGGGGTACCCACGACATTTGCCATACTCCTTTTCTACTTCCTCCTATTCATGGAAAATAATGGCACAATTCCAACCTTTACAATTCTCCACAAATATACTCTGAGAGGTCCTAGGAGCAAAGGAGCTCGTGATTTGGGCAATTAAAAAATCTTCCAGTATGTGACATTTCCTGTTAGCCAAAGGCACTTTCAAGTGAATAATCGCTATTTACAGAGAAAAGTCAATCTTCTGCTAACCTTAACGTGTGGCTCTGTATACAAATGCGTTAATTTATTGTTAACGTAAAATAAAAAGGAAAGTCTCAGAAAATTAGCATTCTTGATGATGTGATCTGCATAAACTGCTTTAAGCATGCTGATGTTACTGAAGGACAACAACCAGAGGAGGGATCTTTCTATATCACAAATGCAATTTATTTTCTGGCAACTATGTTTGAGATACACACAAACACATGCGCGCGCGTGTGTACGCGCGCACGCACACACACACACATTTGAACGACCAATTAGCATTTGGGAAGACATATTTCATTTAAAGATACTTGCAAATATAATACCTCGGCTTCCTTCTTAACTTTTCTGCCCACCCCAAATAACAGTTGTGATGTTGAATCTGCTTCCATTAACTAGAAATACGTCTACCCTTTAACTTATTTGTATGAGAAGGAAGAAGTATAAGTAACAAAATGAGTTGCATTCAAATAATAATTTCTGTAAAAACAATAGCAGCCTCTCAGTGGTATTTGATTTTTGTGGCAAAATAAAATGTCTGATCTGAGCAGTGAGGTTGGAAAGATATTTTCAGTTCAAAACCAGTTGTAATTTACAGACGTTATGAAAACATGCTATTAAAGGCATGAGTGTAGTATATTAAACACAACATTTGCTTTTTAATAAAGAGATATTTGCTCATTGCTTCGTGGCAGATTTTGGCATCGTAGAGCCAAACCGAGTTCTAACCTCCTTCCAATTCTCTACACCTGACATTATGGTGACTCCTCTTTCTCTTCAGATCTCTGCACAGAGCAGAGCCAGAGATCTTTGATCTCTGTAGTTATTTGCATGTTCAGCAGGAAGATGAGAACAAATGCAGAGGTGTGTGGTGCTCTGCCACTGCTCCTCTGCCTGGTCCCATAGCAGACATCAGTGATGGATCTTGGCTCTCAACAAGTCTTGGTATTGGCTCAGATTTCTCCTTACAGAGTGATGTAGATCCTCAAAATGAGACCTACTTTGCGTTTCTTATCCTGGATTAACAAGTAAAAGTACACAACCAAAGCACTGATATCCATGCCAATTAAAATGGTTTTGTTGTCCAGAAACACAAATGCACCTTGCTTGCTCATGAGATGAACTCAGGTGACTGTATTTATCACATGGGCACTGAGAAAAATGTTTTTACATAACTCGACTGTCTCTACTCAGGAAATATTTATGAAGAGCTTAACCATACATACTAACCTTACCGTGTGTTAGATATGTGCCAGGTACAATGGATAAGTGATAAATGCTCACAAGACTTGCTCCCAAGGATCCCATAGGAGGAAAGAGAAAAGTATAGCGGGGAGACAGATGAGCACAGGAAGAAGGTCAGAGAGTGGAGTAGTCATGAATGTGCACCCTGCATCCAGACTGTCTCCCCTCAAACCTTGCCTGTGATCACTATTTGTCCCTATAAAATTACTTAGCCTCTTTATTCCTCAGTTGTTCTCATCTACAATGTGGAAATAATATTATCTACCAGAGATGTAGGACCATGAAGACTAAATGAATTTAGCAAAATGCCACTCACTCAGTACATAATAAAAGTTAGTTCCAATTAATGTAGGATTAACTGGTTCCTGTCTTTCAGGGTCTTTCACAGGTTTCTATCAGAGCACCAGCCAGGACTGGGGTTCCAAATGAAGACTCAACTAAGGAATATTCTGCTCCCAAGCCTGTGGGTTATTCCTTGAAGGTTGAACTGGGAGCATCAGTTGATGGCTGGCTATTGACTGGTGGTCACCCTCATTTCCTTACCATCTAGGTCTCCCCAACATGGCAGCATGCTTCATCCTGGTGTGCAGCAAGAAGACACTGATAGCAAAGGATCAAGCTCAATCTTTTGTAATCTACTCATAAAAGTGACTTCCTATCACTGTTCTTATATTGTAGTGGTGAGAAGCAAATCACAGGTCTAAGTCACTCTCAAAAGGAGGTGATTACTCAAGAGTATAAATAGCAGGAGGTAAAAGTAACTGGGGGTCATCTTAGGGTCTCCTGCTACAAACATGTTTTAAGTATATGATGTAAATTTAACAAATGCTCGTCTAAAGTCTGCTCAGAGGAAGTGAAGTTAATTAGTAAAGGATATCAAGGAAGCCTTCTTCAGGGAGTAGCTGCTAAGCTGAGACTGGGAGTGTAGGAAGTTTCCAGGAAGATCAAGGCTAAAGGGAGTTCTAGGAAGAAGAACATCCTATACAAAGGTGAGCAGTGGCAAAACCATGTGTTCTTGTCCTGGGTGCCACATGGTAGGTTGGATAGATAAGCAAGGGAGGGCCTTATATTTCATGGAAGTACCTTCTACCCATCCATCCCCACCCCCCAATCCACTCTCCACCACTTCCCCCTGCTCTGTGTCCTGGAAGGCTGACTTCAAGAGACCAAAAGATCCCCTTTCCCTTGGGTCCAGCTAGGTTCAAGCAATGGTGAACATTTCAGGAGATAAGACAGCAGGAGGAGAGAGAAGTTGGGATATCTATGTTTTCTGACCACCTCCTGTGGGTTCTCCTTGAAAGTCTAGAATCCTTTGACCAAGAGTAAGACCCTCATCACCCAGCTGTGTCTCCAAATTCCATAACCACCATTTCCCTTGCCTCTTCAAGCCTGGAAGTGATAACAGTTTCCTTTGTTTCTAGATCCAAGGCATATTCCTTGTGGTTTTCTTACCCATTTCCCACAATGTTGCAAATGGTCCCCTTATTAATTTGCCTTCAAATACCCAGTTTGGGTGTATCCTCTATTTTCTGCTAGGGTTAGGCTGTATATTAGGCTTGGGAGAACATTTCTGTGGTCTTGATGATGGATGCTGACACCCATAGTTAAGACACAGGAACAGAGAAAACATGGTGTATAATAGTATATCTGGAATATTATCCCAAGGTTCTAGGGTGTGATGGGGAGAGAAGAGAATTCAGATGACTTCTTGGTTTGTGCTTGGCCATTGGAGGATGGCTGTGACAATAGCTCAGGTAGAAAAGTCAGATGAAGACTCAGTTTAAAAATCAGACAAGGGGTTTGGATCAGACAAGCAGAATCTGAGGATCCTGTGGAACAGAAAAAAGCCCATGAGATATGGAAATCAGGGCCTGTAGCCTAGAGATTTTCCTGAACTAGAGAAACAGATGTGGCAAGCATGAGTTTGAAGTTTGTGCTTTAAAATATGGGACAAGAAGGGGTGGTCTAAGGAAAGGGTCTGGAGTGAGAGGAGCAGGAAATTTTAGAAACAATTTAGGAGGAATGAAGACCTAATAGATTCATACAAACACCTTAATATTTTCTCAGTTTATAATCATTTTTATAATACAGATTTCTCTCTCTTTTCATTCATTTCACAAATACTTTTTGAGCAACTATTGAGTGACAGGCATTGCTCTAGATATGTATGGTATCTCAGTGCTCAAAAAAGGCACCAACTTCTTGCCTCACGGGGTTTGCATTCTAGAAGGAGGAGGTGGGAAATAAATATAAACCATAATAAGTAAACATCATAGAAGTTCAATAGGTGGTGATGACATTATGAAAAAAATACATGTGGTGTAGGCCTCCCAGAGAGGCTGCATTTGATAAAGTCTTAAAGGAGGCAAGGTGGCTAATCATGATGATATCTGGGAAGACTATGGCAGAAGGAGCAGCCAGGGTCCTAAAAGGGGAACATGTTAGTCCTGGTATGGCCAAGGACAAGCAAGGTCAACAAAGCTGAACAGGAGGAAATGAGGTGGCCAGAGGAGGAGAGATGATGTTAGACACAGCAGACATGATATTTGGGCCTTAGAAGACATTGAGAACCATTGTGAGGGCTGAAGAAGCTTTTGTGAGGAAAGTGCAGAGATATTGTGAGAAGGAGGAGCCACTTTGAAGGAGGGAGCCACTGTGGGGAGGGGGAGCCAGTGTGAGAAAGGAGGAGCCACTGTGATGGGGGTAGTCAAGGTGAAAGAGGGGAACTACTGTGAGGTGGGGAGGAAGAGGAGTCACTGTGAACAGCAGGCACCACTGTTAGGGGAGGAGCCAGTGTGAGGCAGAAGAGTCCTTGTGAGAAAGGAGAAGACACTGTGAAGTGGGAAATCCAGGGTGAGGGAGCAGAGCCACTGTGGGGAGGGGGAGAGGGACAGGTCACTGTGAGGAGGGGGGATAGACTGTGAGAAAAGGGGAGCCACTGTGAGGGGGAACCACTGTGGTGGGGTTACTGTGAGTGGGGAGTCACTGCGGGCAGGCAGCCCTGTGAGGAGGGGGAGTCACTGTGAGAGAGGAGGAGACACTGTGAGGAGGGGGCATCGCTGTGAGGAGGGGGGTTTCCTTGAGAAGGGACTCTCCACTGTGAGAGAGGTGATTCCATAAAGGTTGAACAAAGGAGTGATGGGAGATGACTTACAGTTTACCAAGATCTCATTGTCCCTGGTCGGGAGTCTGGAGGGGCTGAGGGCACAAGCAGAGAGATTACACAGAGGTCATTCCACAAGCACTGTGTTGAGCCTGTGACCAGTATGGTAAGAAACGGGGAGAGGTGGGAAGGGGGATGTCTGTGTATAGGATGAAGACAGAGACAACAGGAAAAATGGAACTAATTCTTGTCCTAGTAGTCATTGGTTTAGATGACAATATTCTAAAACCAGCTGGTGAAAATTGATGAGGAACATAATACTTATTTCAGCTATCTCTCCATAATTTTTAATTAAAAAACCAGGGGAAATTTGGCAGACAGACACCACAGTCACCAAGTGATCTGAGTTAACTTCACCAGTAGTGGGATAAATAGACATTGTGTGCCTCAATGACATAAAGCACTGAGAAGGACACAATGATATCTCAGTTGTTAACCTTGTCAAACTCATAACCTGAATCTAAATATGAGGACACAACAGACAAACCCAAATTCAAGGGCATTGTAAAAAATATCTGGCTTGTACTCAAAAAGGAAAAACAAACAACCAAACAAAAACAAGTTTCTGATGAAAGGAGACTAAAGTTTCTTGGTAAGATCATGAACCTTTCTTTTTCCATAAAGGACTCATTGGGTCCATGAACAAAATCTAAATTGGGTCTTTAGATTAGGAATGATATTACACCAATGTTAATTTCCTGATTTTGATAATAGTACTGGGTTAAGAGGATGCCCTTGTTTTTATGAAAAGTGCCTTGAAGTGCTTAAGAATATAAGGAAGGAAATTCAGGTGTCATGTTTGCCAGTGACTCCCAAATTATTCAGAATAAATACTAAAAATATGTATATACAGAAAGAATGGTAATGCAAATGTGGGAAAATGTTAACTTTGGGGAATCTGGGTGAAAGGTATACAGGAAGTCCTCATACTCTCCTTGCAAATTTTCTGTAAGTTTAATATTGTTTAAAAATATAAAAGCACTTTTTAATTCATAAAAACTCATTCCAGAAATTTTGGGAATTTCCATAGTTCTTCAATTCTCTAATATATTCCAGTTTATGACTCTGTGCCAATAGATGTTATATTAAAGGCATATTTAAATCCTTAACATAAAATAACCAGAAAGGAAAACCCATTACTTAATAAATGTTTTCCTGAGGATTTATAAATCTTTTCAGTCATATTAAGTTCATTAGGCAGTGGGGTTTTTTTCCTCGTTCTGTCTTTTGGCATAGGAACTTCACTTGCAAATGACATTTTATGCATCTTGTCTTCACATAAAATTAATCTAAGCTTGAAGCCTGATAGGCTCTACTCCCCACTTCCTCTTATACTTAGGGAAGCCTCTGACATCTTGATGAGTTCTGTGTGCTCCTGGGAACCCAGTTAGAAAGTTGTTCACCAGAGAACCAAGGTTGAAAATGCTTTTGAAAAGGAAATGCTCCTTAACCTTTTAAGGCAACGTGCATTTCGTACATTGAGTTAGCTTAAATCAAACTATTTATCACATTCGTCTATTGCAAACCAGGATTCTCACCTCTATGGAGGTTCCCAAATCATCCTTTTCTTTTTGATGTCCAACACATTGATTAAGAGAAAATTTTCTAAAAGCTGCACAAACACAAAAGAAAACATATTTCAGACCATGCAGAAACAAAAAAAAAGATGTGTTAACAGCTCTGGGAAGATGTCATCAAATTGTGAAATACAAAAGGAGGAAGATGGCTTATTTGAGCCTGGAGATGTGGCTCAGTGGCTGGGAGTTTGGCAGCTCACTTGCCAGAAAATTCACTAGTTTACTGCCTCTTGCCTTTGGGAGATCATGGTGGGGAGACACAGTGATCCAGCCCTCAGACATCCCAGCTCAGTGAATAACATGCCATGGGTGCCTGCTCAAGCCAGTGTCCTTGGACATCACTTTTCTCATCTTTATGTCATGGTGATGTTAAAAGATCAGATGCTTTTATTCCACTTAAGGCATCTTTTAGTTCTATGCATCAGAGAACCCACTGAAACGGATTTGAACAAAAAGGGATTCTGGGGAAATGGAACATAGACTTTGAATCGCTTCACATCCTCACATTAAAGCAGACAGAGAAGACTCCTATAAGCTCCAAAACAGATGAAGACAACCAACCAACAAGGACAAGTCCTGAATGCTATTAGCATGTGCAGAATAGAGAACAGAACCAGAAAGCAATGAGGCATATGATAGAGGAACCGCACAGTCGCCAATAGGTGCGAATGGACCAAGGTGGGCACTAGGGGACAGGAGTGTCACTGATAGTGGTTAAGATGGTTATTTGTGGCTATAAGAGAGAGAAGAACAACTTTCAGCCACTGATCCTGCTTTCATATTCCTTATAGACAATGTACCCCTGCATTGCTCTCACACCAGTGGTCATAACGTCACAAAAAGAGAGACAACAAGACATCATGGGTTTCCTGAAAGAAGGTCGCCATATCACCTAGAGTCCTGCTAGGGGAACTGAGCCTGAGTCCAGGTCAGTCTATGGATTTAGTTGTCAAATTTTGGGAAATACCCTGGACATCTGTGTAATTGGCATAGCCCATAGGCCTTTCTTGTTTAATAAGTTGCAAGGAAAACAAAGGAGTGGAGAGGCAATGAATAGACTAAAAGGGACTAAAATAACAGACGATTTATAACCATGGACAATATTAAACTACAGTGTGCAGGGATGCATAGTTTGTGATAAAACTAAGAAGAAACATAAGCAAGTGATTACTATAAAGTTGAGGATACCAGTTACATTTTGGAGAGGAGAGTGGGTTCAGATCCCAGGTTCTTCTGGGGTGATTCTCAAAGTTTCATTTCCTAACCTGGGTGGTTACAAATGTGTTTACTTTATAATACTCATTGAGCTGTGCATTGTGTCTGTGTCTCAATTTATGATGAATTATTTTGAATAGCTTGAACAATAGATGAAATATAGAGATGGCACTAAGTGGAAGCCCAGCAAACTCTTAAATTATCACCAATGGACTGGTTTTATTTAGGTCTTGGCTCTGTTCTCTATGGCTTCAGTGAGGCTATTGCCTCAAGAGTAAAATGGCTGCAGCTAGCCCAACCAAAATCTCTCCCTACACTCCTGTCCAGGGGAGAGAGAAACTTTTCTGCTGGTAGATCCAGAAGAGTCATGGAAACCCTCTCATTGATCCAGACAAGGTCACATGCTGACCCTTGAGCCTATCACTAGCTAAACCAATTGGATCCCACGGTGACCAATTTCACCCACAACTTATTTTGGAGCTTGAAAGAGGGACACAGAGACATGGCTGGTGAGAGATAAGAAAGTGGGTACTAACAAAGCACTCCAAAATGATGTCACTACACACTCCAACCCTAAATCCTCTTGACTTAACCCACCTGATACAGGGACCAGTAGTGAAGGTGGAAAGTAGTAGAAAAGAGATGAGAAAAAAATGGCCTCATGAAACAGACTTTAGAGAGCTGCCCCAGAAGGAGGAGGCCATCCGGGTGGGTTCTGAATTCTCTCTAGCCTTCAGGCTGCACAAGGACTCCTGAAATGTACATCAGTATATTGGTTACCTGCCACCATGTGCCAGGTAGCTCTGCTGCCAAATGACCACTGTACTGTCCAAATTGGAGCCTGGGAGCAGTTGATTTAAAGAGTGAGTTTAAGGAAAGCAGTTGATGCACTGTTCACTCATCAACAAATATCTAATGTGAACCCACTGTGTGCTCACACTTCTTTCCATAAAATAGCTTTCATTTGGAAGTAAGACTCACTCAACATCCCCAAACACTCCAGAGTCCACAGTGGCCTCTATTTAGATCCTGGCTCTCTTTCATGCCAAAGATTCTTTGGATTTTAGATATGCCGGCAAACCCCTTCTCATAAAAATGCTTTTCAGGGTATAAAGCACAAAAGATCACAAAGGAAACCAATTATATTAAAATGTACTTATCAAAATATTTTTAAATTGTGGTATAATAGTCATCTCCTTTTTTAACAAATTAAAAAATAATGATCTACCAGTGAGTCTCATAGTGAGCATGATTTCAAATTACTGTTGAGTATAAAGAATGATCCCAGATATCTGTGGTGACTGTAATGTGATATGAAAATACCTATGATCTTTAGAAGTGATCAAGCAAAGGTTTTTCTAATAACTGACATGGTTTTCTGTCTACATTCATGATGCAAACACATGGTAAGTGAAAGAGGCATAGGTCTCGCTCCCACCCAAGTTTGTGGACCCCTCCTCCCAAATGAAGAACCCTGCCTTACATAAGGTCTCCACAACAACGGTATTCCTTAGGAAGAAGCAGTATAGATTAGATTTATGAGAAAATGTTTGAATGCAAAGTTTAGAAAAGAGATACAGCACATCAAGGAAGAGCTTGCATCATTTACAGATCATACCATATTTGTGGTTTTCATTTTGAATAATGTCATATCTGCCTCTTCCAGATGACAACACACTTGTTTGTGTTCCATTCAGTTGGCCCTAGAGAGTGAGTGCCCCAGAGAGTGGAATCCCTGAGACACAAAAAATATTTTTGTTTGTTTAAGCAAGGAGAAGAAACCTAATAGTTTGTTCACATCAGACCACACATACACATACACAAAAAGTGACTGAGAAAGTTTGAGAATTTTGCATTCATACACATACATATGGATGGATATGTATGTGTATACCTATATATGTATGTAAAGGAAATAGCATTTTTAAAGATATTTTTCCAATTCCAGCCTCCATTTCTCTAAGGCATTTAATTTGAAAATAAAACGAGCATTTCAGGTGTCTTGTAGTTTTCCTTACATAGAGGAAATACTTAAGCTTTGTTGTAAAACTTGAGCAGCACAGTCTGGCTGGGTCCTGGTGACATTTTCTGATCTGGAACAGGACTTCCAATTATTTTATTATATTATTACTCTGCCAGAATAGTTGAATTCTTGGTGAAGGCTCTCTTTCTGGTTTACAGGTGGCCTTCTTCTTTCTGTGTCCTCACATGGCAAAGAATAAGTGAGATCTGATCTCTGTCTTATAAGAAATCCAATTCCATCAGGGCGACTCTACACCCATGGCCTCATTGAGATCTAATTACCTCCCAAAGACCTTACCTTCAAATACCATAACATTTGGGATTGGGAATTCAAGGTATGGATATGGAAGGGGGGCCATAAAAATTCAGTCCATACCAGCTGCATATTTTAAAAAATCTTCAAAAAAGGTCTATTAAGTGATATACTTCATTAATATAAAATAACTGTGAAACAGTTTTTGTTGAGAAAGCTATCCTTCAGTCTACTTTATGCTACAAACTACCAAATATATTTCCATTTTTCAAATGAAAGAAACTTAATTCATTTTCTTGGATAATATAAATTATTTTTTTTTAAAAACTCACAAAGGAGGAAAGTAAAAGTCACTCAAAAGCCCTTGGTCTAGGTATAACCATCACTACCATTTGGTGAACAGACATTTTTCTAGACATCTATTTATGTGTATGTCCATATGTGTCTACACACAAGATTTTCCATAAAAGATATTCATTAAACATAATTTTCACCCAGTTTTATGTTGATTTTTCAACTCCAAAATTTTCCTCATCACCAATATAGACATGCATCATTATGGGTGTCATAATAACCCATGGCATATCTGTAAACTAATTTGCTCCTCCTGCTGTGATGGAAACCCTGCATGGCACTTTCTCTCCCACTAACCCAATGAAGAGGTACCTATTTCCCCACACTCATGTCAGCTATAGATTGATTAATCTTTGTTATCTTTACCAATATAATCATTCAAACTCCTTATTGTTTTGGTTAGAGCTATTTGATGCAAACAGATTAAACATCTTTTTCATAGGTTTATTGGCTAGCCAGACTTAGTTCACAAACCAGTAACAAACTACACAAATTATCTTTATGAAGAAGATGCTTCATAGGCACTAGGTAGTTATCAACTAAAGAATCTTGAAAAATAAGTTCTCAACTGAAACAATCTTAATTTTTCTTTATATGCCAAATGTTTTTGAATCAGAATACTATTACTTAGGACTCTTACATCCTCAGTGTTGTCTTTCTTTTTAAGTGACAGATGGTCTTGGTCCATTTTCTCATCTGTTATTTCTACTTCAAAAGACAGGTAACGGGGAATGTTAGTGCTTCTATGTGTAGAGATTATGATTTTAGTGATAGCCAGATGTGAGCTTGAAGTGTGACTCCACTCCATACTGCCTGGCATTGAATCAGTTCCTTTCCATGTCTCCTAAAAAATCTTACTGTATTCTTAAAAGTAGGTATTTAGAAATGAGTAAATATTATCATTCTCACTTTGCACACAGAAATGAAAATAAATTGTGTTATTTGCACCCCCCAAATTATATGTATACATGTATGTGTAAATGTATATATATACACATATGGTATGTATATGTGCTATGCTCACATACTATATCCATTTTCCCATGTGATATTTCTCCTAGATAAGAACGGGAAGGGTTGGTGTCCCCACTTCCTGAATGAAGAAAGCCTAGCAACTGAATGACCAGCCAGGGTCTCCCATGTAAATGGAAAATCTGGGTTAGAACACAACCATCATGACTCCTAACCCAACATTCTCTCTCCTACTTTATGCTATAAGCAAAACCAAATGTAACTATAACAGTTCTTTTATCAACTGCAACTTAGAGCTGAAATGACCCATGGCTCAATCACCACAAGCCCTACAGACAATGCCCATCCAAACCACAGTCCGGGAACAGACCCCAGACACCCACCACTGGCCTTGAGCTTCTCCAAGTTCTTGATCCCACAAAAAGATTCTGTGAAATCTGACCACACTTCATTCTTGAGAAACCAAGATTAAAGAGTATTTTTACCCAAAAGTTTATTCTTTCAACTGACAGATGAAGCTATACTTCTCTCTTTCCCATAATGCCCATGTAGTTGTGCAATACATGTAAATTAATTATTAATTAGATAAATTGTCTCCTAATGGTCCTGAGACTATTAGCCAGCCTTCCTATTCAGTAAGAACACAATTGATGCCAGAAATTAACTATGAAAATCACCTGCTTATCAGTAAATATTTGCTTAAAGACAGTGTTCTAAATATATGAAGACCATCAAAGAACATGAGATGTAGCCCATTCTTAAAGAACTCGTGACATAGACAGGAAGAAAAATCACCTCATGAAAAAGCCACCACCACATGGAGGATAAACATCTGTACCTCTAGAATCAAGAAGGAGCCCTGGCTTCAGGAAGAAAAATTTCCTCCCAAGAACTGGTTCAGAAGTTGACTCTGGTACAAGTGCTACAAACATCCTCAGTTAATAGACTCCCACAAGTATCTTGTGAGTGAATATTATTTATGCCCTTAACAGATAGGAAATTAAGCTTCCATGAATAAAGAAGACTTGAACTGGGATCGAACCTATTAAAAGAAAATTTTCCACACACATTTAGTAGGCTTTTATTCATCAATACATGAATCAAGCAGCATCCAATATAGCAGATGGAAGGAACTCCTAAGAGTTCTACAATTCAAGAGATTTTTTATAGACTATAGTGAGCAGGAACAAGAAATTGACACTGGGCATTTGATGATTGGTTGAAGTGGGGTTACTTTCCCTATATGCAGCAAAGGGAAGTCTGAGAGCTGGGTCAAGTGACTTAAACTGAGCAGACAAGCACCAATTGGTTGACTTGGCCTTCCTTTTCTGGGATAGCTGAGCAAGAAACTTAGTTTAGTTTTGGTTTGCTGATGTTTGGCTTAGCATGACTCCATCTTGGGCCTATTCTAGTTATTTTGGCAAAGCAATAATAATTTTGTTTGTATCATAAGGAGGCACAGGTAGGACCTTGGGATGATGGTTTGGCATCTTGGATGTACTTGCTTTCACATGAGAAACTCAAAAGCTGAATTAACATTTATTGCACTGTCTTGAATCTGGGAAATAGAATATTCTTTGTTGTTATTTTTTTTCCATCAAGGAGGCAGCTAGCAGTGGTAGAAGTGCTTAGAGCATTTCCCCAGACATACTCTCAGGGCTTTAAAACATCATCTTACATGACTACATGGACCACACAACATGCTCTGTTGAGAGGTTGGAATAAACTAGTACCACCATCACCTCCATATCCTTTTTTATTGTGCAGGAAGGGGACTCCAGCACCACCTCGGCTGATAAACAAGTGTGGCTTCAGCCCATTACCTTTCTGCTTCTATTCAGTGGATTAAATTTAACAATTATGCCAGAGAGCTGAAAAAACTGAAAATGACAAGTCAAAAATTCAAGAATAATTCAACATTGAATGGTGTATAGGTGGAAGGAAGAGAAATTAAACATAACAGATGCATGAAAACAGTCAAATATATCCAAATCCATGAGACAAAGTGTTTCAAATGCTTAGAAGTTGCTGTGATAATGGGAATGCTCCACATGAACACTGTCCAATACAGCAGTTTCCAACTGTATATGGCTACTGAACACTTGACTAGTGCAATGGAGAAACTGACTTTTAAATGTCATTTAATTATAAAATTTTAAATTTAAGCAACTACCTGTGGCCAGTGACTACTATTGGACAGGACAATAACCTAGAATTCTTTTCCCAAAAGAAAAGTACACAGATAAGATGATTAAGGTAAACCTGGGAAGCCAGTCTTGTAAAAGTTGAGGCTTTAAAAAGTCTTGAAAGGATGGTGGGGAAGTAATGAAATCTACGGAGACAAAGACTGGAGGTTGAAATCCGAGCTCATGTACTATGCCAAGGCAAAGGAAGATACACATCACAGAGAACAGTGCCCCAGCTGCTTTTCATCAATTCCTCCCATTTTAGAAATAAAGAAGTCAATTCCTAGATAGTAAATTCTCTTTGCCTGGTGGGATTAGCCAGTCAGAGTTTGAGCTGCCTCTACAAGGTTTATTTCCTGATTTCAAATTGAAATTGTTCACAACTGTTCTCTGCCACCTTGGGAGAGAATGAGGGAAGGCAATTTAAATTGTTAGTCAAAGGGATGAGTTAGAAAAAAGGAGGTCTTTTTAAAAAATGTTTATTTTGAGAGAGAGAAAGAGAGAGAGAGAGAGAATGTGTGCATGTGCAAGAGCGGGGAAAAGACAGAGAGAGAGGAGAGAGAGAATCCCAAGCAGGGTCCATGCTGTCAGCACAGACCCCGATGTGGGACTCAATCTCACAGTGAGATGATGACCTGAGCTGAAATCTAAGAATCAGGTGGTTAGCTGACTGAGCCTCCCAGGGGGCCTTTCTAACTGCAGATGCTCTAGAACTCCTGGCACCAGAGAGCTGAGACTGCTCACTGTCTTGCCCCACTGTCCAGGCTACTACAGAAATGCAGTGTGATGCCACTGGGGAGATAACCACTCCCTGAGGACTTCTTTGGCTCTCTGTAAAAATGACATGGGCAAAGCTACCATAAGAGTCACTCAGATCAAGAACTCCAGAACTGTGGATCTCAAATGAGATCACTTTATTCCCTGACCTTACCCCAGAGGACTTCTGACAAAGTCCAGAGACATTTTTGGACATTTAGGTGCTACTAGCATCTAATGAGTAAGGATGCTGCTAAACCTTCTATAATACACAGGACAGCTCCCTTTTTTCAAAAAATGATCCTGCCCCAAATGTCAATAATATCCAGGTTGAGTAACTCTGCTCCAGAGTGATATGGGTGAATAAAATTCAAATTCCTATGGTGACATTTTCTACTATGTGAAATATAGCAAAAAATTCTTGCTTCATCTGTTAAGGACATATGTGGTTTATAAATCCCTTTGCATTCTTCCACCATCTCCTGTACCCTCTCCCAAAAAGCCTGATATAGAGAATTCTACATTGTTATTGATTATAACAAGTTATGACATCATATAGAGATACATGCTTGCACATGAGATTAGTTCAAATCTCAGTCCACAATTTAGGCATGCAAGAAGTCATACTTGATTGTGGACATGGAGATAATGCATATAGACAATCCTTTCAAGACAGTTTTTAGTAAAAGGGAGGCCAATAAATAGAACTGTGGCCATAGAGAGACATGGGTTTAAGGATATATTAAAGGACAATAATTTTTAAATTTCAAAATAATTACCCAAATAAATAGAGAATGAAGATGTGTCATTTTTTTATGTATGTCATTAATTAATGAGAACTAGTAAGATGTTTTCTCTGGTTCCAAAGAAAATTTAAATTACTGCACCATACCTGCAGAGCTATGTCAGGAATGATGAAATGAATTTACAAATAGGGGCACCTGAGTGGCTCAGTCAGTTGATTTCAGCTCGGGTCATGATCCCAAGGTCGTGGGATTGAGCACCACGTTGGGCTCTGTGCTGAGCATGGATTGTGTTTAGGATTCTCTCTCTCCCTCTGCCCCTCTCCCCAGCTCATGCATGCTCTCTCTCTCTCTAAAGTAAAATTAAATAAATAAAAAAAAACAGGTAGATGCAAAACTGGCTTTTTCCATGGGGGAGAAAGGAAATTAGCAGTCTTTCCACAAGACGGAATTTGTGTATCTATGGATAACTATAATTTTCATTGCTATCAGTTATCTACAACTTCAAAAGTTATAAAACAGCTTAAAGGTACAGACCCTCTGAGAGTCAGATCACCAGGAGAAATGTATTTAGACAGTGTCTTGCTTTCCATAGAAGAGGCTTAGTGAACTTTTGGTCTATTTGCAGTCTTTCACAATTTTCCCTAAAGAGGTTTTTGTGGTTATCATTTATGGGGAGCAATTATGACACGCTCTATGTGAATTAGAATGATGGGGAAAGTTTGTGGATTCAGGAAAGAGTGGGAACAACTACAAGAACAAGCCCCTGAGTACACAAGAAGGACATAAGATCCGAACCACAAGCTGTAACGCCAGCTTTAGACAGCCACAAGGAACCTTCACAGGTGCCACAGGAGAGAAGAGAGAACATGGGAGTTAGATGCAGGCTATTGGTAGACATGGTAGTGGGGAGGTAAGGTAACTCTCTCTATGCCATCTACCTTCTTAGGGAAATAGGAAGTGAAGAAATAGACTGAGGGTGAAGTGGGTGGAGGGGGTGATGGACATTTAGCAAGAGATGTTAAATGATCATCCTTATGAGACTGAGAACAAGCAGTTAGATATGGTGGGTGAAAGGACATTGATAAAGACCAGCTGGGATATATGTGAATTTTTGCAACATGATCAGAGCTATTGGCAGAGGGACAGACATTGATCAATGGTACAGACTAGACACCCAGAAACAGACCCACACAGATATGCTTAACTGATTTTCCCCCCTAAGGAACTGCTTTTGTTTCTTTTGTTCCTCCAATTCAATGGAAGAAAGACAGTACTTTCAATAGAGATGGTCCCATTGGACAGCCACAGGCAGAAAAAAAAAGTAAACCTCAACTTAAATCTCACATCTTATATAAAAATTAGCCCGAAATGGGTCATGGGCTTAAGTGTAAAACTTTTAGAAAAAAAATGGGAGAATGTCTTTAGGCTCAAAGACCTGGCAAAGAAGTTTTTAGACTTGACACCATGAATGGTCTGTAACATTCTGATAAATTGAAAATCATCAAAATTTTCTGAGGAACCTCCACACTGCTTTCCAGAGCGGCTGCACCAATTTGCATTCCCACCAACAGTGCAAGAGGGTTCCTGTTTCTCCACATCCTCTCCAGCATCTATAGTATCCTGATTTCTTCATTTTGGCCACTCTGACTGGCGTGAGGTGATATCTGAGTGTGGTTTTGATTTGTATTTCCCTGATAAGGAGCGACGTTGAACATCTTTTCATGTGCCTGTTGGCCATCCGCTATGACCCAGCAATAGCACTGCTAGGAATTTACCCAAGGGATACAGGAGTACTGATGCATAGGGGCACTTGTACCCCAATGTTTATAGCAGCACTCTCAACAATAGCCAAATTATGCAAAGAGCCTAAATGTCCATCAACTGATGAATGGATAAAGAAATTGTGGTTTATATACACAATAGAATACTACGTGGCAATGAGAAAGAATGAAATATGGCCTTTTGTAGCAATGTGGATGGAACTGGAGAGTGTGATGCTAAGTGAAATAAGCCATACAGAGAAAGACAGATACCATATGGTTTCACTCTTATGTGGATCCTGAGAAACTTAACAGAAACCCATGGGGGAGGGGGAAAAAAAAAAAGAGGTTAGAGTGGGAGAGAACCAAAGCATAAGAGACTTAAAAACTGAGACCAAACTGAGGGTTGATGGGGGGTGGGAGGGAGGGGATGGTGGGTGATGTGTATTGAGGAGAGCACCTTTTTT
Source organism: Panthera leo (assembly GCF_018350215.1). Lineage (NCBI taxonomy): Eukaryota > Metazoa > Chordata > Mammalia > Carnivora > Felidae > Panthera > Panthera leo. The sequence goes on from NC_056681.1 coordinate 47,546,452, forward strand.
TTGGGATGAGCACTGGGTGTTGTATGGAAACCAATTTGACAATAAATTTCATATATTAAAAAAAAAAAGAACATGTTTAAAAAAAAAAAGAAAATCATCAAAATTAAAAACATTTGGAGCAGAATGGAGTCTCCAGAGCCAAGCGCAGATGAGAGGCCCACAGAAGAGGGTAGGAAGGGCTGCGAGGCGGTGCACGCTCCACGGACTGGCGGGAGGGAGCCGGGGCAGAGGGGCGGCTCGCCAGCCAAGCAGAGCCCCTGGGTCTGGCTAGCAAAAGCGGAGGGGCCAGACGGACTGTGTTCCGACAGCAAGCGCGACTTAGCGTCTGGGAGGTCATAAGTTAACAGCGCTGCTAGGAAAGCGGGAAGGCTGGAGAACAAAGGGAGGGAGAGCTGCTGAGCCCCCAGACGGCAGAGCTCAGCTTGGTGGGGAACAAAGGCGCTCACCAGTGCCATCTCCCCTGCCCATCCCCCCGCCAAAATCCCAAAGAGAACCAGTTCCTGCCAGGGAACTTGCTCCCTCCTCCGCCCAAACACCCAACTCTGTGCTTCTGCGGAGCCAAACCTCCGGCAAGGGATCTGACTCCCTCCCGCTGCCACAGGGCCCCTCCTGAAGTGGATCACCTAAGGAGAAGAGAGCTAAGCCTGCCCCTCCTGCCCCCATGCACCTTGCCTACCCACCCCAGCTAATACGCCAGATCCCCAGCACCACAAGGCTGGAAGTGTGCAAGTAGGCCAGACGGGCCACGCCACCCCACAGTGAATCCCGCTCCTAGGAGAGGGGAAGAGAAGGCACACACCAGTCTGACTGTGGCCCCAGCAGTGGGCTGGGGGCAGATATCAGGTCGGACTGCGGCCCCGCCCACCAACTCCAGTTATACACCACAGCACAGGGGAAGTGCCCTGCAGGTCTTCACCACTCCAGGGACTATCCAAAATGACCAAACGGAAGAATTCCCCTCAGAAGAATCTCCAGGAAATAACAACAGCTAATGAACTGATCAAAAAGGATTTAAATAATATAACAGAAAGTGAATTTAGAATAATAGTCATAAAATTAATCTCTGGGCTTGAAAACAGTATACAGGACAGCAGAGAATCTCTTGCCACAGAGATCAAGGGACTAAGGAACAGTCACGAGGAGCTGAAAAGCGCTTTAAACGAAATGCAAAACAAAATGGAAACGACGACAGCTCGGATTGAAGAGGCAGAGGAGAGAATAGGTGAACTAGAAGATAAAGTTATGGAAAAAGAAGCTGAAAGAAAGAGAGATAAAAAAATCCAGGAGATGAGGGGAAAATTAGAGAACTAAGTGATACACTAAAAAGAAATAATATACGCATAATTGGTATCCCAGAGGAGGAAGAGAGAGGGAAAGGTGCTGAAGGGGTACTTGAAGAAATTATAGCTGAGAACTTCCCTGAACTGGGGAAGGAAAAAGGCATTGAAATCCAAGAGGCACAGAGAACGCCCTTCAGACGTAACTTGAATCGATCTTCTGCACGACATATCATAGTGAAACTGGCAAAATACAAGGATAAAGAGAAAATTCTGAAAGCAGCAAGGGATAAACTTGCCCTCACATATAAAGGGAGACCTATAAGACTCGTGACTGATCTCTCTTTTGAAACTTGGCAGGCGAGAAAGGCTTGGCACGATATCTTCAGTGTGCTAAACAGAAAAAATATGCAGCCGAGAATCCTTTATCCAGCAAGTCTGTCATTTAGAATAGGAGAGATAAAGGTCTTTCCAAACAAACAAAAACTGAAGGAATTTGTCACCACGAAACCAGCCCTACAAGAGATCCTAAGGGGGATCCTGTGAGACAAAGTACCAGAGACATCACTACAAGCATAAAACATACAGACATCACAATGACTCTAAACCCGTATCTTTCTATAATAACACCAAAAGACATAGGGTATCAGAATGGATAAAAAAACAAGACCCATCTATTTGCTGTCTACAAGAGACTCATTTTAGATCTGAGGACACCTTTAGATTGAGAGTGAGGGGATGGAAAACTATTTATCACGCTACTGGAAGCCAAAAGAAAGCTGGAGTAGCCATACTTCTATCAGACAAACTAGCCTTTAAATTAAAGGCTGTAACAAGAGATGAAGAAGGGCATTATATAATAATTACAGGGTCTATCCATCAGGAAGAGCTAACAATTACAAATGTCTATGCGCCGAATACTGGAGCCCCCAGATATATAAAACAATTACTCATAAACATAAGCAACCTTATTGATAAGAATGTGGTCATTGCAGGGGACTTTAACACCCCACTTACAGAAATGGATAGATCATCTAGACACACGGTCAATAAAGAAACAAGGGCCCTGAATGATACATTGGATCAGATGGACTTGACAGATATATTTAGAACTCTGCATCCCAAAGCAACAGAATATACTTTCTTCTCGAGTGCACATGGAACATTCTCCAAGATAGATCATATACTGGGTCACAAAACAGCCCTTCATAAGTTTACAAGAATTGAAACTATACCATGCATACTTTCAGACCACAATGCGATGAAGCTTGAAATCAACCACAGGAAAAAGTCTGGAAAACCTCCAAAAGCATGGAGGTTAAAGAACACCCTACTAACGAATGAGTGGGTCAACCAGGCAATTAGAGAAGAAATTAAAAAATATATGGAAACAAATGAAAATGAAAATACAACAATCCAAACGCTTCGGGACGCAGTGAAGACAGTCCTGAGAGGAAAATACATTGCAATCCAGGCCTATCTCAAGAAACAAGAAAAATCCCAAATACAAAATCTAACAGCACACCTAAAGGAAATAGAAGCAGAACAACAAAGGCAGCCTAAACCCAGCAGAAGAAGAGAAATAATAAAGATCAGAGCAGAAAAAAACAATATAGAATCTAAAAAAACTGTAGAGCAGATCAACGAAACCATGAGTTGGTTTTTTGAAAAAAATAAACAAAATTGACAAACCTCTAGCCAGGCTTCTCAAAAAGAAAAGGGAGATGACCCAAATAGATAAAATCATGAATGAAAGTGGAATTATTACAACCAATCCCTCAGAGATACAAACAATTATCAGGGAATACTATGAAAAATTATATGCCAACAAATTGGACAACCTGGAAGACAGGACAACCTGGAAGAAATGGACAAATTCCTAAACACCCACACTCTTCCAAAACTCAATCAGGAGGAAATAGCTTGAACAGACCCATAACCAGCGAAGAAATTGAATCGGTTATCAAAAATCTCCCAACAAATAAGAGTCCAGGACCAGATGGCTTCCCAGGGGAGTTCTACCAGACGTTTAAAGCAGATATAATACCTATCCTTCTCAAGCTATTCCAAGAAATAGAAAGGGAAGGAAAACTTCCAGACTCATTCTATGAAGCCAGTATTACTTTGATTCCTAAACCAGACAGAGACCCAGTAAAAAAAGAGAACTACAAGCCAATATCCCTGATGAATATGGATGCAAAAATTCTCAATAAGATACTAGCAAATCGAATTCAACAGCATATAAAAAGAATTATTCACCATGATCAAGTGGGATTCATTCCTGGGCTGCAGGGCTGGTTCAACATTCGCAAATCGATCAACGTGATACATCACATTAACAAAAAAAAAGAGAAGAACCATATGATCCTGTCAATCGATGCAGAAAAGGCCTTTGACAAAATCCAGCACCCTTTCTTAATAAAAACCCTTGAGAAAGTCGGGATAGAAGGAACATACTTAAAGATCATAAAAGCCATTTATGAAAAGCCCACAGCTAACATCATCCTCAACGGGGAAAAACTGAGAACTTTTTCCCTGAGATCAGGAACATGACAGGGATGCCCGCTCTCACTGCTGTTGTTTAACATAGTGCTGGAAGTTCTAGCATCAGCAATCAGACAACAAAAGGAAATCAAAGGCATCAAAATTGGCAAAGATGAAGTCAAGCTTTCGCTTTTTGCAGATGACATGATATTATACATGGAAAATCCGATAGACTCCACCAAAAGTCTGCTAGAACTGATACATGAATTCAGCAAAGTTGCAGGATACAAAATCAATGTACAGAAATCAGTTGCATTCTTATACACTAACAATGAAGCAACAGAAAGACAAATAAAGAAACTGATCCCATTCACAATTGCACCAAGAAGCATAAAATACCTAGGAATAAATCTAACCAAAGATGTAAAAGATCTGTATGCTGAAAACTATAGAAAGCTTATGCAGGTAATTGAAGAAGATATAAAGAAATGGAAAGACATTCCCTGCTCATGGATTGGAAGAATAAATATTGTCAAAATGTCAATACTACCCAAAGCTATCTACACATTCAATGCAATCCCAATCAAAATTGCACCAGCGTTCTTCTCGAAACTAGAACAAGCAATCCTAAAATTCATATGGAACCACAAAAGGCCCCGAATAGCCAAAGTAATTTTGAAGAAGAAGTCCAAAGCAGGAGGCATCACAATCCCAGACTTTAGCCTCTACTACAAAGCTGTCATCATCAAGACAGCATGGTATTGGCATAAAAACAGACACATAGACCAATGGAATAGAATAGAAACTCCAGAACTAGACTCACAAACATATGGCCAAATCATCTTTGACAAAGCAGGAAAGAACATCCAATGGAAAAAAAGACAGTCTCTTTAACAAATGGTGCTGGGAGAACTGGACAGCAACATGCAGAAGGTTGAAACTAGACCACTTTCTCACACCATTCACAAAAATAAACTCAAAATGGATAAAGGACCTGAATGTGAGACAGGAAACCATCAAAACCTTAGAGGAGAAAGCAGGAAAAGACCTCTCTGACCTCAGTCGTAGCAATCTCTTACTCGGCACATCCCCAAAGGCAAGGGAATTAAAAGCAAAAGTGAATTACTGGGACCTTATGAAGATAAAAAGCTTCTGCACAGCAAAGCAAACAACCAACAAAACGAAAAGGCAACCAACGGAATGGGAAAAGATATTTGCAAATGACACATCGGACAAAGGGCTAGTATCCAAAATCTATAAAGAGCTCATCAAACTCCACACCCGAAAAACAAATAACCCAGTGAAGAAATGGGCAGAAAACATGAATAGACACTTCTCTAAAGAAGACATCCGGATGGCCAACAGGCACATGAAAAGATGTTCAACGTCGCTCCTTATCAGGGAAATACAAATCAAAACCACACTCAGATATCACCTCACGCCAGTCAGAGTGGCCAAAATGAAGAAATCAGGAGACTATAGATGCTGGAGAGGATGTGGAGAAACGGGAACCCTCTTGCACTGTTGGTGGGAATGCAAATTGGTGCAGCCGCTCTGGAAAGCAGTGTGGAGGTTCCTCAGAAAATTAAAAATAGACCTACCCTATGACCCAGCAATAGCACTGCTAGGAATTTATCCAAGGGATACAGGAGTACTGATGCTTAGGGGCACTTGTACCCCAATGTTTATAGCAGCACTCTCAACAATAGCCAAATTATGCAAAGAGCCTAAATGTCCATCAACTGATGAATGGATAAAGAAATTGTGGTTTATATACACAATGGAATACTACATGGCAATGAGAAAAAATGAAATATGGCCTTTTGTAGCAACGTGGATGGAACTGGAGAGTGTGATGCTAAGTGAAATAAGCCATACAGAGAAAGACAGATACCATATGGTTTCACTCTTATGTGGATCCTGAGAAACGTAACAGAAACCCATGGGGGAGGGGAAGGAAAAAAAAAAAAAGAGGTTAGAGTGGGAGAGAGCCAAAGCATAAGAGATTGTTAAAAACTGAGACCAAACTGAGGGTTGATGGGGGGTGGGAGGGAGGGCAGGGTGGGTGATGGGTATTGAGGAGGGCACCTTTTGGGATGAGCACTGGGTGTTGTATGGAAACCACTTTGACAGTAAATTTCATATATTAAAAAATTAAATAAATAAATAAATAAATAAATAAATATATTTTAAAAACAAAAAAAAAATTAAAAACATTTGCACTGTGAAAGACCTTGTTAAAAGGGTAAGACAAGCTACAGACTGGGAAAAAATATTTGAAAACTACATGCCCAACAAAACTCTGTTATCTGGAATAGACAAAGGGATCTTAACATAAACAATAAATAAATAAAATCAGAAAATAGGCAAAAGACATTTCACCAAAGTGGATAAACTGATGGCAAGTTAGTACAGGAAAAGGTGTCTATCACTATCCATTAAGGAAATACAAATTAAGGGTTGCCTGGATAGGTCAGTCGGTTTAGAGTCTGACTTCAACTCAGGTCATGATCTCATGGTTCCAGGTTCGGGCCCCACATTGTGCTCTGTGCTGAAAGCTCAGAGCCTGGACCCTGCTTCAAATTCTGTTTCCCTCTCTCTCTGTCCCTCTCCTTCTCACACTCTGTCTACATCTCTCTCTCAAAAATAAATAAAAATTAAAACATTTTAAAAAGGAAATACAAATTAAAACTGCAATGAAAGACTACCACACTTCTATCAGAATAGCAAGAAGAAGAAGAAGAAGAAGAAGAAGAAGAAGAAGAAGAAGAAACAACACCAATGCTAGTAAGAATACAGACAAACATAATTACTTGTACATTGTTGGTGGAAATGTAAAATAGTAGAGTCTCTCCAGAAAACTGTTTAGCAGTTTCTGAAAAGTTTAAACATGCAACTATCATAGAACCCAGCAATTATATTCTTGGTATTTACTCCAGAGAAATGAAGAGACATTCACACAATATCTATATATGAATGTTTATGGCAACTTTCGTAATAGCCCCAAATCGGAAATAACCCAGATGTTTTTCAATGAGTGAAGCGTTAAGCAAACTGTGGCACAGCTGTACCATGGAACACTACTTAGCAATGTAAAGGAACAGATTATTGATACAACAGTTTGGATGAATCTATAGAGAATGATGCTAAGTGAAAAATCCCAATCTCAAAAGGCCACATATTCTGTGGTTCAATGTAATAACTTATGTAACATTCTTGAAATGATAAATTTAAAGAAATAGAAAACATTAGTGGTTTCTAGGCATTAAAGAAAAGGTAGAAGCGGGAGGAAACTGGGTCTGGCCATAAAAAGGCAAGCAGAGGTATCCTTGTGCTACAAATGTTCTGCATCCTGATTGTCTCAATGTCAATATCCTGGTTGGGATATTGCACTACCCAATCCACCTTGTACCATTACAAGGTGTTACTTTTGGGGGAAACTAGGTAAAGTGTACAGGGAAATCTCTTTGTGTTATTTCATATGACCACATGTGAACCTACAATTATCTCAAAATAAAAGAGTTTAATTAAAACAAATGTGACCAGGTGACAATGATGTGGGCTTTTTCCCAACCATCAGTCCTCAGATGTTGATGTGCATTAAGATAAAGTTCTCAGATGTGGATGTGTATTAGCAGAAGAATAAGGTTTAACCTGACTGGGTTGGGATTTGCCAGTGACAGCCACGAAGGGAGTTGAGGATGTAGGCAGGGAGCAGAGATGAGGCTGGGCCTGAAATCATAACTGGGGGAGCAGGGAAGTAGAACTGGACGGCAGGCAGAAGTGTTGAATAGTAAGGAAAGAATGAGCTAGTCCATTGAGTCCTACCGTTTGAAGCACGGTAGCAAAATGAATGAGCTGGAAAGACAGGATGACGTTCTGAGAGTGGGATGCTCATTTGAGGCTTTGGAGGAGGTATGATTATGGAAAGGAATTGCTGAAATGCAGTGGAGAAAGAGACCTGGTTGTGAGGAAGTTAAGGAACCAAGAAGCCATGGCAGTGGATGGATCATTTCCTTGGATTGTTGAATCCTTTCAAGGGTGAAAACATACATTAGTGAAGACAAAAAGGGAGTCAGGTACTAAAATACTCCTTAAATGAGGCCAAGTTGGTATGATCTCATGGTACACACTCCAAATAAGCCGGGTTTTTGTAAGAGAAGGGAGAAGAAGAAGTGGTCTTGTCTGGAAGCAGCAATTAAGAACAAAACAAAACAAAACAAAAAAAAAACAGAGCTAGCTCCCTACACTCCTCATGTGTGATGGGAATGAGAGTAGCTTCAAGGAAAAGGTAAGGAGAGTCTCAGAAAACAGATACAACACTCAATAAATATTTGAAATATTTTAAAATTAAATTTAAACATACAAAAATATTTAAAATTATAACTTGGAAGACTAACCTTTCATCAATTGGTGGTTGCCTGCAATTTGGGTCCTGAAATTTGTTTTAGAAACTCATTTTCTAAATAAATGAACTGCATTTTTTTAAGTTACATTAAGAATGAGAGTAAGAACTTGGCAAACAACAAACAAAAATGAGAGGGGTAAACAGAGATACTTGTTATAATACTAAAATATCTGCCCAAGGAGGAGCTGAGGCTCATTTACAAAATTTTTACATAACATACAATGTACGTACAGGCATGTTTCTTTGAGTCACATGCACAACCTTATGCCCCCCTCTGCATACAATGACAAGGCTTCCCTATTGAAATATTCATCCTAACCCTAATCAAAAGGAAGCCATCCACCCTTCCTTGAGGAATCATGGCTTTGAAAGCCATTCCCTGTGAGCTCCTTCTTTTCTGCAGATAAGGTTTTCTTTGTGTGACAACCTGGTGCAGTTTCTGTGACTTTCCAAGGAGTGAACTCAGGTTGGTTCGATTCCAAGATCAGATTTCAGAGTATCATTCTCCTCTGCAGCTATATTGGTTTTTAGAAAGTTGGCCCATTTCACCCTAAATCATTTCTTGAAAATAGTCACAGGAACCCTGGAGGGAGCTTTTTGCTTGAGGGGCTTTTATTCTCTGATCTGATGTTATCTGGTTGAAACTGTAGGCTCAGGTGACTTTCAGAAAGTGAGTTGAGTTCATTCTCCTGACTGTCTTTGGATGACCTATGCTCCCACTTCAGGGAAGATAACTTCTTGTCTGCAGAGCAAAGGGCCATTCTCATGCACCCCCCTTTGCACAAAGGTGTTCTGAGATGGTGAATTCCCAACATAAAGTTACATCCCAAGGGTACTCAGCTGTGAGGGGACGCCCTTGCGGCAGTCTGGCACAATCAGTTCCTCCTGCTAAGGAAAATGCCTGCATCCATGTAGAACCATGAGGCAGTTTGCCAATCTGCCCTTGACCTTGGTGCTCATGCTCCTCTTCATCCCACTTTACCTGAAAAGCACACAGTGTTGCTGCACCATACTGAGTCCCTCAATATCCTGTTCACTCAACCCAGAAGGAGCTGACCATTCGGCTCGTGATGTAGCATGATGGGATTTCTCAGGGTACTGGCAGCCATTCCACCTTAGGGCTTGGGCATGGTCAAGACCAAAGTCAATGAACCTGTGTTGGTGTTTCTGCATGAATTTTATCCAGCTGAGAAGCGTCCTGCTGCTTGAAGGCTTTGGTTGCATCAAAAGGTTGTCATAATTAATGTTTGCTTTTTTGCAAAGATTTAAGCTCTAATTCCCAATTCCTAGTGTGTCCCTTGAATTTTCACATGCTTACTTTGGATGACAAGCCAAACAAGCCTTTGACTTTGTACCATTTGTGCTTGTAACTTCTCAGTGTTTTCCAGTAAACCTGGTTGTTGTGGAGCTTTAAGAGAGAATTCTTGCTGACATTTTTTTTCTCTGTACCAGGTATTTCAGAAAATGCTTGTAGTTTTACAATGATCCAGGTACCTGTTTTTTGGGCTTCTTTACTCAGGCTTTACCAGCCACTAGAAAGAACACACCATGGTTAGAAGCTTGGAATTTTTAGCCCCACCAGCCATTCTCTTGAGAAGGAAGAAGGGCTGGAAATGGAGTTAATGATCCATGGCATCTACATGAGGAAGCTTCCATATGGTGTGTCCCAATAGTACAGGGTTCAGAGAGCTTCCAGGTTAGTGGACACACCCAAACTTCAGGGAGGACAGAAGCTCCTGTGCTCAGGACTTCCCCAGACCTCGCCCTTATGTATCTCTTTATCTGGCATCCTTTATTATACTCTTTAATAAACTGGTAAACAAAAGTGTTTCCCTGAGTTCTGTGAGCTCTTCCAGCAAATTAATGGAACCCAAGGAGGAGAGTCATGGACCCTCTGATTTATAGCCAAATCAGACCAAAATTGTGGGTAACCTGGGGACCTACTCATTATAATTGTAAATGGGAAGGCAGTTTTGTGGGGTTGAACCCTTAACCTGTGGGATCTGACACTGTCTCTAGGTAGATAGTGAGTTAAAATGTAGGATACCCAGATGGTCTCAGTTAATTGCTTGCTGGTGGGACACACACACACACACACACACACACTCATCTGGTGACCAGAAGCAAAGTGTTCTGTATGAGTAGTAAAGGAAACACACAAGAGAAAAGAACTGAATTTTTCCTTACAAAGGAGGGAACAGGTTGTTTTTCAGTATACAGTATTACCTCCAAGAGAATCCTGAAGAAAGAAGGTGAGTTTGGGGTCTCCGAAGCACTGCCTTTGTTTGCTATTACCATGATAAGAATAGTGGTGACTGGGCCCAGGCAGTTCCCTGATCATGAGCGATCAATTTCTCTTACCTATTGCTTTTACTTTCATCCCTTCTGCATGGCTATCTTTTTGTTTTCAGATCCTGCTAAATCCACTAGTTGAGTGGGGAGGTCTGTATCTTCAGACTCTCATTACTGTTCTCTGTTGACTCCATGGTAATTGCAAAGATAGCAGGAGACATAGAGCGTTCTCTGTCATTGATTTGTTGTCACATCCAGGAATCCCTCAGTTGGGTGGGTCTCTGCACCAAGGTGAGCACCTGCCCCACTGCATCCACCATACATATTTCTTTCTTATAAGCTCCCTAAATAAAAAACAGCCCAAAGCAGAAACCTACAGGTAGTTTTCAATAAAAGAAAGCAGAAAAAGGGAACTTTGTAGCTTTAGCCCTTTCTTTTCCACAGTCAATTAAGAAAAACAAATATTTAAAACTTCATGGAATTTCCCAAGTTATTAGAACAATTATCAGGTCCATCATTAGAATGTTTTCCCTGTACCAAGCTATCTATATGCAAAGGAGATGCCATTGCAAACACCCCTGCAAGATGCCACAGTACTCGTGGCACAGGGGAGCACGACCCTGCACCTGGGTGGTGTCCATGCCACATGAGCACCAGGAGGGCCTTGAGGAGAGCACAGCAGAGCTCCATGTTAGCTCTGGGCCTTTGTAGCTATTTTTTAGGGGTCTGAGAAAGGTCCTCCCTATTCCTGGTGTACTGAGAGATTCTGTTATGAATTAACATTGAGTTTCGTCAAATATTCTTCCTTTATCAATTGATATGATCATTTTTCTTTAGCCTTTTGATATGGCAGATTCCATCGACTGATTTTCAAAAGCTGAAAGCTTACATAACTGGAAAAAATACCCCTTGGTCATGATTCATTATTCCTTTCATTCCCTGTTAGGGTGGAATTGCTAATGTTTTGTTGAGGATGTTTTGTTTGTTTTGTTTTGTTTTGTTTTACATCCAAGGTCATGAGAGATATTGGTATGCAGTTTTCTTTCTCTTTCATTGCTTTCTTCCTGTCCCCCACCCCTTGTCTGGTTTTAGCATCCAGGCAATATTGGCCTCCTAAAACGAGTTGGAAAGTGTTTTCCCATTTTTTACCTTTTAGAATATGTAAAATTGGTATTACTTTACTGTGAGTGTTTGGCAAAATTTTCCAGTAAAACTATTATGGGCTTGGAGATTTCTTTTTGAAAACTTTTTAATTATGAATTTATTTTTTATTATTTTTTAATGCTTATTTATTTTTGAGAGCCAGAGAGAGACAGACAGAGAGACAGAAAGAGACAAAGTGACAATGGGGGAGGGGCAGAGAGAGAGAAGGAGATACAGAATCTGAAGCAGGCTCCAGGCTCTGAGCTGTCAGCAGAGAGCCCAATGCAGCACTTGAACCTATGAGCTGTGAGATAATGACCTGAGCCGAAGTCGGATGCTTAACCAACTGAGCCACCTAGGTGCCCCACAAATTTAACTTTTAAATACTTACAACATATGATGTATTTTGACCAACCTTACTCCTGAAAATCTTTCCTATTGATTTGTTACCTTCCCCAATTTATTCTATCTACTTAGTATAGCATTGAAATATATGTATGTATATATATATATATATATATATATATATATATATATATATATATACCATCCCAAATCTTCATTGAAATAAAGTGAAAGGTATGGGGGTGCCTGAGTGGCTAAGTTAGTTAGGTATCTAACCCTTGATTTAGGCTCAGGTCATGATCTCATGGTCATGGCATTGAGTCCCATGTTGGGGTCTGTGCTGAGTGTGGAGCCTGCTTGGAATTCTCTTTCTCCCTCTCATTCTGCCCCTCCCTTATTCACATGATGAATGTACTGTCTCTCTCTCTCTCTCTCCCAAAATAAATAAATAAACATTTTTTAAGTGAGAGGTATAGAAAAAACAAATATTACAGAAATAGTACCTAGTCCAAATTATACAACTGAAACAAAAATATCCATTGTGTAGTTTGAAGCGGTTGACTTACTGCCTCACCCCTATGTTGTGAATTATCCCACAGCTCCCCAAAGAGTGTCTGTTTTGGACACTTTTGAAAAAAGGCCACCAAAAAGACTCCAGTGGAAGGACCTAGAGAATATGTGACAAATAGTCCAAAATTTTTCTAACGAAGTTTCTACGTACCAAGAATTCACTCTTCAATGTGGGGCCAAGGCAGCCAGGTGGCCCTGGGAGCCCAGGTGAGTAACACAGAAGGAACACACCCAGGAATGCATCTTCTGAGTCCTGGAGAATGAGACTCATGGGAAAGGAGAAAGGGAAGTCTGGACATGGGCAGCAGGGCTAGTCCTGGATCATAGAATGTGCTAGAAGTTGACACACAGCTCAGTTATTATGGATCCATTCTTTGGGGTTTCAGGAAGTGGTGCATGGAATGGGAAAGTTCCCATGCTGTGTCCCAGGAGCCCAGGTTGCTGTGAGGGTGATGGCGACCAGAAGCCATCACACCAGCTCTGCTCAGCTGAGTCAGAGCCACTCTGTTGCCTGCTTTGTCCGGGACTCCAAATAAAAAGCTGACTTGGGGATTGAAATTGGACCCTTTAGAAAACAAATCCTCTGTCCTTCTGGCTTCATCTGTTTTTCTCACACCATAAAACTGAGAGAAGCCCACCAACCCAAATGCTTCCAAAGGCAGTGGGGCCTGGAATTCACAGAGGCCTCGTGATTAAACTCCATATGGTGCTTTGAACTTCCACATGAGATTTTAAAAGAGAAATGTGAGTGGAAAGGTAGGTGTATTTTCTTTTTTTTTCCCATTGGCTTCTCCAGTTCTCATTTCTTCTGTGTACTGGCATAGCTCCCTCTCTGTCACCCCTGGACACCCAACAAGGGACTTACATGCAGAGAGTAGGCAGACAGGAGGACTTCAGAGAAAAATGGAGAAAGCATTAACTGAACAGATATATTGTTTCCCTGGTCACCCATCTGCAAGCCTTGGAGGAGTCTAAGGGCCTGCCCTGGTCCAAATCACTTTCACTAGGCTCTCTGTTGGTTGCCACTTTTTTCCTACCTTGAGTCACCAGAAATGCTGGAATCCAGGCTTCCTGCAGAAGAAGAAACTGTTTGTGTCTATTATGCTGAGCACCAGCGCTGCTCTGCTCCCCTGCACAGCCCAGGGGCCTCTTCTGCAAACCAAAGATCCATTCACCAAATCAACGTACAGTTCTAACCCTGGAAAGAATTCTGCTGTTAGAAGCAGAAGTGTTTACCTTGGGGTCCCTAGGTAGACTCAGGACAGGACTTTCGATGGAAGAAAATAACATCTTTATTTCCATTACCCTGAAACTGAAACTTGGCAATTCTAAATGAGACACCACCAAAAAAGTTGTACAGGAATGGGGAGTTCTCCAATCCTCACCTAGCTTGTGGGAAAACATGCGGCTGCTTTTCTGTTGACCAAAGCTATGTAAAGAAGGAAGGTGAGGCTGTGGGGAAAAAGGAACCCTCGTGCACTATTGGTGGAAATGCAAGCTGGTACAGCCACTGTGGAAAACAGTATGGAGGTTCCTCAAAACATTAAAAATAGAACTATCGCATGATGCAGTAATTCCACTATTGGGTATTACCCAAAGAACATGAAATCACTAATTTGAAAAGATAACATGCACCTCTATGTTTATTGCAGTGTTATTTACAATAGCCAAACTTTGGAAACAGCCCAAGGATCCATCCATAGAACAACAGATAAACACGACTTCTTGAAGCTAGAAAAAGAAATCCTAAAATTTGTATGAAACCACAAAAGACCCAGAATAACCAAAATAATATTGAAGAAGAAGAACAAAGTGGGAGGCATCACAATCCCAGACTTTAACCTGTACTACAAAGCTGTAATCATCAAGACAGAATGGTCTTGGCACAAAAACCAGACACACAGACCAATGGGATAGAATACACACTCAAGAATTGGACCCACAAAAATATGGCAAACTAATCTTTGACAAAGCAGGAAAGAATATCCAATGGAAAAAAGACAGTCTCTTTAACAAATAGCGCTGGGAGAACTGGACAGCCACATGAAGAAGAATGAAACTAGACCACTTTCTTACACCATTCACAAAAATAAACTCAAAATGGATGAAGGACCTGAATGTGAGACAGGAAACCCTCAAAACTCTAGAGAAGAAAGCAGGAAAAAACCTCTCTGACCTCAGCCACAGCAACCTCTTACTTGACACATCTCCAAAGGCAAGGGAATTAAAAGCAAAAATGAACTATTGGGACCTCATGACGATAAAAAGCTTCTGCACTGCAAAGGAAACAATCAACAAAACTAAAAGGCAACCAACGGAATGGGAAAATATATTTGCAAATGACATATCAGACAAAGGGCTAGTATCCAAAATCTATAAAGAACTCACCAAACTCTACACCCAAAAAACAAATAATCCAGTGAGGAAATGGGCAAAAGACATGAATAGACATTTCTCTAAAGAAGACATCCAGATGGCCAACAGGCACATGAAAAGATGCTCAATGTCACTCCTTATCAGGGAAATACAAATCAAAACCACAATGAGGTATCACCTCACTCCAGTCAGAGTGGCTAAAATGAACAAATCAAGACACTATATAGATGCTCGAGAGGATATGGAAAAACGGGAACCCTCTTGCACTGTTGGTGGAAATGCAAACTGGTGAAGCCACTCTGGAAGACAGTGTGGAGGTTCCTCAAAAAATTAGAAATAGCGCAGCAATAGCACTGCTAAGAATTTACCCAAGGGATACAGGACTACTGATGCATAGGGGCACTTGTACCCCAATGTTTATAGCAGCACTTTCAACAATAGCCAAATTATGGAAAGAGCCTAAATGTCCATCAACTGATGAATGGATAAAGAAGTTGTGGTTTATATATACAATGGAATACTACTTGGCAATGAGAAAGAATGAAATATAGCCTTTTGTAGCACATGTATGGAACTGGAGAGTGTTATGCTAAATGAAATAAGTCATACAGAGAAAGACAGATACCATGTTTTCACTCCTATGTAGACCATGGGGGAGGGGAAGGGGGAAAAAGTTACAGAGAGGGAAGGAGGCAAACCATAAGAGACTCAAAAAGTGAGAATAAACTGAGGGTTTATGGGGAGTTGGAGGGAGGGGAAAGTGGGTGATGGGCATTGAGGAGGGCACCTGTTGAGATGAGCACTGGGTGTTGTATGGAAACCAATTTGACAATACATTTCATATTTAAAAAAAAAGAAGATGTGGTATATATACTCATTGGAATATAAAAAGAGATAAAATCTTGCTATTTGCAACAACATGAATGGACCTAGCAGGTACAGTGCTAAGTGAAATAAGTCAGAAGAAGGCAAATACTATATGACTTCACTCATACGTGGAATTTAAAAAAACAAAGAAAAAAAGAGACAAACAAACAAACAAACAACAAGACACTTAAATACAGAGAACAAACTGACGGTTGCCAGAGGGAGAGCTGGGTGGGGGAGAGGGGTGAAACAAATAAAGGGGATTAAGAGTTAAGAGTACACTTATCTGAATCAGCACTGGGAACTGCATAGCATCAGTGAATCACAACATTGTATAACAGAAACTAACATGACATCATATATTAATTACATTTGAAACAAAACAAAGTAATAAAAGAACCAAGGCTCACCAGGAAACCACATTCTTCCCCCAAGGTACTGACCCCAGGACCTGGGAGGAAGCACACACTCTTTGCTGGCTGTCCCTTATCTAAGAATGAGACACAGAGCAGGCATAGATCACCCTTGGCTTTCACAGCACATTTCAGGCACTGTTAATATCCTGTGCCATGGTCACCACTATTTTCTTATCCAGCTCCTTGTCAGCCTCCAGTGGATCCTGCCAGTCATCTTGTACAGCTTGTCCCCACTGACTTTTTAAATTGTAGAATTAAGAAATACAATACAGCAAAGAAACGGTTGGATTACAAAAGTTTGTTTGCACACTGCTCCAGTAACTCAGAACACATTCCCCTAAAAATAAAGGAGATAAGGCATCAACACGGGATGGCTCTCTCCCTCTGCTCAGCAAGAAAGGATTTGGCCTATGATATTTTGAAAGTACACTACTGTCTCACGAGCAAATTGTTTTCCAAAATAATGCATTCTGACTTGAAACTTAGATGTCTAATGCCTTTCTAGGACCATGGTGATTTTAAAGCATGGCCTCAAATATTTTTGTACTTTTCCCATTGAGGTGAGTCTATGTCCCCTCCTCTGGAATCTGGGCTCTGCGACTACTTGACCAAAAGAGTATGGCAGAAAGGATACTGTGCCAGTTTTATTTTATGAAGATAATATTATCCTGACAAGATAAACACACAAGGATAGTACAAAAGAGAGAGAGACCTGTATCCCTACTAAATACAGATGCAATGATTCTTTTTTTTTTTTTTTTTTTTTTAGTTTTTGAAAATGTTTTTATTTACTTTGGAGAGAGAAAGAGAGAGAGAGAGAGACTGAGTACAAGTGCGGGAGCGGCAGAAAGAAAAGGAGACACAGAATCTGAAGCAGGCTCCAGGCTCCGAGCTGTTAACACAAAGCCCAACACAGGGCTTGAACTCATGAACAATGAGATCATGACCTGAGCCGAAGTCAGACACCCAACTGACTGAGCCATCCAGGTGCTCCACAGATGCAGTGATTCTTAACAAAGATAATTATGAACAAGTGGGTGTCTCCAGGAGTGCAAGGCAAGGCTGGTTCAGTATCTCAAAACAAATTAATGTAATCCACCATATTAACAGGCTAAGAAAAAAAGTCACATGATCATATCAGTTGATGAAAGAGAAAAACGTTTGACAAAATTCAACACCCATTCATGATAAAAACTATAGGAAAAATAGAAGAGGTTAGAACTTATCAACTTGATGAGGAGCATCTATAACAACTCTGGTTTCCCTACAAGGTCTCTCTTGACTGCAGGAGAGTGGGAGTTCTTACTGGCTGAAAGGTATGGAAGTCTTGGCTCCCTAGGGGGCTTCTCTGATACCATCCCATTGTAGGGGTGAGGCTCCCTGTTACAGCCCTGTGGGGATGAAATTCCAGGTTCCTCATGCAGCCTTGGCTGGGGTGGATAAGGATGGAACCCCATTTTTTTTTGTGGAGTTTGGCTGGAGTAGAGTGGTTCTTGTCAAAAATGTTTTGTCTTTTTAGGCAGCCACCTGCCTAATGCTTCAGCTAGAGATAGCAGCTTTTTGTTAGGGCCTTTCTTATCTGTGCCTGTTAGCATTTCTGGGTTCTTGGCTTCTTCAGGTCCAATTCCAGGATACATGAGGTGAGATTAAAGCCTGCAACTCACCCACTATAGTTTTCCTTGGGTCCTGAGGTTCCTAGCCAGTTAGCTTTTTCTCCACCTTCCAGAGTCTTCTTATGCTTGCTTTACATAGGATGTCCTGGATTTTGTTGTTCTTAGCAGGAGGAAGAGGGAAACTACATCTATTCCATCTTCCTAGAATATCCGGCAGAAGTCCCAATATTTTTGAAATATTTTTGTTCTCACTTACACTTTATTTGTCTGAATATAGAATTCTGGGTTGTTACTAGAGCTTAACAGTTTAGCTGCACCAACTTTTACTTTTACAGTGTTGCCTTCTGATTTCATTTCCTTTGAATGGGTTCCTCTTTCTCTTTCTCTCCCTTTCTCTCTTTGTCTCTCCCATCCTCTATCTCCCTCTCCCTCTCTCCTTCTTCCTATTCTTCCTCCTCTCCTTCCCTACCGCCCCCTCTCCCCGCTTCTCTCTCTCTCTTTCTCTCTCTCTCTGGATACTGCTTTCTGTCTAGAATTCTAAAACGTCAGGAATGTGTGCTTTGGTGTGTGTGTTTTCATCTCTTTGGTTAGGTACTCCTAGGGCTCGCTCAGTGTGGAGATTCATGGCCTCAGGGATGGAGAAGTGTCCCCTACCACTTATGTGATAGTGATGGCTTCTTTACCCTTTCTTCTTACTGTTTCTGAGTTTCTAAAGAGTCAGGTGTTGTGTCTGGCTTGCTTCTCTAAGTTTCTTATCTTTTCTCATCCATCTTATATCTTCTTTTAGTTTGTTTTATTTTCTGAACAAATTCTTCTAATCTTATTTACTATTTTTGGCGATTGTATTTTTTAATTTAGACTTTCTTCACATTATCTGATTTTTTCCGTTTTTCATAACATGGCATTTCTGAGAATGGAATGACTTGACTTTGGATTCTTGGTGTATATATGTTCCAATGTCCACTACATTACTTCCTCTGGGTTTCTTAAAAAAAAAACAACAACAACAAAAACCCAAAAAGTTTATCCTCTTCACTGCATGTCCATTTCTCTCAGTTTCCCTTTGTTTGCTTATTTGTATGTTTGTGTGCTTTTTCGTTTGCGTCTCTCTTCCATGTTGAAGGGGTTCACTTATCTGATGTTCCTGGAAGCCATTTCAGACTTAAAAAAGAGAAACTGAGAGCTGATTAGAAAGTGAGCTCTATATTTTTTACTGGTGGCTCCAGACTGCATCCCTTCTACCCTGTTCTGTGCCCCAGAGGCTGACCTACTTGCATCATCTAGCTTCCTTTACACTATGGATTCTGATGGGCTTTAGCCACCGGAGCACTGGCAAGGGATCAGACATCAGGATGAGATAATGTTTGGGGAACTGATGTCCCAGGTTTTCTGCTGAGCTGTGTCTTGGCAATGGCTGCATTCCTCTGCTGAAGGTTACAGACCTCTCTTGTCAGTTGACCTTCTCTGACAACCTCAGCCCTAGTTGGGTTCTAGGAAACACTCCCATCCTGACTCGCAGACACAGAAGTGATAACAGCTGCCTCTGTTGTTCCTCCCAGGGCTTGCACCACCCTGCCTTGGTTTCCCTTAACCACACCCTCAGCTCTGTAAGTAGCCCTTTTATTAAACTCGGCTCTACCTCCCCTTTAGAGAGTGCCATCAGAATTTCTTGCCAAGGCCCTGATCAATACAGAAGCTCCATGCACTTAGGTAAGACCTGTGAACTGGTGGATTTCATGGTACTATGACTGGCCTTTTCACTGGAGGACATCCAATGCATCAGTTTGCTCAGGCTGCCATAACAAAGTACCACACATGGGGTGATTTGAACCACAGAAATGTATTTATTTTCTCAGACTTCTGGAGATCAGAAATCCAAGACCAAGGTGCCAGCAGGGCTGGTTTCTTCCATAGGCTTCTCTCCTTGGCTTATAGGTGGCCAATTTCTTGTTATGTCCTCACATGGCCTTTCCTCTATGTATGCAAATCCCTGGTGTCTCTTTATACAACCAAATTTCCTCTTATAAGAACACCTGTCAGACTGGATTAAGGCCAACCCTGATGGCCTCATTTTAACTTAATCATCTCTTTTTAAAAAATATTTATTTATTTATTTTTAGAGATAGATAGAGAGCAGGGGAGAGCCAGAGAGAGAGGGAGACAGGGAATTTCAAGCAGGCTCCATATTGTTAGCATGGAACCCCATGTAGGGCTCAAACCCATGACTGTGAATCATTGACTTGAGCCTAAATCAAGAGTTGGTGCTTAACCCGCTGAGGAACACAGGCAACCCTTAATCATGTCTTTGAAGGCCCTGTTTCCAAATATCACCTACCACATTCTGAGGAACTGGGGGTAAGGACTCCAACATAGGAATTTTGGGGAGACACAATTCAGCCCATAAAAATCTATATCTGGAGGTGTCTCTCTGGATAAGACCTCTCTGGGGTCTGTTTCCTTAGAAGAATCCTCTAATTCATTGTTTGGAGAGCACACACCAGGCTATTAGCCTTTTGAAACAGGTCCTAGAAAATGACCTTACTGTTCACAGTGGGAATTTTCAACTCTTCCAAGAGTTAGTCCTGGGACTGAGTCTCCTCAGTGTGTGTCCAGAATTGTAAACCAGCCTGGTCTGGTGTGTCCAGAGAATGAACTGATCACCTACCTTGGGATAAGAGAAGGTGTCTCTCAGCAACCTGGATCCAGGGAGACAGCACCATCCTCCCCTTTCCACCCTGTTCTTCAGCCCTGCCCTTAGGGGTATTGGGCACCTCTGATGCATTGGCTGTTCCCGGTTACTGCAGAATAAGTTAACTCCTTGCTGCTCCTCCTTTCCACAGGCACTTGGTTTACTTTTTTTTTCTGCTTTTATGGATATGTTACCACCAGTTCTGTGAATCGTCATGTAGAAGGATCTACACTGATGCATGTTCAGTCAGTGTTAGCTATTCTCTTGTCTGAAACATTCCAGGGATACCCTCTTTGTTTTCTTTGTCCAAATAATTTATTATACTTTTTTCCCGCCTTTCATCATTGTGGTAATTTTCGGGAGGTAGTAAAGACAGAGACTGATCCACCACATTTAACAAAAGATCCACATTGACCCTTTGGAGTTAGGCCCTGAGAGTCCTGCAGTCACTTTGGCCAAGTATTAGGAGTGTCCTTGACCACTAGTATCCAAGCCTATGCAAAAGAGTATAACAAAGGGGCTGGATTTCAGATTTTTTTTTCAGTATTAGGTATTTCTATGTGTATTCCTTAGCATAATATGACTGGTCTTTTTGCCTGAAGAATTTCACCATTTTATTACCAGCTTTTCTCAAAACCCTCTTGCCTACTCTAACCTAGAAATAATTCAAGAGCTTTAATTTTATATCAAATTCTAAAAAATACTTCAGAAGCACTGGACTTACACAATGCCTGTGTTAAGACCAACCCTTTTTTATGATTAGTTGTATTTAAATAATCTTTTTTTTAATTTCTAAAAAAGTGGTAAAGACACTATGGAAGGCACCTAGGTGCTCCTCCTCATCCAGTTTCTCAGACTATCAGTTTATATTAGCAGGTATATTGATCACATATAAGGAACCGAGTTACTATTAATGAATGTCTCATTCATGTTTCATTCACTAGTTTTTTTTTTTTTCTAATGTCCTTTTTCTGTTTTAGGATTTAGCTCAGAAGATGAAATTACATTTAGTTGTCATGTCTCCATAAGCCTTCTTTGGTTGACAACTGTTTCCCAGATTTTCCTTTATTGATGACCTTGAAGAGTGCTGGTCAGGCATTTTGTAGAAGATTCCTTAGTGTGAGTTTACCTGGTGCTTTTCTCATGGTTAGATGGGGGTTATGGGCATGTTGGTAGGAAGACCACAGAAGCAGAGTGCCATTCTCAACATGTCATATCAAGGGAACATGCTGTCAACATGTCTGGTGGTAGTAATCTTTATCCACTGGCCACTCTAAAGCTACTCTCTCTCTTTTCCATGTTCTACTTTTTGGAAGGAAGTCACCATGTGCAGTCCACATTTGAGAGTGGCAAATTAGGTGACACCTTCTTGAGCCTCTCTCCCACAAATTTTTGATTTTACAAAACCACAGATGATTTTAGATGGCTTGAGTTTGCCGATGACTCTCTCTGGATGAGTAGAAGTTGCTCTAAACATCATCAGTTACAGACAAAAGCGAAATTGTCTTCCACTGCCCCCAACATCCTTCCTCCTGAAATAAAACAATCGTCGTTTCTCAGAAACAAAGTCCATGACATCACGACAACGAGTTTTTCTACAAACAAGCAGACACACGTCAGGAGGTCTCCTGGGGGTGCAAAGGGCCAAATTTATACTTGGATGTGGATTTCAGAAAGTTATTAGGTTCTTGGGTGTGTTTGTTTGAACAAAGTTGTGTATTCTGGCAATGAGGAGCTTAAAAAGAGTGATTGGAAACCCAGAGCAGTGTGTGGGGGAACAAAGTTTCTAGGTTTTTCTCTCATTCCACAATTTCCTTTGTCCTAGGGAAGATCTGTGTCTTCCATTGTGCAGGACACAGATCGCATTTCTTGGCACTTCCCCATCTCACCAGGCACTTCTGGAGGGTAATGAAATAAGTGTTTAAAGAATTCTTTGTGCTCCCTGGAGGAAAGGAAAAGCCCTGTGCCAAATGTATATTGTCTGTGTGAGGCCAACTGCTCTGCTGTGAGCCACATGCACAGATTTTCAATTTCTCCAGATTCACGGGAAGGAATTAGTTACCTGCCTGAATATAAAAAGTACTAAAAACAAACCCTAACACTATGCTTTACCTACAGTAGCTCCTAAAAGTGCCCTCACCTTTCACTGGCATCTCCTAGAGTCCTTGTTCTCTAAGCACCCTCAGCTTTCACCGGTGGTGTCTCTTTTCTTTCCACTTCCTAAGTGTCACTGGAGCCAGTGGTTGCATGTAAGTATTTGGGGTCAGGATCCTTTGGCTTTTTGGCCTAAAGCACATAACTTTAGTTTTACCAAGGAAGTGCAACTGGCATCTTTCTCAAGTTATTTTTGGAATTACAGACAAAATTAAGACTTTCAAAATGTCCTGGACACAGTGGACCCTGTTACAGGTGCATCTCATTTTATTGTGCTTCCTTTAGTGTGCTTTGTAGACATTGCCCTTTTAGGAATTGGGTCTGTGGCATCCCTGTGTGGACGGAGTCTATAGGCGCCATTTTTCCCATGGCATTTGCTCCCTCATGTCTCTGTGTCACATTCTGGTACTTCTTACAAAATTCCAAATATTCTATTAATACTATATTTGTTCTGGTGATCTGTGACCAGTGACGATCCACTGAAAGCTCAGAGGATGGTTAGCATTTTTTAGCAGTAAAGTATTTTTTAACTAAGGTATGCACATTGTTATTTTCGACATAATGCTATTACACACTTAATAGACTACAGTGTAGTGTAAACATAACTTTTATATGCACTGGGAAAGCAAAAATGTCATGTGGTTCACTTAACTGTGCTATTCCTTTTTTTTTTTTTTTTTTCTTAATGAGAGCAGGAGAGGGGAAGGGAGAGAGGGAGACACAGAATCTGAAGCAGGCTCCAGGCTCTGAGCTGTCAGCACAGAGGTCCTCTCAGAACTTGAACCACAGACCCTGAGATCATGATCTGAGCCAAAGTCTCATGCTTAACCAACTGAGCACCCAGGTGCCCCTGTGCTGGTCCCTTTTTTGTGGTGGTCTGCCACCAAAACTGTAATATCTCTAAGCTACCCCCATGTTGGGGATGAAATGATCACTGACTATAGGATCATTGCTGCTCCACAGGGGAGAATTATAAGCTACAAATAGGTCAAAAGCAGCTGGAATCCAGTCTCCAGTTCTTTCAATCACTCATGCAATCATCAAAGGTAAACCATGCCTGCGCACTAGCCCAGCACCCCTGAAGACTGGACAACAGAAAGGAGTGGGGGTGGCTGGCACCGTGGAACCGAACCAAGTATATTTTAAAGGAGGCCAAGCTGGAGGCAGTGCACAGGAATGGTTAACCCGGCCAGCCTTGCACACTGTTTCCAGGAACACACCCAGGAAAAGGTGAGGTCCACCCGTTAAATTGACAGTCCGGCCCAGTTACAAAAAGACACTGGGTTATTTTTATAAAGAAAGAAAAGAGGCAATCCCTTCCAAACAAATCCCAGATGGGCTGAGACCCCTTTCTGTAAAATAAACACACCCCGAACTTAGGAAGTGCAAGGGGAAATGTTTACAGGAGATCTGAGAGCTGCCCAGCCAGGGCCCGCAGACCTGGGCCATCTGAAGGCAGCCGCCTTTGTGGAAATCGCCTGGCTGCTAGAAGGTGAAAGCATGGATGCTAGAATCCTACCCACAATGGAATTGATTTCTGACACTCTAGGATTGTCTCCTGCATGAGATGAAATTCTTTTGTGATTTCATTAAACCTTTTATTTAAAAGGTGTCTATTAAGCTACTGCCACATAATTTTCTTTTTATTTGAGGGTTTCTGGCATGCATTTATATTATAATAAGCAATTAAATTGAATGTGCAATGCAAAGGAAAAGAGGAGTGTGTGCATGTGTGTAAGTGTGTACCAGTGTGTGTGAGTGTACATGGGCATATGTGAGTGGGTATGTATGGCGTACAAATGGTAGATTTGCCAAGTTTAGCAAATCAGAATATAAGATGTTTAAATTTGAATTTCAATAATGTTTTGGTCTAAGTATGTACCAAAGACTGCATGGCAATATTGTAAATACTACATGTGCAAATACTGCATGGAAAATATCTACACTAAAAACTTGCTCATTGTTTATCTGAACTTCATTTTATTTTTTACTATTATTTTTAAGTTTTTATGTATTTATTTTGAGAAAGGAAAGAGAGAGAGAGAGAACAAGCTGGAGAGAGGCAAAAAGAGAAGGGGGGAGAGAGAGAGAGAATCCCAAGCAAGCTCCGCACTGCCAGCACAGAGCCTGATATGGGGCTCAAACTCACTAACTGTTGAGATCATGACCAAAGCCAAAATCCAGAGTTGGACACTTAACCAACTGAGCCACCCAAGCACCCCTGAAATTCATTTTAAACTGAGGATCCTTCTCTTTTCTGTATTTATCTTGAAATCCTAGTGAATGTGAGTGTGCAGAGTTATGTCAGTATGTGTGTTGTGAGTGTGTGAGTGTGAGTGTATGCACATGCACATGAGCATGCTACGGCCAGGTGGGGGAAGAAAGTATATGTGAGGAACATGGGTGACAGTGCCACACCAGTCTGAAAGAAGTCACCTACTGCCAGTTTTCATTCCATCCACCCTCTAAAAGTCTACAGTACCCATCACAAATCATAAATTGCAGATCACAATCATTTCCAACAGGCTTCATACAAATTGAAAGTGTACATTTTTTGAGACTTTTTGTGACTTTGATCAAAAACATCCATGTCAGGCAACATTGGGTCCAGTGAACTTCCAACTTAGGGACTGACTCTGATGGGCTTTTCCCCGAGACCCAGGATCTCTGACACATCATTTCCTCTCTTATTGCATATATGAAGAACAGTTTTAAATTATAAACTTTCAAATGAGAAACCTCACTTCATTAATGCCACCTCTGGGGATATCATCGTAAAAAAAATCTAATGTGTTAGCTGCATTATGTAAATTCATGGTTTATAAAATGGACTGCAATGTTTATAAAATGAAAGCAACTGTGAATACCTAAACATCATCCTACAGGATGCCCGAGTTGGTTATGGTCCATTTACACAATAAAATAATATGCAATCAGTGCAGCAATACTTATGAAAGTTTTCCATCATTCAGACTAAAGGAATTTGACAAACAGGAGACAGAAACACACTTATGAAATTATTTCTCTATGCGTAAAAGGTATAAAATATATAGTGCATGAAAAAACCTGGTAGGAAAAGAAAAAACCTGAATGAATTATTATCAAATTGGAAAAAATAGAAATGGAAGCAAATGGACCAAAATGTCGATAGAGCTTTTTCTTTTGTGTGTGCTGGGTTATTTATTTATTTTTTAGATTTTCAATGCTTTCCGCAATGAATGTGTGTTACTTTGAAAAATTGGAAATAAAATTTATTTTGGAAGGAAAATAAGTACACACAGAAATGTGCTGTGGATGATTGTGATGCGGACAAGGCACACAGCATCCCTGTGACCACGTGTGAGCTGTGTGGGAAGCCTTGGAAGTTCTCGCCCAGGGACCTTGTCAACACTGGATGCACAACTGACCCTGTGAAGAATGTGATTCAGGTTCCCTGGGACCTACCAGCTAACCATGGACATTGTCAACCATTGGGGGTAGTCATGTTTAGGTAGAAAGAAGGTTTCAGGGAGAGGAAAGTTTCAGGCCTTTGTGCAAGGACAGCTAAATGGTGGCTGGTGCTCTGGCATGTGGGCTGACATTGGGTTATGGAGCTACAGTACATATGTATGCCTGGGAGAAGTACGTAAAGGCCAGGCCAGCACTCCAGAATTATTTAAGCAGAGTGTGTATCTCCCACTTGTTGGCTTTGTGCCCTTGTGTGTTCAAGTTTCCCTTCTCTCCTTTGTGGTTGAATGTGATTCTAGCTGTTGCCTTCTCTTTCATCTCACATTTCTTGATTGTTTGCATGGATTGATGCCTGTGAAGTGCACTTGTAGATTTGTGTACTTGCTCTGAGGCATCCCATGACATCTCTGAGCCTGGGAATGGTCAAAGCATGGAGCAGAGGCCTAGTCTCTGTGAGTGCAGAGGACCAAGGGGAGGTTTATGCAGACCCAGTTAATGGCTAACCAGTCAGAATGGGAGAGTTCAAAAGTGACATGTTGGGGTGCCTGAGCGGCTTAGTCAGTTAAGCGTCTGACTTTGGCTCAGGTCATGATCCCACAGTTTGTGAGTTCAAGACCCACACTGGGCTCTGTGCTGACAGCTTGGAGCCTAGAGCCTGCTTTGGATCCTGTCTCCTCTCTCTGCCCCTCCCCACTTGAGCTCTGTCTCTCTGTCTCTCAAAAATAAACAAATGTAAAAAAAAATGGTGTCTTAAAAATCAAAAAGGGAATATTGCATTGTATTAAGCTCTGTTACAGGGCATGACACCATGACACCATGTGACATGGATCTAGATACAGTCATCGGAAAAGTCACTTTTGTTCTTGCCCTTGGCATGTATTCCACACTCCTCTATTGGGGAGCAGCTGTGGAAGAGGGGAGCCTGACTGGTCTCAGTCAATGGGAACAGTCATCTACCGTCCCTGGCTTTGGTGACCCCCTGTAAGTCCTGATTCAAGACATGGTTCAATACCTGCAACCCAGTCTGGGCCAATGAAATGCAAGAGCGGATTCCTTGGCAAAGTCCCTTTAAAGGGTAGTGTGTGAGTGTGAGGCTGAGAACTGTAGCAGCCACACCATAAAGGAAGATGAGGTCCCTGGGATGGACCTGGCAGCACATTAGGTAGGGAGAATGCAGGGCAGGTGCTGTTGATGAGCCAGCTATTAAATCTAAGCATCATGGAAGGGCCTCTAGTCCCTGAGCTAAGTGTGGGATCCAATAAATACCTTTTATCGTTCAAACTTGGTTGCATTGGATTTTCTGTCATTTACACAGAAAATAAACTGGTTTCTAAACTGATTCCTTTAGAGGTTATATTTTTATAAGTCACAATATGGGTAATAATGTATTGGGGAAATAACATGCACCCCACTGTTTATAGCAATACTATCAACCATAGCCAAATTATGGAAAGAGCCCAAGTATCCACTGACTGATATACAATGGAATATTACCTAGCAGTCAAAAATAATGAAATCTTGCCATTTGCAACAACATGGATGGAACTAGAGAGTATTATGCTAAAATAAATGTCAGTCAGAGAAAGACAGGTATCATATGATTTCACTCATGTGTGGAATTTAAGAAACAAGACAGATGAACAGAGGGGAAGGGAATGAAAAATAAGATAAAAACAGAAAGGAAGGAAAATCATAAGAGACTCTTAAATACAGAAACAAACTGAGCGTTTCTGGAGGGGAGATGGTGGGGGATGGGCATTAAGGAGAGCAATTATTGGGATGAGCCCTGGGTGTTACATGTAAGTGATGAATCACTGGGTTCTACTCCTGTAACCAATACTACACTGTATGTTAACTAACTTGAATTTATATTGAGAAAGAATTGGGATCTTCATGTAAAATTCAGAATCAACAGTTTTCATAGATAAGCCACAAATACAATTATTTTCCCCAAATGACATAACTTAGAGGCTCAATTAAAATCATAACTTTCAAAAAGGTGTGAAATGAAATGATTTAGGGGTAAGACCAAAGATGGACCAAAGATGGTCCCAGAAAAGATTATGTATTTGGGCTCTCTCACCAATACAGCCCATCCTCTTGCCTGCCCCCATTTCTCTCCCTTCCTGTATCTCCACCTCAGTGATCAGTAACGTGGCCACATTAGTCAGATTGCCCTGGACAGATCTTGGCTTCTCCACTTACTGTCTGAATGACTTGGGGCAATTTTCAGAGGAGGCCCCAGCAAACTTCCCTTTAGGTCCCACTGGTTCCCAATGAGGCCAGTGTCCATCCATGAGCCATCCTTATGGGAGAGGAAAGGCCAATTGACAGGTACACACTGACACAACCATTGGGGTGGGTGAGTCTGTTACCCCAGTTGGCCCAGGCCAGCATTGAATAGAGGGCCAGGCATGCACTAAGCACGAAGCACATTAGAGTTTGAGATTATTATTTTTGTTACATGCTTACCCAAAGCAGCCTGTTTCTTTCTACTCCTGCCTGATGTTGTTATTAAACATTATTGATTAATGTTCAAGTGAGTATCAATATCAAATCTGTGCCCTCCCTAATTGATATGATTTCTTTGATAGTAAGGACTGAAGTCTTGCTCAAGTGGGATAGGGGAGGGGTCTTGCTTTATTCCTTGAAAGGAGGGAACATAAGTGAAGACAGAGAGTGATCAGAGCCTTCCCACTTCTTACCTCCCCCAAGAAGTTGCCAACACTGCCAAATTATATTACACACTATGAACATGACTAAGTGTAAATATGAGACAAGATGAGTACCCTTTGCCAATGCTGCCATGACTATAGTTTCTAAACACAAAGCTAAACAAAACTGGGAGGGTTTGGTTTAAAAAACAGTCAGAAGACTTAAAATTTGTAACAGTCACAGAGAGTTAAGACCCTAGGATTTCTTTTCCACATCTCAGGTTGATTACCCTGTGCTCACTTGCAGTAGGGTGGATAAGATGTGAGCAATCAGAGAAAACATCTGAGAAAGAGGAAATCCATTCTTCATGCACTGTGTGAAAATGGGCAAAGTAGACTCATGAGCAAGAGGAAGACATGTTTTCACTTTAAGAAAAAATCAAGTCCCTGGGTTCAAATCCAAGAAATGTTTCCAGCAGGGTGATAAAATGTCACAAATTGTAACAAAGCTTGTGGCACACTAGACCTCAGTTACCACAAATAATCCAGTTATATGTAAGAATAAATAATAAATTCACTTACATTTTTTATTGCCCCTTTTACTTCACACTTTAAAGAACACTAAGGGAAAAACAAGTTAAATTGCAAAGAAATGTGGCCCATGTTGAATAGCCAATTGAGCAAATACAAATGTGAGCCATTTTTGGAAAAACTGTTACACAAATATCTTTCAACTTAGAAAAACTCATAGTTTAGAGAAAACTGTAACAATAGAGGAGACCTTAAAAATGGTTCAACAAGGACCTTATTTAAAAGGTGTGCAATGAAAACAAACAGGAACAGACAGAATACTGTTTCCATGAAATCTCTAATTTTCAGATTTTATTTGTATTATCTGGGATACCTTTGCTATACAAAAAGAAGACTCACCTCACAGACACAGATGATGAGACAATTTCTTACATCAAGTAAAAGATATTTGAAGGTCTGGCGGGCTCCCAGGTTGGTCAATTCAACAGCTTGCAATGGCATCAAGGACCCATGCTCTTTTCTGTCTCTACTCTGCCATCTTCTGTGGGCTGGAATTGCCCCCAATTGTTTGCCTTGTGGTTGCAAGATGGCTCCAGGAATTCTGGATATTAAAACCAGACCTTTAATATCCACTGTCCAGAAACACAAAAGTACCATCCCTTCATATGAGTCCTTCTGAGGAATGAGGAAAACTTTTCCAAGAGCTCCAGCAATCATCTCAATGACTCGTTGGTCAGACTGGGCCAGTGTCCACTCCTAATTCAGTCATGGCCAAGGCATCAACCCACCATCCACAGCCGGGTCCACTCATCTGTTCCCCCTGAGGAAGGCAGAGTCATCATCGCCTCTGGGTCAATAGTTAAGGAACAAATACCTGAACAAAATTAAGAGTCTGATCAGGAAGTTATTTCAGTGATCGAGTTCTAGTCTAGTTGTTTCTGAAAAGCACAAAAGTTCAATTGTTTGAGTCAAGAGGACAGGAATTGAAAATACTTTTTAATTCACAAAATAGTTTTAGAGTCAGCAATTGGGGTGATTTCTTTTTCCAGATTTTGCTTCCATTGTAATTTTCTATTTTAAATGTATGATAATTTAGTTTATAGACATTGTATACACAGTTTTTGAGGGTCAATTTATTGTAGAGAATAAGGTTTACTTACGTTTACTTTGGAGCATACTTTGTTAAGGGAAAATATAATAGATGCACTCCAATGGCATGATTGGGCTGTGCTTTGAAAAGTTGATTTGTGTTGCTTCTTACACAAAATGTTATTTTAAATCTTCTTTTGTTTAACTTATATATGATGCTAAAATTTCCATAAAGAAATGCTAATTGAATTTTATATGTAACTGAAGAATACAATATCATTTAATATGATTGCAGAAATGTAGATATTTAGTTTGACTGACACCAAATATGGAAGAAAAAAAAAAAAACCTTGAACTTTGTGTCTGAACATATTTGAGGAGTAATTTTCAAAAAAAACAATAACAACCAACTTCCACCTCCCTAAAAAGGCCTATTTTAACTTAATTTGGGGAATATAAATTTATATGACAATGCTATGATGTTTATCCTGAGGTATGAGAGAATGTGGCCAGTTTTAGCCAACTCCCAAACAGAAATTAATCCAAATAGCATTTCTGGCAGTTTCCAAAATGGGAAAGCCAAGACTCATCTTACTGTGGGTTGGCTTGATGACCATGATAGTGAAGATAAGTCAAAATTCCACTTGGTTATGAAAGATGTTATTTGATCAGATGTTTCTAGAAACACAAAACTTAGAATTAAAGAAAAATCCCAACTTCACCTTCACTCCTCCCAGTGTTCTAGGTTTCCTTTACTCTTTTTATCTGTTTTGTGGGGGACGGGACTACAACAGGAGACTTGTGCCTATTTTCGTTGCTGACCCTGCAGTGTTCTGAGTACCTGCTTCACTGCTATGCCTGTGGAAACATAAAAATTGTTTATTAACTCTTGTCTCGAACCCATGCTGATAGTAAAATTTTTCCTATTTGAGGTATCGTAAGGAGCTGGCTTCTCTCCAACAAGGCCTTTGGTGTTGTGGGGAAGGATTGATTGAAGCTTTAAGGTATCATGCTGCTGTGGGTTTGCTCTAGTGGTCCACAGATGTGGTACCTGGAACTGCACCATTAGCATCTGGAAACTTAACAAGTGCAAGTCCTTGGTGGCTCCAGAGATACCTGAAGGGGGTACCCAACAACCTGTGTGCAGACAGACCTCGAGGGAATTCTGATGTCCATTCAAGTTTGAGAACCGCTGGGTTAGCCATTCTCAATTCTTTTTTCTCTCAAAGATCTACTGGTCACTTAACTGTAAAAATTAGTTTGTTTTAATGATGGGGGATGGGCATGTATGAGTGCTATTTAAGGTTTGGAGGGAGAACTATGGATTTCCCTGTTGTAACCACAACATCCTGGGTGCAGCCCAGCCAGTATTTCAGATTCTTGGTCTCTTTGAGCCTAACCCAGGGCCAGAACCCTGTACCATGGGATGGGCACAGTTTCTGCCATCCGTGAATAAATCACTGCAGGAGCCCACTGGGCTGAGGGCTCAGCCCAGGTCATCACTGAGTGTCCCTTACCTTGAAGTAATCAGCCATGTGTGCTGTGGTTCCTGATGAAGGAGTTTTGTTCATTTCAGTGGTAATCAATGTGCTCCTGTTCTATGAGATACGCCACACTAGGGTGTTGAGGCACTGATATTAGGAACACCTGCGACCAAGGGCAGGTGCCATGTGGTGTGGGGACCACCAGATGGTGTGCCATGGCCCAGCTGGAGCAGAGGGATCCTCCACAGAATCACAGAAGGGAGGACAAAGTTTACCTGAGACCCAGATATCCTGACTCTACATTCATCCTGCCATTAAAAGCATCACAGAATATGGAGAATGGAGTCTGGTGTGGATGGAGATGCAGGAGAAGCTCTCTTGCTTTTCCCACCATAGACAGTACCTGTACCCTGCACCATCCCCTGGGTTCCTTGGCAGAGGATCAGTAGAGCTCTACCTCGTTGGAGGCCCAACACCAGAGGAAGGAGGATGGAGGACTTTGAGCCCACAGTCTCCAAGAGGCAGCTCTGCAACTGTGGAAACTGATGGGAATTTACACAAAAATCGGTGCCAAGAGTTTTCCTTCACAAAATCTCATTGCCTCAAAGCCCCTAATGCTCACCCAGGGCAGAAAGGCATTGGGCAAAGTGTTAAGCAACTAAATGGCCCTGGAGTAAATAGTAAAATAAAAATAAAAATAAAAATAAAATAAAATGTCCTGAAGTTATAGGGGACTGTACTTAAACTCTAGCTTGGTAGCTCAAACTTGTCGTGCAGTCCTGGGGTGAGTTACCCATTGGTTCACATAAGAATGGTTATTTCAACATGCACCAGCTACTTCGCTAAGCAAGTGAGATTCTTGGGTAAGAAAGGGTTTGTGGACATTTATAGGAAATCACAGAAAAATCAGATCTGTTTTTCCCTGGCTTCCACTGAAAGTTTTTCCCAAGATTCCTTAATAATTAAGAAAGAAAATCCTAAATACCGAGAAGCAGAAACCCAAAATGGAAGTGGCTTCTCGTGTGCTCAGTAGTCCTGAAACAGTGTGTCTCCACATCCTGAGAAGTCACTGTGAACATTGACATCACCAAAGGCATTTTAGAAGTCCTGGTGCCTTATCTGAATTTCTTAATCTAGCAACAACACTAGTGTCCACCCACAGGGTTTTATATTCCTTCTCCATTCCATTACTACTCTGGAAGCAATTGGGTCTAGTAAGGCTGGACACAGAATGAGTAGTGTAGGTGTCTACAGGCATATAATCGTGCCAGGAAGTCTATCTCCCTCTCCACAAAGAATATGACTATCCTAGTATACTTGCCACAGAGCCAGACACCCCAGTACTAAAAGTTCATTCAGCTGGATCTGGAAGATATTTTCTCTTCAGTGCCTCACTGCCGCATGCACACCTGTGGGCAAGGTGTCACTGACCTGCATGCAGCAAATTCATTAATGGGACGTGTCCAGTGGACCAGGGGAGACAAGTCCACCAGAGAGGGAAGCAGCTGTCAGGAACTGCTTTGCCACCTGAATAAATTCATGTGCAAAAACACCCAAACAAACCCTCAAAGTGCACATGCTAAGTTTTCAAAGGGAACCTCCTGCTGCCTGTCAGGCTGCCTCTGCTAATGCCAGCCCATGGTCTTCCTGTGGTGGAAAGACCCAGATTAAACAACATCCAAGCCCAACAGCCACTCAGACATTAACTTGGCATGGATTACACGTCAGGCAATGTCTGGTTGCCGACAATCAAGATATGGTTTGGGCCCAGTTTCTTCTTCTGGGCCAAGTGGGCAGGTCCTGTCCTGCTCTGACCTGTTTGCCTCTTCCGCGAAATGGGAATAAAGTAATTCAAACCCCTTGCCTATTGAGAGTACGGATGAGGTACTCGGCAGACCATACAATGAAAATGGCATACACATGGAAGGAATTACTGGTCTTTTCCGTAAAGGCAAATTCAGCCACAGACTGTGCAGGGCGTTGTGAGTATTCTGAATCTCCTTCCTCTTCCCTGGATCCAAGCTCACCACAGAGCTGGTTCCAATGAGGGATCTAACAGCGTCTGTTAAGTGATCAGTTGAGCCAATCCCTCTCTCCATCCCTTCCACAAATCAAACTCAGGCAGTTTTACTTTTCATGCTGCTTGGTGATACTTAAAAATTAAAGGCAGATTTACAAACACTCTGAAGATGGCAGGCAGGACACTCCATAAAGATAGCTCTGTGAGATGGAGACCTGCTTCTCTCTGTGCATACATGGGAAGTCTCTGTGTCACACTCACACCTTTTCTCCCTGCATGTGTTCTCAATAAACCGCTCATAGGAATAAACTGGTTTCATAGGAAACCGGACCTTCTTTGAAATGAGACACTGTATTTAGAGCTGCTCTTGACCAGTCACCATCCTGAGAAGCCATGCAGAGTTCCTGAGTGCAGTATGGGCTCTTGACTGGTGTTTTGGCGCTTGGAGTTTTCCAAGCCAATTGTGTCTACCTGGGTTTGCTTTGAGCTGGCTCCAAGTGGGATGAACCCCTGTATGAGTTAGGGGGTGGACACCGGTGCCGTTGGCTACCTGCCCATATCCCCTAACTCCTCACTGGTCCAGTGAACGCCTGTGGTGTCCCTCTGCAAGGACCTGTATTCTTGCTTTCTGACCCCCAGGGAAACCATGTCCCCAAGAGCTACCTTGGGCAACAAGGGGCAGGACTTAATGGCAAGTCCTGGAAACCCTAGTCCTAGTGGATCCCCCATCTCCTTCAGGCCTGGCAGCAGGCAGCAGGCTGCTGTGCTGCATGCTCAACATAACCTCCTGGAGGTGACACAGATGAAGTGTTCATGATGCAAATCTGATCATCACTCCCTGTGTTTGTTCTTCCCTTCCCTGCTCACTCCCCCTGAAGATGCACCTGGGGTTCACCTTCCAAGCCAACACACCCCTTTCCCTTAAATCCCCCTCCTCCCAGGCCTGCCTCTGAGGATCCCACTTTAAGATTGAACCATATGCTGCAGGCTCTTGCTTGGGAAGATCCCGTCAACAAGGCAAAAACAAAGTTTTGGAGAAAGAATTGAAGCAGCTGCTAGAGCTATTTTCTTCCTTGGACTTACTGACACAAAGCCAGTTAGTGCCTCATAGCCCTTAAATCACTATTGGTGACCCTGACCCTAAGCCTGAGGTGGAAAAGCATGTGATCAGAGTCTGGAGGAGAGGGATTTCCCTGTGATGATCACCCCAAGCTCCATCTGAGCCCAGAAGCAGTCACCAGCTGACTGATAATCCCAAGCACAGCCTCCAGACACATGGGGGCAGGGTGATAGCCTGGAGAGTTGGCCTGAGGATCTCCATAGTCAGGAGAGATCAAAGTCACATTGAGTGCCCTAGAAGGGCCAGGAGTGCCCCTTCCTTGACAGAGGCACGTCCCTGTGGGCCACCCCCATGGGGCCATCATTGCTGCCAGCACAAGACAGAGACGAGACCACCTTGAGAACACCTTGTTATCACAGGGTCCCTGGTGCCATGTGCAGAGAAGGTGCCCCAAGCATGTCTGTGTCCATTCCTAAGAAAAGGCAAGGCCATAGCCACAGTTAGACTTATTTGGCCAGCCAAGATGCAGAGGCCACTTTTAAATACAGACAGTTTTGAGGAACTCACACAGATGGAGCAAAGAGAGCAGACATAGATGCCAGCTCCCAGGTCCTCATCTGACACGCCAAACAGGATAATAGAGTGAAAGTGGCTGGGTATCGTTGGGGGGCTGGCACCACACTGCACCTGAGGGCAGAAGCTGGAAGCTTCAGTCTCATCAGGACCATGAGAAATTGAGTCCATGAGAAATTGTCTCCTAACAGCCTTGGGGGGCATGGGGAGGCCGGTGGGGTATGGCCTCATATTCTGGGAGGACCATAAAGTGTCTGCCAAGACTCAGATCTACCACGTTCATGCCTTTGTCTGTGTGGCCATTGTGAGTACCTGCATGGTTGCCTTTGTGGATGTGAAGAATCACCACAGCTCAGTGTACTTATAAACAGATCATTTACGATCATAACTCAGAGCACTTTAACTTTCATTCTTCTCCACTGATATTTGAGCACAGATATTGAGACAGATGTTGTAGCAACACTTTAGAGACATATTGTATTATTTAACTGAATCTTTACCAACATTGTAACCCTTTTGCAGGTAAGGCAATAGATTCAAGTGGTTACGGGATAAGTCCATGGTTGGGCTGCTGGTGTGTAAGCCAGGGATTGTCAGAGAACCAGATTTCTGGGTTCATCACAACACTTTCCAACTTCCACTTTCAAAAAAGTTTAATGAAATACTTTCTTTAAAAAAAATGTTTATTTATTTATTTTGAGAGCAAGGGAGGAGCAGAGATTGAGAATCCCAAGCAGGCCCTGCACTGTCAGCACAGAGCCTGACATGGGGCTTGAACCCATGAACTGTGAGATCATGAACTGAGCTGAAATCAAGAGTCAGATGCTTAACCAACTGAGCCACCTGGGTTCCTCTGACATACTTTCATATCATACATAATTTTAAAGAGTGGTCAGGAATATTACCCATTGTTTTATGAAAAAAGAACACCAATATGTCCTTGAGCAAAGTCACTGGGTTCTATCCTGAGTCAGAAGGTCTTTCGGTGGGGCCCCTTGTACAAAAAGTGTCAGTGTCAATCAGAGCCACTTCTGATCACCAAATACTATGCACTATTTCCAAATTTGTAATGGAAACAGCAGCTTGGTGACCTTTAAACCTCTAGATCTGACTGCCTGGGTTCTCTGAAAACCTAAATTTAACAATTGAACTAGGGGCGCCTGGGTGGCGCAGTCGGTTGGGCGTCCGACTTCAGCCAGGTCACGATCTCACGGTCCGTGAGTTCCAGCCCCGCGTCGGGCTCTGGGCTGATGGCTTGGAGCCTGGAGCCTGTTTCCAATTCTGTGTCTCCCTCTCTCTCTGCCCCTCCCCCGTTCATGCTCTGTCTCTCTCTGTCCCAAAAATAAATAAATGTTGAAAAAAACAAACAAACAATTGAACTAAATGAGAATAGGAAAGAAACACAAATAATAATAAATATCTTTCCTTCCTGGCCTCCAAGCTATATCTAACATCTCTCATCCACAATTTCATATAAACGGAAAAAGGAAGGAATCCCACACTTAGCCCTTCTCCAGGGCCCACAGGGGACACAGCCAGTACAGGTCCTCCTTCTGCTTCAGGAAGAGGCAAGGAGATGGGTGATGGCTCTATGTTTGGTTCTTCTGAAAGTAATATAAACAATGGAGTGAGTCTCATATTAGTTACAAATGAAAATGAATTTACCCATAACTTCCTCTTTAATGTTTCAAGTGTTTACTCCAATGAATTGATTGTTTGTAGGCTATGATTTTAAAACTTTTAAACTCAGCTGTTTCCTAGTTCTGCTTTCTAAAGTCATAATAGAGAAGATGTCACTGTCTTTCAGGGGACCATACTTGCTGAAACCCCCACAGGAGCCGGTAGCTCATAGGCTCAGCTCCTCTGGGAAGCAGGGCAGGTCTTGAAGCTGTGAGGCCTCTGGTGCTGGGGGAGGCAGCTGGCAAGCTGAGAGCCAGCCTTTCCAAAGCAAAGCTACAATGTAATGCCCTGACAGGATTTTTGACTAGTCCATTAACAAGACAGCTAATATTCAAGGTTAGCAAGGGAATAAGGAGCATTCACTCTCATACCATATTGGCAGAAGTGTTCGCTGTTAACGGTATTTTGGAGAGCACTTTGGTAACACCTATTAAAATTTGAAATGCACATACACTTTGATCCAGACATTCCACTGTGGGATTTATAGAGTCCAGAAATACTTAAAGATATACAAGTGAGTGGTGAATGTGACTCTGTAAATGACATAAAAATTTGGAAATAATCATCAATAAAGGAATAAATAGGCCACAGAACAGCTTTTATAGAATACTATGCAGCTAGTAAAAAAAAATGATGTAATTCCATACACCACAATGGAAGGAATTCAGATTAATTAAGTGAAAAAAGGAAGAGTAGAATGATACATTTTATATGATAGTCTTTCAGGACAATCATTTGATCCAATAGATCCACACACAGACCACTGAGCAGTGCATGTGGGTGCAGCTATATGCATATATAAGGGTAAAGTCACCAAAGGGCTGATAGCAATTAGCTGTAAGACTGTCGAGGAGGACAGCTGACCCAAGCAGAGTCACTCTCCTGGTATTCTGGGACTGGGTGTCCTTGGGTAGCAGGACACCACCATATGTAAATTTGGTTGCAGATGGGAGAGCTGTCTTACTCCCGCCATGTGATTAGCTGAGAAGTGAATCTCTGGAGCATAAAAAAAGGAAACAGAAACAGAGAAGGGAGGCCCAGGAGATGGAAGTACTATTGTGTGGACACCAACAACTTTTCATCTAGCTTCCAACCTCTTCCCATGTGTAGCATATTCCCACCTTTGAGAGTCACTGCTCTGAATCCCCCTGGAAAACATGGGATAAGTTACTTCCTCTGTGTGTGGAGATGCTTAATTCAACCCAAGTTGTTTCTATAACATGTAAACACATTTGCATCTTAGTATATGTTAGGGAGCTACTTCTATTGATTGGGGAGCTATTTCTAAGTCTCTTGCAAAGTATAGACTCATTGGTTATTCAGCATACTATGCCCTTCTCTCTTGACCTTTACTTTTATTTTATCTTTTCCATCCATGGTACTTAATGTGGTGCTTGCTGCTCAGCTGGCATTTAATAAATGTTTTTGGTGAATGAACAAGTAGACATATTCAAATGAATTAATGATAGACAAGGACAGCCAGTGGATTTATCATATTCTAACAACATCATCCTATTGACTACAAGCACCTTTAATTGCTGAAAGTCAACTATTTTCACCACAAAATGGAAATTCTACATGCTATTACATTTTACAGTCTGTAAGGCATTTTCACATCCTTTGTCCACCAGTTGATGGGGCCAGGCTCTAAAGGGAGGAGGGATTCTTCCCAACACACTGAGTGGGATGGATTCAACACTCGATTCCAGTCCCCATGGTAACTTTGGCAATATTCTCCTTTGTTAAAGAACAAGTAAAGAGTAGCTTGTGCTGTGTTGCAATTTGGCCCTACTTTGGCTGAGCACACTGAGGAGATGGGGCAGAATCCAATACCCCCAGAAGCCACGCCCACCACATCCATTGTAACTCAACAGACACTTGAATGGTGAAGTTGGTTCCCTCTGTCACCTCTCAGAAAATTCAGTGTTGCCCAAGCCCCTGAGGACTCATATTCAAAACTGAAAAGGAAGAGGGAGGCTTCTCTCTACTTACAGTGAGAAAGAACCCATTTCTCAGGGTCATAGATTCCGTTTCAAGATCTTGCCAAGAGCTTGGTTTATATAAACCAAGAGGCTTGTGATCAAAGTCAAGTTTTCCTGTTAAAGTTGCTAAATATGTCACATCACAATAACAGGCACATTTTAGCTCTGAACTGGGATGTTTGAGAAATAATTCTAATAGCTCTTTTCAAAGTTTGGATTCCCACCAGCTGAGCAATAAACCCAGTCATTGCCACTTCTTTCCTTTCTCTCAGCTCCCCATCTCCGACTTGCATTTTCTGGCTGTTGCATGCTACACGTGTAAACAAGCAATTGCAGACCAAGCTTAAATGCAATCACGTGGTATCCCTGATATTTAAGTCTTCCAACAAAAGATGACAAGTAAACGGCTTAGTAAACGGCTACCATGACTATACTGAGATGGTAAATATAACTTTTCTTGTATATCCAGGATGTTTACAATGAATGCTACACTTGAGTCATAAGCCTTAAAACTTTTATGAAGA
Source organism: Panthera leo (assembly GCF_018350215.1). NCBI lineage: Eukaryota > Metazoa > Chordata > Mammalia > Carnivora > Felidae > Panthera > Panthera leo. Next base: position 47,586,130 of record NC_056681.1, read on the forward strand.
TTGAGAACCAACTATTAGTCACTTACACCCTTGATTCTTCATCCATTTTACCAGTTTTTTTTTTTTTGTTACCACCTATTCTTTCCAGGAAAAGACAACTCCAGCTTTCTGGAATGCCTGTAATATTTGGTTTCCGTACATGAGAAGCAGTATGCATTCTAGTTGGACTTTTCTGACTTATAACAGGAATAAGACCTGTCACCTGGGCAGCACCAGCTCACCCATGTGAGCCACACTTGGCCCCATCACCTAAACCATAGCTTCTATTTGCATTTCTGTCATTCAGCTCTGAAACTTTCAAAATCCTTGGACAGTTGTCTTTCTGGTCACATACCATTAACAAATAAAGTAAAAAAAAATAGGTAAACAAAGGTAAAGATCAATAAGTAAGTACATAGATACACAGATACAATACGTTTTGCTGTCTCAGAATAATGCAGGCACTCAAAATGCATATTAAATCTTTGATTACAATCAAAGAATTAGAATGGACCTGAATGCCTGTTCAATTCATTAGCACATTTTTATTTCACTATGCCTTTTTCTGTGAGAGTTCTCTGTATTTTCTGGATATACATCCTTACAACAGTGAGCAGGCAGTACTAGGATAGACAAGAAAGTGAACAAGATTAGAGAAACCAGAGCCAGACCCACCTGATTTACAACAAAGGGGCCTCTGAAATATAGTGAAGAAGGGTTTGTTTTTTTGTTTTTTTTTTTCAATAAACCGCTGGGTCGGTTGGTCTGCCATGGGAAAAAAAAAAGTTAACTTTGACCCCTACTTCATATCATACACAGAAATCAACATCAGATACATAGATCTTACACTGAAATATGAAAGGTAACGTGATAAAGGTTTTAGAAGCAAATGGGAATATTTTCATGACCTTGAGGTGGGCAATTTTCAGAACCAGTATATAAAAAGCAAGAACTTCAAAACAAAACATTAATAAAATAAACAATCTTAATGTTAATAATGTCTCATCAAAATGTATCAATACACAGATTTGGAAAGAGGTTTACAATGCATGTAATATGTGTTTTTTCAAAGTCAGTTCAAAACACCTTCGCAGTAAAATGAAGTAAAATAAAGAATAAATACCATTTATTGAGCATGCATTCTTTGGGGCTGGCCTAAAGACTTTACCCACCATGATCTAATTTAATCCCCATGAAAACCCCAGATGGTAGGTGCCACTAAATCCATGTTTCACAAGATAGGGGAGAGGGCTGTTTTAGGTTAAGTAAGCCCCCTAATCTCACCCAGGTAGCAAATGGCAAGGTTAGGAGCCGAACACAACCCTCAACCTCTGTGGAACTCTCAACCAGTGCACTCAACCTTCCATCTTTCTCCCCTCCTTCCATTTCTTCCATTCATGCTCTCATCCATGTATCCATTATTACTTCTTTGCTTCTGTTCCTCCACGGTAGTGTAAGGTTTTGAATGAATGTCCAATAATATGTGCTGTTTGGACATTTGGTGAAATTGGGAGAGAAGAAATTGAAAAATTGACATGGAAGGATGATGAGTCAGACTTGGGCAGATGCTCTAACCTGTCCATTCCCTCTTCCACTCCAAGCTGCTGGCTTCTCAGCTGTATGGATCCCCAATTTTGCACCTTGAGAAAATTGTGTTCTTATTATTCCCTTAAGAAGGGTTTGAAGCCCCAACTTTGACTTTTCTACTTCAAGCAATGGGATATATAGAGGGAAAACTTGCATGAGGAAATATGTCACTACCCTCAAAACTGTGAACATGAAAACTCTAATAAATTGGCCAAGTTTGCAAGACCTCTAGTTCTATGGCAAGTTATAACAATTGTCATCAGGTCAGAGGTAAGAAGAGTTTCAATGATCATGCCATCCAAGTTTGTCAGCCTTGGAGGCATAGCAGAGGCAAATGCCAGAACCAGGCATCATGCTGTTTATAAAGTTCTCCATGTGATTCTAATATTGATGCAGGGTTGAGAACACAGAGGTACTCCAAACTTTCCTGACTACAGGAGAAGCTAGGAGAACTCAGGGATCCCAACAAAATGTGGGTAAATGGTCCACAGTCATCTAGAAAGGAACTCATGATGAATTAACCAGGTCAGCATTTTCACTACTCTAGAGAATTCCATAGCTTTGCTCTAAGTGATTAATAAAGAACACCAATGGGGCCACCTGTGTGGCTCAATTCGTTAAACATCCATCAGCTCAGGTCATGATCTTGTGGTTTGCAAATTCCCGCCTCTCATCAGACTATCTGCTGTCAGCGTGGGACTTGCTTTGGATCCTCTGTTGCCCTCTCTCTCTGTCCCTCCTCTCTTGCTCTCTCTTTCAAAAATAAATCACCATTAAAAAATATAGAACACCAATGAAATTCATCTTCTTGCTCTCCAACTTCTTAGGAGACTGGCTGACTATCCATAGATTAAAACATAAATTTATACAAGATCTAAATATTCAGCAACAAAACCAGGGACAGCACATGAGTCATGTGAAAGAAACTCAACTCTATCCCACTCTACTGAGGATGGCACAGTTTTGTTTTGTTTTGTTTTGCCTCTTCTCCATCTACAAAAAAAAAAAAAATCAGGATGGCTTACAACCAGGATACACACACACATTTACACACAATACATTAGGAAAGACAATGTGATGAAATGGAAATAGAGATATTGAATCAAGAACAGGAAAACATTTTTAAGGACAAAAAATGCACATGCAGAGACACTGAGTGAATAATGAGGCATTACCTGTGGATTCCTGAGACTGAAGAAATAGAATACCTAAATACTTATTAAAGGGATTCAATTAAATTATGAAAGGTCAATAAGATAAAAAATGAGGTGACTCTCTATGTTATGGTATGGAGGAATTTCCAAGACAAGCTGAAAAAACTGGAAGTTCAGTCCAGAGCACAGAACATGATACCCCCTCCAGAAGAGGCGATGCCAGAAGCAGGGGCTGCCTCTGCCTCTGCCTCTGGGGAGGGTTTCAGGATGGGTGGAACAGGAGGGAGTTGACATTCATAATAGACCTTTTTGATCTACTGGAATCTTTTGTACTATACGCTTTCCATTTTCCCAAATAAAAAACTAACAGAACACTACTAACACTATCATTTAAAAGAAGTATATAATTTTTAGAGAAATAGAACTTTAAGACTAAGGAAAGGAAAAACCCAAGTTATTTAGAACTGTGAAGTCCTGAATACAGTATTTTAAATCTGTCTCCTGACCTGTGAAGAAAAGGAGAAGAAAAGAGATGAACTTACAAAAATCCATGTGAACATTAAGTAATGACTTTCCCAGCCTAGGTCTGGGTTGCTCAGGCAAGAATGGACATTGTCAGGTTGTGTGGGCAGCAACCATTCTGGCCAGATCAGTCAGAACTCATGCTCCCAGTGTGACCTCCTACTTGGGACACTCTCCTTCAAACCAAGAACCCAAGTCTTTATGGAGCCCACCTCTGGGCCCAGCCAGATCCACCCAGACATACTCTCTTAGGGAAAGGCCACCACACAGTCCCATCCAGATGTCCCATCTCCCCATCCAGATGTCCTACCTCCTTCTAAGCTTTGCTGCATGATGAAGAGACTATCTCATCTTCTGTGGTGGTCACATGCTGCTATGCTGACTACAGATAATGCTGACTTGATGTATGAGCCCTTTCCTGGAGACAAAATACTGTTTGCATTTTCAGTGCTGGAAATTTTAGGCAGAATAACACTTTGAAAGATTCTAAGCTATAGAAACTTCCAGCAGCAACTCCTTGAATCATACCATATAAGCAAAGTCTTTCATCTCCCCCTTGGGTCTGTTCTGTGAAACTATGAATGTCATGTTCATTTGGGGAATGTTGATTTCTGTATTTTCCTGATGCCTCTCCCCTTTACTTCCCTCAATTAAGCTGATGGACAAGCCCCCATACTTTCGTACATTGCAAGAGGTTTGTGTCAGGAGAAAGACGAATTTGTCTGCAAGAGACTTCAGTTGCCTGATTTTGTTTCCCAAGGCTTATCCTGGTTGGAGGTTGCACCCATTGCCAGAGACACAGGAGAGGAGCAGCAGAGACTGTGTCCAGGTGGGCCAGGAGGATGATGGTAAGTGTAGCCTCGGGTGGAAGGCTGACAATGCTTGGCGGTGGGACACCCAGGAGGTGGTAGGATCAGAGCAGTCCAGACACCCAAACACTGAGCTCCAGAATGAGAGGTCAGGGCCCCATGCCCCAGCTACCCCTGTCCCTTTCAAGTTCCCTGAAAGCCTCTGAGAGGAGGGGTCCCCAATAATGCCAGGGTGGTGTCTTTTAGACATTTAGTTGAGGGCAGCAGTTTTGAGTCAGAATGAAGTGATTTGAGGGACTAGAGATAATTTTACTTCTTGCATACCTGAGTATGTGGGCTGAAATCCTACCAGTTATTCGTAACTTTCAAGAACTGCTCCAAATCAAACCTGATAACTTCTTGTACACTGACTCTAAGTAGAATCAAAGGGAAAGAGAGAGAGAAAAATTTTGAAAGTGAGTCCTCTTTTGCTTCATGGTATGTTTTCACTATGAAAAAGGTGGTAATGGGGCAAGTTCACATTCCTCCTGAAGCCCTCATTCCTGCTTTCCTTAGGGGGCTGCCTCCACTCTCCATTGCTTTATATTTTGTTTTGTTTTATTTTGTTTTGTTTTTGAAAATAAGAGAGGCTCCAAGGCAGGGTTGGACAAAACTCCATAAAAAGGTCTGTCTCCTGCCACATGCCCCCTGCTTGACATGACCCAGGTTTGGGGAATGGAGGGCTGTGTGCTTTCTGGCATTCCAACGACATGTTTTATCTTCAGGGACTACATCAATGCCCATGGAAGAAACTGTGAGTCTTCCAGATAAATCCAGCTGCAGGAGGAAGCTGAGGACATACCAGGAGACTTGCAAAGTATGCGTATATGAAGAGGTAAACCTGTGTTTCCCAGTGGGAGCAACTGAAGCAGGTGGCTCTCACTGCTCATGAGGAAGGAGCTGGATAAGGTCACAGAGAATTGTGTTCAAGGACCAGAGAGGGACTGTTCTCAAGAGAAACCATAAACTGCCTAGAGATGATAGTCGCAGATAAGATCAAGTGGTGTCATTGTCATCCCATCTTTGCAGAAGTAACATGACAAAAAGCAGACTGGCTGACAAAGGCAGAGCTTAGATATGAACTGCAGCCCTTACCAAGGAAAATAGAAACTTTGCTGCCAACCCTAAGAATGACTGTACAGAAGTGAATGCTGCCCCATGCAGGATTGTACTGCAAGCGGCGGTGGGGAACAAGTACCTCTGTATCTACCTTCCAGGCTAAAGGGGTTAATGACCACCACTTTTCACTTTCCCTCCTAAAGACCTGTGGCTGGGAGCACTCCCTGGCCCCATAACCCCTCCTGTGCAGACCTAACATGCAGAACCTGGGGGACAGGCAGCTGAGGATGCAGAGCAGACAGCACCTAACCCCTGCTGCCCTGGCCACCCGCACCCACCATGCTGCCTCTTTTTACCAAGGCATCGGGTGGACAAATCACATCCTGTGGGCCAGATGCCACCTAAACACTTGTCTTGTTTAGTCTGCACATAGTTGGGTGTTTTTAAGTAATTGCCAAATCATTTCTTGTAAAACATGAACTGTGTAAAATTGGAGAATCTAGCAAAATGAGGCCCAATATCTCAAGCCCACAATCCTCTGGGGCTAAAGTGCACTTCCCTTTCTAGATGTGGACTAGCTCCCTAGTTGGCCATAGTCCCCTGCCACTCCCTATTTCACTGCTAGTTTGGTCCACTTCACTCACTTGTATTATTGCCTGGCCCATGTGGGTTTGGGGAACTGTGATCTCTGGGAGAATAGAATCAAAAGACCTGTAAAGCCCAGACTTCACTATGACCTGGCTGGATGTTTCCTCCAGCATGCATGTAACCACTCTGAACTGCGGGCTTCTGGTCTCCAAAACAAGTCATGATATCTTCTACTGGTACCTCACAGAGCAGGGGTGAGACTAACTGAGATGGTACTTGAAACACTTTTTTTTTTAGGTTTACAAATAGAAGATAAATCTGGAGTAGGGGGCCAACAATCTTCCATTACCTCCTATTAGGTGTTTCTATGGGTGAGTTGGGTTTTCTATGGGTGAGAAAAGGAGTCTTTTCTCCCAATAAAATGCCATCTTGTTTGTCTGTGTCTGTACACACAGTGGCTTGGAACATACCCAGATGGGCAACCAAAGCTCAAGTCTTTGGGAGATGCTGGAAAAAAAAAAAAAACAAAAAAAAACAAGGAAACACCTTGCTTGGTATCCTTGCTACAACTCTTCCTCCATCCCCTCCCCACCTTTATGCCAATTACCACAGTTAGAGAATGAAATGTGATCATTTGAAGAAGCTTAGTGTCGAATCTATAATTTCCTTTGTTGTTTGGGTTTATAGACTATGACCTTCTTATGTCAGGCTCCTTGAAAGCTAGCCTGGCACCCCCCAGGATTCTGAAGAATCTTAGCAAATTTGTTTTCTCAGAGGAAAATGCTGAAGCTCCCATGGAGGAGATTCTGAATTTCTCAAGCTGGGACAATGACAGGCCGATAGTGACTGGGGCTGGCAAGCATCTGCACCCATGCCAGCTGTCAGCCTTTCAGCCTCATGTCACATAAACATAGTTTGTCCAACCCCGGCATTTGATCACCACAAAATAAACACTGTGAGAAATGAATGTGTAACAGCCCTTCCCCCGACTCCCACCCAGGGCTAGGGGAAAGGTCAAAAGAAGTAGGAGGGAGATGACAGCCGATCATGTTCCTTTAGCTGACACTAGTAGAGAAGATAGTAGGTTCCAGCAGTTGGTGTGGATGTCTTAAGTGGAGACAGGCTTGGTGCTCCCTGAGGATGGGAAGATCAACTACTCACTTTGAAACCTACCCCAGGGATCTCTGTCTAGCAATCTCTATGTAGCTAGCATGATCTCTAGCAACAGATGTGTTAGCATATGTACCTAATACCCATGCAAATGTTGAGTCAGGCATTCATATACATTCCCAGGCCAGATGTGAGCTCTTGCTGCCCCTTGGCATCCAGAAAGATTTTATTCAACCTTCCCTTCCCTGATTTGTGGAAAGTCTTCATCAAGGCTTTTTGCAAATTTCTATGAATCAGGGTTCTCTCAAGCACTTCTATTTTGGGGCATTATTTTCCAATTCTCATTTTTTTTTTTTTTTGGTTTGGTCTCCATTTCATTGTTCCTCAGGGGAACTCAACACTATACTTTAATTTCATCAACAGACACATACACACACGCACACATTTATGTCGGTGGAGGGAACACTTTAATAAATGTTTTGGGGATAAAAGGACTTGCATGAAGGACTTGCAAATTATGAACAACTTACAATTCAATATCAGATGATTCTGCTCTTTAGATCCCCCCCTTCACCTGCACAACTTGCTGGCCATACTGCTGAAGCTTCCTTTGTGCTTTCTGTGTCCATTCTCTTTCCCCTTGCCACCTCCATGTCTCCAGGGTCCTTTCTGTTTCTAATGTAAAGTGGGTTAAGCAAACCACTGGTGCTGTAGTCCTGACTAGCCCATTTCCTCCCTTTTGGTCCCCAGGAGCCCACCAAGACATTCTCTCCTAACAAAAGTAATTCCCTCCCCATCAGAAATTATGGTTCAGGCTCTTAGAATAACCAGAGCACTCACTCTCCCCCAATGAAGGCTCCCCTTTCCACTTCTTAATCCTACTCTTTGGGAGCTGCTGCTAGTCGTTATAAATTTTGGCTTTCAGTACAGAGAAAGACCTGAAATGACTATTTTGCCCATGAAAATTAAGTTTTTCTCTTCTACCTATGGGCACTGCCAGGTTTCTGCCTGAAACCTGAAACCAGGAGGTAGACTATGTAAATTTTTCACAAACATTGGGCAGCTTGTTCTATTAAAGAAAGTATTCTCATATTTTGAGAATTTTGATGGTCTATGTCTTAGTTTTGGTCCCCCCACACAGGCCCTAAGACAAGGGCTTGGATCCAAGTGGTTTATTAGGGAAGTGATCCTGAGAAGCACACTGATGGCTTGCAGAAGCAAGATGGAAATAAGTGAAGGTTGTCAAAATGTAGGCTTAGTAGGGTGACCTCTGGAAGCCCCTGGAGGTCAGTCCCTGGTGACCTGAGAGTCTGTGGGGAGACATGCTCAGATCTGTCTGTGGAAGGGCAAAGACAGAAGATATCAACCCCACACAGGATGGTCAGAAATGGAAGGTGACCTTATCAGAGGACCAGGGGATATTGGCTGGACACTGTCTCCATCTGCTACTGAGAACTAAGGTGACTTTTTCCAGTGTAACTAGCAGAGCGCCCATGACATGTACATTGTATATACCACTTCATTTGCTTCCTCCAGCAAATCTACGTAGTTAGTGTTCTCCCTATTTGAGAACAAGATGCCTGGAGCATTGGGAGTTTAAGCACTATGCCCTGGTTATGCAGCTGGTCATCAACAGGATCAGGGATTGACTCTTACATCTGATGCTCTAGGACACGGTCCTCAAGAACGGCCACCACAAATTCCCTCCCCGTAAGCATATGCTGTTTCATTCATTACGACATGTGGTCTGTGTCCACCACGACCCTGAATTTATACTGGCCTGTGACTGCTTTGACCAAAACAATGTGGCAGGGTTAACACCATAACAGTCCTGAGACTAGGCCTTATGTGCTTCACAGCTTTTATTTTCTCTCTTAAAGTCAGCCACCATGAAGACGGTGGGCCACACTGAGACCGCCATGCTGTGAGGAAGCTCGATTTAGCCTCATGGGGAAATGGAGCAGCACCAAGACACCAGTGATGTGAGTGAGGACTTCCCTGACCCTCCAGACCAGTCCAGAGGCCAGAGACACATACAAAATGAATGCCTTCTACAAGTGTTATGAGGAGCAGAGCCACCCAGCTGAGTCAAGTCAGCACACAGCATCATGAAAAGTAACAAACCATTACTGTTTTAAGCCACAACATTCTGGCATGGTTTATTAACTGAATAATGCTATTTTTCCCATAGTCACTATCTACTTGTGTATAACTTAGATAAGCAGAATCATTTTTTAAGATAAAAAAAACAATTAAATAGAAAAGATTTGACAGGAAAATCTTAAGTTTCTCTCATGCATCATGCAATTTTGAAGCCATTTCTAAGGGCACTGTAGCTATGGAACAGGTGGCAATCATGTGCAATGACCTTACAAATGAGAACACAGCAGAATTCGCAGGCCCAAGGCCTGCCCCTGCTCTGAGTCCAGGATGGTTCATTAGTGTGCCTTTGATGGTGGATTTGCCTTGCTCTGTCTCCATTTGAAAGTGATTTATCAGGCTCAAGAGGAGAAACCTTAAGCCCAGTTGCTCCAGGCCCCATCATTAATACACAGGGTAACTGAAGGAAGGCCAAAAAGCCCGAGGACCAGCCTCATTTGTGGCTCAGGACAGCTGTGACCATGCTTTCCAAGACAGAGTCACAGTCAATGAGCTGCCCAGGCAACAGCTCTCTGGGCACTAGTAGAGGTGAGGGGTAGAGGGAAGAAGGAGGAGGCAAAGCCCTGTCCTCAAGGTACCAACAGCCTAGCAGGAAAGATAAAACTCATGTGAGGCAAAATTAGGGGGCTCAAGAAGAACGAGGTTGGAGAAATGACACTGCCAGACTTCATGTCTTAGTAACCAAAACAGGTGGTATGGAAAAAAACAAACAAACATGTAGACAAGTAGACCAATGGAACAGAATGGAGAGACCAAAAATAGACCCACTTAAAGGTAGTCAACTGACCTTTAACAAAGGAGTAAATGTTGAGAAAAGACAGTCTTTTTCAACAAACAAATGGTACTAGAAAAACTAGATGTCTACATGTGGGGGGTGGGGGCGGGGAGAACCTAGACACAGACCTTAATACTCTTCACAAAAATTAACTCAAAATGGATTATAGGCCTAAATCTAAAACACAAATGTATAAAACTCTTAGAAGATAACACAGGAGAAAATCCAGATGACCTTGCATTTGGCCAGACCTTTTTAGATACACCCAAAGGATGACCCATGAAAGAAAAAAAAAAAACAAAACTGATAAGGTGAACTTCATTTGTATTAAAAACTTCTGCTTTGAGAAAGACACGGTTAAAGGAACGAAAAGATAGGTCAAGGACTAGGAGAAAATATTTATAAAACAATTACCTGATAAAGGACTGGTGTCCAAAATACACACACACAAATCTCTTACTACTCAACAATAAGAAAAGAAAACAACCTGATTAAGAATGAGCAGAATAGCTGAGCAGACACATCACCAGAGCTGAAATATAAGTGACAAATACAGATAGGAAGAAGATGCTCCATGCGTCCTTACGGAATTGCACAAGAAGACACCACCGCACACCTACTAGAGTGGCCATAAGTCCAAACACTGACAACACCACATACTGACAAAGATGTGGAGCCACAGGAGTGCTCGTTCATGGCTGGCAGGAACGCAAATGATCCAGTCACTTTGGAAGACAGTTTGGTGGTTTCTTATGAAGTCAAACATACTTTTACAATTCAGCAATCCCACTTCTTGGTATTTATGCAAAGGAGTTTAAAATGTTTGTCCACATAAAAACCTGTACATGAATGTTTACAGCAGCTTCATTTGTAATTGTCAAAATTGGAAGGAACCAAGCTGTCCTTCAATAAGTTAATGGATGAACAAAATGTGGTAGATGCAGACAATGTAATATTAGTTGGTGATTTTACTTATTTTATTTTTTAATGTTTATTTATTTTTGAGAAAGAAGGAGAGCACAAGCCAGGTAGGGGCAGAGAGAGAGAGGAGGACAGAGGATCTGAAGCAGGCTCTGTGCTGACAGCAGAGAGCCTGATGTGGGGGTTGAACTCACAAACCGTGAGATCACGACCTGAGCAGAGGTCAGATGCTTTACCTACTGAGCCACCCAGGCACCCCACTCAGTGATTTTAAAAATGAGCTATCGAGCAATGAAAAGACATGGAGGAACCTTAAATGCATATTGCTAGGTCAAAGAAGCCAATGTGAAAATGTTTACATACTGTATAATTGTAACATGACATTCCAGAAAAGATAAAACTATGGAGACAGTAAAAAATTATCAGTGGTTGCCAGGGATTTATGGGGGCAGAGTTGGGGAAGGAAGGGGTGATGAACACGTGGAGCACCAGGGGTATTTCAGGGCAGTGAAACTATTCCGTGTGATACTGTAATGATGGATACATGTCATTATATATTTGTCAAAATCCTAGAATGGGAATATCAAGAGTTAACCCTAATGGAAACTATGGACTTTATTTAATAATAATTTATTAATATTGGCTCATCAGTTGTAACAAGTGTATCACACTAATGTAAGATATTCATAACAGGGGAAGCCAGGGTGTGAAGAAGGAGAGAATATGTGGAAATTCTCAGAACCTTCTGTCCCTTTATCTGTAAACCAGAAACTAATTTTTAAAAAGAATAAAATAATAAGCTCTACTAATTTTAAACAAATAAATAAATGTAGATATGTAGATATGAATGTCGAGGTAAAGAATATACACCGAATTCTTTCTCTGGGTGGTGGGCTTATGGTGCTTATTTTCTTCTCTTTCCCCATCAGTATTGTCTATTTTCTTGCAATAAACATACAAAACAGAGACAGAGAACAAGTGAGCAGGTGTGAAAGTGCCTTTCCCTGACTTATGAAAGGGGAGAAGGGCCAGGACAGATATACTGACTGAATAGGTTTCCAGGAAAAATTGGGAGTATTGAGGAAGGAAGTAAACAGAAGTCTTGTTTGTGGAAGAAAAACCTGGGTGACATAAAGAGAGTGTGAAACTCCCTAACAATCCATCCATAATGAGATTTTAATGTGTAGTGAGAATAATAAACACTGTGTTTATAGAAATACATATTCTAGAAATTATTTAAAACTTCAGAGCTTGAACATTTTGCATTGCACTATAAGTTCACACTGCTTCTTCCACATACCCATTTGAGCATCACCGAGCAGGTGCTGTAGTCCCTTTTCTTTCAACGTTTTTTTTTTTTTTTTTTTTTTTTTTTATTTATTTTTGGGACAGAGAGAGACATAGCATGAACGGGGGAGGGGCAGAGAGAGAGGGAGACACAGAATCGGAAACAGGCTCCAGGCTCCGAGCCATCAGCCCAGAGCCTGACGCGGGGCTCGAACTCACGGACCGCGAGATCGTGACCTGGCTGAAGTCGGACGCTTAACCGACTGCGCCACCCAGGCGCCCCTGTAGTCCCTTTTCTTCCAAGAGCTGAACCAAGGCGAGAGAAGCTGAAATGCCCAAGGCCACATGGCACGCTGACCCCTCTTCTCATCACCCATCACTCTTGGACTTAACAGTGCTGCTCTTGAAGTGACCACCATGTAATTAATTGAGAACTCCAGATCAAGGGGCACAGATGGGCCCCATATAAGCAAACCATGTGTAAACAAAATCTGAATTTAGCAAACGTATACGATTTTGTTCAATTTGCAAAATGATTTAGTTGAAAAGGATTTGTTTGGTCCTCAATTAACATATATAGTTTCACCAACTTCTTCTTAGAAATGATTTTGGAGAAGGATGTAGAAATTAAAAAAATAGCTAGAACACTGAAGGAACTAATAGCTGTTCCCTTGTTTGGCACACATTTATCCACTCTGTGCCCATCCCCAGGGACAGAGGAATGGACAAGTAGACAAAGTTTCTGCTGTCACAGAGCCAGGGAGACAGTAAACACAGAATTACATTATTATCTAGTGCTGAGTTTTTCTAATGAAATAGGATAAAATGTGGGTCCAGCCTAGCCTGGGGGGTGGGAAAAAGCTTCTCAGACTAAGAAATACTTACACAGATGCTTGTCAAATCAGTAGGAATTGGCAGATAGTAGTGGATTGAGAGCCTTGGATATGAAGTCAAGAAAGTGTCAGGTGTAGGAAGCGGCATGTGCCCTGTTGGCAGGAAAGTGCTGGCTTGGTTGGACAAAGCTGACACTTATCAGTGAGTCTGAGACAGAGCTAGCAAGGAATCAGGTAAAAGAAAAGGTTTAGGAGATAGGCAAGATCTTACATGTCAAGGTGAGGAGTTAGGACAATATTCTCAGAACCATGGAGAACCCTGAGGATCCTGAGCTCAGGGGTGGCATCTTCCAATCTATTTTAAAAGAGGATGGAGCTAGAGTATAAATATTACCAACGTGATATTTTGTTTTAAATCTTTAATTATGATTCTTCTGAAGTTATAGTAAAAAATATTTTAAAAATAATGCTGGGGCACCTGGGTGGCTCAGTCAGTTGAGTGTCCAACTTCGGCTCAGGTCATGATCTGTGTTTTGTGAATTCGAGCCCCACATGGGTTCGCTGCTGTCAGTGCAGAACCTGCTTCGGATTCTCTCTCCCTCTCTCTCTCTCTCTGACCCTCTCCCCCTCACACTCTGTCTCTCAAAAATAAATAAAACAGAAAAAATAATAATGCTTGGTTTGCATACATTATTAACCTGTTTCCGGGACTCTGGGGAACAGGAGAGAGGTGGTGGTCACTTCTGTGGTCCTTGCCTGCACCTGCCACATGGGGGCAGCACTTCACTATGGCCATCACTGGCAGGGGCGTCCTGAGCACAGCAGATGCTTGCTAAAGCTGTGGATCCTGGAGGTGCCAGGGAGACACCATCTTCCAGAAGGCCACAGACACTCTGTGGCACACTTTATTACCCAGGCCTACAGGATGTGTCCTTGCCCTCATACCTGTATCTGACGGAGTCCATCCCCAAGATGACCCCTCCAGAATCTTCCTTTTGGCTCTTTCCCCAGGCCTCTGATAATGTGGCCATCAATCTGAGACTGCTCACAGAAGGCCTTCTGCTCCAGGGCCCAGGCTGGTCCTGGTGCTCAAGCAAAGCTGATTTCGCAAAGAGGCCTGATGGTCACCCACCCTATCAGTCCCTCAGCGGTATTCCTGAGCCCCTGTGGGACCCAGCTAAGTCTATTGTTTTCACCTCTACAGAAACGGAGGAAGTGATGTTAGGCTCCAGGCTCATATCTGGAATGGGCATTCGTATTAAGTCCTTATACCAAGTTTATAAGCACAGCTGCACAAATACCTACTTTATAGATGAAAAACAGACAACAACAATAACATAGGCATGAAAATACAAGATGTCAGAGTCACAGAACAAGTAAAAGATGCCATTGGGATTTGAACCAGCACCTCCCTCCACCATGCTGCCACAAAAACCCAGTAACTGTGGGCTAAATCACAACCTTCCAGCCACTCACCTGCGCCGACACTTTGCAAGAGGCAGCAGGCCCCAAGGGCAGCTTAATGTGGTGCAGGTGCTAAAAGACCACCCTTCAAAAAAATAATTCATGGGGTGCCTGGCTGGCTCACTTGGTGGAACATGGGACTGTCTTGGTCTCAGGGCGGTAAGTTCAAGCCCCACGTAGAGGTTAATACGGCATAAAATATAAAAATAAAATCTTAAAATAATAATAATAATAATTCAGGAAGAATTTACTTTCACAAAGAAGACAATCACAAAGAAGAAATCGATGATGTCTGAACAACATTTTTTGTCTAAAAGTATGCTATATTCTTCCATAGTTCAGTTCTGAATAAACTGAGGATCTCTTGGGGCACCTGGCTGCTCAGTCAGTTAAGCTTCTGACTTAGGCTCTGGTCATGATCTCACTGTTTGTGAGTTCGAGCCCCACGTCGGGCTCTGTGCTGACAGCTCAGAGCCTGGAGCCTGCTTCGGATTCTGTCTCCCTGTCCCTCTGCTCCTGCCCTGCTCATGCTCTCTCTCTCTCTCTCTTTCTCTCTCAAAAATAAATATCTTTAAAAAAATAAAAACAAAAATAAACTGAGGATCTCTTTCATTCTGTGTTGCTTTAATATCTACCTATTTATTGAGTACCTGCCTTTATAATAAGCACTTTATTCTGTATATTGTATTTTTTGTTTCCCTAATTTCCACTTTTTATAGTTTCCATTTGTTTACCAAAAAAAGTCTCTTTTCATTTATTATGAGCATGTTTTATTTTACCTCACAGAGAATAGTTTCAACAGTTGCTTTAAAATCCTACTGATTCTAACATCTGGGTCATCTCCAGATTGGGTTTCTATTGTTGTTATTTTCCTGTTTCTCAATATATTGAGTGATTCTAGAGTCTTTTCTGGCATTGGGACCATATGCTTTGGATTCAAGATTGCGAATGTTCATTTGTTTTTGCAAGAAGATAACTCAGTTGAGCTCTAACTGAAAGGGAAAACCCCCTTTCTCTGACAGGAGAACAGATCTCAGCTCAGCATCTTGACCCTTAGCTGGGCTGCTTGAGCTGCAGTTCAGACATCAGGTGAGAGGCAGGCAGAACCATACACAGAATGTGGGTCCCCTCCCCCAACCCCGACTCTCCTTCTTAAGACTCTCATGCTCCAGCAGCTTCAGTGACCTTAAGCTCTGACCCCAGCTCTTTAAGCCAGTAAAGAGGCAAATTGTTCATTGGAGAGTTAGCCTCCCAGAATGGTGCAGACTGGGGCCTGCCCTCAGCTAGAAGCCTGAACAATACTGTGCCATTCCCTTCTTTCAAGTATTGATTCCCTCCCAGAAGTTTCTGTGGGACTCTGCTAAGAATATATACACCCCTCATATCAGCCTTAGAGCCACCCTTGAGGAGGGTGGTGGCTTAGTAATCATCCCCATCTTACGGAATGAAAAACCCAAGCTCAAAGAGGGTAAATCATGGCTTCAAGATCAAGGTCACACAACTAGTAAATGTCACAGCCAGGAATTGAACCTCATTCAGATGGGCTCTGAAGCCCCAATGCTTAGTCCTCAGGCTGTGACATGCTCTCTGGTTAGCACGGTTGCCTTGGCTCAGCAGTGGTTGCAAGACAACCATCGGTATAAGCTGAGTTGTATGTGGCAGAGGGCCACAAAGTGAAGGGAGGTGCTTAGGGATGAGGATGGGGCAAGGAGTGTCAGCAAGTCTCCTGGGAACAGAACTCAGGGACATGGGGCTGTGGTTCCTCCCCTTTAGTTCCAAGTGGAAGCACAACAGAGAGTCATCCAGGGGCTGAAATAAGCTAAGTTGACAGAGAAAGTCAACCTATGACTTTACAAGATGTGCAGAGAATATTCTACAGAGTATTTAGAGGAAAGGTGTAAAACCTCCTTAACTGGACAGTCGTTGATAAAACCCAGTGCTATGGACTCCTACAGGTCCCTGGGCAAGAGCGAGGCTCTTCCTTACGACACCGAAGTGGTAACTGGCATCTGATCTGCAAGACCACACTGGAACTCTGCTGCTTACTGACCAGCTTATTCCTGTGTTGCTTAAAGCCTCCACGTTTCATTGTCTGAGAGGCAGTGTGTCCTTATCGGTAGCTCCTAGGAGAAAGGAGACAGGGTACGTGAAGCACCTTGCATGGAGCTCCATACTACCAGATCCAAAAACATGGATACAAACCCTCCCTCCATCTGCATGCCAATAATATCCTAGTAGAGAGGCTTAAAGGAACACGGGGCTGCACTAGTCTAATAAAACCCACCAATATGTGAGCCTGTGAGGTGTGTCCTGTACTGGTTCAGGCAGGGGAGAGGCTACAAAGTTAAATCAGACAGACATGTCTCCTTCTAGATATCTAGTATAGGAGACAAGGAAGCCACAGAAACTCCTGCTAATCCAGATACAGCCCGTGGACCAGCAGCATCAGCTCCCCCAGAGCTCATGAGTAATGCAGAGTCTCAGGCTCCACCCCAGAGTTGCTGAACCATGAACCACACTTTTTTCTGTTTATTTATTTGAGTGAGAGAGAGAAAGAGAGAAAGAGAGAGAGAGAGAGAGAGAATGGGTGGGGGAAGGGCAGAGAGAAGGAGACACAGAATCTGAATCAGGCTCCAGGCTCTGAGCTGTCAGCACAGAGCCCAATGCGGGGCTCAAACCCATGAGCCGTGATATCATGACCTGAGCCGAAGTTGGATGCTTAACTGACTGAGCCACCCAGGTCCCCCAAGAGTTCATATGCATGTTAAAGAAGTGCCCACTTAGGAATCTAACTGCAATCAAACAGCTTCATACAGGTGTGTGTCAGGTGCAGGGGCATTAACACTAAAAGGAAATTGTTTGCTGGAGGAGACAGTGTTTGGGACAGTCACAGAAGCAGAAGCACCTGGTTCTTGATTTGGGTCTTGAGGGATGATGAGCAGCATTTATCAGAGGGGAAGGTCATTCCTGCTGGTGGGAACGGTGTCCTAATAGATGGTATGAAACACTGGGGAGTGAGGGCAATACTAATCGTTTGCAACCGGTGTAGGGTTTGAGAGGTGACAAAAAGTAAGAAACAGACAGAGACCAGGACATGAACCCCTGGATCCCATGCAAAAAGACAGAATTCAGTCCAACTGCTGTCCATTTCTCGCTGTCCTGGAAGATCACCATCCATGACTCACTGCAGGGGGTGAAGATGAACACCTTCACTGAATATAATAATGGGAGTCTTATTTAGACGGGAGAGAAAAAACAAGTCAGAGCTGTGTTTACAGGAAGAGCATGAGCTGAAGTGAAAGTTGGCAGAGAGCAGCAGAGTCACAAATGCCAGTAGAGTGTAAGGCAGGAGAGATGAAACAGACCAAGGAGGTAGGAGGGCTTTTGACATCCTGGTCCTGACATTCAGGAATGATGTCCACTGAGGGGTAATCCTCATCCCAAAGGTCCTGCAACCTGGCACCTTCCATAAAGGATGGCATCTTCCTGTGCCTTCTGCTCTGTGGATGAGGCTCCTCTCCCCCAATGCCCTGATGGTGCAACATCATGCCCTAAGGGACCCATGTCCTTTCCTGCCTCGGGCTGGCCTCATGGGAAACCTTCACGTGGCCAGGCCAGTCCACAGACATCATTTTCCTCCTGACTCCATGCTTCTTGTTTCTTGTTGGGAGAAATGAAAGGCAGACAGCAAAATCTAGACTTAAAACACGGAAGTCCCCACTGGCAGGTAGATCCCATTGGTAGGGTCATTTTCCCCAAAGCCGGAGGACCATTTCCTTTCTATTTTATTCATCTCCCTTCAACAGATGCAAGCATGACTTTAAATATTTCAGTAGCTGTATTTTAAAAGGTAAAAAGAAACAGGTGCACTTGATTTATATAATATATACATATGTGTGTGTGTGTGTGTGTGTGTGTGTGTATATATATATATAATATAAAAGGGATTTCTTACTTATCTGAACTTCTAATTTAATTGGGCATCTTGTATTTTTATTTGTTAAGTCTGACAAGTCATTTTTGGGTCTGTTTTGAATATATATATATATATATATATATATATATATATATATATATATGTAAATTTACCAGTATATCCCAAATATTGTTACAGCATATAGTGGCTATGAAAAATTTTAAGGACACAATTTACATTTGGTATATGTTTACTAAGGTTTTGAAATCCAGGTTGCATTTTACACATAAAGCACATCTCACATCCAACTAGCCACACTTCAAGGGCTCAATGCCACACCGGTCAATGGCTCGAGTATTGGACAGTACAGCCCTAGGTATTTATCATGTAGCCTTGTGCTCCTTTCTGATACCTCTTGGTTAATTTTGTAACTTAAGCTTGTTATGAATACCAGTATATTCCATTTTAGCCAGTATCCTTACCAGCTTCCCATCTAGTCAGCTTTCTGGCTTTTTAAAAATGTTCGTTAATTGGGGTGCCTGGGTGGCTCACTCAGTTAAGCATCTGACTTCAGCTCAAGTCATGATGTCACGGTTCATGAGTTTGAACCCTTCATCAGGCTCTGTGCTGACAGCTCAGAGCCTGGAGCCTGCTTCAGATTCTGTGTCTCCCTCTCTCTCTGCCCCTCCCCAGCTCATACTTTGTCTCTCTCTGTCTCAAAAAAAATAAATAAACATTAACATTTTTTTTAATGTTTGTTTATTTATTTTGTGTGTGTGTGTGTGTGTGAGAGAGAGAGAGAGAGAGAGGGAGTATGCACATGAGTAGGGGAGGGGCAGAGAGAGAGAGAGAGAGAGAGAATCTCCAAGTAAACTCCTCGCTCAGTGCAGAGCCTGATGCGGGGTTTGATCTCATGACTGTGAGACATGACCTGTACCCAAATCAATATTAGGACGCTTAACCGACTGAGTCACTTAGGAGCTCCAGGTTTTTGGCTTTTGAGTGTGGGCAGGACCAGGAGGGGAAACAGGCCATGTTAGGGAAAGCATGAATCATCCATTTATTTCTTCCCTGTCTGTTCCCACTTGTTCCAAAAAGCTTCTTAGGCCTTGGTCAGGAAATTATTCCACTTTTTGGGAAAACTTGTGCTATCCAATAGTTTTCTAAGAGTCTGTTGATTAGCTTAACTGGTGCAGTGGTTAAAAGCATCAACCCTGGATGGTGTGAGTTTGGAGCCCACCCCACTGTACTTACCAGCTGTGTGGCCTTGGATAAGTTGCTTCTCCTCTGAGCACCTCAATTTCCTTACCAGTATTATCAGAACTACTACTGCAATTATTAATCGTGGGATGAAACTGGCTTGTGACAAATGTGTTCATTCTCAAGTTCTCCATCAATTCAAAACAGACCCAAAAAGGACTTGTCAGATTTAACAAATAAAAATACAAGATGCCCAGTTAAATTATCAGTTCAGATAAATAACAAATCCCTTTTAAGTGTAAGTACATCCCATGCAATGCTTGGGGCTTACTTATACTGAAACATTGTTCATTGTTTACTGGGAATCCAAATTGAACAGGATGCCCTGTATTTTGTCTGGCGGCTGTATCCAGGAGATGGTTGGCGGTTTGCTCCTTGGGTTTGGTGCTCTGGGCTCACACAGCATGGTAGGGGCACTGTTCTTGTGTCCAGTTTTTGTAAGGGGTAGCGCTGATGGCTGGATTTCTAGAAGCAGAGACTGTAAAGGAGATTCTGGTTTGTTTAGGACAAGGAGAAAGTCAGTGATGGAAGAAGGGTAGAGAAGATGAAAGCTAAGTGAGCATATGGTAGCAGCAGGAAACCGGCTTCAGCCTGATCCCATGGAGTGCTGTGGAGCATGTCTGGTACCCGAGGCAGATCTTTCCTGCAGGCAGAGGAAACCTGCCTTTTGTACCCTCCCCCATAAGTCACTGGCCATGGACTATGAAAGAAGGTAAGTCACCTCTGGTCTGAAGTGTCCCGGCATCTGCAGGCTTGCATCCAACTACCATAGTCATACTTAAACTGAACTGCTGCACAAGGATCAGATGCCTTGCTGAGAGTGTCACTCAATGGCTGCCAGTGCAGATGCTCACAGCAGCTCGCCCAGGTCTCATCGTGGACAACGCAGCTGTTTTCTCCATGCCTGCTTCCTCACTTGGGCAGAGAAGCAGTCAGAGGGCCGTGCTGTGCAGGGCACTGCCTGAGTGCCAGCTAACTCCAGTGAGCTCCGCTGAGAGGGCTGAAACCTTCTTCCCACATAGAGGTTTGAGGAATGCAATACAGACTTACGGGTGAAAGAATTGGTTTGGTTCAAGAACTCTGAAAAAAATCACCTGCATCTTTTTATTTATATATTTTTAATCCAGCAAGTCATAAGCATGGGTTTTTTATTTTGAAAAAAAAAATGTCTGGACATCTTGGTTGTCAGGTTTCAAATGAAGAAACACAAAACCAGAGTTTATTTAAATATGTACAAATCTCCATTTTTCAAGGCCTGAATATTGCAACAACTAGAAACTTCTTTATGCCTGATGAAAAGGTGCCTGGTACTTTTTAAAGAAGGCTTGTTTCCATTGAATACCTTATTTTTAAAAAGAAAACTGTCATATTTAAAAGTTTGTGGTAAACACACACACAACTTTAAAGCTTCTCCCCCACCCCTACGTTGTCAGTCAAATAACCCAGAGTCTGGCTCATGCCCAGCCCCAGGCACATATCCTCCAACACCTCTTCCTCACATGGAGTTGGTCAACCTTGGTGTTCCCATAACTGGAACTTCTTCACGTAAGCAACGTTATTACTGCTCGCAGTAACAGCACTTAGTCCTGGAGCATTTATTCTGTTTCAGACATTGTATTAGAAGGAGTATATGTGTTATCTCCTTTGATACTATTTGATAGTAACAATAGAGCCATTTCTACTATTAGCTCACTTTACAAATGCAGAAACTGAGGCAGAGAGAGTGAATGGTGAGTTTGCAGAGCACAGGGAAGATGGGGAGGAAGGACCACCAACCAGGTCTCTTCATGCCTTGCCATACCTTGGCTTGGCTCCTGCGTGGATCCTTTGCCAGGAACCCACAGTGAACTTGGTATGCTTTGATTTTTCTTTTTTTTTTTTATTTTTTTTTAATGTTTATTCATTTTTGAGAGAGAGAGAGACAGAGCATGAATGGGGGAAGGTCAGAGAGAGAGGGAGACACAGAATCTGAAATAGGCTCCAGGCTCTGAGCTGTCAGCACAGAGCCCGAAGTGGGGCTCGAACTCACGAACCGCGAGATCATGACCTGAGACAAAGTCGGACGCCCAACCGACTGAGCCACCCAAGCGCCCCTGATTTTTCTATTAAATGTGACATTTGTCAAGTCTGGTGTTTTGTTACACAGCAGTGGTAACTGGAACCCCCCCCCATACACACACACCCATACACATAATCCAATGATCATAACAAATTAGGAGGATCTTGGGATCAGAAAGGATTCTTTATTGTATGCAAAAAGGAGGAAGTAAGGTAGAGCCAGAGGGGCATGGATGTGAAAGAAATCAGATGTCCCTACAAGTCCTTCCCTCACTCCTCATGTGCGCTTGCTGACTCCCCACAACCCAAGCATCACCTGCTTAATCTATAAGGTGGGATTAGTAGCCAAATGCTCGGATTCTGAGAAGAAAAGAGATCCATATGTACACACACATGTATACACATACATATGTATATGTATGCACACAGATTCACATGTATATATGGCTGACTCTTGAGTGACATGGTGGTTAGGGGTGCTGACCCCCAGCTTAGTAAAAAACCCAGATGTAACTTTTGATTCCCCTAAAAACTTAACTACTATTGGTCAGAAGTCTCACTGATAACAATACATTTGATTAGCACATATTTTGTATGTTATATGCATTATATACTATATTCTTAAATAGAGTAAATTAAGAAAAAATAAAATATTATCAAGAAAGCCATAAGGAAGAGAAGATCCATTTATAGAACTGGACTGTATTTATTGGAAAATATCCACGTGTAAGTAGACCCATGTGGTTCAGACCCATGATGTTCAAGGGTCAACTGCACATGCATGGGTTTGTGTACACGTACACACATATACACACACATATACACATGTACATCATGTGCACACATGTACACCCAGTGGGGTGTTCAGAACAGATTCAGGCTGCAGTCAGTGCACATTTCTCCTCCTTCCACCAGAAAACAAGATTTACCACAACCCCCTTTAAATAACATCCTTCTCAAATATATTTAAGATGGACAGCACTTTTAAAATACCTTTTGGATGGGGCGCCTGGGTGGCTTGGTCGGTTAAGCGTCCGACTTCGGCTCGGGTCATGATCTCATGGTCCGTGAGTTCGAGCCCTGCGTCGGGCTCTGTGCTGACAGCTCAGAGCCTGGACCCTGTTTCAGATTCTGTGTCTCCCTCTCTCTGACCCTCCCCCGTTCATGCTCTGTCTCTCTCTGTCTCAAAAATAAATAAACGTTAAAAAAAAAAATAAAAATGTTTTGGAGGAGTACCTGCCTACCCTGTGTCCAGCCTGCTCCTCACCCAGCCTTTCTGTAAGCCCTGCCATCTCCTCCCCTCACCACTGCAGGTGGGAGTTGGCAGGAGCACCCTCATCCTTCCCTGGATGGAACCCAAATGCCCTGGGGATCCAATTCTGATTCAGAAGGTCCAGGCTGGGGCCTCAGGTTCTGCATTCCTGACAAGCTCTCAGCTGAAGGCAAAGCTGTGACTCCCTCGACCCCTTCTGTTTGACCTAGAAGGTTGCAGGGGTCCCTGCTACTCTGGATAATCCAGGAACCCCCACTCTGCAAAAGAAATGTGACTAGGAAGATTTCTTAGTAGCTGGTCAGACACTCAACTATTTATCTATTCAACAGGTATTTATTGAACAGATGTGCTATAGGCCAAGCATAGCCATAACAGCTCTTTTATGATACAAGGGTCTTGTTTTATGATCAACCTATTAAGTAGAGTGTGTTTTGCAGCTGTCACTATTTGGAGCCTTCCTTTGGGCATGGGCACAGAGATCTAGAAAGTTACCACAAACACACAAAAATAAATTGTGTTATTTCTAACAACTGGTAAAATAGGAATAAAAATACATCAAAAAACAAAGAAGCATACATAAAAGAAGTCAGGCGTGGGCTGGCATTAGCCTGGAGGTGGCCCTTTAAGAGGAGGACTGGGCGTCCCAGCTCAGCAGTGGGCTTTGCTGGAGGCATTTCCTCCAGGCTTGATACCCATTGTTTGGAAGGAAAACCCGAGCACATTCACCACCCCTGGCAGACTTTTGCCTTTCTGACTTCACCCCACAGTGCTTCAAGCTAATCCAGAGACTTGCACATTACACTGTTTATACATTCAGAAACTAAGCTCATTGTAGTGAGGACTCTGTGATCTGTATGTGTTATCTTGGTAACCATGTTTGAAGAGAAGGAAGATCCTTAAAATAACAGTCATTATCTCAGGGATTTGGCATCTGCCAAGTATTGTCTAGATCTTCACATGGTAACAAAGTTAAAAATATCAGAAAAGATAATTATCTCCTTAATATCATGGAGATGCTTAGCAAGGCAGGAAGAGCAAAAAGAAGGTACTTTTGTGCCTCCTCAAAGACCGGAAGCCTCACATGACAGGACCGAGGAGCATACAGAGGGAAGTAGAAAGTGTGTCCTTGTGATAGTGAAACTCTCCTGGAAACATGCAAATTGCACTGATATGCCCCGATTTGAGAGACCCCCCGAAAACAAACCACCAGAGTCCAGAATCAAAGCCAAGCGGCAAGGGTCGTTTATTGCAGGTTCGAACCCGGTCCTCTGCGCACTCGTTGCCGGTGATGCTAAGAGGCCCCGAGTAAGGATCTTACAGCTTCTTTTATAGACAGACACAAACAAGTTAGGGACCTTTTTTAGAGGTTACAGAGCTGTTGTTGGTTAACATTTAAATTTGAACTCTCAGCAGAACTCGATTGGTTCCCGCCTTTATTTTAAACCATTCAGCAGAACTTGATTGGTTCCCACCTTTATGTCAGACTACAACCCTTTATGTCAGACTACAACCGGGCACGCCCTGGCTGGTTTCGGGAAGCGGGGGGGGGGGGGGGGGGGGATCTTTTCTTTGCAGTTGTGAGTACACCTGGTAATTTTTCTCTTAGTCTCTCAGTACATATGGAATAAACACTGGAGAAAATTCGGGCTTCCAAGAATAAGGGGGGGAGGCAAAAGGAACAAATGCTTTCATCTACAGTTGCATGAGTTAAGTTCTCTTCCCCACCCACTTTTGTGTGCAGTTTGGGTCCTATTTGGTGAAGGTTCACATGTGTATCTGGCTCGATGCTACTGCAAGTCCTTTAGAGAAGTAGACATGGATACCTTTAGCCAGTGGAAAGGAAAGAAAGCCACAGGTGGAGTACGTATGAAAAGAAAGAATCATCTTTATCATTTCATTTGTTCTCCTCTGATTTCAAGAAAAGTTAATACGTATGACAGTATATTTGGGAGAAAACAGATTTTTAAAAATAAAAAGGAATGCTACCTATAATCCCACTACTGAAAAACAACGATAGCAACTTGAATACTCCCTGTATTTATACACACTTAAAAAAAATTAAGTGTCCACAGAAAAATTGTAAGAATTGTTCAGAAAACTCCCATATACTCTTTATGGAGATTCATCAATTGCTTACACTTTTCCCCATTATCATTCTATCAGACTCTCTTCTTCTCTCTGTCTAAGCCATTCAAGGGTAAGTTATAGACATCCTGCATACCTACTCCCTAAATATTCTACTTGTGTTTTCTTAGGAACAAGGACACTCTCTTACATTACCACATTATCAAATCTACAGACCACATTGAATGTCGTCAGCTGCCCTGTGATGCCCGTGCTAGTTCTTTCCCCCTCACCCAACATCCAATTCAGAGCCACATTTGTCAGTTCTCTTGAGCCTCCTTGATTTGAAATAGTCCCTCAGCTCTACATGGTGTTCTTGACCTTGATGTTTTAAAAAGTATAGGTCAGTTATTTTGAATAATGTCCTTCAGTGTGGGTTTGCCTGATGTTTCCTAATGGACTGATTCAGGTTATGCGTTCTGGGCAGTAATGCCACAGACATGCTTGGTGTTCCTGTCAAGGTATCATCTTGGGTGTTATGTGACATTGGTTTGTCCCCATCTTGCTGATTTGAGCTTCTATCCTTGGTTTAAGGTGGTGTTCATCAGCTCTCTTCCCTCAACAGTTCCTAGTTTCTCCTTTCACATGCCAATTTTTTTAAGTAAGCTCTTTGCCCAGTGTGGGGCTTGAACTCACAACTCTTGAGATCAAGAGTCTCATGCTCTACCTACTGAACCAGGTACTCCTTTCACCCAATTTTTAAAAGCAAAAATCTTAGTCTGTTTTTATCTTGCATTAACCAACAATGTTACTAGGATGTTAAACAACACTTTTATTTCATAAAAGACAAAGAAGTTCACCTGAATCTGACAAAAATGGTAAAAGGTAGCTGTAAAGGATATGGGGGCATCACAACTGGGAATGTGTCCCAGTGTCTCTGTAGTGCAGCAGAAGGTGAGGAGATCTCAGTTTTCCATCTCCCATCCTATCAGGAGGCAGTGAGAGAGAGGACACATTTGAGGTCATGGAGATGCTCACGAGACAATCTCCAGATGTCCACCAAAGTCAAAAGTATGGTTCTCAAACTTGAACATGATTGAAATCCTCTGGAGGGGTCATTAAAACACAGCTTCCTGGGAGCCAGAGTTTATGATTCAGATTCTGGGGTGCAGAGTTTGCATTTTTAGCAATGCTTATGGTGATGCTGGCACTGCTGTTCCAGGCAACCATTCCACTTTAAGAACCACTAGTCTAGGGGCGCCTGGGTGGCTCAGTCGGTTGAGCAGCCAACTTCAGCTCAGGTCATGATCTCACGGTCTGTGAGTTCGAGCCCCGCGTCGGGCTCTGTGCTGACAGCTCAGAGCCTGGAGCCTGTTTCAGACTCTGTGTCTCCTTCTCTCTCTGATCCTCCCCCATTCATGCTCTGTCTCTCTCTGTCCCAAAAATAAGTAAACTTAAATTTTTTTTTAAAAGAACCACTAGTCTAGACTTCTTTAGAATGACAACTAGTAGCATTCTGCCCAAACAGGGAACCCAACTTTCTGAGAAGTCCTTGGCTACCATCTCAAGGTCTACTGACCTTCAGCATTTCCTGTCCCTTCAGTTTGCTACTGGCTATGAAAATTACCTCACTTGAATCATGAGGTCTGACACACACACAAACACACAAAAAGATTTATGACATTAGGAAAATTGAAAACCCATTCCAGCTGCTCTGCTTGAAAGTCATTCCTTCCTTAGTTATAAGCAAACAAAGTGCTTATATACATATAAAATACATATACATATAAAATATACATATATATAATACATATACATTTTTATATGTATTTTTTATATACATATATATAATACATATACATTTTTATATGTATTTTTTATATACATATAAAATATGTAGACTCTGAGCTCCAGTTCCACAGATTCTGCTTCATCCAGCCAGGGGTCCAAGGATCCAGGCTTTAACCAGAAAATCTCAGAGGCACATTATATAAACCCTACCCATGGTCCCCACACAGATCAGCTACAGCAATTCCCAGTCTTCTTTACTAGATCCTTTTACCCAGTTTCTAGAACAAGGTTCTCAAATTTAGGCATTCATTAGAATCATCTGGGGAGTGTGTTAAAAATGCAGATCCTGAACCGCAGCTCCTCACCTTGTCCCAGCATTCTCAAGTCAACTGTGGGCCCTGCACCTGCACTTGACCACATGCCCATCTGATTCTAAGAAGCACTGTTCCCCCTAAAGTGATAGCTCCTGTCTTGGGGCTCTGCACAATGAGAGTCAACCCATCACTCAGCAAATGTTGATTTGCAGTATGAATTATGTTAGCAAAACAGAGGAACTTGCTGGTGTAATTGTTGCTAATGGTATAAAAACACATATCCTGGGGCTGTTCCAGATGCTGCCTTTGAAGACCACCTCCACCCAGCTTCTAGAGGGCTGACAGAGAAGAGAAGAGAGTGCACACGTCAACTTTAAATACATGTTTACTTACTTTGAACATGGTCCCTGCACACTTTTCTAGTCATATTAAACTGTTCAGACAGTGTCAACATTCAAAGGTCCTCCAGGGCAGGTGCTGCCCAGAATGTAACTTAGCTGCCAAAGTTGATAAGGAGAAATGTTCTCCTGTAAGGTAAAACCAACCAACGTATCATCAGGGCCTGGAACAGACAGGAGAGGGAAGCCCTCTTCTTTAGCCTTGGGTCTCTGGATTGCCTCCACACCCCTACCCTCCTGGCTCCATCTTGGCTACTTCTCTTCTGATCTACAGAAGTCTGAGCAAGTCTTCAAATTCTCTCTCATTATGAAATCTGCCCCAGGGTCACCAAGCTGAAGGGGAGGCCCATGATCGTTAAACCCTAATGCAGTCCCCAGTCTGGCCTGCATGCTTTTGAAGAGCACCTTGTTTACTTGCCTGTCTCTCTCCCACAGTGGATGGTGAGCTCACAAGAGAAGACACCAGGCTTTTGTCTTCATCCCTGTAACTCTCAAAATTCTTAGCCTAATGCCTGGAGCATGCAAAAACAAACATGGATGGATGGATGGATGGATGAGTACCCAAGCCCTAGAAAGACAATGGGCATTGGAGGGGGAAAGCCGCTGTCTGACAGTCAAGCTGTAGGGCCCAGAGCAACATGTCAAGGAAGAGAGAGAAGCCACGGGCAGGGGTATGATAAGGCTTTGCAGTGCAAGGACAAGGACAAGGCAAAGAAATTCCTCCTACATGTGTTTAGAGGAAGTCAGACTCAATGCTCAGAGTCTGTTGCAGGACTGTATGGGGACAAGTATTTCCAAAGCTTGGGAGGTGGTTAATGAGTGGGTAGAGGTGAGGCCTTTCTGATTACGGGCCACAAGGCAAGGAAGCAGTTGGGTTCAAGTACTTCCAAGGGCAGAGGAAATCAGCCTACTCCCCTCACCTCAAACTTGTCTGTTAAATGTTAGTCATTTACATTTTCTAAACTAGAGACTAGTGCTGACTGAATATGCACAATTTACTTTTTCTTTTTTTTATATTTTTTAATGTTTATTATTTTGAGAGAGAGAGAGACAGAGTGAGAATGGGGGAGGGGCAGAGAGCAAGGGAGACACAGAATCTGGAGCAGGCTCCAGGCTCTGAGCTGTCAGCAGAGAGCCCGATGCGGGGCTCAAACCTACGAACACTGAGATCATGACCTGAGCTGAAGTCAGACGCTTAACCAACTGAGCCACCTAGGCACCACACAACTGACTCTTTCTTACCCTCTGACTCGTCTTGAACAGCCTTCAGTTGGGCTTCTCTCTTTGGATGGCTCTTTCATTTCATTATGAGAGAATAATGAAAATGTAGATAAGCCCATGGAGGATGATGCAGGATAAAAATTCATTCAACACTAAAGTACACATTCACTAGCTCAGAGCTTTGTTTTTTGAGAGGCCAGTGAGGAGGAAACTGGAGGAGTTTCACTGAAGATACAAAGAAGAAAGGCTGTGAGGAGGAGAACCCAATTGTCCTTTCTGACCCTCCATCCACATTCAGCAAAACAGGACAGAGAGAAGCCTGGTAGGACAGCTTCTCGCAAATTCTCATCCTGTTGAGACTGACTTCTGCTTTCCAGAACTCCACTGTTTTTCCCAGGTAATGCCTTTTCAATAGGTTACCTTTCTTCTGGCTGTTGGAGTGGTTTTGCAATTGCTTTTCTGTTTTTTGGAGTAGGATTTACATAAACAGCACATTTGAGTGACAATACAAATGATTCTGGCACCTTTTAAAGAGCATAAACCCAGCAAGCCATCAGCAATAAAAAGAACTGTCAAGCATTGCTCTGAACACACACAGCAGGGCGATACAATACAATTTTTTGAATATTCAGAATATGTAGACTGTGTAATTAAATGACTTTATTATTGTGACTGTTTTCTGCTGAAGTTATTTGAGACATGTTTGATGGCTCTTTTTAAGTGATTTATAAGACTTCTAAAGAGGCTGCTGCTAATGATGATAACACCAGTTATGCAATAAATCTTTGTTGGATGAGTCTTTACTAAAGCTGTCTCCCTGCCCTCAGCCTTAAGTGGATCTGGCCCTTCTGCCCATTTGCAAAAGGGGGCAAAGTGTTGGTGTCAACTGACCTTGCCTGCCAGCCACAGCTCAGCGACACCCGCCTCCCCAGAGTACTGGACCCAAGCTACGCCAATAAAATTCTTTTCCCTGGTAATCTGAGTGGGGGCCGCTGAGAATGTGATTTATTTAGAAAGTGATGGGTCACCAAAAGGTAAAATTTGGGGGTGGGGGGAAGCTTGGAGCCACACGCAAACAGCAAACATCTCTGCTAGATGCCAACATGGTGTACATGAAGAGGGTGGTAGAAGTGAGACACTGTGGCATCTCTACTCTGCCCCATGAGATGAACAAAGTGTCGGGAGATAATTCATCACAGTCTCTCTCATCTCTGCACATCCTGTGCACCCAGGCCTTTGCCTTGAACTATTTTCCCAAGGCGGTTTGTATAGCAAAAGCCTTAGAAGACAGGGATAATGTCTCCTTGGGGCAGAGAGCAGATTTGTTTCCTGATCAGGATAAGAAAGATCCTATTTCCTTCTGGTGCAACGGTGAGGTAGGTTTGCTACTACTCTACAAGATTAAGATTGCTTAAACTCAGAACTCTTCAGCTCTGATGTAAACCCACTGTGTGTGCAGCATCCCCCTGGGCCCACCTCCCTGTCATCTTCATGAGATGGGGGCTGGAGGGTAGACAAAACAGAGTGATATAAACAGGAAACTCATGCCCCTATTGAGCCCTCAGAGATAAAGTCCTTGTCTCTGACCCAGGACTTGATCCAGCTTCCATGAGACTGTGATAGGCTAATTGGTTAGCTTTCAAGTAGGGTAAATATTCAACCCTTCATAATTCTTGACAAAGCATTAAGAACCAGGTGACTACCAAAAGCAACAAAGACTAGAAAGGACCAGAGAACACCACCAGAAACTCCAACTCTACAAGCATCATAATGTCAATAAATTCATATCTTTCAGTACTCACTCTAAACATCAATGGGCTCAATGCTCTAATAAAAAACAGAGGGTAACAGAATGGATAAGAAAACAAGATCCATCTATATGCTGTTTACAAGAGACCCACTTTAGACCTAAAGACACCTTCAGATTGAAAATAAGGGGATGGGGAGCCATCTATCATTCTAATGGTCAACAAAAGAAAGCCTGAGTAGCCATACTTATATCAGACAATCTAGACTTTAAAATAAAGACTGGATCAAGAGATGCAGAAGGGCATTATATCATAATCAAGGGGTCATAATACCACAAAGACCTAAAAATTGTAAACATTTATGCACCAAATGTGGTGGAACACAAATATGTAAATCAATTAATCACAAATATAAATAAATTCATCGACAGTAATACCATGATAGTAGGAGACTTCAACACCCCACTCACAGCAATGGACAGATCATCTAATCAAAAAAAGCAACCAGGAAACAATGGCTTTGAGTGACACACTGGACCAGATGGACTTAACAGATATATTCAGAACATTTTATCCTAAAGCAGCTGAATATATATTCTTCTCGAATGCACAGGGAACATTCTCCAGAATAGACCATATACTGGGACACAAATCAGCACTAAGTAATTACAAAAAGATTGAGATCATACTGTGCATATTTTCAGACCACAATGCTGTGAAACTGGAAATCAACCACAAGAAAAAACTTGGAAAGGTAACAGATACTTGGAGACTGAAGAGCATCTTACTAAAGAATGAAGGGGCTAACCAAGAAGTTAAAGAGGAAATTAAAAAGTATATGGAAGCCAATGAAAATGATAACACCACAACCGCAAACCTCTGGGATGCAGCAAAGGTGGTCATAAGAGGAAAGTCTATAGCAATCCAGGCCTTCCTAAAGAAGGAAGAAAGATCTCAGATACACAACCTAACCTTACACCTTAAGAAGCTGGAAAAAGAACAGCAAATAAAACCCAAAACCAGCAGAAGACAAGAAATAATAAAGATTAGAGCAGAAATTAATGCTATTGAAACCAAAAAACAGTAGAACAGATCAATGAAACCAGAAGCTGGTTCTTTGAAAGAATTAACAAAATTGATAAACCACTATCCAGTTTGATCAAGAAGAAAAAGGAAAGGACCCAAATAAATAAAATAAAGAATGAAAGAGGAGAGATCACAACCAACACACAGAAATAAAAACAATAATAAGAGAATATTATGAGCAATTATATGCCAATAAAATGGGTAATCTGGAAGAAATGGACAAATTCCTAGAAACATATATACTACCAAAACTGAAACAGGAAGAAATAGAAAATTTGAACAGACCCATAACCAGTAAGGAAATTGAATTAGTAATCAAAACTCTGCCAAAAAAACAAGAGTCCAGGGCCAGATGGCTTTCCAGGGGAACTTTACCAAACATTTAAGGAAGAGATAACACCTATTCTCTTGAAACTGTTATAAAAAATAGAAATGGAAGGAAAACTACCAAACTCTTTCTATGAAGCCAGCATTACCTTGATTCCAAAACCAGACAGAGACCCCACTAAAAAGGAGAACTATAGACCAATTTCCCTGATGAACATGGATGCAAAAATCCTCAACAAGATATTAGCCAACAGGATCCAACAATACAGTAAAAACAATTATTCACCACGACCAAGTGAGATTTATACCTGGGATGCAGGGCTGGTTCAATATCCCAAAATAATTTACGTGATTCATCACATCAATAAAAGAAAGGACGAGAACCATATGAACCTCTCAATAGACGCAGAGAAAGCATTTGACAAAATACAGCATCCTTTCTTGATAAAAACCCTCAAGAAAGTCAGGATAGAAGGATCGTACCTCAAGATCATAAAAGCCATATACAAAAGACCCAACACTATTATCATCCTCAGTTGGGAAAAACTGAGAGCTTTCCCCCTAAGGTCAGGAACAAGACAGGGATGTCTACTCTCGCCACTGTTATTCAACATAGTATTGGAAGCGTTAGCCTCTGCAATCAGACAACACAAAGAAATAAAAGGCATCCAGATCATCCAGGAGGAGGTAAAACTTTCACTCTTAGCAGATGACATGATAGTCTATATGGAAAAACGCAAAATATTCCACCCAAAAAAACTGTTAGAAATGATTCATGAATTCAGCAAAGTTGCAGGATATAAAATCAATGCACAGAAATCGGTTGCATTCCTATACACCAACAATGAAGCGACAGAAAGAGAAATCAAGGAATTGATGCTATTTACAGTTGCACCAAAGCCCATAAAATACCTAGGAATAAATCTAACCAAAGAGGTGAAAAATCTATACACTGAAAAGTATAGAAAGCTTGTGAAAGAAATTGAAGAAGACACAAAAAAAGTGGAAAAATATTCCATGCTCCTGGATAGGAAGAACAAATATTGTTAAAATGTCTATACTGCCCAAAGCAATATACATATTCAATGCAATCCCTATCAAAATAACACCAGCGTTCTTCACAGAGCTAAAACAAATAATCCTAAAATTTGTATGGAACCAGAAAAGACCCTGAATAGGCAAAGCGATCTTGAAAAAGGAAACCAAAGCAGGAGGCATCACAATCCCAGCTGTCAAGCTATACTACAAAGCTGTAATCATCAAGACAGTATGGTACTGGCACAAGAACAGACACTCAGATCAATGGAACAGAATAGAGAACCCAGAAATGGACCCACAGACGTATGGGCAACTAATCTTTGACAAAGCAGGAAAGAATATCCAATGGAATAAGGACAGTCTCTTCAGCAAGTGGTGCTGGGAAAACTGGACAGCGACACGCAGAAGAATGAACGCAGACCACTTTTTACACCATACACAAAAATAAACTCAAAATGGATGAAAAGACCTAAATGTAAGACAAGAAGCTATCAAAATCCTCGAGAAGAAAGCAAGCAAAGAGCTCTTTGATCTTGCCCGCAGCAACTTCTTACTCAACACATCTCTGGAGGCAAGGGAAACAAAAGCAAAAATGAACTACTGAGACCTCATCAAAATAAAAAGCTTCTGCACAGTGAAAGAAACAATCAGCAAAACTAAAAGGCAACCGACAGAATGGGAGAAGATATTCACAAATGACATATCAGATAAAGGGTTAGTATCCAAAATCTATAAAGAACATACCAAACTCAACACCCAAAAAACAAATAATCCAGTGACAAAATGGGCAAAAGACATGAATAGACACCTGTCCAAAGAAGACATCCAGATGGCCAACTGACAAATGAAAAAATGCTCAACATCACTCATCATCAGGGAAATACAAATCAAAACCACAATGAGATACCACCTTAGCCAGAATGGCTAACATTAACAGCTCAGGCAACAACAGATGTTGGTGAGGAGGCGGAGAAAGAGTATCTCTTTTGTATTGTTGGTGGGAATTCAAGCTGGTGCAGCCACTCTGGAAACCAGTATAGAGGTTCTTCAAAAAACTAAAAATAGAACTACCCTACGACCCAGCAATTGCACTACTAGGCATTTATCTAAGGGGTACAGCTGTGCTGTTTTGAAGGGACACATGCACCGCCATGTTTATAGCAGCACTATTAACAATAGCCAAAGTATGGAAAGAGCCCAAATTTCCATTGATGGATGAATGGATAAAAAAGATATGGTATATATATATATATATATATATATATATATATATATATATATATACAATGGAGTATTACTTGGCAATCAAAAAGAATGAAATCTTGCCATTTGCAACTACATGGATGGAACTGGAGGGTATTATGCTAAGGAAATTAGCCAGCCATAGAAAGACAAAAATCATTTGACTTCACTTATTTGAGGACTTTAAGAGACAAAACAGACAAACATAAGGGAAGGGAAACAAAAATAGTATAAAAACAGGGAGGGGACAAAACAGAAGAGACTCATAAATATGGAGAACAAACTGAGGGTTGCTGGAGGGGTTGTGGGAGGGGGGATGGGCTAAATGTGTAAAGGGCACTAAGGAATCTACTCCTGAAATCATTGTTTCACTACATGCTAACTAATTTGGATGTAAATTTAAAAAAATAAAAAAACAAAATTAAAAAAAAAAAAAAAAGAACCAGGCAACTGATTGAGATGCTAATTCTGCACAAAACAATGTGTGGTGTACCAAAAAAGCAAAACCCCATTTCTATCTATTATCAAGGAGCTCTTTCAGCTTCTAAATAGATTTGTGGATATTTTTATTATGAGTCTATTTTTAAATACACACATTATAGCCTGAACACTGGGAAGGCACTTTTCCATGTATTGATTCCTATGTCAATCAATTGGGAGAGAATTTGAATTTCTAAAAATGTCCTAGGGGCAAATCATTTTTCAAATGCTTGTCTAGTCTTCCTGGAAAGGTGGGAGAAGAACAGGAAAGGCTACTTCTTGCCACAGTAAAGAAGATGTCTAGGAACAGAATGTCTGAATTAATCACCTGGTTCCTGTGACAGTGACACTTAATGATAAGTGCTGAGGATATATTAGCATTTTATAAATAAAAAAACCACTTGTAACTGACATAAATGCCTGATAACGTTATTATCCCATTATCTCATATGATGAGGTAAGCAACTCTTGTGTTCATATCCTAGAGATGAGAAACTCAGGCTTAGAAAGGTCAGTGACTGGCCCAAGGATAATGGGCTAGAATGCTTCTGGTTGAAAGTAACAGAATATGCATCTGAAAACACTAAAACAACAACAATGTGCATTACTTTGCATAAAAAGAAGTTCAGTGGGAGCAGGTCCAGAGTTGGTTGACTCATTAGCTCTCACTACTGTCAAGTACCCTAGTTCTTTCTTGCTTCCTGCCTTACCATCTTCAACATACTGGCTCTCATATCAGATAAGCTTTTTACCTCATCATCACTAAGTGGCTGCAGCCCCTCCAAACACTATATCCCTGCCAGACAATAGCCAAAACTTTCCCAGAAGTTGCCCCTGCAACTTCAATAATGTACCCTCATATCTCTTTGGTCAGAGGAAAAGCATATGCCCATGCCCAAACAAATCACAGATTCTGAGGAGAACCTGAGTACATTTAAAGTGGAGTCCTAAGCAAAATCAGAGATCTATACATAAGGAAGAGGAAGTAGTGGTATTTGGGAGGCATATAACCATGGCTGAAACTTTGTCAGAACCAGACTGGAATTGTGGGGACTAAAGGCCCTACACTTAAATTCTAATGCTATATTTTTCATGACAATGGAATGTTCTAGATTTCCACTGTTCTGTATGGTGGCCACATGTGACTATTTAGCACTTGAAACATAGTTAATGTGACTAAGGGATTGAATTGAATTTTTTTACAAGTTTAATTCAAAGAGACACATGGGTCTAGTGACCATGCGGGAACAGCCCATTAACAGCATTGCTGGGGCATCCAATAGGGTTCTAACGCTGGAGAAATATAATGTGAGACACAAATGTAACTTACATTTTCCAATAGTTGCATTAAAAAAGGTAAAAAGGAACAGGGAAAATTCATTTTATAATATGTTTGACTTTACTTTCATATCTAAAATATTATTTCAACATGTAATCAATAAAACATATTAACGTGATGTTTTACATTCTTTTGTTCACCCTCAGTCTTTGGGATCTGATGTGTCTTTTACACTTAGCACATCTCTACATTTCAGGTGTTCAGGAGCCGTGCGGCCAAGGTAGTCTAGAGATTTCAGAGCATTCATTGCAAATGATCTTTCCTGATACTGGTTCACCACTCTAGGAAGACAAGAAAGTGAGGCTCAGAAAGGCTATGCCAGTGGCTCTCAGACTTGAAGGTTGTCATAGACCCCTAGAGCTCTGGTGAGCACTGTGGCTGGTCCCACCTTCCGTGTTTGTGATTCTGCAGGTCCAGGATGTGCACTTCTCATAGGTAGTGCGGGTGCTGCTTGTCCCGGGTCCTCTTGAAGCAACAGTGCTCTAAACGAACCGCCCACACTCACACCTGTGATGAACAAAGCATTCAGAACGAAACCCATGTTTTGTCTTCCAGTTCATTCTCTTCTACATGCAGAGTGATGAGGCCAGGATGCTGGGACAGCTGGAAACAACTCCCAGACAACAGAACAGCGCTCAAGGCGCTCAATTTCCTTGATCCAAACAATTGACAGCAGAGTCTGGACACATCATATGGATATTACATAAACATTGTTCCTATCCCAGACTTGTGCCCTTCTCGTGCCGACTTTCTGCTTAGCTCATATGATTTCAGGCTTACTTTCTTTCGAGAAAATCATTGAATAAGTAATAAATTCTTAAAGGAATTCCTTGCCCTCATATTTAATGTCTTTGGGGTGGAGTGGGGATGTATTATCATCACATTGTCCACATATCACTAGAGTTCAGATGGGAATCTGAAGAAGAGGCAATTATGTAAATCACTTCTGACAATGCCATGCACTCAGCCCCTGGTAAATTATGCTTTAGTATACTCAGCAGAAGCTATCAAAGCCCAGCTGAGATCCTGAGAGCTCTTCAGATGATTTTCTAATCAGCAGGTGACAGAAGTGGCTCTCGGGACGATAGTCCTCATACTGCTGAAGGTCAAGTCTCTTCAAGGTGCACTGCTATTTGCAGAAGAAGCTGTTCTTGCAGACCTGCTGCCCAGATGCTTGGAGGCCAGATGACTCCTGACCAGCGGGGCACACCTGAAGTGTGGAAATAGAGGAGGTAGTCACATTGCCCACAAAGGAGCTGTTCCCCCTGGCTCGAGGAGGGGCTGTGAGGCCCCCACTTCACCCTCTCAGCCGTCACTCACACTGAGAAACTCCAGGTGCCTACCAGCTACTGGGGCCAGCCATACCCATGGGTGGCCCTATCGCGACCTGGAGGAGAGAGAAGGACCCTCAGATCCAGCCCAAACCCAGCACTTTGCTGCTTATAACTATGTACAGGTGAGCAATTTGGGTCTGATGCCAGACATTGAATCAACAGACCCAAAATAGGCCCCTCATATATACATCCTACAGCAAAGGGACAGGTGAGCTAAAAAAAAAAACAGCTTATAAATGCACTTTGTTTCCCCCGCTTTTACTCAGCATGAATGTTGCACTCTGTTTTCTCTCCCTCTGTAGATATGTCGCTGGTCCCCTTCAGTGGCATATTTAGTGCCTTGGGAGAGGACAGCTATGGGGTCCCAACCGCCCCAGCCTAATCCCATCTGGTATCCAGCAGGTTACCCCTTGCCCCTCTTGAGCTGTCTGTTTCTCTGTGCAGAGGGGTCTCTGGTTTCCTGGATGCTTCTTTTGACCTGTCCCTTCAGACTCCCTGGAGGCCCAGTGATTTCCACACACTGTGGCCCCCAGGCTGCCTGTCTCTTATGGTTCCATTTAATTGAGCGATGCATCAATACACTTTAGAATTATCTGGAGAGCCTTTAAAATATTCAGATGCTTGAGTCCCCCTCCAAACCAAATGACTCAGAGTGTGTGGGAATGGGGCCCAGGCATCCGTGGTTGTAAATTTTCCCAGGGGTGCCAACCTGCAGCAGAGGGTGCCTGGCTATCAGGGAAGTGAGCTCCCAGAAGCTGAGGATCCTGTGCCAGATCCTGTGTCCTGGGCTCCAGTGAGGGATGGGACCTTCTCTTTTCTGCCAGTCTGAGCATGTTTGTGCCTGGTTTTTGACACCCCAGCAGCACACATGTTCCATGAGTGATGCCTGCGCCTTCCGGCTCACCGATGCTAACAGAGGGGGTCCTCTGCTTAATGTCAGAAAAACCAGATGTGCCCAGGAGCTTTGAGCTACCAAGCACCAGAGACTTCAGATGGAATATTAATAATAATAAACATATTATTAATAATAAACATATAGTGTTTATTGGAGCCAGACCCTGTTGTAACTGCTTCACATATGTCAATCTGTTCAGTCCCCACAACAGCCCATCTGTGGTAGGACTAGAATTAAGGCCACTTTACAGGGGAGGAAGTAGAGAAACAGAGAGGTTGAGTAACTTGCCCAAGGTCACATAACTGGCAAGCAATGAGCTGGGACTCAGATCAAAGCAGTCACATTATGTTATGCTGCCTCCCAAAACGTCTGCCATTCAAGAATTAACCCCTCCACCCCACACTGTCAGCTCAAACACAAATCCTAGTAGCTCAGCCTCATGACCTTCTTGACTTGGAAGAAGAACCTCCATATCAGACCTCAATTTCTAAACCTGTTCTAGTCCATGATATTTTACCATTATGATGATGCTGCAGTGAAGGCAGTGATTCTTGGTATAAACTCAATCTTGTTGTCATCATTATGGCAATTTTTCAAAAGCTAAGATACTCTCTTCAATCCCTGAACCCCACTCCCAACCTAGGCCTGGGGTTTGAGGCCAGATGGAACTTGAGAGCAAAGTAGAGAAATGGGATGGGCATGAAAGTGTTCATCTCAGGATGAGCTGAATATGACCTAGGTGCACATGTCTCTCCAGAGCCATCTCAGGAGGGGGTTCAGCACTGTGAGTGCTCATTCTCTCAAGAATTCACTGTTGCGTGAGTGGTCCACACTTCAAATGCTTCTCTGATCCTTCCCTAAATATAGAAGTCTGGAGAGAGTATTTTTGGAAATGGTATGATTCCCTGCTCTTGGTCTTGGATGCATAGACATTTCAATTTAATCTTCAATATCTCCTGGTGTTGTCAGTGAAATGCACACCTCACCTTTACCACTGCAAACCCTTTCCCTATGATGCTCTGGGGAGATGTGTGACAGCCCCTTAGAAGTTAATCTGGTGCTTCACAAACTTTATTTTCTGCCACTTAAAGTGGCAATTCAAAAGTTAAATTGGAGAGTCCCTCATAATCAGGGGATCCTTGTCCTGGTTTGCCTGGAAGAGTCAGGTGTCATGCTGTTGGTCAGCACAACTGCTAATAGAGCTTCCTTTCACTCCCAGGGGAATCTGGTTTGAGCATAACCCATCATTAAGGTGTGAGTCAAAGCAGAATAAAGGTCAGGCTGTGTCTGCAAAGCTTGCTCTGTTTGGGTCATTTGCACAAAGTTGGGATAGAAGTAATGCTCTCCCCATGTGTCTTAGGATTGTTTTCAATACAGGTTAGATATAAAAACACTGTTAGTAGAAACCGATACATCTGACAATAAAACCTATAATAATAATTAATGGGGGAGTGTGTCAGTGGTCTCCACCACCCCCTTGACCCTTTACCCTCTGAAGGGAACTAACCAGTGGAACATCAGACAACAACGTGGGGCCAAGTGGGAGCAGGCAGACCTTCTCTTTAGTCTCATCACACAGAGAGGGTTAGAAAAATAAATAACCTTGACAGCTGACACTCACTGAGTGCTGATGACGGCCAGGTACTCCCCTAGTTACCATAGGTATGCCAAAGGTAATGGGTCCTCATGGCACCTTACCAAATAATTACTACCATTACACCCACTTTCCAGATGTGGAAACAGGCACAAAGAGATGGAGGGACTTGCCTAAGGCTGCATATCTGGGAGGAGGTGAAGCTGTATTTGAACCAGGCAGCCTAGTTTCAAGGTCAAGATGCCACAGTGCCGAGCCTACCTGCCCTGTGTGTACCTAGAATGCACCAGTGTGCCCTCTCTGCTTGCTGCTGCAGCAGTCCTGGCACAAACATGCAGCTCTTGCTTGTGCTGTTCCAAATGCTCCAAAGGCTCTTTGTGTAAACCTCACAGACCTGGACCCCCAGGCCACCCTCTGTCATGGTAAGGAAGCCATGCAGACCCCAACTCTGACCCTGACAGTTGCTTATACACACTCCCAGCTTCTCCACCTCCTCAGATGACGGCCCTAGGCCTCCTCCAGGCACACAAGGCATACCTTATCATCACCCACTACATTCTGCTCCCCTGCCAGGCATCCAGTGCTGCTGCCACTTCGCAGTCCATTCCCCAGGCCCCCAGCAGCATCTGCTCTGCCAGCTTCTCTCTCTGAAGTACACCTTCATCCTCACTATCATGCTCTTTGTCTCCTTCTTTGCCACCACCCTTTCCCTGTGATCCCAGGCACTTTCCAGTATGTTTCCAATGTGGGGCGGTGGTGAAAATATAAGCTTTCCAAGGCCCTGCACACAGTAGGCCATCATCCCATACTAAGACAACATATGCAACCATGCTTCGCAGGGGACTCATACTCTCCACTAGCATTTGTTGAAGGAATGAATGAATGAATGAATGATCAGTCTCCCTGACTTCTGGACTCCAGAAATGCTGGGTTTGGGTGTCCCCAGTGCTACATGCAGCACACGCATAATGTGGGCTGTTTTCTAAAACCGCAGAAAACAGCAATACATATTTACCTTATTAAATGCTAGCTTGGTTTGCTGTGAATTGTATGTCTGCATGAGGGGAGAGAGGGCAGAGCCAGGAAAGGTTAGGAGAAAAACTCTCCAAAGTAGAGGTGGGAAAGATCCCAAGGGCTCACGTGTTAGGCAAGACACCAGGAAATATTCAGAGATGAGAGGGGGCTGGGCATTAAATGGACAGAGAGAATGATGGTAGAGGGGTATCCAGGTGTGCAGAACAGCTGTGGGACACCTCCCCTATTGGGCCTTGAGGGGAATCATTTAAAGATTTCCCCCAGTGTCCAGGACTAAAAAGAAAAGCCCCTGTACTTCTCCCCCCACCCAAATCTTGGGTTTCTGTCACCCCCCCCAAACACCTGCACCCTAGAATGACAAAGCCACCATCTCTTTCCCCATAAGAATCTCTCCCTTAGAGACAATGAGGAAAATGAGAGCAGAGGAAAGAACAGACTACTGTAAAGAGTGTCCATAAAGGGGAGGAGGGTTGCTAAGACAAATCTTTTATTATTTTTTAATTTTTTTTTAAGACAAATCTTTTAAAGGAACCATTTGGGTGGCAGAAACTAGGGACAGAGATTAGACTCAGCCACTATGTTGCACAGGGGCTGATCACCGGTCCCTCCCCTCTCCCCCCCCCCCCCACCAAATCCTGGATAAATGGCAGTCAGACCTCTGACAGGTCACCTCTAGCTGGCCTTAATCATCCCGACACCCTCCCCTCCGCAGCTGCTCCAGCCATCCAGCATAGGAGATGGGACCCCACCTCTGGCACTGGGTAGCCACTTCCAGATGCATCAAAGACATTTCAGGAGTGTGCTGAAGGGAGGCTCAAGGAGGCCACTGGCCTGCAGAGGTGGTGTTCCAAAGGGCCAGCATTTCCCTGCCGATTATCTTCCAAGACAAATCCCCACTTCACTAATTGTGCTGTGCCCTGTGCCTGACCAGTAGGGCCAGGGTTGTGACACTGCATGCTGGATCCCCAGACCCGGACTGTAGCCCAGAATCATCCAGCTCAAGGGTGTCAACTTGCACTCTCTGGAGTTTGGGAGAAGGAGGGAATCCAGCCCCGGACACCGACCTTTCCAGAGCACCCTTTCCCAGGCACCTTTCAGAGACCTCAGTGGAGACGCCTCAGAAGTCAGCCAGCTTGGCATAGGCTTTGCGGCGTCTGGCTCTGGGGCTAGCTGCCGCTGTCGGTGCTGCCCCGCGCGATGAGCATCGGACGCAGAGGCTGGCCTTCTTTTGTGGCATCTCTCCTCCTCTGTGGATCCTCCTCAGTGCCTCCTCCTCTGGCATCTCCGTTCCCGGCGCCCACCCACCTCCATCCTACAGAAATCTCACTGAAAAGGTCCTGGGATTTGCGATTGCGCGGAGTGAAGGGAGGGGGCGACTGGGACCCGGGCAGACCGGGAATTCACAGCGACGCCTTTGGGAGCTTCAGGTTCCGCTTCTAGGAAATGAGTTTAATGATGGGACAGACCCTGCAGGTCTTCGAGAAGATCATAGGGGCAGGGGGGCGCGGTGGAGAGGAGGGGGATGCCAAGCGCCCGGCTAAGGGCTCTGCACGGTCAGCATAGTCGCTACCACCCCAGGGCCGCGTTACCCAAACGGAGGACTCTGGGACCCCTAGCCCCGCGGCTGCAGAGGGCAGAGCAGGGGAGTGGGAGGCCAAAGGTCAGACAAGACAGGATCTGAGGTGAGCAGCTGAGGGGGCGGGAGGTCCAGCTGGGGCTCTGGACGACCTGTGGCGGGGTTGGATCCCAGGCGGGGGCGCGGAGGTGGGCAGGCCGGGCGGGGCGCGCGGGAGCTGGGACTGGGGTGCGGAGGGCGCGCGGCGCGGGATTGGCGGGCGCTCCCCGCGGGGCCCACCGCAGGCTTTTCAGGCGGAGCAGGCAGAGGCGCACGCACCTGCACCGGAGTCCCAGGGCAAGTACTCTCCACCGCGCTCCCGCCGCCCCGGACGGGCACCCCTGGGCATGAGCGCCCCCCTGACGCTGCCCCCAGAGGGCGAGGAAGAGCTCGAGACAGCCTGGTCCCCTGCGGTCAACGCCAGCTGCGCCCCTGCTGAGGAGGAGGCAGCGGCGGGGACCGGGGACGCAGGGGCACCGGGCATGGTCGCCATCCAGTGCATCTACGCGCTGGTGTGCTTGGTGGGCCTGGTGGGCAACGCCCTGGTCATCTTCGTGATCCTCCGCTACGCCAAGATGAAGACGGCCACCAACATCTACCTGCTCAACCTGGCCATCGCGGACGAGCTCTTCATGTTGAGCGTGCCCTTCGTGGCCTCGTCAGCCGCCCTGCGTCACTGGCCCTTCGGGTCTGTGCTGTGCCGCGCGGTGCTCAGTGTGGACGGCCTCAACATGTTCACCAGCGTCTTCTGTCTGACGGTGCTCAGCGTGGACCGCTACATTGCCGTGGTGCACCCTCTGCGCGCCGCCACCTACCGGAGGCCCAGCGTGGCCAAGCTCATCAACTTGGGCGTGTGGCTGGCATCCTTGCTGGTCACCCTGCCCATCGCCATCTTCGCTGACACCAAGCCGGCTCGGGGCGGCCAAGCCGTGGCCTGCAACCTGCATTGGCCGCACCCAGCCTGGTCGGCGGTCTTTGTGATCTATACTTTCCTGCTGGGCTTCCTGCTGCCCGTTCTGGCCATTGGCCTGTGCTACCTCCTCATCGTGGGCAAGATGCGGGCGGTGGCACTGAGGGCCGGCTGGCAGCAGCGCAGGCGCTCAGAAAAGAAGATCACGCGGCTGGTGCTCACGGTGGTAGCCGTCTTTGTGCTCTGCTGGATGCCTTTCTACGTGGTGCAGCTGCTAAACCTGTTCGTGACCAGCCTTGATGCCACAGTCAACCATGTGTCCCTCATCCTCAGCTACGCCAACAGCTGTGCCAACCCTATCCTCTATGGCTTCCTCTCAGACAACTTCCGCCGTTCCTTCCAGCGGGTTCTCTGCCTGCGCTGCTGCCTCTTGGATGTCGCAGGTGGTGCTGAGGAAGAGCCCCTGGACTACTATGCCACTGCTGTCAAGAGTAGAGGTGGGGCAGGATGGATATGCCCCCCACTCCCCTGTCAGCAGGAGCCCTTACGACCAGAACCCAGCCGCAAGCCGGTCCCTCTCACCAGGACCACCACCTTCTGAAGAGCCCTTTCACCTCCTCCCCAGCCTGGCCACCTGTAAGGGAGTCTGTGCTACCCTGACACCCCAGCAGACTGCCTGTCCTAGATGCTCATCTAAGAGCCACCACCTGTTCCCACCACAGCCACAGCCACCTTTTCCCAGCAGTCTATGGGTCAGCCCCAAGAGCATCAAAGCTCCTTTCCTTTGTTCTGTCCTCAGGACTCTGGTTTCTAGGGGTGGTACCTCCATGGGGGTAGGACTCCTCTGACCACCAGTCCATGATGTTAATTATTCCTGGATCTTTGACTAGTTTCCGAGGGGTGGGAAGCAGGGGGATGCCAGGCAGGAATGGCCATCTGCATGTGACGTGTTACAGAATCTCTGCCTTGGAGAGGGCTGTCCAGAGGGTGGAGGCAGCCTGTGCCCTTGGTCTCTGCAGACTCTGCCTGTGGTGGAGACATAGCATGTTCGAA
The DNA here is from genome assembly GCF_018350215.1 of Panthera leo. Taxonomy (NCBI): domain Eukaryota; kingdom Metazoa; phylum Chordata; class Mammalia; order Carnivora; family Felidae; genus Panthera; species Panthera leo. The sequence goes on from NC_056681.1 coordinate 47,630,408, forward strand.
AAGGGAAGGGAGGAAGGAAGATGCCTCCAAGCACACCACTGGCTTCCATTCCTGTGATCTTTTCTAACTGAAATTGATGCATGACAGCCTGGGGCACCTCCAGGCCCAGTGCCTGCTTGCAGTCAGAAATGTCACTCCAGTTTTCTGGGGCTAGCATCAGGCTTCCTGTGAGTAGGAAAGGTTTGGAAAGTCATGATCTGGGATTTGTTATGAGGCACAAAACCAGGTCAGTAATAATAATAATAATAATAATAATAATAAAGCAGAAAGGATGAATCTCATCTAGCTCCTATGGTGTGATTTTTTGCCTTGACCCTTTGTCATGAGAACATGAGACCTCATTAAGTTGACCAGTTTATACCGCAGTGGTGAGTGGGAGGGAACTGGAGGTGGGAGGGAAGAGACCAGAGAAGGCAGATGGAAATCAGCCCAGATTTTGGATAGAGGAGGCAGCTCTGTCACCCACTGTTAAAAAAAAAAAAAAAAAAAAAAAAAATCGCAATTCAGTAAAACACCAGCCAGATGTACATAATAAACATATCTAGGCTGAACATGGTAAACAGCTGTAACTTCTTGCCTAATGTTAACCCAAGGATAAATTAGCTTTTCCCAAGGGAAAAAGTCAGCTTATGAGAGCTTTAATCCTGTTTTCTGTGAATAAATCCTTGCAATGCTTCTGTAGGGGCCTGGAGTGAAAACATGCAATTAAACATATGTGAACAGCTGTGTGGGAGACTCCACCTGGCTGAGCAAAGCAAAACACCCTTCTGGGTTTGGCCAGCCCATCCCGGTGCAGAAAGGAAGATACTCAGGGAGGGAGGTGAGGACAGCTGGAGAGAGAGCCCCTCTGCTCTTCAAATGGGGTCAGCCTTGCAGCTTCCTAGCAGGAGGGCTTCAAGAGAAAATACAAGGGACCTGCCAGCCTAGCAGAACTTGCCTGACTTGAGCCTTTTGGGGCAGTCAGCAGGCATCCCAAGGTGGGCACAGAGGGCTTCTAGGAGGCTAAAGAAGATTGAGGAGGGCAGAGCAAGGCCCAGGGAGATGCTCTGCTTCCACCATGGGCAGGGGCTCCTCTCTGAGGAGGAAACAGAACAGGGCTCTTCCCTGAAGTGTTAGGGCCAAAACCAGAGTCTTACTTGATATGAGCAGGTGCCTGGTGTATGAGAACCAGGCAAGAGAGCTGATTTCTGGTCCTAGATATAAACATTGTGTGATCCAGGCAAGTGACTGAATGCTAGGGTCCTCAGAGTTCTGTCTGTAATATCACGAGGTCTTCCAATGTTGGCACACTGTGACAGAGAACTCACCGTATGCTCTTTTCCATGTGGCTATAGAATCTAGCTTCTTCCCTACTGAATGAAAAACAGAAAGCCTTACCTACATTGTGTTGGGGCATATAACCATTGGATCCTTACTCCTCCACATGGCCAGCCAGCAGTATGATCTGTAGGCGGTAATTAGTGTTGATCCAAGTGTGTCTCATAGGGCTGGGTGGGTGAGGTAGAGATGAAGGCCATTAGGGTCTGCACATTGGGGTGGTCTACATCTGTCTGAGAGAGAAAATGTGTAGCCAATCTGTATTGCATCCCAGAGACATGGCTGTGGTTTGGGAGCTCCAAACTAAGGTGCAAGAACTCCTTGAACTCACAAACATGTGTGCACACATGCACACACATGCATGCATGTAAACACACAGACATCAATTGTCCCAAACCTATCATACCCACTAGAGTTGCCTTGGGCATCTGGAGTAAGCCAGTGCTGGTGTTGGCTGGCCTTGTGTAACCATAATTTCCTAGCAGTCTTTAAAACTTAATTATTTCTTTGTTCCCCAGTGCCTGGCAGCATGCAGCAGTGTGGTCACTCAGTAAATGTGGTGGAGAGGCCACTGGAAAAGATCTGACATGGGCGTGGGCTGCTGGGCTTTTGCCCCCTCTTGGGTGGGGGGCTACAGTCCTTGTCTTCAGTGTCCAACAATGATTCACACCAGGCCAACTCTCTGATGAGCAAGACGGAGCACTGACCAGGAGTCTTGGCAACACTGGGCTGGGCTGAGTATTTGAAAATGCAATGTTTTTAACTTAGTTGGTGATGGCTGAAGTAGAGGTAGCCTTAGGTGATGAAAGGAAAAATCCCTGAGAGGCAGGGGCCCTCCATTGGCCAAGCCAGCCAGCAGTGAATGCTATAATTTCTCTGAGCCACAGTTTCTCACATGAAATATGCACAAAGCAGGGTGTGGGTTTTGAGTTCTTCTCAGCTGTAAACTGCCTTTTCAAAAGCACTGAAGAGGCATGCTGAGGCAGTGGGAGGGTGAAAGACAGCATTCTTCTATGCTTAGTGCTTTCTCTATCCCTTGTTAAAAATTAGCATTAATGCTGCCCCTGACCTGGGAGTCATAAATCACGCAGTGGAGGGACAGGCTAGGGGTGGAGAGTGTGCTGCTGGCCAGTGTCTTCCTCAGCTGCAGAGCCTTCTCACTTCTTGGTGATTAGCAACTCAGCACCCACAAAGTATCCCGGGCATTTGTTGGGGGACACATTTAGAGCCCACCAACAGTGGTAGTTAGCATCAACCCTGAGGCCTTTGTTAACAGCTGATTACATGAACCCCTCAGGTTCCTGAGCAGAAAATTTGCAGAATTTGTGAATTAAAGTCAGAGATAGAAGTAGCTGGGGTCCTGAGAGCTTTTCACATTACACATTTCACCTGCCTCAGAGGTCAGCCATGAAGACATGCAGGCAGGCTCTGGCCTGAGTCCTGCTTCTACTGACCATAACAGCTTTTGGCTTCAAAGTGAATGAAAATGTTTTTTACCTGGGTAGAAACAGCCTTCAGACACCCCTCAATCAGTGAACTTGCTTTGCATTTTAAAGCTGTCTTTAACTTACTGTTCAGTGACAAGCCAGGTGTTTATTTTCTCCAGATGATTGTAAAATGATATTTGAACATGACAGGTGATCACTCATTGGAATTCTTGCCCAACCTGTCAGCTCTATGTCATTGAACAAAGATACATACTGTTTTCATTTTTTCTTTAAATTCTTGGCTTCACTTTCATTAAAAACAGCATACCTAGCACTCCTTAGGTGCCAAAGGCTGATATCAAAGGAAAAAAACAAACAAAAAAAATGTATGTTTCTGCTGTGCTATTCAGAAACCAGACATGGAAGACTGACCAGTGGCTAGGCAAATTCCTATAAATTTGAGTTTCAAAGCTCTTCTCTGACATCCCTGTCTCTCACTACCCCTTACCCAAAGCATGCAACAGAAAAGCCTCAGATTCCTTAAGCACAAATATCAGAGTGCTAAGGCACTGTCCTTGAAGCTCTGCTTTGTGGAGGTGTGTGCTGGGAGTGTGCATCAGACAGCACTCTGAGTGCTGCTTCTGGCAGCTTCGAGGTAAGATGGGGAGTCTCCACAGACAGCACCCGTGTCCTCATGAAGCTTGGAGCTTAGAGGCAAAAGATGAGCCCTCATCAGAGAACCACAGAAATGACAGTACAATTTTAAGCTTAAATAAGAATACAGAGGAATGGACTCTGGTTTCTATGAGATGATATACTAAGAGAACCTGACATCATCATAGGGTAGGTTTCCCCCGGAAGGTTGCTGGAGATGACATCCTCATAAAGATGAGTGGGAATCAGCCAGGAGAAGAAGGGGTGGAGTGGAAAGTGCAAAGGGCTCAAGGCACAGCATGTGCAAAGGACCTGTGATGGTAAGCACTGAAGATGACAAAGATGACTGGAACAGAGGACGGATGATGCCCAGTCAGCAACAGGCACTAGGAGACAGACCAGCAGTGCCTCATAAGTCCCCTTGAGGATTTAGGACCATGCCACATCACAGCAGTGGCAGACTTTAATGAGAGGGTCAGGTCAACCTGGCAAAGAAACCCATTAAGGAGTCTTGAGTCCTTGTAAAGTTTGGACACTTGTACCCTCCATTTTTCAGTGCGAGGCTGGCAGGTAGAATGTGTTCTTTCCATTTCAACAGTCATCAACTTTTTTCAACAGAAAGGCAGAGTTCCCAATCCTATGAATGGATTGGCCTAACCAGGAGGAGCACCTTTGAAAGTGGAGGAGAACTAATATTAAAAAAATCCAAGATCATTAACTGAATCACTCAGAATGGAAGTACTGACTTGGTTAAAATAAAACCTTTGGCTTTCTGTTAGCGAAAGACACTGTGGGTACCCACTGATGCCACATAGAAGTGCGGTGCCTGGGTCTAGATGGGCTGCCTGAGGTCAACGCTGGCACAGTGCAGATGTGCAGTGGCCTGGAAAGAATAGACTTGGGGACACACAGACCAGGGAGAGAGAATCCACATACCAGCCTAGTGGGACCGCAGGAAAAGCTCTGTGGCCCCTGGAGAAAGGCCAGAATGACAGTATCTACCCCCTGATTGTGCAGGGGACTGGCCCAGAAGAAGACTAAACATTCAGAGAGTGACCAAATGACAGAGAAGGAAAACAACAAGGTCAATGCAGAGAATTGGCATGTTTTGTTGTATTTTTTGATGTTTTTAAATTTTTATTTTATTATTATTGTTGTTGTTGTTGTTGTTATTCTAGAGAGAGAGAGATAAAGCAAAAGAGTGCAAACGGGGCAAATGGGCAGAGGGAGAGAGAGAACCTCAAGCAGGCTCCCTGCTCAGCATGGAGCCCGACTCAGGGCTCGATCCCACAACCCTGGGATCATGACCTGAGCTGAAATCAAGAGTCAGATGATCAACCGACTGAACCAGCCAGGCACCCTGGTGTTTTTTTAAATCAGGATTTCTTTAGCCTGTGATTTATTTTCAATCTATTTTTATTGAAGTATAATTTACATAAGGCAAAGCTCACTCCTTCTAGGTGCTCAGTGCTATGAATTTTGACAAACCTACACAGTTACGTTATTTAACTGCTACTGCCACCCCAAGTTAAGATGGGGACTGTTGTTGTCACCAAGCATTTTCCTCATGGCCATGACACATGCATTGAGAGGGCAGGTTGCCAATAGCATGGAGGACATGAGGGGATCAGATCTGGGGCAATGTGATCCCTAAATTGAGGGAGGCCCTCCACCCAATACCATTTCCTGAGCTCCTTTACACAGGCAGGGATCCCTCAGGAAACATTACTCAGGAAACGTTGCCCTTTCGACCTCCCATATCTGAAAAGAACCACCCTGGGCTCCAGAAATCCCTCACCCACAACCATGGGCTTGAGTATGTCTCTGGGCAAGGTGCCAGCTTCTTGATGACCTCATAGGCTTTTACTCTGAGCTCTGGAGAAAGAGCACGGCTTCCCCTCCAAGCCAGGGGTTCGGACTCCCTCCAAAGCCTTGCAGAGTGGATACCCCTCAAGACCCCACAGAAGCTTCATTTCCATTGATCTCAGGCCCATGGGCTTGCTGCTGGGTAGCTCTGTGTTTACTGAAGCCTTGTCCTGAGCTCTGGACATTCAGACAAATGAAACAGAGAAGCCAGGATTTACTCCGGGCCCTTCTCAGACTTCCCTTTCTTGTCCTGTTACTATTAGACTTATGAAGCCCCACCTTTAGGAGAAGGGCAACAATGTTTGAAGAAAGACAGGAATCACATTCTGGCAAAGAATCACCAAAAGTGTCACTTTTGGATTCAGTCATTATTTCAAGACAACTTTAACAATATGTGCCCCTATTACAGGCAAGATGGTGTGCAAAGCTCTAGTTCCCCAGAGTCCGTGGGAGTCGTGGGCCCCTGTTTTCAAGGAATTAAATGGAATTGAGGTGGGAGGCAGAAGGAAGAGGGGGAGGATTCAGGATACTGTTGCAAAGCCCTTCTTCTTCACTGGGTGGCTGAAGGAAGGTCTGCTGGGGTCCTACAGCCCATGAATATGCAATTGAGGTCAGCCTCAGTGTGAAGCCAGAAGAAAGATTCCAGAAGGACAAGAGAGAGAAGTTGCCACATGTCCAATATGCGGAGGGGAAGAAGGATAATCAGTCATGGGATAAAATCAGTCGTGATAATGTCCCATTAAAAAAAAAAAATAATAAAAGATTTATTTCAGACAGAAAGTCAGAAAAGTATCTGGCCTACGGCCTGGGTGTGGGGGGCATTATCATCATGGACCCGTTTGGAATCTCAGTGTTTATCACTGGATCCTAAAACCCTTCTGTGGCTAGCTCCCCTGTTTCCAGTGGGTGTGACTTTGAATTAACGCATCCCCCAGGGTTCTTTTGTCTTTCATAATCACACTTTCCAAACAAGCTGAGAAGGATTTTGATTCTGTTAGAATCTGATGTTAAAAAAATATTTCTTTTCTCTTGTGAGAGGAAATTGGTTGTTTGCCTACATCTGAACCTACTGACCGAGACAAAAAGGGGGTGGGGGCGGTGGAGAAGGACTTTCTCAAAACGAAAAGAGATAGTGCTGAATCTGGGCACACATTCTGAAAACGAAAGGAAGAGTCAGGCATTGCTTGTATTATTTTATGAAGAAGCGCCTGCAAAGGTCAGAGGATGTGTTTTCAAATGAGCTTGGGTACCCCCCCACTGAGTCTTGACCATGATGAAAATGTGCTTTCATATGTTCTTTGTAACATTAGTTTTCCCTGAAGATGTGAAATAATAATTAACCCCTATTTAACATGAGACCAACAGAAGCCCGCAGAGAGCTTGGCCCTTCTTCTGTCACCTGGCCCTCCACATCCAGAATGGCAGACCCAGGGGCCCAGGAATGAGAGTGGCACAGCAGGTGGTTGGCACAAGGGGTAGGAGGCAGCAGTGCCCTGATTTCCCTTTGCACACACCTTCCTTACTTCCTTATTGCACCCTCAAGCCCCACCCCCGAAATTGTGGAGCAGGGGATTCACCATCTAGCTTTTTTGTGTCTTTGCACATTCCTGGTGGGCTGCCAGAAATTTGGGCAGCACAAGTCCAGAACACAAGGCAAATGAGCAGGGCACTGGGAGACCTAGGAGCCAGATTTCACTGAAACTTGTTTGCAGAAGGTTAAGAGAGTCGGGCTGTCTGGTCAAAGCTCAGAAAAGTTCATCCTTGTGATTCAATCATGAAAACACAGGATTCTTGGTGCGGGGAGACCCTGAAGAGGTCGAGGGAGGGTTATCGAGTGTCATCTGGTGTGTGTAGACAACTCCAGTGGCATGAAGGGGAGTGGCCTGAGTGACCTCTCTGGTGTGACCAGGATGATGTATGTATTGATAATGGTGGTAGTTCCCAGAATGCACGTATTCTTCAGGACTTACAGATTGGGTCACCAAAAAGGGTGAATTTTAATGTATGCCAATTATGTTGTGGTTTTCTTTTTCTTAAAAAAAAAAGAGATAAAATAAAATGCACTGGCCACCATTTGGCCCTAGCCTGCTCTTCCTGCGACCTGTGGTCTTAATGGCGAAAACTTTCCAGGTCTCCAGATTTTAATTCTTGTGGCACCCTAATCAGTGATCAAATACCACTTAGGTCCTTAGGAGCTTAGGTTCTTCTTTGTCCCCACAGAGAAGGACAAAGATGAGCAAACATGCCTGTATTTTTCCGAAGTTCCCTCAGTTTGGTGGATGAGACCGCCTTCCCTCAGATGCAGGTGGCAGCTGTCAGTGTTTCTGAGTCAGCAGTCTCCCATATGCGGCAGGCCCCTGGGAACTCAATCAGGAAGACGAATCACAGAAGAATCTGTTTAGGTGTCCACACCCACCAGCCCCTTTGCAGTCCTCAGTGGGGCAGATGGTTGATAGAGTTAAAAGATTTGCCCAGAGTCACCCTTCAAGAATCTGTGGACATCTGGGGCTGTCTATCACTTTCAACTCATGATTCCTCTCTCTTTTGCAAGTTCCTCCTCTTTGGTGTTGCTACATTTGAAGGCCCTGTGTAGCAGGTGAGGGTGAAGGTGTGGGTAGTGCTGCCTTTCCCACAGCTCCAGGGTCTGCCTGGGCTGAGCCACTTTTGGGCCCGGAGAAAGCAAGCTTAGGGGTGTGTTCTCTCCTTCTCTGTGGCCTCCCCGGGAGCACAATGGAGGGGATCTCTGAACCCCTATGCTTTGACAGGCTTAGTGAGCAGGGAAAATAGAACTTGGAAGCAGGATTTTACAGCTCCCAAGGGGCTGCTTCTCACTCTGCAAACATATCCTTCCTTGAGGAATCCCCACATCCCACCATGATGCTTCCTCTAGAGGGGGCAGCAACCCTTCCAAGTGACTGCACCTTGCCTGGAAAGAGTACTTTCCACTCTCTGCACCACCCTGAATTTGCTCTCAAGACATTTGAGATCTCAACATAATCATTTTTAATCCACTTATGCATCTACTAATTTATTGGCAAATATACAAACATTTATTGGGCACCTGCTGTGTGCCAGAACCTGTGCTAACTCACTTCATTTAATGTTCATGGAAACCCTGTGGAGTGGCTGTGCTAGTACCCCATTTTACCACCTTATAGGGGTTGCATGGTATCCATGGTCATGTGACAACCACGTATCAGGTTGGGATTCAAACCCAGGTGTATATGACACCCACAACTCATGTTTGCTCTGGCGGATGCTTACAAGGGAAACTGTGCAGGTGTCTGCCTATGAGGGCATGTAAATAAGTCTACAAGTAGCTGTTATCATCCCAACCAATTTTAGTACAGAAATTGAATACCAATATCCTCTTAATAAAACTCGAGTGACATGAGATGCCTGGCAGGCTCAGTCGGGTAAGCGTCTGACTTTTGGTTTCAGCTCAGGTCATGATCTCATGATTCATGGGGTCCAGCCCTGCACTGGGCTCTGCACTGACAGTATGTGGAGCTCTCCCTCTGTCTCTGCCCCTGCTCCACTCATGCTTTTCTCCCTTCTTCTTCTTCTTCTTCTTCTTCTTCTTCTTCTTCTCTCAAAATAAATAAATAAACTTAAAAAAAACTTGAGTGACATACTTGCTTCTGGTATAGAATTTCCTGTCTGTAAGCTGACCTGGAGTCCCCTCACCCCATCCTTCTCCCCCCTTACCTCTCCATTCTACCTCTTCAGTTCCATCTTAGTGATCTTCCACCTTGTTCATCATGCTTCATGCCCTGCCCTCTGCTAAGACTCTTTCCTACACAGGGCCTTTGCACATGCTGTTCCTTCACCCAGACTGTATTCTTCTCCACTCTCCATTTGTCCAACCCCTGCTCCTCCTTCACATCTAGTGTTAAAGGTCAAAGACACCTTATTTACTCCTGCAACCTAAGTCCCACTCTCCTATTGTGCTGAAGTTCTCCTCCTTAGCTCCTACTACTGTCTCTAAGTTAAATACAGTTTGGGAGCAATTTGTTTTATATGTACCTCCCCCATGAGAATGTAAGCTTCTTAAGGCAGGGCTTGTTAACATGACAATCACCAAACCAGGCACAGAGTATGTGCTCAATAAATATTTGCCAAAATAGTCTAACAAAGGGGCTAGAGCTGAGGAGGGAAGAAATGCCATTTAACTCATAAAATCAAATTCTGATTTATCTAGAAGTATGACCTTGGCCTTCTTCCCCAAGCCCTACAAGTTGTGGGACATCATCAGCAACCATGAACCAGTTGCTGAGATTTGGAGTTCTCCCTCAGACCTGAATATCCAATAATGTGAACACAGAGTGAGACCATATAAGATGACCCACAGCCCCTGTTTCATAAGGCTTACTCTGATTGTAAATGCTGGGGAATTGTTCTTATAGCTGACTGATTTGTTTATGACCCTGGCATCTTTCTCAGAGTGAGGCTGTGGTTTCCCAGTTGTTTTGAGAATCTCAAGTTCAGACGAGTCCTATAAGCAGGGATGCTGATCTCCCACTGGACAGGGAATGAGGAGGATAGGGAGGAACTAGGACCCTTTTAGTGCCCTGGGCTCCAAGATGCCCCAGTAAGGGTTTTTGGCTCTGAGTCTTCGAAGTGTGTTTTGGTCTTCTTATATTCCTTAAGAAAAGCCCCCTCCTTTGGAGGAGGAAACACTAAAGCAATAAACCTTAAGTCAATTTGCTGGCTACTTGGAAGCAAGCCCTTTCGAAAAATGGAAGTCCAGTAGTAAGGACAAATTTGTAAGGTATCACTCTCTCCTCTTGACCCCCAGCACAATTCATGTGTACCAGCTTTGCCTGCACACATCAAGTTTTTCCTTCATATGTGCCTCCTACTGAATTTGGTTTTCCGCTAGCCTACCAAACTCCTAAGGGCAACATTGCTCAAATTTGTTATCTCAGGAGGGCACTGTGCATAGTAGCCACACCCCAAAGCTGTCAGCTTTATCCAGGATGGATGTTGAAATCTCCAACTTCATCTTCACAACTGTAACTATTCAGATGAGAGCTAGGAAATTCAGCATTATCCAGATGTATAAAAATACGTGAATATTTGATCAAACTCCATTCCCTTCCAACTTCTGTTTTATGAAAATTTTCAGAGCACTGCATATAAAATTTAGCCAGTGCCACCATGTGAGGAAAAGAGGCCCAGGAAAAGACAATGTTTCTAATCTCCAACAGAAATAAGAATGGCTTAATACTGCATGAGACCTTGGTATGTGGAAATGATGGTTTGAATTTGAGTCACAGACTGAGACCCCTCATGACTGTTGTGTTTACATATCTCAGAGGGCAGATAATGCCAAACCATTCACAGGAAGGACACAAGCTGGGATTCTAGAGATGCCCCAAGAAGAACTGTTTCTTTAACTCATCCCAACAAATAATCCTATAATGTGTTTCAAAACACATAGACACAAGTCCTGTGTATGAAGTTGTTATGGTTACAGAGAGAAACATAAATATTTGTGCACACAGACATAACATGAAGTCCTCCTACAGTGAAAACAATCTCCTCTGGAGAGATCTTTGAAGTCAGAGATGGTGCCTTGAGCAGATGGAACTAGTGATGGGGTGTGGAATAGCCTTTAAATGCATGGCATGGAGTTTGCATTGTTTGTGAGCCCTGTTTAATGACAAAATGAGGCGGTTGGGGAAGCCTAGGTGAACAGAAACAAAACCCAAGAGCACACTGTTATTTGTTTATTTTCTACATGTGATGTCATAAGCAAGAGTTTTGCCTGTGTTCTAGTTTGTCTCCAATAAATAAATAACTATGTACAAATGTGCCGAGTTTACAAAATAGAGGAAAATCTTTGTATTACAAAAGATACACTCGTATGATACATTTTCCCCAAACAGTGAAACATGATTTCGATTTCAGATTTCGATTTCGTTCCTAGCTTAGTTGAACCAACAACCCTGTGTAACAATGTCTAAAGGTGTGTACCTAGTCTTTTCTATCAGAAAGCAAAGCTATAAATGGAAAATTCCTCAGTTTCTTGAGAATATAGGCCCTGACTTGGCCTGCTACTTATTACTGATCCACATTTAATGTATTCCAGAAAGTTGGAAGCTGTCTGAAACAGTTCTCAAACTATACTGGGCAGACCCCTGCAGATCTTGTTAAAATATAGATTCTCATGCAGCCCAAGTTTCTGCATTTCTAACCAACTGCCAGAGGCAGGCAGCTCCTAACTCTTGTCGAGCAACCATGTTCTAAGTGGCCAGGGTGAGAAGGCTTCTTGGAAGTCGGAGAAATTCTTAAGGGCTTGATCAAGGTGAGGTCCTAATTGAGCATCCTCCAGGCTCCATTCCCAAGCTCCCAAATTCCCCACCCCCACTCCCTACAAGGCCAGCAGAACTGGTTTTATTTTGGAGCACAAATTACTAGAAGAGTAAAACTCAAAATGGTAACTGGCATGAACTGTGCAGCTCATAACTTTCTTAAACTGTCTCGTGGGAGATCTTTCATTCCCTTCTGAATCTAGAGCTATCACGAGAGCATTTTCAACATTGTCAAAAATAACCAGTAACAACAACAACAACAGCAATTGTAATAATGGGAAAAAGAAACGGCATAAGGAGCAATAAAGACCTTTTGGTTCAAATGAAAAGTGACAACAATAAAACCCAGGCTCACTGTTTAAAAAGTTAAAAACAAACAAACAAACATCCCTTAGCTTGAATTTCTATGACAGTCCAGCAAACATTAGTTAAATGAGTGTCTCTCACATCTTAACTTTTGTTAAAATGATATTGTTCTGGAAGTCTGAAGTTTCAGGATAAATTAGCAAATCTGCTTCAAGACCAAATGGATTCCCAACCATCCTTGTTTGTAGTGTTTCTGTTTCTGTGTCACAGAGGAGTTTTGCCTAGGCAGACATGGAAGGGTAGAAGCAGGGTCTAGGGTAGGGTGGGAGACTCCAGGTGGGTTGGCTGAGTTCCAGGTAGGGGAAATTTGGGAGAAAATGAATAGGGAACTGGGGGTTGGCTTTATCAAGGTGAGCCCACCAAAAAAACCTACCAAGATAGTTTCACCGCCACCTGAAGAGTGGAAGTACGTAAATATACAAAAAGGGGAGGGGGAAGCAAGGAAGGGAGAAAGAGCAGAAGGGATATAAAGTGGGTATTGGACACATACAGGTAGGGAAAAATGCAAAAGCAAAAAATAACAAAATAACAAAACCATCCTAAATACTTAAAAAATAAATATCTTCGTCATTCCTGACACCTCGATTACACTCACTAGTCCACAGGATCACAGTCTGCCCCAAAGACTGCCAACCAACAATGCTCACCCCTCCTGTGCCCCTTGGCGAGGGCATGGGACACTCTATAGTCTGTGTCTTCATTGCCATCTCTGCCCAGTTGTCCAATGACGTGTGGAAGTGGCTGGAGCACATACTCCTTCCAACCCCTACCCCTCCCCAGCAGTGTGCAGAATCGGCAAAAGGGGCGGGGAGGGTATTCTCCAGTTCTGATGCCAGTTAAAGTGCTTTGGGTTAGGTGGCCAAGGAGTAAGGCTGGGGCAGGGGAGAGGCACAGGAGGGAGGGAAGGCCTAGCCAACACCGGGGTCCAGGGAGGCAGCCCCTCAGAGCTTCTGAGGCGTCCGCTCGGTTCGCACTTGCTGCAGCACCACCTCCTTGGCTGGGGACCCACACTTGTACTCCAGCTCTGCCCGCGTGGTGCCTTGCTTCTTGCGCAGGTGGCACAAGAGCGCCAAAAGAGCTACAACCAGAGATAGGCTGGCGATGGAGATGCCGATGAGCACTCCAGAATGCAGGGGCCCTACCTGCGAGGGGATGGAGGTGGTGCTAGGAGTCTGGCTGACGGGGGGCTCCCCAGAGCCACTGTCACTGTCACTGTCATTGTCACCGTTTATCTTGGTGGGGTCACAGTCAGTGGCAACCTGGCCGGCAAAGGACGAGTCAGGCCCGCAGATGCACTCGTACGTGCCAGGGAGGTTGCGGCACGCATAGGGGCAGTCTCCATTCTCACACTCATCGATGTCCGTGCAAATGTAGCCATCGTCCAGGATGTAGCCATCAGGGCACTGGCAGGAATTCGGGTTGTTGGGGTCGCAGTCAGCTGGGCATGTAGTCTGGTTGCAGAACATCTGGCACCTGTGCGGGGCCTGAGGGCTAGGTACGAAGCCCTCGGCGCAGATGCAGCGATAGTCATTTTGGCCCACGGACTGGCACTGGTACTCGCAGTTACTCCCGAAGCACGGGTCCACGGGCTCCAAGCATTCGCCGTCCACCATGTCGTAGCCCGGGTAGCAGTGGCAAGTGAAGGCGCCCTGCGTATTAACACAGAGTTGCGGGCAGGGACTGGGCACCTGGATACAGTCGTCCACGTCCTCGCACCGGTGCTGGTCTGCAGCCAGCTGGTAGCCGGTCTCACACATGCACGAGTAGGAACCAGGCATGTCCGGGCTGGGAATGCAGAAATGCTCGCAAAGTTCGTAGCAGGACTGCTCCTCAGGCGCGGCGGCGCAGGAGCGCCCGTCCGCCTGCAGGGCGGCGTCAGCTGGGCAGAGGCAGTGCGACGTCCCGGAGCTCCGGTTGCAAGTGTGCTCGCAGCCGCCGTTCTCCACGCTGCATTCCCAGGCGCCAGGCGCTTCCCGGCCCCAGCGCGCCTCGGCCTCTCCCCGCGGCGCCATGCACTCCAGCTCCACTCCGAAGGGCTCTACAGCGGCGGAGCTACCCACCGGCAGCGCCTGGAAGTCAGCGCCAAGGGCCCGGAACGGGGTGCTATAGGTGATCGCTACACCGGCGGCCGCCACCGCGCCAGAGTCCACGAGCAGGGGCCTGCAGGAGGCTGCGAAGTGGAACTCGCAGAAGAAACCGTCGGCCTCCGCGTCGCACTGCTGCTCCTCCCAGGCCGGCTCGCCGGATGCTAGGGCCCCGGCCTCCGAGACTGCGACGCACAGGGGACCGCAGAGAGGCGCCCTGTCGACGTGGAGCCGCGCCCACCTGCTGTAGCTGGTGCGGTTGTCTCCTGTAACCCACTGGAAGCCGCGCAAGGGCCCAAGTTGCTCGGGGTCGTGGCAGCCGTGCTGGAGCTGCAAGCCGATCCAGAGGCGCGGGCTGTCGCCTCTGTCGCCGCTCAGTAGCAGGGAAATGACATCAGCCGCCACTGAGGAACGCACGGTCATCAGGTGGCCCCCCAGCTGCTCGCAGGCCTGGCTGGCGGCGGGGAAGGTCGCGGGGCCGGGGAAGAGCGCGAAGCAGTCGTGCTCCACGCACTGGCTGCCGCGTGGCTGCGGCCCTGGAGGTGCGGAGAGCCCCAGGCCAGCGGGGGCCAGAACACCGAGGAGCAGGACCCGAAGCATGCTGTCCCGGCACGCCTTGTGCAGGCGCCGGGGAGAGCGCAAGCGCCGCGACGGGGCCCAAGTCCGATTCGGGCTGAGAGGCGCAGGGCGCTGCTGGCGACAGCCGCTTGCGTTGGTCCCAGCCCAGACGCGTCCAGCCGCGGCGCGCAGCCCTGCAGAGGCAGCCTCTGACATGCCGGCGGACCGGGGCCCGGGTTTATAAGTGCGCGGCCCTCCCTCCTGAACGTTCGGGAAAAGGAAGGAAGTGCCTAGTGGGAAGGGCTGATGCGGCATTCTCGGATTACTGGGTTCTTCGGGAGACTTGTGCCCGCCCTCGCTCCTGGGATCACCTCGCGGAGATGAGTAAACCCGGCGGGGGAGCTGGGAGGTCCCCGGACTGGACCGCCAGGCGCAGGCGCCACGGGAAGACAGCACCTCTGTCAGCTACACTCCATGTCAGCCGCCGCCACTAGGGCCCTCAAGCTCGCAGTTCTGGGGGGGGGGGGGGTCTTAATCCACAGCCCCTCCTAATCTCTTGCTCCTGTTTCTTTTTCTTATAAATGTATTGTTACTACCGATTTCAAAGGAAGCCTGGATTGCAGAACCTTGGGAAATGGAGACGGGGGAGGAGGGTTTTGAATGAGGGGTGGGGGGAAGTAATGCCCTGGACCTGTAAGGCTCTAGAGGGAGGTGCCCGCCAAGAAGAGGATTTCGGGAGGAACTGCCAAGAGCGTGGACATCCCTGAAGACACGATCGGTAGAAGAGAACTGGACTCCGCCCCGGGCGCCTAGAGCAGGAGACGGGTGCGCTCGGCCCCAGAGGACAGAGGGTGTGGCTGGTGCGAGGATAGGCAGAGGGGGAAGACTGGGGTAACACAAGCACCCCCGCGCACAAGCCAGGACCCACGGGTCCCTGAGCGCGAGCTGCCTGGCTGGATCTCATCTCGTCGCGTGGGAAAGTCGCGAGGATACTGTCAGGGTTCCAAGGTCTTGTCACCCTTCAGAAGCAGCGGCAGGCGAATTCCTGCCGCACCCTATAGGGGCAGGCGAGTTGGGAAGCGCGCTAGCCTGTTTGGTCTGTTTTTGTCCAGCTTCACAAAGGGATAGCCTATCTCGCACCCCAAAAGGGGCACACGGGAGCCCTCGCGGGAAGACGCTGCTGGCTCCAAGAGGATCCCGCTTGGGACTGTTAAGGACTTTTGCATTTGGCTGAGATGTCAGAGTGACATAAAGGTGCATATAAATGCCACTTGCGTTGCAGAAGAGCGGTCGTGCGGACGGGCAGGGTGGGGAGAGCAGCGAGGAGGAGATGAGAATCTGTCACTTTCACGACCTTTTCCGCTTATTCACGTACCAAGAATGCCGGGGGTGGTTCCAAAACTTAACGGAGTGACAAACTTTTTTTTTTTTTTAACCCTGTGCCGTCTCCGCTATGGTCACTCACAGCAAAGCACCAGGGGGCGGCGCTGTTGAACTCTAAACAAAGGCCCCAAAGTTGGAGCTCTCTAAACTTGGGCGGAAAAAAGTTAAGGGTGTGGGGGCCTTAACTGCCTTAAGCCTAGGGCAGGAAACTTGGCTCCCAGGGAGTCCCAAGCAAATTCTGTCGCTTAGCTGGGTATCTTGCCTCTTTGGTTGGGCAGAGCCCAGACCTTGTAAGAGAGAAGTGCAGTGTAGCGTCTTCACTAGCTAAGACAAGCACCTGCCCACTCCTACCTCCAGACTGTACTGACAGATAGTTACCCAGGGGGTGGGGCGTGGACACTCCCAGCATGAAAGGGATGAGGTACATGACACTCCCAGCATGAAAGGGATGAGGGTCCTTCCCTACACTGCCCGACATTCAAGAGAGCTCGGACAAGCAGTGCCTCCTGAGAGCTGGGTGGGGGAGGAGCACAGCTTGGAGACTGAGGTCTGAAGCTTCCCGGAATGGGCGCCTCTACTCCTCTGGGAAGAAGAAGAAAAGACCAGCAGATTTGAAGAGTTGGGTTGTCTCCCAGTGAGAGCAGACAGGTGCTGGCCTGATATCCCACCAGCTGCCTGGGCTGAGCCAGGTGTCTGGACTTACCCCCATGGCCTGCCCCCTGCCTGAGCTGGAGTAGGGCTGCCTCAGGGACAGCCTGCTCTGGGAGTGGGGCCTTCACATCTGGGCAGATCCCTTTGGCCTTTCCCAACCACCAGGTCCCAGCTGAAAGATCTCAGGAAGTGGGAGCAACCGTCCGGATGCATGAGGCTAGAGAAGAGACAGGACCAGTTACACCCTTTGCTCAAACTTTACTAAAATTTTCAAGCCTGCCAGCTCTCGCCGGAGTTGAGGGGCATGCAAGGATAGGGCCCTGCCGCTCAGCATGCTGGCTCACTTCTTGGATGAGTTCTAACTGATTCATTCACCATGGCCATCTCTAGTGGGGAGTCCTATTCAGGTCTCCTTGAGCCATCACTTTGAGGCTTTTATGCATGTTTTAAACTTCTGTCCTTCCTTTCTGTACCTCCTGTGCAAAGGGATGGACCACTGCCTATGTCTCCATGGGGATGACATACTCAGTTCCCTCTCCTTGGCTGACCCCTGGCCCTGCCACCCTCACTGAGGACTTACTAGCCCAGGCCCATTTCACTGTTTCATTGGAACAGCTCTCTTTAAGAATACCCATTATCTTCTAAATACTGAAGCCAAAAACTTATTTTCCCTCTTCATTTTTTCTTGATGTCTCTGTTGTTTTCACTCTTGAGCCCTGGCTGTTTTCAAGTCTCCCCTCCCACGACTTCTAAGAAACCTGCGCTTCTGCTTCTTCTCTCCTCTGCTTGCCAGAAGAGTGGATCCTTTGCCTTTCCTGCCCCAGGAGGTTGGCCAGTCCTCACAGTTCTGCCCATGGCCTTCACCTATCTCTTTACAACCCACCCTTTTGTCAAATTCAATGGTTCTTGTGGATGCTGAAGGTCTCAGGAAGAGGAGTTCCTGCTGACTGTCAGAGAAATGCCTCATCCTGTATCATCTCCAATCTATGGCTCCTGTCTTTTTGTCTACCAGGAATGTTCTCACCTATGTTTCTTTTCCATCTACTGAGATCTGACCCTTCTGTTAAGGCACAGGTGGCATGCTGCCCCCATCACAAGTGTTTCTGAGTAACCAAACCAGAACTGATCTCTCTTTGAAGTTCATAGGACTTTCTATTGGCAATTTACCACTTATCACACCTTCCCTGTTTTACAAGTAATCATGTGTTTTTAATCATGCTGTTTGCTAGATTTATAATCTACTTTCTTGAGAGTGGAGCATAGCTTTTACACATCTTTGTATCCTCATCCACCTACAGCATGTTTTGTTTGCAGACAGTGTTCAGGAGTTTTTTGAGCACCTGTTATAGATATTTCTCTGTGCCCTGCCTCCAGTGTGACTTTCTCATGTTAACCTGCAAACGCAAAGGTGGGGGACCTCAGAGCCTCAGGGTAAGGAGTGTGGGCTATGCAGCCACCATGGCTGGATTTGAGTCCCAGCTCCATCATTTATAAGTTGTGTCATATTTAGCAAGTAGCCCAGCCTCTCTGTGCCTCTGTTTCTTCAACTGTGTGATGAGGAATCCTAATAGTCACCCCTTCAAAGTGTTATTCTGAGGATTGAATGAGTTACACATGTAAAGCAGTCAGAATGGCTGAACCATGGCAAATTCTCAACAAATTTTAGCTAGAAAAAGGATATACTCGGGTTTCAATAATTTGAATTTAGCACTGATTGTGTTCGACACCCTGCATGGTTCCTGACCATAGCAGAGACTCACTAAATGTCTACTGGGTAAAATGCAATTCAGCTGAGCATTTTTACCAATAATAACATAAGCAATTGTGAAAATAAAATCAAGGACAAAAATAAGTTCACAGACCAGGAGGAATAAGGAAGGAATTGAAGATAGCCCAAGAAGCATGACCCGTGCCCCAGTGTACCAAGAGGGCTGTTAGTAAGCCTCAGGCTTACTCCCCATCTGGCTGGAGGCATCCATTATCAATAACTCATTTTCCAGATGTGGAAACTGAAGGTCAGGGAGAATAGGTGACTTCCCAAGGCCACACAGCTAGTCAGTGGTGAAAGTAAGATTCTCTAGCTCGGTTTAGGATGAAAGAATTAGAATGTGCAGTACATCAGAGCCCTGATTTTGTCACTTACCCATTGTTGGAATTTAAGTTATTTAAATCTCTGGTTTTCTCTTCCCAAACTGGAGGTATAATATCTAATTTACAAGGTTGTCATGGAAATTAGAAAATTTATTAACAGGGGGTGTTACCTCCCTTGTAACATAGCAGCTATTCAACAAATACAGCTGTTACTACTGGTGAATGTTGTTAGAACAGAAGTGGAGAGGAGTCCAGATGCAGGAGGGGGTCCAAGGGCAATGTGTTGCCCCAGACATATCCTAGCCAAAGATCTTTTTCAAGTGTGGGAGGCAGCTTTTCTCTTAAAAGACTTGAAAAGAACTTTCTAGTTCCAACATGATCACTTACTGAAAAACCACCTGCTAGAGGGCACAATTCCAGGTGCTAAGAACATCAAGACTGTGGAGATACGTGACTGACTACTAATTGTTGCTGGTGATGAAAGTTCCAGGACCTTTGGATGGAAAATGATGTTGGAAAAACTTGGAGACAAGGCAGATAAAAGTCGCATACACTATCCAATATGATAGGCACTAATCACCTGTGGTTAGTTAACTTAAACTCATTAAAATTAAAGTTAAAAGTTTATTTCTCAGTGTCACCAGTCCTATGTCAAGTGCACCATAGGCTAGTGACTACCAGATTGGGCATTACAGAGAGAGAATATTTGATCATTAGCAAAATTTCTTTTAGATGGTGTTGCTGTATACAGTCAGATAATGTCACCTGAATGTACCATCCATTGCTGGAAGAACATTAGTGTCCCTTTCTTAGGTTCAAAGGATGCTGTTTCACAATTGTTTTCAAGGTAATGGTGGTCAAAACTGCAATCAAAATCTATAAGGGGGAACATTAATAGAAGTATTAAGGGGTGCCTGAGTGGTTCAGTCAGCTCAAGTCATGATCTGACAGTTCATAGGTTGGAGCCCTGGTCAGGATCTGTGATGACAGCTCAGAACCTGGGGCCTGCTGCGGATTCTTTGTCTCCTTCTCTCTCTGCCTCTCCCTCACTAGCTCTGTCTGTCTCTCTGTCTCTCTGTCTCCCTCTCTCTCTCAAAAATGAATAAAAATTAAAAATGGGGCACCTGGGTGTCTCAGTCAGTTGCGCACCTGACTTCAGCTCAGGTCATGATCTCATGGCTCGTGGGTTAGAGCCCTACATTGGACTCTGTGCTGACAGTTCAGAGCCCGGAGCCCACTTCAGATTCTGTGTCTCTGCCCCTCCCCAGAGAGTGCACTCTCTCTCTCTCACTCTCTCTCTCTCAAAAATAAATAAAAACATTAATTTTTGTTAAAAGAGGAGTGCTAAAATTATATAACCATCATTAGTACTTGACTAATAGATACATCAATCTTATTTTTAACCTTGATGTTAATTATAATAATTTAGATATTGGGAAGAAAGAAATTACAAAGGTAAAAACATAATATTTATAAGCCATAACAATACTAAAATGCAGCCATAAAAATTAAGACTCTGTGCCTAAGCAGCAATATATGGGTCTAAGCTTGGAAAATAAATGCCTGATAAGCAAATGTTATTCAATAAACAATATCATGTCAGTATGGCAGAGCAAATATTTTACTAAATTTTGACTCTTACCCAGGCTTTCTTCAAGAAGCAAGGTAAAAATGGACAATCTTTTCTTGGCTCATTTTTTTGTTAGTAAAATTGTGTTTCATCTACAAAAAAACTACAGCAGACATCATAATTAATCATCAAATACTAAAAACTTTCCTCCGAAGATCAGAAACAGAAAAAGATGTCAGCTCTTGCCACTGCTATCAAGTGTCCTGCAGATTCTCACCAGAGCAGTTAAGGCTGGAAATGAAATAAAAGGCATCCAGATCAGAAAAAAAAGGAATAACATTATATACATTCATTAATGACATTCTCTTGTTTGTACATAGAAAGTCCTAAGGAAAATATTTAAAAACTATGGGGCGCCTGGGTGGCGCAGTCGGTTAAGCGTCCGACATCAGCCAGGTCACGATCTCGCGGTCCGTGAGTTCGAGCCCCGCGTCGGGCTCTGGGCTGACGGCTCGGAGCCTGGAGCCTGTTTCCGATTCTGTGTCTCCCTCTCTCTCTGCCCCTCCCCCGTTCATGCTCTGTCTCTCTCTGTCCCAAAAATAAATAAAAAACGTTGAAAAAAAAATTAAAAAAAAAAAATAAAAACTATAAGCACTAATAAATGAGTTTAGCAGTTACAGGATACAGTACAAAAATCAATTGTATTACTATATAGTAACAATGCACAAACTGAAAACAAAATCAAGAAATCAATTCCATTTACAATAGCACCAAAAAGAATAAAATACTTAGGAATAAATTTAACAAAAGAAGTGTAAATTGTATACTGTTGATCCTTGAACAATGCAGGGGTTAGGGCTGTCACTCCCCCACTACCATGCAGCCAAACTTTGCATCTAACTTTTGTCTTCCCAAAGCCTTAACTGCTAATTAACTACTGTTGAAAATAAGCCTTACTGATAACAGTTGATTAACTCATATTTTGTATGTTACCCGTATTATATAGTGTGTTCTTACAATAAAGTAAGCTGGAGAAAAACAATTATTAACAAAATCATAAGGAAAATACATTCACAGTCCTGCACTAAACTCCCATATAGGTGGACCTATATAGTTCAAACCTGAATTGTTGAGGGGTCAATGCTGCTCCGAAAACCACACAATGTTGAAATAAAAAATGTTAAGTTCTAAATAGATGAAAAGTCATCCTTTATTTATGAATCAGATTTACACCTGTGTTTTCTCCTAAGAGTTTTCTAGTTTAGCTCTTACGTTTAGATCTCTTATCCACTTTGAGTTAATTTTTGTATGTGAGATGATACACAGAATTACAAAGAGTACCAATCATATTGAAATATAGTTAGAAGAATATAAAAAAGAAACAAATACATGAAATTAAATACACATACTTCTTTATGGATTTTAAAATCACAAGACCTTTATGGTGTATCACATAAATATCATAATCTCAAAGTCGTGATCAGTGCAAACAAGATGTTGAGAGATCTATAATAATAACCATGGTGTGGTGTGAAGTATCTGTGATTTCAGTGCTGATAACTTTTTCTCCCCCAAGAATGGAAGTATACGCTAAGTTTCAGGTAGAGATTAGTGAAAATAAGGATGCAATATTTTTTATTAAATTTATGGAACCCCTGAATTAAGAACAACTGAGGTAAAAAAAAAAAAATGCAAAACTATCTTGGTTAGTCAAATAGAAATTTCCAGAACTATGTTTCATCAAGGTGTATGTATGCCATTTTAGACTCTCCCTTTATTTTTTTATGTAATATTTATTCACAGCAGATTATGTTTTTATTGAAAACACAATACATATTTGAAAGGAATGCTCTGTCCTTGAAGATACTCTTCACAAGGGAGCCAAGAAATCCAAAAGCGTTATTTGAAAAACGTCAAATATGCTTTGACGTCTGGCAAACATTTCCTGTGGGATACGTTCTTGGCTCAGCCACATGCAGGATGAGGGCTTAAAAGTGAAGCATGTGTGGAAAACATACCTTACTTATGAAATTAAGAAAAGAGAACTTATATATTTTAATGCTATGTAACAAAATTATATTTTAATATGTACTTTAAATGTGTTAAATGTAAGAAATCCAGCAACAAAAACATTCATCTGTCATAAAACTAACTACACATAATCTTTTCAAAAATTGGAAACCTGAATATTTTGTTAACATACAAAGAACAGTTAATGAATTATAACAGATATATCCATTGGATGGGAAGCTATGGAAATAGATGATCTGATTTAGAAAAAAAACTACACATAATATATAGTTTACATGTGTATATATTAATAAAGTTATCTGTGTTGAAGCATAACAAATGATTTTCACTTTCCTCTATATTTTTTACAACAAACACATGTTCTTCATAAGTAATGGGTTCCAATTCTTTTTTTTTTTTCTTAATGTTTATTCTTGAGAGAGGGAGACAATACAAGCAGGAAAGGGACAGAGAGAAAGGGAGATACAGAATCTGAAGCAGGCTTCAGGCTCTGAACTGTCAGCACAGAGCCTGATGCGGGGTTCGAACTCATGAACCATGAGATCATGACTGGAGCCAAAGTCGGATGCTTAACTGACTGAGCCACCCAGGCACCCCTCCAATTCTTTATAAAGAAGGCAAAATTACTTTTTGGCAATTGAAAGCTAGTGGCTTTGAAAGTAATTTGTTAATAATATGCCACCTAAGTTTTGAAGTCTTATGCAAAATAGAATGTATTTTGAGTCACTCTTAGCTCACTGCTTTTGAAGCATTTAATGAAAGTGTCTTTAGCAGCATCACAGGAGAGTTGCCCTTGTGGACTTAGGAAGAACTTAGGTTTTTGCATCCCAGATCTCAGTACACATGCTTCCCCAAACAATGATTTCACAAGTGAACAGATTTCTATCACAGAGATTCAACCAGGCTATGTAGTAGAGCCCTATCCTAATGCACCCATAACATAACTACCAATTTACTATTTAGTTGCTACATCTTGTGGCTTCTTGCTTTCAGTTGTGGCAGGTGAGACAATCAGAGCACCAGTTAAG